>NC_092035.1:5104976-6477476 GCF_042242105.1 Pempheris klunzingeri | reverse complement strand
TTTCTAGGATGCGGATATTTTGTGATTATGGATTATAGCATCCCCATGCTTAACCCAATCTTAAAGCTCTGAGTTGCTCAGTTGCTTTTCAGCCAGGGAAACAGGCTTGGAAAGGGCCCATCCCAAACTGATGACACATAGTTAGAAGCACACTATTGTCTAAAATGTAACTGTATCATTAAGATTTTTCCTTAATGAGAAAAAAGAGGCTTAGGCTCTACCATGGTTATCACCCCCAGACCACAAATACACAAAGTGAGTGGATGGGTACTTAAGATAAGATATATTAGTTGAAATATGTTGAGAAGCATATGAATTACAAAGTAACTACAAAGCTGAAGTGCTAAGCATTATCACTAAGCAGCGTTGAACTTAAAATGCCATAAAAATATGACAGATGTGACACTAATATGGCCTAAATTATATCTGTGCACCCAGATGTGTGATGTTATCTGCCTCCACACTGTGTGCAAGGATACAATGAACATCCCCCCCCTCCCTCCCAAGATGTGATCTGGTTTCAGAGAAACAATTCCTGTATGCCATCATTTTCTTTCTACTCAGGCCTCTGTTGTATTTATGTTCTGCACACTCCCCAGCCACAAGGCAGGCCTGTCACATCCATACTTACAATCCAGGTGTAAAAAACGTGCAAGCTGAGCTACAACTCAGACTCAGCCCCTGAGCAGCTTAGGGAACCCCAATAAACCCTGGTGCTGAGAACACTGACAGTGACAGCCTGCCGCAACACATCTGCGCACAATGGAAGCCGAGCACACACACATGCCACAGTTGTATATGTACAGCACTTTCTAAAGGCATCGTGTTGACTTTCATCCATTCCCTAGAGGCGTATACTCAAAGTGCAACTATAACTAATGTATATTTAACACTGGATATTGAAAACTGTGTGCACAGGCAAATTATGAATTTGTAATGCTCTGCTGTAAAGATTACAGATTACAATGACAGAATATATATAACAACTTGTAAAATGAATATTAGAGCTGTTCACATACATTCTGTGTTAGTCAACTACAACTGTGCAGTAAATGCATCTATGAGTATTTGAATTTCATCTCCATGCTAACAACGTGAGCTGATATCATGGATGTAGACTCTGTCTCTGTCTGGTCCAGTCATAAATATATACGTGGTATATGTGTAATACATGTAAAGCCTTAGTTGGTGTAATATCCTGTCAAGCCAGGAAAGCTGAACTGCTTTAATGTGCTCTCTTGCGATCAAATCCCTTTCATTATCACAGTAATATATTAATAATGTATTTATTCAATACTAGTCATCTATCATTCGTTTATATATTATACATCAGTCGATGATAGTTGAGAAAAAGCCCATGCCAAACACCTTGCAACAGTAAGAAGATGAGCACTGCAAGTAGATGATTCCTACCTAAAGGATTATTTGTTAAACCTTTTTCTTAAGATGTGTCTAAGCCCCAAAACTTAAAAGCACACAGCTTTTTGCCAGACTCCTTTGACAAAACTATGAAAATCTTTCCCTCTGAAATCACTCCTCTGTTTCATTTGCATGCTTTCATCAATATTTTCATTTCTTGAAAAAATAGGAAAACGTGCTCGACCCGTGGTTGGATTATGGGCCGGGCCCGGGGGGTCAGTGCAGACTGCCAGAGGGCCTCTAAGCCACATGCTGTGTCCATGGCCCAAGATATCCGAAGAAGTTGAACACCAGTGCACACAGGCACACCACTACCCTTGGGTTAGTACACTAGGGTCCCCAGACCCCTCAGCGCTTACAATGTGAGGCCCCCAAGGCCCTTTGGTGTTTAAATAGTGAGCTGACCACTGAGGCCCCTGGGGGTTAAAGCATGATTTGACTACCAGTACTCTTTGGCCCCTCAGCACCCACAATGTGAGGGTTCCTGGGCCCCTCTATGCTTAAAGCATGAGCTAACCACAAGGCCCCTGACCCCTACAGTGCTTACAGTGTGAGGCCCATCAGTGCCACTCAAAAAGACAAGTGTCCAGGGGCCTCGCAAGATCATGATCTGGCCCCTGGTTCAACCCCAATCAAAGCAACTGTATGACTAATTCCATCAAAATGAACAAATAATGTAGGCATTAATTTGTGTTCTTCTGATAAGTATTTTCATTCTGTAAAGCTCCGACTGACTGAAAATTTTAATGAAGTCGTTTATCAAGTGAGGAAATTGCTGGTTCCAGTCTGAATATCTGCTGCTTTTTTATAAGTTTCACATTTTTATTTATCTCTGTTCAACACAAAGTTTATACTTCAACATTTTGGACAAACAGAGCTTTGTCAGAACATGCTGAACACACACAAAACTTAGTTTCCCACAAGTGGACAAACAGTCATGAATTATGCACCGGAGGAGAAAACTTCATGGTCATAGCAATGACTTCAATAGTCAGTGAGATATTTCAGTCTGGTTACTGTTGACTTCTGTACTTATAAATAAATATAAGGATATATGGATTCAGTATCTCTTGGTCTATCTGAAGCTTTCTACTGCAATGTTAAAAAAAACAAACATAGAATTCCTTGGAGTTTCCCTGGTTATCATGCTGCATTAATATTGTATGGCCAAGATGGAATATCCCAGGTTCAGACCTGAAAATACTGGTCGACTCTGCTTGAGAACTCACTATAATGCCCCTTTATTGTGTCATTAAGTGCATGGAGGGACAAATTAAAGGTTTGGACTTACTGTCCTTAATGCTTCAGAAGTAGCATTTCTCAGCCTGCACTGTTTCCCCATTACTGCTTTAAGTCTTTAGTGTGATTTTTTTTCAAAAATCTTTCCCAGCCCATTTTACTTGGTGTGTTTTGTTCCATTGAAGCTCTAATGACTCCTCAAAAACAAAGACTTTTCCACCCTTCTATTTCTCATCGTGCATACGCTTCCTCTGCAGCATCCCACTGACAGCCATGCACAGCTATACAGTTATTCGGTTGGAGAAGTTCCTTATTAAAATTCCCCTGCTGGCATGGGCCTGACAGAGTTGAGGGGACGAGTGTAGTCATGAATGTAGAGCTCACCATCAGTGTCGCTACAGACTTTCTTTTCTCACACAAGGCTGTTCAAGCATGAAGATGTGCTGGTAATCACATGTCACTGTTCATCTTTTTATACCCAGCAGAAGTTTGATTTATTCTCTGTAGTTGGTTCAGACTAAAACCTTGTACTGATAAGTAAGTATGTGCAAATACAAATCATGGAGATTGGGCAGCACATGGCCTATAATAAGTGTATTTTCTTTTTTAAGTGCGCCTGGAGGTCATTGTATTTGCCAGACATGTTGCTAGAATTGTCTAAACTTTGCCCACGACAGTTTGACAAGCCCAAATCCCAAGTCTCCCACAATTTTTATCACATAGCTTCTTTTGTGCGCCTCTGAATGGTAATCCTTTCACTCCCAAAAATGTAATGACCACACGTCGAAGGACCTCTTTCCACTACTGTTGTTCTGCCCCACATTGTTGGGCAAAAGAAGCGTTCACTCCTGCTCCTGCTTGTCTATGTCCTGCACTCTTTTCGTGATCACAAATCCAGTCACTGAATCCACTGATAAATGCATGCCATTGTGATGACAGGAGTTTGCAGGCATAGCAGCAAACTGAGCCACTTGGTGGTGAGTAAAGTAGCCCTTCCCTTGGCACAATTTGGTTGTAACAGCAATTAAGTAAATCATTGGTGAGAGAACGTGTCGTACACCCAACTCCAACTGATGGATTCCTGCACTGATGCAGGATATTTAGCAGCCCAGTTCTGGGAGGCTGCCGGCCCTCGGAGGATGGTCTCTTCCCAGAGCTGCTCCATAACGGGTTCCCACAGTGCAGGACCTCCTGGGAATGTGGAGGTGTGAAGGGTGTTCGCAGCCTCAATATTGCTGATCCCTTAATGGTCGTACTTGCTGCAGGGCAGTAGTTGCTAACTGGGGGCTTCTTGCTGCCCAAGCTGCTCCTCGGAGTCACATCACTGTGTTTGCAATCAGTGTTTACAACCAATATGATGTTATCTATGTCCTCCTGGCTGCTAACGTTAACATCAGCTGTTTATGTCATGCTACTTGAGGCGTCGTTGTTGCCTTAGCAGAGCAGCTGTTCACAGAAGTGAAGAAACTACCAATTTTCAGTGTATATTTGAGATTTTCCGCCATTTTTTTGTCTTTGTCCTTTGTAAATTTTTGTTTAGCAGTCCCACTCCGCTTGTCCATTTTGCATTGTTTTATTTCCTTTGCAGGCTACGTGAATGTTGACCGCGTCACCCGTTGAAACATACTGTCGAAATTTAAGCGTCACGTGACTTGAGCTGACCAGCTGAGTGGAGGGTGCCTGAGCTTGCAGTGGTATTAAAGATCTCACCTTATAGTTATTTTGCCTTTTGCCTTAGAGGTCTTTCGAGACTAATGGCAAACTTTGCAGTTGTATTAGCCTAGTTGTGACACTTGGACTCAACTGAAGAACAGAGCAGAGGTGTCAACTGATCACTGGAGCAAGCTACTGGTCATACCTCGTAAGCCCAAACATGTAGTGAGGGTGAATTGGGACCCAGAGAAGTGGCAGAAGTTGGCAAGTTCTAGAAACCTTTGACTCCGCTTAAGTCATGTTCAAAACCTCTGTTGCCCAGGGGGCTGTTCAGAAAACTGTAGGAAGCCAGATGGTCATCAGTTCCTGTTTTGATGATGCCTGAGAACCCATTTAAGCTGAATGAGGACGCCATATGGGCTTGGTTAACCTAGAGAACTCCCGAATCAGCACATGGGTATTGGCAGGCAAGATGTACTGCAGCTCTAGTGGTCATGAAAGCAAAGGAAGGAAAGAGAAGGGAGAACCTTGGCTTCAAATAGGTTCTTCAAATAGGTTCTTCAAATAGGTTCTTCAAATAGGTTCTTCAAATAGGTTCTTCCAAAGCATCAGACAACTAAAGAAGAGGACTCTTGCTAAGGCTGTTCCCTGAGTCAATGTAGATCTGCTGTTTTGAGATATTATTAGGATGCCTTGGCTGACAAGCCTTCCAAGTGTCTCAAAGAGGTTGAGTGAGCCTGTTGACTAGCAAAAGGACACTCCAATTTGATTGCATGTAATTCCCATTTCTAAACAAGGAGATGAGAGGGTGTTCTCCAGTAATTAGGGTATCGCATCAATCAGCATTATTGAATAAACTTACTCCAAAGTACTGAAAGGAGGCTCTGAGAGAAACCTCAGATTCAAGGGGGAAATGTGTATTCAATCCTGGTTGTGGACCACCTCTTGAGTCCTGCAAAGATACATACTGGAGGGCTCATGGAAGTTTGGCTACACAGTATGTGCTTTGTGGACCACAACCTTAAGGGAATCATGTGGATTTTCAGCTGGTACCCAGGTTCTACACAAGCCAGCCGCAAGCCAGAAGTTGTTAGTGTACTTTTTTTCTTTGGGGAGTTTTCAGGTAAGGTTTGATTATTGTTACTCTGTGTTGCAAAAGGAGAAAATCTCCTCAAGCCTTGACAAAATAAATGAAACCACTGCTCAACCAAAACGGACCAATGGAGCTGCTTCAGCCAGCTGGTACACTGAAGCTGCCGTGGCGGCTGCAAGAAGTGATAAGACATAACAAAGTGCAATAGAGGACATGGAGGAAACATCAAAATACATACAGATGACACCGAATATCATTAGAATACTAATTATGCCACACCCTCTAAAAATATAGCACCTCACACAAGTGCTTCCTCTAATTCACAGCTCCTTTGCAGAAAATAGACAAATCCCACTCTGTAGCCATCATCCACACATTCTGTCTGTTGCTCAGTCCTGCCTGTTAGTTTGCGCCTTCAGGACTGTGTTATGTAACAGCATTAAGCTATAATATCTGCAATTTGCATATTGATTGATAGTGAGTTCTGCATACGATTATGAGAGCTTAATGCACAGACTGATCTGTAGGGTTTTGCAATGAGTTTTGTGTGAATGCAGGTTAATAGTAATTATAGGTGGGATAAGAGTATGTTTTGATGTGATAGTGCTGTTTAAATGTCTTGTCTGTCTGACTCCAATCGTTATGTTTTGATTCCTGTGATGATTTTAGTAGAAAATACTGAATGTACTGAGATTTTCAAAGCTGTTCAGGTGTCGTCTTTGTCTTTTTGTAGCTGATGTAACAGTTGGAAATGCTTTATCTGTATGAAGCCAGCATTGAATAATAATAATGATAATAATAATGATAATAAGGAGCTCTGCAGTCTTGCTGGTTAGTGCTAACTTAATCAAAAATATTTGTTTTGAGAGCCACTAAAGTGGGGCCCTAAGGAGGATCTCGAAAAGATGTCAAAATCAAATTTGAAGACATTCATCACTCATGTTTTGTGCATACATTTGTTCGCTCTGATCTAGAGGAAAGGTTGTAATATTTTGAATCCACAATTTGAATGGCACCATTTTGAATTAATTTGTGCAAATGGTAATGAATGCTCAAAGCAGTAATTAGCACTATACAGTAACATATTATCACCATATAACAGTCAGTGAATTAGAGATTCGCTTTGGAAAAGTGATGCATCCATTTAAAATACAGATTTGAATAAATCTAATAAATGCCATTGTTGACTATTTTGGTTAGTTCATCTTTAAGCTTCATGAATTCATAACATGTCAAACATTAGTCTGTGCTTTAATTCATTCATCAAAGTGTCAGCATCTCTGTGGTCTGTGTGTGTCCTCACGTGTCCTTAGCAGGTTGGAGGATTTTTGCATTTTCATAGTTAAAGTCTATTTTATGCAGATAATCTGCGCTGATCTATGCAAATAAACTGCTTCAAACATCCTTAAAAGTCACAGGTAAGGAATGGTACTACTCACGGGTGCCATCGAAGCGAGTGGCGATGGTATCCAAGAAGGTATTTTGCGGGGCGATCAGTCCCCGCATCACCGGCATCCGAGAGCGCGTCGAGCCGCGTCTCTCCCGCCGCTCCGAGCCATGGCTCTCCCCGGGGGCGGACACGAAGCCCGGCAGGAACCTGGACGAGGTCCCCGGCGCTCCTCCTAACCCCTGGAGGAGGGCGCCCAGCCGAGTCGCCCGGGACTCCACGGTCCAAAACTGACCACCGACCACCGAGCAGGTGATCCCGTGTGAGAGGAGGAGAGGTGAGCCGCTGGAGGCTGGAGAGGAAAGGACGGAGGGATGGATGGAGGGACAGCAGCGAGGATGGTCACATTTACGCACGGTTGTACTGCAATGCAATCCCTTTCTCCACCCCTTTCCCTCTCTCTTTCTCTGTTACTGTCTTGCACACTTTTTTCTCTCTCTTTCTCTGTGCACCTCTATCTCTTCCTATCCAGCTCCCATCGATGCCTACAATCAGTGGGTAAATGAAAGTGTTACATGGTCTTTATTTGGGGTATTACTTACCTCCAGCACTGTCTGTCACGTTGAAGCAGCCAGTGTGTCACTCCAAGAGCAAATGAATTCAGTCAGGATGGACGAAAGATCAAAAACATGCCTTTTGGTGGAATTATTACAATGAATACAGTGATGATTACCACATTCTATACATATATTACACTCCAAATGGGCAATATCCATAAACTGTCCATGCATGTGCACATGTGAATTATTCACATATGAAATGACGTGATCATGTGATGTGAGAAACGTGAAATTTGTTCTACATGGGAGAAATTCACATGTCCAGTCCAAATTCTATACTCTACTATATCATATACGTGCATACTATATTCAGTCTGCTGTTATGCAAGGCTGAACTGGAGAAAATGGTGAAAGATCTCGCTGAAGCGGCTCTCCCTGTGTCTCCGTGTTGGGTTCCTCCGCAATCCAAAGACACACAGGTTAGATTGAACTGGTAACTATGGGAATGAATGCAAGAATGCTGCTGAGTACGTCTGAAGATGGGCGCTCTGTGACGCATCAATGAAGTATATGGTATATTATCTTATCTCAATTTGCCCCAGCAGTGCTGTTTAGCCACTTACTGGTACCTGATCACCATTTGCACCCACAATAGAGCAACTTATCCAGCTCACTTTTGATTTTTCTTTGTGAGCTCTTGCACCTAGTGGCACGCCAGTCTTCTCAGACTGAAGAAACCCTGGACTGTTTCATTCTACAGTTGATTTCTAACCACAGACACCGAGAATTTAGTCTTACACTTAAAAGCATTTAGAAACTAAACATACTGTGACATTAAGGTTCTGTTTTGTGTAGTAAAAGTTCACATTAAAGGTCGTCATATTGCAGTTTTGTCCCTTTGCGTGCGGCCTCAGCAGACCATCTGCAGATCTATGAACCTGTGTGTTCACTGTTAAATAAATTGGATGTAATCTCACATTGGCAGACCTCTGTCTCTTCCAGCCTTCAGGAGTCACCCAAGGACAAAAACTGGTTAGAAAAACATTGGGCTGAGCTACTGAGCATTTCGTTTCGTTCATCCAATCAACCCACCCACACAGTATTTAATCCTGGTCCAGCAACACGCCACACATCCCCATTTTGTTAGACATCTTTCACTAGTATAGATGCTACAACAAAGTTTCTAGTTTCTTGAGAAACATACCTCTGTTCTCCCGTGCTTCAGGTCTCCCATCTCCACCACTCTCCAGGTCCTTCCCCCCACTCGCTCCCAGATCTCCCAACCTCATCACCTGCCCTGTCTCCCACTGCTGGGAATCTCCTTGTCAGCCACTCTCTTTCAATAAAATCCTCACCTTTGGCTTCCAGAGCTTCCATTTGAGTCCAGCCTCGAAACTTCATATATTACAAGCTTGCAGACTTGCACACAAAACATGACACATTTAAAAAAATATGACGCAACTGCCTAAACGCCTTTATAATACAACCTAGCTTTACTTTTGATGCTCTTAAGAAACTAGAAGACTAAATCATCAATGAATTCAAGCTTGTGTAAGAGCACGGGATTGCTTCTAGCAAAGCAGCCTTCGTAGACTGTAAAGAGGATAGAAAGCACCGGAGCTGGTGTCTGCTGATAAAACTAAGCTGTCCATACCTGCCTGTGCCACCGCCTGGGAAGTGGTGAGCTCCTCAGTAAAGTGTTGCAGCAGAAATAAAAAGATATAAGAAAGAGGATTGGGATGATGGTGGCAATGATGCAGTAGCAGGCAAAAACTATGAGTAGTTAGTTCTAACAAAAGTGGATTCTTGCACTCATGACGTTACAGTTTTCCCTGCTGTCACACAGGATTCAGATTTTGTTTAAATGCTTGTGGAAAAACTCTACAAATCCCTTCGTATGTCACCGGCTGCCCCACATTTAGAAAGCACTAGCAATCATCATCATCATTAACTCAAGTCATCACAACTGGAACCCGAGCAACACTCTATTCCCCGAGGTGGAAGAGTCTTCTCTTACCAATCAGAATTGCAGAGTCAATATATTGGACCTGGCGGCATGTTTTAGTGCTTTTGGAACAACGAATCCTAAAAATACCAAAGTTGCAAAACAACAGAAAGGATGAGGAGTAATGACAAGAAGTAATCTCAGCTGAAATCCATGTCACCCCAGCTCATCATGTGCTCATACATGGACAGCTAGTCCAGTGCAACAACACGTGCAGGTGATTGCTATAGTGTATAGAATTTTTCCCAGTATGACGTGTATGGCCCACCTCTCATATATCATCATCATCAATACAGTACTATATAGTAATGTGTCTAACAAGTGCAGTACCAGTATGGTAGCACACTGCATTATGTGCATTTTTGGACTTGGATGCTGTTTCATTTGATTCAGTTAGAATGTTTTTAAAATCACGTGTGAAGATTTGAGAAAAATAGTGAGCTGTTAATTATGTAAGAATAAGCCGTGACCTCATTCATATTATTTAAGCGCAAGCTGTGAGTGGTATTGCTAAGGAAATAATGCCCTCTACAGGATATGAAGCTCAAGTGGAGCAGCATTTAGAGAAACCTGCCATGAGGGGGTAATCATCGAAAATGTCGCATTTTTCCATAAAATGTCTTGTATTTTTACTTTTAATATGATTTTTTTATTATTTGCCTGGTTTTTGTTCGACACCAACGGGGCTCCGGCTGCAATTCAAACGGGATCAATAGCCTGTATGGCCAGATGATAGGTGGTTTTTATTGAACCATGCAAATAAAGGCTGGATTCTTACCAGTAATTTGCTTTTTCATTGACTTTGTTTGTTGGAGCCTATTTAGTCTGAGGATAATCCACTGTGATAAATAGTTTTATTGGGTCTTTGATAGTTTGCTATCAAAATATTTCCCATCCAGCTTCAAAGAAACCTGTGAATTTAGTTGCTGGACTGAATAAAATCTTATTCTGAATTCAATGACAGTGAAATGGGTGAATAGCACTACCAATAAGTAAGTAAATATCATGCCAAACTTTTATGGGGCCTCAGCAACATTTGATTCCCAGTTTGTGGGCCCCCAGTGCTCCACTCACCACTGGCACCGCTGTCACCTTTACTCCTCACATCCTCTCTAGCTCCTCTTTCAGCTGCGTCACTAGGGATTGCTACATCTATCACCACTGCCTCGTCTGTCAATCGACATGATGTCTGGTTGGTTAGCCAGTTAGGTCACCAGTCTCTGAATCTGAAAGTCCCACGTGATCTTAACTCGGTCATTTGGGAGGTGTCCTTCATTCTGACCATCAGACTTGCAGCCCATACTTAACGCAGATGTTCCTGTGCAACTACGCCAGCCATTTGGTAAGGTTCATTCTCCTCTTCTTCTGTCAGCTGCTGTCTGAGGTCACTTGGCAGCTCATCTCCGGGGGGGGGGCATCTGACTGATGGCTGTGGCTGACCTCCTAATGGTCTACTCATGGTTGTCATTTTCCTGCGGTTCTCATTTGCCTGTGGGTGTTTGTAGCTGCATATACTATATATACTACAGCTACAGCTACAAACACACACAGGCAAATGAGAACCGCAGGAAAATGACAACCATGAGTAGCGTGTTTGTCATTTTGCTGCCATTAGGAGATCAGCCACAGCCATCAGTCAGATGCCCCCCCCCCCCCCCTCCCCCCCCTCCGGAGATGAGCTGCCAAGTGACCTCAGACAAGCAGCAGACAGAAGAAGAGAATGAACCTTACCAAACCTTACCAAATGGCTGGCTGCAGCAAGGTATGTCAGAGAGCCAAAACGAATGTATATCCAGCCATCTGCATATTTACACATCCCTATCTACATATTTACATACATACTTGCTTCTACAAGTGTTTGATTTAACATTAGGTAAATGAAAACCATGTTTAACCTAGGCAGACAATATAATCTATGGTTCTAAGCTATCTCCATGCTGTACTGGATATAGACCCAAATGTAAAATCATGTGTAACTGTTTTAGGTTTTTCTTCTCAAAGGTCTAACTTGAGTTTCTACATTTAAAAGCAAACATTCATCCAGGAGATTCAAGTTTTTTTAAGCGATGGATGGATGGATGGTTGTGGAGTGGCTTTAGGGATGGGGATGTTGGTCAGTCCACTCTTTTGGTCCAGAATACACAAATACCGCATGAAGTAGATACTGAAGGTCCTCCGAGGATGACTCCTAATAACTTTGGTTAAAAGTTTGTCCAATCCTTTGGTTTATGACTTCATTACTAATGACGTAAAGATATTGGAGTTGAACGGGGCCTAATCTTCTATGAAAATGCACACATAGACTTGCATACACATCTGCTATCTGGTTTATGGTGATTTTAATTTGCCCAGGCTTGGAGAACTTAAAGAATTGGATCATTTCTTTTTTCATGGGGTCTATTTCTTTGGGTTAAAGTAGTAATTGCTTTTATAATTCGGCTATTTATCAGCTTTGAAAACAACAATTTTGCCGCAATTCATTAGTAGAGTAGCAATAATTAATATGCAGAAGTTCTTTTTAATGTGCTGCAGGCCTTTAATTCATTGTGCATTGGATGAACTGGTCTTTTAAGAATTCTCTTGAAGTTAATGTATATCACCAGCAGATGTCACTGCAGGATAAGTCACAGCTTCAGCATCTCCAGAGTGATGTAATGTAATAAAGTCTGAATGAGGGCCAACAGCATTTCCCCTTAGGTTTACAGTTGTAAACTTATTTTAAATTTTACATTTATATTGTTTCTCTATAAGAGAGAAAAAATATTAGACTGATTACAGACACTAGTAACAGTATAATGTTAGGAATCAATCAGGACAGGTGTCACAACTGGAATTTGACAGACCTGTTGTTTCCTAAAATTGTGTTTGTTGTGTCTGATTCTAATTTTTGCTCATCTTATGGTGTAATACTGTACACTTTCACCTTGAATGAAACAATCTGAGAAAGACAAATATTCCTGGTTTAATTGGACGCAGCTGATACTACTACTACTGCAATTAAATGTTTTTTTAAAACAAATTCGAATAATAATAATATATTCATTAATTATAATAAGTGGATATATAAGTAGATAGCAATGAGGCAAATAAAATTAAACAATTAAAAGTAATACAAAATTTAAAAAAAAGAATTAAGACAAGAATAAAAAAAGCATTATATATAGCAATAATTAACATTGGAAAAAATACGAAATAAGACCAGCATTAATAAAAGCTCTACTGTTTATCTTTTTATAGAATATTTTATATACTCAATTTTTTAACGTAAAATTAAGAAATGTTATTTATGTGCTATTTTGTCATAGTGTAACTTCCATATTTCTGACAGCCTTGAAGGTGTCATCATCATCATCACCATCCCTATATGTTCCTCCAGAGGATGTGTATGTGTGTGTGTATGTATAAACATGATAAACGTGACGCGCTGCGCGTCAACATGTCCGCTGTTTTCTGCCTTCATTCAAAACGCGTGCGACACAGACTCACGCGCACGCGCTGCCAAGGAAAGCTGCATTACCAATTAAACACGAGCGTGCGCGCGCGCGCGCCACCGGCTGAGCATCTGGCGCGCGTCTTCGCGCTTCTGTCGTCGTTTCAAGCCATTCGCTCACGCGCGCTGCGGAAGCGTGCGACGGTACGGTCTCGCGCCACGCTGTCCCCTGCCTGCCCGCCCCCCCCCCTCCCTCCCCTCTTCCTCCTCCCTCGATTAACTACAAACATCACAATGGCAGGATTTAACGCGTAGCAACCGCTGCTCCATTTTATTCAAATTTAAAGCGTCGTGTTTGGGTTTATTTCCCGGGAAAATGGCGACGGGAGCAGGCTGGCAGCCTCCATACAACACCTCGACCACCAATACCAAATATACCCCTTCACCGACGTTCAGCATGTTCTTCGACGGGAGTTTGACGCTGGATTATACTCAAGACCTACATTTAAAGATGAGCAAGAAGATCGCACAGCTGACCAAGGTGTGTAAATACGAATGAATGATGATGTGTGTCCGGTCAGTCAGAGCAGATTGGGACGCAGCCTAGATGGAGTACTACTGTAGGGGACTAGAAGTGATGCTAAATTGTGATGTTTAGTGCATTGACTTTGGTGCAGGTCAGGTGGTCTGATGGTAATGTGTGCTGTGCAGGTATTTGAGGGTTCATAGGTCAACCATGAAATGCTCAGCCACGGTTGGTTTCTGATGCTAATTGTTATTTATCATCAGTTTTCAGGAAGTGCACTTCAATGCAAGGCAGAAATAGTTGCCCTGTCCTGTGATGATCCCACTACTATACTGTTGACACTGTGGCCAGACTGCATTTCATGAGTGATTACATTGAGAGCTTTCCAGATGTCCAGAGGGAAATGGAAATGTAACCCTCTGCCACACCACTGTTAAACCCGTGCATGTTTTTCTACCATCACATCACAGGGCTCCCATTGCCACTGAAGGGCTTAGGGAAGTTATGTAATCTTGGAGGGATGCAGGGTTTTTTGGCAGAGCTGCTTCTTTTGTAGTCCACCTGACACCACTGTAGGATAGAGGGATGCTGTTCTGTAGTAGAGAATGTAAAGGTGGCAGTAACGTTCATAGCTTAGGCTTGTTCGTTTTAGTGGATTAAATGTTAATGAAGCAGTTTGCTCGAGACAAAAGCAGAGAGTAAAGAGCAGAAGATTTTACATAACATGGCATGGCAGTGCCGTCCAAGTACAGAGTTAAGCTCTGTGTACAGTAGGATAAGCTGTACAGATACACACAACACTGCAAATTAATTGAAAATGTGGATATCCAGGATTATAATGTAGTGTTTGATTGAAATGATTGGCAGAGAGATTGGATTTAACTCTTTGAAGGTGCAGTTGGTTCTGCGTGCAGTTACTATTTTTTTCCCTCACGTTTATGTGGGTTTCCTGTTCCTCAAACCAAAGAAATGCAGGTTAAGTAAACTTCAGATTTTCATTATGGACCTCACAACCTGTCCAGGGTGTTTCTTACCCAGTGCATGCTGGGAAAGGCCTCTTACTATATCCATGAGTCTGAACAACCGGGTCTAAAAATTGTATGGATTGATGGTTGGAAGCTGCAATTTCTGATCCAGATGAGAACAAAAGATTTCTCGATATTGCTAGGATTACAAAGATAGGACTGGCACTTCGGTTAAACTCATTAGTATTTATGTATTTATGGAAGTTATTTCTTGCTGGACTCAGAAATGTGTTACCGTCAGGCAGCTCAGTCTATGAAAGCACTCTCAGTATTAATAATCAATACCAACATGACCCCCAGGGTCAGAGGCAGCAACCAGAAAAGAGAGGGTTGAATGTTGATAGCTGATAATTATTTCTACTTTTTCAGTTTAAAAATGGCCAAAACATTGTGGTGAACTGTTAAATGTAAATAATTTTCCAATTCATTGACAATCTGATTAATTAATGTGCAGTGGTGTTGAAGTCCTGATCCAGAAAATACATTTAAAAATTCATTTTTCAAGTTATTTCAGGAGTTAGAGTGAATTTTACTGCATTTGGTTGGTTGTTTTCTCAAGCTTCCTCAAAAGCTAAGCACGCTATCTTTGCTTTTTAAATATTGAAAGCGTCACGGCAGATTTCCAGTGTGCCTCTATGTTCTGCTCGAGTACGGGATTGTGTTGTGTGCACGCTTCCACTATCTGTCTTCTACTCATGCTCGGCGTTGTGTTACTTGTCTGTGGAAACATGCTCATTTCAAGCGAGTGAGTCAGATATCAGATACATTTCTATTCATGTGTTTCATGTGTTTGTATTGCTCTGCTTAGGTGTGATAATTCTTGCATAAACTGAACTCATGTTCTCTGTGAAGCTGTTGTGTCTTGGTGGTAGCTGTAACTATGTTTACAAGGAAGCTGTGACAGCACTTCTTTGCAACTTTGCACGTACAGCGTGCAGGTACTGCATTGTTCCCTTCAATAATTGTCATGCAGCAGTGCTTTAGGCGAGAGCGGGGGGAGAAAACAGGACATTTTCTAATCACAGAACACATGAGAACCTTCGGCAGCTCTTTGTACTCTTGTAATAACAGCAAAGGCATAAACTGAACCCCTCAAAATTCAGACAGAAACTCCAGACAGAAAATTTCCTGTACTATTGTGGATACATTGTCTGTTACAAGGCTTAAAGTTTTCATTGCACACATACAATAGGACACAAAGCCACCAAGCATTAGGACTTATTGATTAGCTAATTCAGCTGCACCATTGACTGGATTTAAGTGATTTAACCCTACCAACAGAACATGTACATGTTTGAACCACACCCCATAGGGTAGAATTTCATGTGAGATCTGCCAAACTTGAATAGTTTTAATCAACGTTTCAACTACTCGCCGAGAGGAACTATTGCTTGTTCAGCACATCAGATGGAAGACAAGAGCGTGCTGATTTGCTGCTTGTCGTGTAAATGCATGTTTATGCTTCAAATACAGAATGTCGTGATGAGTAATTATTATGGTTTCATAGCTGCATTTAACAACGAAATACAGCTTAACGAGGCTGGAAGAGGATTCTTTAGAAGAACATGTAGTTTGTTTCGGGACGTTGACGGCTCTCGCAAAGCTGGTAATCACATCTCTGAAGTTTAAATGATTACCTGCTTGTTTGATTGAAGTCTTCTTCTTGTCGTGTCCACTAGTAAGTTCCATAGCTTGGTTAGATGTATTTCATCCACAGCTGAACACTTTGTTGTCCTTTCTTATTAAACTCTGCCAAGTCCGATGCTGTGCAGGGATGGTCCAGCAGGGGGCATCCCAGGAGGTGCTGCATAGTCTGTGGTTCAGAATTAGAATTAGAATTAGAATTAGAATCAGAATCAGAATCAGAATCAGAATTCAGTACCACAGTCACACACTATGTCTCCGTCATACTTGTATACTTATTGATTTAAGTGAAAAACAAGCATTTGTGGGACAGAAATGATAACAGCTGTGCGTGGGGATGGGTATCGATAAACTGGCTCCCCGATTGGTCAGTACGAAAATACTGTTCACCTAATATTAATTCATTGTAACATAGCGGACATTTTCAAATTCCTGAATATCCCCTTTTCCACACATTTAAAAGTGTGGGCTCACGTTGTTACATTTAATGAAAATGCAGCTTAACGCAGCATCATACATAAAAAGCCAACGCTAGCTTCAACCGAGAGACTCTGTGTCCTCGTTCTTGCCTGGTGTGTTTGCGACTGAGGCTGGGATGCGGTGTAGTGATGCTCATGGAGCAAAGTGAGCGCGCCAACTGTCCTTGGAGCATGGAGTAGCACCAGAATGAAAGAAGGAACATTTGCACGGTGCCTTTACACCACCAAGCAGATGCGAAGCGCCTTTAGAAGGACAAAGTAAATGCACTGTGTACCCTTCAGCTAATTAGTAACAGAGATTGTGTTGCCACTTCATGGCGTGTCCGGTGGAGCAAAACAATGGACTAAAAACTGAAGTGTTTAGGGATCCCGTTAAGACAACCATACCTCTGAGAATAAGACACGTATTAATCCTTTAATTAGTGAATATGATGATAATCCTCTGAAAATGATGAGAGCAGAACAACAGGGTTTTGTTGGAGCTAAGTGCTGCGGTTGTTCTACTCTTTACTTATTATTGATCGTGTATTCAGTCGTTCAGTCATCACTGATCGACTGCACAGAATGTCCTCACAAATACCCCTCCTGGGTGCCCTATTGTCATTTTTACCTATATTCCTTGTACAAATCAGCTCTATAGCTGACATCTTGATGATAAATGGACTAAGTCTCTAAATCTGATTGATAATTTGCCTTTTGATGAAAGTTTGCACTTGACCAGTCATTTGTCCTCCTCTGAAATGGTAGTTAAAGTGCAGTTTGATTGATTTCACGTGTAGACTTGATCAATGCTGCACTGGTTGGGAAGAACTCAAGTTGAATTGGCTCTTATGATGAGGATCAAAGAAAAAGAAAAGGACCTTCTATGATATATATTATATTATATAGACATTTCTGTCACCTTAGCTGATAGTTCAGAAATTGCTGCTCTATTATTCAAATAGTCTTCGAATAGTTCACTGTGACCATCGAATAGTATTTTTGCTTGAAATGCATGTCCCTACTAAGTACTACTGTCAGAACACAGTGTTAGTCAGCAAATATGGCTGAAAGGTATTTTATTTTAAGTTACCAATTGCTGCTTTAAAATGTAAAATATTGAAGCTTCACAGCTTTGATCATGACATTAGATGAAAAGTCAGAGGACCACCGAAGTTATTAAATGTCATCCTCAGGGGACATGAATGTCTGAACCAAGTTTTAATGTATCCAATGGTTATTGAGACATTTCATTCAAAGTGCTAGAGGAAAAGTCAGTAGGATTCACCCCCTGGTAAACATGAGTTTCTGTGCAAAATGTTATGGTAATCCATCTAATTGTTTGATCTACCCACAGCATCCCTAAAGCTACAACTCATTTTTAATGCCTGAATTGATATTGTAGCCTATGAGTACAACATGATGAGACGTCATACCCGCTTGTACCACCACCCCAAGGGAGAGGAAGCAACTTAAAGGAAACTCCCACTTTTATCCACCACTTTGTTTTTCTGGATGCTTCTATGCTCAGCAGTGTTAATGATGATGTTTGCCACTCAGGAGCACCCATTGGTGCCGCCACAGTATAATCGTCTGATATACAGTACTGTGCAAAGTCGATTTATAAAATGCAAAATGAGTGATTAGAAAAAAAATACAAATCAAATTAATATTTGATGTGACAGCATCAATTCTTCCAGGTACACTGTCATAAAGTCAGGTGTATGATTAACCAATTACACCAAGCAGGTGATAATGATTGTCAATTTCATATGTAGGTTGAAACACCCTCATAATCTAAAACAGAAACAGCTGTGGGAGGCTTGCAACTGGGGGGGGAACAGTCAGTCTCTGATACCAAGGTGAGGTTGTGGAAAACAGTTTCATGCCACAGGTCATACACCATGACAAGATACTTAAGATTTCAAAGCCGACTGGGGTTTCAAGACTCAAGCTCTTTTGAAGAAACACAAAGAAACGGGCGACCGTAGATGTAATGGTCACATTGTGCAGATGAAAGACACATCGTGTTTATCTCTCTTCAGTGTGTCCTTCAAGAAGCCACTGAACCCCAAAAATGCTCCCTAAGCATAGCTTCCATGTGTGAAAGTGTGTGAATGATTAGTTTCCTCCTGATGGCAGTGTTGGCAGCCTCCCATCACTGTATGAATGGCTTGTTAATGTGAATATAGCTCTTTGAGTGAGTCCAGTACAGTCCATTACTTTGAGTTTTATGGTATATACATATGTTTTAGAAACTCTTCAAAGCATCCTAAACCATGTTAGAACTGTTAATGTCACTCATCAGTCCAAACTAACAACATTATTTGATCAACAAATACATTTTTATTACTGGTTATTGATTAATTGCTTTTGCAACAGAATCACTGAGACACTGAGGAAAATTGAATTGTGTGCAATTATTTGCGGAAAGCAAGCTGCAGTGTTGGACTGGAGACACAAATACTAATGCGAGGTATCTTTATTCATGGGAGATGGAGAGACAAAGAAGAAAGAGAGATGAGAGAGAGGAGAGAAGAAGATAAAGAACAAAAAGGGGAAGAGATAAAAGGATGAAAGCAAAGGGAGAGGAGAGAGAGAGATGAAAGCAGCAGGCACACCGGCGTCATTAAAATAATCATGTATAATTGAGGGAACATTTCCATGGCTGACTTACTGCTGGGAATCAAAGGCTCACACTCGTGAAGAGACACATGAACAGAAGGCTAAGATCTACCTCAGTCTGACTTCTGAAGCTGAAAGAATAACATAGTGTGATTTTACTTAGTTGTTGATCCGAGTGGTGTTTAAATGTCAGAAAATTATAATTAAATGGCTGTTCTTGTGCCTTATGGAGATTAAATGTATATACATATCCTGTAGGAGACAGAATCTTATATGCATATCATTTACTTCCACCACATGTAAGGCCTACTTATATTTCTGTTAGAGGGCAGACATGACTGACAAGATCTTGTTCACTCAGGCTTGTTTGGAGAGAGTGCCACAGCCAACACAGGGCTTTCTCTGAACAGAAACACCTCCACACAACTGTGGATTATTTTAGCGCTGACATTACTTAGCAAAGCTTCAAAAGAGCAGACAGGAAGATGAGAAGAGCTAGACGGTGGAAAATTACCAATGCGGCTGCCAAAACCGGCTACACCAGGCAGCCAGACAGAGCCTCCTTTTAACATTTGCTATCTAACCATCCATCCATCCATCATCTATACCGCTATATCTTAAAGGGTCACAGGGGGGGCTGCAGTCAGTCCCAGCTGAAATTGGGCAAGAGGCAGGTTACTCCCTGGACTGGTTGCCAGTCAATCACAGGGCGGACACGTCAGACAACCATTCTACACCTACAGGCCATTTAGAGTCACCAGTTAACCTACCCTGTACGTCTCTGGACTGTGAGTGGAAGCTGGAGTACCCGGAGGAAACACAAGCATGGGGAGCAACCAGCAATGTGAAGTCAAGTCTCTTCCACATAGTGAGGCGCGTTAATTGATGCATCACTAATCTTTGCTCTCTGTGTTATGTTTAGCCGTCAGACTTTTCACACAATGTCCAGATTTTATTTTTTATTTAACACCCATTGCTAATGAACAATTGTGGACAAACAGTTTAGACACAAAACACAAAAGGAAATAAATGTGTTTTTCAGTAACTGCTGTAAATCCACTACTCTGTCTGTGGACAATGCCGCCTTTAATCAGAGTGCAAAAACCTATTTCTCTCCTAGCTGATGTTTTTGGTATTGATTTGATGCACTGTTAATGCAGAGCCAAGCTTTACTCACTCACTGTAGCACTATTGATCTGCCGCTGAAACAGTTAATATGAGCTTTTCTTTTCCATCCTCATTCTGTCATTGAATTCTCTTCTGGTCTCCAGGTAATTTATGCCCTCAACACCAAGAATGACGAACATGAGGAGGAAATTGAGTCTCTGAAAGAAGCCCACGAAGACGAGGTATGTAAACGAACGGGCACCAAACACCAGTGATTTTATAAGGGACAAAAACATGTGATTAAGGTTATTTATTTTGTCAGTTTTCTCCTGAGTTAGGATCCGGTCTGTTCACTACTTTAGTGACTGGCAATGAGCTGCAGGGGGAGGAGAAGGGCAGCAGGCAATCCTCTGTCCACTGCAATTTTGGAGTCAATTTGTGAGGAACTCTCCAAAATCATGCAAACCCAGAGTATTCATGCTGCTTGTCTGCTTCGTGTTTAGTTATAGATTTTTCATCTGAACTGCACAGAAAAAATGCAGTACATACTTAACAGCGCAGTGATGTTGTTAAGGTTTCCACTATATGAATGCAGATAACTGCCAAAGGAAAGGAAAGACCAACATAAAGTGTGTTAGTAACACCATTCTTCAAAGAGCTATCCCCTCATTTGGTGTTTTGATGATGATGATGATGATGATGATAACATTGTCTAACACGTTCCAAAATCTTTTTACCTTGAGTAAAACTATTCCTGTAAACTTCCAGCAGCATATTTGAGCTGCCATATATTTGTTCCTGTAACTTGCTACCTTCCATACAACTCTGATTGTTACCAGCCAACAACCCAAAATGTTACAAATTCTTCTAATGTATTGTACGATAGATTTCCTGGACTGGTTTCACATCAGATAAAATAAATCTCTACCGACAGGGAGAGTAAATTTAAGGCCTAAGCTTATATGAAACAGTTTTAAATGTAGTTAATTTTATTCATGTCGCTTTCAGAGCGAAGCGTTAGCATACCCTGGTCTAAGGTGTTAATTTAATTAGTGTTGCTTTCAAGTGTTGAATTTTAAAAGTGGGACCTTTCTCCCCCTGCCAAGAAACATTTCTTGGAGGCAGCAATGTTGTGTTGGCTCCTAGCGTTATTTATTTCCACATATTCTGTGTATGTGGCTTTTGGAAATCCTCTAGTCGTTGTAATCTAACAAAAGTTTTTATGTGACATTATATAGCCAAATGGGCTCTGCACATTATCTCAAAAGTCATTCATGAGACTGAACTTTTAATTTACTCTACTACTACAGCTTTCAAGCTGTTTCTGATTTATTTTTTTTTGTTTCTCCTGCTTAGGTCCAGCACATAGTGACAGAAACCAGAGACAAGATCATGCAGTACAAGAGTAAGATGGTGGATGAGGCAGACCTGAGGCGGCGGCTTGCCAGTCTAGAGGAATCTGTCGAACTCCACGAACACATGAAGAGACAGGTCATTCACCGCTGCTGGGTACCATGGGGGGTCATTTAGTTTGGTTGTGTTTAGCGTGGCTTACTCTAAGCATAACGTGGATGTGTTTGAAGAGCTTCACAGATGCATACATTCTGGAGATCCTCACGTCATGTTGTATCATAGTCCTGCAGCAGCCTTTCATTAATTCAGTTAATTAAATCGGAATTGAGCTGTACGGCAATGAATAATCTGGTTATAGAATACAGCAGTGGTTGCATGAAATTAGTACATTTGTGTGATGTATTGCGGCCGCTAATAGTAATGTAAAATAATGTAATGCAGCTGTTGTTTTGTTGCTGTCAGGCTTTAGCAGAGTTTGAGATGTACAGACAGAGAATGGAGGATTCCCAGCTCTGCACCGAAGCCCAACACACACAGAGAGTGGTCTCCATGAGCAGGGAGGTAAGAGGTCTTTACTCGCCCACACACACACACACACACACACACACACACGACAAAAAAAATGAATGCATGTGAGATGTTGTCTGCTATACTCAGCCATTAGTAGCATAAATGAACAATATGAGATGTGCTTTATTGTGCTTATCAGCTCTACAGTAGTGTACAACATTTAGAAGTGAAGTAAGACAATTGAACACACCAGCACATTCTTAAGTGGTGTATGCCGATGGTGCTGTTCCACTGATATACCGCATGCACATTGTATAAGTGCCATAAGCCAGTAGAACAGCAGTGGTAATAGTGGTAGTCCTAATCAGCATATGCTGAAGTGATAGACTGACTCTAAAGTTGCCGTAAAAAGCAGATTGAATGTAAAGAGATGCGAGGTAAGTCACCATATTATCATGACACCCCATGTATCATATCATGCCATCACATGACACGCTTGTCATCCATGCCTGCTTTTGTAGAGTCTGATGGCAGTGGGCATAAATGAACACCCGAAGTGTATTTAGATGGGATGAGCTGGTGGCTGATTGAGCTCAGTTCACCCTCTTTTCATCTACGTTGGGGATTGATGTATGTTAGCGGCGGTCTTGTCCCTCTTCTTCCTCTCTGCCACTGCCTTCACACCGTCCACCCTCAGCTTGACCGAGCAGAGACAAACAAAGATGCCTTCTTTATTAACTTGAGTGAGTCTGCTGGCATTACATCTCATATTACATTTTTGTATATTTTTTCAACATCATCTCTGTCAGATCTATGAAGTAACAGCAAACATAGGCAGGCTTCTTTTGTTGTCGCCGTTTCGACGCCTTGAAGTGAAGAGAAGCTGCAGGCATTTGTTTTGGCACTGAGAAATAACAAATAAGTGTACTAACAGTATATTAGTGTTAAATGTTTTGCACTTTTGCAATTATTACTGAGGTTTTTTCAAGAGATGCTGTTAGCATTTTGCTTGGCACAGGTAGAGACAGGGTTGGCAATAATACATTAATGTTTCAAGCGGAATAGAACATGTTTCGTGATTTCAATTAGGTGGAGGAGATGCGTCGGGATTTTGAGGAGAAGCTGCGGGCGTTCAGCCAGGCTCAGGCCCAGTTTGAGGCGGATAAGCGGCGAGCGCTGGAAGAGCTGAGGGCCACCCACCGGCAGGAGGTGGAGGAACTCCTCAACAACCAGCAGAACCAGAGTGCCACCTCCACCGAAGACCAGGAGAAACTGGCCGAGCTCCATAGACAAGAGGTGGGCTTAGAGCGAGAGAGGAAGGAAGATAGATACTATATGGATTGAAAGCATGTCATCTTGGGCTTGTGTGAAGATTTTATACAGCAAGTTAATTGATGGGGTAATTGCTGTTTTAGAGACTTTTTTTAGGTGTTTCTGGAATGAAAATTGTAAAAGGGATTGTTTTGTTGGTGCAGTTGGCTTATGAGTATAATATAGACCTGCCGTGGACCTTAGTTGCATGTCATTCCCTTATTTTATTCCCATTTTATCTTTCCTCTTAACTGTTAACTATCTAATATAAGACTAATCTTTTAAAAAAACAGGAAATTCTGTAATGTTGCAGAATATTTTTGCAGTTGCTGGTTTCATTCCAAAGATTTCTAAATGTGTTTCAGCAGATTTTGAGTCCCTGTCACTAAAAAAAACGACCTGCTCTTCATTTATCCATCTCTCTGTGTAGGTGGAGGCATTAATGGAGAGGGTGGAGGAGCTGACAAAAGATAAGGTCCGTCTGGTGGAGGAGTACGAGGCCAAGTTGGGCAAGGCTCAGGAGTATTATGAGAGAGAGCTGGAGGCCATGAGGAGAACACACCAGCTCACCACTGAGAACCTGTTGGCGTGGAAAAGGACCGAGGTAAAACAACTACACAGACAGAAACTAACATTTCTAAAATACTAACTCGCCTCTATCAAAGGAATACAGAACTTGTCCAAAATGTTTCTTCATCTCTCTGATTAAATGATGTGATTCTTTATGTATGCGAAGGTTGAGCTTCGTAAGGAGTTCCAGGCGCAGGAAGCAGCGCTGCAGCGCTCGCTGTCCAAGCTGAGGAGTGAGCTCCAGAAAGCACAGGAGGAAGCCAGAGAGAACAGAGACAAGACCAACAGACTTCAGACATCATTAGCCAACGCAGAGGGAACTATCAAGGTGTGTTTGTATGTGTACGTGATGCACATACAGTAAAAGAAGTGAACTTTTCCAGTGGCCAATAGGGGGCAAATCTTTTGGTAGCAAAAAGAAGTCTGAATGAATCGAAGTCTATGAAAAAGTGAACCTACTTTTCACTTGATTCATTACCTCAGTAGACAATAAAGATGACAACAGCCATGAAACCAAGACGGCAACGTCCGTAAAACGAAGCTCTAGGCTTCAAAACAGCGGTCCGCAAACCAATAGGTGACGTCAAAGTGGCTACGTCTTCTTATATATGGTCTATGGATGCACTTCTGTTCAGGCAAACCAAGGACACTCAGTCATGCAGTCATTAAATCGTTTGTAAGCACGTGGTTACTACTGCTGCTCATTCAAACCACCCATTCCTTCACCGTATTTACAGCATTCTCAACAAATTGCAAATAGTATGAAAGTCATCCTTTGGTTAAATTTGGAAAGTGGGCTAAATTGGATGAAAACCAGCTGTAGGAAACAAAGATAAAAGTAAAAGCCTTGGGGCAAAAACATTTTTAAAGAATTTCAGAGTGGTGGAAAATGTAATGTGGTGTGCACTGATGGTCCTGCAGGCAAATCAATAGAGTGTGAATAGCTGGGTTTATGTGACTATGCTGTGGTGGGCGATGTATAAAAGACACTGAATGTTGGACCTCTGTGGACTTGTGTTTGCGTGCGCGCTGCAGAATCTGCACAAGCAGCTGGAAGAAGCCATCCAGGACGGAGAGATCTGGGTGATGCAGCTGAAGGACACCGAGTATGAACTAGAGGGCAGCAGGGAACGGGTTCAACAGCAGGCAACTGAAATCCTCCATAAAGCCAGTAAGATGCGCTTCTACCTATTGTCATTCACTGCTTTGCTGTGCACAGACGTTTTACACATCTGTTAGAAGGACATCATTCTATTACAGATCTAGAGATTTAGCTACGGGCAAGAACGTTGGGGGCAAAGAGCGCTAGCCTCCTACAGCTTTGGGTCACATACCTTAAAAGTGTGTAGATTCACTACTAAAATTACACTCAGTGTATGAGTGTAAAGTTACACTCATATATATTTATGTAATGTTTTTTTTTTTTTTTATAAATTGTTGTTGACATGCTTAATTATCTAATAGCACGTCTGCTCCACCAGCCTTTACAAGAAGCACAATTTCATTTTAAGAACTGTGTTGCAACAGTGTTGGCCACACAATAACACCAGAGCAGCCATCGTAATATGTATTCACAATTCTATGGCTGTTTAGAGCACCCAATTAATTTATTGCATGTACCTGTACAACATAATCAGGAGTAATAACCCAATCAGCATCATCAAATGTAATCAGTGATTTACTTTATGGCCAATTGAAAGCATTTCTAAAAAGGAATATTTGTAATGTTAAAAACTCTTTTAGCCTCTTTCTCTTCTTGGAGCATCTGCTCTCTTTATGGCTGCTTAATTTCACTCAAAAAACACACTTGTGCACCACATCATCTTTCTTCCCTTCCCATTTACCAGTTTTCTTCCATATTTATGAGCAGGATGTTTTCTCTCTGTGACCTTTGTTAAAGCTGATACTTATGACAACAACATTAACAGAAAGTGCACCTCTTCTTCAGCAGCTGTAAACAGTAAAGCAATAATCATGCCAAATAGATCAAATCAATTTTAAAGGTTGTGTGTTAGAGGCTCAGTGTGTTGAGTCCTTCAGATCCCTTGTCGTTTTGAGTGAATCAATGATTTTGCTTTGACTGGTCCAGGTCAGATCGGCTCTTTGCAAGCTACCCAGATGGCCCATGAGGCGACCATCAGGAACCTGGACCAGGAACAGAACCGGCTGAAGGAGAAGATCAGCAGGCTGGAGGAGGAGAGGGAGGCTTTGCTGAACCAGAGCCAGGCTGCCAATGAACAGCACAAACAGCAAGTGCTCAAATTAGAACAGGTACTACTAACCCTCCTTAATCCCAGTCCAGCTTTAGGGGATGAATAAGATGATCTAAATAAATAAAGTAACTACAGCTTGTAGTGTGAATTTCTGTGGCTGCATCATCATGTCTGTAACACACACTAAGCGCCTGCTCTGCAAAGCAAGAGCTCTGCATTCAAAGCCTTACTAAAGTATGTAACTATCATAGCAACATGGACTTAAAGAAGCCATGTTGCAGTAAAATGTTCCTTCCTAAAGTAATATAATATATGATTATATCGTTATAACTATTTTAATCAATATTATTAATTAATGTTTTGTTCACCTTTTATAGGGTTACAAAATGTGTATATTGAGATGTATGTCATATACTGCAGCCTTTAAAGATCGAAGATATTTCTGAGCTATAGTGCTCAATTTATATAATAGAATGTTTCTTGCTAAACGCTGTGTCACTTGAACATTTTTCACTGTGCTCCTGAAATGTTTTCATTTAGGAACACAGTCAGCGTCGAGCCCTGCTTAGCCAATTTGTTTCTTTTTATTCTCTTGAGTCTCTGCGGGAGGAGCACCAGGGTTATGAGAAGGAGCTCACCAGGCTGAGGGCACACTACGAGGAGGAGACACTTCGCTTTAGGGAGGCGCAGGTCAGAGCGCTGGAAGAAATGGAGGAGAAACACCAGGCCATGAGGGAGGAGGCCCAGCAGGAGAAAGAGGAGGAGAAGCAACTCCTAATGACGGTAAGCTCAATGGTAGGATTCAGTGTTTACAACACAAACTATTATATTACTACTATAATTGAACGCCCAGATAGAAATGACGGCAACTATAGTACTGACAATAGGAATATGACTAATAATGAGCAATATGGTAACTGTGAAAAACCTGACAATAGTTCATATATGAATAATAATAACACAAATAAAATTAGTACTGTCAGTGGCCGACGATCCGCAGCAGTTTTTCGTGGAGGCGAGAGTACCACAGCGAGGTAGAACCAGGACCAGGATCCACAGGAATCTGAGAGATGAGAAAAGCACTAAAAGGCTCCAAGTTCAACTAGTCCAAGTTAGTAACGGACATTAAAGGGCCATGTGGCATAAGGATGGAGAGAAAGAGGAGAGAGGAGTCCAGTGCATCATGGGGAGTCCCCCGGCAGTTTAAGCCTATAGCAGCATAATTAGGAGCTGGTCCAAGGCCTGAGCCCCCTCCCCAACCCAAACTTGAAGGAGATTAATGAGGAGTAATAATAAATAAATGTTCACTATTATTTCCACCTATTGAAGCTAAGCATTCCTTATATATAGAATAATAATGAATCGGGAACAATTTAGATCATTTGAAGATCATTATTTCATCAACTACTTTACAATCTTAACAGTTTGAGAAGAATAATGGGGAAACATGTTATGTCCCACAGGTTGATGTGGATAAATGCTGCAGAAGTGACAACATAATTCATTCTTAAAGACTGAAACACTGTGATCACTGTGTTTCTCTGTGTTACCATATGGCTGAATCTGACATTTACATCCTGCTCTCTGAGTGCATCAACTGTCACTGCCAACGAAAGCACTTGCTCAGCTTGAGACGCTCTCTTGTGGTTCGACCATCAAGATGTGTGGACACATTTCAACAATTTTGAATATTTTAATATATTAAATATGAACATAGACATCTTGATAAACCTTATATGTGGACCCCATGGTGATAAAACATGCAAAAGGACCACAATCTAAGTCATCAATTTTCATTTAAACACTAATTACATATTCAACTGCAGCTCTTGAGTGTTGCCCACAGGGTTTTGTATCTCCATTCAATGCAGCAACATCAGCAATTAAACGTCCTCCTCCGAGCAAATGGCCTCAGTTGTTGAAGAAATATGTATCTCTAAGAAATGAGCAGCTCCCTCAACTGACTGCGCACATTTAATTAGGTCAACATTAAGACCAAGAAGTGAAAACAACATCACTCTCTGCCTGTGTTTCCCTCTGCGGCTTTCATTCTGTCATCTGTTCTTTCTCCTCTTTCTTCTCTCTGAGTTCAAACATGCTGCTTGATGGGAATACAAATGTCCTTGTTGCCAAAGGACCAAGAATGTCAGATCAAATTACGCTGATCAGATTAATTTTCTCCGATTCATTCACCACAACAGCATTAGATTACCAACAACAAATGGTTGTAAGCAGCTACGATGACTGGACTATTTCTTACTAGTCTCTGTTTTGATTTTCCAATGTGGGTCCAAGATGATGCAGGGTGACATCACTAGAACAGTCCAATCAAAGAGTCACTCATGTTTATAGCTCCTGGTTTGTAATAAGTCGGTGGGACCAGAACTAAAAGGCAATAAAGAGTTGTTATGTGTATGTATAATTATTTTCCCCATGAATGGTAGAAGAGGAGGAGCACTTATTTTCCCCCTGCTCGCAGCCCTTACAGCACATTAAACCCAATTCATTCACGCTCACTTGGCTCCACCTGCATTCAGTGAACACTAGGAATCCCATACATTCTGTAGCTTGTTGGCATGAGGCGTGAAGGCAGCATGGTATAAAACTACCGTAGAGTAACTAACACTGTCTCAAAAATATTACAGCTTTTGTCTAAAATGAAGTCATATTTTCGGCCTCTGAAATAATTACAAACCTTTTGGATCTTAATTGATTTTGAAATCAATGTGCTTCTCTCTGTCTTTTTCCCTGTTTCTGCTCTTTCATAACGTTTCTCTCTTCTTCTTCCTATTGAGCTCACAGTTGAAATGCTGTTTGAAGCTGACTGCTAATTGGTTGATTTTCACTGACATTAAATCCTGCCTCCAGGCCAAGTGGGAGCAGTGTGTTACCATGTGGGCGTGTGTTTATAGATTCCCTGAAAGAAAGAAGGGATGGAGAAAGGATTGATGAAGATGGAAATATTATGTAAGCCAGAGCCGTGCTGTGCCTCATCATCTTTAGATGAGAGATTAGATTGGATAATGTAGATGTCTCTTTTAATTTGGTGCGAAATTAGATTAATGCAGGACGATGGAGAGGGGAGAGGGAGACAAAGATGGAGGGTGGAGATGGAAAGAGAAGACAGTACTGGTCATTTTTAACAGCAAATGTCATCTTCTTCATCTTCATTTTTCTTTTTTTAGCAAGAATATTAATGAGTCTCAAAACTGAGCTAAAACAATGACTCATTCTACAAATTGCTTGTGCTGCATTAATTCACAATTTGCCACAGTCCACTTAAGGTCAAATGAAACAGTAGAATCATACAGTTGCACTCAAAATTATTCAAACCCAATTGCAAATTAGGTGTATTGGCAACATTTATAAACTTTCAGCTGTGTTCAATGAACATCTCGAACAAGAACAATTGAAATAGCTCAACACAACTAATTTTACAGGTGGTTTCTCCAGATTCAACACAATATGGCACTCTTAATGATGACTGCAGCCTTAAAATTATTCCACCCCTTCTTAACAAACATGTTTAGTACTTAGTCCAGCACCCTTTTGCTGTTATGACCTGCTGCAAACGTAATGCATAGCCAGACACCAGGTTCTGACAGCAGGTTCCTGAGGAATCATACCACTGATCCATAGAGCCAAAAAGTTCCAGTTTTGTTTCATCACTCACCAGAACAGAATCCCAAAACTTGTGGCTTGTTTATATGGTTTTGAGCATATTGGAGCTGACTTGTCTTGTGCTTTTGGGTCACGTCTAGGAGTTCGGGCATGGAGGCCTTCAGCGTTTAGTATGCTGCCACCAAGTCTTGCTGCAGGTCTATAGAAGACACTCAAGGGTTTTTGGCCACCTGCCTCCTCAGAAATCTGGTGGCAGCCTTTGATAGCTTCCTGTCTTTGCCACGTCCAGGTAGTGCAGCCAGTGTTCCTTTAGCTTTGAACTTGTGAACTTTGCTTCCAACAGTATTTCTAGGAACATTCAGTGCCTTTGCTGTCTTTTTGTATCCTTTTCCTTGTCTGTGTAAGGCAATGATCTCCGCACTCTTTGGACAATTTTCTTGACTTACCCATATTTTTAAAAATGCAGCCAAACGTCACTGTGAACAAACTCTTTGCCAAGTGTGTTCAATCTCAATCACATTTGATGCAACTAATGAGGCCCTTGATTAGTTGCCTCAGGAGTGCTTGAGACAACACCTGAAGTGCTCTTATGAGAGATTCTATTCAGGGCTTCAATCATTTTGAGGCCGCAGTCATAAAAAACGGCATTTCGTGTTGAATTTGGAGAAACCACCTGTAATATTAGTTGTGTTGATCTATTTAAATTGCTCTTGTTTGAGCTGTTCTTTAAACACAGCTGAAAGCTTCCAAATGTTGCCAATACGCCTAATTTGCAAGGGGGTTAAATAATTTCGAGTGCAACTGTATCTATAATTTCCCTTTAGTTGAGGTCTCTGCTGTGGAAGTAGATAAATTCATTAATCGGGTTGCCAGACTGAAGTAGCTGTGACATAATAAACAGCCTTGACTTGACTTGACTTGTCTGTACTCATTAACACTCATGCTTGAGTAGCTTGAGGTCACTGCTTCACTGTTTCAGTTCAATGATGAGTGACCAAAGTAGTGTACAGTTACCATCTGGGGGTTGGATGCTGACATTACTGTCAGTGTCAGTGTGTGCAATGTCTTATTGAATGCAGGAGCAGGTAAAGACCAGAGCTGCATTCGTCATCGTTACAACTTGCATGTTTCATACTTTCAGACATATTTAAAAACCTTACGAGCGTTGAGGTCGCGGGAGTTTGTCATCGGCATTACTTCAGCAGATGTCAGGCATATACAGGGAAACATTTGTGGGAATTAATTGCTAAAGGAGACCAAGAAGTAGACGAAGTAGAGGGAAATCTGAGAATTTCGTAAGAGAAAGTCAGAGTGGCTCAGAAAGGATTTGGTGCTGTGGTTTGAAGGATTATAGAATCTGGTTGGTTTGACGAGATGGCCTTTTTGATTTAAATGACAACCCACATGTCCATACTTCAGTCTTGACTCCATGTTACGGCGCAAATGGGATTTTCAGTTCTCCTCTTTTTTTGCAGAAATGAAAAAAGAGTTGCTAGGCCCTCAAAGTAAACACATGCAGTGATGATATGTCCTTTCAAGTATCAACATTGTGGGTTTATATGCCAGTGACAGTATATGAATGTAAAGTTTTTTGAACAAATCTTTAGTTTCATTGTTGGCCCCCTGAGCTTCCTCTATATTTGATCTTTTCTGATTCCTCTTTTCATACTTTTTCACCGCTTCCTGTCTCTCTTGTTTCCAGAAAATGAGTCAGGAGTTTGAGATTAAGCGTCTGTCATTGGAGGAGCAGCGTGACCGCCTTCAGCAGCAACTAGACAACTTGAAAGAGGAGCTCTCAGCCAAGCTCAATATGGCCAATCAGGAGGTACAAAACGCCAAGTCGACTGCTTAGAGCCCTAAAACGTAAAAGCAATCTCCTGATGATGACAATGTGATAACCCTCTGTTAATTTCCTCAGGTGTCCCACCTCCAGGAGCTGGTGAGGGAGGGGGAGCAGAACCTGGGATCAGCTCAGACGCAGATCGCCTGTCTGAAGGAAACTCAGGAGAAACTCAAGATAGAACTAGATGCCACCAGATCACGGGTCCGCGAGACCAGCAACCTGCTGACTGACTTACAGGTGAGGAAAACACTGAAACCTGAAAAGTAGAAAAGGCTTTATTTTGCAGGAGCATCATTTCTTTGGCACTTCCTAAAACAGCTTCTTAGAAATGTGTTACTAATTACAGGGAAAATAAGAATGCCCCTTTAACCCAAGGAATTATTCATCCATTTAATAATAATTGGACTCAGTTCATTGAAAGTGTACCTATTGAACACTGTCACTATTTTTGCCTATAATTAGTAGTTCCAGGAAATGTCTTGGAAGTTAAGGATCAATAGAAGAGCCAAAAACTAGCAGTGTATAACTTACAAAGACAAAGTAGGTGTATCTAATGGATGGGTGTTTGAGTATTTTAACAAGCTAAACTACTGACCTTCTGAGTCTGTCGTTTGCAAAGACACTAAAAAACTGTACAGGATAAAAGTGGGTTTGTAATCGTAGGTCAGCACACAAAGTAGAGTTTGAACATAGATAAATGTAGCCTTTATACCAGCTTGTCTCAGATGAACAAGATTTTGCACACTGCCGCCTTTACTTGCTTTATTTCTGATGTCAGCTGGCCCAGCCAATCAAACAAACCTCCGTTCATGGAGCTTGGTTTTGCAGAAAGCCAAAGTGTAACTGAGAGCGAGAAAGAAAAAAAAAAAAAAAAGGATGGAGAGACTGAGGAGGGGAAGAGCATTTTGAATACTGGAAATAAGATTTAAGTGAGTACAGTACTGAGACCAGCTGTGAGATGATGATGAGGCTATTATAAGTTGAGTGGGCCTGTGAGCCCTGCTGATATGAAGAGATGGGAGAGCCAGGAAGTGTGTGTGTGTGTGTGTGTGTGTGTGTGTAAGGGAAAAGGAAAGAGACTGGGTGTTTTTTACTGATATTATACGTAATAATTGATGTTGGCAGTTGTTGGATCATCATCTAATCATCACAAATAATAAAGATACAACAAAAAGGTTGAAATTTAAATCAAATGAAGCAAATTAATTGAAATCAACACAGTGAACAACACCAACATGCACGAAGCGGATGAGTGGAAAAGTCCCAGCTGGTGGGAAGTCATAGATGAAATTAGTGAATAAAAGCTGTTTAATAACTGACAGAACGATGGACGGTAAAAGAGGCAGTGGACAGAGAGACTGAATAAGGAGTGATCATTAGATGCTCTGCTTTCCCACCAGAGCGCAGGGTCTATAAAAAGGATTTGGACTGTTTAAAATAGGGAAGCCTAACACAGGATTGCATTTTGTATTCCTGCTGAGCTCATTGCAGGACAGACACAAACACTAAGCCAGCCGAGCTCTGCTTCACAGTGAATTAAGAGCAGCTATTGTTTAGCAGGGTATGAACCCTTGAGTAGCTTTTTTTTTTTTTACTTCTATCGAAGGGCAGTAAAAAGAGCTCAAAATGTTCAGCTAAACTTTTGTCAATTTATAGTTGACATTACATTACATTTATAAAGGAAGATTGAAATAAACAGAGTAGATGGTACAATACACAATGTGTATTTTTTTCTTTTTTACTCCACCAGTTATCTGACAGATGAAGTTACTTTTCAGATTTAGTTTGATATAAATAAAACACACAAACATGCAATATAAGTATTCTTAATGCACACATCTCTTACAATGTAGTCATGTCATATTTAAGAACATTGTGCTCATAATCCTTAGTTTGAGTGCAGACTTTTACTTATAATACTATAATTTTACATTCATATTTTGGTTATTTTTCCACCACGAGTTTTAAGAAACACAGCTAAAGTGTGGGGTTTGTATGGCTGTAGGCTTTGACATGTCGGAACATGCTAATATACTGAAGGCTGAAGCTATAGCAAGTAAAGATGTATTATGATGCGTCATACTGTTTGGCTGCCCTCAAACTTTTCTCTTCCAAAAATATATCCAAAAAAACCCAGATAACTTGTGAAACATCCTTAAAACAATGTTGAAACAATGAAGCATTAATGAAGAAGAAGAAAAGCTACAAAGAGTCATTTTAGAAAAGGATGAAGAAACCAGATGAGAAACTCTGGTCCAGATATTTTTTGAAAATTCTTCTTGAATATCATTTCTGGGATCCTAAAGAATTGAGCCTGAATTTAACCACTCAGGCACCTTATCTCAAAGCTTTTTGGTGTTTTAATGATCTCATCGGCCGATAAAACCCCCGGAGCCTCTTGAGCAGCTGGAAACCGCTGACCCGGTGAAGTTAGCTTTTGCCTCGGAACCAGCACATTAGAAATGCCCCGTAGCTGTGGCATTATAAATAGATGTGAAGGTGGGCAGCATGACTCACCCAACGTTCAGCTATTGAAATGCTGCATTTGGTCAGAGACGGCAATTTGAGGAGATTTTCTTACTTTCAGCAGCTTTACATTGTAATTCAGCACTCAAACCATCACAAGTTTTTATCTTGACAGAAGACAGAAGCCATTATCTTAAAATAATAAGATATAATAAAAAAAATAGAGCATCTAGCAGAGTGTCACGGCTAAAGGTTATGCACCTGTTTGTGTTTGTAGGAGGAGATCGAGACCCAGAGACAGCAGCATGATGCCAGGGTGATGTCCATCAGAACAGAAGAAAAACAGAAGATGGACAAGATGGCAGATGACTTGGACCAGAAATGGAGAGATGCACTGCGGTAAAAAAAAAAGAAAAGTCTCCTTTATCCTCATACAGTATGTCTTACACTCGCTGTCAGCCTGTCAGTCTCACCCCCTCTGCTTCACAGTCACACTTGTTATTAGCATAACAAGTCAATTTGTTTTGCTAGAGTAAAATATCCAAATATCCAAACTCTGCCTCTCACTCTGCAGGGAAGAAGTGCGCTTGTTGAAGGAGGAGTTGACTGAGGAGTATGAAGCAGACAAACAGGCAGCACTGACTCAGCTCTCGCAGCAGAAGGAACTGGAGATGATGGCGGCGAGAGAGGGCTGGCAGAGGAAGGTGGAAGATCTCCTGGAGCAGGTAAAACACACTCCATAGGTCTCCATAATGGAACAGTGATATATTCAGTCATTTTCAATTTGTACAACCAAACATTTTCTCTGTTGTTATTTTCTAATTGAGAATCTTGTTAGTTACTCTCTTACAACCAATTCCAATGCATATCTTGAATTAGAGGAGATAGTTTGTATTGTCATTAGGACATAGCCTGGTTCCACACCTCTTAATTGGTGCCCAGGTCTCAGAGATCAAATTAGATCTTTCACAAGCAGGATCAAGAATTGGGATGTCAACTTTATGTAAAACTAAAAAAATTCGGTATAAAAAAAAAAGAGAATCAATTATAGATATACAACACTATCTCATCTTGCTGCCTCCAACTGTTCCTGTGAATGTGATTAAAAGTGTTGCCATAAACAAACCACTTCACCTGCTTTGTAATTCACATAGATCCCAGCGCGGTAAATCGGCCCTGAAAAGACCAAAGGGTTTAACTTCTCTTCCTGTGCTATTTTTGGCCAAGTTCTCTGTTCTCTCCCCAGAGTGAAGACAGGACTGAAATGGAAAAAGTCCTTTTTGTTTTTTAGTTTTTCATAAAACCCATTAGTCTCCTCATACACACAAATAGGCACAATAGTTATATTATTTGCAATTATTTTTTCTTCTCCCCATTGCTACAATTGCTGGAGAATTTTAATAATCAATGGAAGCAAAAGTCAAAATGTGCAGAGGCAGAACTGTAAGAGCTAACCAGGTTAGAATTAAAGCTCTGTAGCAGCAGAGAAAACCATTTGATGCCGGGCTGAAAGCTCAGGCGCTTGTCTGCTTCCACTCACATAGCCATCCATTGCTGAGCATACTGCCTGTGGGTAATTCAGAGCTCAGCTGAGTCACAACTGAAACCCCAAAGAGGCTCGTCCTGACCTCGGATAAACATTTTCTGACAAGCTGGAGCCAGCAACCACCGACTTTCCGTACTCCCTCACCCCCCCCCCCAATATTTGATAGAAGCACCTCATGGAAAAATGCACAAGTTAAGAAGCAGTCTGATGTTGTAAGAAATCCTGACCAGGGTGTTCAATAGTGATAAATCTGCAGATTATTTCCTTGATCGAATAAAGCAGCAGTTCCCTCCCTCTCCTAATTCGCCTTATTTTTATATTTAATTGCATTTGAGTGAAATATCTCTCAAAAATTCCTCTTGTCTTTACAAATTCATGCTAATGAATTCCATAATTACAACAGCAGAGTCGAGAGTTTATTAATTCCACTGGGAAATTGCAGAATTCACCAAACACAGCAAAGAAAGCAGCAAAAAGCAACAAAACCAAGTGAAGATTGTTCCTCCAAACTTTTTCCCTTCTTCAGAATTGACTTTTGACGTATTTCTACCTCAAGTGTGTGTGTTTCTTTCTGTCTTTATAGCGTCTTACAAGGTCAGCATTTAAGTAGCAACTACAAGAAGTATTTGCACACCCAAATAAATCAGAATTGTTCCAACTTTTGAGTTAAACAAGCCAAATTAGGTCACTTTTTCGGCCACACTATGTCTGTCAGTAAGCGTCAGTCATTTGAAGTCTTTGCATTGCATTGCAATAATGTGGTTTTTAGGTGAAAGAGAAATTACTTACTGGATATTAAAGTCCTTAACTGAGTGAAGTGTCTATCGTGTCAGGCTGCTGCTTGTGTGTTTTAGTATATGCGCACAGGAGTGTGTTTAATTAAGAGCTCAAGGGTTAGACACGTGCATTACAGGCTGTTTCTCATATGTCCTGTTATTTCCTGTAAAAGTAAAAATCATTAATTGAAACAGACAGATAGTGGACAGGGGAGGTAAGGATATACTGTACAGGTCATCTGTCTGTCTTTTTTAATCCACATCCAATGAAGAACCCCACAAACCTCATTCCGGTCCTACTCTTCATCCTCTCCTTTTAAATCCATCTTACCTTGCAGTCACTAATGTAATACTCCTACAGCACTAAATCCTGCCGGGGATTTAACTGCCGGAGCTCGAGGAAGAGTGGCATGTGGAGGACCAAAGCTGTCAGTCTGTGAGACTTCACTTAGGCCATTAATAGTTCCAGTATCACCTCAAAAGAGAAATGTTTTGTGTACTGGGATTGGGGCTTACGCTAGTTTGCTTTATGTTGTTTAGCTCTGCATGCTGTTGCTCATTGTCTGACAAACTGTCGGCTCATAGAAACGAGAGGCAAACTCTCCAACTACAGCGCTTAGTGTTTGGCTCATATCCGTGTGTCAGTATCACCACCAGTGAGCAGTTGTCAAAGAATCTACGCTAGTCAAAAAATATTAGGATTAAAGAATGAAAGATAGATGCATTAGGAGGCCAAAAGACAGCAATGATGTTTTTAATATCAACTTAATTAGATTTCCTGAAGATGCATATTTCTTAAATGAAAAAGGTTATTTGCTCTAAAGAAGAAAATGAACAGAAGCACTTGAAGCTGCATCACACTGTCACTGCAGCTCCGTTTGTAATTGTTTTTATTTTCTGGTTGCAGACGCATTGACCTGTCCACATTTGATTTTATCATCTATCCGTCCCTCCATTAACTTGACAGTTTTTTCCTAATTTTTCTTTCCCTGTCCAGATCTCTCTGTTGAAGCAGTCCCTGGAGCTGCAGTTGTCTCAGTCCCAGTCAGCTCTCCAGCAGCTGCAGTCCCAGTTCAACCAGGAGAGGGAGCTGCTGAGCCAACAGCTGAAAGGTAAAGTGGCCCCATATTTTCATTCTTTCACACCCCACTTTTCATAACACTCATAGTTACTGCTGTTAATTTCATCTCACTGATATAAGCCCCCTGTTATAACTGATAATTCTGATAAGTTGCTGCTTATGCATTGCTGCTAATGCAAGCTAAGCATTTCTAACTGCTGGTGCTTCACCTCATAAGCATTCAACTGGGGAATCATCTGTTATCATAAAGCAGCCACAAGAAATGCAATATACATGTCAAAGAGGGTAGTGCTGATGCATTTGTGAAACAAGACATGGTTATTTGCTCTAAGTAGCCACAGTGCTCAACTTCTACAGCGCTGCACTGTTGTTTTGGAAACTACTTGCAACATACACATGCATACACAGCATCAAACTTTATTTGAAATATGTAAATCGCAATGTAATGTATACAGTAACAGAAAAAAATACAGATACTTACAGATAAGATCTGCCAAGCCTGGCTGCATGGCTGGTGCCAATCTTAAAGGTGTTTCAGCAAATTGTTGGTGTGTCACCGCTCAGCTTCCTACTTCAAGGCTAACCCCCATCACTTTTCCATCACTTACCAGCAAAATAACACACGGGAGCGTTACGCCATTCTTGGGAGGCATTGGCCTTTATTCTCAACAGAGCGTATATTTACTGCTGAGCTACTACTGCTTTTCACCTCCCACACTTCCACCTTTCACTTCCACCTCGCACTGCCCTGTCCATAAACCATTTAAGCATTTCTTGCCTCTCTGTCATGGCTTGTTGACAGCATGGCTTTAAACTCTTTGTTTTGCAGTTGAACTGTTGGCATTGATAAAAGGAATTGATAACTTCCGGGGCTTATGATTCCGATGGATAGGACAATTTGGAACTGGTTCTCAACTGGAACCGGTTCTCGATTCCCATCCCTGATGGGGTGACACGAAATGCTTCACTTGTGTTTTGGTATTTTTGTGTTTTATACACGTATTACATAGTTTTCTACTATACACATGAAAATCACAGTGTGAATGTTTATGTCTGTGTGTGTGCTTACAGAGATGCAGAGAGAACATCAGAGGAGAGAGCATCGATTACAAGAGGCTCACTGCTGTGCCCTGAGCACCATGGAGGAGGCCAGACAACACCAGATAAGGGTAGGATTCACACACACAGTCGTACACACACATAGTAGGTTGGTGTGTATTCTGTGGATTGGGATTTGTCATGTTTACTGCAGTATTGGTGTTTTTAATAGCACCAAATTCGACAGCTTCATAATGATCATGCTCAAATCATACCTCTCAAACAGTTCATCAGCATCAACAACTGCACCCCCTCCATCGCTCCTCTGTCCTAGGGCATCCTCCAGGGTTCGGTGCTGGGCCCTCTCCTCTTCATCCTCTACACGCTCCCCCTTGGTAACATATTACGCCTTTATGGTCTCCACTTTCACTGCTAAGCTGCTACGCCCACTCAGGACCAAGCACCTGACTTGGAGCTTTTTTCCAAGACGGCACAGATCATCCATGCTCAAGAAATGGATCAAAACTCACCTCTTCAGAACTGCTTTCAATGTGTAATTTAGTGCGTTATTAATGTTGTCCTGCTTTTAACGTGTATTTTTTTTACCAAGATGAGATCCTCTGTATGAAGACTGTGGATTGTCGACTGCACAACATTTACCTGTAGTCATTTACTCATTAGAGGAAATTATTGCCTCATGTAGTTTGGAAAGTGCAGGAGTCAGTATTGCATTTTGGACTTTTTTCCAGTTTAGTCTGTAATACACAAACAATTTATTTCTGTGCAATTGTAAAAAAGAAAAAAGAAAAGCCCCAGTACTAATTGTGTCTGTGTAAATGATGATCTCCAAAACTCGAAACCCCAAAATCAGCACAATACACACAAATAAAGCAGTTCAAGTATAAGAAAAAAAAGGTTTACATTGTTCTAATTGGGTTAGTTTTAGTATAATGGTCCTTCTGTTCCTGCGGCAGGCTGATAGGAGGTAAAAGATTTGAAAATCAATCAAAATCAGCTGAGAAAGTTCTAGCTTTGTGGAACAGTTCGGTAACATTTCCTTATTAAATTACATTGAAAATGAGCCAGATTGCTAAGAGGTTATTGTTGAGTTTAATTGCACTGCAACAGAAACATTTTTTACTGTCTAAAATTATTGTAGTGTTGTGTCTATGAGGGGATGTGTGACGTACCACTGATTATGTGGTATTACTCGCTTATGTTGATAAGTGATTATGAGTCAATTTCACCTGGTGGAGGAGGAACACCCTACAAAATGCCTGCAACATCATCCAGCATGACCGCTTTGGCAGTGAGTCAGTGATGGTCTGGAAAGACACATCCTTGGTCATGGTCAAATTCACATGATCCTCTTCACAATCTCAATTCAAGTCAGCATACCAATTTCTGTACTGATTTTCATGCAAGAAATTATTATTCAAGCAATAAACAGCAAATCTGGAACGGCATTACCAATCAACACGGTTACACTGTTCATTTGTGCTAATTGTTTGTCCTCTGGTTTTGATTTCTAATAACATGGCTTCATAAATAGAATGCTCTAACAACTCTCAAATTGTCACCACATGGAAAAAAATGTATGTTTGATGTAACATATTCTATCATCTCTATCCTTTGCTCCACTCTCCTCCTCTCTCCCTCCTCCCTCCGTCCTTCTCTTTCCTCCCCCTCCGCCAGGCCCTGGAGGAGCGTCTGAAGCAGGAGCAGAGGGAGGAGGTTCATGCCCTGAAGGAGGCCCACCGGAGGACCTTAGACATCCTGAGACAGCAGTCAGAACAAGAGCTGCAGACACTGCGGTTTGAACTGGAGGATGAGGGGAAAGCAAAACTGGGTAAATGACAATACACAATAAAAGCCTTTGACTCATGGCTGTTTGTAGCCATTTTGATTTGGTTTCCAATCCACGATGACAACTTACCTCCGAGCGGCACAGTTTTTAAATGACAGCAATGAATTTTCTCCCCTCAGCAAACATGCTCCTACCCATGGTTATTATGTTTCTACCTGCTGTGTTGATGCCTCATTCTCCATCTCTTGACTATTAAAGAACTGGAAGGAAGCCCAACCACCCATGAACAAAGAGCCGTTGTATACCTCTGCTGGACATTTGAATTCACAGATTGAATTTTAAAAATGAGTTTCTATCCCATGTGTAGATGTTCTGTCACTTTAACTGTAGTTTCTTTGTCTGGCAGCATCTCTTCGTGCAGAACTGAACCATCTCCATGCAGCAGCCATAGAGCATCTAAAGCAGATCCACATTAAAGACAACACCACTGTCAAACGAGAGCTAGAGAAAGCTATGGAGCAAAGCCACCAGCAGGTTTTCCTCATCCTTTTGTATTGCCCGTTGTCTTCTTCTTCTTGTGTTTGGGTGTGGCTTAGTCAACACCCTTAAACCAACTACATTGTCTCTTTGTTTTTATCTTTTATATGTTTATGTGTGTCGTTTAGGAGCAAGAGCTCCTGGTTCGTATCTCAGATCTGCAAGCAGAACTGTGTTCCCGTAGCAACCGCATCACCGATTTGGACCGTGAGATCCACTCTCTGAATGAGACCATTGACACTTTGACCAGAGAGCTGGAGCTGAAGGGCAAAGAGGTGCTGCGGGTCCGCAGTGAGGCTAACCATCAGATAAGGTACATAATAAGGTACAGAGATGTTCAATAATTATTTCACAATAACAGGCAACCCTGGCATACTGTCTTATTCCTACAATATGTGTGAAAGCATATGTTATATATCATTAATGTTTTATTCAAATGAAAGTAGCTACTGTGTTACCATGTGTGAATGCTGCACATTCTTTACACTTCATTCCTTCATTCTTTTTAGCAATACAATGACACATTGCCTGTTCCAGCTCTGTGCTGCGTTCAGTTTGCAGCTGCACATCTAGTCATTGTCCTCTATTATTTAGTAAAAAGGTTCCCTACCAGGATATTAGCTGTTTTTCTGAGTAATATCCATGATGACGTACATGTGCAGTAACTGCTCCTAATGGTGCATGAGTGATTACTATAAAAGCTGGGGTTGGCAGTTTACTGGAATAAGCAAGAAAAAAAGCCAGCGCTCCCGTCTCTGTCCTAAACCACTCCCCCCAAATGAGCACAATACACTTCATGCACACAGGAATGCACCCCCAGTGCCGTTATACTGTAAAGCGGCAATTCTATGAGAATTATAATCATCTTTTCTTTGAAAACTAGTAGGTCCTAAGGACCTATGATTGGCGTCTCCCATCACGGGCTAGATTTTCTCGAGCCAAGAGGAGGTGCAGAAGTGTAGTTTTCTCTCAGACCACTTGAATTACAGTATGTTGAAAGGTTATCAACATTTTTGCTCACTGAGGCCAAAAGTGAACTGCCTGCCCCAGCTTTAATGTGTAAACCTGTGACTGGAGACAAAATGCGCCCAACACGCGTTACATGTTATGTTATCTTCAAATGTGACCGACAGTAATGTGTCTTCATGGCTAATTGATGAGTTTTGTCTGTCTGCCTCAGGGCCCATGAGCAAGACCTCACAAAGAGACATGAGAGGGACCTGGGGGAGCTCAGTATAGTCCATCACAGAGAAACACAAATCATGCTGGCTGACTTCAACAAGGCCCAGGAGGTCCTCAAAGACAAGATTTCTGCTCTACAAATACTGTAAGTCCCTGAAATGTGTGATTAAATCTCTTCGCTGCGTCTTCGTTTGTTCTTCTTTGTTTCAGCATTTTAACAGTGTCATAGTTGCCTCTTTTCTGTCTCTATTGTTATCTTTTTCTCCTTTGTAACACATTTTGTTATAATGTACCTAATGTATGTACCATCTTAGTAGTTATGCATGTTATTCCCACTTGTCAGGTTGGAGGGGACAGAGGAGAAGTTAAGAAACAGAGAAAGCCGACCAGAAGACCTGCATCTTATAGCAGAGCTCAGAGAGATGGTCACAGAAAGAGAAGCACTGGTCAAAAAGCTAGTGGTGAGTAAACTGGGTGAGGATTATTCGAATAGTATTTGAAAATCATGACCCATCCCTAGTGTGGGGAATTAGATCAGATGATGCTTGGTGTAATAAGAACAGCTGAAATAAAGCTTTCACAGGAGCAAGTTGTCCTTCATGTATGTACGCTCAGCATTTTCACTCCAATCAGGTTTCTTTTTTTCTTAACTGTAGTCATGAAATAACAAACATGAGAATCCTGCATATCTTCAGTGTAAAAGTTCATTCTTGACCCTGGAACGTTGACAAAGCTCTCCACATCTCACGGCCTTCATCAGCAGATGCAGTTTGCTCAGTAAAAGAAGTAACAGTGCAAACTGTGTCAGTATAAACGAGAAAGGCAGTGAGGTTCAGCTGAAATTCCTGAAAAACACTAGTAATCAGACCCTGGATAAAGATGTTCAACTACACACAGCTTCACTCTCAGACTTAATGCACAACAATGTCAAGCTTTTGGACAGGATGTCGGTGATGCACTTTATCACGCAACATCTCAGGGTTGCACCGTGAAATTGCCAAGTAAATGGTCTGTGTCTTTCACACACATTCAAGCTGTGCTTCAGGAGCAAGTCGGGGTTCAGTGTCTCGCCAAGACACATGCTGACTCAGAGGAGAGGATCGTCTGCTGACCTTATGATTGATGGGCGACGCCCCCAACTGGCTAAGAACTCTCTGGTTGGCCTTTTGAAGCCTGTGGCTCAGAGGAGGAGTGGGTCGTCCATCAATTGGAAGGTCGCCGGTTCGATCCCTGGCTCCTATGAAGTAGCGTATCGAAGTGTCTTTGGGCAAAGACAGCTTGCTCCTTGCTCCTTCAGTGTGTGAAAGAATAGTCCCCTCCATCTTAGATTCCTCCATGTGTTGATGGATGAATGAGGATGTGATGTAAAAGCGCTTTGAGTGGTCGAAATGAGTAGAAAGGTGCTGTACTATATGATACTCGAATATAGAACTCAGATAAACTCTATAGACTTTGCTTGTAGTAACCCACAATACATTGTCGTGTGATTCTAAAGCAGTGATGACAGTGGAAAGAAAGCATGTCGATAATTAGCCCCATGTGTTTGCACTTGTTTGTCTTACAATGGCAGGATACTGACCCCCACTATGTTGATTTAGTATTATTATACTCCATAAGGAGTGGCCAACAAACACTGAGAATCTCAGTGCTCGATACTCAGAAGACTTGTCTTTTTTTATAGGATGACAAGAAGTTCTACCAGTTGGAGTTGGTCAACAGAGAGACGGGCTTCAACAAGGTCTTCAATTCCAGTGCCAATGTTGGTGTAATCAACCCTCTTATCAAGGTGAGTGTTCTCATGCTCTCATCTCATTTCAGTGTCACTGGCTTGGATGTCAAGGATCATGCAAGTGTTTCTGATATCATCAGCACTATCGGAGCTGAATGGCCTCCATACACGGCCCCCTCGGACAGGTTCTGAGAGGGCTCTGTTCTTAAAGTCATAAATAAGATTGTATATGACCCCTGGTTTGTGTGAATGACTGGTTTATTTTGAATGCCCTCCATTGTTCTACAATAAACTCCACATGATGCAAGCGTTAGATTGATTTTGGCAAACATACACATACAATCAACAGAATGTCAATGGTAAATGGACTGTATTGCTGTACATTCACATTCACTCATTCATACACCATCCATACATTAATTGCAGGTTGCCAGTCTGCCATTACGAGGAAGCTAATCGTTGAGACACACTCGCACATTAATGCACAGCTTCGGGAGCTAGTTGGGGTGCATTGTCTTGCCTAAGGAAATTTCAGCATGCGGACTAGATAATGATAAATTATACAAACACACTTACACAATATTCATAAACCCACATACATATTTTGTGGTACATATTTGAAGTGTTATTTTTACATTTTCATTATCCAAAAGGTTAAAGATGCTTGATTTCATTGTGTTTGATTACAGTTTGTAATGTATGTGTTTGAAGAGAACTGAAGCACTGTATCCCCTCCTGAGTGTGAAGTGAGTGTAGCACTTGAATAGTATTTGAAATCCTTGATTTCATTTTGTGTTCTCTAATATGCTTAATTGTTCTCATCTTAGTAAATCTTTTTGCTGTATTTTTTATTCTTAACTTTAATTTGTCGGTGCTCTAAATCCTCTAAAGCACAAAATAAAGAAAATCATATCAAAAAGTATTTATGGTAAACAGCAGTATACCTGCCTTCCCCCATCAGATCTGCTTAGTTACAAAAGATATCAGCTGACCCACCTAAAAAGTGGGTTTTTTATAGTCTGCCATTTCCAATTGATGTATCCCTAACAGTGATCTATCTGATTATAGCTCAGGAATCCTAACTACACACAAAAGGTCTGTCAAACTGTCAAACATGTTGAACCGGTATTAATGGGGCTGTATTGAGAGAGATGCTTCAGATATAAAGCGTTCGGATGGTGGTTTCTCTTTTTGAATCCTTCCCAGAATATGAGAAAAAGTCTATTGGATTAAATGGTGTGTGTCAGTTAGCTGGCGAGTCCAGTTAACTAGCTCACTATGGTAGTAGCCAAGCGTTACTTCCAAGTTCAAGGAGCATATCATCACCGGTGTTACCAGTGTTATCAACAGCAGCGTATCCTCTCAATCCACAGCTGATGTAGAGATGATTTTCTAAATGCGTTCCTCTAACACAGACTCACCTTCCCCAACCCCCACCTTTCTATGTGTTTCATGTCCAGAAAAAAATGGGCAGCCAGTCAGATCACAGCTTCACCAGCTTTCCTAGCCAGTCTGCTTCCCAATTCATCATTCCTCCCAACATGATTAATGAAGGAGAGGAAGAGGAGGGACAGGAGGTGGAGGAGGTAGGACCAGGGGGCTGCTTTATGCCCCCTCACTCCCCTCTCCAGAGGTCCCTCCCCAGACTTGGAAAAGCCCTGCTACTGTTCAGCCCTCTCCCTCTTTCTCCTCTTCCTCAGCATCCTCCTCTTCCACCTCCCTCTCCTCATCCTTCACATCATCCCATGCCAAGCCTTGCTCTTCCTCATGCTCCTCATCCTCAGGAAGCCCTGGTGCAGCATCAGGGCCAACAAAGTTTTAGGAGGTGAGAACTAATGTGACTAACTGCCCTCAGTTCACTTTACCTAATTCAGGGAGTGAATTATGTTATGTCTGCTGCCCCCACTGTCTGTATCTGTGTCATCTCACTTCGTTTTAGTGCTGTCCTCCTCACCCTCTCCCCCAAACCTGATCAAGAGCTTCTTTTTTTTAAAGGCAGATATTCACCTTCTGTCAAAAAGCATCCTCAGAATGAAAATCTGAAAAGTCTGCATTAGCTGGTCACTTAGTATGCCAGCTATCCACTACATACAGTATCTTTACAGTCTTTTCTTTTGTTTTGATCTTACCTATTGATGGAGGGTGAGAAAAATTGAAATTCTAAATGCCATATAGGATTTAAAAGCTGCCGTCTTACTTCAGGGTCCACAGAGAAATATCATGAAGAAATAATTTCTTTTTGATCCATCACGCCTTAGCATCTCATTTCCCCTTTTCATCTACGAAATATCCTCTTTATAATCTTACCGTCATCCCTGTCTGCCTTTAGTTGCTTATGAAAATGACCTGAAATCACCAGTAACTTTGCACTTACACGTCAGTGTCAGCGGGACTTCAAACTCTGACAGACGCAGAAGAAAAAAAAATGTAATTTAAAAGCAATACAGTAACTTTCAATGTGTGGAACTTGTAAGATGAGACTTTTTTGCTTTTGTTCTCTCAGCAATAAGTGCTGCTTGCTGCAAGCACTGATTGGAAAACACTCGGAGGACGTAAACTGCAAACCAGGTCAACCAAAGAATTAGTTGAAATTTTAATGTTTGTTCAGAAAAGCTGTGTCTTGTCGCAACCCCTTGAAAACGTGTGTCTATACTAAAGTGAGGAGCAGCACAGGACATCCTCATGATGGCATCCAATTTACCCAATTAACTTTTGTGCTTCTTGGGATTATGATGGCTTAGAATTCCCTTATAAACAAATATAATGACTAATGACTGGTGTCCTCCCACAAAGACCTTATTACCTGTAAGTGTGAATGTGCCTGAATGTTTGTCAGTCTACATTTGTCGGCCTTGTCCTCTCACAAAATGTAAGGCGGATATAAAAAAAAAAAAAAAAAGATGAGAAAGCTCACTAATTGCTGGTTATGTTTTGCGCCCAAGCTCCACCTGTGCATGTTTCAAAATGTCCTTCTACGTGGTGGAATAACAAGCCAAAACCCCTGCAAGGTCACGTAGAATCATGCATGGACTCAGACAGTCACCAAGCTGCATCCTGGACCCGTGGACTTCACATCAGCCTTCACTTTTACAAGCACGGGGAGTTCTCTGGCACTGATCCTGCCCACAATCACCACAAATAAGTTAATCTCACTGTGCTGTTTTCTGTCGCGAAGGTGCCTAGAAAGCTGCAAACCGTGAATCTGTTTGAAAATCAATAATATGGTATGAATTTCAGTTTGTGCGTCTCTCCGTCTCGTCGTTTTAACACATCTGTTTCTGTTCCCCTCCCTCAGCCTTCCTGAGGCCAACGCCGCGCCATCCAACTCGAGGGAATTGGAGGCAGGAAAAAGCGGAGAACACGTTACAAAAGAAGAGGAGCTGTACGCCCAGTACTTCTCTTTCTGACCGGCAAAAAATATTCCCATTTCTGTCAAAAAAAAATTAAGTAATGGGACAGAGAGCTAAAGTTGGACAGCAAACTGCAGGTTTATAAAGTTAGTTGGATGACGTTCATATCCCTGCTAATTATAGCGCTCCCATCAGTCATGCGCAATGCTGAGATTCAAGCGGGATTGCAACCTTAGGGCTTCCATACGTGGTGGTGAGCATGACGAGTAGCGTGGCTCGGTCAGTGGATCATCGTGAAAGTGTGCATGGTAGCAGGAGATGAGGTGATACACACACATGTACAGCGATTTGTTTTTAGTATGTAAACCATCTGCAATTTTGCAAAAAGATGACATTTGTATGAGCAACATAACACATGGTGAGAGATAAATATGGTCTGAAGGCTTATAGGACTTCATTACCCATGAATTTTGATTGGGATACACCAAGACCCAAAAGTAAAAGTCATCAAATGGTTGAAATGGAACTTTATTCTATAACGTTTAAGGCGATGGCTGTATTGATTCTCTTAACAAGCGAAAGCTGAAGGATATATTATAACTATATATATTATTTCCTCAGTATAAATAACTTTGTTCTCAAAAAGGCAAAAAAAGAACCTGACCTCTCTTACTGACATTTCACACGTTCATTTTTGTTTAACCTAGTTTAGATATTCTGGTTAAACTGCTGGATTGTGCTCTCCAGATGTCAGCACTTAAATAAAACGCTCCGTCTTAAAACAAAAACACTTCCAAAATGGCGTAGCCTAAGTTATAGCCTAGTAAGTCAGAGTTCCGTCCTCTGCGTTAGTAGCACAAAGCTCTCCGGAACATTCTTAAACCCTCCATGAAATAAGCTCATACAAAGATGTCACAAAAGTGTGACATTAGTAACTTACAGTAGAGGAAGAGGTGATGTTTTCAGCTCCATATGAGATGGATTAGTCTTTTTTTTGTGCATTAACGTGTCTTACAAGCTGTAATTTTACTGGAAGTGCTTTGAAAGTGCAGCCAAGGTCAAGTGAATATTGCCTTGATACTCGCCTTTATCTTTCAGGCTGTGGCCCCATCTGCAGTCTAAATACACACATTCAAGCTTTTGAGGTATTTAAGGAGAACAGGACGGCGCTAGCAATTGATTCCGGTTGTTTTTTTGGCCTCTGCAATATGATTAAGTATAGTATACCACAATAACGACACCAGCAAAAAAAGAAACGACTAACTTTAGCTTGCTGTCCCAGTGCTTCGACTGTGTACATACAGTATATGTTTGAAAGTCATTTTCAAATCTCTGAGCTAGCTGAGGGGCGCTTGATTTACCATTCCAGGCGCCTCAGTAGTCTCAGGAGGGGAAACATCAAGAGAAACTGAATCAAGCATCCCTCATATTTTTATTATTCCAGTATTTATAATGCTAACTGTTTTTCTACGGTCTGTTTGTGATGCAAGCGAACCAGAGACATACCGAGAGAGAGTTCTGTCAGTGACATGCAGACGCTGATTCAGTCCTACAAACTTTTTTAATGCCAAGGAGTGTTTTGGCCAAACACTTTATTTCATTACAAGCTTGGAGCTCATGTCGGTGACTGAACCCTTTAGCTACGTGTCTCTGCCTGTGGGGCAGGCCATAGAGCATGTGAAAACAGAAACACCATCATAATGCTGCTGTCACTCACTTGAAAGTCTCATGTCGTTCTTTGGTGTACTTGTATGTTTTTTTTTAACTTGACTTGAAAGTTTACATAGTTCCTGTGCTGCGTAAGTTTCACGACCTGAAAATCCATGAAGTCCAACCTGTACAGTTTCCTCGCTGCATGGCCATTATCAGCCTGAAAAGTGGGTAGAGAGACATGAAGTTTGAGACTTCATCTCACTCTGACACTACAGAAGTCCATTCAGCTACAGCAACACAATCGCATTCAGTTATATGACAACAACAACCGATGCTCGTCTTCCATTACAGAATCCATCGATGGTTCAGGAAGTGTTACTGTACTTTTCAATGTTCGCGTTCATGGATCCTCATCACAATATATTATAGGCGCCCTAATAATACAATACAATCCCAGAGTTTAATCACTGCCTTCCTGAGAAGGTTTCAACAAATATTTAACCCTTTGTTGCTGGGCTCTTGTATTGGTTTGCAATAGACTGTTAAGTTTGATGTTTTGGTTTTTTTAAATCAGTTTCTGTAGATATTTCACAAATGCACAATTTAAGTGGTGCACCATTCTAAAACTACCTATGACGTACTTAAAAATGCACACACTCGTACAAGCTTTCAGTCAGAGCTTCTTGAATCCAACGAAACAGCATTTGGATATGCGTGTGCATGTACACAAGATCATACGCGAGGGTATTGTAGTCTTTTGGCATGTTAACCAAACTACATCTACAAACTAACTAACTAACTACAAAAATGGAGAGTATCGATTTAGTAGTGAAGTCAACAAAGCTAAGAAGCATGTTAAAGGAATATTTAGACATTTTGAGAAACATACTTTTAATGCCCTGGAATCTGAGGAAAGAGATGGGATGTGAATACTAATCACTTTCTCTCTATTTTTGTTGTCCATGCATCCCAGAGGACGACCATTGTACTCCTGAATATGATCTTGTGTCAAGGATACATGTTTTACCTTGAGGTTGATTGACACTCCAGTGTTCTTTCGTTCTGGTTAGTTCGTAGTTACTGTGTGCGGAAACTGATAACCGTTTTGCCAAAGTAAAAATTTCAACACTTCCTGAAACCAGGTTGAGACACAACCTCTAGCAGACACATCTGTGTTTGTGTCATATGGGAAATACAGTCAAAAAGAGCTATAAGGTCATTAATAACTTTGTAAACTCGTTGATTTCCTTAAGGATTCATAGTTTTATATTTATAAAACCACCTCTTTGCAGTTTTCATTCCTAATTTTGTAAAAGTGTACAGCAAACTTCTATCATCCTAACGTCACACTCTCCCCATACGGCATGAATGCAACATAATGACATCGATGCTTTAGTTATGCTGCATGCCATCAACGCTGATCTGATGTATTAAATGGTTTAACTTGTAAATTGACCTGTAATGTGACGAAACCCAGCAAAGAAAATGGACCAATACTTGCAGACGATGGTATCCTTTCTAGTCCCAACGCTGAACCACAGTTGGTTCATTCCTCCATGCACACTGTGAAGATTCTATTTATTCAAACAACCATGTTAAATATTGACATTGAAGCATCGTGTCATTTAAGTCTTTTTAGTTTTATTCATTAATAATCCATTTTTTCACAGTCACATTCAGTTTTACCATCACTCCTTTCATTTCCCTGCTGGTGAAGACAGGTGTCACTCTTCTTGATATTGGTAAAAAAAAAAAAAAAAAAAAGGCAGTCATTGGTTTCCAGTATATACGGTTTAAGGTTTAAAAATCATTGTACAGACGTGGAAGTTGGCTATAGATAGATATTATATCATTGTTGATAAGTGTCTGCTTCATATTGGCAAAATTATATTCACATTTAAAGCAGACACGATGGTCACTGTGATGGACTGCCAAACTCAAGTGAATTTCAAGCCTCTGTTAGTTAGTTTCATTCATCCGTGACTTTGGAAACAGCTGTAGAGGAAGCAATCTCACCACAAGCTCCCTGTAGTGGCTGTTCTGGGGCTTTCAACCAAACACATGGTCCTCATCAGCAGATGGAGGTTGCCCAGTCGCCATGGAATGGATTCTTCTTGTCCATGTTGGTGGATCCAGCTGTTCTGGATCCATCAGCAGAATTAAGATGTTTTAGGACTGGGCAATACTCCATCCGCTGAAGATGATCAGGGAATCAGAAAGCTGCGGAACAGCCACTAAATGGACCTTTCAGTGAGATTATCATGAACAAACAAACAAGTAAAAACACCTTTATGGTCCTTTAAGTTGAGTTTACTTGTGTGAAATTGCAAGAATGAAGAATGTTTATGTATTTATTGTTTTTGAATGTTCTCATTCATATATTATTTTGGTTCTCTGTCCCACCAACCTGACAGAACTGTTCTTTTAATGGAGAAAACCACTCTTGTAATTATGTTTCTTCGATCCTGCCTCGTGTGGTCATGTGCAGGCAAACCTAAAGTTCATGAAAGTCTTTTTGAAATGTTTGTCACCTGTTTTTTAACATCGGCATCATCAGCTGACCATCAGTGAACCATAACTGAAACATTAATCGTCTGTTTAGGTTTTGTTTTGTTTTTTTACGTGACAGTATTCTGATTAGGGCTCAGTTCTTTTCACTTTCAACTCAGTTTTTCCAAGATTGCGAAAAAAAGAAAAAAATCTATTCATTTTAAGAACTAAACTGAAATAGTAAATGTGTCGCAAGCGAAGTGAGTTGAAAGTGATTTGATGTCGCCCTTGTGACATTTTATGTCCGTCTTGCCATTTTTGAAGTAAAATGTATAACAATTATAGCAACGATATTTATTTATATTTATATCATTTCTGTTGTATGTTATGGAACAGTAAAATTATGATTGTGAGATAAAAACCTGTTGTGCTCCTTTTTGTGTTTGTCATATATAATTATTTATATTATGTTCGGTCTCAACTTTCCGACTTTTCTTTTATCTGTTTATAGGGTGCGGGGGCCACCTGAGGTCCCCTCTGACACTTCCAGCACTGAGCACCTACAGCACTGACGTCCATTGGTTCACCTGGAGCTCCCAAAGTGCGTGCATGTTCAGTCTGTTTTTTTTATAAGAAATTTACAAAGCCACAATGACGTCGCCCACTGGCCTGCCGTTTTGAAGCCTCAAGCTTGGCTTTATGGGCATCGTCATCTTGGTTATTTGGAGCAAAAAGTAATCTTTGCTCCACGAAGCCCATGTCTGATTGGTTCGTCACAAGGCTGTCCCACCTTAAAGCATACCTTACTTTATTTTCCTCTAAATGGGACCATAATTTACAAAAAAATGTGCCAAAATCCCCTGCAATATTCTCCTGTTGGTATTTTTTTTGGGGGGGGGCGCTACCCACACGTTTAGATGTGTTGCTCCTTCCACAAATGCACGATCCTTACAAGTTGTACCTCATTGTAAAGGTGACTAATCAGGTTTTCCAACGATATAAAATACAACACCAATTGGTTTTATTAAAGGGGAGAAATAGTTGACTGAAATAACATTTCCAAACTTTTGTTTTATGTGGTGTGTCAGTCTGGAATTAAACACACTAAAGGAGGCAGCAAACTCCAGAAGATGGCAGTAACGCAGTAACAGTGATGTAATGATATCTTCAGCCTGTTTTTAACAGCACAAACGCCTTAGGGGAATGTTTAGCTCACTGACTGTCTGTCCACTGTTCTTTTCAATTAATCTCACTGAAATCTTATTTTAAGACTGATCTAATTATCATTTAAGGCTGGATTAAGTGACTCCATCTGTATTTTTTACATCTAAATCCACGTTTTCCAAAAATGAAACAATATGATGTGCAATTAACGAAACACATTCTTCACACCTGCATCGGGAGAAACCGTCTTTATTTTACTGACATGCAATTTCTTTGGTGTTCCACAGCTTAAAAGTCAAGCGGTATCATTTTCCAAACATACATAGATCATCATTTCTAATCTCAAAAGTAGATGAGATTCATGTTTTTCCATTTACAGACATGGTAAATGTATTGATGCATTCTGTGTAACAGGCACACGTCACTTGAAATTGCCCCCTCAAAGGTATGAATGCAATTATATTTTAGATTCGTTATGTTCTTAATGTAATTAAGATTTAGGAATCTGACTTGACAGTATTTACTGCACCATTGCTGCCACAATCATTAGTCAGTAACAAAAAAAAAACGGAACTTAAGTGGTAGAAACAGAAAGTGTCTTTAAGTGAAATCACACCATGCAAAGTTTTCTTCACAGCTGATAAACTGCATGTACTGCACGTGATAAGGTAGAAGTCTGTCACAGCCTGTGTGTGTGTGTGGATTTAAAGCTTTTCTATTTGCACTCAACACTCCAAGTGCCAACAGCACTTAGAATGATTTTTAAATATATCAAGTAATATATTTGTACATGCCGAGTAAGAATAATCACAGCGTCTGAGTGTGATGTCAGACCAAGTCAAATCTTTTTTTATACCATCGTTGAGAGGATTGATCTTATATTTTTACGCTGCAGAGGGCTAAGTTAGATTTTAAAGAGAGTCTGCAGGGAGAGGGCATTATTTTTATTTCTTGCCCTCTGCAATACAACATGGCAGGACACGTTAAATCGATCCAGCTGCGGTTTCTTCAGCAGCCACTAGATGCTGATAAAAAGTCCCAAATAACGGTCTTGATTTACATTCCTCTTATTTGTATTCCTCTTGTTTTTTACTGGCATGCATTGCTGTTTTTTTTTTTGTAATTTAACCACTTTGGCAAGCCAAGGTGTTCCGCACTTCCATAACTCTATGCTACTACGGTGGAAACTTTATGTTTTAGGGCATCAGGTAGATACATACAGTATACCAGTGATGATTAAACAGTTGAAGTCACTCTCATCATTCCCTTGTGAAAGAGAGGCAAAGAAGCTGATCCCCAATCAGCTTTGACAGAGACAATTTGAGAAAGCCTTTATTGTTTTCACATGGATTTATTTTACCTCCCTGATCCTTCTTTATGTTGTCAAGGAGAGTTAGGCTGATATATGGGGTGATATTATTGCTGAATCAGACACGTATGCATCAATGAAGCCCATATCTCAGCCCAACTCTTGTCCACAGCTTTGCCAGACTCTCCGCACATGGCCGTGCTCTTCTCAGCTGCTCAGCAGCACGATGATGTAAATGAGGAGCAGGCAGATGAGGATGAGGGTGAAGTTGACGAAGAGCTCCTGCAGGTTTCTCTTGGCTTGTGGATTCACCTCGATCTGAGACGCTCGACGGATGGCCGACTTGGTCATGTGCTGAACGCGCTCCATGGAGGCTGTGGAGGGTGTAAAGAGCCTGCTGGGCCTTCTTTTTGGGGGGTGAGTGGAGCTGGACTGAAGCGGTCAGGCTGGTTTGAGGAGTTCAGATGAGGGATTCAAACTGCTGCTGGTTGTCTGAAGATGGTTGGATGTTTTTGGCAGCCTGGCCTGAAGTGGTTTAGTCCAACAAAAACTGATCCTCTGCTCCGTCCTCTTCGCTTTGAAAAAACACAGACAGTAAGGAAAGGTTATTAGGTCATAGTTTTTTCAGTTTCAACACTAAAACGTCAAGAGCACTTCAGCACCCTTGTTTAGGTGATGCCCCCTGGTTGTGACCTTTCTGTATCGTGCATGGTGTGATGATAAGGGAGCTGTTCAGAGGTGCCAGCTGAGGTTTGATGACGAGCTAATCCAGACTCTTGGAGTGGCAGCAGCACAATGTGAATGACAAGGTGTGTGTACAGGAAAACAATGAGCAATAACATTATTATACAATACATTGATTAAGAATATTACCATTTTACCACTATAATATAATATAATATGATATAATATAATATAATGTAATATAATGTAATATAATTTTTAAAATATGTTTTAACATTGAATATCCACTATATGACTTAACAATCAACAATCAAAGGTATTAAAGTCAGAAAAAGTCTCATTTATAAGTTATTAAGAGACACGTAGTCAATATCTACCAAACGTTTGCTAGTCATACCAGTTGAATTCGGCAAAACTGTGTTTTTTTACCGATGAATTCTAGTTTTAACCCGTAGAAGAAAGTTTTTAAGTTCTTTTTTAATATTTTCTTCCTCTGATAACAGTCTCACACATTCTGCTGATAAAAAAGCATGCGAACAGACACAATAAATGACCTTCACGGTGCAGCTGCATCCTCTCTACACTCTCCGCTAAATCCTTTTTTGTCATCTGATCTGCAACTTTCCTCACTGTGACAAGGTGACCGTGTTTTTGCATCAGTGGCTGCCACAAACAGTGAACATCTTACATCTGCTCTGCCAAGTTCTTTGCTATTTTTAACGAGAAGAAAAGTCCTGCTAGCGGCCCTTGGTTGGGCACATTGCTTCGTAATACAAAAGGGCTTTGGATTAGTGGAGCCTTGTTATTAGAAATGTCAGATGTTAGGGTGATAATCTTGGTGTTAGATATCCTGTGTGCAAAGTAAAAACTTTGTCCTGAGGGTGGCAGTAGAAGAAAAGCATCCACTTTGGATCTATTCTTTATTCTTTGTTATTCACTGTGACTTTGCAGCAGAGTGGGATCAGCATTTCAGCCGTTTGATGCCTTCTGCAGACATTTCAACACATTTATTTTTATCACTTCTCTTTGGTTTCTTTCGCTCCTAATCTGCCTCACAGCCGCCGTTATCACTTGACATGTTAACACCTTTTACTCGCACCCGTACACTTTGCTCATACCCCAGGGGTTAATAACTGAATTCTGATCCCTGAAGACTTTCACAACCACTTTGCTGTACAATATAATCCTGTTTCCCCTGAAATAACATGTATGAAGAGATTAGAGTTTGTTTGAGTTAGAATACAATAATTAGCAGGGCTGATATGCATGATAACCTCAGCCAGGAAGTGTTTTTATTCATCTTTAGGCATCTTTCTCAACCTAAATTTTATAAAGATATATTTACATGTCCAGTAGTTGAAGTATAGTCAGTGATGCATGATGTACAATTCAGTGGACTTGTGAATACTTGGAAAATTTTGCAATTGCGTGACTCCTTATTTGTTACTTGATGTCACCATATTTTTCTTAGCTGCATAGTTTCTTTTTCTAGAAGGTCTGAACAGAAAGAAATGAGCAACTTGGTGTTTCTGGCTGTCTGTCGACCATCTTGGTTTCACTCTATTTTTTTTTTCACTTGCAATGGCTTCCCACTGGGTAGCAGTGTATGAGATGATGCAGTAGCATCCACTGTAGTGGCTGATGTGCAACTATGTCATCAAAACTCAACGCATATACAAGAAAACAGCTTTTGAATAGCTGTACACTGTAGTGACCTCTATGCAGGAAAGGGATAAAGTTTTCAAATCAATTAAAGTCACGGACCAAATGGAGAAAAAGGTGTCAGAGAGGAAAGTGATCCAACCAAAGCCTAACAAATTCCAGAAGGAAAGAGCAGGACTGTCTTCTCTAACCACCCAGCTTTACATCACTTTTTAAACCCTCTCTTAGCCAATTCTTTTGCTTCTCTGGCCAGAAACACCACTGTTTTTGGTTCGTTCTCGCTGCTTCTCATCAGCCTTATTTCCACCTGCAGCAGGCAACACTACCTGGTGAACATATTGGAGCATTTAATGGCTAAGGAGTGCGGTATTTCCTGTAGGAGCTCGAAGGAGAGAGTAAAGAGTAACGTTCACGTTTTAGCATGTGAAGCATCACTACATTTCTGCATAAGTGAAGTTTTATTTGTAGTGTTACTACAGTGATGGCACAGATGATTGTTGTTCTGTTAAAAGGACAGTGTTGTACTTTTATATACGCAATCAGCTGTTCTCAAGCGAGATCAACAGTGGGGGCGTGTCAGTTACATCGGCGTTAGGTGTGAAAGTTACTGTTTTATCTTTAAATTACTCCAATATTTACTTTGCAGTGAAAATGACTGGCAGCAAAAAGCAGAGAATGGCAGCTATCGAGTAGTAAAATGTAGGACAGATGGGCGACATGGGTCTGCTGATGCTGACCCATAATTCAAAGTGGGGCATGGTCAGCGTCAGCCGCCTGCTGATTGGTGCCAATAGCATTAAATGTCTTGAATTTTTTTTTCATTTATTCTAAACTAGCAAAACATCTTCAGATATACAGATGTAATCTGAATTTATCTTTGACAGGAGATTAACAGTGATAGAAACACTTGCTTGTCTTTTTACTGATGTATTCATCTGTTTCCTTTAGCTTTCTTAGATATTCTTATAGAACCGTAACACTGAAACATTCAAACCAGAATGCTTCCTCTAAAAATGTACCCTGGTTTAGCTTCCTGTGTAACTAACTTGATCTTTTTTTTCCTATTGACATCTACAAAGCTGTCCGATCAGATTGGTTTCACACTAAAGGCCGATATCGTTTGTTAGCACATGAAGTCCACATTTAGCTGATTTGACTCCCCGGCGCTCTAAAATCAAATCATGTGCTTTGCATGGGAATGTAAGAAGTTGAGATGAGTGTTTATCCCTCGGGGAGGTTCAGTCCAGTTTCCACCCCCGCCTCCTCTGCTCCTCTGTTAGGAGCTGTGTTTACTGTATGGGAACAATGACGTTTTTATATCAAGCAATGATTCATACTGTGCTTCTCTGTATCTTAACACAAAACATCAACATAATCCCTCACGGTAAGATCTGTGATGTCTGACTGTGTAACACAACTTCTGCAGTTGCTCTAAATGCTCATCTAGCTAGTTAAGTTAATGACACTCAGTTTTCACAAGAAACTATTTCCTGGTAATTTAATCCAGCAGAAATACATTCAATTTACTTTCAATTTAACGACTGCTCTGCTTTTATGAATTCTAAGCATTAGCATCTTGTTTAAATCCTCTTTTATTATCATTATTATCTCTCAATCTACTGTTCTGGAATAAGATCAGAGTTCAGATCAGATGTTGTACTAGAGGATGCTGGTTCTTACCTTTCAGATGAGAGTAGAGCTGGTTGGAGTTTGGGAGAGAAATGTCAGATATGCAACACTGTCCAAGGCTGTAAACACAATGAGAGAGGGAGAGAGAGCAAGAGAGAGAGAGAGAGAGAGAGAGAGAGAGAGAGAGAGAGAGAAGGGGGGGCAGGACATCCCAGAATAAGATTTAAGGAGAGTGGGGATACAAAGTTGTAGCAGGTCTGGTGAATTATATATGAGTTTCCCAGCACATTTTAGTTTTGTTCAGAAACCAGGTTCCCATGACTGATAAAAGTTCAAAATGCACTTTGCAGATAATATTAGTGATCATATGTTTGTACTAAAGTGTTATTAAATTAAGCTCATAGGATTAGAGCTATGATTTTGACCTAGTAGCCAAAGCTGGAATTGCATGCCACTTGACCCCGAAACTTTATGACATACACGTCCACAGAGAGCTGAAGCCTATAAACTGTTCCAGAAGTAATACAACTTACTGACACCACACAAATCACTAAAAAACCTCTGTATCATGTGGTTCATTCCATACTTTATAGATAACATTAGAAACATTTCCAACATTGCTGTTTCAAAAGCCCATAAAAAAAATTTCCCACAATTGCAAGTCCTTTGAATGCAGGTGTAGACATCCTTTTAGACAGCAGAGTTTACAGTTGAATGATTGGTTAAATTAGAGCATTATTATGCAGCTTTATTTATTTTTTTAAATTAGAAGAAAATATTAAAAATAATTCAGACAATCAAATTTGGTCAGCCAGAGAAAGACACTAATGCTGATGATGCATCATGACCAACAAGGAAGAAATGTCATCCAGTTAGTGTAATGGATGGGGCACTATGTTTGGATTCCCCACCCCTTTGTTCGATACACCCGTGAAGTGTTAGCTGGGAATGACAATGCGTCATGGCACAGCTAGCGTGCAGTTTGGCCTGCAATCAAACATCATGGCAAGGCTACGCTATTGTCTTTATCATACTGGCAGGCTGATGGACATTTGGCACCGCATGGTGACTATGAACAGCTGATGGCACCTCTAAATATACAATTTGGGCATGACCACACAAGTGCCTGAGAATTGATCCTTTGGGATCCTGATATTGTTGAAGCAGCAATGATAAAATAATTTCCCAAATAGCCTTAATATCTAAATTAGTCTTGTCTCGTTTCAACTGGTGTTACGTCACAGCATCCAAAAATCTTGTTATCTAGAGCATAGCACTAGGAAGTTATAGTGTAACCTTCATGAAGACTCATCGTCTCGTCACCCCCAAGGTGAAACACGATTTGTGACGTACCGCAAAGCAACATGATGATACCAAGTGATATTTAATAACTCATTGTGGTGTCTTTGACGAAGTATGTGTTTGGATGCAAGTGAAGTCTTGGACAACAACCGCCGTTTGGGAGAAATCAAATGAGATCAGGGGTTCAAAATGGTCCAGAAAAAGTAGAAATAACCCCCCTTGCCTTGGCCCAGAAAGCTTTGCATGTGCCTTATAAGGAGAATGTGCATGTATACAGGCTGTCAGTCACATACCGGGCAGTCTGCTTTGTTGTTATTGCTACTCACTGTACTACCGAGGATGCACACTTCAGACAGAGTACATCCAGATGTTTCTGTCACATTCTTTTATGTGACTTTTATGTCAACTTGTGAATTTAAAAATTTTCCGACGATAAGATAAAGCATTGATCCTTCCTTTGGCAAAGCGGGCTGCTAAAGTAGGAGATACAAATGCATTAAAGACAACAGACAATGTTCCATTTAAAATATAAAAACACATCAGTGAGAAACATCTATTAAAAATCTGCCAAAGTGAATAAATGTCTTTGACAAAAGGACATGCTGTGTTTATGACATTTTCCTTGGCATTCATTCCTCTCTAGGTAATTTTTTGCCAGCTTCTGTAGCCGTACCTGGAGCTGTTTCCTGGCAAAAGGAGCCTGAGGTGATGTGCTGTACTATTTACAGGGAAAGCAGCGAGGTGAAGAGTGGTTACAGTCAGGAAGTGTAACGATTGGGACAGGAAGAGGCCCAACTTTGGCCTTTATATTAAAAAAAAAGAGGGCTAAATGTGGTCTTTTAAACTTAAACACAGATGTAATGACATAAGACATGCAGTGCAGTATCAGGAAATGTTATGGGTAAAAAAGACTGTATGAAAGGTCACCTGTCTCCAGAGGGATGAGCAAGTCACTGTTTCTTTGTTTGCTTTCTGGCCATTCGAGCAGCCTGGCTCTGTTGACGCCGGTCTGGGTCATTTGGTCCACCGCTCTGGTCCACACGGAAGTTTCTCCGCAAATGCTTGATGGATTTCCAAGAAATTGTTGATCCCCAGAAGATGAATCTTAATGGCTTTGGTGATCCCATGTTTCCCTATAGCATTACCATGAGATTCACATTTGTGGTTTAAAGTAAGGAGGTCATCCGTCAATCCATCCATTGTCTATACCGCTTATCCTTAAGGGTTGCGGGGGGTTTCGATAGACTGGTTTACTGACACTGATTTGTACTTGTAAGACTGAGTGTTGCTGCATTGCTACCTGACAATTAGTAAGCATGCTAGCTTGGAGAACTTTTATATCCTCTCAGCAACTCTAGCCAGTCAAAACTGTCAAAAGCTTAATGATGCAGCAAGAGGCCCTCAAAGTCTGTTTTTGTTCTGCAGTAGGTGCAATGGAGGCCTGCAGGGATCCTAGCACTGTCAGGGTAAATCTAGGGGGCAAAGAGTTAAAGTGAGCAAGGCCCTCAAACCAGTGAGGAGCTACACTGTCTGATCAGACCATCTTTAAAAAAAAAAGGCAAAAAACTGGCAATGTGATTAACTGTTAGAGTCTTTCTCACATGGTGAGAACGTGTCTGTGATCCATTTCTATCATCATGATCTTCTATTCCATCTTCACAAACACACTGCTTTCATTTCTCAGCTAGAAAAAATGTTTAGCAAGAAAGCAGCTTTCTTTTTTTTTCTTCCCTTGAGCAGTTCAGCTCTGCAGCCTTACATGGTGAAACACCAGACAGCTCTGACCTAAGACTAGAAAGAGAGGAAGATGCAGAGCGAGAGAAACAACTAGACTGATAAAGAAAACCATGGCGGGCCAGAGAAAACAGGACGATGCCTCCGCTGCCAGTCGGAAGAGGAAGAAATTTGTTCTCTCCAGACCAAAGATGCAAGTACAGAATGCACAAATGGAGACCAAAACCTGTGACATTTGTGACTCTGCTCACCACATTCCCATGAAGCAGACACCAGAGAATTGTTCTTGATTGGGTTGGGATATATATGTGGATATTCTGAGAAATACTTGCTCCCAAGTGGTATTTAGATTTGAATGTCCCCATGACTTCGCCTTTGACTGCACCCTCGGGGTAAATGTTTTTTGGCCTGTTCTTGGACATTAGAAGTAGATGCCTCCAAGGGGCCACCAGTTGGGCTTTTTCTGCAATCAGAACTATTGTACAATATGCTGCAGAAATGCAATGTTATTTTTTATTACTATGACATTATCATTAAGTAAGCTACCGGGAATCTGCACTTGTACGTATTCGCACCGGCGCCCCTGCTACGCCATGCAGTCGCCTCATTCAAGTAGGGGCTGTGCTTTTTCATGCAGTACCATTGTCTGTCTGAGCGTGGTCCTATTCCCTCCCAAGTCCACGCAAAGTATGCAGGCAAAGAAAGTAAGAAATGCTCGCTCATGTCACAGACCTTTCTGCTCAGGTGACCATACGTACATACGATGACGAACCCTTGTGTAATTTAAGCTTCATTAGTTCTAGAGAATAGGCACTGTCAGGAAAGCTCTACGTCATAGATTATAGTCTAGAGTATACTCTAAATAAATGAGGGATGTTCTGAGCTGCCCTCCTCTCTTTCCATCCATTATCATTAACTGACCGCATTATAGCGAATAACTGTCATGTTCATTATGCTTGTAAAGCAATCCTTATCATTGTCATTGTACATAAATGTCTAAATCATGTATATTGCTTGTAGTACTTGAGAAAAGAGGTTGAGGCAAAAAAGAGATTGATGTAGGATGAGTGAGAGGGAGAGAAAGGGCGTTTTAGGGGTGAGGAAGGATGGAGTAAGGGTTTACCCCATCAGCTGTGTTTACTTTGGAAGACTTACCGCTTCTGTTGGCAGCTTCACACACATTCCCTCTTTCCCTTTCTCGCTCTCTGTTCTCCAGATATAGCCAGCTATGTGGAGAAGCCTACAACTAGCTTTTCCCCAGAGGCCTCAGTCTAAAAGCAGGGTTTATCTGATGTGGGGCTTCTGAAGCACGGTACACAACCATTCTCCTCTGAAACACGCTCTAATGACGGAGAAGTGATTGTGGAATCATTTCACTCAGATTAAATTTAGAAAAATCTCATTTAGAAACTCAGGTGGGTTAAAGGTAGGGACAGGTCTTGTTAAACATCATAGACAATAGTGGGGCAAGTATGTAATGTGTTGTGAGTAAACCTTAATCTGATGAGTTATTTGTTAATATCTGCAAATGAGCCACGAATTCAATTTAGAATTCAACCAACTGGAGGTGAAAGGTGCAAGTTTGTCATCCTGTATTCAGTTGGCAGGTTTGCCGTTTTGGACATTAGTTGTTATTTATTTTTCAGTACAGCCCGGGAGCTTCCGCAGCAGCAAGAAAAATAGAACATGAGTGACATGAAGGAAGCGACTGACAGTGTTTCTAGCCTGCGGGGGAGCATGTCTGTCTGATGGATCAACAACTGACGCACGGGGCTGTAATGGTTCTTCGAGTCTCTTTGAGTCTCTCTTGATTAGTGTTGAGGTTCTACGTGAAGCCATTATGAATTATTACTCACAGGGTTGCTAAAAGGTACCATCTGCTATCACTTGCACCAGTTTCGACTATTAGCATTACGACTAAAGGTTATTTTTGCTGCGTTAAAGGTGAGTTGTCTGGTAGAAACCTTGTTTTCTTGTTGTCGAGATGAAATCACAGGATTGTGCTGATATTGTTCCTGTCAAACACAAGTAACTTTAGACAGAAGAAATTATATTCCTCATGAAAAGATGAGTCTATTTTGTGCCAGTAGTTAGCAAATGTTAGATGTTGTTCATAAACCATGGTCCCAACCAACTAACCTTAACTAGCTAAACTAAAAACTGTGATCCTATATTGATGTTGGCTGGTGATGGTCTTCGATGTGTGTCCTCGAAGGGATCTGCTAATCAGAATATTTTACCATAGTATTATTAAAGCATCTTTAACCCCAAACGCATTGATCTGAAATTCTGTTTTTGTTTGTCCTACAGCTATTTAGAGCACTTTATAGCACGGTGCTATGCTGCACATCCTGGAGATATCACCGAACCCCCACCCCCACCACCACCACCACCATCACCACCACCCCCCAGCTGTAGGGATGCTCTGCTCAGAAAGTGATAAGGTCCCACAGAAAACCAAAGGAATTCTCCCCAGTTGCTGAACACTGTCCCAGCTGCAGTGCTCCAACTATAAAACAATGCAAATCAAATACGTCCAGTCCGCCAGAATAAACACTTCAAATCAAGAGCAGCCATCCACTGTCATGCTGATCTATCATCAAATATGCAACACACCCTGTCTGAGGCATTCACCTCACATCTCCTCAAATAATCCACCAAGCCAGCTCCCCTCATCTGTCCAACTAAAATAAAACAGACTGAATATCCAACAAAAAAATCCAACATGCGCAATAGTTTTCATCCGAGGTGTGTTGGATCATTTCTTATCCACCACACCTGATTTTGAAAATAAAACGACTCAAATGACTTTGTAACCCAGTCACACTGATGTATGATGGCAGAGAGTAACCACAGTAGGTTACTGTCGTAACACTAATCCAGTGCACCCAATCCTGGCATGTGCATCACGCTACCTCAAGCTTCAATCAAACCACATAAAACAAATGTAGCTGGGCCTCCCGAAATATAACCTCGCAAATCCACAGCACCTGATCGCCATTGTCCTCTGTCACGTCTCCAAAATAATCACTCAAATCCAGCGCCTCCAGACGATGGCATTCCACAGAGATACCCGGCAACAATCACTCAAATTCGGAATGCCTCGGGACACTCAGACTCTAAAAATAACATAAATCCAGTGCACTGGATTTTTGGACACACTTGTCATTCCTCTGAAAATAGAAACTCTAATCAACTGTGAGATGAGAGCTGCGATCGCTGGATGAATTATTTTTCACTACACTACACCACACTGCAATCCAGTTAGCTGGAGGAAAAATGTGTTTTGGATTCAACTGCATGGAAACAAAATTGAAAGCAGCTCTGAGACATCCCCGACCCTCTCTTGTAGTCCTGATGAATCTCCTCTCCCCACCATCCTCGAACATACACTGGCATCTCCTGTCAAACCTGTCAAGTTACTAAAAGATCCATCTTTGGAACATTAACCTTGGACAATATGTTGTGAGGTTCTCGTCATGTGTTTGGATAACGGTGGTAAATCAAAAAGATGAAGATGGAGATGAAAAATTGTTTTTTCTGATACATTAATGGTTTAATCTGTGGTACGTAATTAGTGATTTGTGTCCCCGTCTTTAGAATTCACACAGATTCAATATTGCTCAAAATGCCTTCACATATTTTATCACCGTTTCAGTTGACCCAAAGGATCTACGTTGTTCAAATGTGAGCATTAAACAGAGAGTCTGTGAACAGTAACCCTGTTCCTGCTCTGACATCCACGGAGGATTACAGGAGGTATGTTGTGGACAGTGCAAGCTACTTAATGTTCTTATCATCGGCCGTCATTAGAGCACACAGTGAGCATTCTTTCCATTGATACAATATTGTGTCATCACATTGAGTCTATAAAAAGATTCTCTATTCACAAAGGCAGCCTCAAGAGTACAACAGGCTGTGCTGAATTAATCCCCGTTGAGTCCTGTAAAAAAGAAAGATATAGCACAGCATGTCAACAACTGCTGAACCCTGAATCTCTTTTCACCATCTCTGATAAATCAATTGAGAAAGAACATATTCAAAAGCACTGGTTCACCATAGTTGTTAACTCACTTAACTCACTCCTCTGGCTGCAGTTGCACTGTAAACCCTTCTACTCATGGTGGGATGTATATTGAAAACTTTAGCCCCTTTTCCACCAACATTTCCAGGAACTTTTATTACCAGGAATTTATTTTCCTTTTCTTCCACAGACTCGGTCGTTTCGAGTTGCCGTCTCGAAGTCCTGCTGAATTTCTTCACTGCACCTTTAAATCGTTCATCTTGATGGGGGCTTTTGTCTAAGCTCTTTTTGGTCAGAATGGTAGTAGAGAATAAAGATGATAGAGGGCAGATGACATACAACACAGGGCCCTCGTCAGCGTCAAACCAATTACATTGGCACCAAAGCCACCAGGATGCCCTTGAAGTCAGGATGTGAAGTGGCCTCTCAAGCTCTCTTTATTTGGTCTGTTTTAGTGAGCCCAACTTTTCCAACTGAGGATGAGTCAGTGATCTCTGCAGACCATTCCTGTAGTTAAACACTCTTCAATCGTCTTTCCTGTTGCTCCTGTCCACCATGAGTTTAGAGGTCAGGGTCCTCTGAGTGGCCAAACCTCTGGAGCCGATAGGCCCTCAGACTCTGAGCAGCTCTCTAGCATCACCTCACCCTGCTGATCCAAGAGCCGTTCAGTCTGACACAGTCTAATTCAAATATCCGATTGGTGTAGTTATTTAGAGCATCCTGATATGACGTCTCATGGAGCTCTCTGATTGGTTCTTGGGGTTAAAATGGAGGGCTGTGATTGGAAGCTGAGTTATCTGAAGGGTTTTTGTGTGGTGCGTTTGGTCTGATGTACGGACAAGTTGGATCCGAGTAGTGGAAAAATAACTGCTCTATTTATAAAGGCCCATTTAACAAAAGAGGGTCATGGGTGTCCCTCACAGGAGCACAAACAGTCAGCCTGTCCTCCTGCTGCCACGAACTCACTTTATATAAGTTTATAGAATCAGTATGCACATATTGAGCTGGGACTAAATCTAACCACAAGCTCCTTTCATCTAAACCCCTGAGCTCATTTTAAAATTCCTTCATATTCTGGAAATTTCATTTTATTTTATTTTTTTTTTCAGATGAACAATTTAGTCAAAACTCATGAATACGACTTTATATCTCATAATAACGACCTGCTTATTTATCAAATAATGCTGATGACATTAAAAGCTTCCCCTATTGCACATGCAGTATGAGGATAAAGAGCAAACATATGCTTATATGCACGTAAATTACCTTTTTTTTTTTTATTAGTATTATGAACACTTAGAATATATACAGGACCAGAAGAACCACAAATAATCATAAAGTGACATATATTTTCATTTCAGACAGTGTGTAAACACAGTGGTATTTATTTATTCCATCATATGTACGTCATACTACACATTTTATAAGTGGTATTTCATGCAATACTAAATTGATAATAGTTTAGCAGTGGTTTGTGTTCATTTTGAACCACAGACACGTGTTATACAATGGTGCCACCCTGTGGGCAACTGCAGCAAAGAGCATCACTGTTAACTAAACTGACTTTTTCTTTTTGCCAGTGGATCAAATGTAATGTTGTGCTGCTCATTTTCATTATGTACTGGTCAGACTGCAAACTGTGTATCCAGAGATCTGCTGTGCATCATGTAAGCTCTGTTCTCTCTGCTCTCTGTTCTGCATTTTGGAATTTGAACGACATTTTTTTAAAGGACAGAATTTTTCAAGTGGTTTTTCTTAGTATTAACAGTGGGTCAAATATGAATAGAATTATTACCAATTCTGCAGCGCAACTCTGCATTATTTCTTCAGCTCTTTCAGCTCATTAGTTTTATTAACCTCATTTCCCCCTGCAAAAAAGTTCAGATGAACCCTTTGTATATTGTATTGTAACAACAGACAGGTTAAGTTAGCCCCGAGATGGTGAACATAGTGGAGCATTTAACAGGTAAACAGCCAGATATTCACACACATTCACTGCTATGGTGTTGTTGTTTTGCCAATCCAGTAACTTAAAACTATTCTGGTATGTCTGCCTGAGAGCAAGCAGTGTAAAGAGGGTAGAAAATGACATAATGAAAATTGGAAGGATTCCAAACTTAGTCCATCTTGTGCTGTAGAGCAAATGACACATACATGCACATTCACACACCCACAGGTCAAGAAGGAACGAAACTGAAAGAAAAATAAAGCTCCTTATGGATGTGAAACTTAATAGAGACTGAAAAACAATTACTGTCACAGACGTTAATGTGTCAGAGAAGTTCTTTAGATGATCAGTTAGAGGCAGCTTCCTGCTCATTGGGTTTTAAACTATAGGACAAAGTGACATCAGAGTGCTCTGAAGTTAGTGCCTCTTCAAGACCTCGACCCACGAATCAGAATATGCCAAAAACAGCTAATAGCACACAAATTAAAAGCAGCGATAAGCTCATTTACAACTGAGAATGCGGCTTATGTGTTCAAAGTGTCTCTCTGTCATAGATCTCCACTGCTCTTGTGAAATATTGACCTATTTCTCTGAGACACAGACTATCTCAACGCATTTCCCCTGCATTCATAAAGTGGTGCAACAGCCACACGTGCTCAGCAGAAAACGAGGACACACATTTAAAAATCAATGCAATGGTGGCGTTGGGATTTGGTACCTTGGGCACCAATAAAAGTTGGGGTTCCAATCATGTTCATACAGCAGCACCAGACATGTTGAGGCTGGTCCTGTCAGGGCCACTGTCTGTTTTGTCTGTCTCTGTCTCTCTCTGGGTGTGATTGCAGGACTGGAGACAGTTGTGTGGGTCACCTGCAATTAATCATCCACCTCCTGCTACTTAAGTCTGGTTCAGGCATCCACTCATCACCAGTATGTTGACCAGCTCCAGCCCTGGCTTCAGCCCCTGCACTGCCCTCCCTGTCCTGATCCCCGCCTCCAGCCTCAGAACCCTTCCATCACCCAGATCGGCCCCTGAAACTCAGCAGCTAAGTTGTGTTCTTAGTTTGTTCCCTTTCAGTTTGTGAGGAGCACTGATGGGCAGTAACGCGTTAGAAGTAACGCTGTTCACTGTGCGTGGGAAGAAAACTTTTATCCACATCAAAAAATTCCACCTCAAATTTAACCAAGCAGCAATGTCAAAGCCCCGGTTCCCCCCACCGACATGCCCGCTGCGGCTACCACATCCTGTTCCACCGGGCGAAACGTGGAGGGCCCCTCTCCTGCTAAATAGGTGAAACTAGACTTGAGAGCGACAGGACTTAGTGATGCAATGGGCATAAAGTTAAAAGACTGAAACTGATAAAACAAGTTTTAAAAAAGACAGTTTCATTTGATTAAATTTTCTATAATGGAATATGCAGAAAGAATAGAATTAGGCTGAAAGGTCTGTTGCTTTATAGTGTATTCAGGTTGTGCGTTATGTTTTTGAAAAGTAACTGAGTAAAGTAATTAAAGTACCTAATTACTTTTAAAAGTAAGTAATCAGTAATCAGTAACTTATTACTATTTCCAAGTAACTTGACCAACACTGGTGAGGAGTGGCAGCCTCTGCATTTTGTATTCCCTTGGTTCTGTTTATACTGTAAATAAACCTGTGAACATTTTAGGTTCTCAGACTAGCCGTGACAGGTACCTTGTATGGGACAATTTGGCTATCAGAAATAATCAATAACTATCAAAGATAACTCATTATTTAAATGAATGGGACTTTGTGTCAAGATATTTCTAAATGTTACAGAAATCTATTTTAAATTTTAGTGTTTATTGGATTAGAACAGTTTAAGCTCATAAACTCACAATTTTGTGGCTTGAATGTAAATAGTGCACATTTTTCCTCATTAAGTTCTCCTAACAGACTCCTAATTAAGTGACTCCTAACAGATGGAAGACCACGTTTTGACTAAACATGAAGGAAAGATTTGAATCTAAATCAAACATTTGCTAAGAATAAAAATGTTGCGAAAACAGATGACGACTTGCATCGGTTGTTAAATCTGCTAAATCAGTCAGTTTATAATGCCAGTATTTAGGCTGACTCAAAACTTGTACTATACAAGAGGAAGTGCTTCAAACTGTCAAAATGTCAGTGTAGGCCTTTAAGTCTTAAACATACAACTAGAAATGTAATTCTGTTGGGATTCATTTCACAATAATAGTAGAAGAAGCCCACTTTGCTCTTGTTGCTCTAAATATGGTATTATCTTTGCTCGCTTTGTTCTTTGACAATGAAAGCAGATAGGGCCTCTTGGATCACTTCCTTCAGAAACCATAAACAGACACACACACAGAGACAAAAGAGGTGATCTAACTGTGACAGGAAATAGACTTGATAATGGAAAGCGGCTGTTCTTCTTTTCAGCTGAATATGAGGAGGACGACGATGAAGATGGCTGCTGGCTCCATCTCTCTGCTCCTGCTCTGCTGCTCTGCTCTCGTCTCCACAGGTACTTTTCCCCATAGTATAAAAAATATATAATTTGAGTATTTTTCAGGATGTCAGTGTATATATATTATAATTAGTATACATTTTGTAGTTTCTCCATCACCATCAACCTTCCGGTCGTTATTTTTTAACATTCATTTTCATTTTTAAAGTAAATCCTCCTTTAAATGTTACAACTGTAAATATTTAACTTCTTCTTGTTACCTCAACTATAATAAATTAGTTTATTTTACATGTTTTCAACCCAGGATATTTGTACTGTTGTCCTGATAATAATTTTCAATTGCATGCCATAGTGTTTTGTATTTTTTACATTTACTTAAGTATTCTGCAAAAAAATAGTTTTCAAAAGGGAAATTACACCGGAGTTCCGTATAAACAAGTATTTAGGAAATAAAACATGAGAGAATACTGATCCTTTAAAGTTTAACTTAAAAAAATGAATAGACTGTGTTCTAAATCCGTCATGGGTTAATTATAGCACTAAAAGAGAACCAACAAAATAATCACAGACCTACATAAATAACATCTAACACATCTAAAATAGATTGAAAAAGACTGGTGTGCCTTCACATGTGTGATTAAAATGACTCTACATGTTAGTATACCTGTAGCTGTTAGTATTTGTGAAAAAAAAAGGCTTTAAAAAGCGGATGAATGCGAGTTGAAACCTTAACCAGATGGCATCGCAGTAAATAAAATCGTCAAGAGACATTAACTGCAGCAGAAACACACTGCTGATGTGGTCACAGTGGTAGGAAATTAGATTACTGAAGAAACAGGAAGCAAAGCAGAGGTGCTTTGGTACAAATGACCAATCGCGGCCAAAGTCACACAGAACAGAAAAAGCAACGGTATAAACTGAAATAATCAGACAGATTTCTGTTTCTGTTACATTTGAGATGAAACCAACCATTGCCAATCAAAATAAAGAAACTGTGAAATTATCATATAAATATTTTGATGTAATCTCCAGCCTCTACCTATTTTTATTATTGCATATCAATAAAAATACAGTTATATGCTCAGCTGTACAAATTCTAATTGTGAAAAAGCTTTTCCAGGTATTACAGTTGGAGGATCTTATTGTCTCTGATTTTCAATTGTCGAATTTGATCTTCTGGCCAGTTTGTAGCCTCAAAAGTATGAAGATGTGGTTCACATATTTAATGCCTGCACTCGTTCTTCTGCTGCTTCCTAAATTTGCTGTTTGTTGCTGTTCTTATAACAGACAAAAACGTCTTCTTAGGCCTATTTTCTGAGATCTCAACTTATTTGAAAATATATTTTTCTTGTGATCGCAGCTTTGATAACATTGTTTTTGATCATGACTTTATCATCTCTACCTCAAGATCCGATTTTTTGTCGCTAATAGTTCTGGGATTTCACTTTCCATCAAAACTGAGGGCAATTATCTAATTTAAAATAGTCAGATTTAGGTAGAACAAGAGGCTGAGAATCCAATCATCCCAAGAAATCTAATCATTTTAGGTGAGAATGGGTTTAAACATCTAAATGTGAGCAGGATTTTGCCTTTGGACATATGCGAAGCTGTTCCACTTCAACGACTTGTAGATGTCATCAACCGCAACATTTCACTTCCTCTTAATTTGATGTCACAAACTGGAAAAAGAAACTGTATTAGGCATCTGATTTTCTTGACTTTTCTTGGCTTTGATTACTCTAATTCAGTGCTGTGGTTTGTGTGTTCATGTGATGAGCAACTGCTTGGTTTTTGGGGTGGGGTGTTGTTTCTGCTGAAGCCTTAAACAAAGTAATTATAGTAAATTCTGAGTGTCATTATTATTATTAGCATCATTATCATACTGATGGCATTCTCCATGCGAACTGGAAATAAAAAAGCACGTTCTGGTGCTAAATGCCATGAGTCATTTCTGGAGTGGTGTTCTCAGCCTCTCGAGGGAGCAGGGTCTGCTGTGTCTCATGTCACTGTTGACCTTTTCTGTATTTAAAGACATTTTCCTTATTATTAAGTGCCATGAGTTGCCTAAACACACCCATAAACATGTTAATCCTGCATACATCTATTTCTTTCAAGACTTATTCGCTGAGGAAACAAGCAGATTATACTCAACAGGCAAGGTTTTGGGTTGATTTTGCCCATTTTGTCATTTTCACATATTATATTCGCAAAAATAAAGTTTGCTTAGAAATTGGAGACAAACTAGACTCATGTCCACCATTAGGACACTGAATGAAGACTGGGCATACACAGACACATATTATGAGATTGTGTTCCACCGTGCGTAGCCTCTCAGCAGACATCTCATGCACACGTCATCCATCTTCATGGCACTCAGGCTAGGTGACTAGGTGAAATGATTTGTGCAGGTCGGCTGCACTGTTTCACTTCATCGACTTTCTGTGAGCGTCAAATATCGTGTGCACACAGTGTGAAAGCTGCGCGCGCGCACACACACACACACACACACACACACACAGGAGTAGGACACAAGCAGGTTCAAAAATCAAAAAAGAAATGCAGTCAAATGCCTAAAAAGTAAAAGGAAGTGTAAATTGAAGAAAAATATGTCTACTATACATAAAGTAGATTCAACTAGAAATTCTGATTGATTACACACATTCGCCCAGTGAAAGTGTCTCTGCCAAGGTCACTTTGACATAACTGACTAACCACGACCTTCTGATTGAGGGGCCCATCCACTCTAACACTGAGCCACAGCCACCCCCATTGTACTGTGACATTAGCTGTTATTGCAATTATCAAAGAAAAACATGTCAAGGTGAGGGGAATGAAATGGCACTGAATTGTCCCCTAGATTGGATTTACCTATACCAGCATCTTTTTTGGAATAGTTTTTGGCGTTCATCACTTGTTTGTCTTAAATCCCTAGTTTCGCCATGAATTATGCTACAGTGTGCAGACGAAGTAAAATCAGTGATTCAACAACTAATTAGTGCTATTGGGTGTGGGTGGGACAGATGAATGTCTCACTACATGGAAGAGTTGCCTCACTTGTTTTAAAAAAAGGCAGGAGGTGGTGGGATAGCGTTGGCTGGCAGTGGCAACGTACTGAAAACATTACATATTACATATTCATGAAGCCTTCTCTTCATACAGATGCAGAATGGCACAACATCTGTACCAGACAAGGCTGGTATTTTTGTAATGTTGGTTCCCCTGTGGCCTTATTGACTTGAACTGCTTTGTGGCCAACCAGTGTGGTGTGATCTGAAAAGAGGAATTGTATATTGGGTGGGAAGAACTGTAAGTCCACAGTAAATATCAATTACTGCCTTTGGCGAATCACGGCATTGTGACAACTACTTTTGCAATGAAATTTGGAAAGGACGTTCTTCTTCTGATTTACTGTCACCCCCCTGGCCTTTCCTCTTGTGCAACCATTAGACCTCCAGAAGGAATGCCAAAATACCACGCGATTCATGCTTCGCAGATGATGTACTACTGTTTCCATTTTCACTGCGTTGATATCCCACTAACTCCACCCGCAGATCTACATTTGTCTCTTCCATCCAATGCTTTCGTGTTTTAGGGTGTAATGAATACTGGAGCCACTGGAGATCACTAATGAGGATTTTGAAAACATAAAAAATAAGTTACAAAAGTATCACAGTATTATGCATATGAATTCAACGTGATGGTTTGGGGCATACATAACATGATGTGCTGTGCTAAATGTGCTGATGTGCCATTTGATTCTTCACATTTCTTTCTGTTCCAAAGATTCTCAGGCTGGTTGTGACTACTATGGAGCAACAGGCAGCAACATTACTATACTTCTGCACCACCAACTGGTCAACTCAGACATGTTGAGATGGATGCACAACGATGGATTGATCTTGTCTCGAAGGACAGGCAATTTTATTGTAGGGAGTCAGGATGACATTTATGTAAATGGATCCCTGAAGCTGACAAATCTGAACCAAGCCAAAGCAGGGAAATACATCGCAGAGGTTTACGATCAACGTGGACAAAGAATAAAGATTAATAGTTTGAAGGCTGCACAATTATGTATATTGGGTAGGTAACAACAAATTCTTTCTAGCTTTCTTTGTTTCTTTAAGTATATCTTGATATATGACCATGAATCTTTTTTAATGTCGTACCTGGGACATAAACAGAGGTCATGATGATGTTGGGCAGACAATGAAATGTTTTCACATTTTTGTCATTATATTTTACAGTGCATAATGAGCACTACTTCCAATGATGTTTAATCTGTTCAAATCTGCTCTACCCAGACCGTGTCCCGAAGCCTACAGTGACTACTAGATGTTCTGTAGATACTGTCACATTTATTTGCAATGTTGCTAAGGTAAGAACAAATGTACTATATATTCTACTGACAAAGCAGCGCAGAGTCACATCATAACTGTAGTATTTTCTATATGATGTGTTAGTAGAATGAGTTGTACACACATATGCATGCTGTTTCATCAAGGTTTGTGATTTATTATTTTGGCATTTAAGCTAGGGAAGTAACCAAAAGTAAGAAGTTCTTATTTTGTCACTTCTAATCTGAGCAAACTCAGACCCAGAAAAATGTTTTTTCAGTTTTTTTTCTCATGTTTCCCAGGTGCTTAGTATAGATCTCCATTGTAGCATATTCAATAACTAAAGGATCAAACTCCTGTTTGAGGCCTACTTCCAGTTCTTACCCAGAATTTCTGAAATTCAAATTGTTCTGGAAGTCTTTACACCACCTTTTTCCTTTACACTTGAAAGTATACATATTCTCATCATAACCCTCTAATAATCCATTCATTAATGATATTTTTACCCAGGAGACCAAGGATCTCAGCTTTAAATGGCTTCAGGATAACAAGACGAGAAATGAAAACTCTCCATCTCTGAAGCAAAAAGCCAGAGACGTGGTAAAAGACTCTTTCGCGTGCATAGTTTCCAACAAAGTTAGCTCTGAGACCAGTGGTTCTGTTCAACAACCCTGCGTTAAGCCCAGTGAGTATCATCCAGTGATTATCCACACTAAATAAATGTTTGTAGAAAAGTGAAATGTCCTGAAAATTGGTTAATTGGCTGCTTGGATAAGTTTTGCTTTCAGCCCATTCATTGACTGGGTTGGAAGTATTGCAGTATGATTGCTTACACTGAAATAGAAATTTAATTAACACAGTTATTGAAAGAAAATACATTGCACAAGTACTTACTGAATGTGTTTCTTCTCCTCATCTTTCCTTATTAAGAGACGTTCCCTAAAGAACTGTTTGGAATTAATATCTGGATCCTCGTGGGCAGTGGAGGAGGTGCAGTATATTTGCTCCAAGTATCTTCTATCCGATTGTATATACTAATACATCTTTTTAACTTTATACACCTCTCCTTACAGCATACTGTGTTGTATAAGGTTGAGCTGAAATACTGTTGAATTATTAAAGGAAATACACTGAAATATGCAATTGTTTGACTTCTGCATTTCAAATTATTCTCGTTGTTCTTATCCGCCATCAGGTATTGTTCTACTGCTGATTATCATCGTCATTGTGTGCTGCATCCGGGCCAAACGGAGAAAACACATGCAACTGAAAGGTAAGTGTTTATTTTTTGTTTGTTTTTTAACCACCTGGTTGCCATAATTTGCCATACTACTGCATACATCTGAAAAAATAAAAAAAAAAACATGATTTTGAATGAATCTTTGGATGGCAAAGTTGCGTTTTAATAAAATGTTAAAATAAACCCACAGCACTGAATTAGAGCTTTGATCGAGACAATTTCGGCTGAGTGGAGGCCCCTCGTTCCTCCCACTCTCTCTTCGGTACTTGAATGTTACTCACGGGGTTCCCCAAGGTTGAGCGTTTGGCCAACTATTATTTATTTTGTATATTAATTTTATTTGTAAGGTTTTGCAGATGAAAGAGCCGATTCTAATAAACTGTTATTGAATTTAAGATTACATTCATAAAAATTGAATGCCACAATAAAACAGGAAATTCATAACACAGCAACTAAACTTTTTTTTATTACCAGAAGAAAGGCTCTAAAATGTAGAGACCTGTGCTCTGTGATTAAAATTGATTAAGGCTCGTATAACTTTAAACAAGATTAGGTAATAATGCAGGATCCCTGTAAAGGACCAAATCAAGTCAGTTGATGTTATGCTTTCATGCTTCCCAAAGAAATGTTCAATTAAATCAGCACAAACCAGTGAACACACAGGAGGTGGGGGGGTATTTCTTACATGACTGAGGAATGCTAGAGAATTTGAGATCAGAAACATCTGTGGTCTGAAACTTTGAAAACTTGAGGTCAATAACAACAATTGTAGATGAATCATACCAGCCCCAGCATGATTGCAGCATCCCCATGAAATGTCAATATATGCACACATTAATGACGTTATTCAGGTAGTATCGGCTTGTCACAGTACCATTCACAAGGTGTAGGGCAGTTCTGTATTGACTAGACACACCTGCCCACACTGTAACACCACCGCCTCCAAAGGCTCATCTGGTGACAGCAGTGGCTGATGCGTAGCGTTCTCCTTGGCGCCTCCAACAGCATTGGCAGCCATCATTTCTGCTCAGTGTGAATCCACTTTCATCAGAGAACAGCACTGAGGCCCACTGGTTCCTCGTCCAGCGCAAATGCTCCCTGACAAGATGATGACGCCTGTGGTGGTGTGGTCAGGTACCCTTGCAGGTCGTCCAGCACGCAGACCATGCTGATGTAAGTGGTTTCGAATGGTCTGACGTGGCACTCGGGTGCCTCTCACCTCCCTTAAATGTGCCTGGAGTTGAGTGGCATTCACCATCCGGTTCTGCAGGGCACTGTTCATAATGAAGCAGTCCACTTCTATGCCTTTCTGTGACTCTGTTGCAACCTGCTGATGACACTCTGTGACACTCTAAGCTCAGTGGCAACTTCCCTCTGAGAACATTGAAGCCTCGCAATGGCGAAGTGCTGTCGATCGATTGTTAGGTGTCGTCTTGGTCTCATGATGTCAAAATGTGAACAAGCATGGTGAAGACGACTGTTTGTCATTGAACCAGAACATTTTGGTGGTCGATTCATGGATCAGACCGATTTTTGCGGTTAGTCAGCATGTTACGCAATAAGTACTGAAACATTGAACAGTTGGACATGTGCATTTAAAAGTTTAAGGTCAAATTAAGTTCACCTGTAAAGGCTATAATGCATTTTAGGTGCATTCTGAAATTTCATCCGAAAGCCGAATATCCCTAACTTTCTGTGAGTAGTGTATGTTGATCACAAATATAGTATTTGTAGTGGTACAGTGATGAATCAGAGTTCTTTCATAGCATGTAAAATACACAAAAATAGTATAACCATGAAATACACTTTATGTTTCTATTTTCCTACTCAACAGAGGAGGGGGAGCTTCGTTTGGCATGGGCCAATCCTGACCAACAACATCAACATCAACATCAACATCAACATCAACATCAACCTCAACATCAACCTCAACATAATCAGCCTCCCAGTCAGCATCAGCATCAGCATCAGCATCAGCATCAGCATCGTCATCATCGGCATCACCAGCAGCAGCCGGCTGGCCACACTGGTCCTCGCCAACACCGCTCCAAGCAGCACCGTGACCAGCAGTGTCCCAGAGGCCCCGACACTCACCCGCTGCCCAGCCCCAGACGACCTGCACAGGTAGGCCACATAGTGGATCTGCTCCTGGGTTGCACAGTCAGGCTGCAAGTTACCAGTCTGATACTCTTTTTGTTTTTTTCCACTTCCCGTCAGGGCCCCAGACCAGCTGACGAAGAGCAGCCTCCTCCTCTTCCTCAGCCCAGGAAGAAAGCTCCCAAAACGCCGCGAGAGTAATGCATATGAGCGTTGTGGTATAGAAAAAGTAATCTCTCCTCTTTTATTCTGTTTTTACCTGCTTTTCGTTTTCATTCCCAATTTCTTCTCTCCCTTTTGATGTTTCTGAGAACTTTGAATAATAATGCTGCACTCAAACTATGAATCTTCAACATAACGAACAACTGCAATAATTTCTATATCACTGAATGTCATTGGGGTTTGTTTTTTTTTGGTTATTATGATCTTGTAATTACTATTATCTATCAAACTGTCCTTTTTCCCCAAGGTGTCAAGGTATTTCATGGTTACAATTACTTTACTTTATTATATATGATAGCAAAAAGTGACCAAAACTATAACTATATATTCATTTTCAGAGGGAGAAATGTAAAATAAAAAATTAGCGTCTCCTTATTTTCTCTTTGATTTTGTTCTGTTCTTCTGATATTGTAAAATAATGAGGCATTAGGGTCATAATCTCCCCCCCCCCCCCCCCCCCCCCCCCCCATGTTTTTATTTTCTAAAAGAATGTCATTTGAACCGTTTTCTTTACAAAAGTTTTTACAAGAACAAAACTTAAACGTAGTGAGGTGAAGTTGACGTGACTTTTCCACTAAAACATGAGCGGGGGGTAAAGTAGTGTTTCAGACTGTGTTATTTCCACTTCTGCAGCTCGCTGTTTTTCATGCAGAATGTCTGTGTGTCAGTCTCATATCCTGTGTCTGTTTGCTTGAAAATGTGTGTTTGTGGTTTTGAGTGTGATAGCTGTTCGCGCTGAGCCACTGCTGAGTGCAAGATGTTATCGTGTGTGTGTGTGTGTGTGTGTGTGTGTGTGTGTGTGTGTGTGTGTTTACTGCAGGTTTTCCTGCACTCGCAGCATAATGGTGACAGAAGAGTATATAGCTCGCCAACTGAAGACATTTTTACTGCTATTCAGAAATGATCAGCCATTTTTTTCATAAATTTAGATATCTTCTGATTTTCTGTTTTACACCCACTCAGTGCTGCTGTTAACATATTTTCACAGATTTCTTCCCTCTTAATATGTTGCACTCTTTGTAAGGGAACCATCTAAAAGTTTAGATCACCGTTAAAAACAGTGATGACAGGAAACATAATCCTGCACAGAATGTATTTCTCACTCAGAAGACGTATGTTTTTGACTGCAATATCCATCCATGATATCTCAGATAGAAAGAGATATGGTGGATGATTTTACAGTGTTTCAAATGACATCACCGAAAAGGGATGCATTTTTCTGGTGTGCTGTTTTTTATGTTATACCTAAGCTTATAATATCCCGTGTTTCATCACAGATTATCAGAGTTACTGGATTCAATAGTAACAAATCAGCCAAGAACAAACTGTATTCTATTTTAATATATGCAAGCACAATCTTAGCACCTTGCCAGTGCCGGTTGTCACCTCGACTTGCAGTACTAATGCACAATACTCTCATTGAGTGTTTATTCTATATATATTAGAGTGTGGTCCTTGTTTGTGTTCACTCTCCATATTCAGGCTTATATTTATTTTATTTTACTTTGACGGCTTACAGTTTTATTCTACACATTTATTTATGCTTCATCTACTTAATTGAATCTTGCATGAGAGGAGACGTCTACCAATAAGTTGTATTGACAACTTATTTCCAATAGATGGTGCTGTAGCTCAGCGGACACAGGTCCAGTCCATCATCTGGGATGAGGTCAAAACTGAATTTCATTTTATCAGTTCAATATTACATGTTTTTTTTTTACAGGTTTAGAAAAAAAACATATTTACCAATTATGAGAAACAAGGTCAGATTAATATTTTAGATGTAGGATTTTTAGACACACAACATAAATCCAATATTATCCACACCTCCTTGAAGATTACAGCACAGCTTTAGGGGCTTTATGTGGAGTGCAGTTCAATTTCCTAAATCAGTGCTGTCAAAGTTCTTTCTCCGAGGCCAGAAGATGGCCCTTACAGGTTAATGTTTGCCACAGGAAGTCAGCATGTTGAGTTGAAATGCCACACCAGAACAAGCTGAACAAGTGTCGGCCATTGCTCAGTTATATCAGCTGTTAAATGAAAGCAGACTTAGTCCATAAGGCTGCTCGAAGAACGTAGTGTTGATTGAAACTGCTGATATGTTTCTTCAAGTATTCTTTAGCTTTACATTCAACAGCTTGGACCAAAAACATGCAGTGTTTTCTTTTATTTGTAACACATTCCCTTTTCCACTCATTACAATTGCCTTTAAAGAATAAAGAGGAGGCTAATTGATGAGTAATTCAGCATGCATGAAAGTTAGAAGTGGAAGATCAGTAGAATTACTTAAATCATCTCTTAAATCAGGTGATTAAACTCGTTCATAATCCACTTTATTGTTTTTTTATGTGAAGAATTAAGGTCTGTATAGATTAAAAAAATGAATTTGCTGTTAATGCTCAATATCATTCTATCATTTTTCAACTTTTATCTGTTGATTCATACTCTGTTCAAACTTTAAAATGTTCCGATCGGATTGGTTTGTAGTAAAAGGCAAATTAAAACCCAGATCCAGGGCCAATAATCCATGACCTGGTTAATGACTGACAGGGGAGTAAGCTGTGTATGTGTGTCAGTTTAAACAGATGTCATACGAGGAACAGATGCTACCGTGTTGAGACCACATACCGTAGCAGGTGACACACACTGGCCTGCTGCATACACACATTTTACATGTAGGATACTAACATGTATCACACCAGATGACCCGTGAAGTTTTAACCTTTCACCTTGACGTTACAAACCCAAACCTCCTCCTTTGGCCGGGCGCTGACCTTCGCCCTGCCCGGTGGGTCTGTGTAAATACACAGCATGAGCAGAGCCACAAGCGCTGTGACTGACAACAGGCATGTGTCAGCTTCATTATAGGAAAAATGTAATGCTTATATTGCTTATATCATTTCAGGAAGACCTCCCAAGTCAGAATGAGTAAACCCCCTCTTCTGTCATCTCTTCTATGGCCCCTGCTATAAATTCCTTCTCCTCCCTTGCCACTCCCTGTTGAGCTCAAATTCAGAGGAATTCCTTTTTTAATTTAGCAAATTTACATCATGATGCATCCTAGTCACTGATCATATATATTTGGCTTCCACCATTATCACACTTTATCATATAAAATGACTACTTAGAGAACTTAAGGGAAAAGCATTCAATATGTAAGTTATACTTACTTTCTTAAATTTTGCTCTTAAAAAAGCTCCAAAGAAAAGTCTATGACGTTTTCTTAAGCTGCAGAATTGGTTGCAAAGTGTGTTTGACCATCGCAAGTTCAAAGGTTGTGCCAGTTGTTCCCAATTAGAGTTGGTTAACCCCCCCGCCAGTTGCCTTAAAAGGGCATGAGACTGCCGTCCACGCCCAGAAATCACACACACACACACACACACACACACATACACAAATAACACGCAGAAATCTAAAAGAGAAGCTGATGGACAAAATGAGAATCTACAGACAGTAGAGCAACACACACCCTCTCGTTTTCATTGTTTCAATAGTCGCTTTAATCAGAAGAAGGCACTGCGACCAGCCCAGACATAATGCTTGCAGTCCCCTGGATTCAGGCAGATGGTAGATGGAAAATTGAATATCATTTTAGTGGACGAGAGCATGGCAGTGAAGCTGGCAAAGTTCTTCAGCCATCTTCCACAATGAAATTTACAACCAGATCTTATGCAGCAATAATGCATAATATTCTGTATAATGTGATATTATATTAGAATTAGTCAATGCACCCAACAGTTCCATTAAATATATTTTACTTCATCCATTGCGATATATCATCATACATTTAGTTTTGCTGTCCTGCCATTCCATCAGACTCTTTCCCATGCTGTCCGGGTGTTACCCCCCCTTGTTTTTCAAAACTCCCATTTGTCTAAAAATGTGTCACGTTGTAAAGTATTCACCCACACCTTTAGAAGAACTGGATTGTGGGCCGAAAATGACGCCTATTCAGTCGAATAAGTATTTTCAATTTTAGCATAAAGACTGAAAATTGATGGAAATGGAATAGATGGGAAAAGGCGAATGTGGCTTTGTTGCAAAGGGATCTTGCTTGTTTGGTTCATTCAAAAAAAAATTGCCAATTTGGCATTTTTCTGCAGGTAATGGGGCAGGCTATTTCATGGAGGGGAACAGGAACAGTTGCCAGGCAATAATTTGGCCCCTGAAGAATAAAATCTAAATCTTCTGATGGAGGAATCCACCCTATCGGACTGGATACTATCTGATGTGTAATAAAGACAAATGGATCATATGTGTATGATACATGAATCTCTCCACCTGGGACCTCCCTGTTTCCCTCCACTCCTGCAGACCGTCACCTAACTTCCGGCGACTCTCTCTCTCCCTCTCTCCCTCCCTCTCTCCCTCTCTCTCCCAGCCTGTCTGACTCTCTATCTATCTGGCCCTCATTCCAACTCACACACACACCAAACCGGTTAAGTTTCAGTGTGTGAACCTTATAAACCCTCCGGATTTGAGGGCCGTTCTGAGAATTAGGAGCCACGGTGTGCATCCGTTTTGCTCTGCGGCTCCGCCCGGTGTGCGGTGCGGTGCGGTGCGGTGCGGTGCGGACTGACTGCCCACATCTGAGAGTTTTATTGGATTGACCGACAGCGGCGGGAGAGGATTGGTGCTCCCCCATATACAGGACAAAGAAAACGGGGGGAAATTAATGAAAAAGGATAAGAGTGAACGAAGAGAGGAATTATAATGGAGAACTGCCAAATCACGCTCGTCTTTGGTCTTTTAATGCTCGGTAAGATCCCTTTCTTTGCTTGACTGTTGATAGCAAATTAACTCCGACACGAAGCGAAGAGAAGCCAATGTTGAGCCTCGTTAAGAAACCTGTCAATTTAATGTTTACGTGCTTGTCGGTAAAAATCCACGCCATGTGAAAGATCAGTTAAAGCATTTTCTTTAGCTTTCACATCCACTACCCAATTCGGCATACATCCAATCTATCAAACAGCTCTTCTTTTCTGTCATTTTAGAACATATTCAATGAGTCCCACCGCTTAGCTGCTGCAACCCGGCGCTTGCTCAGAAGGACGAGGAGTGGAGTGCAACAAGCTGAACAGATTCCAAAAGTTCAACATTTCATTAAAAGAAAAGAGTTGTTTTTTGTATTGGGTCGTGCCGAATTGAAGAGTGAATCCGAAACATTGGAAAAAATCAATAAGCTTTGTTGTCTGAGAGTCTTTTATGTAATTGCAAGCAAAAAAAAGTATTTGTTAAATGGAGTCCGTCGCTCCCTGTGAGGGTGAACTGCACCTATTCAGGATCTGGATAGATTTTCCCCTTAAGTTATTTGTTTCACTGTGTATAACACATTTGTTTAGCAAATTATTCACCAATCATACGGTTAATTCACACAGCAGTACATGATGAGGATGAAAAAGGGCAAAAAAAACTTTTAACTAAGATGGAAAATAGCTTTTATGTGGCAATGCAGTTGTGGGGAAAGAAAGGAAATGGTACAAAATACTGGAAGACTGATAAACTCCTTCAAAAAAATGTTAGAGCAAGAGAGTTAACAGGGAGAAAATGGTCCAAGTTTGATGTTTCCTTCCACCAGTCTAAGTCCTGAAAGAAGTATCTACACCCATTATGACTAATTGGGAAACATGAGGTGACCAGCTTTGACAAGGTGCTGCTGAGGAGTCAAACTGGGCTGGCCATCATGATTAGCCAAGCATTCATACCAGAGTCAAACCAGGCTGACTAATTATCACACTGGTTTGAACCAGGCCAGTGCTTAGTCATTAGTCTCGATTTCATCACGGGGACAAACCAGGACGTGTTCATTGGCCTACCTCAGGACCAAACAAGGCTAAACAGGGCTTACCAATGCTGAAGTTGCCATATGTTGCAGAGTATACAACAGGGACTCCCCTATGAGAGAGAAAGAGCGAGCAACTTGGCTTAAATTAGTGCAGTGTAAGATAACCAAATGTCGCCAGCAGTCCTGTGGTGTGTGTGTCTGTAGGTGTGTGTGTGTGTGTGTGTGTGTGTGCAGTGACTCTGCAGATGGGAAGGTGGTCATAGTGTTCAAATATAGCCTAGTATTATACTCCTGACAGCATGCAGTAACTGAAGTTAACACGAACTTGCTCTGTGACCTGAGAGTCCCTGAAGGCAGCGCCTCGGCACCGTCTTGGGTCACCTACATTTCTCGACCGCATTGGAACAGATGAAAGAATAAAAGCACACATGCTATTAAGTTATAACGCTTGGGGCGTTCAAAGTCCACTGAAAAGCGGCTGGATTCTTATTGGACTAATCTGAAAGTCAATCATAGTACAGTCCAAATATACATGAAATATGAGATATTATAATTAATCTTGTAAATGACAAGAACCATTGGACCTAGTGCCGTGAACCAGTCCTGGAAACCTTCTTTAATGATTAACAAAACTAACAACATCAAGACTAGCAGCAACCACTTTGGCTCACTTCGACAGGCCAAGACACCCCTCTTTTAACAACATGTCATTTTTACGCTTTGGTTACCTAAATATTAAAGTATTCTCTCTATTTTACATTTTCTATCATGATATTTTTATCCTGTTAATCCTCTTGTGACCCCCGGAGATTCATTACGTGGTTTCCCAATATACACCACTAGCTTCAGGAAAAGCAGCAGGGAACCACGTCCTCTCTCTGGCGCTCCACACATGCCCATATATACCACAGTGACAGGAAAATGTCACCCACCTTTTTTTTTTGTTTTTTTTTTCAAATTCTTGACTTGATTATTAAACTTTCAGCGTATCTTCAGGCTCCGCTGGCTGTGCAGTATTCGTTCCAGGAGGAGACAGTCGGGCTGGAAATTGAGTTTGAAAGCGATAAATCTCAGCACCTGGCCGAGCTCTTATTTTTAGTGATGAATGGCACCTCTCACCCACAAGCGCACACAGACATGCAGGTATACTGTATATTATGGTTATTTAGTGACATGGCACTGCAGAAATCGCATTGCACCTTGAGAGGGGACGGCACAGGATTCAGAAAAAGTTTTTCTTCATACAAGTCTGATGATGATTTACTTTAACTATATATATTGAACAATTTACTTAAGGAAATGGCAACAACTGCTTTCATAAATTTCTGTTTTGTAATTATTTGACGTCCTATAGCTCTCAGCTCTCACTTTCTAAGTTATTTATATGGGGCCAGATCGTAATAAACATTATCTCAAGACACTTCTCATATAGAGCAGCTCAAGCAAGTGTTAATTGATTTTTGTTTTTCTTTCATGGTTACAATAATAGATTCCCCAGAGGTCAATATGTGAGGAATCCATCAACCAATGGTTTATCTGATATGAGGTTGGAGATTAAGTAAACCCTACTTCATTCCTGACACAGATAACAAACAGAAACTGAAACATGCAGAAGGTTTTATGTTGCGCTTATTTCATTGTGACTTGGTTCTTACCAAAGCAGAAAAACCTCCAACTCAGCAGACTCGCTCACATAACACCAGGCCAACTGCCAAAAACTAAAAGTAATGATGGATCAAACAAGCATGAAGCACTTTATTTTAAAAAGTCTGAGCTGATGGAGCTACAGAGGAAGAACACATTTGGTTTTCTACAAAAATTGCTTCTTTTTTTTTGCAGACTTTGCAAATGACATTGAATTTCATTGACATTGAAATGTTTAGTGTTGCATCAAGCGAACAGTCATTATAAGATACTGTATAAAAGATAGTTACACCTAAGATTAGATGAACAAGTAACTATCTGACTAGCAATTGATAGTATTGTATTGTAAGTATGAATATATAAAGACAAATGTCTTACCTTCTGTTACCTTCATAAGAAATGTGCTGTATGACAATAGAAATCTTGTATGTTATACATCTTTCAAATATATCCAAATGTAACAAATTCCTCCAAAGCACTTTATTTACATTTTATTTACATTTTTTTTAATTTTATTTTTATGTTTATCTTTTTTATTTTAATTCTTTGTGGATCAGTTAGGGCTGTTTTACATTTTGAAAGTTTTCAATACTTCAAACCTAAAGAATGCTTTCATTGATACTTAAATTTGTTTTTTATTCACTGAAGAGAAAAGTTTGCTTTATTATACATTTAATTTTAGACCTCCAGCCAATCGGTTGTATTCATTCCGATGAATTTAAACACACCAAAGTTTGCACAACTACGGCAAGAGCATTAGGCCAAAATCGCCAGGGAGTCTGTCTCTAAACTGATTTGTCTAAATTTAAGTTTAGCTGACCAGGTGGTTTGTTTGCAACCTGTCTTATCGTCTGGCTGCTTGTGTTTCTTGACCTGTTAGACCTATTTTTAGCGATGTCGCAGTGTTGCGAGTGTCTGCATTTACTTTCCGCTCCACCAGATCAGTATTTGCGCTTTTATTGAGTCAGGAGTTACATTCATTCGATCACTACTGGCTGCAGACTCTTTATCGTGCCACAGGGATCACAGATCACATCTTAATAGACATGATTCCAATTGTGGTGCTCAGTATCAGCAGTACCATAAAAGCACATACAGTAAATGCCTGGCTACTTTGAGCATATTGGTATCAGAACATTTTTCTATGATGAACCTGCCAAGACAACAAACCCAGCAGCATGCAAGCATCTCCACTTTAGCTTTAGCTGATCTGAGTGCAGACGTTAGTCAAGGTTTGCAGCCACATTTCACCAACCAGGAAGCAAAAAGTGTGAGCGGGCTGCCCAAGTCTGCCGAGCTCGGCCAGACTCGGCTGTGTTTTTACACGCTTCACTCAGCTGGAATGTCAGAAGTTTTACTCTGAGCATTCAGTCTGACTGAGGAGGAATGTGAACCACTTTGATTTGAGACAACTAAATTGGAGTAACATTTGTTTATGAATCTCACTCTCGGCTTAGGCTCTAGAGGAGTTTTTGAAATCTGCTGATATAACCGTGCAGTGGTTGCCAGATAAAATGGTGAAGGCATGAGTATGTTTGTGTGCAGAAATATACATACATGGGGAATTCAGTTGGGGTTTTAATACCATCATCATTGGTGTCATCAATACTGTTCAAGCCTACACAAGTTGCAACAAGCCCTGTGTGTTTGTGTGTGGCTCTGTTGAAACACAGTGGCTCTGAAACAGAGCCATGTGAATTTTTTTTTTTTTACTGAGCTTGGCCAGCGAGGCTTTTTAGCTGACAAAAGCTAAATGTGGACAAAAACAGGAGATTCTCTGACTGTGTCCCAAGGCTCTGAGGCACCACGTTTGCTTTGCTAACTCCCTTATTGGTGAGCAAGGCAAAAACATAGCTGTGATTTTGGATGCTGGTCTTAACTTCCAGGAGCGCATAGCTTCTGGGGTTGGATATCAATATCTCCAAGTGTGCCTTTCATCATCTAAGAAATAAATCTAAAGTTAGATTCTGGAAAGTATGGTCGTTCATTTATTTAGACTACATTAGTAGACTAGATTAATGCAATGCACATTTGCTGCAATGACAAATCGGTTGTTAAATAAATTCCAGTTTATATCTATTAATCTAATCATTCTATTCATTCTACCTAAGCTAGGCACTGAGATGGGCTGCCAAAAGAATCCAACCCAATGTCTGCATGCTTGTTTAAACCATATTTGCTCTCTCTGCGCCTGAAGGTGGTTGCTTGGCCCGGGTGGTGACGGTGTCGCCTGGCCCATTAATCCGGGTGGAGGGTCAGCCGGTCTCCATCAGATGCGATGTCAAGGAATATGGGGGACCTCGTGAGCAAGTAGGTGTCTGCTACACCTCCCTGTATCACATCTGAGTGCAACTGTATTAGTATGTGGTATTCTGTTTTAAAGTACACGGAGGGAGCTCAGAATGGTTCCGCGCCAAACCGCCTCAAATTATACCACTCTGTCCTACAGGATTTCGAGTGGATGATGTCCAGGGAGTCGGCTGGGACGAGGATAAAGATCATCTCCACCTTTGATGCCGGCTACTCCCACCCGTCGCTCAGCAAGCGCGTCGCGTCTGGCGACATCTCCGTGGTGAGGCTTCAGGACAACGAGGTGGAGCTGAAGATAGCGGAGGCGAAGCCGCTGGACGCTGGTTTCTACTGGTGTCAGACGCCGAGTACTGACTCTGTCATCAGTGGCAACTACGAGGCTCAGGTCCAACTCACTGGTATGGGAGAGGCATGTGTATGTGTGTATGAAAACTGGCTGTCATAATTTCTAATAACATCTAAAGCTGACCAGCGCTTGCATTCCTATAGTTTGTGTGTGTGTGTGTGTGTGTGAAGCTAGATGGCTATAATGGTTCATTGAACAGCTATCCCCATGACTTACTAATGCTCTACTGGCCATGTATACATCCTCCTGTACACATACACACACACACACACACAGTCCAGCTGGTTTTAGACAATTGCTGGCTTATAATTTGGCTTCCACACAGACGCCTAACACACTCATACAGTCACACTCGTGGTGGGGAGCAGATGTCAGGTGGGAGTTCTTGGCTTGTGTCGAATGAGGGCCAGAGGGAGAGGTTTGGGTACTGAAACACAAAGGCTGAGAGAAGAATGTAAATATTATTGTGGAGAATAAAATGCACTCTGGGGGGACAAAAGTTAAATTACATGACTTCTGGTGTTACACAGTCTATAATGAGTGCAGGTGTCGTGTATAGGTTGCAATGGTTTTGAGAGGAGGAATAGGAACCTCACAGTCTTTGTCACTGCTATCGTATGTGGCATCCATCTTTAGGAATGCTTAGAATAATATAATGGATCAGTCTATACTATTGTTGATGCATAAATCAATAGTCAATATTTTAAAAGATGAAGAATTAGGAAAACCGATGATGCAGATGTCAGTTTTTTTTTAAACGAATTAATTCAAAAATGAAATGGACACAGTGATTTGGTGATTTATGTTCAAACCAGTATAGCCATATTTTCATTTGCAAGCATTCTGTGTGGTGTTTCAATACAGAAACAGGACAGATACTCCATAGATAAACACCAAAAATGGAGCAAAAATCTGACATAGTAGGAAATTGTTACCTCTTTAAGATGCTATAATTTAGGAGATGTTGAGAAATATGTCCGTTTTACCCAGTTTCACATCATTTACCCTCTCTATTTCAACCTTGACATCAATTAAACTTGTGACATTTACATACAAACCCCGTGCATATGATTTAATCACCACCTGTATCAAATCATCCGTGACTTTAGAATCACCTTCATTCAAATAGAAAGCTGTCCTGACTTTAAATCTGAGGTAATATTCTGCGTCATAATGGGAGCAGCTGGGAGGAGTACAACTAAGTGCACCGAAAACGTGACTGATGATAAGATTAACCAAAACCTGCTCCACAAGCAGTGAACTGCCTGGACAGCTCATCCATTTACCAGTCGAACGAGTAGGAAGGTAATATACCCCCACTGCTGATATGAGGAGAATCACTCATGAAACCTGCTCGTTTCCGATAAGCAAACCAATACAACTTATCAGTATTCTCTTCAAACTTCCTGCCTTGCAGATGGTCCCCTTAAACTACCGCCGTTTCTCGTAACAAGCGGAGTTCAAACCTAGCTTTTGTTCGACATATTTCCCCGCTCGCTGTTTGTGATACCGAATCAACGCTTTGTCTGCAGTTTTGATCTTTATTTGTCAGGAGATCTGTCCAGATCCACAATTTTCTGGTTGCTTAGGATGTGCGCACAGTTATAATTTGGACTATGTTCTGACACAGAAGCAGAGGGAAGGGAGAGAAACCCCGTATTCAGCATTTTCCTTTGAATTTAATTGGGTTTTTTGTCCCCTACAGTTATCCACTCGGTAATTACACACATATTTTGATGACTGCATCGGTTTAAATCCACTGTTAACCCATACCCAAACATACAGGGGGTTTAATAATGACAACCCTGTTTTTTTAAAGAAGCGATACAGGAACACTGTATGCTACGAGCCCTCGAATTTGAGCGATAAAGACGGAAAGAGGGGTTGTCTGACAGCAGGTTAGTTAGCTCCATAATGCACCATCATGTTGAGCTGCTCTCTGTTTCTCAGCACGGCTCCCCAGACACCTTGTTAAATTTAGACCTGAATTAACTAGGCAGCGCTGTTTATGTGCGAGAAGGATTGTGTCGTGTATATGTAGAGCTAATGTATTCGTGAGTAATGTAGTTTGTAGTGTATGAAGGGGAGTGTGTGTCGTAAACAGAGATAGTGAGTTAGGTTTGCTGCTGGAGGGTCTATGCCAGTCAGGACTTGTGCACCACCACCACCTTAAACACACACAGCTTCCATCGCCCCACTGAGGCCGTTTGGTTATGTAAGAAGCAAGTGAAGCACAGGGCGCTCAGGGTTTGAGAGCTCCTTTCAGGCTAATTTTAATTGATATAGCAAAACGCAGATTATTCGTGCTTGCCTTCGTTATCTGCCACTGACACTCACATCACAGCAGCACAGCATGCTCGCTGTGTACTCCAACTTCTACTGCAAGTCTTACTGGTGTCCAGTGCTGCTCTGTTGTTATATGCAACGCTTTAGAATTACCTCAGGGATTCCAATGAAAGTGGAAGCGGAAGAAACACTTTGAACCTGAAGACACGCATTCCAACCCTGCTACAGGGCCACACCAGTCTTTATTACAGTAGCTGTATTTGGATGCACTCGTGACAGTTTTACTTGCTGAAACAATTGCTTACTGTCTTGTGGTTTGTTGCAAGAGTGCGATTTGTAAGATTTGGCCACCTGCTCCAATTAAACGAGGTGCAACGTTTCATTTCCTCCTCTCCCCCTTATGATCAAAAATGTATTGTGACAAGGTTCAAGGTTTGAACTGAAGGCGGTAGCTTCATGCTATGCACTCAAGGAATGTACTGTATGCACAGGATCAAATCTAAGATAAAACAAAAACAAAACTGGGGGAATTCAAACAGTAGTAGCAGGATAATGATGACAATATGTTCTTCAATAAGCTCAATACTGGGACATATTGTCCATTAAATTTGACTTCAGATCAATGATGCATGGTGTTCAAACACAGTCAAAGTCAACTGTAGTTCCAGTCCACAGTAGCTTGAGATGTGGCCACAGTCTCTGACTTCCTCGGCCGTTGGGAACCATTTCTCCACCTTCCCACGAGGAGCAACCAGGTCTAAGCTTAGCTCCACCTGGATGCTGCTCTCTAAAAAATAACACCTAAAACTAATTTGTGGCTGCAGCATCTGGATTTTTGGTTTGTTTTTCGGAGGCAGTGCTTCTTGTTCTTGTGTTGGATTGAAGGCAGACTGGACGCTACAGTGATTCACTGTCGCCCCTTTGGGAGCAAAATGGACACAGGATGGGCCATAACTAAGTTCAGTAGATGCCTCTACCACACAACGCACAGTATAGCATCAATACTGTTTATTTCTTTACATTCTGTTGATATTATTAGTTTATTTCTGAATGTCTGTCAAGCTATAATAATGGATATATCCATACAAAACATTCACCATTTGTTGTCTGTCACTGCCGACATAATGTTATCCCGTATTTTCAAGTTTTAATAACCATCTAAATCAGAGATGAAAATGTATTTTTTCTTTTCTGAATGCTAAAAAATTCGGTTTCACCCACTGGACATGAATGTGGCACGAATGTTTTTCCCTCAATGCGCAATTTCATACTCCTCAGACATAACCATCTGCCACATCTTTGATTCATTTATAACGCAACTAGATTTTAGCTTCAACAAAAGGATTGTTCACCATTTATGTCAAGACTTTTGGGATTCTGTGTTTAGATTATTAATTGAATATCATATCTGAAGTCAGTATAGCAGCATGTGGACACACCTCAGGCCTTATTGAAGTAGCACATTTTGTGTTTTTATATTGCAAAGGATCAAAATAAGTTTACAGCCTCTGTACATTGTGTTTAGCAGTTATCCTCCAACCCCACTGAGCCTGCCACTCAGTTTCACCATTAACCCCCCATGTCTGCAGACATGCCATTCATCAAAGCATCTAATGTCTTTTCCTACACTTTCCCTGTTGTGAAAAGCAGAGGTAAAACTTATTTTAGTTGTTATCGTGGAGGCATTTGAAAGCAAAAGTCACACTCCCAACAGGATATCCAGCAGTGATGAGCTCCCCGATTTTTTTTAATTTCCTCATAACAAGAAAAAGAGGCAAAAAAAACGCTCTGCTCAAACTCATGAATGTCACATTCAGCAGCCAAACAGCTTCAGGAAGCGTGGAAGTGAGAGAGTTTACGGTTACCTGAACAGGTCATTAACCTTTATGAACACTCCCTAGGGTGTGTACTCTACACACACACACAAGTTTACAGCCTTATCTGAGCTGCTGTTTGTTCATTTAACTCTCCTTCAGCCAGTGACCGTGATTAGGGTACAAGAGTTTTATATTATGTTTGTCCCGACCTTGTAACCTTGTTTAGCACAACTGTAATGTGTATTTGTAGTTAATTTAAGTGTATAAATGTGAGAAGAACTCTTTATTTTTTATTCTATTTATGTCACTCCTTCTGTTGAATCTCAACTTTGACTTTGAGTGAAATGTAGTTTTATAGTTTTTTCAATTTAACTTCCTCTTGATGGTTACATGCATGCACCTCCAGTTTTACGCGTTTTGAACCCGACAGGGTCGTTCATTTCCTATATGTACACAGAGTTTCCCCCCATCTCAACATCAAAGTGAAGTGGAGGATGCAGAATAGCATGGGGAAAAAGCATTGCTCACCTTGATTACCTCGATATGTCATTGCAAGATCATTGCAGTAAACAAAATCTGTGCATGCAAGCTCAAACTACGCCTCCAGTTATAGACGGAGAAGATGAATGTGGAGAAAATGCTAATATGCTGCTGATTAACCTCCAAACTCTGCAAAGTCGCAGCAAAGAAGAGTAAAAAAGAAGTAAAACATTAGAAATAATCGGCAATATAAACCTGTTTTATTTTTGATTAGCAAAATGTTTGATGGACATTAAAGGTACCTGCAGCACTACTGGAACCTCAGACAATATCTAGCTAGTAAACGCCATAATGATGTTTCTCTGTGAAGCAGCTGCAGAAAAACAGAATACTCTTTTATTTTTGTTATCTCTTTTTTTTTTTCAGTCATCCCAAACACCCTCAAGGTCTCCCCCCTGACCCCATCTCCAGTCGTCCCGGAAGGAAGTGACATTACGCTCTCTTGCAACGTCACCCGGGAACTCATCTACCCCACCTACCTGTCGGTCACCTGGTTGGTGAAGAAGGGAGCAACTTCGGAGGAAATTTTGACGTTTGGCCCTCAGGGCGACGTGATCACAGGGCCCAAGTTTTCCCGGCGTTATGCTGATGGGGGCATTCGATTGGTTCCTGGGAGGAATGGATTGTTCGAATTGGTGATATCCAAAGTGATGTCATCCGATGAGGGGATTTATGAATGCAACGGGACGGAATGGACACATGAAAATGGAGGGAAATGGATAAAAATCGTGGAGAGCACTAAAGAGATGGGAACCGTCAGTGTAACTCCTGCAGGTAAGAAACGGCACAGTACAAATGTTACCGCAGTAACAGCTACATCATGAAAAACTCATCACTGCACCATTAACTATTGCTTTTTTGTGACTGAGTTGTGGACTTGCAGTTCATTACAGCTGGTAACTGCAGTGTTTACACTGGAGGATGTGATGTAAAAGCGCTCTGAGTAGTTGAAATGACTAGAAAGGCGCTATGCAAATACAGACCATTTACTATGACTATGACTATTATTAGTTCCCTGCACATCCAGCACAACTAGCAGTAGTTATGCTTTAAGTGGCTGTGTTGTAGTAATAAGGATTTCTAGATGAAGAGAAGCAATAGATAATTTTCTAATCCGTCTTGGAGTTAAGGTTACTGCAGTGTATGCATTTAAAGTTTTCAGTGCTACTGTATGCAGTAAAAGTGGAAGAAAATGAAGGGATGGAGGGACGTGGGAGAGTTCTCTCTCTCTGTTGTGTGTGGCTGTCATTATTTTAATGGAATCCTCTCCTCTGTGAGACTTTGTCTCTTTCTTCTCTCTGTCCCAGGAGGCTCGTGACCCTCACTGTCTGTCCTTTAACTTTTTTTTTTACTCCTTAGAGAGAGGCCCCTGATAGGCACACACTCGCACTCATTCATTGCAGTTGCTGTGGTCACCATATCTTCTATCTTTCTGGGTTGCCATATCCTCTTAAAGAGCTGGAGTGAGATGAGACGGCGTGTGCACACACACACACACACACACACACACACACACACACACACACACACACACACAGACACAGGTCTTGGTCTCAGGCCCATTGTGTCCCAGTCAGTTCATATTGACTTACTGACTTGAGTAAAGCGGCTGAGAAAAGCTCAACAGAGTGGGCTTTGTCTCTTTTGTCCTCTTCCAGACACCATACAGAGACTTTTCCCACATACTACTGTCTAGGTTGTTACTGGAGACCGTATCCAAACCTCTGATCCAACAGTTTTTAATTTGCTGATCTTTTGTATTAGAAGGATTGTATAGAAGTTCTTCTATTTGCAACACTGACAGTTATAAATAACTCTTCACATTGTCTGTTAAGCTCCTATACTCTTATCTTTTCTAATGTCAAGTAACTTTGCCTTCGATGGTTTTTACGGCAAATTTAGATTAGGTTTCCTTTTCCACCAACATTTCCAGGAACTTTTATTACCAGGAATTTATTTACCTGGTAAAAGAATTCCTGGTAATCTGAATTTCTTCCTCTGCAAATACGCGCCTGGACCTCGTCGTCCGTCCACTTCTCGTAGCTTCTCTTCTTTTCCAAGTGACACTTGTAGAAATGAAATAAACAAGTCTGCAGCCACACTGGCTTAAACTCGGAAGTGCGGAACGCTGCAAGCCTGTTCCACCAATCAGTGTTCTGCAGCATGCAGCCCCGCCCCTCAAGAATTCTGGGTAATCTGAAAAGTTCCACCACCCTACAAGGAACTTTTCGCGGGAAAGTTTGGGGTTCCTGCAGTGGAAAAGGGGCTATTAATCGAATAATTTATTCTCTTGTCAAAATGATTCAGTAATGCTGAGGACCTTTAGAATTGCACACATGAGACTGACTGTCTTTGTTTCCGTCTTCTAGGTCAGTCCCTCAGTGTAAATGCTTCATCCTCCTCTCCCTCCACCACATCTCTGCTCCTCTCCCCCGGTGACACGCTGACCCTCCTCTGCTCCGTTGCCGTCGACAACCTGCCCACCCTCGCCCTGGAAGTGACCTGGCTGGCCGACGGCCGCGACATCGTCACCATGGACCGCAGTGGGGTGGTGATCTCGAACACGACCTCCAGCGGAGTGCAAGGCAAGCGAGCGGAGGGGAGCCTGGAGCGAACAGGAACCGGACAATACAGGCTAAGGGTGAGGGGAGTGAGCGGGGAGGATGGAGGGGTGTACACCTGCCGGATCCGAGCCTTCATTGAGAAAGGAGGAAAGAGCGCAGGAGGCGGAGGGAGGTGGCACATGGCAGCTGAGAAAACGTCCAGCCCAGTGACAGTGAAGGTGTCACAGATCAGTGAGTGGAACGCAGCATATTTACTGACTTTTCATTCATTTAAATGTTTTTGAATGTTCAGATTCATGAGACATGAACCCAAAAACTTAGATATGATTAAAACACTCATGAGTATCACATATTATGACCTCATAAATCGTTCTAAGTCAAAGTTCTCACTTTAAATATTGTTTCAATGAATTTTAAAATTTACTTCATGAGAATCTAATTATCGTGATTAGTGAGTAATATCAATACATTCATTCACTAATAATTTGATGTTAAGATTAAAATGTCAGAATACAGTGATATATATACCCTTTAATTATATTTGAGTCTTGAACTGTTAAACAAAATTAGAAACCTGATGACATAACGTCAGTTTACAAGTTACAACCATCATAAAAAATGGAAAATCATCACATTTGAGAAGCTGGAACCAGCAAATAATTGGTGTTTTTGTCTGTATAAAGACTTCAAACTCAATTATAAAGCAAGACATACAAGATGCTCACGAGTGTTCTCTCATTTCAAGCTTCTCAAGCTTTTGCCAATGAGAATGTTATGTTCCATGTTATCGTCTCCAGTCAAAACTTCCCGCATCGTACGGCACAATGTGTGCCACAGGATATGGTTTGCTAGCAGCACAATTCCAGTTTCATATCAGGAAAACGTTTTCTAACAAACAGGAACAAACGTTACACTAAAGTGCACAAAAGAGGAACAAACGTTTTCTAAAATATCATCCTGATATGAAACTGGAATTGTTTGTCAGCTAACTGTTGCTTCCTAATATGTGCTCATTTGCTTATAACCACATTGTTTAATGGTGCTCTGAACGAGGTCTTTTGAAAGTGGTCACCTTGGATTTGCAGACATCATGTTGTGTGCAGTGATGACTTATGATAAATTCTCACAAATATATCTTTAGAAAAGCTATTGCAACAATAGTTCGACGGATTGGAGGACATTTGGTGTGTTGGAGACAGTTCTGATGTCCAACATGGCGGAAATGAGGGAAAAAAAGTCCATTTAAAGGAGCATGTGCACAGTGTTACTGTATGATCTCATGATTACGTGGAAGCGTAACTGTGCTGCGGTGTCGCAGATGAATCTGGAGTCTCAAGGGGAAACTCTTTAATCCTCTAGTCAGCCTGGTGACTCCTGCTGCGAGGAGGATTGATTAGTCATGCCTGTCCTGCACTCTGCTACCTCTGGGTATGCTGTGTGTGTGTGTGTGTGTGTGTGTGTGTGTGTGTGTGTGAGATGCTCTGATCCTGCCTCTAAAGACCAGCGGTGTCAAACACAGTCGACACAGCAATCAATTACTGGGATGGTGGGAGGTCTCTGTCTGTCTGTCTTTTCTCTGTTTCCACCGCATTTTAGAATTTCACATCGTGTTATATCTTCTGCGGTGAAGGCAGCGTTGTTGGCTTGCAAGTTAATGTATTAGATATGCTATTAGATATGGAACTCTTTATTTGCTCCTAAATGCGTTTAAGGCTCATTCAAGCCTCCATTTTCACGTTATCTTTGATTAACACCGCTTCAATCTGCTTTGTTAGGCACGGTGCGCTCTATGAGCCAAATAATCACACCTGAACTGGTCAAACAGGGAGTCCGATGCAGTCCTGTCAGTCACTTGGCAAAATTTCATTCTCCTCTTCTGCATTTCAACCACAGATACCCTAACAACCATCTCTGTAACATATCATAACATTTTGGTCTGATTTTTGTAGGTTGTGGATTTTCTCGCTCTAGGATGGGACACTAAAACTCCAGACTAACTAAATTAAAGCATAGACGCCACACCTATTCAGTGGTAAGGGAGCCCCAAGTCACTTAACAAATACTGGAAATGATTCAAATTCCATTTAATGAAATAAAATAACATTTGGGAAATTAAATGAAATTGAATTGATTAAAATGTCATTGCAGAATGAAATCAGAGGAGAACTACTTCACTGATGTCTTTTATACTGACACTGACTCTTTACTGTGTTCATGTGACTTCTTCTCTTGCCTCCTTCGTTTTTATGGTGACTTCCCTGCACTGTGGCTAGCAGCTTCCTCTCCTCAAAATATTCCTAGATATTCCAAAACATCTAATGGATCATAATCTGGCCGTTTTGTATGAAAGTGATGAACGGCTACAGTGGGAAGCCTTTTAAAGGGGGACCACACCCACGCTTCTTTCAGTGGAAATGGGAAAACGCCCACTCAACTGTTAGCAGAAAGCACTCACGGAGGTCAGAGAGTTGATCGATCAGCCAGACACAGTCGCACAAGGCAATAGCACAATGGCTAAATGGCTAATTTAGAAGATGGATGACACACTGGCTCGGCTCAGTCACGACGCTAAAATATGCATACTTTGACCGAAATTTGAATAATCCGACTTGAATAATTATGGGATGCTAATGCAAACTGACTTGCCTGTAATACAGCTGTAAGGGAGCAACTCCAAACATGGTAAACAGTAATATGGCTGGTTTTAAAGTACAAACAGGAACGCAGGAGTGAAACCAAACTCCAAAAAATTACTACAAGCTACAAAAGTGCTGAGAGTTGAACCCACAGAGACTAGGTATATTTTTTTCATACACCTTTTAGGTTTTTGTTCTTTCTTTCTAACCCTTTCTGCATTTTATGGAAAAACTCAAACATGATGCTGCGACGTTGAAATTGTATGTGGATGGCAATGAAATGAGAAAACCCTGTCCTTTAGGACCAAAGGTTCTTCTGCTCAGCTATATAGCTATACATGTAGGACGACTGATTGGAGGACAGCTGACTCTTGCAATGTTCTGTTTTTCTCTTGAGGAACATGAAGCCGAACTGTTTCCTGGTTGCGGCGCTTATAAAGATACTTCCCTCCTGTATGTCAGTCGGAGCCTTAAGTTAAATGAACAAACATATCATGTAGATACACAGAAGTTTCCTGGAGCCTTGAGGATCTGTTTAACATTTAGAAATATCAACCAGGCTTTATGGACACAGTGTGAGAGTATGACCAATATGTTATTTGCTTACTTATTTATGTGTGTTTCTGCTGGGCATTTTACAAATGTGTGAGCTTAAAACTAGGTTTGTGGAAGGATTAAATACTAGACACACACATGCATGCTCCAAGTGTGTGTGTGTGTGTGTGTGTGTGTGTGTGTGTGTGTGTGTGTGTGTGTGTGTGTGTGTGTGTGTGTGTGTGTGTGTGTGTGTGTGTGTGTGTGTGTGGGTATGAGGCTTTTCTCACTGATGGAGCGCTCTCATTTTGGCCTGGGGGTACACATTCCTTCACACTGCGTCTGCACACACACACTCACACTCACACACACACACTCACTGCTCACTCCATGGGAGCAACATTTCTAATTGACAATAGGTCACACATTTCATCCTCATTCATTTGGAGATTTTTTTGTGTGCGTGTGTTGTCGACCAGTCATTTCCTATTCTACTGATGTGATTGCCCCCTCTTCCCACAATGCTTTGCAAGCTGCACAGCCTACCAGGAAGCACAAAAAGAGTTGGAGAACTTGTTTAGGGATCTCTCCATGGCAGGAACACACACACACACACACACAAAGAGGGTGTAATTCCTCTCACCCTTGGCTACACTTCCCCCGTGTGTGTGTTGTTGTGTCAGCTGGAATTGTTGTCAATGGAGCCACTTCACTCAAGAAAGGTCTGCTTATATTTCACAGAGACTCGTATTTCTTATTTTTCATAGCTTATCAGAATATTTATGAATATATATCCAATCTATATGGGAATGTCTGCTTATTTGGAAGTTGTATTTGCATAGTATCGATGGCAGATTCTTGCTCTTTTAGAACTGTGGATCTGCCATGTTCATGTGAAACTAGAAGAAAACAATACTGTATATTTCGAGTAATATAAGTAATATAGCAGGTTACAGCGATGTACGGGCGGGTTCAAAAGATTTAGAACACAACATCTCGTAGTTTTGCTTTCATTTCACTTGGTTATGGAAACATACTCCCCAAAGTAATTGCTCCCTTGCTAGATATGGACAAAACTAGTTGTAAGTAGAATGATCCTTTGAATTAGAGGCTGGACTTCACCACATTATCTCTAGCTGTTGGGTTGTGATCATTCTCTTGCATCCTTCTAGTGATTCCAATATTGGATTGACGAATTGATCAGAAGTGGTGACCAAATATTGATAAAGCTGTAGAAAACGTGTTTTTCGGGGGGGGTGTATAAAAGGGGACAGGTGGCCACCAGTTTCTAGAAAAGTCAATTAGCTACTAATCACAAGCCACTAGGTAAATGAGTTGAAGGCATTTGATTCCGTGCCCAGTTAGGGGAGCGGATCAATGTGCCCCACCGCTCCCCTGAGCATTTAACATCTGCTGTTTTACTGATTTTACTGGTTATTTCCACACTGAGAGCACTGAGTCAGGTCACCCCCCCCCCCTCCTCTCCTTTGGAAGTGCTCCAGCATGACTGATAGGACCTCGGCAGAGACACCTTGGTGAGATTGTGTCTCCCAGCTGACCGGACTAAAGGAACACGTCTTGGTCCTCACACTTCATATTAAAGCTGCTCTCATTAATATTTCCATATGAACAGTGCGTCAGATTACCCAACCCATAGTTCCACGAGATTGAGAGCTCTGTTTTGATGACTGCAAGATAACTACAAGGAATGCATTTAGTTTTTCCTCCGGTACTGTTTTTGCTTTGGGGGGTGTAGCTGCAGGAAGAACAGGTTGGCTGTTAATTTTAATGTTTGCGGTTCGATCCCCACCTTCCCCATGCCCACTTAATGATGTCCTTGAGCAAGACTCTGAATCCCAAATTGCCTCCGATGTATGCCTTAAGTTGTTTTTGACAAAAGCATCCGTCACATGAGCATGATATAAAGATAAGTCGTGGTTTGATGATCTTTAGTGTGTGTTGTGTCTTTGCGTAGCCAGTATTAAAGACTTTTAACTTCATTTCACACAGAATTGACTGGTGAAAACCGCTTTTTTTTCGTCCCCGAGGAAACGATCCAACGTTCTGCAGCTCTCCAGTAGTTTCTTAAACTCAGTGAAAATCTATCCCTCACTGGAATGTGAAACAGCTAGATTAAGGAGGTTGTGCTTGGTCACAGGCTGCATGAAGCACCAGTCTGTGCTTTTCTGATGTTCTACACCGTTCAGTGTCTCTACCTTCCCGTTGGAGAGCTTCCACCTCCGTTCACTTCCAGCAATCAGTGCGGTTTGTCTGCGTGGAGCGAATGTTGGCATGATTTTCACACTTACTCATCCATTATTTGAGGAATATTTATTATTTAGCCTTTATGCATCTTACAGTATGCCATGGCAAGCTCGGCTCATTCCTCGTTTTTGAACATCTGCATAGCATGTAGGACAGTTTGCTTGCAAAACAACAGTGATTAATATTTCAATTTTGAAGTGTTTAGTAATGCACCACACCTCCCAATGGGATTAAATGAGATATTTTAAATAAATGTGTATTGTAAATGTATATTTAATCAGATTTTGTAGAAGTGGACCTCTTGCTATATCATAAAGACATTGGGAAGCCTGACATTGGTTGAAACAGATGACTAATCTGAATACATGTTGTTTTAGCTGTAAATTGTGATGCAAAAAGTACACATGTTCAGTGTCTGTACTTCCCCTCCATCCTGGGAGACGCAGGGAGTGTTGACAGAAAGAGCGAACAGCTCGAGTGGCTTATTCATATCTGGTTTTCCTATCACGCACACACACACACACACACACACGCCTGAACACTCCAGTGAGACCAGAGTGTCTCACAAGCCCTTGGTTATTTTGGCAGACTACGGCATTCTTCTGTTCCTCAAAACAGCTGACTCTACCATTGTTTGGAGTTCAACTGTCTGCCCAGGTCACTGCCAAGGTTAGCGATTCGCATTCATCTCGTTTGCTCATTAGAAACATCTTACCCTCCCGTGGCGTACGGCCCACCTGTAATCGAGCCGAAGCAGAAAAACACACCAATCAGACGTGTTCCAGTGAAAGCCCGGCATGACGCCTATCGGAGCTGCTGCTGAAACGCAACATCTGATAGCAGCACTTCCTCGTTTTGCTGTTACGCGGGGAGTGTGTGTATTTGACTGTGGCTCACAATGACGGATTCTTGGATATATGTCTAAAAAGTCGAATTTGGAACTTTTTTAACATGAGCATGCGTGGTTCCGCCCAAGTCATTAGCAGATCTGCATTGCAAAAATGGGTTGTGGGCCCCTACTGACACCTTCTTCCTACGTTTCCCATAGGAGGTATTAGGTTTCTTGTGTCAGTTGGTGTATCATACAACATTATATTAAATATTAAGATATGCCTTAAGCCTGTAAAACAATATTCTTGGCCACTTGGCAATGTTAGCACATTTTAAGCTGATATGATCATGTTTTTCTCCAACTGATTAATGCTAGTCCAGTACTCGCTCTCCTCTTAGCCCAGTTTTTCGTCTCCACTCTTTCTCCACTGCCTGCTGCGAGTCAAAAAACACACAACAATAAGGGGAAGTATGGCTGTAGCTGCAGTCAGGTGATAATTCTCCATGAGTTCTTACAATAGCCCATTTTCCACCAACATTTCCAGGAACTTTTATTACCAGGGATTTATTTACCTGGTAAAAGAATTCCTGGTAATCTGTGTGGTTTGCGTTTCCACCGCACCTCAAAGTTCGAAAAAGGAAAAGGGGCTATTAAGAATATTGACTTCTAAAGAGGTAAAGATTACTTGTCTTGTCTAGTATATTAATTTATATGTTTGTATTGAATATTGCTAAATAAACCCATTTAGTCTGTATAGTTTTAGGACATGTTTCACAATTTGCTGATATTTCATCGATCAAGCATTAAATGGAGAAAATGTGCGACTGTAAATGAATCGACGATGAAAGCAACTGTGAGCTGCAGCCCTCCAGTAAATGGTGCTTTCACTGTACCGAACGCTTGCTCATGATTTGCACTGTGCGTAGCAGAAAAATAATGAATGAGATGCGATAACGTTTGAAACACAGTAGTCAGTTTTGCGGTGAATGTAGTGGTGACAGTGATTTGCCAGAAAGAGTGTTAACTACAACTAGCTTCTTAAAATGAACACATGCAGTGCAATGCAGATGAAAGCGGTTTGTTTTGTTATCGACATTGACCTATTTTTTTTTTTTTCCTCACTCCGCCTCCCCGAGCCACACACTAATAGAGTCTTTCCTTCTTTTTAAAGCTTGTTTTTTACACAATTTCTGCTTTGCTAAACTTCAGAGTGCAGAAAGAGAAGCTTACACTCTGAGTTAGACTCAGTCATGAGAGCACAGCATGAGGTCAGGGGCATCACTGACTCTGTAACGCAGGATTTTTTTCATATTCACAGAAACCGCAGGGTGCAGAAGGGTTGTTTGGTTCTACTGGGCTTGAGAAGATGACGTCTTATAGTGCACTCATCTTTCATATATGGGTTGTACTTCAGTATATGTCATGATAGAAGAACCTCCTGTTAGAAACTAATTGAATGCGCAGTTAGTGTTTTCATACCCACAGTCAAATCACTGTGTCATTAACGCAGTCGCCTTACAACAACAAAAAAAATGAATCACAATGAGAGCATGATGGGAAAAAGTTTGTTTTTCACCCTGCCAATCTTATCTATCTAAGCTATCTTATTAAGACCGTCTTAGGTTTAAATTCATCTACAGGAATAGCAAGTCCAGTATGAGTCATCAAACTCTAATAGTTATTTCAATTATTGATAAATCTAGCAATTATTTTATCTACTTGTCTTAATCTAGGAAGTTGCACATCGTCCAAAGTTTTTTTTTTTTTCTTTCTTTCTGACTGTCCACAATTGTAAAGGCTTTAAATGTATTGAATTATAAGACACAGAAAAGGACCACCAGCACTGGCGGATTAACCTTTAAAGTAACCCTGAAATCAGTGGGATGTTTCGTTGATTTTTAAGCCCTTAAAAGAAACGTGCAAACTCTTGAATTGATTAAAGAACTGTTAAATCTGCAGATTTGGGTAACTTTTGGTTCACAACTCTTAAACATTGCAGAAATGTTCAAATTTTCTGATAAAAATAGTCTTTTAAAGGTCTTTGTAAAGGTTGAAGCCTAATTTGATTTATTAGGCTCCTTTTTATTGTTATCCTGGGAAAAAGCTAAATTGTGAGACTTTTGTTCTGGTGCAAAATGTGTGTAAAAATGCTGGTGTCATTATTGCTAATTATTGTCAGATCCACTATACTATATCAGAGTTCCTGGACTGGTGACGAGTGGTCATGTTGCTCTGCTAAATAAGGAAATGAGAGAGAGAGAGAGGGGCGTGTGGATAATTGGCAGGAAAGCTTCACACATTCTCATCGATCAAAGTGTGTGTGTGTGTGTGTGTGTGTGAGTGGTTCACAGCAGATGGTGACAGTGCATGACTCAGTGTGTGTGTGTGTGTGTGTATGACGTCCAAATGACATCACACAAACCCCCCCCTCCTTTGCCAAACACGCATTCGGGCACTCTTAGGTATGTACCTGTACATAGTGATTTGTGTGTGTGTGTGTGTGTCTGTTTTGTGTTGGTGACTACTTGTATACACACACACACACACACAGCATGTGTGTGGTATAACTCACTGTTAGGAGAGGTGTGTGTGTTTCCTGTTCACTGATGTGTAAAGGTGCAATCTGGATGTCTGGCTAAGAGTACCTGTCTCACCACCTATACACACCCACACACACACACACACACACACTATTAACGCTGTGATACACACCTCATCCCACTCAGTTAACAGTGTTATTTTTGGACTTTTTGTGTTGTCTGGCTCTCTTTCTGGGCTCTATTTAAGGACCTAACCACTAGAAGAAAAAAAAAAACAAGCAGGATTCACTTGTCACTTGTGTGGAGGTGAGGTCCCAGAACATGCAAGCTGTCGTGCTCAACCCAAATGACACATAGGCACATAGAGAAGGCAGGTACAGACACAGACAGGCCCACACAGCCAGTAAAAGCATCATAACTTTATGGATTTGTTTGACGGTGGCCCACCGGGATTTGTCTGATAGGCCAATACACGACTGTATATCTCCGTTATTATGTTGTAAGATGAAAAAGAAAATGTCACTGCCTATTCTCATCAATACTGCCCTTTTTTCAAAGTAATGACATTGGAGTATGTGTGTATGTATATGTACCCTACATGATCTATTGCAAGTACGTTGATAGCTTAACATTACACTCATACAATATGTTAATATTAAGCATCAAGCATCATTTCAGTCATCTGGGAATATTCTAGCTCAACTCAAATTGTGGCCTCAAAGTTTGTCTAAACTTATCATTGCATGTTGTAACATTAGGATTTTCCTGTTGGAACTCTTGGAGTCCAGCCCAAACTAAAACCAAAGGTATACAAGAGGACCGATAAAATCTTAATTATTTGCCTTGTGTGACAGCTGTTGTCAATCAGATTTATTTGTATGTTTAATATACTTCTAGGTATAGTTAAGTAAGTGTAGATCAAATCTTGGTGTCAACTTAATGTTGTGGTGGATCTTCACATTTGCAGGTGATGCCTCCTTTTTAGCTTCACAGGACCAGCATCACTGTTCTAACTGGAGTAGTTTGCACTCGACTGTGATTGTGAGGCCATCGTTCTTCCTGTAGAAGAAGGTGGCCTGCACCCTTCCAGAGGTCTCATTTAAACCTCTTTTTAGACATGGGATCTGTAACATTGCCGGCTTCAGTTTTCTATTCAAGTAATGTGTTTGGGCTCTTTTACAGAAATTAATCATTATGGCGTTATTCATACATGGCAGCACCTTTTTATGGACAGCTGACAGGGTATTAGTAGTTAGAGGAACCAAGGCTTGTGAGACCATACCTTAGACGTAGATGTATCGTCTGCATGGTATTGTCCAGAGGGCCATAAAGCTGTTTCTCTTGTAGTGCAGTACAATACTCTCCTTTTCAGCAGCAGTGGTTGGTTCTCACAAAGGTTTTAGGTTGGGCTTTTGTTACAATCCTTTAGGGGCGTGTTTGATTGTGCTGCTTCAGTACCTGACAAAGATTGTGGAAAGTGTTCAATCTAATATCAAGTTTCAAAATGCAGCTATGACTGTAGTGGCTTGCAGGGTCTCGTTCCCTTTAGTATGTCAAAAAGGCCCCACTTACCCGGACAACCACCAATTGTAGGTGATCATGTACTTGCACAAACTGGACAAAAAATAACATCATTAAAAGCCTCTAAATGTTGTAAACATTACAGTATATAATAAAGTTGAATTTAATTTTATGCTTTCTCCCCTTTCTTCCTAGAGCCGAGCTTCTCGGTGACCCTTGAACCCCTCGTGATACCCCAGATGACTGCCGAACCCACAGAGCTGGCATGTCATGTGACCAATATTACTCATTTACCCCTGGGAGCCCGACTGGGTGTCACTTGGGTGTACGCCACACTCCCTGGTACTCTAACCTCAGCCTTTGTGAAAATCTTGAATGTTTCCACAGAATTATTGAGATACTAAAAATCCTACAGATTTACTCAGTGTTCAATCTGTCCATTCACTGTCTGTTCACCTGCAGGTATAGGTGACGATCCTCAGACCTCACATCCCATTGCCTCCCTGGACAGCAATGGCAACCTGTTGCCTGCATCAGTGTATACTGACAGGCTGAAGAGCGGTGTGTTGTCTCTGACCAAAGTCCAGCCTGACACATTCAAGCTACGATTCCTCCGCACGCAGGTAGCAAAACAGAGAGCTGAGAACATAATGATTGATGGAAACAGTCACAGTTATTGTGTGTAACATGAAAGCATTCGCATGTAGAAACAAATCCAATATCAGTGTCTGTATTTCCCTTCAGTTCTATGAAGATTTGCATTTGATTTTTCATCCTGCAAACAGACTACTACAGACAAAGTTGGCGACTATCCGGTGAACATTTAGCAGCAAATTAGCCAGTTATTTATTTCCACCAGGCGTCAGCCTGAAGGGGGTCGTGTCTATGTGTGTGTGCGGAGCGAAAGGCATCTGGCTAGGTTAAAAACAAGCCTTACCTTGTCTGTTGCTGGCTTTTGTCGTCGCTCAAAAGCTGACAAGAAAAGTTTGGTCTCATTTTGAACCAGAGCATCAGCATGTTAATTCCTTGACGGATATGTTGTGATCCGTTTAAGTTATGCATGATACAGCATGACTAAATCCCTGCTTCTGCTATCTTCACTGCCATCTTGACTGTATTTTTTCACCCCACAACTTTAGTGACTACTACACCAGTGTATACAGCTGGAGGCTATATCTGTCTAAATCCACTGAACTCACAGTGGTTATAGGTTTAGTTTAGGTTATGGTTAGGCAGATCGCCCAGATCGCCTTGCAGAGAGTGCACTTTCTCAGTTTTCTCAAGAGATGGTGACAGAACAGAAACATGACTACAAATGAATGCTAATGTTGCTCTACGTCTGCTGGGTGTGTAAATAGGCAATTGCTTGCACATTAGCAGTAACAACGTTCTAATAGGTCAGTGTTGTGTTTCAAGCTTGTTCTGTTGCCTCTAAGTAGCCAAAAACATTGTACATATGTGTGCATTTGTAAATATAGATATAGTCTTTCTTGATGTGACTTTGAAAATCCAATTTGTCTATATATCATGTGAAGTAGGCCAAGGAAAAGGGTAAAGCTTGAGCTGCAACAGATATAGAGGCCAAAAAATGTCACAAGATGATGAACTTAAGTGTTAAAAACTTACAATTGGCAGGTTCCTCTGCAGTAATTTTGATCACTAACTCATTTTCACTTCATTTGTAGGAGGTTGACATGGGCCAGTATGCTTGCACTGTGTCTGCCTGGAGCATGAACAGCCAGGGTGACATGGTGCAGACCGCCGAGTACCAGAGCTCGCCACACACTGTACAATGGGACACCAAACGTAAGGAAGCTTTATTTATCTGCCCTCATATCATCATCTGTTGTGAGCTCCTCCGTTTGGTGGCTTGCATCATTGAATGATTGAGTCGTCTGATGTTGTTTGATGAAACCAAAAAGACAAATGCTCTGTTTATATATATCTCCACACCTTTGTCTGCCTGTCAGTGTCAGTCATGGCAAGGGACAGATTTAAAACATGAAATAAAATAAGTAACAATCATCCTAATGCTCTGGGTTGTAATCTCTGATTTAATGAAGTACTTTTGGGTGAAATTCAGTCATTAACTCACGTTCATGATTAAGAAAACTCTAAGATGCTGTCAGCCAGTCATAGTAACCCTTAGGAATAAGCTCTGCAGTCTATATATCATTCCCAGACTTCATAGTAAAGTCCTTCGACATCACAACAGACCTCTTGTCTCAGCACACACTTCCTCTCTATTTCAGTCCCACATGCTGAAGTTGGTGCCCTCAATTTAGCTAATTGAGCCATGATGTAACCACACTGGTGTGTGTGTGTGTGTGTGTGAGAGAGAGACTGTTTTGAATCAGAACAACTTCATGGTGTAATCGCTTGTCACTTCCTGTTGGCCGCTGTTGGGGTTTTCCCCCCCTCAGCCATTGAATTGCTCGATTAATTGATCAATTCATTTTCAGGTCCGTCTCTAAACGTCGTGGCCAAGCACATTCGTGAGGCCTCCGTGGGGGGGGCTACCTTTGAGATGAGCTGCGCCGTGTCCACTGAGAACCTTGGGGAGGCCGGCTACTCGGTGCTCATCCAGTCACAGGACAGCCTGGCTACCCCCGTAAGAACCATCGTGACTCTCAGCCCTGACAACGTCCTGCAGCACGGAGGAGCCACAGACCCCAACAGGAGGTACAAACCTGCCTCCATGCAAACATTAACACATTACCTGAGCCATGCACTTTATTTGTATCCATCTCCTTTTCCACTCAGAGACAATCTGGTTCTGACAAAGTCTGGTCCGGCAGAGTTTCGGTTTCGCCTGGGGGGCGTCCAGTTGTCTGACAGAGGTTTCTACTGGTGTCACATTACTGCATGGACAAAACAGCAGCCAGGACAAACCTGGACCAAAGCCACCAGCGCAGAGTCCAACAAAGTCAGGATTGACTTTCAAGAAAATGGTAGGTCTGAATGTGAACAGCTTGGTGACAAAGATTTCCTTTAGATTTCTCTTTTCTTTTAAGACATGGTGCTCATTTAATGACATTTCCTACAAGCAGCTGTGTACAAAGGGCACAACAGAAGAGTAAATGTCGGGGAAATTATTTCTGGCGCTGTTGTAAGAGTCATTATTTAAAGACTCAGTCAATCACTTATATTTGTTCGGCTTGTTATGAAAATGAACAAGAGAATAAATCTATTTTAATTATCTTGGAAATCCTGAAGTCTATCAATAGACACGGGTAAGCAGTTCTGTAGATTTCTAGATACATTGTACACACACATCCTCCACCCACACAGTATTAATGATAACCAACATCAGTTCACTAACAATGTGCAAAATAAAGAGGAACACACACACACCTTAAGCCCTTTGACGCCCACCACAGCCACTGGCCTACTTAACTTTCTTTGATCTGACTGGGAAGTAGGAGACAGGAGGAACAGGAGCGTCGGAGGAGAGGGAGGAAGAGGAGGGAAAGAAAAAGAGGAAGGCGACGAGGAGGAAGACAAAGAGACGGAGATGATGAAGTGGACTGTGGAGGAGGAAATTGGAAAGGGAACGAGTCAGAGAGTGAGGCAGAGATGGGGAGAAATAGCCACAATATAAAGGGAGACAGAAAAGAGAGAGGAAAAAGAGGAGAGGGAAGAAGACAAATAAGGAAGGGTGGAGGACAGGGAAGGAATAATTGATGATAGTTAGAATAGTGAGTGGGAGAAAAAGGTAAGAAAGGGTGAAGGAATATTGCGGAAGAGGGAGGATAATTAGAGGAAACGATGTAAAGAAGAGGTAGAAAGGGGTAGATTAGGAGAAAGGGTGAGGAAGAGGAGCATAACATAGCACTTTCTAAAACAAGTTATAAAGTACTACACAATAAAAGCCTTTTGCACAAAATATTGATCAAGTAGGATAGTAACACAAGAATGACAAAGAATTAACACAATCATGTTCGACATGATTACATAAAATATGCAAAGATGGCAAGTTCTTTTTATTAGGAGCATTTTGGAAATAGCATTACTTGTTTACTCTCTTTATACTTTGCCGTCACATCGCAGTCATGAGTAGCGAGGTTTGAATTTCACCATTTATACGTTTTGAGAAAGCTGTTAAATCCATCCATCCATCCAACTGTTCATCTATCCATCCACCCATTTTCTCCCACTTGTCTGGGGTGAAGTTGCCGTGGCAATAGAGGGTGCCCAGGCCAGATGATATCCAGTATCAGACTAAACTTTGGACGCTCCTTCTCATTCAATGGTTTTTCTTTATTTCTATTATTTTCCACATTGTAGAAGGAACACGTGTATTTAAACAAAAACCAAATTATGTTTTATAATTTAGATTCTTCAAAGTCACCACCTTTTGCTTTGAGTTCACTTCTATACAGTGAACACAGCTGACTACTGTCCATCATTACTTGAAGACATGATGGACAAGAACTTTGATTGTATCCTCAAGTGCAGTCATGAAACCCATCAAACACTGTGATGAAACTGGCCCTCATGAGGCCTCAAACACACCTCCAGGCTAGTAAGGGCTGCATCAGATGACGTAGCCTCAACAATCACCCAACCTAAACCCAGATGAGATTGTTTGGGTTCAGTTGGACCACAGAGTGGGGGGAAGAGCAGCCAACAAGTCCTCAGCACCTCATGGAACTCCTTCAAGAGTGTTTCAGGTGACGACCTCATGAAGCTGAGTGAGAGAATGCCAAGAGTGTGCAGGGCTGTCATCACGGCAAAGCATGGCCGCTTTGAAGAATCTAAAATCTAAAACGTGCTTTGATGCCTTCAATCTGTATGAGATTAAATCAGTCACGTGGAAAACGATAAAAGTAATGAGCGAGAGGGTGTGTCCAAAGTTTTGAATGGTGGCGTATATAGTACCTCAAGTGAGTTCTGGGTCTCCTTCCAGTTGGACTTGGCTTCCCGACCAGGTGCCTGAACCACCACAACTGACTCATTTCAACACTAAGGAGCAGTGGCTCTACTCCCATCTCCCTTCGGATGTCCAAGCTCTTCCCCTATCTCCAAGGCTGAGCCCAGACACCCTGCGGAGGAAACTCATTTCAGTCACTTGCATCCGCAATCTCGTTCTTTCGGTCATTACATCATTGGAACGTAGATTAAGTGGTAAATCGGGACCTTTTGCTCCCTGGCTCGGCTCTGGCACATCACAGTCTCTCTTAATATCGTCCTCACAACTCATTAATAACCAAAATTTAAGGGACCTGTATTAAAAAAAATATCGTTATCAGCATTTGGAACAAGGTTTGTAGGAGGCTTTAAAACTATAGGAAGGAAAGAGAGATATATGGACTGTAGACTACTACTGTCCTCTGGGGAGGGTGTAAGCCCTTGAGCATTACGTCTCTTTGTCTCTCTATCTCTTTCCATTTTTCCTCCCCCTTCTCTCCCCCATCCTTTCACTCTCACGCCCACTGTCTCCCTCTACCTCTCTTGCCCCTCTTTCCCTCTCTCTCAGGGACATCTTCAAAGTGAAGCCCTTTGGCCAATCAGCCAGCTGCAGAGATCTGCACCGCTGCTTTCCTTCTCTTTCCCTGCTTTCGTCTCTGTGTGTGTGCGCGTGCATGTGTGTGTGTGTGTGTGCGTAATCTTTCAAGTGTTCAAGTGTGTGTATCCAAGTCGAACATTTTGAGTTGACCCCACACAGAGCGACCCCCCCCACCACCACCACCACGCACACACGCCCACAAACACACTCAAGCTTCAAGCTGAGAGCAGTTTTCAAGAACCCCTTATACTTGCCTTAGGGGACGGAAGTTCAGTCGTGTGTGTGTGTGTCTGTGTGTGTGTGTTACAAGCACATCCACAAACTGGCAAGTCTCCAAAGGTTCCAGCTGTATCTTGAATGTTTCAGCCGTGTTGTGGTGTTTCTGCCTGTGCAGGGATCTTGCATATATAGAAATGCCAAGTCTCACCAGCACATTTACCGTTAAATAATTCAGTGTTTAAGTGATTTTTGTAGATGGCAGTAGCATAAATATGGAGTGTCCAGAGGAAAAACACGTCATCTTTTTGACTAGAGTAAGACCAGTACAAAAGATTCCTCAATGTCCTCACTCTTTAGTTGTTTATTATAGCTTTAAATGCAAGAGTCCAAATAGTTTTTAGGGGAAATTCTATATTTTTACAGCCTGGATCTGAACTGTATCATTTCTCTGGGTTACTCTTCATTCTCCAACTTCACCACTGACACCTGGAAACATAGTGGCAGTTTTAATCATAATCTAAAGCCTTCATTTGCAATTTCAAGTGACCGTGATCACTGCCCTCTGGTCTGACCGACTGTGAGTTGGGGTAGTTTTTTCTTTTTGACTTCCAATTAAGTGGTTTACATACGATCTTTAAACTGCAAAGTTTAAAACTCTCTGATATATATATTTTTTTACCTTAGTACAGAAATTGGTTTGAATGTTGAAGACAATTCATCAACATTCAAGTCACTGTTTTGCAGTAAAGGAACTGTTTAAACAGCCTTTATGACCCCACAGCACCAAAAGTTAGTTTTGCAGGTGCGTTTCTATCTCAACTATCTGAGTACTTGCAGGCCACCAGTATGTCTATGAACCTAGTGATTATGCTGCAATGCATGCATACCACATAGGAATACTTTGTCTACATGTGACAACATGAGTAATCCAGCATTTTTGGAAAACTGACAGTAAAACATGACCGTAGCTGTCCGTAGAGAGTAAATGCTTTACAGACTGCTAAACGCCGTGCTTTCTAATACAAATGTTCAGCCATCATTCATGTCCTGAAAGAGCAGTGACCAAATAACATAATTCGCCTTCATCTTATCCAGTATCTTGGTCCAAGAATAGCAGTTGGTTTTGTTTGCCCATTTGTCCCCAATGCTCAAGACCAGAGCTAAATATAACAACCCCACAGTGGCATTTGGAAGGATCATGGTGGTGCCTGAGTTTGGTAACCTTCCCTCGACCTTTCCTCAAAGCCGCATTCAATTCTCTCCTTGTCAGAAATGTGGTGACTGTTTTTTGTTCTTGGAGCAGTTGAACCCCAGTAGCATTGCTCACGGAGAGCAGAGTTTTGACTCAATGTTACTTGACCGACCAAATTTGACCCGAAACCATGTTTTTGCTTTATTTCATCTCTTTTGCTCTTCACTGGGTTTGCAATGGGAAACATTTCTTTATGTATTATATTTGGAAAATAGCCAAAACCTGGAGCTTTATGCAACAAAGCAACCTGGACAACCCCAAAAAAAACCAATCCAAAAATCACCTTCAGCTAGTTAGGGGTCTAAGCTTCTCATTGAAGACACTAAATCTTCAGTATGACATCAAGGTGGGTGGGCTGGGGGGGCGGGTTAAGATTGTAGAGGGCGCCTTACTCCAATTTCAACCCCCCAAACGTTGCTAGATCTTTACTAGTTCTTGTGTTTAGTTATTCTTTAATCTACTTTTGCTTCTTTTTGTGTTTTAGTTATTCTTTAATCTGTTTCTGCCTCTTTTTATCTATACCACAGACTGGAACTTTAAAGCAATGTTTACCAACTGAAATCTCTGTTCCTTTGAGAAATGAATGCAGAATTTATAGTAAATGTCTGTTTACAAGCAGTCAGTGTTTAACTAAATCTTTTTGATATCGGTTGGGTCTCTCAAGTTTGCTGCCTGTGTCAAATGTTTTAAAGCTTATTTCAGTTGATGTGATGGTGTTGCAGGCCCGTCCTTCTCTGTTGCCATCCAATCAGACGCCAGCAGTGTTTATCCATGGGAAACGGCCAAGATGGAGTGTTCGCTCAGCGCGTCTGGATCCTCGCCAAAGACTGGTAACACACACACACTTACAGGTAGACCACACATGCATGTGGATGTTTCTCACACACACTCATCTCACTATCAGTTACTGCTTCCCAGTTTCTCTGAACGTTTTTTTTACACACACAGCAGTAACACACACACACACACACTCTTTGTACTTCTTCCTCACCTGTCAACCCGTCAGCGGCACTGCTAATAAAAATGATGTGATTTCTGCATTTCAAATGGTTGTGTAGATGAAAAAGACTCACTCTAGCTAACACACGGATGCACATATACTTTAAATTCATTCGCTGTCTTTTCTTGGTGCGTGTTTGTCGCTTGAAATGCTGGCTGCAGATCATCATGGTAACATTTTCATCTTAACATCTAAAATGAGCTTTATCGTATGAGATGACGGTTGCCAGTACGGTTGTACAGTAAGTAAAAGGACAGATGCCATCAAATTAATACTTCAAGATTGTACAGTACAATAAATTTGCACATTCCACCACTAAGAATTCAACCAGAGAATAAAAATGTTGGCTGCTGTTATGAATTATTTGTAATGCAACTCTCCGTCCCTTCTGTAGAAGCTAACCATCTGTGGTGTAACCTACCACTATTCCCACTTCTCTCCATTCATTTATTTCTCCTTCTGTCCCACCCACTCTACACATCCATCCGTCTTCCAGCCTCCTGCTCATCACGTCATACCCTTTAAACTCGCATAGCATCATCCATCGCGTACCACCTCCATCATCTCTGCGTCTATACGCACCTCTCTTTACAACATGTGTTTTCTATATTGCATCCCCATAGTGAGCGGTTGCAACACATTAAAGACCTTCTCATTCAGGGATCATAAGTGTTTGTTTGGAAGCCATTTTACAAACCCTAACAGAGCAGAATGTGATTTCCGTTGGTGTTTGAACATATGTGAACATGTTTCTTCCCATCTGTGTCAGGAATTTATGCATGCATGTATGTATGTATGTATGCTCATACATAAACACAAGTATTCACTCACAGCAGTGGAACATGGCAGGGATTGACGTGTTGGTGGTTGTGGAGCGTGCTCACACAGACAGCTTCACCATGGGAAGAAATTCAAGCTGACTGGGAGGTTACTCATGGACATTTTCACTATGGAAAGGAGGGAGGAAAGATGTTTGTATGAAGTATGCATGAATGTATTCGCAGTAGTGGTGGTGGTATCATTATTCGTATTAATGTCGTTGTTGTTGTCACTATTGTCAGTGTCGAGCAGTGTTTTTAGAAGCTCTACTAGTTGTCTTATAATCGGGATGTGCATTTCAAGAAAAGTAGTACTACTACTACAAAAATGCTGTAAACTATTCGAAAGATTCTTCGAATATCGCCTCCCCCATCCCACCATCAGCAGATGCAGGGCATAGCTTGGTCATTACCTCGTTGTTCTTCTCGGTTGTTGCCAATTTCTCTCCTTTATTACCAAAACAATGTATTGCATATGGCAGAGTTGCACTTCCGACCACCCACCCAGTCAGACCAAGTGGGGAGGAGAAGAGAGAGAGTCAGGATATGAGCTAAAATGCCTAGAAAGGCGCTGTACAAATACAGACCTTTTACCATTTACCATCTTTACCCGGTGTCATCTCAGCGCCCCAGATCAAGCTACTGCTCCCAATGGGGAGCAACTACCAGGCGCAAAATCATGACCCAGCTTATAATAGTCAGGTACGGTCTGTCAAAATAACACAAAAGCATACTCACTACCGTGTGAACCAAACTAGGAACTAAAACTCCATTTCACGCATTCTGGTTTGCATTTCTACACAACCTACAACATGTTTTAACACTATTGCATGAATAGATTAAAAGTTATGTCCACCCCTCATCCTGATATTGACACCATAGTCGCTCAGCTTTTCCTTATTTAGTGAACAAGTTGAAGCAGCTCTGGTGGTAGCTTGTGTGTCACCAATGTCGACATTCAACCCTGCCAGGATAGTCCCTGAACCTTTGGAAAATACTGCCCCCAGAAGTTTTCTGCAGCTCCAGATACAATTTATACAATCATTTGTTGTCGTATCCTGCAGTATTTTGTAAAGTATCTGCGCTGAGTATTAAATCTGGAGCAGAATTTCGTCAGTCTGAACATGTTTGAGAGGCGGATATCTAAAAACCTGTCTAAGGAGTTACCACTAACTACGAGGTGAACTGACCCTTTAAAAAAAACAAACAATTTGTGGCTCCAGTGTTTTGCCCTCCATATTCTGCTGTTTCATCTGTAGTCACTATGACTCATGTTGTTTCATGGTGTGTGTGAGAGACACGTCCTGTGATCAGGTTTCGTGGAATCAGCTGGCTGTGTCTGAGCAAAAGGTTACACGTTATACATTAGTTAGACACTAATACAGTCGGAACACAAGTTGACATTAAATTCTAAAAATATTCTGCACTTGTGAAGTAGATGGGTATCGCTACCACCACAAACACCCTGAATTGAGGCTGCAATGCTCTCAGCAAAAAAGTTTTTTTACAAGTTCCACTACGACTTTGTGAAACTTTTGCCACCAAGCACCAACAGAGTGACTAAGTCCTTTATGGATGTTGGCTGGGTGTAACTCCAGGCAGGGAAGGTAACCCACTAATGCCATGAGTGTGAATGACACACAGATAAAACATGATGGATCAATTAGCAAACCAGTTTTGGGTGACCTGTATCAACAAAGGTGTGGTAATTCTGTTGACTTCGCTGACACGTTCTGACACGCGCCCACATGCTGGGTGTGACGCATTATATTACTCTTCTTATACAGATGGTTGGTTCACTTACTGCCTCGGTTTTTGTTATTTTCGGACACTAAAATACTAAAGGAACGTCAGCGAATGACTGTAAAGTTTGACCAACACTCTGTGTGTGTGTGTGTGTTTGTGTAATGCATTCCTTAGAGATGGCTGAAAACAGCTCTCCTGTTGGAGCTTGTTTTTATGATGGGCATGGTGAAACACGCAAAAACCTCATTATTCCTCTTTGCTTTGTCAGTTTGTTATCGATTTACTGTGGTGCTGATTTAGCCTTTTATTGGTGAAGCAATTGACTAGAGTGTGTGTGTGTGTGTGAGAGAGAGAGAGAGACCTTACATGAACTGCAATGGTGCTTAAGGAACTCTTTGCAGAGATTATAGATTAGAGAGACTACATAGAATAACTGAAATGTCCTCAAGCAGCAGGATTAAAACCATTTATCTCTTCCGACCACTCCAGGCCTTTTGTTAAGGCTCCACGAACGGTTAACTCATCAGGATATTGTTTGTCCCAGCCATATTGATATCGTTTGTTGTGGGGTGTAATTAACATTGAAGCTTCCAGAGACTTCTTGCAAGGCTTTTAGTCTCGTTTATTCTTAACTTGCACTTAAGCAGTTTCACACACTGAAACCACTCGACAGCAGCTTGTAGGTAATTGTTTCTCAGAAATTGGGCATGGTGTGTGTGCATATATATGTGTGTGTGTGAGACTCAGACATGATCAGTGGCTTTTTACGTCACTTTCAAACATCAATTGTAGTCATTACTGTCATCATGTCATGTTTGGAGATGTACTGGGTGACAACATGTTGACACCTGGATTGGATGTGGACAAATCTGTCAAATCAGAGGATTTAATGCTTTGTTCTCTTGGTTTGTGGTTACTGGATTCTTTTTTCTTTTAATCACCCCATTTGAATTTAAAGCTGATGTCCTAACCGAACACGACAACCATCCTCTGTGCTACAGTGACTGGATGGTTTTTGTAGGTTGGTAATCATTTATCAAATTAGTGAAAGTTTACAAGAAAGGATGTTTCAGCAGATGTTCAACCCAGAAATGCGTGTGAATCTTTTTGAGCTCGTTTTACTTTGATGCGGCATCTCGGCATGTTTCTGCATGTGAACACACAGCATTCATTACCACTGGAATGACTGGCATGTTATTGCAGTCATGGTAGTGTGTGTCTGTGAGACGCTGCATACTTGAAGCCACTGGTAGTGAGCTGACATCACCATTAGAGATATTTTTCTCTCCTTTTTTTTTTTTGAAGCGCTGCCACTGAAACTGTGACAGTTTGGGTCTTTTCAACATATCACTGTTTTTCTCTGCTCTGAAATTCTTTTGTTCTAATAACTGCACATCACTCCGTTCCTCCTGGGAGAAAATAAGGCTTTGTACTTCACTGGTTCACACACACAGACAATCCAAAGAAGGCATTAGCCATATAGGAAAAATAGAGCTAATGTTGGGCACCTACTGTTGCCAGGATGATTTAATCTAGGCTTAGTGTAAAAACTGTACAAATCGGGTTCATTTTCAACCATAGATCACAACACGTAAGTGCACACAAACAAGAATACATTTGCTAAAACCTGCAAGTATTTGTCTGAGAGAGAGAGAGAGAGTCGATTTTAGCAAGCAGTCTTGGTAAATTCTGGTACCTCAATTCCCAGTTTTAAATGCCAGCGTGTGGACTGGTTGGCCCTCCATTTGTCTGCCAAACATCGTAGGTTTGTCCATTTTTCAGTGAATGACAACTGAAAGTTCACGGTCATGGTTGTGTTTTTGATTATCACATCATATCATATCTCAGGAGCTTTTTTAGCTCACAGTTGTGTCACGATTTTAGAGGCATGCAGTTAATTCAAGATTGCGACGTGGAAACTGATTATTAAAACTTGATCGGTTTGCAAGACTTGCCCATTATGTAATATAAAAATGAGTGTATTACTCTTGTATTTTACAGATTCAGATTGAGCTCAGTCTCCTGATATATCGAGCACCTGCATTAAACAGCAGACGGACAAAGTTAACAACCAGTTGGTGAACATAATGGAGCCTTTAGCAGCTAAAGTTGGTGGAGATCAAAACAGAGCTAAAATAGAGTGAATATCTGGCTTCCATTCATTCGTCAGGTTTATGGCTTCATGGGAAGGATAACATCACTTTAAAAGGAATTGTTTGCGAACACATTTGCCGTAGCATCTTTATTATTTAGGGTAATGCAGCTTTAAACAAGTGAATATGATTGGTGTAAAGCCAATATGAAATGGCCTACGGTTATGTTCAGCCATGCCTTCATCATCATATCCCAGAATCCTTGCTGTTTTTTAAGCTTTCAGTAATGGGTGCCATGGAAGTAAAGCAAAACACATTCAGCACTTTAAAGAGGAGCACAGGACCAGGTGATTAACACCTGAAAACATACGTCATATTTTGAAGTACCTCTGTGATATATTTGCTGATGCATCTTGCTCTCCTCTTTTGGCTCCTCTACTCCTCACTTCCTTCCAGTCTCTCCTCCCTCTTCTCCACTCTCACCAAATTACCCAGCTGTCTTTGCAGGGCCGACAGGCAGCCGTTAATTAGCCAATCTCACGCTCCGTTAGCCGGCCGCGGAGACAGAACGAGGTAGAGAAAGAATAGGCGACGAGATGGAGAGAAGGTGGGAGTGAATGGGGGGGAAGAGTGGAGGGAGCAAAACAGATTGTTAAAGTGAGCAAGAGTGGAAGAGAGTGAATAGAGGAGGCAGTAAATGGAGGAAGAGTGGCTCGGGAACAGCATGCAAAGTTTGCTAAGAGAGAGGTGATGAGGAGGAGGAGGAGAGAAAAAGTAGAGGAGGAGAAGGGCAGTGAATTCCAGCAAAGTGGCAAGAGAAAGAATGGGACCAGTTGAAAAGAGAGGAGTGAGAGGGACCAAGAGGGGATGGACAGTTATGAAGTGGAGAGAGGATGTCTACATGATTCTCACTCCATTAACGGTTTCTGGTGAACCAATAACAATTCAGGTTTTGTTACAGTACATTTAATCAAGTCCGTGCTGCAAATTAGAGGTTGATCCATATGGAATCAGAGGTTATTCCAGTCCTGGTGAGTATCAACGACATCCATGAGTGGGCTAAGCATCGTTCACTTATATAGTTTTTCTTGTTTTTAGGTGCAATTTATACATTTGTTTCAGCCCCTTCCTCTCACTAACTTGAATGCCAAATGCAAGAGAAGTGATTTAATTAATAAATAGATAAAAGAATAACTAAATAAGATCCTGGTTTACCCCATTTCAGCGCTCCTAAAGTACAAAGACGTGCGAAAACGTAACGATAAAAGTTTCATGCAAGTTATTCAGTTGTCATTTATTCATTTGTTGTCAAGTATTCAGTGACCTGTAGATGACTCTGCTTGTCAGGTGTTCAGTGAAAGAAGCCTTTACTCAAAACATGAAACATCTCACTCTTGATGGTGTGGTTTAAAAAAAAAAAAAAAACTAGAGCAAATGGTAGCTAAGCAAATATAAAGAGAGGAGAGGAGAGAACAGTGTGACAGTAAAACCCAAATTGGAAATGTTGAGCAGATAGTCCTGAGCAGCAGAGCAGTGCCATCGTTTTCACCCCATTAGGTCGTCTAGTTAAACAGGAATGCAGCTTTAAAGGAATCCTCAGACAGATTTCGTTGCGATTAGACTGGGAAGACCAAAGTTTTCAGTGTGCAATGATAAACACTCTGGGGGGTTTCTTCTGTTCACGTAAAGGTTTAGCGAGAAAACCCACCAGGAATGTCGAGGAACGTCACATTCCAACTGTGGTCAAGTTTTTCTGTCCTCAGCGATTGTAAAACCCACCAGGAGCGTTTCAGAAGTGTTTTGCCTGGCGGATTAGTATGTATGTAGTTACTGCTTTGTTGTGCTGTGGCCTACAGAAAGCAGCATAAGTGAAAGTGGTTTTTTTTCCCTCATCCAAGACGAACCTCCTGTCGAGCGTGGTATTAAAAACCGCTCTGACCAGTTACTCTCTGGCCTGGTGCCACCAATCATACAATAATATTGAATGTTCAATTGACGTGCCGCGACGCTCCTGGTGGAACACAGCCACAACCTGTGTGGGGTTTTGGCTTTACAGTGGGAGTCAAGGGGGACACCAATAGGTGAAACACCAAATGAGCATCACAAGTTGCAGGGACAGGCTTTGACTGATTTAGGTATCAAAATGTTTAAAAAAATCTAGATAGAATTGTTCAACCTAAGCTGCCTGACACCTGATTTTCTGTCTGTTTTTCCAACCAACAAATGTAAAATTTCAATATCATTTTTGACTATTTGAAACTTCGCAGGTTAGATATGTGACTTTGCTTGGTTCCAATCTGTGGATGCTCTGCATAAAACTGTCTTGAAAATCTTGAAAAATAAATTTTATTTAAGGTGTGGGAAACATAAATGCTCCATCATAGCATTTCTGGTCAATTGCTCATGTTTTTGCTTTGAGTTTTTAAGAGGAGTTTACTCACTACCTCAAGCAGTGTACTGGGAAGTAAAGCCAAAATGGCAATGTAAATGTTCATGTATAGGGCTTATAGTTAGAGAACTGTGACATGCATAAGAGATATTTAGAGATGGATGCATTATTTCCACATATAACAACTGATACTATAATTCAGTTAACACTCTACTGCAAACTCTGCTATTGAAACTCTCTTTACTAGTTTTTACATTCTGCTGATGGTCAGATTCATTCTCAGGAACATATTTTGGCCTAGCAACGCCTACATCATTGAGCGTAACTCAGTGGTCATGCACTCAAAAGACATCTGGAAGTAAAAACATGCCAAATATCAAGTAAAATGTGCATTCATTTACTGGAGGTCTTATTAAGCATGCAGCGAGTAACGAGGGGAACTTCGCTTCCCAGTGGCTTTGTTTCTGTGAGGCTAAATAGTGTTTTTATAGTGTTTAGTATTCCACTCTACCCGTGCTGTCCTGCTTTATGGAGCAAAGAACACACACAGTTTCATTAAAAGCGCTGGTGGTAATTGTCTGTCTTTTGTGTGTGTGTGTTTCAGGCAGTTTTACGCCTTGGATTCTCAGGGGATTAATCCAGAGAAATCCAATCAGACTGTCTTCATTTCCACAGACAGCCATTTTAGTTTTATTAGCTCAGACAGGAGCAAGATATTCTATTAGAAATGCGCTGTAGTTCCTCCTTTGCTATCCAATCAGTGCAACCCCTGCCCCCCGCCCGCCCTCCTCCACCTGCTTATTGAAGCTGCTTCACCAAAAACAATGTAATTAGTAATGGAGATGACATAGTTGTGAAGTGCATATTGTCAGCTAAGTCATCAATTAGTCTGTCAGCTGACTGCTCAGCTCATTACATCCATCAAAACTTTGATACTGTCACTTAATGCCATTTCACGGTCGCTGTGCTGTTTGACCAAATTGTTCTAGACATGATATATAACTCTGGCCTGCATACATTTTTCTGATAGCCAATAAATTCCATGGGGAAAAAACAAAAAAGAACTCTATTATGGTTTGTTGAAACCATTATTGTTCGCTGTCCGTGTGTCACAAACAAAAAAGTTTCAGGTTCTCTGTATGATTTCTCATCATCTCAGGCCAAAACACATGTGTGCCTCCCCCGATCTGCCGATGCCGCCACAAGCAGCAGCTGGGTCTCTCGTTTTTTTTCATTCTGTGCACAACTATAACGACAACCTCTCTTAGCTTTTGCACTACTGAGCCGTAGCTGAGTCTGTCGCTGAGCATAGTAAAATGTAGACCCTAACCCATACGGGTCTGGGGTTAGGTCTCGGATCCTAAGGTTCGGGGTGACCCATGAAGTCCTCTGACAAGCTCTGGTGTCGTCTGAACGCATTTAAAGCAAAAGTTTTTACACTCGAAACTTTTTTTGTGTGTGTCTCGACACAATGAATCATACTAATGGTGTTAACGGTGCACACGTCAGGACGGCGTCTCCTCAAGTATTTGTGGTGTTGCGTTCAATTGTGCACGCAGAAAGTGACGGAAGTAAAAACCCAACTCCCATCAGTGCACTTTTTTTTTCAGTGTGTCAGATACACTGTGCAAATGGTTGCATGCACCTGCCTATGTAGCAACACTTATTTCTGTTTTTCTCTTCACTCTGTGTGTGTATACAGGAAAGCTGTGCAGCAAGGAAGTGTACAGTAAACAGAACTTATAGCTTATCAAGTGACAGAATGGGAGTCAGTGAGTTCACAAGTTCATATAGGGGGGTAGAAAGGTCTGTATGGGGCCACCGCAAGAGTCTGCATTCAGCCGAGGAACAGCTGTGGGCGAGAAAGCTGTGCGTCAGCCTGTCGGTGGGGGATCAAATACTCCTATAGCACCTCCCATGAGGAGGGGGCGATGGGGGGGGTGTCGTTGGTGATACAACATGCTCTCCAAAGACACAGCTTGAGATGCGTTCACATAGCCGAGTGCCTCTTGCTGTTGATTTACGGCTATGCGATAAACAAAATAATCTCCTCGGTCTCAAAGTATTTTCAAATCCTCTTTCCTCCCTCCTTCACTTTCCTCATTCTCCGTCCTCTCTGCCGTCAAGAACAAAGAAAGTAAAAAGGATGGAGGCTAACTGAGAAAGCAGAGGCTTTCTAATTATAGCTCTGTCCCTCCAATATATGGGTGCTGAAACAAGTAACCGGAGTTCATGCGTCAGTCCTGCAGAATTATGCAAAATGTGTCTTTGATCAGTGACGGCAATGTCAGACACTAACCTGGTGTTATCAGAGAAACGCATACAGCCAGGCAGTTTTTAAATGATGTCATTATACAGGAGTATAGCCATAGTGATTATAAAAAGGATTAAAATTTGTTTTCACACATCCTGTCATCAGAAAACATCTCCGTTCAAATAACTTAGATGTGTTACCGTTACGATAATAGAAGTAGTTTACAGCAAATAAAAGCATCACAGATGGAAAATATTTAAAGGATAACTTCATGACATCAAGTCACATTGAGTGCACACCTCAAGAGACCGTCACTCTTATCATACCCATCCTTCATCTTGCATATGAACTCGGACTGTTTTCCTTTCACTGAAAGCGATGGGAGCCCCGACTAATAGCCGGGTCAGGTTTGGTGGAGCGGTCTTTAGTGTCAGGAAAGCTTTCACCCCGCCCATGCAGACGGCCTCAGTGGAGTATAGGCTTACTTTTAAACAATATGTGGACAGTGGGTCTGCCAAGAAAACAGCTTGAAATACTTATTTTTGAAAATGGTTAGCTCCTCCGTCAGCAGTAAAGGTTGTTTTATTATATAGGATTTCAACTTTTCATTACTACAATTCTGATTATGCTTATTTCTTCTCCAAAAAGTGAAACCTTTCCTCTCAGGATATCAGCATTAAAACACGAAGCCATTTCAGAAAACCATGTGCTTTTATAAAGTTAAATTAACATGAATGGTTAGATATATCATTATGTTAGCGCAAATGATTATTTTCATCATTATTGTTTTTAGCGACTAATAGGTAAATTTTTTTGGTTTTAGTTTAATCTGTAAAACATCAGAAAACAGTGAATCAATGTCTTTTTTTTTTTTTTTTTTTGTCTGACCAACAATGCAGAAGTCAATTTACTGTAATGCAATAAAAGGAAGAGTAGCTGACTGTCACATTTCTGAAGCTAGAACCATAAATTTTTTGGGGGTATTTTTGCTTGAAAACTTGAACATTTTCAACTAATCAACTAATTGTTGCAGCTCTGGACTGTAAGTACGTGACAACCTGGGTTCCCTGTAGCGCTTCGGAGTCTTTTTGGTGCTTTGAGAGACCGTGTGAGCTTTCTTCGGGATGTTAATGGACAAATCAGCCTTCTCCCTTTGTCAGAACTTCACTCATCAGTTGATTCTGGTCAGCGAGTTTGGAGGAGTGTGTGTGGGTGTGTGTGGGTGTGTGTGAGTGTGTGTGTGTGGGTGTGTGCGAGCGTGTGTGTGTGAGCGTGCACCCGTGTGGTCAGCCGACCCGTTCAAACCCCTCACTTAGTGTCACCTCCTGTTTCCCTCTCTGGGTGGATGGAGCGCTTGGCTACTTGAAAAAAAATGGTGCCCCCTCTCTACGCTGTCCTAATGCATCTTCATCACCACCATCATCCTCGCCATCATCAATTTAGTCAAATTTAACAGTGTGGACGTAGGCTTTTTTATGACTTCTCGTGTAGAAGCTGAGGTGCTTTCAATTTGTTTTTGTCTTTGACAGTTGACATTAATATTTCCCGTTCCTTGAAAATCCGCAGTCTTCTCTGACTAAACTTTGTAGTCAGTCTTTAAAGTTGTAAATGAATAATATATGATTATCTTTTAATATGCGTCTACTTAAGAACAAACAAATGCAATTTATCAGTTCATCTCTGCTCTGTAGGCCTAATGAGGTCCAAATTATGTAATGTAAAAAACTGACTGGGCCGGTCAGAAGGGATGCACTACTTACTAATGTTGCTTCAAAGGATTAATTCTAATTTATGAAATAGAATCATCATTTGTGAGTTTGTGAGTTGCTGTTCAAAAAGTATCAAGGATCAGTGCTTACTATATCTTTGGCACCTCCCAACAGTTCTGCCAGGGCGTCATAGAGCCTGAGCAACAAATCAGCTGCTAGTATTAGCTTACCGCACATGTATTGATATTGGTGTTGGTGTATATGTTGGTAGAAACGCCACATGCAGTAGAGAAAGAGAGATGTTTCATAACTGAACCTATGGTAATGATTTGCAGCTGGTTTTATCAGTTGTGGGACTCAAACTTAAAGTCCGGCCTGGTGGAAGCTTCCATAAGTGGCTCGTGGTGTATTTAACATGCAAAAAGGGTTCTCGCTAACTTTAATGGCACTTCTGTTGTGTATTTTTATGTGCACAAGATTAAATGTTTTGGCCCGATGGTGGCACTAGAGGAAAAACCCAAAAGGGGTGATTTGTTTGTCTCCACAGCAGATGCATTCATGCAAAATTAAAGATTCTTTTTTGGTATCTTTGGGCTGTTAGAGGGTGGGTCAGACAGCATCCTCCTCATGAATATCTACAGTAATGAAAATCTTGCCAGTAGGTAGGAGGATATTTTGCTTTAGAGTCACGGGGAGTAGCAAAGTTTTCAAATAATGATCAATATTAAGACCATGGGACGTGCGACTAAAACCGTGGCCAGTGTTATTACTGCTGTCGCCACTGCCGCTCACACGACTACTGATTTTTAATGATGTAGCACTTGAATATTAAAACCATTAGGGAAGAGAGGGAGAGAAAAATTGAGTTGTGATTCATTACTCTGCTCTGGGTGAGTTCACTCCTCGTCTTTCTCTTCATTATATTTGCTCCATTCTCTTCTTTTTTTCTTTTTTTTCCCTCCTCAATTCTCCATCTCTCATCCTTTCTTTTTTCATCATAATTGTTTTTCATCATCATTTGTCTTTTTTTTTTTCTTCCATGTTGTCATTTGCAAATGTTCTCCTCTATTTGTCTCCTAAATGACAGAGGATGACGAAGACTCCATGGGGTTTTTAGTGTGTGTGTGTGTGTGTGTGTGGGAGGTACAGTGCTAATAGTCCCTCTCTTCTTGACAGACTAATGACTAGTTTGTGCTTCTCTGTCTATCTCTCGCTTCCTGTCTCTCTTTTCCTCTCTCTGTCTCTCTCTCTCTCTCTCTGTCTTGGAAATAATTAGCTCGCTCAGCCCCTTTTCCTAACATTACATCTATTATCACGAATTCACTCTCCTGTTTTCTCTCCTCCTTTTTATGTCACACGTCTATCTTTCTGTCTTTTTCATCTTTTCGTCTCGCTATGGGAGACGGAACAGCGGCGTGTGCGTGTGTGTGTGTGTTTTTAATGTGCTGATAATGTAGTTGTTATGTTGGTTTGGACTGATTCTCCTGGTTTTTGTCTTTTCTTTTTGTTCTTTAGTCATCATAGTTAAATTGAGGCTGCGCTGAACATCTAAAAATAACACAATCTCTTCCACAATTTGCATCGTGTAATAACTACACTGTATATTTATAGTAATGCAACATAAATCATTCTGTATAAGCTGTCACAATGTTTAAAGGTGGAAATCCACTGTTTGATATGGCTCTTTGCATGCAGGCTGTCAACTAAAGTAAATGTTAGCTAAACCAGGCACTTAAAGACTCCTCTTGAACTTCTTGGAAAATGGTGCCTCTTCGGTGGTGATGTAATCCTCCCCAAGTGGGAGAAACTGAGACATCCAACCAATGAAGTTATCCCAAATTTTACAGCTGTCGTGCCTTTCTACCTGCTCTGTAAGATCAAACATCTATCGTAATTGCTATTATGTCCTTGATTTAAAGGGTAACTTCAGCAGTTTTTAAGTCTTGGCCCTATTTTGGGTTTGAAACGACCAAAATCTGCAAAAACTTCTGGAATCGGTCCATTAGGTTGCAACAGCTGGCAGCAATGAAACAGGCTACAGTGGTTGTAATGCAGTGCAACATTTGACACCAGTAAGAAAGACTTTGTGGCTTAAAAAAAGGACATCACAGCTTTACTGAAATATGTCTGTCTGTCTGTCTGTCTGTCTCAGATGACCTGGCGTACGAGGTGCACTGGTTCTTCACCAGGCTGCGTGGCGGACAGACCATGACCGAGATTGCCAGCGTCGACCGCTTCGGCATTGTGACGAAAGACCTTCGGAACTCATCCAGCGACATTTCGATAGAGCGCAAAGACACACACACCTATGTGTTGAACATTCATGGCACTCAGGACGGGTGAGTACAGCGGGGCTTTTCCACTAGCACCTCCTCGGCACGACTCGACTCGGTCTTAAGGGTTTACCATTAGGTGATAGTACCTGGTACCAGGTACTTTTTGGTACCTACTCAGTTCCAAACGAGCTGAGTCAAGCCGAAAATGTGACGCCATCAGACTGCAGGCCGCTGATTGGTCAGGGAGTGATGTCACTGGATGAGTCATGAGAGTGACTCGTTCACAAGAATCAAACCTGCCATTTTTAAAACACGCAAACCAAACACTCCATGTCCTTAGTTGTGTTGTGTTTGTGTCGCATACAAATTACGTCACTGGAGTTTCGGGCTGCCTTGCTGCGACGACCCCACCCACGTTGAGGTGGTACTCAATTGTAATGGAAAACGACCGAAGTCGAGTCGAGTAGAAGCGAGTAGTGCCAAAACTGTGTAATGGTAAAGCGCCATAAGTGGTGGGCCGTGTAAAGTAATAACTGTTTTATCCCTGCGTACCTTTTCACTACGTCCTCTCCGCTGCAGTGTCTTACTGTGTGTTTGCATGTGTCTCCAGCGACAGCGGTGAGTATCACTGCATTGCCACTCCCTGGTACCTGTCGGCCTCAACGGGAGCCTGGACTCAAGCTGGAGAGCTGACGTCATCCCGAGTCTTCCTCACAGTCCGCTTTGCTGGTGAGGAGCGGAGTGCTGGAGTTCACTGCAGCTCACACATGTCCACCCTGAAGCAGATACTTTAGAAATAGCTACATTTAGTTTGTTTCATGTTCTTTTTAAGGCCGAAAAAATGCATATGCACTTATTTAAACATGAAATGTAAAAGAAGATAATGCAGATGGCAGATTCTTCGTACAGAGAAACTAATGTCGATACTTTTATCTACATTTGAACATACTTGTGTATTCACATTAACACCAAACCTCTCTCTTCTTCTGCAGTGTGGGAGTCCCTAAAGTTACCGCTCTTATATGGTGTATCGGCCTCACTAGGTAATGTAACCATCATTGATGTTGTCATTTTAGGTGTTCGCTCAAGCCATTTATATTTCATTTAGATATTACTATATAGGACATCAACAAAAAAAACCTAAATCAGGGCATCCCTCAATAGTAATATCCATTTCCCCGATCCCGTACAAGTCCTTAAGTATTGATTAAATATTAAGTCTGATTCAACATTTATACATGCTTGACAGCTGAGAAAAGCTTCCTCGTGAAGGTTTCTCACACTGTTCAGTGTCATAGCGACCTTACTGACACGTTGAGGTGGCACCAACAAAATATTGAAGCGTGAATGCAGTTTGCAGCCCAAGAACAGCAGCAAAATGTCACTAAAAATGGATAACAGTGAGTGTTCGCTTTGCTCTCGCTGTGGACTGAAACCTCTGGCCAACAGACAAGAGTTGCTTCTTTTTTTTATGCTGCTCTGCACTTGACTAGCTGACAGTGCTGTGCTCATGCTTATTTAGGACATGTGCCTGACAGCTGGCATTGCTGGTACACAGTGGATTTGAGTAAGACAAGACCCTGAATTTGATCAGGCTTGATATAGCCAATAATAGTCAATAAAATATGCCTCAATTGGCACTGATCTTGTGAAAGAGCAGGGCATCCCTAGTTATTAATAAAGAATATTTATATATTATTTATACAGACAGTAGTAGTAATGGTGGAGGCTGTTTTTCTTTTCCCAGCTAGAACTGCGTGCTTCAGACCCTGCAACACACACACATTACACATTTCCTGTCACCATTATTTTTTTTTTTAAATTGTGGCAGCCACAAGGTTTTGGTTTTGTCCAACTACCAACATTCAGCCCTGCAGAATTCGGGAACCTTTTGCGGTCAGGAACTAAATGTCGTTAAAACGTAGGCATGGGTCCTGCAGGTGTCCTCCCTGTAGTGGAGGCCTGTAGTGTTGCCTATAGTAGTAAAAATTCAAAGAAATTCGACTGAGGGTTAGTTTGAGTGAGATCACATAGCACCTCCTCCATTTTTAACCTCGTTGTCTGTCCCCAGGTGTAGGCCTCTTCTCTCTGGTCCTGGGTCTGGTCTGTGCCCAGTGCTGCTGCCGCAACACCACTCACACTCCACGCTCGCGCAACAAACTGATGGACCTGGAGATGGACTGACAAACAGTTTCCCCCACGCCCACACACTGCAGTGCTCATCGGAAACACCACGCACACAACAAACACACGCCCATAGACGATTTCTGGGACACCCAGTTGTTTCCAAGCGACAGACGTTGGGAGTAAATCGACGTACCGCTTTTGGAAATAGAAGCCTGGCTGATCAATCACAGTGTTTTAAGAGGTGCTTGGGATTTTTTTGTTTTTTCAGCTCTGCAGTGGTGGAGCAGGGGACTTTTACAAGCCTTTGGGACTTCACTTTCTATGAAGATCCATTGACATCTGTGGCGCTTCCAGTGATTTTTACACAGATATATTAAGACCATAGCACTACAATAAACTCTGAAGAATCCAGAGTTAAACTTTTGAGGAACAGGAGGCTTCTGAGACGTCACTGCCACTTGAGAATAAAGGACCACTAAAACAGGTCTCTGTAACCACTAGGGATAACAAACTAAGCGCTCAGGCTGGACTACATGCCTTTTTGTTTTTTCTTCTTCTTGCGATGCCAAGGCTCCCTGCAAAGTACAAACACTCTGCGTTCTGATGGTAAATGATTGTCTAAGTGTAACAGCACACCAGCGTACCCCTTTTGGACGAAACAAGGAGTGGTTGGTGGTTGGAGAGACTTTGGTGGCATTTCACGTACTTGTCTGGTTGAATGCTGTATCTGCAACCCTGACATATCCTTGTGAAGTTACATGGCTGAAGTTGGTTTAGGCAGCCTGAGCCTTATTACTGTCAGAGTTAACATCAAGCTCATAGGGGCAGCAAAAGTCCTAGAAAACGAAAGTGCTCTGCATGCTTTCCACACGAGAGGTATTGCACTACAACTACCACCCCAGAGTATTCCTACCTTAAGAGAAGGACAATATTTACCTTTATTCTCAACTCTAGTTTTATGAAATTTGAGAGATTTTAAAAGCAGAGACATTTTTAAGCTTTACAAGGAGATATGCAGTTAGTGTGTTTGTGTGTGAGATATACCGTATATGGTGCCAATATTTGAACTAACAGAGGTGTGCTCGGTTCATATCGCCAGATCAACACTTGAACAACCACATAAAAAGTGGTGACAGCAGGCACTCTTTCTTTTTATAAATATTCAGAAATGTATCCAGCTGTTATTTCGCCTGAGTCTCGTGTGAGTGCTGTGCTCCAGTGTGTGAGACAAAGAGTTGCATGTACTGTTTTTAGAGTTGACACACTGGTGTCATTCATGAGCAACACGAGCCTTTTCCAGGGTTACATCCAAGCCTCCTACATCCCGATTTTTAAAACCCACTTGTCACTCCACTAATCAAGACTCTGGTGTAGTCGCACTGTGTCACCTCCATGTTACGGACACAACAATCATGCATGCACTTTCAGGTTTGCTTTTTTTTTTTTTTTTAAAGGAATAGTTCGAAAAAAAGTTTATCGGCTTTCTTTCCATGAGAGAGACGAGAAGATTGATATCAGTGCGTAGCTGAATTCAGAACGTCTAAGCTAATATGACCATGTGCTGATGTTTTTGTCGCCTGTTTCAAGGCACGGGATTGACGAGTTCAAACTCTCATTTTCCAAAATGTGTAACTGTTCCTTTAAATATCATATGACTCCGAGTGTAAAGGGTCTAATGCTTCCTCTTGTTATCCATCTTTTGTTCCATCTCAGTTCCAGTTTTGAGACACAGCTCGGCACAAACCCTGGAAGGCGCGCAAACCTTACATTGTTTTTTGAAGGTATTTTAAGCAACTATCAGAACTTAGTAAGCAATTTCAGGCTGCAGTTGGGTCACAGCTCAAGTAAAGCTGTACTCATTATATGTTCCTCACCCTCAGTCAGACCTAAACCACACACAAGGTTAGGATTAGTTTATGATAAGACAGTTGTTACCATCCACTCACCTCTGGCTGGGTGCCTCAGAAGCGCCTCAGATTCAACCTGAAGTTGATGTCATAGATACACGAACACACAATAATCAGCTACAAGACTAAACCTGTACAATTTTCCATTGAAGTTGGACTTTTTGCACCAAATTTGGTCTAAATGCCGTTAGCAACGTCATGCAAAAGAAAAACTAAGAAATATATTTTCCACACTGGATACCAGAGGGACCCTACATCAGCCCCGCTGTTCTATTTTCCTCAATTAGGGACACTGAGGGGTGCAGCAGAAAAATCTGCCTTGAGAAATATTGACATGTTTTGATTTGATTGATGGTGACAGTTACTTTCAGAAACGTTTCAATAAGTCTCCATGTGTGTGTGTGTGTGGGTGTGTGTGTGTGTGTGTGTGTGTGTGTGTGTGTGTGTGTGCCTTTCTGTGATAGTGCCGTTCCAGTCTTCAAAAAAACAAACTATTAACACGCAAACATATTCACAGTACGCGAGCGCGCAGATGAATAATAGGGCTCCGTACCAACGCCACACACACACACACACACACACACACACACACACACACGTAGCATCGATAAAATGTCACAGCAAGACTTCCCCAGTGTCCTTTTTTGTTATTTTATTGCAATGATGAATCATGTTTTTTTTAAATAAATAGATTTGTAAGATGTATTCATTTTGTAAATGAAATTTCTGTGTTCTGGTGTTATTGAGGTGGGAGGGGACACTGCAGCTATTGTGCATATTGTTTGAACGATACCAATAGCAACTTAATTCCGGAAGTAGCCCCAGCTGCCCCACATTTGCCCTCTTTCTGTTCAAATGTGGCAGCAGAATCTTTTTTTGCGGGGGATCTGACTTGGTCGTGATCAGAGTTCCTTCTGTGAGACTTGTGACAAATGTGGGCCAATTTGGTTTTTCTTCTCTGTCTCTGGGCAAGCCATCAATCAGGTTTTTCTATGCTTCCAAACATCTGAAAAAAAAAAAAAAAACAACTTCAAAAACTTCTAGCAGAATAAATGTTTTATAATTCAACACTGGATCGCGGCTATATCTCTTCGCCTTCCCTCTATGTCTTCCATCCTCTTGTTAGTCTTATGGGATTTATTTTCTGTCTGGATATAGTCTTTCTCTCTGTATTTGCCACTAATCTCTCTTTCACTCCATGTCTGCGCTGTTTGCTCCATTTCTCCTCTCTTTCTCCCTCCATCTCTCTTCACTTCCCTTCTCTCTTTCACTCTCGCTCTTTATTAGAAATGCAGATGAGCTGAAACCTTTGTCACTCTCCTGGGTTTTGATTTTTACACTTCTTTAACAACTCTCTCTCTCTCCATCCAGCTCTCTCTCTCTCTCTCTCTTTCCACCACTCTTTCTCTTTCCCTCATCTCCATCTCATGTATAGATGAGAGAGAGGAGAGAGATCCAGTGTTGATTGGCTCTGTGTGGCTTTTCAAACTTGCACTCGTTCTCTCTCAGGGTCCATTTGACCCAGTTTTCACATCCCTGTGTGTGTGTGTGTGTGTGTGTGTGTGTGTGTGTGTGTTCACGCCTCTCATGGATCACTCGGTAATGTGGCTTTGTCGCCACTTAAACCATTGTCGTTCTTAATTGACACAGTGGTGTGTGAATGATTAAAAAACAGCACAGGATATTTTTTTTATTTGGTTCTCATTCTCGCTGCTGCACACGCCTGCTGTTTTTTTTTTTTGTAGGTGGCACATTTCATGGTGTCACCTCCAGCGACGACTTGAATGTGTCACAGCTTGAGGGTTGCTCCACATAACAAAAAAAATTTCAGACAAAAAACGAAAAAAAAAAATGTAAGAGCACGTGGAGAGAAATAAGCAGCCTGTTCTCTCCAGAGTCTACCAGAGGCGACACGCTTTCTCGTCTTCATTGTAATCAACACTGATGTTTACAGCAGCTCCAAACGGCTCCTTCACACCACTCTCTGGAGTGTATTTTCTGTCTTTGCCAAAATTTGGCTGGTTTTCTCCTCAAAAATTGGATTAGCTAGAAGTAGATCAGTTAGTTAAACTGATTTTCGTGGGGATTTTACATCCTCACTCACCCAAAGTTTGTCAAAATCAGATTAGATTTACACTTAGACTTTGGACCACTTTCTAAAGTGGAAGTGGACGACTAATTTTGCTTGAACTTCTCATTGTGAAGTAAATGTTGATTGCAAAGTGTAATAATGGACTAATGATGCCATCGGCATTTAGATCGCCATCTGTCATCTGTCTGGAAAACGAGGGCTCGATTTTCAGCGCGCAGAAGGTGCATCTACCAAACTGCCATTCAGATGGTATTCCTTCTATGTGATCAGTAAATAACACACATACAACTGGATATTTCATTCTCCCTTCATACCATTGAGATTGAAGACAGTGGCCAAGCAGCTGGTAGTGTTAGCCGTGCTGCTAACTCTAGTGTCAGCATTTCCTTTCTCAAACGAGACAGATGCTTGGCTGATTTGGTCGTCTTTGCTACAGCTGTGCAATAAAACCACTTAGAAATGCTGGGTGGGGGTGTCTAAGATCGCCTACTTCCACCCTCTTACTCCATAAATAAGTAGTCCAAAGATTAAACCAACTGACTTGTAGTCAGGAGTATAGGTATACAGAGCCTTTCTGGTCATTTCGACGGCCCAAAGCACTTCGACCCCCAAGGACACTTCGACATGCTGACTCAGCTATTTTGTGGATTGCCTGGAAATTGATGCTCCCTGTAGAATGAATCCAAAATGACTTTGGTGATCCCTTGACTGTCTAGCACCACCACGAGTTAAGCCTTTCAGTGAAATATCTCGATCTTGATCGGAAATGGATTGAACCTTTGTTTATTCCCTGACTTCCAGCAGATCAAAGTTTTCATTTATCCACTGAAACATCTCAGCCTTTACAAATCGGACTGGCATTGAATTTTGTGCAAGCTTCATGGCTCCCAGAGTCCGTATTCTTAGGACTTGGCCTGTGATATCATCTAGAAGATCTAATATGTCTAAAGGATTCTAACATTCTAGATAGATAGATAGATAGATAGATATATAGATACTTTATTCATCCCCTAGGGGAAATTCAGGATGAATGAATGATGCACTTAGAGCCGTGGAACTTGGAACAGTGAAAGTGAGATTTCACTATTCCTGCAAATTCTCACCAAAATCTGTTGGTTTCCCAGGAAACTACTTTGAAATATTGAAACCGATCATTTTAAGAGGATATGCTTGATAAGCAGAGATTCTGACTGTTCTGTATAGTCAGCTTTCCAAAGCTGCAAAGCTCAGTTTCAGTTGCAAACTCACAGCATGACCTTTTCATCCAACCATTTCCCGGCTCTGACAGCTGTTTCTCTACAGGAGCTATTTGCTTGGGTGTTTTCTGCAGCGCACTAATACTGAGGTGATGATGGATGCCTTCAAACCCAAACCCCAAAGCATGTGTTTCAACACTCTACGGAGCGGTCAGCCCTCGGTCAGATCTCTCTGATGGTGTCACTGTGGCCGAGTCCGCTCATCATCATCATCATCACCACCAGCAGCAGGAGGTTCGCTTCAATTAACTTCCAGCTTTGCCGCATGGAGAGGTGAAACAAGCGCTCTGCCGCCTCACACCAACGCTCATCTCTCTCATCCCCCACAGGTGCTACTGCACCTTCCATTCTGGCTCTGATCTACCCAGTTTACCCACAGTGGCTCTAAGTCTTGCAGAGAGGCGTTAGGGATAATGTACTGAAGTATTTAAGTCCCCTCAGGCTTTTGCCAGCTTTGCCGTGGATTATTGCGGCTGGTTAACACACAGGTTTCTGTGTGTGTGTGTGTGTGTAGAGGTGTGTCTCCTAGTCTGGCTTTTATCAACCAATGTCCAGAATAACTAAACACTGAATGTCTGTGCAGCACAATAAGCATATATCATGTTTCTGTTGTTGCAGACATTAGTTCGCAGTGTCAACACTCCATCTGTTATTGCAGCAGAAGGGCCTGAACACTGAAGGGGACTAAGGGAAGCTTAGGGCCAGGAAAGCAAATACTGTTGAGAGAAGGAGAAGTCAGCCCCCCAGCCTTGTCACAAAAGAAAGGACGCTCACTGTGCACGTTATTCAAGCACTGTTTGAGTACAGCTGAAGTATTTCTGCAGTAATTTAATTACTACTTCTACTTCTACTTTTTACACCCCCAACAGGAAGGCTCAGCATGCTGTTCGCCCCATCTGACACTCTTGAATTATGGGATGTAACAAACAATACATCCACTTGAGGCTGTAAGCTAGCTCTGGACTCTCCCACCCTCCCGTCTCCAGTGGCCACACTGCATAGAGATAAAAAAAAAAAATAAAAAATGTTCATTTCATTTGCACGTTAACACAAAGATGACGACGTGTGTGTGTGTGTGTGGTTTAGGTGAGATGTGAGGGAAGTGATGACGAGCAAGAAGGAGTGAAGAACAGACCAGATCATGTGTCGAGAGCACGTCGTACCTACAGGACTCTGCAGGTCTGTGTTTTTTTTTTATTGAGGCAGCAGCAGTCAAATATTGGACTGGGAGAGAGTGTTAACTGACCCCCCCAGAGTAAATGTTAATGTGTGTGTGTGTGTGTGTGTGTGCGTGAGCATGTTCGCAGGAATGCAGCGGTGACTCGTCAACACCTTCCCCTCACCATGGAAACTATGTCAACACATGGGTGGGGGATGGGAAAGAGTGTGTGATTTATTATTAGGTAGAAGATATTTGACCTTACTTCCAACACAAATCTCTCTCTCTCTCTCTCTTTCTGTCTCTCTCTGTCTCTCTCTCTGTCTCTCTCTGTCTCTCTCTCTCTCTCTCTCTTTCTGTCTCTCTCTCTCTCTCTCTTTCTGTCTCTCTCTCTCTCTCTCTCTCTTTCTGTCTCTCTCTCTCTCTCCCTCCACAGACTTCACTGCAGTTAGATCATTTTCAGAGTCACTTTCATCTTCTGTAGACGTTCACTCGGTTGATTTATAAAACATTTAAGCACAGACACAGTAAGAGAGTAACACACACTTTTTTAGGACCGATAGCAGGAGAAGAAGACGGGTGAGACGGGTGAGACGGGTATACAGAACCAGGATTGTTCTTTGATTGCCGCCTCTAAATTGATTGCCATGACGCAGCTTAATTGATTATTATAGTACTGCTTCAAATGAGAAATTTCTATTTCAGACTAGCTGGTGCACAAGGAGAAGAAGAGAAGTGTGTGATAAAAAAAATAAATAAATAAAAGGGAAGTGCAATATAATTTAGCCTAGCTTAGCATAAATTTGAGGTAGGGGGTGACTGCTGTTAACTCCGTCAAAAGGTGAAAATACAACACCCCAAAGCTGTCTTATTTTCTTCTCTAGCTCTTCTCTTCTGTTCTAGCGAGGCCATAAATTCATCCGGAGGTTGTTTTTTTTCCGAGTTTCGGTTCTCCAAGTAGCTGTTAGTCAAGGCTAAACTCACAATTTTGTGACTGTGTTGCATACATAAGCCCCCTTTTCCACCAACATTTCCAGGAGTTTATTTACCTGGGTAAAAGAATTCCTGGTAATCTGTGTGGTTTGACGTATGGGGGAGAGCCAGAATATGCCGGTCTGTGGCCCAGCGTGGCGTCGAGCTGGTCATACCACTTGTCAGTACGGCGGTCGGACCCACTGCGACTGTTGTGCTCCTTCAGTGAGCAGTAATTTAAGTGGGAGTTCATAATGCCGCCCCTTGCCTCACCATGAGGCAGTAGAACTACGAGATTTCTCCAAAACAATCAGCGACAATCAGGCTACATGACAGACCGGCAAGAAACCATATATGGTGACTTCACTGACCCTGATTTTCACCATAAAATTGAAAAAACAAAAGTAAAAAAGTCTTGAATGACCACCAGTAATGGTCTAGATAAGTATTTCAATGAGTGCCCTATAAAGGGTTAAACTGTCTTGACCTGAACTAACGCCAGAACATATTAGTTATCCTAAAATATCAGCCTCCAGGTCTAAACTCCACCTGGGTAGAACAGTCACGGAGCTGCAGTGCCACCCTGCAGACAAGCCTGATCCTCCAGCATGACTTCTCCTTGTATGGTGCTGTATCTTCAGCGTGGCACGGCTCCAGCTCTTCAGCACGGCTCACACCAACATAACATATATACACGTCCAAGTATACACAAATAACTGGTACTGTAAGTATGACTCCACATTGTCTCCCCCTCTCTCTCTCTCTTGCTCTCTCTCTCTCTCTCTCTCTCTCTCTCTCTCTCTCTCTCTCTCTCTCTCTCTCTCGCTCTCTGTGGGCATGATGCCAGCTAATTTCTCTCTGGAAGTCCAGGCTGCAGCAACTGCTGTGCTCTGCAAATACTGTTTACCTCAGCTTCCAGATGGTAAATAAAACTCAGGATTTGATGGTCGCTGGACCAGGAGGGAAATGTAGGAGGTCATCTCAGGTCTCAAAGAGCCAAGGACCATTAGAGGGCTGTGTATTAGCTATATTACAATGGTGAATTATTATTATTACTGATGTTTTGAAGTGTAAGCAGGATCTTAATGTAGCTGGGTTGTGATGGAACTTATTCTAGCTATTCTTTTAACATTTCTGTAGTTCAATCTCCTCCTTGTAGATGATTAGACGTAAAACTTTCTTCTTCTTCTGTGGTTTTCCCATGCACTTGCTGTAGATTTCACCAGTGTCCACTACAAGAGCACTCATCATTAACTCGAGATGATGATGATGATGATGATGATATAAATCCTCTAATAGTTTGTTTGGCTGCAGCCCCAGTAGTTGATACATGTCATTTCAAGCTGCCATCACAGCTCCATATTTGCTTTAGGTCCCTAAAACACTAAGTCTGCCCCTGTGAACTCATGTGTTGAATATTTTATGATCACAGTTCTTAAAATACACACACACACGCATGCACTAATCACTAACAATGTGTATTGACATCATAGCTGTAATTCCAAGGCTGCAGGGATCTAAGCTAATGCTCCACCAGGGAGCATTAAAGCAAAAGGGATAAGGGAAGTCAGAATGACTTCGACATGTCTGTGTGTTTGAAGTTGTTTGAAGCTGTTGAGGCTGTCATTGCGACTTCAGTTGCCCGAGATGAGCTTTTTCACACACACACTTAGCGAAGACACGCTGGAGTTCATGTTGTAGAGCAAACAAAATGTCGCAGTAGCTTATTTAAAGGATTTAAATACAAATAAATCGACAATATCCTCGAGTCTGAATGGCTTCTAATTGTGGCTGCTTACATCCGCACTCACATAATTGATGATTCCATCACTCACGAGTTAAAGAAATCTGAAAATAAAGGCTCAAGCTGGCAGCTCACAGGCAATCTTGAGTCCACATCGCCTTCTTGAGTTGTAAACTTCCTCATAAAACTCAACTCGACCTTGTCTTCCTCTTCCCACACATTGCCTTGCGCACTTTAAAAGGCTCACAACTCATCGACCGTGTCTTGGCCTAGATTCACACAGAACATCAGATTTGATTTTTTTTTTTTTTTTTGTCAGCTTTATTGGATCATATTCGGCGATGCAGAGAGGTCGACCTGCTGACGTGAGCCTGTCGCATCCCTGCATGCTTTGTGCCTTCGTCCATTGAGCCACACAAAGGCCTGTTAGTGGACAGAAGTGTACTGTGCATGTCTCACCGCTGCTGGTTGATCTGAGTTCTCTGATGAACTAAATAACTATATTGCTCACCAGAAAAGCCAAACAGAGCTGCTTTACAGCACATTTATAATTAGTTCTGCAGCACTTTCACAATAAAGCCGCTATTTATAGCATTTGTCTTGTTATTTTTGACACGTTTTACAAATGAGGAGTGAGCACCAAAGAGCAAACACACCCCACACTGCGAGTTAAGAGATTAATTCTGCATCTGAATACACAGATGCGATCATAATGTTCTCTCGGGGGCCCAAAAGCTCTCGTACTCCTGCTAACATTAGTTGCAAACACACGCAATAAGAATGCGAGGGCACTGAGCTGGCTTGCTATTTTATTTGCAATCTGCGGGCAGAAGAACCTGAAGTGAAACAAAGACAATAGAGTCAGCACAGGGTTTGATTCCCACTCCTTTCTCTATGGGCAGCATGGTGGTGCAGTGGTTAGCACTGTTGCCTCACAGCAAGAAGGTTCCAGATGCATTAACATTGCAAGAAAGAACATAATTATTAAAGCACTATTGTTGCTGGTGCGATTCACTCATTTTTATACTAGTATATTGTGACGTTGTTGGTCTGTTCTGTCCATGCAACATCTATCAAGTGTCTGTCCGTCCTGGGAGAGGGCTCTCTCTGTTTTTCTGACTGTCATACACTGTACAGAGTGTAAAGCCCCTTGAGGCAAAGTGCAATTTGTGATTTTTGGCTGTATAAATAAAATTTGTTTTGACTCGACTTGACTTGAATACATTACAACAATTATATTGTCCAGTGAATCATAAGAGGGCTGCTCGGCCTCTTCCTTCAACCGCTCCAGTTTACACCCCAAAGAGCAGCATATATGTATTACCATACACACAGAGTGTCAGAACCCATCATTATCATGCTGACCCTTCATTATTCTGGCTGTTATGATGCTCTTTGGATGCTCATATCCAGCCTGAGGCCAACTTACATTAACCTCTTTTCCACAGAGACACGGGCGGCCACTGAGCTTGACCCAGTCCTGCTTCTTTACATAATCAAGAGCCTTTCTGTGTCTGCTTTTAAAATAAATAACATTCAGCATATAATCAAAAGACAACCCTTGTATCGTAAATGACTTCACCCCTTCAGCTGTCCAGTGGCATGAATGTTTGCAAGTTGTTAGCATGGGAATCTTTTAATCTTCACCATCCATCCAAAGTGATGTGAACACACATAAGATTTAAGTAAGGCTTAAGGTGTTGCCCGTGTGTGGAAAGCAGCTGAGAGCAAAAAAGTATTTCTTCAACAAATCAATACACATATTTTGGAACTCTAAGCACACCTGTTTCTTCCTGCAAAGAGGAAGGTTAAAGTAGTTCAATAATGTTCGACAAAAAGTTCAACTGCAAGGTCTAAAAGCTTGAAGTTTATTGTGATGAACCTAAAAGTGGTGAGAAATTTATAACCAGCGTCTCTTTGCTCCAAAGATTCAATAATGCAGATAATATCTTCCTGAAATGATGGTAGGTTGTCTTTGATAAATGGACTGCTCACACTTAAAGTGACGCCCCAAGCACATGAAAATATAAGATGGTATTATTCAATCCAGTGTATATAGAAAAAATATGTATTTACATGTATATACTTGCATGCATCCTTTATGCTGACGTCTTTGTTCATTTTTTCATTTTCTCATTTGCAACCAATGGCAAGTGTTCATTGGACGAATTGCATCTGTTCTTCATTACGACAAAATGAAACAAATTCAGCATGGAGATGATTTTTCCTACAAATGAAAACAGCCCTCATGCTACAGTTTACACATATTTTACAGACCCAGTTGTCGCAGAAGCAGCATTCAATCAGTGATGATAAGTTTCAGTAGCCAAGCGTATTAATTGGAACCTTGCAAAACAGCGGTAGTCAGTTCATTGTTACAGTCAGCTAATGGCAGACACATTCCTCAGTACTGTGGTGGTGTGTTGGCTGCAAGTGTTCAAGTGCAGCATCTTGGAAAATTGACATGGATAGATTTTTTCTCTTGGGACCCCCACACCAGAATAAAAGTCAAACTGTGCCTCAGGATATAAGATACGCCGACCTCCTTTTCTCTCACTAGCATACATGCAGAGAGCATGTATGTTCTCCTGGGTCATCTCCTCCAACACACCACCAATGCCCCCCCCCCAGCTACATTTCAAATGAAAGAGCAGCTTTGTTTTTATTCGACATATTGGCTTCTTTCATTCCCATCCACAGTCCTGCTTTGCTTTACACTTCTGCCACAATTGGAGGGCTGTTTTCAATCTTGCTACTATTCTAATAATGTTTATGCTTACTTTTAAACTTGAGCTACAGTAGCTAATCCAAACGCTAATTTATGTGAAACTGAATTATTTGGAAAACTTCAGGAAGCTTGTGCTGATTGATTTTCCTGGATCTCTACAACTGAGGTGGTAAAATGACATTTCCTTGGATATTTATAATTCTCTTGGAACACCTTTTATCATTCTCGTCCACGCTGGTCATCATTTTGGTGTTTTGGCATTTTTCTCTGTCGACATATCTCTGGATTTGGCGCAGGAGGACAACGTCCTCACCCCCAAATGTTTTTAGCCGAATGTAGCTCACAATTTAATTCTCCAGTCGAATGTCACAAACAATTGGACTGGAAAAGGATGCAACGCGATCATGTAATTAAAAGAGCAGAAAGAGCATCTAATTTGTGTTTCCATTAATATCTAATAGTGATGAAGGATCGATCGATGTTAAAAATGTTCCACATCAAGTCAATCAATCTTTATTTATATAGCACCAATTCACAACAGCGTTATCTCAAGACTCTTTCCATAAAGAGCAGGTCTAGACCAAACTCTTTAATTAGAGAGAGACCCAACGATTCAGGAATTCAACATTAAGGATTCAAGAATCCCCACATGAGCAGCATCAGATATTATATTGAGCATCAGAGGCAGGAGGAAGAACTCCCCTTTAACAGGAAGAAACCTGGAACAGACCCAGGCTCTGTTGGGGGGGGCTTCTGTCAGGGTCTGTGTTGGGTGGAGGTTGGACAGAGACAGAAAGAGAGAGACACAGAGAGAGAGAGAGAGACAGAGAGAGAGAGAGAGAGAGACAGAGAGACAGAGAGAGAGACAGAGACAACACAAACAGCAACCAACGTACTAACAGTGACTACAGCACTAACAATAGGAATGTGACTAAAAGATTAGCAGTATGATATTATTGAAAAACATGACGAGTGGTCGACGATCCGCAGCAGTGATTCATGAACCAGAGAACCCCAGCAGGAGAACCAGGACCAGGATCCACAGGAACCTGAGAGATGAGAAAGCACAGAAAGGCTCCGGGGAAGATAGCAAGTTAGAGGCAGACATTAGGCGGACATGAGACATAATGATGGAGAGGAAGAGGAGGATACGTCGGCCACTCGTCATGTTTTTCAATAATATCATACTGCTAATCTTTTAGTCACACTCCTGTCACTAGTGCTATAGTCACTGCTGGTACGTTGGTTGCTGTTTGTGCTCTCTCAAACACAAGAGGTGCCTGATTTTAGCAATATTACGTAGATGGAAAAAGGCAGTTCTAGAAATCTGTTTAATGTGGGAGTTAAAGGACAAATCCTGATCAAATAAGACTCCCACATTCCTCAATATGTATTACTGAAAAGATGCTGTGGGTTAAAGCCATGGAAGAATCGATTCTGTTCATGAATAATAACTTAAGTTTGAAGCAGGAACATGAGCTCATGATGTTCAATGCCCTTTACACTTTCTCTGTGTATCATAGAGCATTAATCCATGAATGTGAGCATAACTGCTCACACGGTCCACTGAGGCCATGAGGTTATTTAAGTCTACACACATAGAGAGTGGCTGAGGTCTGCATACAGCAGCTGACTGCCCTTCATCACTCAGATGGTGTAAATGACTGTCTGAACCCAGGGTTTACTGGATTAACCTCTCACACACACACACAGTGGGGTAGGAGGCTGCTGGAGGTCCAGGGACTGTCTCCAAAAAGCAGCTATTGCTGGCTGTTGACAAACCACCATGTATGCTTCTGTGGCTTCCTACATTTACTGGAACAAATAATGCAAAGTGTGTTTTAGCTGTGTGACTCCACATAGTACCTAAACGGTACTTTTGTACATTTAAATTTTTGTTTTTTCCTATTTTTTTTTACATTGCAACTTTGATTCTAGATGTAGCCCATTTATCCCTCAGTAATTTTGGGAAAGGCCCTGAGTTCTTGAATTAACTGTTTTTTACCTATTTAAATGTTTCCACTGATTGCTGCTACTCCTATAATAAACCTTTTAAAACTTCCTTCTTCTTCTTCTTCCTTCTTCCGGTACAACCTGTCAATCATCCCACTCAACCAATTAAGAAGCAGTACTACTGTTGTGCTCAGATACCACTTCCTCTTAGTACCATGAATTCCTCAAAATAAAACACAATATATTTATAAAATAAACAGTATCTATAACCAAACATCTGTACTTTTATAACAATTATTTATTGCATTGAGTTTAATGACATCATAAAGTAACCAGCCAGTTCACCAACACTGCGGGCGAAACTTTATCTGATGTGACTCGTGGAATTCATGGATGAGGTAATGTGTTATAATATTTATGCACATAATTCATGTTTTAAATGAATAGCTGCAAGTAGCATTCGCTAACATTATGTTGACTTGCTTACTTACCATTAGCATCATGTAAACATAAGCCCCTTTCACACATGCATGGCAACCTTGAACTTATGATGACCTTACCTGGTATGTAAAACACAAATCTCCAAATCAGTTAAACCAAACAGAGCCGAGTTCACCTCACCCTGCTCAAGTATGGTCTGCCTGATCATGCCCTAGCTATTGCTTTGCCAGCCTGAGTGCCATTCGTCCACTCCACCTTCCCATGGCCAGACATTAGCCAGGAGTAGCCTTAAGACCAGGCTGGGTTAACACTGTCTCTCTCTGTCTCCTCCTGGGGCTGTCGCACTACCTGACATCACCTTGAAGCAAATGCTGCAGTATGGTGGTAACAGTACTACCAACAACACTAATAATTTTTGTTGTATAATAAAAATCTGATGGCGCTGAAGACCTTAGTGCCTGAACTTGAAATATAAACTTATGACTCTATCCTAACACATCTAATTCTATACACGCAATGTGATGTCCTCCCCAGTCTTGCACACTGCATCTGTACCTGTTTTGTTTTTGGCTTTTTTAATGTTTCTTGCACCTGTATATATAAAATATGTATACAAATCATATACATTTTTGATTTGATTTGATTTGATTTCTGGTCATTTTAATACAGAAATGTTACATATTATATCTTATATCTTTAGGTTGCAATGGCTAATGTGTCAGTAAACAATTGCATTCTATTGCTATTAAATTGGCATCTTTCAAAATTCCTCATCTGATTATTTGAAACCTTTAACTGTGCCCTGAATATTACTGACTGAAGATTAAAACTTAATGTATTAACTGTTTTATCTTTTTTTTTTATCTCCTCCTGAGTGAAATTATCATCAATGAATTTGAGCTATTGGGTCATTAAAAAAAATTGTACTACTACAAATTCTGTTTCCTGCAGAGGCATATTAATGAGCTTTTTGTTGTATTTGCTCACAATGACTCTCATTTATAATTAAACTGCCACAATTTGTGTTGTTTATGAAGCCAGCATAATCACCTATTTGCAGTTTGGAGCTGAAGTCAGTTCAGTTTGGGAAAAGATTTTGGTTAAAAAAAAAAAATCACTGTTTCTTCTGGTTCTTCTGGTTTAGGTGTCAAAGGCAGATACTTTGTATGCTCAGGCATTTGCCCCTCCTCTTCTCCCTCCACACCAGGTCTCTCTGTGGTGTCATATATTTTGCTGATGACACCCAGTTATTCATGCAATAACTTCTGACACTTAAAGGGGAGACATGCATCACTGCTTGTCTCGTGTTCCTTGAGGGGCATTGATGCCAGCCCTAATAGATCACCACTGACAATACTGTGGTGACAACAAATTGTCAGGAGTAGTGCTCTCATGTAGATTCCTCTGATACCTTAAGCACATTTATTAGGAAGGCTCCCTACGTGCTCCTCAGCATGTTTGTTACCTCCTGCCTGGACTACTGCATCATCAATTAACATTGGCATTTTTATTACCCATATCAATAATCTTTCCAAGAGTGTTTTATTTGCCAAATTTTAATCATAGTTAAGTTGTCACAACCACAATTTCTCCCTAACTGGGATTTCAGAAATATCAAATATCCAAATTCCAAATACCATTCACCATATTGGATCTCTGTTGGTGCTCATATATAGCTCAAGACTCTGATGCCGGCCTACCAGGCTTCTTTTAACCTCCAAGCCATGACCAAACCTCTTCTGTCTCTGGACAACTGGCTGCTGTGCCTCACAGCTGTGGCTCAGAGGTGACAGTGGGTCTTCCATCAATGGGAAGGTTGGCGGTTCAAGCCCCGGCTTCAAGTCAGCATGTCAAAATGTTCTTGGGCAAGACACTGAATAGTTTCAGTGTGTGAATGCATGTGAAAGAATTCTTTCCCACTACTTAGATTCCTCATGTGTGAATGAAAACCCACCCACTGCAGACAAGACTTTAACACCTCATGCTCGCACTTACTAAGGACTCGTTTTTAAAAGTAAAACTCTTGTACTGTTACAATTATCACACTTTAAGTTTGTGTGGGAGGGATACACCTTCTGTTTTTCCATCCTGTTATAGTGCACTTGTGGGAATAAATATAAAGTAATGTTAACATGGGTTTACATTTGTAGTAGGAAGGACCTGAGTTGTGAGTTAATACACCACTCTGTAGGGTTGGCCCTCATGGGCTCATTCTTTGTTGGCAATCTTAGTAATGTGAATTGCATCTCAACATCCCACCTTCAATTATGTATTTGACCAATAATGTACTTTTAATGAATCACAATGCCCTTTTAAGAAAAATATTACCAAGTAACCACACATTCTTAAAAGTTACATAAGAGCTATGGGCACTGGTTCACTGCATCAGTTGGTACTTCAAAGAATGAAAGGAACAAAGAAAGAGAGAGGGAGACAGGGGGGGTAGAGGGTTTATTCCTCCTCATTCATCTGTCAAGTTCCTTCTCTCCTTCTTAAAAGAGCTGAGCAAGCATTCAGTGTCAGCATGTTTGTGAGTGTGTCTTGTGTGTGTGTTAGGATCAGATGTCCCCCAGACAATAAGAGGCCCTCATTTGAAATGACTGAGAGAAGGAACAATCAAAAAATGAACCAACTTCAGAAAGAAAGACAGAAAGGTTAGATTGCAGCCTGTTGTTGTTTTCTCTCTCTCTCTCTCTCTGTCGGGATTTCTTGTGTTTCTCTGTGACTTTACACTGGGTGGAAATCTGAACGAATCTAGTCCCACAGAAGTGGAAAAGAATTTAAAGAGATAGCAAGTAATGCCACAATACCACACCTTTCTTCTATCCTATGTATTCTGTCAGTCTGAAGGCCCAGTCACGTCAAGTAGTCAAATAATGTGGTTAAGATAATCTGACAGCCTGGGTTTCTTGAACCTCTTGTGCTCCCAGATCTCTATAATTGTTTTGGCGAGCGCAGTGTTATCATAACTGTGCTAATCTCCCCACCGTGATTCACCGCTCTCAGTTGAACGTCCCATTCAGCTGAATATTTGTCTTGAATCAAGGTTACTATGACCATAAACATGTGGTGCGTGTCTGTCGGAGACCAGTCAGCTAAAGATTAGCGGTATCTTTGTAGGAACCTTGATGTGAAAGGTGTTCTTTCCACTTTAAATCTGACACTCACCTTCCCACTGCACCATTAAAAGTAAGCATAATTAGCTATTAGCAGTTCAGCTCTGATGATTCTCATCTGGATGTATGAGAAGCATGTTTTTCTGTTATCTCTAAGCAGATTTGTGCTCTTATACATGTTAGGAAATAGTTATATCCTCTGTAGCTGCTGATGCTGCAGACATTTACAGCAAATGATTTGATGTGTCCATCGGTGAAATGTCCCACTCTTTCTGCCTTATGCTGTCAGGGTGTGTTTGCTGAGGCCATGTGTGCCAAACACACATGTGCCAAAGTCATGTGTGTCTCCGAAAAGTTTCTCAGCCGCTTCCCTGCACTCTCACACGCACATTTTGCCGTGGCAACAGCTGTGGGCATATATGTTTTACCATGACAACATCAGACTGTACATATGCATTCAATATTGCAGGGATTGAGTTCCCACTGTAGCTTAGCAGTTATCCATCCATAGATCTCATTGTCTACTTCATCACATTTTGGTTGCCACCACTTTATTATGAGGGAAAACTGATCAAAATTAAAAAAAAAAAAACATTTTAAATCAAGCTCCACTTACTAGCAAAGCTTATAACTGCATCTCAAGAGCTTTTAGAATTGAATATTTCATCAATATTTTGCTAATGAAACACAGTTAAACTGATTCCTGAGCAATTTTACACAATATACAAATAAATTATAGCATTTAGATAAACTGGCCTGTATATGAAAACTACACAGCACTATAGGGCTCTGCAAAGACTCACCAAACCTTTATTCATGCAGAGAAAAAGCATATTTAAGATAAATAAACATACGACACAACGCGTAGCCTCTTTCTACAGCACTCTGGTGCTAGTGTTTCTCAAAATTCAATCATTTTTTTCATTAACCCTGAGGGAATCACACACACACGCACACACACACACCATACACGCTTCTTGACGATGATAAACATGTTGGAAGTGCTTTTTCCATCTGCCTTTCATTCCTTCCGCCATCTGCCATCGCCAGCAACTCTGAAAGCCTAAGCTCTGTTTGTGTTAGAAGAATAGCGCCCTCCCCACTTTCCTCCCTCTTCTCCTCTGTGGTGCGGAGTAAACCCCCGTTTCCATCCCATAGATTCACACAAAGATGTGACATAGTGGAGCCAGAAATCTCCACTGACCCCCTATGAACTGCTGATTTGACCACATTAACAAGAGTTAGATATTATTATTAGATATTATTTAATTCCCAGATTAACCTATGAGAGAGTCACCTATGCTCATGTATGCATAACAAATGAAACAACATATAAAAGGTTCAGCCATCACAGTAACAATATCACACAAACTCATATTTCCACAGGACATCTGCTGAATTTGAGAATGGCAACTGTGTAACAGCAATATTTAAAAATGATGTCAACAACACAACCCATACCTCCGTAAACATGCCATTCATAGGCTGTGGGCACGAAAGAGAATCAGAAGGTGGAGCGTGTGAGCATCTGTTGCAGTTTACACCACTAAAAACACAAACTATGACCTTCAAACTGAGGATTTTGTCATGGTTGTGTTGTGGTTTGGTTTCTTCTTCTTTTGTTAATAAACCTTCTTTGTAACCCTGCTTGTGGGTCCACGCCTGCCTCGTGTCTACCTCAGCTTTCTCCAATATATAATATAAAATGTCACGTATTTTCTATAGAGTTTTGGTGAGTAAACAAGACAGTTTCTTTAAAGAGGAATACATGAATATCTTTTGATCCTTGTTCAAGATTATTTTCTTTCAATTACCTTTCACGCCCTGGCACAGTCCTTGTATTTTTGTTATTAAGGATGTATGTGGGTGATTGTGGATTTTTATTTCTGGTGATGTTACTTTTCCCTCTGGAAAAATAAAGTCTTCAGCCTCAAAATAGTGTTATAAAGCCAAAAAGTCATGTTTGTCTCTGTCTGTCAATCAGCTGAACGCAGGAATGCAGAAGCGTTACGGACTCGCAGGGATGCTGCAGGATGAGATTAAATATAGTCTGTAAAAACTGTCTTTTATCTGATGTTTTGGTTTTCCTCAGCGGGGATACCCGTTTGTGTATTTGATTGACATAGTGGGTTCTTGAAATTTCAAGTCACCAGAAAAATGGTCTATTAATATTTGATTGGTAGAGAAAAGAGCCTCACTTCTCTTTCTCAGTCTTTGTGAGGAGAGATTTCAAGTTTAAAGAGGAGTGGGGATAGCAGAAAAACATTTTACAGCAATGATTAAGGGATCTGCAATTAATATTCGCATTAATTATCTGAGTCTAATCCTTTTCATACTCAAAAACAATACAGTATAATCTACAGTACAGACAGTACTGTGCAAAAGCCTTAGGCAGGTGTGAAGACATGCTGTAAAGTCAGAATGCTTTCAAAAATATAACATTTAATTATTTATTTTTATCAATTTACAAAGTGCAAAGTGGGCGAACAGAAGAAGAACATAACAGAAGAACAGAAGAAGAACAGAAGAAAAATCTAAATCAAATCAATATTTGCCTTCAAAACATCTTGGAGCACTAACCACAGATCGCTTGCGGATGTCGGCTGCCTCAGATCCTTCTGTCTCTTCATGTGATCCCAGACAGACTGGATGATGTTGAGATCAGGGCTCTGTGGGGGGGGGTTCTTCTTTGCAAGGAACCTCCATCATGCTCATGTCAGAGCTCCTGCTGCCATTTTTCAGTTCCCATGTTTTTGTGCATAGTTGAGTCACTTGGCCAAGTTTCCACGTCGGAGGTTTGGCTTTTTGGCCGCAGTTCTTCCATGAGGACCACTTCTGGCCAGACTTCTCCAGACAGTAGATGGGTGTACCTGGTCCCACTGGTTACTGCTGGACATCTTCCGATTTCGAAGGGAAGTTAACACTTCATCTGCTGCACTAAATCTCCTTGGATGACCATTACATCTACGGTCATCATTGTTGCCTGTTTCTTTGTGCTTCTTCAAGAGAGCTTGAACAGCACCTCTTAAAACCCCAGTCTGCTTGTTGCTGTGCTCAGTCTAGCCATGGTGTCTGACCTGTGACATGAAACCCTCTTCCACAACCTCACCTTGGTAGCAAAGTCTGGCTGTTCCTCCCCCAGTTTTAAGCCTCCTACAGCTGTTTCTGTGTTTCAGCCGACATATGAAAGTGATCATCAGCACCTGTGGTTTAAATGATTTAATCCTACACCTGACTATGATCCTACAAAATCCCTGACTTTATGACAGCGTACCTGGAAGAATTGATGGGTGGTCACACCAAATATTTGATTTAGATTTTTAAAGTTTTTGTGTTTGTTCACTTTTCATTTTGTAAATCAAATAATAATCAAGCAAATAATTAAATTATATAATTAGATTAATAATAAAGGTAGAACTGGCATTTCAGGGGGCATTGAGCCAATGGTGTTGTTTGTTCAGTGGAGACTGGCGCCATCTACAGTCTTAGACTTTAAACAGCAGTCAGTGGTCCACAGAATGGTCAGGGGGACACAAGCTGCTGTTAGGGATTCAGTTAAGATCAAAACAGCTTCAATGCTTCCTGACATTCTCCAACTTTACAGGCCCTCACAGAAGATCATATGGTGTGTGCTTCAGAACAAGCCTCGGCTCATCCTCTAGTGTAGAGGACATCCTCTCTCTCCGGTTCGAAGCAGCAGGCCCTCAGTATTGCCTGATGCACGGTGCGGTGAGGACCCACATTGTCTTTGTTGTGGAAATGTCACGTAACAAACGGAACTGGTTTGGTGGTTCTTCACCTGCCAAGCCAAGTTTGACACCAGCTTGAAAAGCTGCCTGTTTTGAGTGAGCATTATTCCCTCTTTTTTCTTGGTTTGCGTTGTTTGGGGAAGTTAACAGTCCAGCAACCTCAGCTTTGGTTTACTTCTGTCTGAAATCAAGACCACCACTATCCTTTTACACTGAGCTGCTGTGTTAGGAGCAGAGGCTTGATAGGTGTACTAGTAACAGCCTGGCTAATGGAAACCAGGTGAATTGTAACTTCATACCACCGAGACTTTGGGGAAAAAGAAAATGTGAGTGTGACTTCAGAATAATAAAAGCAGAAGAAGCTCGAAATCTCACTTAAAAGAAGTAGTCAGAGGAGTTAGCAAGTGTCGCTGATGGCCTCTGCACCAACTGGGGGTGGATTTGTGGAAAAGCAGTTGCTCAAAACGACAACGAAAAACTAGGCTACTCCAAAAAGTGGACCACCTGGTGCTTGGTGAGAAAAAAAGAAGACATTTAGAATAAATGGAGACTGGTAGAGTGATTATGTAATGTTGCAGATCACGTTGCCACTATGAAGGAGAGTGAGTGAGTCGGATACAAACCTCCTCTTTCTCTCTGCATGCACTTTTGGGAATTTTTGCATGTGCATTTGCTGTACAGATGGATGGGCGCGTGCTTTTAAATGCAGAGGAAGAATAATGAAGACGAATCCATGTTTATGTTCTTTTATATTTCTACGTGACACCAGCATTCCCCTACGGGTCGGTGAAATGTTACTACAGCAGCTGGTTCTGTGTCTTTCAATAGCACAATAGTGCTGCTTAGATTGATGTGCAATAGCATCACCTAGTTGCTGAATAGAGCAACAGCAGCAATTTGCTGTTAAAACAATCAGATGAGAGGATCCCCAGTCAGAAACAACGCAGTAATTCTGGCTAATTATTACCACTGTTGAGATAGTCCCAGGTCTGTTGTTCAGAACTGCTAATATGGCCACTGAAGAGACTCATCATATCAGCTTATTCAGGTGTAACAGCTGTAACAGCTGAACCGTCTTTAACTGCAGTTCCTGTAAGTGCCAGGATGATGCTAGGTCTAAGAAAACTCATTTGATTCTGCTGAACTAAACTTAAAAAGTCATAAATTCTCCCTGCCTACCTACGCAAGCGCGCACACCACACATGGCCGGAGTCGTCCGCTTTGGCTAAAAATAGCAGAACTTGCAGGGAAAAAGCTCTGTGAAAATTTAATTCATGGCTCAGAAATAGACTGTCATGAGTTACCCTGCATGAAGCACACGACCACTGAGCTGAAGAGAGCCGCAGTCTTTAAATGAACGTACCACTTGCACAATATTGTAAACTGAGTATAGCCGTCACCAACTTCGTCACCAACTTCGTTGACTGGTGTGAGCTAAACCATCTTCAGCTCAGCACCAGCAAGACACCCCAGACTGCACTGGTGAACACCCAGGGACTGGACAGAGACAGAGACTGAGACTGAGACTGTGGAGACCTTCAAAAACCTGGGTGTTCACACAACACAGACGTCCTGTACAAGAAGGGCCAAAGTGCAGGACTCTGCTCCGGACATTTTATGACTCTGCGGTGGCGTCTGTAGTCCTCTATGCAACAGACCGGTCAGGAGGGCCGCTTCTGTCCTGGACTGCTCCCTGGACTCCACAGAGGAGGACGTTAACAAAACGTTGTACAAGTTTATGGCTTGTAGTTTATGGAAAATGCAAAATCATGGTGTGTGTGCAGAAAGTAGCACAAAAGGTCACACCTTCCTTGGTAATGGGTAATAAGGTGGTCATGGTCAATACACACACAAACACTAAAACAAGATATTTTGCCTGCATTCACGCGGCAAGTTTGCATGTATGCTTTTAAACCACACAAACGTGAAAAAACTATACACATGCAGACACACAGAGGCAAGTCAGGCAGTGTCCACGTTCTCATGACCCAAACATTGTGTGAGCAGGCGGGTTTATAAGTAACAGTGGAAGTGTCTGTCAGTGTTTGTGTGTGTTGTGCATTAGTGTGTGTGTGTGTGTGTGTGTGTGCATCCATACATATGTGTGTATGTAATGGATGCACGTGAGTTCCAACTAAGTGGAAAATGTGCAACCTGTAGTTCTTAAAAACAAAACATCAGGACCTTTGGTCTGCTGATCAAGCTGTGTACTCAAACTAATAGAGTGAAACACAACATAAAGCGTAGAGTTCATGACTGGGATGATTAAGACTTGACTGAAAATGCAAATAATAGAACTTTTTTTATCAGGAAGCATTGATGAACACTACTTTTGGATATTTTTCTTGAATGTAGAGGACATTATATATACATGTTGTCATTGCCAAAGCGAAAAAAGTACATTTGCTTAATTATGCTCTGACCGTTGCAACTTAATGAGTAAGATGATTAAAACTGAATTACTTACAGGCTAGTTGTTTTCCTTGTTTCCAGTTTTTATGCTAAGCTAAGCTAAGATGAGCTAACCAGCTACCTGCTGTAGATTCATATTTAAGAGTGGCTCCCTCGTGTCATCTAATCAAACTGAGATGCATTTCTCTCTTTTTCTTTCTTTTGCTTGTATCTAACAATCATGTTGTGAAATGTTTTAGGGCCTTTATTCTACTACTAATTCCTAGGGGGGGAGGAAGCACTCAATAAAACTATCTCTCAAGTCACAAGCATCCACCTCGACATTTCTGTCTGCTTGATAGTGCTCCAGTCCATCTTTTCTCTCTAAAGTGCTTCAAAGTATTTTATTTCTCTGCCTCTGTGTCTGAATTTGGATCCTAAACAGCAATTCTTTTTCTTTTTTCAATTAACATATATTTTTAAGTCTTTAAATCTAAAATATATCTTTGTAATATCAATTTCTAGTCCTATTGTCACTTCTATTATTCACTATGATTTATAAAAACACTACCATAATCTGTTATAAGACCATATCTTCATGTAAAATATGTAGGATGGTATAATGTTAAAGATGATGGCTGCTCAATTAGACATTCCACTGACTCAGCAGACAACTGGAACATCATCATTTCCATCTTCCCCCCCCACCGCCTCATCGCCAGGTGGTGATGCGACTGCTGTGGGCGGAGGCTCGCTCCCCGTTAATAGGCTGACGGCCGTGAAGGCATCACCAGTCCCGGCCGGGCTCAAACCTTCAGCAGACAAACCGGGAGACGGCACGCAGGAACAATAGCATATCAGCAGGTAACACTGATGTTATTTAAAGTGTTTCTTAAACAGTCTGTGATACCGCAATGACTTTTTAAACGGGACTGTTTAGGAGGGTTTAAAAATAATTTTCTATAAAGATAATAGTACTTAAAACTATATTATTTGGATATATATACATATATATATATATATAGAAAAGTTGTACCGTGCAATTAGAAAGTATTAGTCCAGTATTGGAATTTATAGCAAAAGGAATATTATAGGAGACTGAAAACTTCATAGCCAACCAACTGTAAAATTGGTCTTTTTATTCTAATTTTGAGTCCCTGTATTAAGTATTACAATAATAATAGATAAACACCTTATTATAGTTCTATTTTCACTGTGTGACTACTGTGTAGAATTATAAGAATACCACATAGATCATATTTAATTGATTACTTAGCACAATTAATTAACCCAGCATAAATAACAGCTACCTGCATATGCGAGAACTATGATATTATAAGAGTATCACACATAAAAGTATCTTACAAATTGCAAACAGCTCAATCAGTGTGATGTATCTTCTTCTGTGTTTTATTTTTATTATTTTTCTATATTGGATTTGACTTACTATGTATTGGGACATACTAAATCTTGGGTATGGATATTATTTGACTCCTCCTGAGATGTTAATCTTCATTTATTCTTCTATCCATCATGTATTGGTTCAAGTTTGGGGACCTTGTGTAACATAGCTCCATGGTTCCAACACTGCTCTACCCAACTTCAACATGAGCGGAGGTGTAATTAACCAGAATAAGTGGCCTTAAAGTCATTCAGAAAAAAAAGAAGGGACCCCCATTAAACTCTCAAAGCAGGAATATTCTGATACCTTGAAGTTGGAACTGACAAAACCTGTTTACCTCACATTTACCTCAAGAAGACAGTTAGTCTTGTACTAATTATTTTAAACTAATATTGACTCCTTTCCTTCTCTGCCACTGATGCTTGCATTTCCAATCGTTTGCACTACTGAAACATTTGAATGCCGCCTGCACAGAGCTAAAATAAAGTGAATGGACTGAAGGTGTTGGGAGGGATTCTGGTTTTGCGCTGACTTTCATAAAGTCAAACCCAGCTTTGTCCCACAGACCAAACATGGTCAAACATGGGCAACAAACACACACTCCAGCCTGATGCAGGACCCTCAGACTACAGTCCTGTATAAAGGCTAGAAATAGCATTTGGAGATGTTACCTGGGGTTATAAGAAACGTTGATGAGCATTCAACACTGTTTTCTTTCATTTTTTTTTAGATCAAATGATCAATTGATGATGAAAATAATGTTGACCTGCAGCCCTGCCCTATTCCCCCTGACTTTACCTTTCAAAAGCACATTAGTTAATTCAAACAAGAGATATTCAGACATTTAGTATCTTGCATGTGCCTTTCAAATTCCACACCTTCAGTTTGTAACGCAGAATTCAGAAATGTGTCGTTTACAAGCTGTGATACCTGACATCACTATGACATCATCAGGGTTATTTTCCTTAGAAGCTCCTTTAGATCCATGGAGGACATCGTAGAAGTGTTTTCACAGGATCAGCAGTGCTCCTTATGACCAGTAAATTGATTTAAACTACTGAATATCCACCAGCCCCAATTCTACTTTCAAGGCAGAACCAATTTTGTTAATTAAATTAACATAAAAACACATTTTTAAAAAAGAAATCTCATTGGTTTCCATATTGCAACCCAAAGAGCTATTGTCAAATAACATAATGCAACAATACAGTTGTATGTAGCACCAACTTATCAGTGTTGAACAATGTTAATTCTGAGTCTTCAGTGACTGGAGACCTGACTTGGATTTACCTCAAAAGGCTTAAAAACTGTTCTGGCAGTTATTATCTGCAGGATGATAGCATTAAGCAATCCATTCCTCTTTAAAAGCACTTCTGTTCTGCCATTCTAAAGAGTCTGTCATACTAAAGCACAGCATGGCAGAAATGGCACAGAAAACGCTGTCATTCCCAAGTTCCTCTACCCTCAGAAAAGATAGTAGGCTTTGTGAAAAGCTCTGCTGTGCAGGTGCATCAGAAAGGGAAGACAGAAAAGAAAACAAACACGTTTTTGTGTGTTTACACAGCTTGCAGGAATCTTGATATAGCCAGGGGTTGGAGTTTACCCGTCATGTGGAGCAAAACTCAGCCTGTGAAAACATGATGGCTTTGGTGGCTCTTAAAGAGTTTTGACGAGTCTAAGACAACAACCTCAGTCATAGTGATGTCATCAGTGTTAGTGAAGTTGTATATTTCGTTGTAAATATGATAATAAGATTAATTTTCTTTGTACATTTGTGTTTGTTGCAGGATTCAGATGACCATTTTTTTCTGGCTCCCTCCGTCGAAACCCAGCAACAATGCACTGCGGTTTAGTAAACTGCCAAGCCACAACTTCCATTGGTTCCCAAAGCTGAGGTCAGCTGCGGAGGATCAAAAATTCGGAAAACAGATTACAATATATTCTTAGAATCAAATGCCAAAGGGACAAGGAATCTTTATCTCAGACTGTGTGGCTGCATATGATGACTTTGTCACCCAGCTGAATAGCCAACGTTTGACGTCCTAAAATCATTCAAATCTATGATCTTAAATCTGTGGAAATTCCGGTTTTTACAAGCACTTGCATTTTATATCGAAGTCATAACTAATAAAGTGCAAAGACATTTGCTCTTCAAAAAGGAACGACAAAAGTGCTCAAAAATGGCCACTGCTGCTACCATGGAAGCGGCAGACATCATCATCGTAGCAATCTACTTTATCCTGGTGCTAGCAATCGGTTTATTTGCCATGTGGAAAGCCAGTCGAAGCACAGTGAGCGGCTACTTCCTCGCTGGTCGCTCCATGAACTGGGCGGCCATAGGAGCATCTCTATTCGTCAGCAACATAGGAAGTGAGCATTTCATTGGACTAGCTGGAACAAGTGCTGCCAGTGGGCTTTGTGCGGCTGCATGGGAATTAAATGCTCTACTATTGCTTCAGTTGTTAGGCTGGATGTTTATCCCTGTGTACATTCAGTCTGGCGTCTACACCACGCCAGAGTACCTGTCCAAACGGTTTGGCGGGAGGCGACTCAAGGTGTATTTTGCTTCATTATCTCTAATCCTGTACATCTTCACCAAGTTGTCCGTGGATCTCTATGCTGGAGCCTTGTTCATTCAGGAATCCTTAGGGTGGAACCTCTATCTATCAATCATCTTCCTCATTGCTATGACGGCTCTGCTGACAATTACTGGAGGTCTGGCCACTGTCATCTACACGGATACAGTTCAGGCATTCCTAATGATCGCTGGAGCACTCTGCCTTACAGGCATCAGCCTCGTCAAAGTGGGAGGACTTGAAGGTTTTTATCTATCTCCTGTGTGCACTGAACCATTTATACTATGTAATGAATTAAATTACAATTTACATACTATAACATTTGCTAAACCATGTCCTGCATGTCTTTTTTAAGGGCTGAGGACCAAGTACATGCAGGCTACACCAAACATCACTGCAATCTTGCTGTCTTCACCCAACCTGACGTATTCTGAATCGTGTCACAACCATCTCAACCCGAAACCAAATGCTCTTAAGATCCTTAGAGGCCCGATGGATCCAGACCTGCCTTGGCTTGGTTTCTTACTTGGCCAGACTCCAGCCTCTATTTGGTACATGTCCACGTCTTACAAGTAGACTGACTGTTTTCAGTGAAAGGCTAATGTCAGCATGCTAACAAGCCCAGTGGTTGTAACGAAACCATGTTCCATATTCACCATAGTAGTTTAATGCAGTGTTCTCAAATCCTGGTCTTGGGGGGCAAATGCCTTACATGTTGATTATGTCGTCATCAAGTTCTGCAGACAACTTATAACCAAGCAGGTGTGTATCAGGTGTGTTGAAGCAGTGAAACATCTAAAACATGCAAAGCAGTGGGCCCCCAGAACCAGGTTTGGGACTACTAACATGATACTTTGAAGAGGAGTAGTTGTCTCTACACGTCCCCACTGTGTGTTCCAGGTACTGGTGTGCAGATCAAGTGATTGTCCAGCGGGTTTTGGCAGCGAAGAACATTGCCCATGCGAAAGGTTCTACTATCATGGCTGGCTTCCTGAAAATCCTCCCCATGTTCATCATTGTCATCCCAGGTAGAGCTATGAATTGCCTTTTTAGTGACTTACACTTAAAATCCTGACCGCCGACTCACTGAATCACTAATTTATTTAACAACATGATTCCAGGGATGATTTCCAGGGTCTTCTTTGCTGATGAGTTGGCGTGCATCAGCCCAGAGCACTGCACAGAAGTGTGTGGTTCTGCAGCTGGCTGTAGCAACATGGCTTATCCGCGGCTCGTCATGTCAGTGATGCCCGTCGGCCTCCGTGGCTTGATGATGGCTGTCATGATTGCAGCTCTGATGAGTGACTTGGACTCCATCTTCAACTCAGCGAGCACCATATTCACACTGGATATTTACAAGATGCTACGAAAGCAGGTGTCATCCAGGGAGCTGTTGGTAGTCGGCAGGTTGTTTGTGGTTTTCATGGTGATCATCAGCATTGCGTGGGTGCCAGTCATCATTGAGATGCAAGGAGGCCAGATGTTTTATTACATCCAAGAAGTATCAGATTACCTGACTCCACCCATAGCTGCGATCTTCTTGCTTGGCGTCTTGTGGCATCGCTGCAATGAGAAGGGTGCCTTTTGGGGTGGGATCATAGGGTTTACCCTAGGAGCACTGCGCCTGCTCTTGGCATTTGTTTACCGCGAGCCGCACTGCAACGAGCCTGATACACGGCCATCTTTCATCAAAGATGTTCACTTCATGTATGTGGCAGTTATATTGTTTTGGGTGTCTGCTTTGGTGACTGTGGTTGTGAGCCTCTGCACTCCTCCACCCAAAAAACAACAAATCAGAACCACTACTCTGTGGGGGTTAAACCAGAGAAAGAGGTTGAAACAGCAACAACTCGAGAAAGCTGGAGAAAACATCAATGCTTTGAAGCCTCTAAATCATGCAATCCTAAATGGAGACAGTCTGCTTGATAAAGAAAATTATCGAGACCATCCAAACAAACATAATGGCATTGAGACCAATCATGAAAATGCTCAACCAAGCAATGGGCATGCTATCACAGCAAGTGACACAGAAACCCACTGTCCAATCCAGTATGGTTGCCACTCACTGATCTCTGATCGTAAAATGGTAGAAGAGAGAGAGGCGATAGGAGTGAGGGATGTGGTGGAGGAGGAGCAGGGCCGCTCTGGAGGAGGAGCAGTAGAGGATAGGAGGTGTATGACGGTTATAGAGTGGATCTGTGGCCTCCAGGAGAAGTCGTCCAAATCTCAGGCCATTACAGTCCAGGAACAGGAGAAGATTGTGGATGAGCTTCTCCATGAACCTCCACGAACCAAAATCATCCTGAACATAGGACTGGTGGTGATTTGCTCGCTCGGGTTCTTTCTCTTCATCTATTTCTCCTTATAGGCTCAGTTGATTCCGAGCAATGGGCCACATTTGTCTGTAAGTTACAAGCAGTAGTGGTCTGCAGGTAGTTGTGGTTTTCTCTTAACTTTTAATGATGAAGCATGGTCTCTCAAATTGAAATATGCCACATTTAAAAGGGTTCTTTTTTTTCTTTCTTAATGTTTTCCTTGCAAAATTGGATCAAGAACCTCAACTAGATTTTGACATTTTGATCAGGATTAGGCCTAGGAGCCACCTCTTCAAAAGAGGTTTATTGTTTTTATATAGAATGAATTTGTATGATGAAAACCTGCCTATATACAGTCAGTGCTGGATGGATTACCTGTTAACGTCTCATTTGCCCTGAACAGCCCCAGACTCTTTTTACATAATGCTGGAATGGAATAATCCCTTTTTTTCATCATACAGCAGCAAGAATTATTCAGAACGGGCACTTTTGCGCATGGCGGCATATCAGTGATAACTTCATTAATTATTGATTGTTATTATCCCATCAGGGTGACAGGATCTAATTGTAAATGACATTCTGTACTTTTTTTTACACATCTTTTAGGCTCCATCAAATCCATGTGGACTTTTTCTTTTCTTTTCTTTTGCTGTAAGTAAAAATCTAAACACTGCATGTGACTCGTGTCATCCTCCTTCACTAATCAGCAAATTGATACACGTTGACTGTGGCTATCGGTTTGAAGCATTGCTGTTATGGTCAGCTCTGTGAGCTTGCACATAACAACATTCTGGCTCTGGCCCACTTAATCCCTGGTTGGCGCCTGTGCTTCATACCAAATAGAGTTTGGCATGATTGTAGATTTCTCTGGAAAAGGTGCTTGTGTTGTTTCGGATTTGTTTTGTCTATGAGATTTCAGACACAAGATTTTAAATTCAATTAGTAGAGAATGCACCAGAGTTTATAATGTGATATTTACTATCGGAGTATTGCAATAGAAGAGCTTTTTAAAAATATTTTATACTACCCACTGTTGTGTACAGACCATTGTGTGAAACACAAGACTTTTTTCAGGAGATTATTATTGATATGTTATTGAAGAATAAAATATGGTATTTTGCCTTCACAACAAAAAAAACCAATTATTTCACGTTATTCTTTCACGACGTGTATGGATAAAAGTTTGTCCCTTCTGTGTCCATACGAGCATTTTAACATGTACTTTTTGGAGGATTGTCTTGCTGGTAAACCTGAGTTGTAAGATGGTGATTATGAATGGAACTGTGTTTTCTACTGAACTGTATCTTATCTAAATCTGAAAGTCCATCATTCAAGGAAACTAAACACGATGGTGCATGATATTGCAATTTAGTTACATGACTCATATATTCATATATTAGTAACCCACAGTGGGAAGTGCTCAAAGTGTTGTAAGCTACACACACGCATGTTTTGGTTTAAAAAATGTTATGAACGTAATTGTGGATTGTGGTGCTTTTGTGTTGTTTTGTATGAAACGATGTTAAGCTTGATTTCAGATGGACTCAGAATGGCTCCTCGAGATTAAGTCAAGCCAAATAACTTGAGTGGTATTTTTCAATGTGGAGGATTTTCTCAGGAATAAAGGGGTGCCGGTTCTAACTCGTCTCCCCACATCTGACTGTTCTCACACTATTGTTTTCACAATAAAAAATGGAACTACCAAGACATGTGTCCTTTCATTGTCAATGTATATCTTGATATCTTAGAGGTTTTATAATGTCACTGGAGTGATGCAGAGTGTGGGATTTGCTACGAAAGTCAGTTTTGAAGATGTCATGAGCTGAGAAATATGCACTTGCCATCTTTTTTCATATTGTCTATTGGTAATCACTGATCATTCTGGCTCCACCAGGATCTGTAAATGAAGGCTGTTGTAGGCTATGTTAACAGTAAGTGGTGTTCAGAAACTACAAGCTACTCCCAGCTTGTGGACTGTCTTTGAACTGTGCTTGATACTATGAGGTTTTGAATTATAATGACAGCTTGCATTAAGTGGGAAAGTACTTTTTTTTAGTGCTAATAAGCAAATGTTAACATACTAACATAGTAAACTAAGATTTTTGAAAATAATAAACATTATTTAGCCAAAAGTCAGCATGTCATAGTTGTCATTGTGTCATGTCCAAAAGGTATGGAGACTCACAAGAGACAGATTTAATGAGAATGTTCAATATCAAGCTAAAGTATTGATTATAACCATACAGAATGTTCGATTTTCATTCACTGAAGAGTGTGACCTCATCAGTCTTCTGCATGGAGCAGCTGGCCTCCATACCTAGCGGGCTATATATTGTTCTATGAGTTTATCGCACCAAAATATTCTTATTCTAAAATTTAAATTTCACCAGACGTGATGACAAGTGGCCATGCTATGAACACAATGATTTAATCTGGGTGATTACTGTAAGTAAATGGTAAATGGTCTGTATTTGTAGACCAGTACTCAAAGCACACATTCACACACTGAAGCTGCTTCAGGAGCAAGTTGGGGTTCAGTGTCTTGCCCGAGGACACCGGGGATCGAACCGTCGAGCTTCTATTCTATTCGATTCTATTCAGGGGGTTGAATAATTTGGAGAAAGCACCTGTAATATTAGTTGTGTTGAGCTATTTCAATTGTTCTTGTTTGAGTTGTTAATTGAACACAGCTGAAACTTTTTAATTTTAATTTGCAATGGGGGTTAATTAATTTGGATTGCAGCTGCATGTGAAGCGTATTTCACACACTACTAATAAAAAGCAGCACGACAAGCAATCATTAATTCACATCCTCTGCTCGAGTGGAAAGTTACAGACTTAGAAGTGGAAAGTTACTGGGTATAGACATCCCACACAAGCTCATGGCAAACAAAACAATAAGTTTTTTCTTTGCCTCTTTGGTCTCTAGGAGATTACATACCTTATTGTACAAGCTGCTACACCATTAAGGTTGAATCAAACAAGACTTTCAAACTGAATGAAGGTACAAAAGTATTTTTGCTTGTGTTAAAATAAGAAAGTAAATTCATTTGGTTGAACTAATCAATTTTAAGCCAGTTGATTATGTGAAAGTCTTGAACTTTAGCAGCTGTGAACAGCTTTTCTTTGGTTGCTGGTTGTTGCAATGAGGCTCTAGATGTTGCCAAAACCAGTGGTCGATGTGTTCATGTCAACAAATAATGGTGAGCAGTGTATGCTGCATTCAGTCTGAGCAAGCCACTGTTTTGTGTGTGTGCGCATGTGTGTGTGTGGATACTCAGAATCCATGCCGTGTTTAATTTGGGTAAACTATCACCCACCAACCAATATGCTGACTGAGACAGTTGTTGACACGAAAGCCAAAAATACAAATGTTGCATGTGCATCATGGAAAACTGTGACTGAAAGAGTGACAAGTCAAGTTAAAGTTAGAGTGTGAGTTGTAGATGTGTCAGTAAAACCACCAAATATGGAAGAAAAAAAAAACACCACCACCTCGACATGAGGGAAGTTTGCCCGCTTGAATGAATAAAAAAGAATCAGCAGAGGCTGAAATAATCTGATTTTAAGTCCCCTCATTTTGTTGAGGTCTCCCCCAAGCCACAACGTGGTATTAATCTATATGTATCGTATGTGAATATAAATTTGGTCTTATGGACACATGTGAAAGTGGGCCGGATCAGAATGAACTTTGAGAGGGAAAAATTGTGAATCTGATACCTACCTATATGTTGGTGCACAGTGATTTTGTCTTGTCCCACCCCAGTGTCTTTAGCACATGCACATAAATGCATCATTTTATTATACTGTTCTAATTTCCTCATAATTCTGCTGTAACTCAAGGAAAAGATTCATTCATTCATTCATTCATTACACTGTTCATTTATTTTTGGAAACAACATGAATAGTATGCTTTCTTATAGACAAAGTTTATATTTTTGCATGTTCTTATGTGTTTTTACTCAGGTTAAACTCTGATTGAAATGTAAAAGGTTATGATGTTAGCGACCCCATTTCACACCCACAAACACAACCTTAATGTGCATATCCTTGATAATAATCTTAAAGCTTGCAATGCAAGATAAAGCTACTGATTCAATTTGAAAATTGACACAAGAGGGTTGTCAACACATATCAAATTCGCTCACTTACACTTGATGTGTGACATATTCTAGCATTCTTTAAAAAAACAAGCATGATTACAGTAAAAATAAATTGATTCTGTTTGCTGATAATCGGTTCAGTTCATTAATTGAAATATAAAACATGACCCTCATGACATTTGTATGTATCGTTTCTACATTGTGCACATTGTCTGTCATTGAACAGTTCAGTTAAATTTAATTTACTTTATTGGCATGAACAAATGTTGTATACATATGTGTACATACAAACATGCATTAAATATATAGGTATCGCATACATATACATATATATGCACATATACACGTACATACACACACACACACATGTGGATGAAAGTGTACAATGCAGTAGATGTGTGTATTGAAATTCTCATATCACAACTGAGCTGAACTGACTGCACAAACTTTGTAATATTTTTAGAGGCAAATGAAAGATGCTAAGGAGACAACTAACAACGCTGAGCTGTGGTAAATAACACTGTTTTTGCTGTAACGTCGATATCGCGATAAACTATGATAAAAGTCTCGCGGTGTCTGGATTAATAGCAGTTCAGACGTATCGATCAAGCTAGCCTGCATTAGCCAGCGGCAGTCCGGAAGTAGGAAAATTGAGTTGCACCTGAAATAAAAGATTGAAATATTTTTTATTTATCTATTATTCCTAAACCTTTCTGTCACATTTGCTATGATTTGGCACATATAGAAACAAATATTTTCATTTAATATGGCAATTTTTACATGGACTAGTATTTATCAACCTTTATTTTGGCATTTACCGGATGTTTTTTTCTGCGTTATTCAGATTCTCTTGACTAGTGCATGACGACTTTATCTCAGCTTCAGCTGAAGAGCAAGCCGACATCAGTTGAGTTTGCACGAAGTACCACCTTTGTAGCAAAAATATAGGAATTTATCATCACGTAAAATCAACAATAGCATTGTACAAAGTTACCTGTAACCGTTAAGCTAATGAAATAACTGCCACCTGGTGTAACTACAGCAACGAGATAAAGACAAAGAAGAAATAACACTACATCAAACCGGCAAACAAAGAGGTCCTTCTTTCAACGACATCATTTTTCCTCCATATTCTATAGTTATGAGTCATGTGGCCGTCGAAAATGTCCACGGTCTAGAGCAGCAGGTAAGCAGTAACCGCTTAATGTGTCTTGCGCCGTCAGTTGGTGAAAAGTGCTTTAACTGCAGGGGTGATGTTAGCTTACCGGCTAGCCTAAAGCACCGCAAACTAGATGCTATCGTGCTAGCTAGCGTTGGGTGCGCTTCATTTCGATATTCACGTGACCCAGAGCGGCTGCGGAGTGGGGAGCGAAGCATACGACGCGGATTCGTGTTTTGCTTCTTTGGCCTGTCCACTGATATCTTAAAGATATGTATGTTAGATTAGAGTCTTATAAAATTATTTAAGGAGTCGGCAATCCTATTGTTTGATTGTCTTACTGTGATATTCGAGGACACGCAGCTAGCCAAATGACCAATTACGCCTGAGTGGTTCCGTCGGCCTTCCCGTGTGCTCATATGAAACGCACCCATCAGCTATCCTCTTCACTGCGTTTGTCTTACAGCTTGATACCATAATAAAATGGAGGTATGCGGAGACTGGAGCTAGCGGGATTGACGCACAAACAATGCAGCATATGACATTTTAGCTGGCTGTCGTTCACATAATTTGCAGTATGGCTGTTTTCATGCTTGTCTTGTCTGCGTCCCGCTTAAAAATGCTCATTTCTTCTGCGTCACTTGCAACGTAGTCTAGCTGTGTCTGAGTGGACAGACAGTTGGATGGCAACAGAAAAGTACTGTATGTTCTCAATAGATATTTTGGGAAGGTTAAAGTGGTAAAATGTCTGCGAGAGAGATGGATGCACAATATTGCCTTTATTTATTTGAACAAAATGCACATCCTGTTTTGCAGATAGGATGCATATCTAGCAATAGACTTCTGTTTTTATGTCAAAATCAACCCATATTATTATTATTAGCCCAGATCAGTAAGTATTGCTGCAGTGTGTAATAGTTTGCTATGATTTTTTTGTGTCTCAGATCAGCTGTGTGCTGTTGGTTGGCAACATCATTTTGCATTTTGAGGTTCAAACACCCTTCAAACTAGTAGTGCAGAGTTGTCTGATACTGAAATGAAGTCAATCACTTCCTGGAGTCTGTAACCAAGCTTTCACATTGCATATTATGACTGGAAAATGATGTTGTTTGCTCTACTTGTCAAGTAGCGAGCAGGTTTTTGTGTCACCTGCTGCAAGAACAGTCGATCTCTAGCATCGAGCGGGTAGAAAATGATGTTTGTCGTGTGTTTTCCAGCTGGCTGTCCTAGACTTGAGTGCAGCAGACGGACAAGGTGGAGGCCCAAACCGTAAGCAACCAAACATGTTCATGCTCTCTTGCTAATGAATGTGCATAGACGCTCACAACACTGAACATCTTACCTCCACAAGTACTAAACCATAGTCATAAGACTGGGGGTGTCACAAAGACACGAAAAAAGAAAGTCCTCCAGAGAGAATACTTTGGGCAGGACAGAAAAGTTGACCACAAGGAAAACAAGGGAATATTTTCCATTTCCTTTTGTCATAGAAGTATTGTAATGTACTGCAATTTAGTACACGTTAAATGCATTGATGACACAAGAAAGATTAGGTGATGAGTTTGGAAATATACGTTGAATTTCCAAGTTTAGATTCTTCCAATGTTGTTGGACATTGTTTTTCTCTGTCTGCAGGGCGATACATTCCTCCACATTTACGGAACAAAGACGCTTCCCAAAATGGTGTGTAGCATCAAGTTAATGCTGTCCTGTGGAATTTGCTTGTAAACAAACAATAAAGCAGTTTTTTTCTATATTCACCAAAATGCATCGCATTGAATGTATTACATTCCTCAAAAAGCATTTGCCAATATTTTCAGAAAATTCTGCGTTGTTTACATCCACATTAGCCCGGCGGCAGTCACCTTCCTCCGTGCTTTTGGTGTCACGTTGCTAAGTTTCTTACATTACACTACTACCGTCAACTCTTGATCAGGGGAATAGTGTGAAATTGGTGGGAGGATATGAATCAGGTCACCTGTGCGTGTTTGTGTGTTGATATGTGCATGCATAATGCAAACAAAATGGGGAGCCACTTGTACAGGTGTTGCTGAGTAATGCTACCAGTGGTCATAAGCTCCACAGGGTACCGTTATGAACTGCATTTGTCACTTGTGAAAACCACAACTCAAACATTGCCTCCTGTTCAGCAGGAAATGCCTTTGTTGCTGGTCGACAGGGTGGCTACACCATAGCACCTGCAGCCAGCTGTAAGTTTGCCTCTGAACTTTTAATAACTCTGTATTGGTAGCCATCATGCTCTGCATTTTGATATTCCTACGTTTGTTTTGTAGCTTCACTGGTCAGTTTGTTACATCTTTCTCTCATTGAAGTGAGGGAAAGGGTATTAAATAATCTGTGACCCCATTATAAAATTATGTTTTTGTTTTTTGATTATTGTCCTTCTCTCCCTCTGCAGATGGCTGGGACGGGGGGCGCAACAACTTTGTCAATGGCTACCATGACAACCGCATGGCTGGCGGCAACTCGTTTAACCGCGGGCCGCCTCGCATGGAGCGGGGCCGAGGAGGCGTCGGAGGAGGTTACCGCGGCAACAGGGGTGGATCCTTCAACCCCATCAACGCAGCACAAACAATGGCCTTCGCTGGATACGAAAATAAAGGTCGGATTAGTTTTTACTGCACAAAACTTAAAGATCTTGTCTTGTTATGGTTGGAGTGCCTGTCCTGTGTTCTCTTTTAAGGAAAAAGAAATGTAAAATTTATGATTTGAAAATGTTTTTGCAATAATATACAGTCACAAAACTCTCAGATATATGAATTGAAGAGTTTTGTGACTCTTCTATTCAAGTAAATGAATGAATGAAATGAAATAGGAATGAAAGATTAATTTATTTACCCTATATTCATACATGGTAGGTAGGCTAAGCATAGGTGATGTCAAGGAAAGCAGTAACTAGTCATTGAAAATGATACTTGAGTTGCCATGAATTATTTTTTTGATGTTTGCTCTTTATTGATTTTTTATTTATTTATGTATTTAAGGTGACTTTGCAGTTTACAGTAATACCGTGCGTATGAAACCATCTTCTAATGGATCTGTGTTCATTGTCCCGTCAGATGGAGGTGGCTGGAACACTGCCAAAGACACCTATGGCAGTTTTGGCAACAACCGAGGGAAGTCTGCATTCTTCAGTGACAGAGGCAATGCTAACAGGGGGAGGTAAGCAGATGAGACACAGGGACAGACTGAATAGCTGCTGCTACTGGACTAATTTGTTTTTCTTCTATACTCATTTGTCACTGTACTAAAACAACTTCAGCTTAAGTTAACCTCTTGTGAGAGCATAACACAATGTGTGTTATGCTCTCCTGGTGAAAAGGTGGATAAAAAGAGCAGCTATCTAGAGTAGCGTGACTTTTGGAATTCAGAAGACATTGTGGCGGCATCATATGTCACAAATCTCTCATCAACTTTGTCTTTGTCAGGTTTGAGCATGGTGGATTTGGTGGAGGAGGAGGAAACAGCCGCTGGGTGGAGGAGTCCAGAGATGATGGAGACTGGTCCAAACCGACACCACGAAATGAACGCCTTGAACAGTGAGTCTGTGCTTTACTGGTCATGAGAGGTGAACGTTTGGCAAGGAAAGTTGGATGACTTGATACGTTTTGTAGTGAGATCAGGAAATATTATGGAAACCGTTGGCACCAATTATCAGCTTTCTACTGGCAGTGCGCGTCAAGATTTCATTAGACAATTTGCAACTGCCATTGTTGGGGTTTCACTGAGTCTTTAATTACCAAAATTAATTGGCTGGCAACTATTTTGTTTCCTTCTTTTCTCGATGTAAGTGTTATAAAATGATGGCCAAAACCAGACATTTTACCATGGAGACCAAATGAGTAATTGAAAAAAGAACAGCAGTGTGTACGCTGTTTACTATTGTATTTCAACACAGTTATTGTAAATCATTAATAAACTGCATGCATTTTCTGACCATTAGACTAATGTGCACTCTGTTGGTCCTGTTTTGCTCCTGTATAGTGAGTTGTTCTCCGGCAGCAACACTGGGATTAACTTTGAGAAATATGACGACATTCCTGTTGAGGCCACGGGACAGAACTGCCCTCACCACATTGAGAGTGTAAGCTGCTGTTCTTCCCAGGGATCCAACATTATTACATTATATATCACCTGCATGATGACTTTCCTATGCTTTATTTTTTGTAAATGTCTGTGTGTGTCCGGTGTAGTTCCAAGATGTGGACATGGGTGAGATTGTCATGGGTAACATTTCTCTGAGTCGCTACACCAGACCGACCCCTGTCCAGAAATATGCCATTCCTATTGTCAAGTCAAAGCGAGACCTAATGGCCTGTGCACAGACAGGTAGGACACACACACACACACACACACACACACACACACACACACACACACACACACACACACACACACGTATACAGTACAATGCCTCATATTTCCACAAACGTGTTGAGGTAGTATGATGAAACGATGACTGCTGAATGCACGTGAAGATGGATGAGGTTGACTTTGTGTCTGAAGGCTCTGGGAAGACTGCAGCTTTCCTGCTGCCGATTCTCAGCCAGATCTACTCTGATGGACCAGGAGAAGCTCTTAATGCAGCTAAAGCATCAGGACAGGTAAGAAGAAGGTCTTTGAAAATGGATTAAATGCATCAATAGGGGTCAAGCATATGTATCTTTGATTATTTTGGATTATACAAATTGTTTATATAGAGACAAACAACAAAAACCTCACATTTAGACATTTAGATGGAGAACAAGCTTGACATAATCAGCAAATGTTAGATAATAGTAGACAGACTGTCTGTCTGCATTTCCACTGTGCTCCAAAAGACCTGTGAAAATGAGGCAAATCAGTCTACTGACGAATGATGAGAGGAGCAGCAGCGGTTGAGTAAGCCAGAGACCGAAGAGAAGGAGTGGCATTAGCGAGAACAAAGCAGTGAATCAGAGAAATAAAATTGTATTTTCTGATCGTTCCACAGTGTTTAGGTTCTGAAGCACTAACAGATATAGCAGCACCTCGGCGCAACCCTACAGGAAGGTGCTGAATTGCAGATTTACATAGCATAGCCAAAGCGAAGCTTCACCCTGTCTGCTGTCAGGTCTTTGCTCTCTGTGTGTAGCTCAGACTTGCAGCTCTTCATAGATAGAGAGAGGGGTTATCTTTGCATGAGTCTATGCATTGAGTTAACCATGGTTCCGAGCCATCTGAAACCACAGGCTCCCTCCTGTGAATACTTGACTTCACTGAGCTAAACAAAACATCAACTGTTTGGCTGAAACGTTATGTTGTCATTGTATTACAGGAGAATGGAAAGTATGGGCGTCGTAAGCAGTACCCTATTTCACTGGTATTGGCTCCAACCAGAGAACTGGCACTGCAGATTTATGATGAGGCCAGAAAGGTACACACACACACACACACACACACACACACACACATGCATGCACACATTAGCATGAAAGTCTAACAAAATGAGAAACATTTCTCCATGTATGTCTGCAATCTTTTTTGGTTTTCTTTGCAGTTTTCCTACCGCTCCAGGGTGCGTCCCTGTGTTGTGTACGGTGGAGCAGACATTGGCCAGCAGATAAGAGATCTTGAGAGAGGCTGCCACCTACTGGTGGCCACACCAGGACGACTGGTGGACATGATGGAACGGGGCAAGATTGGACTAGACTACTGCAAGTAAGACACAAATAGTTGGGAGTGATGGAGTAATTAATGCTATCATTGGTCTTTTGGAATTTACTTTGTATAATTCCACTCTTCTAAAGGAAGGAGTTAGTGTTGGCTTAATCTCAGCTCCTTTCTGTGTCCTTTTTATTGCAGCTACCTGGTCCTGGATGAGGCAGATCGTATGCTGGACATGGGGTTTGAACCACAGATAAGACGCATTGTCGAACAGGACACCATGCCACATAAAGGCATCCGACAAACCATGATGTTCAGCGCAACGTTTCCTAAAGAGATCCAGGTATATTTGCAGTACACTAAAAAAAATGTGTAGAAAACTTTTTTTATTCTTTATTTATAAGCACATTCTCTGCTGCTCTTTCAGATCCTGGCCAGGGATTTCCTGGAGGAGTACATCTTCCTTGCAGTGGGCAGAGTTGGTTCCACCTCAGAGAACATCACCCAGAAAGTGGTGTGGGTGGAGGAGAGCGATAAGAGGTCTTTCCTCCTGGACCTGCTCAGTGCTACAGGTGAGACAGTCACATCGCAATAACAACTCTTAACCATCAGATAAGTCGTATCACCGCAGGTCTAGGATACATAAAAACTAGACAGTAACCTGAATTGATTCTTCTACATCGGCTTAGAGCTAATTGCTAACACATAAAAGCGCGCAGTGCTGTTTTATTCCCGTTTTGCTGTTATCATATTGTCCCCTCCCATCTTAGCCTGTGTCTCTCTTTGGTATATCAATATATATATATATATATATATCAACTGGTATATCCTACTGGCTATTAAGTGCAGTTTACATGTTGGTGGTTTGATGTGGTTTTATCCCAAGTAATCCCCAGCGATGTACAGGACAATACTGGAGACAACATAGAGAAACCTGGTAAGATCCGTATTGGTCAAACTTGTATCTGTCTTTATATATTTTAGATTACTTTGCCTGCCCTTATTTTTCTCTGTGGACAGAGAAGTCTTTGTTTATTCAGTTATTTTTGGTTTTGAGTATCATTTCACAGGTCAGGTTTGCTGAGCTTACATCGAACATCAGTTGTGTTTCCTTTTTTTTATTTTTGTGGCATCTTCATGTACAGTATGTTGTTGTGTCTTCACGTCAGACTCAAAGCCTCGATAGAGAGAGTCTGGTTATGTTGTAGTCAATGCAACAATGACCAAACTTTTTCCATCAGTGGCTCTAGTCGCACAACGCAGTCCTGCAGATGCTGTCAGCAGTTTTTTCTTGTGATTATTTTTCGTTTTTAATCCACACTGCACTCCCCACTGCCTGTTTCCCTCTTCTGTTCATGGAAAAACATGTAATGTGATGTAAACTATTTAAATTCAAGGTGCATGTTACTAAGTGTCAAATGTATCAATTGTCAAATTGGGGATTGGGAAAAGGGATTTTTGTGTTAGCCAGCTGCAGGAATCCAGATGTCATCGAGCTTAAGCTCTATTATATATAATATTGTGTTTTGTATTAAAAACTCTGACATCGATGTTTTGTTGAGTATAAAATTGGTTGGTTTCAAGTGCGGTTCGTTTACAGATGCAAAGAGGGACATTGCTATGTGTAGTACCACAATCCATTAGTTTTAAGTCAGATCAACAACATGAGAAGTCAGAAACAAAGGTTTGAGGACATGTGGTGTGGTTATCTCTTCAGTTCAGAGCAAGATACCTCAGCAACAAAAGACCAGCTCATGTGCGTTCAATTCTTTTCCTTTCTCCAAAAACGGAATTGCCATGGTTTTGGTGACCCCTGAGTTTTATATTAGTGCTATTTGAAAGAAAAAAAATTAAACCCCCCGACCTCATTCATAAAACCCAATCACTACAGCTTTGCGGTATTCAGTGTCTGAGGTTTGAAACCCTGCAGCTACATTATTCTCAGCAAGATAAAAGTTTGTTGTGTTCTGCTACCACCCAACACTCGTCTGCTCACGTGTAATGGTTCACCTTGGGTGTCTTTTCTCTTGATATATCAGGGAAAGATTCCCTGACTCTGGTTTTTGTGGAGACCAAGAAAGGCGCAGACGCCTTGGAGGACTTCCTGTATCGGGAGGGCTACGCCTGCACCAGTATCCATGGCGACCGCTCCCAGAGAGACCGAGAGGAGGCCCTGAACCAGTTCAGATCAGGAAAATGCCCCATTCTTGTGGCCACAGCGGTCAGTAAGAATAAAATTTTAGACTCACTGTTAACATTTCTTCATGAAATTGAAAAATTGCAGCAAATATTAATTGACAGATACCATTCTTGGTACTATTATTTGGTGAATAGTATCACCGATTAATGTTTCTGCTGTTTTTGTACATACTCAGGTAGCAGCTCGGGGTCTGGATATCTCCAACGTGAAACATGTTATTAACTTTGACCTGCCCAGCGACATTGAGGAGTATGTCCATCGCATTGGACGTACAGGACGTGTTGGAAACCTGGGTAAGACTATACCTAATGCCAGTCAATGGTATTAACCACACGTCATGTGTGGTACATAACAGGAAGCCCCACATAAACCTCATAAAACTGTGATTTACTTCTTCTACTATTACTATTTTACCTGAAGGACTTGCCACATCGTTCTTCAATGATAAAAATGGGAACATCACCAAGGACCTGCTGGACATCCTGGTAGAGGCCAAACAGGAAGTTCCCTCATGGCTTGAGAGCCTGGCCTATGAACACCAGCATAAGAGCAGCAACAGAGGACGCTCTAAGAGGTATACATACTAGGCATGAGTCATAACCTGCCAATATTTGAATCGTCATTGAATTACAAAAAAGTGGAATAGTTTATACGACTTTCGTTCTGTTTTAGAAAAGCATTAGCTTGGCCCAAGGCATTGATATGAATATCCAAGAATGTTTGAGTAGTTCACAGTGATATCGAATAGTATTTTTGCTTGAAATGTGAGTCCCTAATACACACCTAATGTATGTAAATGTGTTTTCAATGAATGTTAATGCCACTGAAAGCTCTTAATACATTAATGTGTAGTCTAAATGCAGAGTGAAGTTCTCTTTGTATTTGTTTCGAGTGATTTATGTGATTTTACCACCAGGTTCTCTGGTGGTTTTGGAGCACGTGATTATCGCCAGACAGCTGCAGGGGGCACCGCTGGAGGGTTTGGAGGACGTGGAGGTCGCAACCAGGCAGGACATGGAGGAACCCGTGGCTTTGGAGGAGGTGAGAATCTGGTCTAGGGATATAATTAATGTGTTTCTATATGCTATAGTAATTCTACTTGTGGCAAGAATTTTTTACTACAACTGTGTGTGATACAGTGTCACAAAAATCTAGCCACTTAAGCTAGTTTTTCCAGTGGTACAGACCCTGCCTCGAAAGTAGAGACAAGCTTTTGGCTCACAGGAAACACCTTTACCTTGTTAACTTCGATTGTTCTCCTCTCTTTGCTTCCTCTCAGGTGGTTTTAGTAACTTCTACACCAGTGACGGCTATGGAGGCAACTACTCACACTCCCAAGTTGACTGGTGGGGCAACTAGGTTCCTTCCTCCCTCCCTCTTTCACTCACCTCTTTTTTCCTTTAATCACTCATCCTCCTTCCTTTCTTCACACTGGTGTCTGCATCCCATCTGTCTTCTATCCTCCATTAACCCCAAGAGCCCACGTGCATGTTATTAAACTATTTATACTCATTCATGTAGCCCTCCTTCCACCCCTGTGCACTCAGATCTTTTAATTCCTCCTTATATTGTTCTTGTCCTTTTCATAGCCACCTTCATCTCCACAGTCCCCATCTTTTCTTCTTTTGGTTTGATTCCTGGTAAATCCCACCTCTTAAAATAGGCCACATTATAAAGGGATTCTTCAGTTGTAGGTGGTTATTTTCAACACTAGCCACAGATGTACTGGTGATCTTCCAGATAGCAGCATTCTTTGGTTACAGTGAGTACATTTTGAACAGTTTTCCCGCTGTGGCAAGTGTTTGAAGAAGTATAACTAATTAAAAGTTGTAGGTGTTCCTTTTAACCCTCTACGATTAGACGGGCATGTAAGACTTACAGTGAGTTAAGTCCTACAGAACTGCTGTAGAAGACGAGGGAGAGATCCAGTTTTTTTTTTTTTTTTTTTTTTTTTTTTTACTTTAGATTTGTGTTTTGGCTTCATTGTGTTTTCGTCTGCATTCACCCAAAGCCAGCCAGACATCCTGTGCACCTTCACATGTCATCTTTGTATGTAACGCATGGCCATGTTGTAAATCACCGGCCAAAAACTTTTCTAAAATATAGCGCAGAGATAGGCAAGATGTCAAATCTGACCAAAATATGTCGTCATGAGAATTCAAAAATGGGAACTGGCTGAGGCTTCTTCACTGACATGACAGATACTTAAAAGCGGCCACAGAAACGGAGAGTTTTCTTGTTTTTTTTTGTTGTTTTTTTTTAATTTTTAGAACATATTGAAGTACTGATTTACTGAAAGATATCTAACGGAGAGAGAAGGGACAAGGGGCTGGACTAACTGAAACTTCCAGTCAGTGGGACGCCAACAGATGTTGCCCGTTAGCAATGATGATAGCAAACACTCTAGGACTTGTGGTTGTTAAAATGACAACTACAAACAGCATTTTCTTAGTTTGAAACAAAATATAATGGAGGATCATTTGTTTCTGTACTGTGCCTTCAAGAATTTGAACTTTGTCTCTTATTTCTGTTGTTTTTATTGCCATAATACGTAAACTGGCTACAAGTATGGGCCAACTGTGACTAAAAATGTATATTTAATGTTATTATGGGTTTAAACATGTTTTTCTTTATTTCTATTTGGAAGCAAACAAACTAGGCTTGAACTAAATCAAACCTTGGCAAAAAAAACAAAAACTACGATGAGGAAACTCAAAGCAATTCCTTATCTGTCTATTGGAATTCAAATTCGTCTGAAGGTCTCTGATGAGTAGATTCCAAAAAGCATATTACCACTGCAACCACATTATAGATTAATTTGATACACCCTCACTCAAAGTCACTAAAATCGGTCGAATATAAGAAATTGTATTGATTATAAACAAATATCTCTTTGCTTTAGTAGAAGAAGAGATAACAGCAGTGGTTTTATGCTTTTGGGGAACCAAGTCCTACCAGTTGACCTATATGTCACATCTACAGCTCTGGTCTGAGCTTGAGTTTGGGTTTCTCAAAGCTATCTTGTCACTAATTGTTGGGTCACATTATGACAATTGCAGAGCCACTGAGAGAGAATTTGGTGCAGTTGCGATGTCAAAGCAATGCTGGCAAATGGTGTGAAAATTAAAACCATTACATGGCTGCAGTGGCTGTGGCTGTTAAACTAACTCTTAGTGCCACCGCGCTCTTGGGAAACCGACTCCGTCTCCACCACAAACATTGAAACCCTTGTGTGTCAAAACCTTCTCTCAAGGGTATATACAACTAAAAGGCTAAAAGAGTTCAAAATTGTATCGCTCACTCTATCCTGGAGAGTTACATGAAGAGTCTTCTCTAAAATAAGTCATTCCAGTTTATTCGTTAGGTCTTAAAGATATGTCGAGGTCAGGGATAAATTGAAGAATTGTATAATCAAGCCTAACCATTTCACAGCAGGGAGAGCTGGAGCTTTCCAGAGGATTTAATGTCACACCTCCGTAGCACAGGCTGTGGGCAAATGTGATCACACCAGGGCTATCTTGACACATGCCATTTGCAGCCTGGCACTGTTAGCCTCTTTCCCCGCATCAGTTTGTGACAGCTCCTCAGAAAAACACAAATTTTATCACATTGACTCCCCAGAATGCCACATCTCAATTACTATACTTTGACTACTACTTCAGCCTGTCAAATGACACGACATAGCTGATAGCATGGCTAGCATTCTCCCACTTGAGCCCTAATATACCGTAATATAGAGGACAGATAAAGGGTGCTAGTGGCACAACAGAGCCTGAACGCTGGTAAGCCCAACTTGACCCTGCTGTGGAACCAGGCTACAAGTGGTAGTTGACCTGCACCCAGGATGTACATGTTCCATCCCTGATTGAACTCCTAAAAGGAACACCACTGTACGTTTGGGCAGTTCGGTGGTAGAGGTCCGGTTCCCTACTGTTTTAATAGGCAGCAGAATAAGCCACAAAATGCTCTGTTGCTACCTGGTGGGGAAAATTGTTAATTTTCATCAAGGTCTTAATTTGTTTTGTTTACATGAACACCTTTAGTGAAAAAAATAGATAAAATGTAAATAGTTAAATTCTTCAAGACAAAAAGAGAAGAATCTCCACTGACGAATGTGAATCATAAATGAGAACAATTAAATGTGAATTCTAAGCGAAACAGCACTTGATGAGTAGAAAATTGTTTGATCACTCGACTTTGGCAATGTCAGGCAATGTCTTGTGAGCTTAGTTCAGTGGGCAATTTGATCCCAGACAAAACCAACTATTGCTCACAGGGCAGATTCCCTCAAATTGCCCACTGGCTTTGACAAGGCCGGACCAAGACAATAAAACATATGCAAGTGGTGTTGTTTTTTGGTCAAGGAGTTAAAAAAAAAAAAAAAAAAAGCCAAGCAAATAAAACCGTTCTACAGCAGGCTTCGGTTATGTTAGAACTCAGAATTTCTTTCCCTTCATTATGATTTTTAGACTGCGTTTTTTAACACAGATTGTGTTCGCGTCAATCTTCAACTGTATTTCCCTCAAGTAGAGTTGGCTGGGAGGTTCGGGAAACTAGTAGGCTTGAGTTTCAGGCTGAGGAATGCAGACAGCATAAAAACAAACTAGCTTATTAGTGTAAAGACACCAATTTCTTGTGGGAGAATTTCACCTTCTAGTGGTAAAAATTGAGGGGCCAGTTTAAAGTAACAATGCTGCATTCAAGGACAATATTCCAATATTACGGGGAAAAACTAACTCCTCATTTAGGGCAGATACATCACACTGCACCACGTCTGACTGCTCCCCATAGCCACTTCAAAATGAACCAGAAACAGAAACTGAGTTTGCATTTTGTTTTACTTTGGTTAACGTGTGGTTCAACTGATTAGCCGTTATTGTTGCATAAAGCATTGTACTGTCACTATTGTTCAACTTTGAGTCTGATTCAGGCTAAACTAGTATGAGCACCAGTTAAAACATGGATTCAGTTGCTGACCAGATCTGTTTTAAAGTGTCCCGACAGATGATTTTTACCATCTGTTAAATATTTTTGTTCTGTTGCCATGACATTTAGAACCATTTTAATTTCTCCTGCAGCAATGGTGGGTAGCCGCATCGTAGATGTCTTGCGAGAACTGTTCAGCATGAAGGAAATAAAGCAGGAAGATAGAAATCAGTCGGATAAAATTGCAAATGACAATCAATAATGAAGGATTTGCTTTGGTTAAAACTCACTTTACACAACAGCATAACTCTTTAAGTAGCCTTTTTAATAGTGGAAGTTGTGGAAGTTTTCTGAACCAGCTGTCTTGTTGGCACCTATTTGGCAAATTTTATTTGTGTCCTCCGTCGCAGGAGAGGGATCTGCCGAGGCAAACTGAAGGTCATTACCTAGCAGTTGAAGATGCAGTCTTAATTTTGTTACAGATAATTGCTGATGGTTTGAAGCTTATGAATAAATTTGTGCGATATCAGGCACAAAATCTGGAACAACGCAATTCTGATGCCCGACTGAACTGACACTGACAAGCATTTGTTGCATGAATCCATTGCAGTGCCAATCACAAACTTAGTATTCGATAAGTGGAGTCTCTTTGTGTTTTAATGATAACGCCAAGTATGCTAAAACGCTGTTCTTGTTCAAAGGCAAACTTTTAAGAAGGGCCACTTGAATGAATCCCAATCTGTGTGGACATTGCTGTGCCTTCTAATAGCCACTAGGGGGCAGATAGATTCACCGTGACTAAATGAAGGAGCGACTGATTGCAGTGATATAGGAATTACTGCAGTAATACAAGATGCGAGTGAATGCTTGACTGTGCAGATAGGATTTGTTATCCAGCAGGGAGTCGTGGAAGGTGAAACTTCAGTTTACCTCACTTTTCATCTTGTTTGTAGAGTAATCGTGTCAAGTTGTGTTGATCAGAGTACGCACATATATATGCAATGTATGTAGGTCTTTTTCTAGGGCAGGCAGATTATCTGTCAGATGTAATTACTATTGAACTGTATTGGAGCAACACTTAACTCACACTGTGCCCCAAACCCCCATCCCACCTTATGATAAATGCCCTTGGGCGCTGAACCGCTACAGTACGTGCAATAGAGCTCAATTACTTGTGGCGTGCTTTCACTTTGCCATCACCAAGAGATTCTCTACACGAGTTTTGTTACTTCTGTTCTCTGTATGTGCTCCGTTTGGATCAGAGCACAAGTATGATCAGCCCAAAGTCTGAGGTGTGTGTGTGTGTGTGTGTGGTGCCTTGAAAGACTGAAACGTGTTGCTTAGGGCTGGGTATTTCTCAATTGACATGAAAAATCCAAACTATTATACACACAATTTCTTTTATAATAGAAATACAGTAAGAGATAATGACTACTGATGCATGTTTGTTTGTTTCTTCTTGCCCATCAGCCTCATCTGTGCTCTGCTGTACAAATGCTAACATGCTGACAATGTCATTGTCAGCATGTTAGCATGTACAGCCTCACAGAGCTGCTAGCATGGGGTGTCGATGCTCTTGCTGTTTTTTCCCACAGTAGCACAGCTCTATCCGTTCTTAGCAGCTCTGTCTGTGCCACTCTGTGGTGCAGGGTTTAAATGATGCTCAATATATTTTTCTCTATTTAGAATTCTAGCACTTTATTTTTTGGAATATTTTCAAAACTTTTTGATGCCTTAAATTCAAGGGTGATACCCAGCCCTAATGAGAAGTTGGTTACTCTGTATACGGCATTAAGTATGGCGAAAGGCACGGTGACCGTGTCGCCGTGGCAACAGACTCCGCATCACCACGGTAACTAACTTATCAGCAGGAGTGTTTAGATTGTCGGTGAACAATTAATGGTGCTATGCTCCCATTGCTGCGGCCTGCAGGCCCCTCTGTTGTATAGTTTTCAAATCTCACTGAGTTTTACAGAAAATACTTCAATTACTTAGTTTAATGTTCAACTAAAGTCTTCTAAAATACACATCCTTTAAAACCTCTGAGAGGTGTCAAGGAGTGAACGAGAGTGTTTGAAGTGTAGCATAGTCAGGTGTCAAAAAGAGGTTTCTCCTCAGTTAAGTGTGTGTGTGTGTGTGTGTGCTTGCCTGACATGGAAAGGTTCTTCCAGATATGAAGCAGTTTTTTTTTTTTCCTTATGTTATGTTTTTTTCGAGGGGGGGGGGGACCAGGTGCAGTTCTAGTTAACGGCAACCATAGGATTCAGCTGTTTGTACACAGAGTTCTCGAGTCTACTTTCGCTGCTAGTTTGTGTAATTTATCAAGCCTTTAGGGGAAATATTTATTTTTATAAGCTTAATACAAAAGTTGATATTTTACAAAGTGACTTGACCAAAAGACAGTAAACAAAATCACTGGCACTTGAATGTTGAATGTCATTGGTATGAGTGAAAATTTCTATTTTTCTGGGGTAGTGTGAGCTTTTTAATGTTAAAGATGCAACGTGTAGGGATTTCTCTTCGAATATGTCACTTTAATAAGCTGTGATGATGAAACTTAAAAGATCCTGTCACAGTTGTCGGAAGTCCCAATACACACTTCTCTGAATTCAAAGCAACCCAATGCGGCATGCGCATCTTCTCATGTTTCAAACGCACTTCTGATCAGCACATCAACATCTCCAGTACGAGCCATGTTAGCTTGCAGATGCTAGCATTCAGCTCAAAGCACTGCTGTACCTCACGGAGCGGCTCCCCGGGCCGTAGACACGCCGTCTTACAATAAGATGTCACATTGAACATTTAAAATTCTTTTTCTTTCAAAATAGAAACGTCCAACTTATACGTCCCGCCTTACATAAACATGTGAAGATGTGCACGTGAGGTCGCCCAGCCCAGTTCATTTCCAGTCGATGCGACCGTGACATGTTAAGAGAAACATCCTACACGGGTTACCTTTAAAGTCACTTTGGACTCAGCATCAAATCCATAAACCTGCTTGTAAAACGGGTTCCATTGCCAATAATGATAATCAATCACAAACAGCCATTTTTAATTGGCGAGCAAAATTTGAGACAATACTACAAATATATGCCAAGGTTTGGATTAAAAAAAAATAATAATTAAAACGTTACGATCAAAGACCATTTTGTAAAAAAAAAAAAAAAAAGAAAGAAAACATGCAGTACAAAAAACAAGTGTCCAGATTCTCTCCAAGTCAGATGTTGCTTTTTTATTTTCTTTAATTTTTTTTTCATTTGAGTCTTTACACTTTAACACACGTTAATACCCTTGTGAATGTCTGGCAAGTGGTGATCTTTAAAGTCTTCATAACACAGAATTAAACTGTGGTTCTATTGCTATGTTGTTGTGATTTGTATATTTTCAGGCGTCTGTGTATTAATGCTCATATGACGGAGCTTCTGGCCAATCTGTAATGGGGGAGGGGGGAGGAAGACATAATGACATCGATCCAGGTTTTTTTTTTTTTTATGCGAGTGACGAGTTTTTATCGCAACTTAAGTTCTCATCTGGCTCTTCGCATGATTTTACTTACAGTTCAATACGAGGTTATTCCAAAAAAAAAAAAGTGTGATCGTATTTAGAATGATTGTCGGATTGAAAATAAGAAGAAGCCCAGTGTTGTCACCATTAATGACTGGTCAGAACCCTCATGTGGACACACAGCACCACCGGCCTGGTAGTTGGTGTTTGCTTTATGTATTAGTTTAGCAATTGTGCACGAAAAAGGAGCACTGCACGAAGAAAAAAAGAAAAAAAAAAACTGTGCATCTATTCTGATTTTACCACAAATAAAGGTTTGGATTTGCAAATGTAACCAGGGTTTTGATTTGTTGTCTCGTGTGTGTGTGTGAAACATTGCTTATGCATAATCTTATACTTTAAAACAAGTTGATTTGCTGTTAAGTAGATTCTACAGAATTATATCAAAAATACAGTATATTTTCAAGACTTCCCTTCTCATCCTTTTATTATAAGGCTGCTATGACAACACAATATAAGTATCTTTAATGATAATGCTACAAATTTGGAATGTAAAGTTGTTTCTACAGACTTGTAGAGGTGTTTGAAGCTTAAGCATCTAAAACAACAAAACATAGACTGATGCAACATCAGCTGCATCAGTAATTAATAAAAAATAAAGTGCATTAATTTCCAGATGCAACTTTGCTTTGGTTGAAGAAAGGCTGCCTTGCTGCACATAAAACTAATGTACAGAGCAGGTGTCCCAGTTCACCGTGCGTCCTGTCAGACGAGCAGCAGGGCACAGCTTAGCCCATTTATTAGCTGGAGGCTTTTTCAAGCCTTCCTCGGACGTGTCCTTCATCCTCGCTCGAGTCCGACCAGAAGTCTGGGTTGTCTTGGTACCATTTGACTAAAAGACACACAGGCACACAAAAAGATGGGAGTTAATAACACACATTATAGTCAGAAATCCAGGTTCCAATGTGTCTGAGTTATTGTACCAGTCTGTCTGATTCCTTCAGCCCAGGACACCTCGGCTCTCCAGCCCAGCTGCTGCAGCTTCTCACATTTGATGGGGTAGCGCAGGTCCACACGCGGCCTGTAGAGCGGAGGTCAAAGGTCGATGCTTTGTGTTTGTAAATGTGCATGAACAGAGGAGGAAGCATGAGTATATTTAGACGTCTCTCTCACCTGTCAGGCACAAATTCCAGCCAATCATTTACCTCAGAGTCTGGCACGTTCTTCACCTAAAGCACACACAGTTTTAATAAGCGCTACATCTGAACACATGCTGATTTCTGCTATGTGTTTTGACGAGCAGTTCACAAACTCACCATCTTTACAAGCTCCCTAGCCAGTTGCACGATGGGAATCTCACAACTCGTTCCCACGTTGTACACTTCTCCCACAATCCCTTTCTCCAGAACCAGCAGGAAGGCATCGACGGCGTCATCGACGAACAGGAAATGACGGGATTTAGGGAGGGTTCCCTGGATGGTGCTGCGGCAGAGGTTAGAGTTAAGTTCTCTCAAAGTGCTTACGTCTAACAAATGCTGAAGCTGAAGGTTTCTCAAACAAACCATTTCATGTCCATTCGCAAGAGTGTGAGGAATCTCGGGATGACCTGAAAGATGGAGGAGATCGCTGGTTTAGTTATAGTTACGCCGGTCCAACCTCTTTTAAACTAGGAAACCATGTGGTGCAAATCAGTTTATGTTCACTCGCACTTAAACAAGCAGGCGGTAACAGGGTGCTGTACCTTCTCAGTGTACTGCCTGGGCCCGTAGATGTTGTTGCTCCTGGTAATGATGATGGGAAACTGGCAGACGCACAGAGCGGCGTTTAACATAGGAAGAACAAAAGAGATCTGAGGTCAATTTAAAGTGAGCAAAATTAACCAAACGCAGTAAATTAAAGTTTATTCCCAGTCTGTATCTACTAACGCAAATGAGTGTCATGTGGTTTAAACCTGCATGAACAAGCCCTGCTCAAAATATACTAAATTAAAAACCAGATATACAACGATTCTTTTCATTGTTAGATGAGTTTTTTTTTTTATTTCTTCATTGTTTGGTCTGAAAAATGTCTCAATTTTTTTTTAATTTTCTGAAATACTAAGTTAATGTCATGAAATATTTTGTCCAAACAACAGTCAAAAATAGAAGATAGAAAGTTAGAAAGCAGCAAATTCTCACAATTTAAAAGGTAAAACTAGAGAATGTTTGGCATTTAGAAGCTACTATCCCGCCTGTGTGTGGTGTGTACCTTATATTTGTCCCAGTAGGATCTGACCAGGTACTCTGCAGTCGCTTTAGTGGCAGAATAAGGGTTGGAGGGCCTCAACGGACTGCTCTCATCGAACACCTGCAGGGAACAAATCCACCAAGTCAGTGAATGAGCCAAAAACCCATTAATGCACTAATCTATGTGTGTTCACTGACTTGATCCAGACCGGCTCCGTACACCTCATCTGTGCTGACGTAGATGAAACGCCGTGGCCGGTGCGGGGCCCGATGGGCGGCTCCCAGCAACACTCTGGTTCCGTCGATGTTGACGCGCTGGAAAGCAGACGGGGTTTCAAACGATGCTTCTGAGCGAGGGGGAGAGAAAAGACACTCTAATACCAGCGGCAGAACACCAAGACAGTAAAATCAGCCGGGCGTGTGCTGGGAGTGCAGCTCACCAACGTGGGTTTTGGCCGCCAGATGAAAGATCACGTCGACATTTTCTGTGTTGAAAATGTGATTTACGAGCCGGGAGTTACACACATCCCCCTGTGGAAAAGAGAAATATTAATGATATTTATAATGAAGGAAAGAGGTTTTATCTTTCTGATTTACTTATTGGTATTTAACTCACCCTGATAAAAGTGTAATTTGCTCTGTCTTCGACTTTCTCCAGACTCTTGGGGCTGCAGCAGTAATCCAACTGCAAGAGATCAGACAATCAGAGATGCGACACGTAAAAAATCAGTGCAGCTCAGACAGAATTGTGTATTTGCTGGGAAATTAGTCAGTATGGGAGAGAAGACTTACGTTGTCCAGGTTAATAATTCTCCAGTCAGGGTGTCTGTAGACCAGTGACAGCACAAGATGGGAGCCACTAGAGACACAGAGATGTGGGGGAAGTAACGCTGCCTCTAATGACTGCATCAATTTCAATGTGCATGCAACACACAGGTGTGTAAACTGTATGATCCCATAAAAAGCCATTAGCCATGTTCTGTGTGTGTGTGTGTGTGTGTGTGTGTGTGTGTGTGTGTGTGTGTGTGTGTGTGCATTCTTCTTCTGCAGTAAGTGCAGCAGGACTTGTAGTTTTTTGTAGTTTTTCTCACTTTTTAAAGAGCATTCTGGGAAACAAATCTGCATATATACATATATGCAGTATGTATTTTTGGGGCTTTTCATTGTGTGGAAATGTACATTTACTTATCAGTTATAGATGCTGGCTGCTTTGCTAATGATAATAAACTAATAATTACTACAAAGTAATGTGCTGAAGTACTGTAGGTAAGTACAAAGTCGTGATACTGTATTTAAAAATCACAGATCAACTGCTGCATCACAAACACCTACATATAACAAGCATGTGAAATACAATAGCTTGTAATACAGTTAATTAAAAACGTAAATAACATTGTATTTTATAGTCATCGGTCAGAATCCACGACGTGATCTCACATGAATCCAGAGCCCCCAGTCACCAGGACAGTCCTGTTAAAGTCCATCCTGCGATCTGCTGCTTCACATTAGACATTATAGCGACATCTTTAATCACGTTTATTCCCGTGATCGAGCCTGATGGCTAACTGTTAGCTGAGAAGTTCTCTGTTTATTAGGGAGTTTGCGACAGTCGGCGGCTGTTTTACGGTACTGTTGACACGTTGAAAGGAGGCGGGTCGTTTTGTCATGTTGGGACTGGATTCTATCCTCTGATTGGTTATTGCATATGACGGCATAGGATGTCTGCTGATTGATTGGCTAAAATCACATATCAATCAAACTCAACGGTGCCGACTCGGCAAACGTCAAGCGAGCTACAATAAATACGTAACATCCGTAAGGTATTTTAACAATAAAATGTTGGTTAGTGAATTTAATTTAAATGCATTTGCTATTCCAGATAATAGGTATTACTCGACGGTGTATATATATGTTTCGGTCAAGTCTTATTTTTAATGTTATTATTCCCCCAAAATTAAACATATAAATCTTTCATTTGAGGGCCGAAGCACCTCACTTCCTGTGTCAGCCTGGGTAACTTTGGATAGCTTGACGAAGATTTACTTCTGGCTTCGTGGCTCATTGAATCGGTTAGCTAACATCTATTTGGCGATAACGTTAAACTGCATTTTGCGGGGGGAAAATGTCGCATTTGTTAGCTATAATTATAGCCGTAGCGCTGCTCAGTTTGGGGGCTTTTGGTAAAACTGTAACGGGACTTTTTAAGAGTGAAGTGGCGAGACAGCAGAATGGCCAGTTCATCACTAAATTCATGTACCAAGGTAACGATGCCGCTAACGTGTCATTTCAGAGTTAGCTTACACTATATTCATGTTAACATCTCCTAATGACGATGCTTTGTTTTGACTCACCACAACCTCAGTGAAGGGTGCGACTAGCATGTCATCATCACTTAATGTGAAATAATAACGTCACTTTTAATAACCATACTTCAAATGTCTTGTTTCTGGCTACATGCTAATATTTTTCTAGCATCATCTTTTTTTTTTCTCTCTCTATTTTTAACCATTTTCTTATCTAATTTCTTATCTCATTGATTTTTAAGATTGAACCTATAGGTTAGTTACAAACCAGCACACTACAACTACAGTGTCTCCCCCTGATCCAAGAAGCCACCCTCAGGAGGTCAGAGGTCAGCCACAGGGCCAGTATGGGCCTCAGGAGCTCTCCAGCAGGGTGGATTTTACTCCAGAACTGACCGATCTTAAAAGATCCCCCCTGAAACCAGTGGGCTGCCTGGAGGAGGTTCGAGGCAACGAGCCCTGCCACAAAATCCTGATTCTGAAACAGGGTTTTAGTGTAGAAGAGAGGCCAACCGGCCAAAGTAAGCATGGGGCCCCTGAACGCTACAGGATCTCTTTTCCTCAACAACAACTTAATTCAAAAGCTGTTCAGGAATACGACTGAGGGCTAGAAGCTTGGGCTTTTTTTGATGATGGATGTTCGGCATTTGTGCCCAAAACAACTCTCAAAGTAGCACATAGCTGATCTGGAACCAGGTCGTATTTGAGCACAGAAAAACTGTCTCTTTTGTCTTTCTGTAGGCGATCATGGTCTGCTGGTGTGCAGGCTGGACAACTCTGCTCTGGCGACAGAGAAGGAGTCCAGATTGCTGCTGTATCAGGACATGGACTCAGACCTGGATAACCTCAGCTGCTCCGAGAGACTCGCTAAAGCTCACTTCACCAGTAAGAACGGGGGGAGGACTAATGCTAATGAGAGCAGATCCTTTTATATGATGAACGTGATGTGGCTGTACTGATTTCTTCCTCTGCTCTCCTTCAGTTTCTCTCAGTCAAGAAGAGCACAACCAGACGATCCCTCGTCAGTCTTCGCCTACGGCCTGGCAGGCCCTGTATGCTGACAGATACACCTGTCAGGTAACATCATAGATCCCTATGAATACAGTAAATACAGCTTAGTCCTGAGGTGGAGGTTGTTGGAGCATGAATATGATTAGAAGTGAGAGAGTTTTTCCCTCTTGTTATTCCTCTCCTCATTTGCCGTCTGCCTCTATAGGAAGGTGCAGTGATTCCCTCTCATGCTGATCTCAGATTTACTGTCTTGCTGTTTAACGCCGACTCAGCTGGAAATCCTCTGGAGCACTATAGCGCGGAGGAGGCAGGTCAGACATCCTGAAATACTCCCATCACAACAGATCAGGAGATTTTTCCTGTGCACTGTTGTCCATAGTGTCTGTTTCTTCTATCTTGTTAAGTTCTGAGTTGTTGCTGTTATTGCTATGCTCCACTGATGTGACATATAATTGTATTATAACTTGTTGTGAGTTGTTTGTAAGTTGCAGGGATTGTTCCCGAGCGCTCTGCATTATTCATACGGGACAAAATGTTTCCTCTTGACTAATTTTACTCTCAGGTCTCCAGAGTTTTTACTTCCTCCTGCTGCTGGCCTACTTCATAGCCGGCTGTATCTACATCCAGCCCCTGCATCAGGCTCTGAAGAAAGGAGGTCCCATGCACTCTGTCCTCAAAGTACTGACCACATCACTGGCGTTACAGGGCTGCTCCGCTCTCTGCAACTACATCCACTTGGCCAGGTAGATTGGACTCAAGGAGGAAGTGATCAGATTTTTGTGGTCAAAGGCCTCACAAAGCACATTTTTAACTCAAAAATTCAGACGCTAATTATGACAACATTTCACACAAACGTCTGCTGGGACAAAATGATGGGATGGTGACATTTCATATCTAAGATGTCAGCTTAACTGTGACATCGTATCGTCACCATAACTCAGGAACAGAGGGGGAGGTTGTGGCACGTTTCGTATTTGGTTCGATACTGAATTCTTGAATTGATAGCTCATCTCCAGCATTTCACAGAAATAGCCAAGAAGGCCTTACACATCTGAACACTCACACCAGCCAAGGCAGCCTCTGTTGAGCAGTGAGAATGCTTCTTTATCTCTTGTGTGAGTGTGTATTTGTTCACCTGGGTGGTGACCTACTGCATACAAAAAAACAAAAGATGTATTGAAATGAACTGAGCTATCCATATGAATTAGTACTGAAGACTTTCCTGTTCCTCCTCTTGTGTTCTGCAGGTATTCCAGAGATGGTATTGGTATTCCTCTGATGGGCAGCCTGGCGGAGTGTATGTTCCTCTTTCTTAAATATGTCCTTTCTTTCCGTCTATACTTATATCTGCCTCTGAAGCTTCAGTTAGTTCTGAGTGTTGGAGCAACTTAACGGTTGGATTTTTTCACATTCATTTGTAAACAGACAAGAAATTAACTTTCCCCTCTGTGTTCCCGGTGCAGTCTGGGATATGGTGTCCCAGGTGTCCATGCTGTACATGTTACTGAGTCTGTGTCTGGGCTGGACTCTGAGTCGAGGCAGGAAGCCCCAGTCCAGACCTCTGCAGTGGGAGCAGTCTCCGGCTTCCACGGCTGTCGCTGTTGGTGCAGTCGTTACGCAGGTTCGCAGGATTACACTGATATCAAACTTATGTGTCAGGCTCACAATGAATTTTAGTGATTTTTTTTTTTTTGAATTGTTATTTTCAGGGGGTGTTGCTGCTGTGGGAGCAGTATTCCGAATCAGAGAGTGAACATCACAGTTACCACACACAGCAGAGTCTGGCAGGCCTCCTCCTCATGGCTCTGAGAGTGGTCCTCACCCTCCTGCTGGCATCTGTCCTCTACCAGATCATCTCCACCGAGAGGAGCACCCTGAAGAGAGACTTCTACCTCTGCTTCGCCAAGGTAAACTACGCCGGACACTCAATGCGGCCTCCACACAAATATTAAGCTGCAGTTTATCAGCTGCTCCTCCTCGTGGTCTCTGCAGGGATGCTTCCTGTGGTTCCTCTGCCATCCTGTCTTCGTCCTCATGTCCACCGTCTTCAACGAGCACCAGAGGGAGAAGGTTAGAGCACGCAAACGAGCCATATTTTAGCAAAGCATCACTCCCATCATGTGAACTCTCTCCCTCTCTGTAGGTGGTGACGATTGGCGTGATCCTCTGCCAGTCCATCTCCATGGTGATCCTCTACCAGCTCTTCCTGTCCCGCTCTCTCTACTGGGAGGTCTCCTCTCTCTCCTCCGTGTCTCTGCCACTCACCATGTCCAGGACGAACCACAGGGGGCGCTACTGAGCTCACCCGCCGTCGCACGCCTCGCCTGATCGCTGTGAGCGAGGGGGAAGGTGCTGAGGCTTCACCTCCCCGAGGACGGTGACCCCATGAGTGCTGTAATATTGCTGGAGCCTTTGCTGTGACTGGTTCCTGGTAGAGGAGCAATGACCACTAGTAAGACAGTCACCAGGGAGCTTTGGCACGGTTCACTGAATGACCAGAGGAAGATATTTACAGCAACAACCTACCTCTAGTTGAAATGATTTTTGACTGGAATCAACATAACAGAGCAGGAGGACATATTTTAACTGTAGTAATTAAGTAACAATAAGTGCAGGGATGGGACTTGATGCATGACATGGTGCAGCAGGCCAAAAGTAGCAGGAGCCTACGGATAAAATGGAACCACAGATTCATTATAAAGGAAAATCCAAAGCACTGGGAAGCACTGCACCACCGCTTAGCTATGGTGGTAGATATTAGGACGCGGATCCTGGTCACTAAACTAGACCTGGATCAAATCGCCAAAGAGAGAGCTTGTGAGAGATTTAAGTGAGAAAAGGCAGGTTTTATTCTATATTTTTCTTATCGTCGACCAATCCCTTCAAGAAAGCAGTCAGTCTGAATACTTTGTGACCTCTCAGCCCCAAGTCCACCGAAGATGTTCTCTTTTTTTTTTGTTGCTGTAGTTTTTAGCAAATACTGCTAAAACAGGACTAAGAGGGGCATTTTTTTTGGGGACTATTTTTTGCCACAGATTGATACACGCGTGTGTTCCTGGCAGCAGGACCACATGTGGGATTGAGTCAGAATAAACTATTGTCAGGGATCAATTCAAGTGTAGGTTTTAGCCTTTCTGTGATATTCAGGCTGATAAATGTGTAGATCAGTATGTTACTCCGGATAAACAGATGGAGGTGGTGAGATGATGACTCATGAGGTGGATGCACCGACGAAGGGACGGGATAAATGTTGGACTGATGGCTGAAGGAGTCAGCTAAGTCAGATTTTTAGACAGCTAAATCTAAAGAACGCATATGGGAGCCAAAAGATGAGAGTGTGCTCCCAGTATTTCCCACATCAGGCTGTACTTTGAGTTATTTCTTCACTCTCCACGTGACGTGTGAGCTGACAGCATGCGAGGCCTCAACCTTGGATTTTGTGTCTTGCCATGAAACAGGAAGTTGTTAATAACTTGACTCTACATGATCCAATCAGCACCAAACTGTTGTGTTGTTTGATAAGAGTCCCGCCCTGAAGAGTCTACATGTCAATATTCTTTCACAGTCATAGCGCCACCTGGTGGTGACAGGAAATGCTATGCTTTATGCTATGATGTCTCAAGACCAGCCAGTTGACCAGATCCACTTCAAAGTTGGTCAGGAAAGCCTCAAGACGTTGATGTTGGTCCGTAGTGAAAACTGTGAGTTTTTGTCAAAAGGAAATCAAATCGTCGAATTTCGATCGAAAATGTTCCTTCTCCATGAGCGTTAAAAGTGCAGTAACTCCACTCTACAAGGTCCTATCTTCACCACATTTATACTGTTTGATGACTGTCCGGCTCTGAAGACATGCACATGCTAGTTTTGAACCATAGTCTTAGCGCCACCTAGTGGCGGGAGGAAGTGCATGTTTTATTCTCAGACGTCTCTCTCAGCAGGTCAGCCACCTCCACCTCAAATTTGGTCCAAACATTCCCAAGACGTGGATGATACAAAGTTATGAAGCTTTTGAGGTTCTGCCAAACGCTGTCACCGTGGCAACACCTCGCAGATCCCTTCCCTCCTGTCATCTTTGACAAACTCAACAGTAACCAGGACTACAATCCACAAACTGGCATTTTCACCTGTAGCGTACCAGGGATCTACTATTTTGCCATGTCCACTGCAAAGGAGGTGATGTGTGGGTGGTCCTGATGAAGATCAATGAGCCAGTAATGTACACACATGATGAATACAAAAAGGGCTGGATCAGGCATCAGGCAGCGCTGTACTCCCGTTACGACAAGGAGACTCTGTGCATGTGCAGCTGCCATCTGAGCAGGCTGCAGGACTTTATGCTGCTCCATATGTCCACTCCACATTTTCTGGATAGTTATCGTACCCAATGTAAGAACTGTGTACAAGGACAGGTGATAGTAATGAATGTAAATGTTACCAGATTTATGGTAAAAGCAGTCTCAAAGGTACAATGTAGGTCAAGTGGACTGGTTTACAATGAGTGGTGGAAGAATAATAGCTTTATATCTAGTAGCAACATACTTCATTGAATTATTCTTTCCATTACATCCATCACATCTCTATTTACATACATCAATGGAGTCTCAGAACGTTGTGACCATTTCATTTGTCTTGTTTTGTTTGTACTAGATATGAATTATTCCAAAGGTTTTTGTTAGTTTGTCAGTATTCTCTCTAATTTATTTGTTTGACTACTGATTACTTGGGATTGTGTTCATTTCTGTGTTTTGACACCAAATGATGGAATTCATTTCAAAAAGCAGAACACAACATCCACCTTATGTGGCAAAAAACAACACACATATTCATAGATATGTTCATGCTTCTACCCATTCATACCAGCATGTGTCTTTCTTTTCTTATTTTGTACTTTGTGGATGTGCAATCGTTTTATTTCTTTCTCCCTGTTTTTCTTTATTTGGGACAATGGTGCACAGCATTAAATGGGAAGCTGCTGTGCCTAAAGTATGTGAATTTTTGTCTTTGTTGCCATGATTGGTCAGATATTGGTTTAATAAAGAAATAAAAACCTTTGTCTTGACTTGATTTTCATCACCATCACAATTTCAACTCTATTTATGTGCTGCTTACAGCTGACACCATCCCTTTAGAACATCATTTTGATGTTCTATAGCAAATAGGTGACACAAATGGCACGATTATACATTTTGTGTACAGTAAATATATGATCTCAAAGGTGTGCAGAGAATGTTTTAAGTTAACCCATGCTTTTTATACGGTAGCTGCATTTGCAATTTCACATTTTCTTGAGGTGGATGTGAACTGCTCGTGTGTGTGTGTGAGAGAGACAGGGAGACTGACCAATCAGAGTTTGAGATGTCATACTTCCTGTCTGAGAGGCTGGCCAATCAGAGTTTGTGATGTAATACTTCCTGGAAAGTATTATTAAAACATCTGCTAAACACGCTAACTTAGCAACACTAGCAGTGGATGAGGTGGATGCACTGCATATCAGTGACAGTAAGGCTGCTGCTGCAGCTGTGAAGCTTGTAATGGTCGTGTTCCATGTTCGTTCACTTCTGTGGGCCTTCTGTGGCTCTGTTGGTTATTCTTACAGCAGAGGCAACATTAAGTACATGTAAGGTAATCTAATTGTAGTATATTTGTCACAATCTTGAACGTCTCTTTGAGTTTACTCTTGTGCTACAATTGTCATATTGTCTCATTGTCTCATTTTCAGAGATCAGCTATGGCTTCTGGAGCAGGTCTGAGAGCAGCAGGCACAGATGGCAGTGACTTTCAGCACAGAGAGCGGGCAGCCTCCCACTATCAGATGAGGTAGGTGACTTTAATAGTTGAAGTAATTGAGAAGTATCTGTTTGGGGGGGGATCAAGCGGTTACACACATAAGAACCATGGATCCCAACTCTGTCTTAACCTCTTTAAAATACCTTGAGATCTAAAAGTGAAATATTTGTCTGTAGCTCAGCTTTAATTCTGTAACTGATCCAAGAGTCAGTTCACACATGAGGGGCCATTTAATCTCCACGAGTTAAAACATGCAATGGTGCGTTCACTTCCATTTCTACTGAAACTCACTGATGTGTGTGAGTGGGGTTTGAGTTCAGTACTGTGATGGCTTTTGGAAAGAAGCTGTGCTTAAGTCTGGAGGTGTGGGCTTTGATGAGTCTGTCTTTATTACTCTCTGGAGATGTCTGCGGTTGCTTCCTGTGCAGTTTCCATACCACGCTGTGATGCTGGATGTGAGTACTGACTCGATGGAGCACTGGTAAAAGGCTCTAAGCAGCTCTGCAGACAGGTTGGTCTTCTTAAGTGTCCTCCAGAAGTCGAGCCGCTGTTGACAGTCCATGTGAGTGACTGATGTTCAGTGTTAGGTTGTTGTCCATCACCAGTTTGTCAGCCTGCAGACTTCCTCCCTGTAGGCGGTCTCATCCCTGTTAGTGATCAGACCCACCACTGTTGTGTCGTCTGCAAATGTAATTATTTTGTTTGAGGGGTGTGCGGCAATGCAGTCAGCTGTGTAGAGGGAGTAGAGTAGCGGACTCAGCACACAGCCTTGGGGGGGGCACCGGTGCTGAGAGACAGACTGGATTAGTGACCTTTGACCCACACAGAGACACAGAGGTGATCAGTGAACTGTCACTCACTCACACACACTCAGACACACATACACACAAACAACTACAGGTGTTGACTCACAACAAAGTCACAGGAACTCTGCTTGAGTTAGATTTTCAAAATAAAACCCCTGTGTTTTTCAAAATATAATTCATCAGATGGTAAATTTACATGGATTCTGTACATCTTTTAACTTCCTTTTTCATGTTCAACCTATTTCATTCAGAATAGCAGTTTATTAATTCGGGCGTTCAATACTTTTTCAATTCAAAAGGCAGCAGGGCAGTGTAGTGTCAGCTGCTCAGCAGACAGCACTGATGCTGCAATATCTAGTTACATATCACCGTCCTCAGCAGGATGTTTGCTACAGTACAGTATGTAAGTTATTGATGTGCTGACGTGAACATGTGGGGCCAAGTGAAATGAAGAAAAGTGATTGCAGATAGAGTAAATGTGTCCTCTTGCATTTAAACTGAAAATCTCAATATAAATGTTCAAACCAGACCTCTATCTGTCTGAGTCCTCATTTGTTTGGAAGATTGTCGATGAGGTGTAGCTGTTAATCAGTTAATGTGATGCATTCAAGCGCCTCTGTTTGTTTGGTCAGTGAACCTTACACTTCCCTCTAGTGGTCTTTTCCTGCCTTACACTTAGAATAACACCATTTAGCAGCCATGTAGAGTCATTAAAATCAAAAGGTCATGAATCATCAGCTGGAATTTGCTTTCCCTCTGTGGCTCACTGATCAGCTCTGTGTATCGATCCGATTAAAAGGCACAAAAACCATAACGTGTAACTTTTGTTTTTAATTCAAGTTTGTCTTCTGATCAGCACCCAAATGTTTCCACAGTGAGCCGAGCGTTCACTCCAGGTAGTTGCTGAAAGTGTCTCCCCTGGGCTGCACTTCTGCTGTCTGGCCGTGGAGGGAGCCCCCGGGAGCAGGCTGGGCAGGAGGTGGAGGAGGAGGAGGAGGTGCAGAATGAGCTGGGGCTGTTTTGAAAGAGATCATTGGTGGTAATTATCATTTTTAGCATCATTTTTATTCAAAGTGTCACTGACTGTACTGTATGGACCATCACTAGTTATGTGTTTACCTCTGTACGGGATATTGAACTGGTGTCTCCCTGTTGAAAACATCTGTGGAATCAAAGTCTTTGCATCATTCACATGCACTTCATACTTCAGGACATTCATTATATTCTTGCTGAACTTGAAATGATCTAATTTTACATTTTTATTCAGCCTATGAAAGCTAGCTTCTTTTTTTTTTTTTTTTTTACAGTGACCCATAACAGAAAATGAGCTTGGGAAATTAGAAAACAACAAATAATGACAGCACTGTCATTCTGCCCCCACCATTCCCCCCCCGCGTCCTCACCTCCTCACTGGACTCTGAGCTGGAGCTCCCGTCGTTGCCGCATCTGAGAGACACCACCTGGGTGGAGGCGGCCGACATGCGAACCCGACTGGAGCAGGAGAAAGATGGCTGAAGGGAGGAGGAGGGGGGGTTGTGAGTAACATAAATATATAAAGAAGGATTTGTTCCAGCTGTTTTAGTTGTGTTATGATCGCAGGTCGCTGCCCTGTGGCATCATGGCAGAGCAGACACACTCTGTCCTAGTAAATTCATGCCAATGCAAACAGTGGGCTGCATCGTTCTGTCAGCATATGTCCTCCCCAGAACTGACTGTACAGTACAGCAGTCTACAAGTCAGCAAGTTATTTTATTTGTCCTCAGTGAGGGAATTCTTTTGGAGATGAGATTACAGGATTATTACACTATTTTACATACAATTTCCTCAGTTTTTTTCTTTTTGCTTTTATATTCTCTGTATGATTGCATACAGAGAACCAAACAAACCATCAGAAGATTTGATTCTGGTTATTTTTTCATCCCCGATGACATTAAATGTCTCACCACAAAGAAGCCAGGTCTGAAGGCACACGTCTGGGAGTCTCTTCCGGAGGACTTTGCACACTCCGTTTCTTTGATGCCAAATATCATCATCAGGTCAACGGTGTTCAGGCCCACAGGAATAACCTGGTGCAGGTTATATATGTCATAATCCACAAATAAGACGCAGTGCTGTTTATGTTTATGGAGTGTGTGCAGACGGACTCACCCTTGTGACAGAGCCTCGAGTCACCCGGTACAGATGGCTGGCGGCATACACCGAGTTGACCTGTGCCAGAGATGCTTCAAGCCCCCTGTTTGCCATAGCCTCCAGCTCAGAGTTGAACAGTGGGACTCCTGCGAGGAGAAAGATGTGAGGAAAGCCGGGGACGGTTACTGTATCTACTTGCGAACAGTGCAGAGAAGCACTCACCTGTGCATCCCAGACACAGCAGCAGGGCCAAGAGGAGCACGTATGACCTCATATTGACTAGCACCAAAACCAAAGTGCCCCAGTCCTTCCTCTGCCTCCTTAAATACATCCACCTTTCGTCCTGACACCCCCACGCACCGCCTCTTACCCTCCATAACCCCTAAAAAGAAAAAAAACACCCTCCTCTGCTGCCTGTCCAGCTTCCTCCATGCAATAGCGGTTAACCTTTGTTCAGCACTATTGATCCCAGGATGACGCACTGGATTAAATGAGCAGGTTTACATTTTATATCTTTGGGTTTTGGACTTTTACTCCGATAACATTTCTCTATTTTTTTTTTCAACAGAATGTAGCAGTTTATGGAAGCTGACTTTGGTGCAGCAATAACATTCGGAGAAATGCTCTTCCACGAAGCAAAGGTGGTCTTTGTCCCAGCTCTGATGATCTCTTTTTTACAGTGCATTAGTTTACTTGGAAGTATTGTACACCACTGCAACAGCTCCTTACTCCCATTATATCTTTATTACATTCATCATCAATATCAAAAATACTTCACAGTTTGGGCAGGTAGAGAATTCTAGTTCTTGTAAACAATAAATAGGTTTCTGTTCAGCATCTTTAGTCCCGTTATGTTTTCCAGCACATTATTCTACTCATTTCCCCCCCTTTCAGCCATTCCTTCCATATTATATACACATCTTTTTAATCACTTGAATATTAACAAAGGAATGCATCCTGTAAAAACACAATAAAAGCTTGAACTGTCATTTCATGGAATATTTACAAAAACCACTAACACATCTACAGTTTTCAGCCGCTGGATTCAATCTAAACATACGAGGCAAATGTAATATTAGATAATAAGGGACATGTGAGCACGTGAGTCATCTTGCCATCAGTTAGAATCAGATTTGACCAGTCCTGTGGTGCGAATGCAGCCCCAAGTGCATCAAAGTAAAGGTGCTCGAGTTAACTGTACACACAAGCGCGCACACACAAAGCGCGAGTCCTCTTCTCATCGTTCTATTGTTCCCATCAGAGGCTCCATAGCAGCAAGGAAGCACGCCTCAAACTCCTGGTCTGAGAAGCGAGCCACGGACTGACGTGCGTTGCGTCTGATCTGCAGCCGGCTGGCGGGCGGCAGAGCGAGGATCCTCTCCATCGCCTCGGCGTAACCGTCCTCGTCGTCGGCCAGGAAGCCTGTCTGGCCTCCCTCAAAAGGTACCACGATGTCCAGCTTGGGGCCGCCGGACTTGTGCGCCAGAATGACCTTCCCTGCTGCCATACACTCCACGACGCCTACAGGAGAAACAGAAGACATTAACATTCAAGAAAGTCTATTTTTATTATGAGAATCTAAACGTAACCTCAGGTTGAGTTGTTACCTATTCCAAAGTGTTCGTTCCACATGGTATGCAGTCCAATGGTGGCTTCCCCCATCTCTCTCTTCAGCTCCTCAAAGGATACGTTCAGTTTAAACTCCACCCGGTCGGCCACACCCAGCTCCTGGCACATTCCCCTCAACATGAGCACCCTGTCCTCGTCTTCCTGGTTCCTGCATCCACCGATCAGAACCAGCCTCAGTGCCTCCCTGCCCCCCGCCCCCTCCCTCCTCCTGTCCAGCACCTTCTTGAACGCTCTGATCTGCAGCCGGTGGTCTTTCTCCGGCCTGAACTGCCCAATAGAAACAATCGAGTGGCGCTTCCTGTCCCCGTCGTCCTCCAGCGGGATGTCCAGGAATGCGCTGACGTCGCAGGGTGGGTAGACCACGCTGGTGCGGTTGGGAGCGCGCCACAGTGACAGGATATGATCGAGGGTCCAGGATGAGTTGACCATGATGAGGTCGCTGCAGGAGCCGGCCAAGCCGTAGAGCAGGGCGAACAGGCAGTAGTAGACCATCTTGAAGGCACTCAGGAATAGACTGTTGGATACGTAGTCTGGATTGTTGAACCTATGACAACACAGCAAGCAGCAGGTGTTGCAATTCAATAAGGCCTTTTTGACAGTATTCTCTCTTTAACTTGAAAAATGAAGAAAACAGCACATATAACATTAGAGACACACTCTGGATGATGTGTTGAGACACACCTGGGGTTCCTCTCTCTCACTACAGACAGCATGTCAGTGCTGATGGTCGGGTAGTGAACGTAACTCCCCACGCTGCAGCCCCCCAAGTAGCGAAACAGGGGCAGAGTGAAGGCGTAGCCCATGGAATCGACGTAAAGGTCGGGGACGAACTCCGTCAGCGCCTCCCATCCCAGGAAGATGGAGCCCACGCTCTGTCCCAGCAGGGTGAAGTGAGGAAACAGGCCTGGCTCCACGAGCAGCCGGTGCCTCAGGAACACAAACTGAATCGGACGGGGGAGCACGATGTTGAAACGACGCCGGGCCCCATCCAGAATCTGCTGGCCCGTCACACCCAGGTCCCCAGTGTAAACCACAAAGTTGATGTCTGCGTACCTGCTCAGATGAAGGGTATGTTAGATCTCACACTAACAGGAGGTATACATCCCCTCTATATACACTATTTCTCTTCCATATAGTTCTACTCTTTATATTTGCAAACCCATCAGAATCAATTCAAACCCTCACCTGTTCTGTAGTGCCCTGATGGCACACCAGAGCACCCTCTCCCCTCCACCACCAGCATTGCAGTAGGGGTGGAAGAAGGCCACCGTGGGGCGGCCGTCCCTCGCCCGCCGAGCGTTCCTGCTGCTCTGGAGCCAGAGACGCACTGCCAGCACCAGCAGGACCAGGACCGCCACCAGCAGCACACACAGAAACAGCAGCGGCAGCAGCAACTTCCACAGCAACCTGAAACACAGACGCAACGCTGGGAATTATGGGTGACAGCACGTTGACAGGTAAGCGCTTTTCAAAATAAATGTTGGAGAGCTTTTAAGGCAGAAATGTATATTAAATCAGAATTACTTTAATAATCCCCAGGGGGAAATTGTTTTTTTGTTACACACAGCTCCAAAAGAATAAGAATAAACTTCAAACACGAAAGTAATAATAATGATAATAATAATAATGATACAAATAATACCACTACGACTAATAATAACATATAACAACATGTAAACTCAGAGTGAGATGTATTATATAATACTAATAATACTACTACCACCAACAATAACATATAACAACATGTACACTCAGAGTGAGGAGCTGTATTATATAATAATAATAATAATACAAATAATACCACTACTACTAACAATAATATATAACAACATGTGCTTAGGAAGACTCTTATGCTGAAAAAACAGTGACCTCATCGTGCATGTTTAAAAAAAAGACTTAAAGCATCACAGCTTAACATGTAGTGTAACAAAGTGCTGCTTAACCACAGTTAATAATACACGTATAATATAATATACAGTTATACACGTACATTACACACTACGGACTGAACTGTGAGACGAACTTGTAAGGAAGTGCTGCGTACATGTGGATCATTTAATAAGAAGTTTGACCTCCATAGCATTAATAATAGCATCGTTAAAGAAACAGGAAACACATGAACAATGTATTTATCTGGAGACAACAGCCAGACAGCTTAGCTTAACGTTTGCTATCCAAATAACCTGAAATATCAGCAACAGTAGTAACGTTGTGGCTGTTTAAGGCTACAAGCAGAGCAGCAGCTAATATACAGTGATATGAAACAAGCAGGCCACGCTTTCAAAACTGACATTTAGCGTTTTGTTTAAAGCCCTAATGAATCCTACCTTGTTAATTCACACAAACAGAGGACCAGTTGGTCGTGGCCCGACATCTTGCCAAGTGAAATTCAACAACACATCACCTCTCAAGTTTCCTCCTCTGTGTTTAAACGGTGCTTTTATCCAGCGCCCCCTACAGGAGGGGATGTATAACTGCACCGGCATCTCCAGCTTCAATCACCAGTCACAATGCAAAGTTTGCAATAATCTGGACATTTAGTGTGAATCAGACAAATATTTTGACTGAAATAGCTGGAAAAATAGCCCCAGCGTACTACTTAACTTCTCTCTCTCAGCCACGGAGGCTGATCTATGCCCTAGTCTTACAAAAATGTAATGTTTAACTTCTAAACAAACACCGTTTTAATCAATATTGCCTCCCTATCCCCATGTTTTAAACAAACCTCTGTCATTTCCAGCCCGGATCCTTGACATCATGAGGACCCTCTTGATTTTGTTTGTTTTAATGAATCTGGACACCATCCTGCAGACGGGACGCTGCTTAGAGACACAGTGAGTTGATTTAGTAACATTTTCAAGGGAATGTATTTATTTGTTTATGGGAAATGGCGGCTTTCCACATAGAAAACATGTTATGACACACTTGTGCAAGCACATACCTTTAGAGCATGTATGCTGTTGGTACCTGAACACACATGTGAACTCTGTCATCTGATGAATTTATTAATAATGTAAAAACTGCCAATAATATAGAACTTATTAACACAGCAGAGTTAATGGAGGACAGTCTATTTTACTTAATGTCTTGTTTTCTTTTTACTCAGAGATCAAGTTCTATCAATCACCCCGAAAACACAACAACAAGTGGACATCTTGAAAAATGTGTCCACTCAATATGAGGTAGGAATCAGCTACTTTGGTACCAGTAAATTGTGCTAAATTTCCAAGTCATTATGTGACTTATTTTCTCCCAGACAGCTTTGTGGCAGCCTGTTTCACATCATCACATCAAAGAAGAAACTCAGGTCCACCTGTTTGTTCCTGCAAACAGCTCAGACACTGTCAAGGATCTTCTGCAGAAGCACGCCATAACATATGAGTATGCTGCTTGTCCGGAAACACACATATATTACTTACAAAGCATTCTATCATATTGTATTTTGACTTTATTTTAGGGTGATGCTGGCCAACACTAACGAGCTGATTGAAATGCAGACGAGGAACGACTCCACTGACCCTCGAAGCAGCTCATCTTTCTACGAGAGATATCACAGCCTGGAGGATGTTAGCTTTTTATCTTAACCTACTGTACTGTACTTAATGCTCATGATACAATGAACACTCAAACGCACGGTCTCCATTGTAGATCTATTATTGGATAAACAGGACCCAGCAGGACAACCCCAGCACGGTCAAACTCATCCTCATTGGCTCCTCGTATGAGAAGCGACCACTCTACGTTCTGAAGGTGCACTCCTCCATCGCCTAATAAGCTGCAGTGGTGATAAAGATGCTTGTTGATTATGTAAAAGAATTTTTCTCTAACTGCAGTCTATGATATCCACCTTTCTCAGCTGTCTCTCAACAACAGGCCGAATAAGAAAGCAATGTGGATCGACTGTGGGATCCATGCCAGAGAGTGGATCTCTCCTGCTTTCTGCTTATGGTTTGTACAATACGTGAGTACATTTAATCGAGTATCAGTTGGGTGGAAATGTCTGTGTTCACATTTTTTGTTTGCTCAGATTCACTGTGGTCTAACGATAAAGTCGGTGTCTCCCTTTTCTCCCCCAGTCTTTGTCATTTTACACGCAAAACCACGAAATTACAAACATCCTGGACAACATGGATGTCTACGTCCTGCCTGTTATGAACCCTGATGGATACCAGTACACTTGGACGACAGTAAGAATGCCGAACAGCTATGAAGGAAGCAATCTAAACTGGATTTCTGATCTGTTCCTGATTTTTTTTTTTTTTTTTTTGCCTCAGAATAGGATGTGGAGGAAGAACCGTTCTGTCGCCAAGAGCAGCAACTGCATCGGCGTCGACCTCAACAGAAACTTTGATGCCAACTTTTGCAGTAAGTCTTCCTCTCACATCACAGTCCCCTCCTGATAGCTTTTATCGTCTAAGACAGGACTGTAGTCACTCTGATTTTTGTCCCCTTTTGATTCCTTCCTGATGAATCTGTGTATTAACTGACCAGATATGATATGATATGATCAGTATCATCTATAAGCTGGAGTAAAACTGTTTCTTCCAGCCCAAGGGGCCTCAAATGAGCCCTGCACTGAGATCTACTGCGGTGCTTTCCCTGAGTCGGAACCAGAATCCGGGGCCGTGGCCAACTTCCTGCGCAGTCACAAGGACTCAGTCCAGCTCTACCTCAGCATCCACTCCTACTCTCAGATGCTGCTCTTCCCGTTCTCCTGCTCCTTAGAGGAAGCAGAGAACCACAAAGACCTGGTGAGTGTTTCGGTCACTGACTGATCAATCAGACACTCGAGTTAAGCGCTTCCCCATTCAAGCAATCAGCTCCAGAGTATCTGGAGACTTTATTCTACAGGATGATTGTTGCAGTACACCACATTTTCCACTCAACTCATCATAGCCTGTCATTCGAGACCCTTAATTGTTCTTTTTCTGTTTTTCAAAGCTTGAGATGGTCCAAGAAGCTGCCCAGAAAATCAAAAGATATTACAGGAACACCTACAAATATGGTGCAGGAGCAAAGACAATATGTAAGTATGACTTCTTGTTCAAGTATTTCTTTTTAAAATGAGTGACACTCACAAAGCCTGTCTGTCTGCACTCCAGACTTGGCTCCTGGTGGTTCTGATGACTGGGCGTACAACCTTGGCATCAAATACTCCTTCACATTTGAGCTCCAGGACCGCGGGCAGTATGGCTTCCTCCTACCACCATCTCACATTTCCAAAGCCTGCAATGAAGCTCTGATTGCTGTGAAGACCATTGCTGCGAAGGTCATAGAGAAAACACAAGCTCCCTTAAGTACCCCCGAAACTGTCTGAGCAGTTAGAACTGCAGCCTGCAATGTTTTAAGCCTTTTTTGTGAATGAATCCTGATAAAACCAACTTTGTATCATCACTGACAGCTCATTCATAGTACACAGATACTGTGGTTGTTACAGTCTATGGCTGTTATTCAAGGTGTTGCTTGCTGTAAGGAGATATTATTGTTTGCATTCGCCATGTAATATGTCTATTTTGTGTGTGGTGTAAATGCAGCACTCGAAAGAAAAGAATCAAAGAAAACTTGCTGCATTTATTGATTGAGACAAAAAAGTTACATTATAAAGTGTTACTCAAGACATATGGTATTAATGTGCCGCACACAAGTAAAAAGTAGTTCCATCATTATGCATGCACCACATATATATTTGTACTGAGTGTTATTATTCTTGGAGATATCAACATCAAGCTTACATTGTCATTTTATTGATGGTGTAAATAATGGATGTAGCTGTAATATACAACATATCCTAACAATGTGAATCAGATCAGATGGGATAATGTACACTGAAGATACATCAATGTCCTGTTTCACGGCAAACACGGCGTTACCACAATGACAACGTTTGGCAGAACCTCAAGAGCTTCATAAATTAGCATCATCCATATCCTGGGAATGTTTGGACTGAATTTGAAGTGGCTGTAACTAACCTGCTGGGATGGACACTGAGAGAAGAGAACGTATCACTGCCAATGAGTGAAGTTCAAAATTGCTCAACTGTGTCATTTCTTCTCAAAGTGTCAGATTTCTCCACAGAGCCGTGGCTCAGGGCAGACGGGCTCTGGCTCATGTGCTTGCAGAAAAGAGCACAACAGGCAGGTACACACTCTTCACACTGTTTTTATTTATCCCACATGAACAGTGCTAACACATATCACTGAATGGCTCATGAAAAGTAAAGATGTATAAAAGTATGATAAATGAAAAAAAACAGTTCTGGAGGAACATTGATAAACAGTTACTCCTACAGGACACAAGGTGGCGCTGTGTACTCAAAAATGCAAAACACCTGAACCCAACGGTCACACCTGCTGCTAGTTAAGGAAATTAGGAAAGTCGCCAGATTGGCAGCACAGGAAATGATGTCAGCACACTTCCGCAGCAGCAGATGACTTAAGAGCCTGAGCGGATCGTTGGTACGTTTTTTGCAGCTCGTTTTTCTGCTTCAAAAACATGTTTAGAGGAGGAGAAGAAAGCTGGAAGACTACCAGAGGAAAACATCATGAAGACGCTGAGTTGGGTTTGGTTAATGCGGTTAGTCTGAGGCTGAATGGCCGAATACAAACACGAAGAGAACAAACACATGGTGGTAACAAGCTAGCTAATTAGCCACTTAGCTAACGCTAGCTAACCATGCTAACAGCCGCTACATTCGGACCTGAGAACGTATTTTCATACCTCCTCGTGTGTAAACGTGTGTTGGTATGACAACGTTCCTTGAATCCTTGAAAGCTAATTGTATTGAAATGTCAGTAATCACCGTTAATGTCAAAATATTTTATTTGCCGTCTCAAATAGTTACTGAAGTTTAACAGCAAGTTTCAAAATGTATTTCAACAAAGTAAATGTAAAGAGAATGAGAGAAAAGTCATGAGTGCAAATATCCACTTTTTTATTTCCTACATCAGATGTGTGCAGCCTTGTTCAACATGAAGGTGATACAGCTGTAACTTCTGATCACTTATTGATTGATTCTTTTTCCTTTCATGCTTCAGGTGGGCTGGTGTTCACTGCTGAGGAGCCGAGGAAGAGTCTTCCTGCCAGTATGTGTTGGGAAAGAAGCACAATGGTTAGTAACTTTAATTAAAAAACTTAAATCATTGATTTCTACTATTTGATATATTATAAATTATTGTTGGAGCTAGCTTGTGATTCTATGACCTGATTAACATCTTTCACTTTTAAAGTGTCTGGAGGTTCATTTGTGTTTCTTTTATTTCAGATGGTTTTCCCAAACGAAGATAAAAACCCCTGAAGATCTTCTATCTCCAGTGTTTCCCAAAGTTGGAGTAAGATTTTATGCAGCCATTTTGCTCATTATTATGCACTTCATTTGGAAAAAATTAAAATGTTTCAAACTCAAACAATGTTTCTTTTGGCTTTGTATTTTCTACTTGCTTTTAAAGTGGTCTTATGTTTACACATACAATTTCACATTACACTCAATCCAGCACCAGTAAAACACAGGATTCTGCTCCAAAATAAAATGGGGCCAGCTGTGGCTCAGCCTTCCATCAGGAGGTCGGGGTTCCAGCTCCATGGGTCAGTGTGTGAATGAGGTCATGGAAAGGTGCTATACAAATGCTGACCATAGGTGGATCCACAGCTTTGCCTTTTCAGTGTAGTTAAACCAAGGCAAAAAAAAAAAAAAATCACAAAATAGGAAACAAGATTTAAAGTTTTTTTTTTTTTTTTTTTTTATTTAAAATACAAGACACAGTGAAGGTGCTGCTTGGCTCACTGGACATCCAGCAGGAAAATGGAGGCAGATCCTGTCAGAGGAAGACTGAAGAGGAGCTGCTGGTCTACTTTCACCTCAAACCAGTTTCTGACAATTGGCTAGTAACTCTTGCAGCAGCAAAAAAGTAAACACAACAACTTGCACTTCATTTTACATGTCTTTATTTAGAAATCAGTGCTGTTTGGATCCACGGTTGATTCAGGTTCTCCTGGGAAAACACAAAAAAAAAAAGTTTTTTCTTTTGCTGATACATGAAGATGCTGCAGAGGAGTAATGTTGAATGCATTAATACTTACTACAGTCTGCTACTTTTCCACAGGACCTTCTGTTTGGATCCACGGCTGATTCAGGTTCTCCTGCTGCATCCTGGAAGACACAAAAACACCATTACTTTGATCAAAGAGTGACCAGACAGAAGGTTAAACTTGTTCTCTTCATTTTAAATAAAGTTTAACGTGACAACATCCTGTGTTCATATTTACTGATTCCTCATCTCTTCCCACCAGACACCTGGATACTTTTAGATTCTACCTTTACAAACTAGCACCAATAGAGAGAATTATCTACTGCAAGAACTTACAATTCTTCAATGTTTGTGCTCCAAGTCCAACATTTAGTGCCATTAACATTAACTGTTAGTGTGTTTTCTACCTGGAAACAAGTAGTTCAGGAAGAAATCAGTTTGATGTGGGAGAAAATAAAAGCTCACATTTCCTGTCTAAACACATTTGTGATGTTCTAGGTAAAGTTGAGCGTTTTTACCACAAGCTGTTCCTGTCACAGGTTCTTCAGCCCAGACTCAGGACACGCCACCTGCAACGGAAGAGATTTTCACAATAAAACTACAGCTCTTTACCAAAGTAAAAAGGAAATAAATGACATAGATGAAGTTCACCTGCAAACACAGACGAAATGTGATGAAGCTGCACCTGATCTCAGCCACAATAAACCACCAATTTGATGCTTAGCTTTTGGTCTTTAAACTAATTTAATCCCGTTCCAAACAGGCCACATGCTAATGCTACATGCTAACACTAGCCAGCATGTTAGCCACTGATTAGCCACAAGGTGAAACTGATCAGTGATTATTGACCCTGCAGTCCAGTCATTAGCAGCAAACTCACTGCAGATGCTCACCAATTAAACAGGACTATAATGAACGGGACACTGAGCCTGAGCTTTAACTCTCCTGCTGCTGCAGCTGCTGAGTTACAGAAAACAGCTGAGAGGCCTGATGAGGAACTTCTAGATGTTCTAGTGCAAACACAGAACATTAGAACCATCAGTGTTTATTACAACAGTAATCTGGTACTTTGGTTCTCAAACAGGTTCATCGGCCACAATGAAACCACCAATATAGAAAAATGTATCAGCTGTGCACCTTAGCATGGTTAGCTAATTAGCTAGCTACTGAACACCCATTTGTTTGCATACCAAAACCAACTCTGCGATGTTTTCTTCCTCTGGACCTCCGAAGGACTACATGAAGCACAAAACGAGCCCAAGCAAAGCGTCCCGGTGTTTGCAGCAGAAGGAGAAGAGCCGACTGGCGCCGGGTGAGTCAAACCTTCAGACTTTTATAGTGATGGACACACCATGCGGCAAATCACGTGGGAGGACACATTAGGATCATACCATTATGTAGTAGGGGAGACGCTCTGAAGACAGGAAGTGAGGTGGTACAGTCCAGGTACAGAGGACATAGTGATGGCTGATCGAGGCTTTGTTGAAGTTCGACACTTAATTGAAAAATGGTTAATTACTCGAGGCTTCAATGACACCGCGCTCCAGTAGGACATCTAGTGGTCAATAAGATGAAGTGCACTGGAGACGTGTCATTTCTTGGTTCATGGACTGTTTGGGCTTTGATTCTCCATCCTCATTCCTGTTCACTACACTACATGGCTGTATGGTTTCAAGCTGACACAATGAAATAGAAAATAAGCATGAACTCATGTTGTTGTCTTGTTTGACACGTCTGGTTGCAGGAATGAATGAATGAATGTCTTGTCACTGCAACGGGTTTAATGAAATTGAAAAGTAGTGGGCTGTAGCTGTATACCTGACATCAAGTCTGAATAGCCCATAGCTGAAAAGATGTTGAATAGTGGGCGTTCAGTAGGCTAGCTGGCAAATGTGATCTCATTTCAAATGTTTAATTAGTTTCAGTAAAGTGGGGGTGCTTGTGTAACTGTTTCTGAGTTTTCCTGAAGAGAGAGTCCTCGTCTGCTGCCCCCTTTGTGCCAGTAAACTCCAACACCACAAATCTGCTCCCCCCTGCAGGAGAACTGCAGCACCCAGCTGTGCAGGGACAAGTGGCTCCGACCGCCGGGGTCAAAGTCACTCTGTTTCACCGGCAAATACAGCAAGAGGTGAAGAGAGTCGGAGGAGTTTCCCCTGAGCTGCTGACCACGCAAGATGGAGATGGTGACACGTATGTACAGGTAGGTGCATCTCAAAACATTCAATTCAAAAAGTGAAACTCATATACTATACAAGAGCAAAGTCAACGCAGCCGTCTACCAGCACATTTTAGAGCACTTCATGCTTCCATCGGCTGACCAGGTTGACGGAGATGCCGAGTTTCTTTTGCAGCAGGACTTGGCACCTGCCCACACTGCCAAAACTACCAAAACCTGGTTTATTGAGCACGGCATTACTGTGATCGATTGGCCAGCAAACTCCCCCGACCTGAACCCCATAGAGAATCTATGGGGTGAGAGAATAGAGACCCCAGACCCAACAATGCAGACGAGCTGAAGGCCGCTCTCAAAGCAACCTGGGCTTTTTTTCAGTCGGTTTTATGTAATATTCTAATCCTGACTTTGGGGTTTTCATGAGCTGTAAGCCACAATCATCACAATTACAACAAATAATAATAAAAATAATATTTCATTTTGTGTGGAATGAATCTATATAGTATATGAGTTTCACTTTTTGAATTGAATTACAGAAATGAATGAACTTTTTCACGATATTCTAATTTTTTTAGATGCACCTGTATTAGAACAGAACAGAATAGATTAGAATAGAATGTCTTTATCGTCGTTTATAGAGGTACAATGAAATTGAAAGTGCAATCCACTTTAAGTGCCATAAAAAAGTATAAAGTATATAAAAGAAGTACCCTGAATGACAATAATATCTAAAAAAGCACAAAGTGCAGAGTATAAAACAAATAAAAAACATCTTCATATAAATAACATCCAGCAGCATCACACTTCTATTTAATGTCCGGCAGTGTTTAGTACAATTATGGCTCTTGGCTAGAAGCTGTTTTTAATCTGTTCGTACTTCAGTGTCCGAAAACGTCTACCAGAGGGCAAAAGTTGGAACAGTGAAAAGCCGGGGTGGGTCGCATCCCAGCCGATCTTCCGCGCCTTCCTCGGACAGCGGGAGCTGTAGACTTCCTCCAGGGAAGGTAGAGGGCAGCCGGTGATCTTCTGGGCCATGGCGATGACCCGTTGGAGCGCCTTCCTGTTTGCTGCCGGCAGCTGGAAAACCACACGCAGATGCAGTACGACGGGATGCTTTCTATGGAGCATCGGTAAAAAGACACCAGCAGTTTGTGGGAGAGATGGTTGTTCCTGAGAATCCTCAGAAAATAGAGTCTCCGCTGTACCTTTTTAATGACGGCTCTGGTGTTGGCGCTCCAGGTCAAGTCATCCTCAATGTGCACGCCCAAGAACCGGTGGCTGGAGACCCTCGGCACACAATCCCCACCAATCAACAGGGGCTGAATGTCTGTTTTCCTCCTCCTGAAATCTAAGACGAGCAGTGGACAAAGTCGCCAGTTTAAACCAGTCATTCCTGGCAGGGTATTAAAGACTGAACACTAGTTAGCAAGCAAAGAGGTTGAAATGGGCAACTAAAAGTGGCTGACGTAGTCCAACACCGAAACAGCTCACAGTCATGGATAAACAGTCTGAAGTCATTTGCATGTGGATGTAATCTAACTGTGTCCTTTCTTCTCAAACTGCCAGATTTGTCCACAGAGCCGTGGCTCAGGGCAGACGGGCTCTGGCTCGTGCGCTCGCTGCCCTCTGGGGCCGCTCTCCTTTGTGTGTGTGTGCTGAGAAAGGCCACTACCTCAGTCTGCAGGTGAGGGTCCACTGTGAGAGCTTCATCACAAGTCTGGAGGCGACACCGGAGTTAGTTTGAGCCTAGAGCTTAGAGAAAAGGAGGGTCAGTGGTCACTCCCAGTGCTGCTTGCCCCTGACTGTCCCATCATAGACTTGGTGTATGACAATGACCAATTTTTGTCCGTTTTTATAATTCAGGAGCACAAAGTGTTGTGGTAACAGCACCTGTGGCACAAGGAGCTCCATTAGACCTCCTATAATAAATCTGTAGGGAGTAAAATCCAAAGTGGAAAGTAAAGAGATAATATAAAGAGAGAACAGATGAAAAGACAAAACAGTGAAAAAGAGAACACGAGTGGAGGAACAGTGATAAATAGTGCAAGGCCAACTACAGGAGGAAAATGGAAGATCATCTTCAGCGGAGCAACACGAGGGAGGTCTGGAGAGGTCTCAAATCCATGTCAGGGCAGGAGATAAGCAGTAGGAGAGACCCTGAACCTGGAGACAGAGACTGGGCCAACAAGCTAAATCTGTTTTTCAACAGATTTGATAATGGGCCCACCCCCTCCCCCTCCCTCCCCCTCCCTCCCCAGCCTGAGCACAGACCAGCCTACCCCCAGCTCCTCACCACCACCATCTCTGGGGCCCTCACCCTCCCCCTCACTTCCACAACCACCTCTGGTCCTCTCACCTCCACCCCCCCACCCCCCACCACCTCATTGGCAGCTCTCCCCCTCCCCTCCCCCTCCCCCTTCTCCCCCTCCTCTCTTCACACCAACTGTTGATCAGGTGAGAAGTCAACTGAAGAAGATCAAAGCCAGGAAAGCCACGGGCCCTGATGGCATCAGCTCCAGACTCCTCAGGGACTGTGCAGACCAGCTCTGTCAGGTGGTCTGCTACATCTTCAACCTGAGCCTGAGTCTGGAAAAAGTTCCTGCCGTGTGGAAGACTTCTTGTGTGGTTCCAGTTCCTAAGACCTCGCGCCCCAAGGAGCCCAACCACTTCAGACCCGTGGCCTTAACCTCTCACCTGATGAAGGCACTTGAGAGGATCGTCCTAACCCATCTCCGCCCCCTGGTGAGCCCACACATGGATCCCCTGCAGTTTGCATATCAGCCTGGAATTGGGGTGGATGACGCTGTCATCTACCTGCTGCAGAGATCCCTGTCTCACCTGGAGGGCAGTGGAAGCACTGTGAGGATCACTTTCTTTGATTTCTCCAGTGCCTTCAACACAATCCTACCTCCACTGCTCAGGGTGAAGATGGAGAGAGCGGGAGTCAGTGACCAGCTGGCTGCATGGGTCACTGACTACCTCACGGACAGACCCCAGTATGTGAGACTGCAGGACAGTGTGTCTGATGTGGTGGTTTGCAGCACAGGGGCCCCCCAGGGAACGGTACTGTCACCTTTCCTCTTCACCCTGTACACATCAGACTTCAGGTACGCTACGGACAGTTGTCACCTCCAGAAGTTCTCTGATGACACTGCCACCGTGGGGTGTGTGTCAGAGGGGAATGACTGTGAATACAGGACGGTCATCACGGACTTTGTCGGCTGGTGTGGACGAAACAACCTCCTAGTCAACGCCAGCAAGACGAAAGAGATGGTGGTCGACTTCCACAAGAAACCCTCCATCACTGCACCAGTGAGCATCCAGGGACTTGGCATCGAGAGAGTGAGGACATACAAGTACCTGGGTGTTCACCTTAACAATAAACTGGACTGGACAGACAACACTGACTCTCTCTACAAGAGGGGTCAGAGTCGACTATACCTGCTGAGGAGGCTAGGATCCTTTGGAGTGAGCAGACCACTCCTGAGGACCTTCTTCGAGACTGTGGTGGCATCTGTGGTCTCATATGCAGTGGTGTGTTGGGGAGGGGGGTGCTCTGAGCGGGACAAGAACAGGCTCAACAGACTAATTAAGAGAGCCGGCTCGGTCTGTGGCTGCCCCCTGGACCCCATAGAGGTGGTGGGAGAGAGGAGGACCTTGTCCAAACTGTCCTCCATCTTGGACAACACCTCCCACCCTCTGCATCAGACTGTGGGGGCCTTAAGCAGCTCCTTCAGTCACAGACTGATACACCCCAGGTGTAAGAAGGAGCGCTTCCGCAGGTCCTTCATCCCGACTGCAGTCAGACTGTACAATGCTGCATTATAGTCTGCTGCACCAACCACCACCACCACCTGTGCACTTTACTATAACATAAACTGTACAATAATTCTCACCCCACTTCACTTCACCCTGTTGTTGTTTGTCTCTGTAATTACATTTCTTTGTGTACATAGGTTTTTACCACTGTATATATTATATTATATTCTGCTATTTAATTTTTCTAATTCTATTATATTCTGCTATTTAATTTTTCTGTCCCTTTGAGCTGCTGTAACAGCAAAGTTTCCCCACTGAGGGATCAATAAATAAATATCTATCTATCTATCTATAGTTCCTCCTACAGGACACAAGGGGGCGCTGTGTCTTCAAAAATGCAAAACACGTGAAGCCAAACTTGTACCTGCTCCGTGGGATGAACTCGGCTGAGGGTCCGCGGTAGAGCGGGTCGTCCCCCCCCCTCATGTAAAAGCGCTTTGAGTAGTTGAAGTAACTAGAAAGGCGCGAGACAAATACAGACCATTTACCATTTAACTCCCTGAAATAAATGTGTTCCATTTTGCTGTGGATGATTAACACCCGTAGTTTCTACATCGACTGAGCTGCTGCTAAACTTTCCTGCTGCGACGGTGCTCGTGTTGAGGAAATGACGTCAGGAGCAGGTGACGTTGAACCTGAGCGGATCGTTGGAGTGTTTTTCTGCTCGAAAAAGATGTTTGGAGGACGAAAGGAAAGGTGGAGAAGGACTCGAGGAAAACACCACGAAGACGCGGAGCTGGCTTTGGTTAATGAGGTCAGTCTGAGGCTGAGTGGCCGCACGGACAGACACATACACAACACACAGCTAGCTATTTAGCTAACGCTAGCTAACCATGCTAACAGCTGCCACATTTTACTGCTTTCTGAGGCGGATAAACAAATCAGCCAGCGGCCAAGTTCACCAGACTGATGACTAAATGTAGCTTATTATGAGAAGGAACGTGTTTTATTTTCACACCGTTACTATCAGAGGAAATCAGCACCGCCTATTGATTAGCTTCGCTACAGTGACAGACAATCAACACCAGGAAAGAAAAGCCAGCAACAGACACTAAACACTAAACTCACTATGATTTCAAGTTTGTAACTCGGTGGATGATGTTCATTTAAATAACCAAGCTGCTTGCGGTTAAATAGCAGCAGTGTTTCTAGTTTTGGCTACAACTGTCCAGTCTGGCTGTTATAAGATAAGATATTCCTTTATTTATCCCACAATGGGGAAATTTCAAGTCAGCAGCAGTTCTGATTCACACATACAAGATACAGTTCACACATACAAAGAAAGGGAATAAAAAATATAAAATATATATATGTTTACATGTACAGTATATACAAACAATAATGTATGGTGAAAGAATGATAGAATGAGGTGAGATAGAAAGGCTATTGCACATGGGGAAAATATAAAATATATAAATATATATGAAATATTGCACTTGTTACTATTTTCTTGGTCTTTGGTTTACTGGGAGCAGATTTGGTTGTAAAGTCTGATGGCAGCAGGGAGGAAGGACCTGCGATGCCTTTCTTTGGAGCATCGTGGGTGACGAAGCCTGTCACTGATGGAGCTTTCCAGGGCTCTTACAGTCTCATGTAGGGGGTGGGAGACATTGTCCATGATTGATGACAGCTTCGCTACCATCCTCCTGTCACCCACCACCTCCACAGGATCGAGGCTGCAGCCCAGGACAGAGCTGGCTTTGTCCACCAGTTTGTTCAGTCTCTTCTTCTCTGCTGCCGTGATGCTGCTGCTCCAGCAGACCACACCGTAGAAGATGGCTGATGCCACCACAGAGTCATAGAAAGTCCTCAGGAGGCCCTCCGCCACTCCGAAAGACCTCAGTCTACGCAGCAGGTGGAGTCTGCTTTGGCCTTTCTTGAAGAGTGCCTGAGTATTAACAGTCCAGTCCAGCTTCTTGTTGAGGTGAACACCCAGGTACTTGTAAGAGTCCACAATCTCTATGTCCGTTCCCTGGATGTTCACCGGAGAGGGAGGGTCTTTGTGCCGACGAAAGTCCACTACCAGCTCTTTGGTTTTTCCGGCATTAATCCGGAGGCAGTTCTGCTGGCACCAGTCCACAAAGTTTTTGTTCAGCTCTCTGTACTCCCCCTCGTCTCTGTTGTTGATGAGACCGACGATGGCTGAGTCGTCAGAGAATTATTATTATTTCTGTAATTGTAGGCAGATTTCTGATGATGATCACCTTTAGGATCAGAAATAGATCACTCAGTGCTTCCTTAAGCACATTGCATTCAAATGTCAGTGATCACCATTAATGTCCAAATATTTAGTTACTGAAGTTTAACAGCAAGTTTCAAAATGTATCTCAGCAATGTAAATGTAAAGAGAATGAAATGAGAGAAAAGTCATCAGTGCAAATATCCACTTTTTTATTTCCTACATCAAATGTGTGCAGCCTTGTTCAACATGAAGGTGATACAGCTGTAACTTCTGATCACTTATTGATTGATTCTTTTTCCTTTCATGCTTCAGGTGAGCTGGTGTTCACTGCTGAGGAGCAGAGGAAGAGTCTTCAGGTTCGTCCAAATCCTCCTCACTTTTTATTCATCGGCATCCTGCAGTTCTCCACTTTCCAGCGCTGCTGCTGACTGTAAACACCACTTGTATGAAGTGTAATTGTTGTACCATTTTCTCCCACTTGCAGATGTGCGGACTGAAGCGACAGCACGTTTGAAGAAGAGGAGCGTTCTGCAGCCACTGAGGGAACATGTGCTCTGTGCTGAAGCTCTCAGGTAGGTTTATAATCTAGAAATTAGAAATATAAATTCTTGTTGGAGCTAGTTTGTGATTCCATGATGCGATTAGCATCTTTCACTTTTAAAATGTTGTGCTTTTTTTGAGATGGTTTTCCCAAACGAAGATGACAAAATCGCCCCGTGATCTTCTAGTGTGACAGGTGTCTGTGGCGCAGTGGGTTAAGTCGCAGTCAGAAGAGGCACTGAAGATCAGAGGTGCTGGGTTCAATCCCGGTGTGTGGCAATAGTGCTAAAGAAGGTGTTTTGCGAGGGCTGATTTATTTCCCCAAGGTGAAGTCAGGTATGCAGCTCATTTTATTGAAAAAGCACATTAAAAAAAAAAAAGCAGCCATTTTGCTCATTATGCACTTTTTACATTTATAAGAAAAAAAATACTTTCAGGCTCCAACCAGGTATTTTTCTACCTGCTTCCTAATTGGCATTTTATTTACCCTTAAACTCACCATTGCTGGGTTCAAAAATTAGCACTTTCAAATTACATGCAATCCAGGACCAGTAAAATATTCTGGATTGATTCAGGATTCTGCTCCAAAATAAAATGGGGCCAGCTGTGGGTCATTCCTCAGGCAGGAGGTCATGGAAAGGTGCTATACAAATGCTGACCATAGGTGGATCCACAGCTTTGCCTTTTCAGTGTAGTTAAACCAAGGCAAAAAAAAAAAAAAAAAAAAAAAAAAAAAAAAAAAAAAAATCACTCCCAATAGAAAAGACATAGGAAACAAGATTTAGTCAAAACCTTTTATTTAAAATACAAGACACAGTGAAGGTGCTGCTTGGCTCACTGGACATCCAGCAGGAACATGGAGGCAGATCCTGTCAGAGGAAGACTGAAGAGGAGCTGCTGGTCTACTTTCACCTCAAACCAGTTTCTGACAATTAACTAGTAACTTGCAGCAGCATAAAAGTAAACACAACAACTTGCACTTCATTTTACATGTCTTTATTTAGAAATCAGTGCTGTTTGGATCCACGGTTGATTCAGGTTCTCCTGGTGCATCCTGGGAACACAAAAAAAAAATATAAGTTCTCTTTTGCTGATACATGAAGATGCTGCAGAGGAGTCATGTTGAATGCATTAATACTTACTACAGTCTGCTACTTTTCCACAGGACCTTCTGTTTGGATCCACGGCTGATTCAGGTTCTCCTGCTGCATCCTGGAAGACACAAACAGCATTACTTTAAAATGGTCACTCTTTGATCAAATAAAGTTTAACGTTACAACATCCTGTGTTCATATTTACTGATTCCTCATCTCTTCCCACCAGACACCTGGATACTTTTAGATTCTCCCTTTACAAACTAGCAAAGCTCACATTTCCTGTCTAAACACATTTATGTGATGTTCTAGGTAAAGTTGAGCGTTTTTACCACAAGCTGTTCCTGTCACAGGTTCTTCAGCCCAGACTCAGGACACACCACATGCAACGGAAGAGGTTTTCACAATAAAACTACAGCTCTTTACCAAAGTAAAAAGGAAATAAGACATTATAGATGAAGTTCACCTGCAAACACAGGCGAAATGTGATGAAGCTGCACCTGATCTCAGCCACAATAAACCACCAATTTGATGCTTAGCTTTTGGTCTTTAAACTAATTTAATCCCGTTCCAAACAGCCCACATGCTAATGCTACATGCTAACACTAGCCAGCATGTTAGCCACCGATTAGCCACAAGGTGAAACTGATCAGTGATTATTGACCCTGCAGTCCAGTCATTAGCAGCAAACTCACTGCAGATGCTCACCAATTAAACAGGACTATAATGAACGGGACACTGAGCCTGAGCTTTAACTCTCCTGCTGCTGCAGCTGCTGAGTTACAGAAAACAGCTGAGAGGCCTGATGAGGAACTTCTAGATGTTCTAGTGCAAACACAGAACATTAGAACCATCAGTGTTTATTACAACAGTAATCTGGTACTTTGGTTCTCAAACAGGTTCATCGGCCACAATGAAACCACCAATATAGAAAAATGTATCAGCTGTGCACCTTAGCATGGTTAGCTAATTAGCTAGCTACTGAACACCCATTTGTTTGCATACCAAAACCAACTCCGTGATGTTTTCTTCCTCTGGACCTCCGAAGGACTGCATGAAGCACAAAACGAGCCCAAGCAAAGCGTCCGGGTGTTTGCAGCAGAAGGAGAAGAGCCGACTGGCGCCGGGTGAGTCAAACCTTCAGACTTTTATAGTGATGGACACACCATGCGGCAAATCACGTGGGAGGACACATTAGGATCATACCATTATGTAGTAGGGGAGACGCTCTGAAGACAGGAAGTGAGGTGGTACAGTCCAGGTACAGAGGACATAGTGATGGCTGATCGAGGCTTTGTTGAAGTTCGACACTTAATTGAAAAATGGTTAATTACTCGAGGCTTCAATGACACCGCGCTCCAGTAGGACATCTAGTGGTCAATAAGATGAAGTGCACTGGAGACGTGTCATTTCTTGGTTCATGGACTGTTTGGGCTTTGATTCTCCATCCTCATTCCTGTTCACTACACTACATGGCTGTATGGTTTCAAGCTGACACAATGAAATAGAAAATAAGCATGAACTCATGTTGTTGTCTTGTTTGACACGTCTGGTTGCAGGAATGAATGAATGAATGAATGTCTTGTCACTGCAACGGGTTTAATGAAATAGAAAAGTAGTGGGCTGTAGCTGTATACCTGACATCAAGTCTGAATAGCCCATAGCTGAAAAGATGTAGAATAGTGGGCGTTCAGTAGGCTAGCTGGCAAATGTGATCTCATTTCAAATGTTTAATTAGTTTCAGTAAAGTGGGGGTGCTTGTGTAACTGTTTCTGAGTTTTCCTGAAGAGAGAGTCCTCGTCTGCTGCCCCCTTTGTGCCAGTAAACTCCAACACCACAAATCTGCTCCCCCCTGCAGGAGAACTGCAGCACCCAGCTGTGCAGGGACAAGTGGCTCCGACCGCCGGGGTCAAAGTCACTCTGTTTCACCGGCAAATACAGCAAGAGGTGAAGAGAGAATCTATGGGGTGAGAGAATAGAGACCCCAGACCCAACAATGCAGACGAGCTGAAGGCCGCTCTCAAAGCAACCTGGGCTTCCATAACACCTCAGCAGTGCCACAGACTGATGGCCTCCATGCCACGCCGCATTGATGCAGTAATTCAAGCACCACACGCGAATGCAGTACGACAGGATGATGTTAGCAGGCTAAAGAGCACCGCGACGGGTGAGTTAAATGGGACGAGCTGTGTGGAGGTACAGACTATTTCAAGCTTCCCTCTCTGATGCTGCTTCTTTTACGGTTTTCGCTCATTTCTTGAACTCAAAGTCAAGTGTTATGTATTTAAATCCGTCTCTCTGTGGCTCTGTACCTGGACTGTACCACCTCACTTCCTGTCTTCTGAGTGTCTCCCTTCCTACTTTCACATAATGGTATGATCCTAGTCTGTTCTCGCATGTGATTGGCCGCATGGTGGCCCATCACAATAAAAGTCTGAAGATGTGGCTCTCCCGACGCCATTCGGCTCTTCTCTTTCAGCTACAAAGAATCAGACACTTTGCTTCATAAAGTCTTTGGAGGACCAGAGGAGGAAAACAGCATGGAGACGCGGAGTTGGCTTTGGTTAATGAGGTCAGTCTGAGGCTGAATGACCGAACAATCACAAACAAATCAGTAGTCAGTTGTTAGCTAATTAGCTAATGCTAGCTAGCATGTTACTGCTACATTTTACTGCTGCTTGAGGAGGATATATGGTAATATATATATATGCTAATAAGGGCACAACAGTTTCTCTGTGATTTTTGGGTATGTTGGTGGTTTCATTGTGGCTGATGGTTCTGATGTTCTGTGTTTGCACTAGAACCTCCAGAAGTTCCTCATGGATCCTGCAGCTGCTTCAGAGGGAGAAAGAAGACCAGTGAACACAGACACTCTGCAGCAGCAGGAGAGTTAAAGCTCAGACTCAGTGTCACGTTAATTTAAAGTCCTGTTTAATTAGTAAGAGTGTCTGCGGTGAGTTTGCTGCTAATGACTGGACTGCAGGGTCAATAATCACTGATCAGTTTCACCTTGTGGCTAATCAGTGGCTAACATGCTGGCTAGTGTTAGCATGTAGCATTAGCATGTAGCCTGTTTATATTAATAAATCAGTGGTTTATTGTGGCTGAGATCAGGGGAACCACAACCAGCAGCTTTGAAGTGAGAAATCACAAACTTAATTGTCACATTTAGTCTTTTTGCAGGTGAACTTCATCTATAATGTCATTTAGTTCCTTTTTACTTGGGTAAAGAGCTGTAGTTTTATTGTAACTCTCTTCCGTTGCAGGTGGTGTGTCCTGAGTCTGGGCTGAAGAACCTGCGACAGGAACAGCTTGTGGTAAAAACTCAACTTTACCTAGAATATCAGATGAATGTGTTTAGACAGGAAATGTGAGCTTTTATTTTCTCATCACAAAGCAAACCAATCGTTTTCAAACTGATTTCTTCCTGAACTACTTATTCCACTTTTCTAATGATGATTTCCAGGTAGAAAACAGTTCTATAATGTTAATGTCACTAAATGTTGGAATTGGAGCCAATAAACATTGAAGATTTGTGAATTCTTGCAGTAGATAATTCTCTCTCTTGGTGCTTGTTTGTAAAGGGAGAATCTAAAAGTATCCAGGTGTCTGCTGGGAAGAGATGAGGAATCAGTAAATATGAACACAGGATGTTGTCACGTCAAACTTTATTTAAAATGAAGAACAATTTCCAAATGAACAGATCACAAGTTTAACCTTCTGTCTGGTCACTCTTTGATAAAACTTGTGCTGTTTTTGTGTTTTCCCAGGATGCAGCAGGAGAACCTGAATCAGCTGTGGATCCAAACAGAACTGTTTGTATGAGAGCCTCAGTTTAGCACTGATTTCTACATAAAATGAAGTGCAAGTTGTGTTTTGTTACTTTTATGCTGCTGCTCTTTATGGAAAGAGTTAATAGACAAACTGATTTGAGGTAAAAGTAGAGCAGCAGCTCCTCTGACATGTTTGTATTGGTCTTAATCATTGTCTTCTTCTGTCTCTCAGGATCTGCCTCCATGGTCCTGCTGGATGTCCAGTGAGCCAAGCAGCACCTTCACTTTTCTTAAATAAAAAGAGGTTTTGTCTTAATATTGTTTCCTATGTCTTTGATATTGTGAGTGATTTTGCATCAGCTTAACTGCTGTGAATCCACCTCTGGTCAGAGCCTTTTACATGACCTCCTCATTCACACTGACCCAATTTTGGAGCAGAATCCTGTGTTTTACTGGGCATGGATTCAGTTTAATTGATCATTTGTGAACCCTAGAAAAACTCACTTTAGGACTGTAAGCAGGTAGAAAACACTAGATCGAACCTGGCACCTCTGATTCTTCAGTGCCTTGTATGGCAGCGACTTATCCCACCGCACCACGAGCCCTGTCGCACTAGAAGAAGTGCTCAGGTTGTATTTGACATCTTCATTTGGGAAAACCAGCTGAAATAAAGAGGGCACAACACTTTAGAGGTGAAAGATGTTAATCAGGTCATGGAATCACAAGTTAGCTCCAACAATACTTTATATTTTTAATTTATATATTATAAATATATCAAATCGTACAAAGACTGAAAAATAGCTCACCTGTACGCAGCACTTTGTTCTGCACATCACTACAGTCAAACTCTACTAATTAACTAGAAAAATTGCAATTCCTGAAGAAATTGCAGTGTAAATGCTGCTGCTGCTGCTGGTCTGGTGGCTCAAACGTCACTAATGAGCTGCTGCTCATCTGCTGTCACTCTGCTCACATGCAGCTCTTTTCATGGAGATTTGTGCTGCGACACCTGCGAGGAAGAAGAATAAATAAATCGGACAACAAGAGTTAGCTGTGTTGCAGCATTCACACTAATTACGAATGGCACTTTTCCACTAGACAGTATCTGGTACCAGGTACTATTTTAGGACCTACTCGGTTCCAAGCGAGCTGAGTCGAGCCCAAAATGTGACGTCAACAGCCAGTGAGTGACGCCACTGGATGAGTCATGAGAGCGACTCGTTCACAAGAATCAAACCCGCCATTTTTAAAACGCTGGAAACAGACCGGGCGTTTTTATTATTTCTGGGAACGAGGTAAACGGCTACACGCAAACCAAACACTCAATGTCCTTAGTTGTGTTTGTGCTGCATACAAATTACACCACCGGAGTTGGTGGCCGGAGGCGCCTTGCTATGACGACCCCGCCCACTTTGAGGTGGTACGCTGGTGTAATGGAAAACCAACCAAACCTAGTCGAGCTAAAACTGTGTAATAGAAAAGCGCCATAACAATTGTGCTTCTTTCCCAACACGTACTGGCGGGAAAGGAGGGACGATGTCCCAGCCGGGGTTCAGACCTTTCTCCTTAGGGTGCTGAGTCAGCACCTGATCTCACTGAGCTACAGGTGAAGTCATGTGACTGTGCTCCTGAGCTGTTCCTCACTTCTTGGTACTTGTTCTCACCGCTCAGTCCTGACAAGAAACGTGTGGAAAGAAACAGTCAGGATTTCATCTCAGACTTCTAGACATCAGTTGTGAAAACTCCTGGTCTTCATCTGGTTGTGGGTTCAATATTTCATCTGTTAGTGAATTGTTGAAAGCCGTCGCCTGTGGGATGGATTCTGTCTCCATCATCATTTGCTTTTGATAGCGGATGATAAGAGGCAACATTTAAGACCTGAAACCCGCAGGTAGATCAAAGTATTAGAGTATTGTATTAGTATTGTACATTAGTATTGTGCATGTTCTAATGTGCCTCTTATCATCTGCTACCAGAAGCAAATCTGCTCTTCTTACTGATGATGGAGACAGAATCCATCCCACAGGCGACAGCTTTCAACAATCCACAACAGATGAGATATTGAACCCACAACCAGATGAAGAACAGGAGTTTTCACAAGAGCAGCTTTTCAATCATCAGCTGACTTTTAAAATGTCACGTAACCAGAGCAAACTACCTGAGGAGTTAGAGTGATCAGACTATGCATGTTACCACCTCCCCTGGTAAAAGACTTAAGCTGGGACAGGCATGTAGTTCAGGCTAAAAGTCTGAGGTGAAGAGATTAAATCCTGACTGTTGACTGTTTCTTGTCAGGACTGAGCAGTGAGAACAAGAAACAGGTTTAAAAGAACAAGTACAAGCTCCAGCCTGAGGAACAGCTCAGCAAGAAAACAGCTGATGAGGAGGATGGTTTGGAAACGCTTAAACGCTTAAATAACAAAGTAATTGATCTTAATCAGGTAATGGGATCACAAACGAGCTCCAACAATAACTAACTATATATATATCAAGTCAGTATTAGTAGAAATAAACAATGAACAAGATGCTAAAATAGCTCCCTGTGGGCCCCACCTTGTTCTGCACGTCATCAGTTTCACATTGAAACTCCAGCTGGAGGACACGGTGCTCTCCTCATCCACTCTCATGGGAATGTGCTCGAGGTGTCGGGGTACTATGGACATCCAACCGGGGGCTGCTGCTGCTGCTGCTGCTGCTCTCCAAGGCGTGAACCATGGCGCTGCTCCACTGACGGCTTTTCAGCTTTAAAACACACAACACAGCTGATGGGGAGAGGGTCCAGGCAGCAACCGCACTCAGGAAATAAACTACACAACCATTTGAGCCACTAAGTCTTTTTCTTAAGCAAGAAATCAATACGTTGAAAATATCCTGCGTGTTTTCAATGTTCCATCTGCATTTAACAGAGCTGCTGGTAACACTGAGAACAAATCTCCTACCTGAGAGCTTCAGCACAGAGCACATGTTCCCTCAGTGGCTGCAGAACGCTCCTCTTCTTCAAACGTGTTGTCGCTTCAGTCCGTGCATCTGCAAGGGGGAGAAAATCGTACAGCAATTACATTTTATACAAGCGCTGGACAGTGGAGAACTGCAGGATGCCGATGAATAAAAAGTGAGGAGGATTTGGACAAACTCTGTGCAGCCTTCACCACTCTCTGCAGAGCCTCCCTGTCGTGCCACACAGGGATGCTGGTGCAGAGGATGCTCTCCACCTCACGTTGGTAGAAGCTCCTCAGGACTGAGCTCCCCAGTCCGGTGCGCCGCAGCTTCCTGAGGAAGTAGAGATGCTGGTGGACCTTCCTGACCAGGCTGCAGCCTCGATCCTGTGGAGGTGGTGGGTGACAGGAGGATGGTAGCGAAGCTGTCATCAATCATGGACAATGTCTCCCACCCCCTACATGAGACTGTAAGAGCCCTGGAAAGCTCCATCAGTGACAGGCTTCGTCACCCACGATGCTCCAAAGAAAGGCATCGCAGGTCCTTCCTCCCTGCTGCCATCAGACTTTACAACCAAATCTGCTCCCAGTAGACCAAAGACCAAGAAAAAGGAACAAGTGCAATATTTCATATATATTTATATATTTTATATTTTCCCCATGTGCAATAGCCTTTCCATCTCACCTCATTCTATCATTCTTTCACCATACATTATTGTTTGTATATACTGTACATGTAAACATATATATATTTTATATTTTTTATTCCCTTTCTTTGTATGTGTGAACTGTATCTTGTATGTGTGAATCAGAACTGCTGCTGACTTGAAATTTCCCCATTGTGGGATAAATAAAGGAATATCTTATCTTATAACAGCCAGACTGGACAGTTGTAGCCAAAACTAGAAACACTGCTGCTATTTAACCGCAAGCAGCTTGGTTATTTAAATGAACATCATCCACCGAGTTACAAACTTGAAATCATAGTGAGTTTAGTGTTTAGTGTCTGTTGCTGGCTTTTCTTTCCTGGTGTTGATTGTCTGTCACTGTAGCGAAGCTAATCAATAGGCGGTGCTGATTTCCTCTGATAGTAACGGTGTGAAAATAAAACACGTTCCTTCTCATAATAAGCTACATTTAGTCATCAGTCTGGTGAACTTGGCCGCTGGCTGATTTGTTTATCCGCCTCAGAAAGCAGTAAAATGTGGCAGCTGTTAGCATGGTTAGCTAGCGTTAGCTAAATAGCTAGCTGTGTGTTGTGTATGTGTCTGTCCGTGCGGCCACTCAGCCTCAGACTGACCTCATTAACCAAAGCCAGCTCCGCGTCTTCGTGGTGTTTTCCTCGAGTCCTTCTCCACCTTTCCTTTCGTCCTCCAAACATCTTTTTCGAGCAGAAAAACACTCCAACGATCCGCTCAGGTTCAACGTCACCTGCTCCTGACGTCATTTCCTCAACACGAGCACCGTCGCAGCAGGAAAGTTTAGCAGCAGGAAAGTTTAGCAGCAGCTCAGTCGATGTAGAAACTACGGGTGTTAATCATCCACAGCAAAATGGAACACATTTATTTCAGGGAGTTAAATGGTAAATGGTCTGTATTTGTCTCGCGCCTTTCTAGTTACTTCAACTACTCAAAGCGCTTTTACATGAGGGGGGGGGACGACCCGCTCTACCGCGGACCCTCAGCCGAGTTCATCCCACGGAGCAGGTACAAGTTTGGCTTCACGTGTTTTGCATTTTTGAAGACACAGCGCCCCCTTGTGTCCTGTAGGAGGAACTATAGATAGATAGATAGATATTTATTTATTGATCCCTCAGTGGGGAAACTTTGCTGTTACAGCAGCTCAAAGGGACAGATAGAAAAATAAAAGCACACAGTTAAGAATTAGAAAAATTAAATAGCAGAATATAATAGAATTAGAAAAATTAAATAGCAGAATATAATAGAATTAGAAAAATTAAATAGCAGAATATAATATAATATATACAGTGGTAAAAACCTATGTACACAAAGAAATGTAATTACAGAGACAAACAACAACAGGGTGAAGTGAAGTGGGGTGAGAATTATTGTACAGTTTATGTTATAGTAAAGTGCACAGGTGGTGGTGGTGGTTGGTGCAGCAGACTATAATGCAGCATTGTACAGTCTGACTGCAGTCGGGATGAAGGACCTGCGGAAGCGCTCCTTCTTACACCTGGGGTGTATCAGTCTGTGACTGAAGGAGCTGCTTAAGGCCCCCACAGTCTGATGCAGAGGGTGGGAGGTGTTGTCCAAGATGAAGGACAGTTTGGACAAGGTCCTCCTCTCTCCCACCACCTCTATGGGGTCCAGGGGGCAGCCACACACCGAGCCGGCTCTCTTAATTAGTCTGTTGAGCCTGTTCTTGTCCCGCTCAGAGCACCCCCCTCCCCAACACACCACTGCATATGAGACCACAGATGCCACCACAGTCTCGAAGAAGGTCCTCAGGAGTGGTCTGCTCACTCCAAAGGATCCTAGCCTCCTCAGCAGGTATAGTCGACTCTGACCCCTCTTGTAGAGAGAGTCAGTGTTGTCTGTCCAGTCCAGTTTATTGTTAAGGTGAACACCCAGGTACTTGTATGTCCTCACTCTCTCGATGCCAAGTCCCTGGATGCTCACTGGTGCAGTGATGGAGGGTTTCTTGTGGAAGTCGACCACCATCTCTTTCGTCTTGCTGGCGTTGACTAGGAGGTTGTTTCGTCCACACCAGTCGACAAAGTCCGTGATGACCGTCCTGTATTCACAGTCGTTCCCCTCTGACACACACCCCACGATGGCAGTGTCATCAGAGAACTTCTGGAGGTGACAACTGTCTGTAGCGTACCTGAAGTCTGATGTGTACAGGGTGAAGAGGAAAGGTGACAGTACCGTTCCCTGGGGGGCCCCTGTGCTGCAAACCACCACATCAGACACACTGTCCTGCAGTCTCACATACTGGGGTCTGTCCGTGAGGTAGTCAGTGACCCATGCAGCCAGCTGGTCACTGACTCCCGCTCTCTCCATCTTCACCCTGAGCAGTGGAGGTAGGATTGTGTTGAAGGCACTGGAGAAATCAAAGAAAGTGATCCTCACAGTGCTTCCACTGCCCTCCAGGTGAGACAGGGATCTCTGCAGCAGGTAGATGACAGCGTCATCCACCCCAATTCCAGGCTGATATGCAAACTGCAGGGGATCCATGTGTGGGCTCACCAGGGGGCGGAGATGGGGTGGTGGGGGGTGGGGGGGTGGAGGTGAGAGGACCAGAGGTGGTTGTGGAAGTGAGGGGGAGGGTGAGGGCCCCGGAGATGGTGGTGGTGAGGAGCTGGGGGTTGGCTGGTCTGTGCTCAGGCTGGGGAGGGGGAGGGAGGGGGAGGGGTGGGCCCATTATCAAATCTGTTGAAAAACAGATTTAGCTTGTTGGCCCAGTCTCTGTCTCCAGGTTCAGGGTCTCTCCTACTGCTTATCTCCTGCCCTGACATGGATTTGAGACCTCTCCAGACCTCCCTCGTGTTGCTCCGCTGAAGATGATCTTCCATTTTCCTCCTGTAGTTGGCCTTGCACTATTTATCACTGTTCCTCCACTCGTGTTCTCTTTTTCACTGTTTTGTCTTTTCATCTGTTCTCTCTTTATATTATCTCTTTAGTTTCCACTTTGGATTTTACTCCCTACAGATTTATTATAGGAGGTATAATGGAGCTCCTTGTGCCACAGGTGCTGTTACCACAACACTTTGTGCTCCTGAATTATAAAAACGGACAAAAATTGTTCATTGTCATACACCAAGTCTATGATGGGACAGTCAGGGGCAAGCAGCACTGGGAGTGACCACTGACCCTCCTTTTCTCTAAGCTCTAGGCTCAAACTAACTCCGGTGTCGCCTCCAGACTTGTGATGAAGCTCTCACAGTGGACCCTCACCTGCAGACTGAGGTAGTGGCCTTTCTCAGCACACACTTGCAAAGGAGAGCGGCCCCAGAGGGCAGCGAGCGCACGAGCCAGAGCCCGTCTGCCCTGAGCCACGGCTCTGTGGACAAATCTGGCAGTTTGAGAAGAAACGACACAGTTAGATTACATCCACATGCAAATGACTTCAGACTGTTTATCCATGACTGTGAGCTGTTTCGGTGTTGGACTACGTCAGCCACTTTTAGTTGCCCATTTCAACCTCTTTGCTTGCTAACTAGTGTTCAGTCTTTAATACCCTGCCAGGAATGACTGGTTTAAACTGGCGACTTTGTCCACTGCTCGTCTTAGATTTCAGGAGGAGGAAAACAGACATTCAGCCCCTATTGATTGATTGATTGGTGGGGATTGTGTGCCGAGGGTCTCCAGCCACCGGTTCTTGGGCGTGCACATTGAGGATGACTTGACCTGGAGCGCCAACACCAGAGCCGTCATTAAAAAGGTACAGCGGAGACTCTATTTTCTGAGGATTCTCAGGAACAACCATCTCTCCCACAAACTGCTGGTGTCTTTTCACCGATGCTCCATAGAAAGCATCCCGTCGTACTGCATCTGCGTGTGGTTTTCCAGCTGCCGGCAGCAAACAGGAAGGCGCTCCAACGGGTCATCGCCATGGCCCAGAAGATCACCGGCTGCCCTCTACCTTCCCTGGAGGAAGTCTACAGCTCCCGCTGTCCGAGGAAGGCGCGGAAGATCGGCTGGGATGCGACCCACCCCGGCTTTTCACTGTTCCAACTTTTGCCCTCTGGTAGACGTTTTCGGACACTGAAGTACGAACAGATTAAAAACAGCTTCTAGCCAAGAGCCATAATTGTACTAAACACTGCCGGACATTAAATAGAAGTGTGATGCTGCTGGATGTTATTTATATGAAGATGTTTTTTATTTGTTTTATACTCTGCACTTTGTGCTTTTTTAGATATTATTGTCATTCAGGGTACTTCTTTTATATACTTTATACTTTTTTATGGCACTTAAAGTGGATTGCACTTTCAATTTCATTGTACCTCTATAAACGACGATAAAGACATTCTATTCTAATCTATTCTGTTCTAATACAGGTGCATCTCAAAAAATTTGAATATCGTGAAAAAGTTCATTCATTTCTGTAATTCAATTCAAAAAGTGAAACTCATATACTATATAGATTCATTCCACACAAAATGAAATATTATTTTTATTATTATTTGTTGTAATTGTGATGATTGTGGCTTACAGCTCATGAAAACCCCAAAGTCAGGATTAGAATATTACATAAAACCGACTGAAAAAAAGCCCAGGTTGCTTTGAGAGCGGCCTTCAGCTCGTCTGCATTGTTGGGTCTGGGGTCTCTATTCTCTCACCCCATAGATTCTCTATGGGGTTCAGGTCGGGGGAGTTTGCTGGCCAATCGATCACAGTAATGCCGTGCTCAATAAACCAGGTTTTGGTAGTTTTGGCAGTGTGGGCAGGTGCCAAGTCCTGCTGCAAGAGGAACTCGGCATCTCCGTCGAGCTGGTCAGCCGATGGAAGCATGAAATGCTCTAAAATGTGCTGGTAGACGGCTGCGTTGACTTTGCTCTTGTATAGTATATGAGTTTCACTTTTTGAATTGAATGTTTTGAGATGCACCTACCTGTACATACGTGTCACCATCTCCATCTTGCGTGGTCAGCAGCTCAGGGGAAACTCCTCCGACTCTCTTCACCTCTTGCTGTATTTGCCGGTGAAACAGAGTGACTTTGACCCCGGCGGTCGGAGCCACTTGTCCCTGCACAGCTGGGTGCTGCAGTTCTCCTGCAGGGGGGAGCAGATTTGTGATGTTGGAGTTTACTGGCACAAAGGGGGCAGCAGACGAGGACTCTCTCTTCAGGAAAACTCAGAAACAGTTACACAAGCACCCCCACTTTACTGAAACTAATTAAACATTTGAAATGAGATCACATTTGCCAGCTAGCCTACTGAACGCCCACTATTCTACATCTTTTCAGCTATGGGCTATTCAGACTTGATGTCAGGTATACAGCTACAGCCCACTACTTTTCAATTTCATTAAACCCGTTGCAGTGACAAGACATTCATTCATTCATTCCTGCAACCAGACGTGTCAAACAAGACAACAACATGAGTTCATGCTTATTTTCTATTTCATTGTGTCAGCTTGAAACCATACAGCCATGTAGTGTAGTGAACAGGAATGAGGATGGAGAATCAAAGCCCAAACAGTCCATGAACCAAGAAATGACACGTCTCCAGTGCACTTCATCTTATTGACCACTAGATGTCCTACTGGAGCGCGGTGTCATTGAAGCCTCGAGTAATTAACCATTTTTCAATTAAGTGTCGAACTTCAACAAAGCCTCGATCAGCCATCACTATGTCCTCTGTACCTGGACTGTACCACCTCACTTCCTGTCTTCAGAGCGTCTCCCCTACTACATAATGGTATGATCCTAATGTGTCCTCCCACGTGATTTGCCGCATGGTGTGTCCATCACTATAAAAGTCTGAAGGTTTGACTCACCCGGCGCCAGTCGGCTCTTCTCCTTCTGCTGCAAACACCCGGACGCTTTGCTTGGGCTCGTTTTGTGCTTCATGAAGTCCTTCGGAGGTCCAGAGGAAGAAAACATCACGGAGTTGGTTTTGGTATGCAAACAAATGGGTGTTCAGTAGCTAGCTAATTAGCTAACCATGCTAAGGTGCACAGCTGATACATTTTTCTATATTGGTGGTTTCATTGTGGCCGATGAACCTGTTTGTAATGTTCTGTGTTTGCACTAGAACATCTTGAAGTTCCTCATCAGGCCTCTCAGCTGTTTTCTGTAACTCAGCAGCTGCAGGAGAGTTAAAGCTCAGGCTCAGTGTCACGTTCATTATAGTCCTGTTTAATTGGTGAGCATCTGCAGTGAGTTTGCTGCTAATGACTGGACTGCAGGGTCAATAATCACTGATCAGTTTCACCTTGTGGCCAATCAGTGGCTAACATGCTGGCTAGTGTTAGCATGTAGCATTAGCATGTGGCCTGTTTGGAAAGGATTAAATTAGTTTAAAGACCAAAAGCTAAGCATCAAATTGGTGGTTTATTGTGGCTGAGATCAGGTGCAGCTTCATCACATTTCGTCTGTGTTTGCAGGTGAACTTCATCTATAATGTCTTATTTCCTTTTTACTTTGGTAAAGAGCTGTAGTTTTATTGTGAAAATCTCTTCCGTTGCAGGTGGCGTGTCCTGAGTCTGGGCTGAAGAACCTGTGACAGGAACAGCTTGTGGTAAAAACGCTCAACTTTACCTAGAACATCACATAAATGTGTTTAGACAGGAAATGTGAGCTTTTATTTTCTCCCACATCAAACTGATTTCTTCCTGAACTACTTGTTTCCAGGTAGAAAACACACTAACAGTTAATGTTAATGGCACTAAATGTTGGAATTGGAGCACAAACATTGAAGATTTGTAAATTCTTGCAGTAAATAATTCTCTATTGGTGCTAGTTTGTAAAGGGAGAATCTAAAAGTATCCAGGTGTCTGGTGGGAAGAGATGAGGAATCAGTAAATCTGAACACAGGATGTTGTCACGTTAAATTTTATTTAAAATGAAGAGAACAAGTTTAACCTTCTCTCTGGTCACTCTTTGATCAAAGTAATGCTGTTTTTGTGTCTTCCAGGATGCAGCAGGAGAACCTGAATCAGCTGTGGATCCAAACGGAAGGTCCTGTGGAAAAGTAGCAGACTGTAGTAAGTATTAATGCATTCAACATTACTCCTCTGCAGCATCTTCATGCATCAGCAAAAGAAAAAACTTGTTTTTTTGTGTGTTCCCAGGATGCACCAGGAGAACCTGAATCAACCGTGGATCCAAACAGCACTGATTTCTAAATAAAGACATGTAAAATTAAGTGCAAGTTGTTGTGTTTACTTTTTTTGCTGCTGCAAGAGTTACTAGTTAATTGTCAGAAACTACTTTGAGGTAAAAGTAGACCAGCAGCTCCTCTTCAGTCTTCCTCTGACAGGATCTGCCTCCATGTTCCTGCTGGATGTCCAGTGAGCCAAGCAGCACCTTCACTGTGTCTTGTATTTTAATTAAATAAAAAAAAAAAAAAGTCTAAATCTTGTTTCCTGTTTTCTATTTTGTGATTTTTTTTTTTTTTTTTTTTTTTTGCCTTGGTTTAACTACACTGAAAAGGCAAAGCTGTGGATCCACCTATGGTCAGCATTTGTATAGCACCTTTCTATGACCTCATTCACACACTGACCCATGGAGCTGGAACCCCGACCTCCTGATGGAAGGATGAGCCACAGCTGGCCCCATTTTATTTTGGAGCAGAATCCTGTGTTTTACTGGTACTGGATTGAGTGTAATGTGAAATTGTATGTGTAAACATAAAGCCACTTTAGAAGCAAGTAGAAAATACAAAGCCAAAAGAAACATTGTTTGAGTTTGAAACATTTTAATTTTTTCCAAATGAAGTGCATAATGAGCAAAATGGCTGCATAAAATCTTACTCCAACTTTGGGAAACACTGGTGGAGATAGACCATCTTGCGCTGTCGTATTTAGAAGATCTTCAGGGGTTTTTATCTTCGTTTGGGAAAACCATCTGAAATAAAAGAAACACAAATGAACCTCCAGACACTTTAAAAGTGAAAGATGTTAATCAGGTCATAGAATCACAAGCTAGCTCCAACAATAATTTATAATATATCAAATAGTAGAAATCAATGATTTAAGTTTTAATTAAAGTTACTAACCATTGTGCTTCTTTCCCAACACATACTGGCAGGAAGACTCTTCCTCTGCTCCTCAGCAGTGAACACCAGCCCACCTGAAGCATGAAAGGAAAAAGAATCAATCAATAAGTGATCAGAAGTTACAGCTGTATCACCTTCATGTTGAACAAGGCTGCACACATCTGATGTAGGAAATAAAAGAGTGGATATTTGCACTGATGACTTTTCTCTCAGTCTCTTTACATTTACTTTGTTGAAATACATTTTGAAACTTGCTGTTAAACTTCAGTAACTATTTGAGACGGCAAATAAAATATTTTGACATTAACGGTGATTACTGACATTTCAATACAATTAGCTTTCAAAGATTCAAGGAACGTTGTCATACCAACACACGTTTACACACGAGGAGGTACGAAAATACGTTCTCAGGTCCGAATGTAGCGGCTGTTAGCATGGTTAGCTAGCGTTAGCTAAGTGGCTAATTAGCTAGCTTGTTACCATCATGTGTTTGTTCTCTTTGTGTTTGTATTCGGCCATTCAGCCTCAGACTGACCGCATTAACCAAACCCAACTCAGCGTCTTCATGATGTTTTCCTCTGGTAGTTTTCTTCTCCTCCTCCAAACATGTTTTTGAAGCAGAAAAACGAGCAGCAAAAAACGTGCCAACGATCCGCTCAGGCTCTTAAGTCATCTGCTGCTGCGGAAGTGTGCTGACATCATTTCCTGTGCTGCCAATCAGGCGACTTTCCTAATTTCCTTAACTAGCAGCAGGTGTGACCGTTAGCCCCTCCCCCTCCCAAAGGTCTCGCGCAGCCGCAGAGAGGACCGAGGAGAGCCACTCCGCGTGCACGCTGCTCATGAATCGCGCACGCGCAGAGCCGCCGCTGATCCCGCCCTGGCTCACAGAGCAGGATGTAAATGTGTTTGTCCCTGAGTTGAACCATGTTGGTCCGTAGTGAAAACTCCACTCAACAAGGTCCTATCTTCACCACATTTATACTGTTTGATGACTGTCCGCCTCTGAAGACATCCACATGCCAATTTTGACTAAGCGGCAAATTCAGTCCAAACGTTCCCAAGACTTGGATGATACAAAGTTATGAAGCTTCTGAGGTTCTGCCAAACGCTGTCACCGTGGCAACGCTGTGTTCCCCATGAAACAGGAAATTGTTGTATCTTCAGTGTACATTATACAAACTTGTCATGATTAGTAAGACTTCCGGTCTGAAGACTACATGACAATTAGTGACCACAGTCATTGCGCCACCTGGTGGCAACAGGAAGTAAGACATTTGTGCCAATCATCCTTTGATTTGCATGAAATTTTCACAGTGTAGTCAACACTTCATATGCTGAAATATAGGATGCAATTAGTGGCTGTTCTCTAGCGCCACATAGGGGACACAGGAAGTGACATGTAACTCCTTGATGCACTGTCCAAAATACATGAAAACTCTGAGCTGCATGGAAGGGTCGGCGTCCGGCAACAGGACGAAGCCACCGCACAGCCCGACATGCACAAAGGTGCGAGGGCCCTCCAACGCTGCTTGCAGCTTAAATTCTGTTTAGCATCAATAATCTGAATCTATAATCTGAATCTTGCTGTCAGAAGCAGAATATAAACGTCTGAAGCGCAGTTTAATATAATAAATGTGAGTAAATCAGCAGATTTTTATGCTTTCATAAGGAATTAATGCAGGTTTTGTGTGCGCGTGCACAGGAGTAGCTCGGTGACGGTGCTGATGCAGGGCGAGGGCGCGCGCTGAGGCATCGTGCCTGGCGGGAGCGCGCCCTTGTTGCCTGTGAGGACGATGCGGATGTGTCTGCGCATCCTCTCCGGGCTGTCCTCCCTCTGCAGAGCGGCCAGCACCCCCCCAGCCTGCCCCCGCCGCTAACGCACACGGTTGTCGGTGCACACGGAGACCTGCACACCGACGTCCGAGCTCCTCACCGGGACGCAGCGCTGCGGGGGATCCGGTTCGGCCATGGCGCAGCCCAGGGAAGCCGCAGGTGCTCGGCTTGGATGAAGGACGCGTTGCGCATCGGATAAACCGAGGAGCTCCCAAAGTTTCCCGCAGGGAGGAACCCAGAAACCGGACTTTGAGCCTCTGGGGAACGCTTTTGTCGCCGATAATGACCCCAGTGTTTGTTTTCAGTCTATTCTGAACTCTCACTCGGCCTGGGACGCAGGGATAATCATCAAGGCCCCGCTGGAGGTCCCCGAACCTCACTGCCTGAAACGCCTGTTTTGCAGCCTGTTGTTTGTTTATTTGTCCGCAGCAGCAGCAGCAGCAGACATGATGGATGCGGCGGAGTGCGGGGTGAGAGTCATGTGTCGCTTCAGGCCGCTCAACGAGGCCGAAATCAACAGAGGAGACAAATACATCCCCAAATTCAAGGACGACGACACCGTGGTCATAACGGCAAGTCAGCCCGCTCCTTCCTCCTGCGTGTGTGTGTGTGTGTGTGTGTGTGTGTGTGGAGCTCCAAACACTGCAGTGTTGTCGGGGAAGAAAGTCACCTGGAGCTCCGCAGGCAGGTTCAGGATGCCAAGTGCGCAATAAGCCCGTAGTGTTACAGCAGTTTAACCATGATGGAGTAAAATATGACACAGTTATAACACAGACACATGACTCAAGCTGCTTCTATGGCTTCATGTGATGCCTCTAATTATGGCATGCATGCTGATTTGACAGTAAATAAAACAAAGTGCATTTTAAAACATGACAAGACTTTGCAAAGTATATTTAAAAATGTGTAATTCTTGCTTAAAATAGAGAACACGAGGCTCCCACTAATAATAATTTAGTATTTAAATGCTCTCAAAATGTGAAAACTGGGCACAGAAAAGCAATAACTTTAGAGGAAGCGGACATTTTTAAAATATCTAATCAAATACTTTCATTTTCTGTGTCAATTAGAAGCCAACAATAGATATAAAATACAGAGGTGAGCTTCAGGTCAAATGTCTGATATTAAAATGGAGACTTGCTGCAGAGGAGTATTGATCTGTGGATGGCTAAACAGTAAAATAATAATTTGGCAGGGGTCAAAGGTTACACTGGCAGTGACTCACCCATATGAATGTGCTGATTCAGGAGGCCACATCACTGCTGTCTGAAGTCAAACAGGTACACGGCTGAGATTTGGTTCAGAGCAGCCGTTGTGTTTGTTTTCTACTGCTGGGTGTTCCGGCTGGGTGGAGCTAACACAGAAAAGTCCACACTCTGTGCCAGAAAGTGTCAGTGATTCATTAAAAAGTGATTCCCTGAATCATTCAACATTCACTGTCTTCACAAATGATGCAGAAACAGGCCAGAAAAACAGTGTTTTGTCGTTTGTTTGGTTGCTGCTTGAAATTGTAAGCCAGATATTCCTACACAAATTATTGTAGAAGTCCTAGATGCTGTATTTTCCCACCTACCCTTGAACATAGCTGTTCAAGGGTGTTTTAAAAATACAAAAAAAGAGAAAAATAGGAGTAGAAATAGAAATCCTGGATTATGATCAGCACCGACATGCTCTGTAAACTCAGGATGAAGGTGAATGCAGATGTGCACATCTTGCATTATTCCTTCGTCTACATCATCGCCCAGGAAACACAAAGTGCTCGTCACCGCCTCGTGTCATCAATCAACGCGCCCCTGAGGCCGAGCGCTCTGCTGCCGTCCCTGTCGGGGTTTCTCTCTCTGTGCTGAGGGAAGCTGTTCACAGCGACGAGGCTTTTCCCCCTGAGAGACAGAGGCAGTGGGTAGATAAGGTGTGGGGGGGATGATGGATGGTCACAGTGGAGCAGGACTTCTGCTTTTTAAACAACATGGTGAAAGAAACAAGCATCACGGGCCTGAAGCTGATCAATAGTGTGTGATGTGAGGCTCATACATGCAGTGTGTTGAAGTACGACTGCATTGTTTCACCTTCTAGTTTTCACTAATGTGGATAATCCAGTGAAAAGATACTGTGTGTTTGTTTTGTTGATGTAGACTTTCTAAAAAGATGCTATAGAGTCCTTAAATCTTATTTTAATTAAAAAACAACCACTTTCCTTCCGCACAAGCAGCCATGAGGTAGAGAGGATGCATTAGTTCTCTCCTTCTTCTTGAAGAACTTGAAGTTTAGCCTGAAAACAGTTAAATCCGAGTGAAGTTACAAGTGATAATAGAATAAAATGTGTTGTCACTAATGTGTCCTGTGCTGCTGTGAAACAGGGTAAACCGTATGTGTTCGACAGCGTGCTGCCCCCCAACACGTCGCAGGAAGGGGTGTACGACCAGTGTGCCAAACAGATAGTGAAAGGTAGGAAGCACACGCACACACTTTATCTGTCCTCCATCGTTTATCCTCGCGTCCTCTTTGTTCTAATAGAAAGGAGGAAGGGTTTGTTAGCCTGTGCACGTGCAGCAGCATCATCTCTGCTGCTGGTTATGTAACAGAGTTCAGATTAGAGGTTGCAGAGGCAGTGGAGGGTTTGAGTCCTTCACAGCTGGGAAAGAAATACGAGCTAAAATCTAAATCTTGATTTACTTATTTCTCTTAAATCAGATGATTGCTTAATATAACTTTGATTTGACTGCTCTGAAATGTGACCTGGTTGCTGTTAACTTTGGTCTCTTATATTCTCAGACAATTAGATAAACAAACAGGTGTTGAGTTCCATGAATGTCTAAATAGCAGGACTGTGCAGTGAAAGGGCTCAGTGTCAGCCGTGGAACAGTGTGAAGAGGAAAAGGGTTCAAATCCAGATGATTGATTGATTAACGGTCAGCGTTGATTTGTGTTTTGTTTTTGGAAACTTAAATGACTTTAGACTTGGACCTGATTGGAGCTGGTTCAGCAGTAATTGTGGTTTTGGCTGCAGTAACATCAGAAGTAAAAGTACTGGAAGCAGCACTGATACTGATACTAGTCCAACAGTGTTTTACCACCACAGTGCTCCACCACAGTGTTGTTGTTTCGTTCCAGATGTGCTGGGCGGGTACAACGGGACCATCTTCGCCTACGGGCAGACGGCCTCTGGGAAGACACACACCATGGAGGTGAGGGACTCTTTCAGTCTATATACCTTTTTAATATCTAAAAAAATACATTGTCAACCTGCTTCAGCACACAGACGCCTATCAGCAGGATCAAAGCAGCCAAATGATGAATCCCAGAGTCGGAGCCTTTTATTTTGAGCCTCCATCTCCAATCAGAGAATCAGAGCACAGCAGGGATTGTGTAACAGACTCATCAGACGCGCTAATTCCAGTCAAGCTCGTCCGCTGGCTGAGATTCGAGGAGCCGTCTTGTTCCAGGAACATTCGACTCTCAGATGTCCAAATTCACTGTGTTTCAAAGTCTCTTTGAGTAGCTTTTGTAGTAGATTTCATGTGGAAAAAGTAAACTTCTCAGCACAGACAGACTCTCCAAGTGAAGTCGAAGCAGATCAGCCTCCTGCATCATTCATCATGAATGCAAATTACATCAGCGAGTAGACTAATCCGCCAAGACACGCAGCCTAAAGCCTCTTCTTAATTCTCTGATCTGATCTGATCTGAGTCTGTGACGGAAAACCTTTGCTTCACTGTCTTTACATGAAGTTTTAATTCCACCCTTAAAACTCCCTGAACAAACGTGTTCAAGCATCAGTGTCTGTCGCTGTGTTCAGGGCAAACTACACGACCCCCAGCTGATGGGAATCATCCCTCGCATCGCCCACGACATCTTCGACCACATCTACTCCATGGAAGAGAACCTCGCGTTTCACATCAAGGTACAAAGGTCACAGCACGAACCTGCGAAAACAAACGTTCAGAACCTGATACGACGAATCCTAGTTTAGCTTTTGGGCCTTGAAAGTCACAGATGTGAGTCCTAATCCTCTTGATCACAAGCTAAACACAAAGTCCCTGTTTTATATTGGTTTTTAATCATCAGTCACTAAGGCAGGTCATCAGTTAGAAGATAATAAAGTTTATTTTGCATTCTTTATTTTTCCTGTAAAGTCTTATTCTTAGGTTTTAGTTTTTACCACAATAAGTCACAAGCCGGTGTCTTGGAGGTCCCCTAGAAAAATACTAATGAATGTATTATATGTCTTGTCTGATAGCTAAACTCCTCAAGATTTAAAGAATGGTTTTAATGAATGAATAATCAAGTTTAATGCCTGTTTCAGTAGCTGTTGAACAACATGCAGACACTTATAGGTTTAAATACCCTGTAATGCATTAAAGAAACGATGTTAATTAATTCTGTGTGCCTTTATGATCATGTTTGATAAAATGTTGGATTTTCTCTCTGCAGGTTTCCTATTTTGAGATTTACCTGGACAAGATCAGAGACCTGCTGGACGGTGAGTGACGCCACTTATCTCAGGTGTTAAACATTAAGGGTGAATTTAAGTGATGATAGAAGGATTTTGTGATGAATATTTTATGAAAAGTTTTAAGAATCACCATGTGATTTAGAGGATCTTTGTTCTGTTTGAAGTGTCGAAGATGAACCTTGCTGTGCACGAAGACAAAAACCGGGTGCCCTACGTCAAGGTGGGTTCACTGAACTGTGGCAGTAATTCACATCATGCTTAGTTTCCCAGCAGCCACATTAAAGATTCAGAGTCCTGTAAGACTGTGTAATATAATACGTCAGCTGATCAGCTGAAGCCACACTGTGATGGTCCCACCGGGATCAGATTGTGACTTTCATTCATCACAGCATGATGGTTACAGACTGTGGACAAGCAGGAAGTCTGAAGGCTTCACTTACTAGACTGTGATCCTGTGACTGTGCACTCTTCAGTGCCATAACTCCAGTTCTGTGTGTCTCAGGGTTGTACTGAGCGCTTTGTCTCCAGTCCGGAGGAGGTGATGGACGTCATCGATGAGGGCAAAGCCAATCGGCATGTGGCCGTGACCAGTAAGCATCTTTATCTTATAGTGTATTTATTTTGACACCAACCAATGATGTCTGTCTCCCAATTTTTTACTTCTGTATTGGTGTGTGTATCTTTAATGTTTTTTCAGCATTGGTAAGCAACATATTTTAAGTAGAAATATGTTTTACTTCAACAAACGTAGACTTTTGTTTACGAATACTGTAAAACTACTGAATTAGAGGTAGAAGTACAGCAGAACTGTACTTCAGGTATGAAAGTAAAGGTCTAGTAGTATATGTGGAGGATATATCGTCAGATATCTTTAGCTGTGTGGGTCCCAAACACACACTCACCAAACATCACAATACAAGATGCACTCATATATAAAAGAACAATGAGACAAAGTACAGAAAGACATACAAAGAACAAAGTAAAAGAAGAAGAAGCAAAGCAAAAAGAATAGACACTACTTTAACAAAAAATAGATTAAGGAAAGTAAATGTTAATGCATTAAGAAATAAATGGGTACAAATGAAACTGACACCTTATATCAAGTCTGTAGTGTGTAATATTTTTACAAGTGACATTATTAATGCAGAAGCATTAATGTCACAGCTGTAGCTGCAGGCGGAGACAGTGTGAACTACTTTATAGTTTAATCTAGTGGTTCCCACTTTTGAGGGAAAATCAAGTCATAGACATCAGAAACACGACAACAAGGAAAAATGTACTTAAAATCTTAATCTGTAAAGAAAGTAGTAACACCTGTCAAGTAAACAAATGAAATGAACAGACCTTCTTATCTCCTCGTAGACATGAATGAGCACAGCTCTCGCAGCCACAGCATCTTCCTCATCAACATCAAGCAGGAAAACATGGAGACGGAGAAGAAGCTGTCGGGGAAGCTCTACCTGGTCGACCTGGCGGGCAGCGAGAAGGTGATTCTCAGAGAGATCGGACAGAGAAAAAGATAACCAGCTGTGTGTGTGAAGCTGATGTGAGATGTGCTGTTTGAACAGGTCAGTAAAACTGGAGCAGAGGGCGCCGTGTTGGATGAGGCGAAGAACATCAACAAGTCTCTGTCTGCGCTTGGGAACGTCATCTCAGCACTAGCCGAGGGAACAGTAAGTATCCCATAATCCCCTCTGTCTCCCGAGGAATCTAAACTAAATGTGGTTTCAATCTGCAGACCGTGATGCGTTTGTTTTCCAGAAAACTCACGTGCCCTACAGAGACAGCAAGATGACTCGGATCCTGCAGGACTCTCTGGGGGGAAACTGCCGCACCACCATCATCATCTGCTGCTCGCCGTCCATCTACAACGAGGCCGAGACCAAGTCCACGCTCATGTTTGGACAGAGGTACCCATGGTTTCTGTGAAACGTTGTTTAGTCAAGAAGAAGCTCCTGTAATGGTTGCTGCAGCAAGGTGAAGAATGAAACCACAGGAAGTCAGACAGAAAGAAAGAAGATTAAAAAGTCTTTAAATGAGACGTTTGTTTTGTTATAGAGCTGTGACAGAAAATAAAAAGGTCAAAACAGTCAGGTTTAACTCCTCAGTTGTTCCTTAGCAAGTGTTAACAAGCAGCAAGGCAACAGTGACACCGAACACTACAGAGGTCTGTGTGTGTGTGTGTGTGTGTGAATCATTAGGACTGTGTGTGATGTCAGTGCTGAAAACAAGCCTCCAGATGGCTTCGAGTTTCCCACTGTGCATCTGGGTTTATTTCTGTTCCTCGATCCCTCTGCTGAAACCGTCCACACCGTGCTCTGTCCTTGTTGTTTGGTTTCTGCGCAGCGGGCCGGGCTCATGTGGCCATGCGAACATTCAACCTGTTTCTTTTCCAAGGACATCTTTAAGCTTCATTCATTAGTGTGGTGATGCTAGTTTACTGTAGTAAATATGTGGAAAGAGGACGCACCACTGAAATGTACTTATTTGACTAAAAATGTCATAATAAGGTTACGTTTTTACTTCCAGATACAAAGCAAAATCACATATTTAGAAATTGTGCTTACTTGTAATGTGTGCATAGTGAGAAAAAGCTGAAAGTGCTTACGTAACAAAGCAGCAGTGATGAGGAGACGAATGATTACCGAGAGGAAATGAGGAGTTTCAGTCCTAAATGAGATTTCCAGCATTACAGGAAAGATGTAGAGCAACACTTCAGACTCATTTCGAGCCACTGATATCTGCATCTTGTGGACAGATGCTACAGAATGAGATATCTTTATTTTAACACACTGCAAAGTTTGCGTTTTGCTGCAGCCTTAAACTGTACTTTACTCACTATGTGTCTGTTTAGAGCGAAGACCATCAAGAACACAGTGTCTGTGAACCTGGAGCTGACGGCGGAGGAGTGGAAGAAGAAATATGAGAAGGAGAAGGAGAAGAACAAGAGCCTGAAGAGCATCATCCAGAGGCTGGAGGCTGAACTCAACCGCTGGAGGAACGGTGAGATGCAAGGACACAGATGGGTTTTAGAAAGGCATCAGCCATGATGGTTTACCACCACTTCAGGTTTACACAGACTTAATAAGTGAGTTCAAATCACAAATCACAGTGTGTTTGTATTACAAGCCATGAGTTGATGACAACAAGGGGATGTAGTGCAGAATAGACATTTTTAAGAATTGTTTAAATGTATAGATTATAGATTAAACACACAGTGTCAGTTACAACCTAAATGGAGTAACAGAGGATCACTGATGTAACATTACTGACATATTTTAGATTATATGTGTGGTTTTGTTCCTCTCTTCTGAGACTGCAGTGTCTCCTCAGCATCCTCGTCCTTTTTTCCATCTCTGTTGCATGGTAACCAGCCCCTCTCCCTCTCTCTCTTGTTTGTCCTCTTTGCTTTAAAGACTCTTTCCCTTGATTCCTCCCTCTCTCTTTCTCTCTGTCCATTGTTTTTTAAGTCCTTTAATTCCCCTGATAACACTCCCCCTCCTTAGCAACAAATCAGCTTAGCTGCAGCCTCTCAAGCCTACACACAGATGTAGTGACTGCAGAGAACAGGAGAGGAGAGAGCCCCACACACACTGTGCTGATGCAGTGTTTCTGACATGAGTCAGCCACTGGCTCCTTGCCGAGCCATTTAAACAGAGCAGCTCTTCACCTTTTCAGTCTGTCCTTTCCTGCTTCTTCTGGTTTGTGGACGACTTTCATCTCCATTAACGAGTCAATAATAGTTAAAGCATCAATAATGTATCTGCTGCAGTCATGTCTTTCTAGTTTTCAAATTGTCTGTTCAACTATTTGGAGTGTTACAGCGTTGCAGGGCTGCTAGTTAGTTGTATAACAAAGATGATGCAATACTGAATAATATGTGTTGTTACTGAACGGATGAAGTGTGACTCCATGTTACAGGGGAGGATGTTCCTGAGGACGAGCAGCTGAGCTCCAAAGATCAGCGGAGCCTCGAGCCCTGTGACAACACTCCCATCATCGATAACTTGCTGCCGGCTGGAGGAGGCGACTCTGTCACTGGGGAGGAGCGGAGCAAATACGAGGAGGACATCAGCAACCTGTACAAACAGCTGGATGACAAGGTGAGATGACTCCTCCTCCTCACAGGAGCAGGATTTTTCATCTCTAGATGAAAAGTCTCGAAATCAAGTCTTCATTATTATTATGACTTACGGAGTAAATGTACTTGTAATTTCTCTACAGGATGATGAGATCAACCAACACAGCCAGCTGGCTGAGAAACTGAAGGAGCAGATGTTGGATCAGGAGGAGGTTTGTCTCCCATGTTGATATCAACATGGACATGTGAGTGTCCACATGTATGTTTTGCATGTATTTACTGACACACTCCGTCCTCCCAGCTGCTGGCATCGACACGACGTGACTACGAGAAGATCCAGGAGGAGCTGTGCCGCCTGCAGATGGAGAATGAACTGGCCAAGGAGGAGGTGAAGGAGGTGCTGCAGGCCCTGGAGGAGCTGGCTGTCAACTACGACCAGAAGAGCCAAGAGGTGGAGGAGAGAGATCTGACCAACCTGCAGCTGTGTGAGGAGCTGCAGCACAAGACGGTGAGTGGACTTCACCAAGATCATGTATGTGTCCTCGTATTTCAGGATGTTTCAGGTTAACCTTTATGTGTGTGTGTGTGTGGGGGCAGGCGTTGCTGTCGGCTGTGCAGAGGGAGCTGAATCAGCTGCAGGAGCTGAACGGCCTCCAGAGGAAGAGAGCTGCTGAGGTCCTCAACCTGCTGCTGCGAGACCTCAGTGACATTGGTGCCATCATTGGCACCAGTGATGTGAAGACCACCACGGTGAGGACAGACACAGATACACACACAGCATGTTTCAGACTGACACCGTTAACCTCCCCCCTCTGCTCCTCCCCCCTCTGCTCCTCTACCTCAGTCCTTTGAGATGAAGGGGAATGGCTCTGCAGTGGAGGAGGAGTTCACTGTGGCTCGTCTCTACATCAGCAAGATGAAGTCTGAGGTGAAGTCTCTGGTGAACCGCAGCAAGCAGCTGGAGAGCGCTCAGGCCGACGCCCACCGCAAGATCCAGGCCAATGAGAAGGAGCTGGTGTCCTGTCAGCTGCTCATCTCCCAGGTAACCACCAGCCAGTTCAGGGACCTCAGCTTTAATATGGCACAGTTTTCCTGGTGAGATGGTGTTGAATAGTCAAAATGAAGGTTAATATTTGCAATGTTCTTGTAATGAGTCCTGTATTTCTGTTGTTTTCCATAATGATGATGATGTTGTTATATTGCTGTGTCTGTGTGCAGCACCAGGCCAAGATCAAGTCCCTGACTGACTACATGCAGAACATGGAGCAGAAGAAGAGGCAGCTGGAGGAGAGTCAGGATGCTCTGACTGAGGAGCTTGCCAAACTGCAGGGTTGGTACATTAGAAGATCAGCACCCTCCAAATATCCACCGTTTTTGTAATGGAGAGAAATAACAATGTGTCTTCTTTGTTGGTTGTCAGAGAAAAGACATGATGTGTTGGGGGAGGAGAGGGAGAAGGAGGACATCAGCAGACTGGATGGAGACGGGGACATCAAGGTGAGCAGATCTGAACATCACAGCCATCTGTGCACAGCTGGTAACCATGGCAACAGCCTAATGAGTGGCTCTAATGTGTCTCCTAGAAAACACTGGAGGAGCAGCTGGAGAACCACAGGGAGGTTCATCAGAAGCAGCTCAGCCGCCTCCGGGACGAGATAGAAGACAAGCAGAGGATGTTGGACGAACTGACAGAGTAAAACATCAGTGCGCGCATGCATACACACACAGGGCACTGGTGACATGAAAGTTTCAGCAAATAGCTCCATGAAAAGCTTCTTGCATGACATTTATTCATAATCTGAACCCATTTAGTGAAAGGCAAGTGTAGAATGTTTTTAAAGAGAGACTATGTAGAAGAAAAGGTTCAGAGATGTCACAAAAGTCACTGTCCATATGACGTTTGAACCTTCAAATCAATGACTGTGTATTTAAGATTGTTTGAAGTATTTTGTGTTATTAATATTTTGATTGATTGGCGTGTTGTGTTCCTGCCACAGTCTCAACCAGGGTCTGTTATTGGAGCAGGAGAGACTCATGTCTGACTTTGACAAGCTGAGGGCTGAAGAGCAGGAGAAGGATGTGAAGCTGGAGAAGCTCATGTAGGTACCGCCGATGAAGGTGTGGAGCTGTGATGTTTAGGACATGCTGGTGTGGAAATGTGCTGTGTTTTCTGTGCAGGCTGCTGAATGAGCAGAGGGAGCAGGCCAGGGAGGACTTGAAGGGTCTGGAGGAGACTGTGGTGAGTGTGTGGATGTTTGCTTTTGTTAATTAGGGCCTGAGCACCGAGCGGTGCGAGGACATGCTCAAAAAAATCATGAAACTTTGTCTTGTCACTTCATCAGTTGTGGTGAAAAAGTATGTATGTTATGGGTCTTGTAAATGGGTGTGGCAAAATGCCTCCATGGCGCAACAGGAACAACAGGAAGTGGGAAACATCTAACGCTCTAACCCACTGAGCCACACACCAAGTCACTGAGCTTCAAGACTCTTCAGTGTTTTCTCTGGCTGTTGGACCTCAGTTATCTGGATGACAGTCAACCAGTAAACAGCATGAATGTCGAGGGGACGATTGTCACGTTTATGACAATAACAAACATCACCGGCCACAAACATCTGATGTGTCTGTTTTCCCTGTCTTCTCTCAGGCCAAAGAGCTACAGACTCTGCACAACCTGCGCAGACTCTTCGTACAGGACCTCACAGCGCGAGTTAAGAAGGTACATATCTCCTGCCTCTGGTTGTGAACACACCTTTACACACAAATAAAGATAAATAAAGATTGATTGAAAGGTCGACCATTCGTGTGCATCGCTGAACCTCCGCTATGTTATCAGAGTGCAGAGCTGGACTGTGAGGAGGGACTTGGCAACGTGGCCCAGAAACAAAAGATCTCCTTCCTGGAAAACAACTTAGAGCAGCTCACCAAGGTCCACAAGCAGGTGAAGTGATGAAACTCTGATTACTGTACACTATATTAGTATTTAGGACTACTGTTCTGTGGCATCATGGTGCCATTTGTCCATTATGTAATTCATTAACAATATTGTCCTCTGACATGTAGTTCTACTTACTTTCGTCTTCTGTCCTCAGCTGGTTCGAGACAACGCCGACCTTCGCTGCGAGCTGCCCAAGCTGGAGAAGCGTCTGCGTGCGACAGCTGAGCGGGTCAAGGCCCTGGAGAACGCCCTGAAGGAGGCCAAGGAGAACGCCATGAGGGACCGCAAGCGCTACCAGCAGGAGGTGGACCGCATCAAAGAGGCCGTCCGGGCCAAGAACATGGCCAGGAGGGGCTACTCTGCACAGATTGGTGAGCTGATTGTTTTCAACATTCAAGACTTGGATTGGAGGTAAAATAAACTGTACGTTACTGAATTGTTACTTCTTTGTACCTCAGCGAAGCCCATCCGTCCAGGCCACCATCCACTGTCATCCTCCATCAGAGCCGGAGGCGTCTACACCCACAACTAAAACCACAACGGCAAGTTAAACCTGTGAGTCCAAGCGAAGTCTGAATTTATGGAAAGGTACATTTATGACATATGACAGTTAATCCAAAGCTTTGTTTCCTCCTGCAGACAGACCATTAACAACTCAACGCATGCCCACCTGGATCCACGAGACCCGCCCCTCCTGTTGGAGCACCAATGGGAGGCCATCACGACAGACTGTCACTGCTCAGAGAGGCAACACCACATCCGTAGTGTATATAATGACATGAGATGTAAACAGATTTTATTTGCTGAATGTGGATTTCAGAAGCCTCACTTATCAAATGTTGTGCTTTATATCCTAAAAGTCAAAACCAATTTTCTGTGATTTTCCTGATTACACATCATTTGTATTCAGAATTATGCAAAAGATCAAAGCACAACATTTATAAATGAGGCCCTGATTTTCTCTCTGAAGGATGAGAAATGAGAAAATCAAGGTCACCTGCTCTGAAGTTTTGCAGGCGACTTACTATGTTACTTATGATTGCCAAGTTTGTATAGCTTTCCAAAGCTTGAGGAGCCCGAAATGTAGAATAATTTAATCTTAAACCAGCATTCATTAATTTAAACAAATAGTCTGACATTTGGGGAGACATGCTTAGTCAGAAGTCTGCAACATATCTACTGTCAGACAGTGAAACTTGCTGTTTTAACTAGAGGGCAGATTTTTTGTCACATAACTCAGCAAAAAGCAAATAAGTACATTTCTAAAAATGTCAAACTATTCCTTTAAATGTTTTTTTTGTGTTTCTCACCTCATTAAAGGTGAAGGTTGTTAGTTTTTCTTTACCTCTATCGTCTCCCAACAGGTGACAATCATCAAAAACATGAATGTGCTTCAGAAAGCCAAAACCATCCTAATTACACATTTCTGACTCCATTCATTACACCTCTAAATGCATATATGGAATTGAGTCTGAAGAAAATGACAAGAAAACAAATACTGTCCCAGTTCTAAGATTTGAGTGTCGTACTGAGGTCCTGCAGGAACACTGACCAGACAATCAGGCGCTTCTGAGGCTTCCAACAGTACGGCAGGTCTGTTATCGTCGAAGAGGGACAGTTTTCTAAACTCTCTGCAGAGCTCCTGATCAGCCAATCAGAGACCTTAAAAACAGAGTATGACAGATGAATAAAAAGCCCTAAAAATCAATAAGAATTAAAAATAATTGAATCCAAACAATCCTTGAAAAGTCTGCTTTTTACTCTGCCACACCGTGTGCCTTTAGAAACACCCAAACCACCAGAACAACAGACTTACCTTCATTCAGCATCTTAACAACTTCAAACTTAATTTATACTGAAAACAGAATAACTCCTTTTCCCCTCTAATTAAAGATATATTACATGTCTGTGCTGCTTTCCCTCCTGCTGCCACTTTAGCATGTTTTTGAATGGACGATATTATTCTCAGCGGATGTTTTCTTTGTCAATGCAAGAAGATGCTTTCAGTTACCGAGAGCAACGAGCGTCGTTGATCGGGGCTGTTTGGAGCGAGCGGCACATGGCGGATAAACGAATGTAACTGCATGGACAGAGCTTGTGTTAAAGGCATGCTCAGGGAGGACAAACTGGGGATTATTTGTATACACCGTGCATTTACCTCATCATAATGTACATTTTGAGTTTGCAAAATGTTTTTTAGTTCTTGTTTCTTTTGGCTGTGGCGTCATGTCTCTGAATATACCTACAACTGATGCAATTAAAGCTAATAAAAGATATTTAACTTTCACTCTATAATTCTTTTGTCAGAAATAAGATGAGCTTTCAGATATCTTGTCAGGATATAGTCTTTAATCCCTATACATATATTTCCCTCTGTAACATTGCACATTATCATCATCATCAGTTTTGGACAGAACAGACAGATGGGGTGTTTTGGTCAGGTCACGAGTAATATAAATAAAAATAATCAATAAATAATAGAAAAATCTTTTTCACACAATCACATATATAAAGTTCTACATACTGAGTACAACAATGTAACAGTTAAACCATTGTATCTGTACAAATAGATTTTCACATGTTTTTGTCACATATTTCACATACTTTATGATATACTGCACTTTGGGCCAACAGAGTCTCTAAATGTTCACACTCATCGGTACGTTTCTCTTCTCCAAACCTGGGCCGAGGAATATTCAGCATCTGTCAGAGCATAGTGGTTTTATCTACTGTGCCAATGCGATTCATCCCGATAAATAGTATTCTGTCCCAGGTGTGGTCTTCTCACAGGGTCCTCGGCTTTCTCTCGCGTTCTTCATGATGCTGGCGAACGATATATATGTTATAAAGCCAACACACTGCAACACTTTTACTGCAGAGAAAAATGAAATCAGTTGACCTTAATAAACACTCGGAGGAACAACAAGGTGAGGGCTGGGTTTGTCCAGACAGCCCCTTTTGACTAAGCCCATCTTTGTGCTGTAAACTCAGAATAATGCAGATAAAGTTGGACATGTTTTAATGTCCTGTATTCTCACATTTTCTATGCTGAAATGTCACATTAATAGAAAAATGTTTGAGGCTTTTAACCTTGAAATGTTAAGTCAGAGGCAACTAACCTTTACCTGGCCCCTTTTACACTGCCTTTTCAAGGCGGGAGTATTGCACCGCTATTCTGCTTCGCCACCTGTGTAAAACGAGCGAAGACAGAATACAGAGGGTTATTGTTGTTCCACCTTAAAGCCGGCAGTGGAGGTAGTAATAGAGCCGATTCGATGTCTGTGTAAAAAGGGTTAACCTGCAGGAGGGGCCTACGCTGGACGCTCGTTTGGTTCCAGTTTGGTTCAGAGTAAAAAAAGCAAAGCAGGCTTAATGGGAAGTCTTCTTTATGGCGACATATTGTGGGATTTCTAAAGATTCTTTAAGACACTTCTAATCTCGCAGGCCTACACCTAAAGAGCCGCTAAGGTCATGAGTCCAGGTACGACATGATTAAAAGATTGATCATCATAGCTTAAGTGGAAGCTTCCAAAGTCTTTTCTTGCAGAAAACAAATGCAAAGAAATGTGAGGGGCTGGTAAAGACAGTGAAACATCTCTACTTAATAATATTAATATTCATAGTTGGCCAAACAGCTCAGGACTTCATTTTGACAAGTAGAGAGTAAGAGGACGCCAGTGATACGCCCATGATGCAGATCTTCTGTGGGCAGCTGCTTTTTCCCCCTCAGTTGATCTATTTATAGTTTGGTCTGTAAAATGTCAGCAAAATTATGGATCATTTCAGCTTTAAACTTCACGATCGGATGATTGATTGCAAACATTATCTACATTATTGTGCACATAGTCCCACTTAGCCAAAAGCTGCATGGAGCAAACCAAGCCCTGCTCTTTCAGTAGAGTTTCAACACAGATGCACACACATTCACATGCATCCTCGACCTTTCACACAGCGCTCACCCACGTGCACTTCCCACACACAAACACCCACGGAAACAGACGGCCAAAACGGCGAATCTCGGCATACACGGTGTCCACTGCGCCTCTACACCCAGGAGTCGGGGGAGCCCGTGAACTTGTTCGCCCTGTTTGAAGGCCTGCGTGTGGTGGAGTAGAAGTCCACGTAGTTGGTGTTGGCTTTGAACCGGAGCGACTGGCTGGCGTAGCCGTCAGGGGAGGACGGGGTCAGGTGGACGGGGTCGTCCTCGTACTGCTCCTCTCTGTAGTCTTGGGGGGACGACAGGTACATTCTGTAGCTGTTGTAGTTCTTCCTGTCAGGTTCGTCGTAAAATGGCTCTGTGTGCTGGCAGAGGAACAACGATGTGGTTTATTATACAGTGAAGCCATGCATTGATGTTACTTGTCACTTGTAATTCCACTTCTAACTCTTATTAACTCAGCAGTTACAGAGTTTTCATGATATCTCCTGCTTGTCCAAAAACACCCCAATATTTAGTTTGCTATCATGGACGATGAAGGAAACCAGCAAATATTGACATTTAAAAAGCTGGAAGTTTGGGCATTTTTGTGAAATTATTAAATACACTTATTATATTTTCTATAATAGTCTGTATTGTAAATATCTCTATTTTATATGTTAACATTTTAAATTTATATTTGATTGTGCATAAATATATTAAACCATTAAATGCTTATTCAAAGTGTTGATTACTTTTCAGTCAATCGATTAATGAATCTCAGCCTGCTGTCTTCTCTGATGATGATATTGCCACTTCTAGCAGAAGAAGAAGACTTTATTGCCATAACTGTGGCTACATTTTAAATATTTCTTACCTGGGACCTTCTCAAATCATCTCCTGACTGGGAAGAATATGTCCCAATGAAATATGGGGTTTTCTTCTCAGACCCTGAAGAGGAAAATTCACCAACAAAGACAGAAGAAAACAGACACACAGTCATAATTTGGCGTTAATCTGGTGGTTTCCCATCATTTAAGAAACACGAGTTCACTCCCCACCTGTGAACTGCGGTTTGTGTAAACTGTTGTCTCCATAATACGTGTCAAGTTGCATAGATGACTGCGCTCTCTGATAGTTTGAACTATGTCTTCTTATCCCGAGCATCGCTGGCGAGGATGTTGCACTACCACCTGAGGAAAGAAACACATGAAAACATCAAACTTCACATGTGCACTTTCCTTCTTTATAGGATTTCCCTTCTTGTTTAATAAGGGGAAACATAATACAGCCGTCAGATTGACCTCACTCACCTGATTGGATGACGGGGGACATCTGCAGTGGGCTGGTGGGCAGGGTCGGCTGTGAAAGGTAGCGGTCTCGCTCCAGAGTGGAGACTGGAGTGACAAAGTGAGTGTAGTTCCAGCCGTCCTGCATACATAAAGTTCACATCGTGATTATAAGATCATTTACAAGTGTTTAAGCATCTCTACAATAAAAATACAACAGGTCGTTATGGGCTGGTTTGTCACTGATTGAACAAGTTATATTATAAGTATCTGAGGAATTACTCTAGTAGAAATCAGGGGGCAGTTTCACAATGAAATAATTTGATTCTGGCTCAGATTTAACTGATATTCAGACTTCACATAGATGTCTCAAACCTTCAAAGCTGTCTAGGTCTTAAGAGGGACTCAGCTCTATTCACCCCAGGAGAAAATGTTTGTCCTCTGGAAGAATTTATAAGGACATTTTACAGATAAAATCCATCTAAGAGTGTAAAAATAGCATAAAATGTCAGTGTAATGCAGCAGGGCTCAGGCACACGCATCAGTCAGGCTCAGGATCGTTTCCCCGGACAGATGAAAATGACTGACAGTGTCCTCACTGCTGTATATATCACCAACACATTACTGCAGCCTTCTTTTACATGGTGCCACTGGTCAGTCTCTACTGTTACCATGGAAACATGATGAGTCTATTGATTAACAGATAACTAAATGCTGCTCTACGGCCTGGAAATGTTTTTTTTACCTACTAAACTACATAATAAATGCAGTTTGAAGTTAATGGCTTCTTTGTTGCTTTCTGAGTCTGTCTGCTGGCGCCCACCTGTTTGTAGAGGCTCCTCAGCTCTCTGTACTGCCACAGTGTGTTCAGCACCTGAGCTGCTGCCTTCACAACCTTCATCGAGTACCTGCGACACATGAACACGGGAAACAATGTCTCACATCTTATAACAGGGTTTCTGTCACTGAAAAATGAATCCTACATTAGTATTAAAGAAAAATAAATTCTAAATTATCTCTAAAACAGTAACAGCTGTTTCGTACCCTTTCCCTCGTCCTTTGCTGATGTCCACCAGCTTCTCGATGCCTCCGCTGTCAGCTAAAGCTTTGGCGTTCTCCATGTTGCGGCTGGTGACCTCGTGCAGCGTGCAGCAGACCGATGCCACCGTGTCGTCTGACAGCACCGACGGGCTGCCGCCGGGCAGCCGGTTCACCAGGTCCCGCATGGCGTACTTTCCTACAGGAAGAGGCATCAGTTATGAGTTATGAGACCGACAGGAATATCTGAACTCTGCACAGACACTTTAATCCATTTTCATGTCAAAGTGCTTCCTCCAGATCACTGCACGCTCTTTAATAAGATTTTAATGTTCGTGCTTTATTGTGCCTGAGGGGTTTTGTTTTTTCTATGATAAAGTGGGTCTGACATATGATGTAGCCTCTCTTCTTCCTCTGTTTTAGGGTTCAGTATATGATCTTAATAAATGACCACTTATGGCTGTCAGGACTGCAACTAAGAAGGAAACCAAAAAATTATTTCATCATCATTTAAGAAACTGAAATCACAGAATTTTGTTGACCCAACTGTCTCTTAATCCAGGTGGGGATTCTGGGTGCCTGCATTGTCTGGATTTCCTCGGCTCCATAATGAGTCTGCAGACAGGAAATAACGTCCTTCAACACAAATGCTGCCCACGAGGGGGCGATGTTTTATCACTCTTTCAAAGTGAGCCTGACTGGACTGAAAGTCTTGAGTCACACTGAAGTGACAGAAAAACTTAATGCGAACAAGCTGTTGATGTTTCTGACTGAAGTGTGAAGATGATCTTTTCACAGTTGTGTGTTTGGACCTATCAGCTCCTTGTTGCGGCTGTCCAGTGCCATGTTGCGGAGGGCGGTGGCGACAGAGCAGACAACCCGGTCGTTGTCCATCCTCAGCAGCTCCACCAGGATGGGCAGACCTTTCTCCTTCCGCACCGCAGCTCGGATGTAGGCTGAGAACTGGACACACACACACACACACACACACACACACAGACAGGATTGACATTTTGCCCTGTTGCTAATATTTCTTCTCTACTTTAAAAAACAGAGGAGTCCAACCTTCCAGTTTCCAGCAGAGAGGTTTTGCAGCGAGCCGGCGGCGCCCTCCAGCGTGGCCGGGTTGGAGCTCTCGGCCAGCAGGTTAAGGTATGGCTTCACCACCGTCGGGTGCCACAGCAGCTCCGCCCCCCTCAGAGGCTGGGAGAAACCTGGGATGGGCCCAATGCCATCCCACTGCGCCAAAGACACACATCAACATGCACAATATAAATACATTCAGGTATCATCCTTTTAATCTTTGCATCCAAATCCACTTAAAACATCAATATGAAAGAGGAGCAAAAAAGTATATTCTGTATCTGTACCAAGCAACTTCTGGCACCAATAATAAGCCAATTTAAAAGTTTAAAGCTTTAAAATGCTTTTATTTGGACTTTCATCAATGAAATTAACTGTACTGCTTGCCTACCTGCTTCCATTAAAAAAACAAACATGTTATAAGATACTGAAATGTGGCTCAACTAACCCGAAAAAAAAAAAAAATCGTCTTAGATCTGGGAACAAATCTGAGGAGTCAGACGGTATAATTAAAGAGACTGAAACCATGTTCTCCATGTTTGGCTGGGAAACGGAAGCAGGCGGTGCTGTTTTCAAAGCAGTCTGAGAATCTGAGCTGGTTTAATGAGGAAACACATTTATCCAGCTTTCAAATCAGACAAAAACATTTCTGGTGGTGTAATTAGGAATTCAAATCAAGCTGTTCCTAAAGAAAACTCAATTATCGTCACTTTTCAGGAAATGCATTAAACTGCATTTACTCTGTGTTCGTACCTTGTCGTCGGGCCAGCCGCCCCTCTTCCTGCCGCGCCTCCTCTTGCCCCAGCAGAGGTAGTCCAGCTCCTTGGCCGGGGAGGAGAAGCCCAGCAGGGTGTCCAGCTCCTGGTTGCCCAGGAGACGAGAGGAGGGCATCTCTACCTCCAGCCGGTACGAGAGGTTCCTCAGGGTGCAGACGCTGTTCTCCACGATCTGAGGATGGGAGAGAGAATAATACCAGTTAGCTAGTTGGCATCAGAAACACTGTTTCTGTGGTGTCAGACTGGGACAGGACTTCTTACCAGGACGGCAACTAACTACTAATTTCACTTTTGATTAATCTGTTGATTATGTCCTCTATTCATCTAGATATATATGTTATTGTTGGATCTATAAAATGTCAGGAGATGGTAAAAAATAGTGTTTCCCAAAGAGGTAACGCCTCCAAATGTCTTAATTTGTCCACAACCCAAAAATATTCAGCTTATTGTCACAGAGGAGAAAATAAACTAGAAAACATTCATAATTGAGGAGCTGAAATCAGAGGAACTTCTTAAAAAACATCTCAAATTAATTAATCGATTATCAAAATAGTTGACAACTAATTGACCTTACAGACCATGTAATGGAGACACAAAGGTAAACCACATGGTCTGTGCCATAGAGATCTCTTTATGTCTGTATTAGTAATAATAAAATAAAGCAGAAGTAAATGTGTATCACTCTGGAAACACTGAGGGATAATCATCCGTTCACATCGTTAGGACTCACCTCCCTTTTGTTGGTCCCCACATGTTTCATTATTACATTTTAGGGTTAGGAATTTGTTTTGGCCGTGTCAGGGATAAGGTCAAGTCTTCAGGGAATACACTGGGACAAAAACAGGTTTGTATGTGTGTGTTTTTTGCAGCACCTTGCTGTCGTAGTCGGAGGTGTTGACGCAGGCTTTAAGGACGTGCAGCAGCGAGTCGACCAGACCTTCACAGCAACGCAGCTGACTCCTCGCCTCCTCCCCTGCTGAGCTCAGGTTCCTCACACACACACACACACACACACACACACACACACACACACACACACACACACAGATAAAGCCACACATTAATTCAGGCTGAGGTGCAGTGCGCGGATTCCCCCACAGGGTGGCTTAAAACCTGCCCAGATACAGTAAAGGAGGCAGCTGATCCTCCAATAGGAACCTTCAGCTGCTGCTAATGGAGAGCTGACATGAGAAGACTGCACAACAGCACATAACTCCCACAATGCATTTCTATAGCATCAATCTACAGCCTCGGTGTGAATGCAGAGAAACGCTGGAGGCTTCTGAGTTCAGATTCCCTGCAGCACAGCGACACTTAAAGCTGCGATGAATCACCATCGGTTTGCGTGCAGTCTGGATCAAAGATAGTTAATGAAGCCGTTAAAAATGACTTGGTCTGAGCAGTTAAAGTATTACCATTGTAAGTTATTACCATTTTTGTTGCAAGTTAGTTTCTCAGGAAACACACCTGTACTTGGTCCTGATTGGCTCCTGACAATAAAGAATGACTGGCACCCGGCCAATCAGACCGGTTTGTAGCATTTGGACTGGGAAGTCTCCACTCAGCAGGCTGAATTCATTCGATTTGGAGGAGATGGAGTCCAAAAACTGACCTTCAACAGAGAGAAATATTCCATCCACACTACCCGAGTCTGCCTGTGTGCTCAGTAAAGTTTAATCAGGTCTCAGGTGGGGTTACGCCTCTGCCAGCACATACAGACTGACGGACGGCAGAGATGGGAAAGATTCCTGAGCGTTAAAAACACTGTAAATGGACAACATACCTCTGGATCACAAACCTTTTCTGATGCACATTTGTGTTACTTCTGTATTCACTACATGCCATCACGTCAGATGCATCAGCGCTTTCAGGAAATCCCGTCACTTCGTCGACACGATTGCTATTTTCAAGTCCGAAACTAGTAATTACAGGAACTCTGATATGATATGGACACGCCATGAAGCGCCCACTCGATGACAGCGTGTCCAATTTGGCCCTCATGTCTCATGTGAGTTTCACCAACTCCAAGTTTCACGCTGTCATTTTGAAGCCTCATCGCCTCCTGCCTGCCTATTTAATTGCCCTTCCTGTCTCTGAGCTCATGTGGGACGACCCAAATGTTCATCAGACATGCTTAAGATTTTCTGGGGCTGTAGGATATTCCCCACCTGGGATTACTCAGAGAGGGAGCGCTTCTTCAGGAGAAAGCTGGACTTACTAATGTTAGATATGTTTGGTTCACATGTTTACCACATGCAGCTCGGGGAACATTAAGATGCTCTTTAAGATGGAAAACTGTGATCACAGAAAAAAGAAAGTGCTCCTCAGGCACTCTTAAGTAGAACAAGGAGAGAAATTATGTTAAAGCCTATATTTAGTTGGACATATTATTCAAATGCAGACCTGTTTCAATCTCACAAGGCCATTATCATCAGACTAGAAATGTTAAAACAGAGTATTTACACTAGTGAAAAGCAAACGCTCTGCACACTATTCTACTGCAGATAATAAATCTAAACCTTCATCATGGGCTTTTGACTTTGAAGACACACAGATATCACTCTGCTGTCATAGGCTAATGTGGTCAAACACATGCTTAAGGCTTTCATGCCTGCATAAAATCTCCATTACAGAGCCCTGCTTTGACGATTATGTGACTGTGATTATGAGCTGTGGTTTTACAGAATCATTAAAATGAAAAGCAGACAGAAAAAAAAAGCAGCGCACACGACCAATAAATCCAACAGTCCTCCTCGCATTTCAAACCCGGAATCGATTTAATGAAGTAACGGCACGCCTGGTGACTGAACAGGCTTAGGAGGCGAGGCACTTTGTTAAATCTATTTTCATTAAGAAATGAGAATGGATCCGTGTGGTTTTGGGGCAGTTTTAACAGTCCCGGGGACGGACTGTGTGCTGATGAATACACAGAAACATCAGCAGCAAACATTCTGATTAACATTCATAAGTATCTAGAATAATGGTTGCATCAATACTTATTTTCCAAAATGTTATTTTTCCATTTTTCATTTAAAAGGAGGATTGTTTTATCATCGCAGGACTTAAGTAAAAGAAATCGACAAAACTATGACTTTACTCCAACCCACTGAGCGTGTGCTCAGTTCCTCACCTCAGACAGCCGGTGGTGTTCCGCAGCAGCATGGAGGACTGAAACTTGACTTTGTGCTCGTCGCGGTGCGAGACGCTGCTCCAGCCCGAGTGGGGGATGACGACCGTGTTGGTCAGCGTGCTCAGAGCGTCGCGGATGATGGTCATCTTCACTGCGTCGCATGAGGAGAGGTTCCACAGGACTCCTGTGGGTGCAGAGTAAAGAAAAGTCCAAATGTAAAACAGTAAAGCAGAAGGTAATTATGCTTTTAGTGATCAGAAAATAAGAAAACAGTCTCATAGTGGCCAAAATATTTTGAGATATATATAAAATAGTTTATGGTATAATGATGATAATAATAAACCCCAAAGGTTTGACAATGAGGACAAAACATACCTCAAAAGACAAAAAACTGATAACACAAAATTTCACAGGAGCTTCAAAGGCACCCGACACTGGCAAATATTTTTAGTGTGGGTGTGATTTAATCCAGAGCCGCGCTCCACCCTGCAAGGTGCAAGATACATGTCGTCCCTTTAAATCCCAAAGTGGAAAGGAGAGGTACATCAGCAGAGAGGTGGCGTTTAAAGAAAGAAAATGGACATACTGCAGCCACATGAGTCCACCAAAGTGTGAAGTAAAGTGTTAATACACAAAATCCTGGCCTGAGCTGGAAAAATGGAAACTTTCCCAAAGCTTTACAACAAAGTGAAGACTCTCCTCTGTGTTTTTCCTAAGAAACTGAGGCGTCTAGCAGCTTCATATCTCCTGGTATTAAACAGTATGTGCGGTGTGGCTGCAGAGCTGTCGGTGGCATCCTGTTTCCAAAGCACATTATCTTAGCATCTGTCCCGAGGACTGTGCCGAGATCTGTTCTGTCAACACTGCGCGCTGAGTGTTTAAGCCGCTGCCGCTCTCACCTCCCACAGAACAGCCGATACACAGATTAATACACTGCCAGCCAGTCAGGCGGCGACACGGGCCGATGCTCAGCCAGCAAGCCGGCCAGCCGGGTGGCCAATGAACCTCGCAAGCAGGCAGACGCCCACACACATCACAGCCGGATATCAGCGTGTCTTGTTTTGCATTTGGAAACAGTGTGGATGCTGCTTTCAGCCTGAATTTACCCCTTTAGGATTAAAGAGACGGACCAGAGCTGACAACTTTTCCCAGTTTTCATGTGACCTGCTGGATTTTTTGTTTTGGGTTATTACTTTTGACGAGGAGTCACGTTTCAGTTTGACAGCATCCAGGTACAGTTTAGGATATTTGTAGTTAACACAAGAGAAAATGATCCAAAGCTGTGTGTATTTGTCCAGATGCCATCTATAAATGTTAAAGTGCTTTCAAGTTTTTTTTAATTTTTGTTTTCTTTATTTTAAAAACATTTTCTTTGTTAATCTTTTCGGCTTTTTGTGTGTTTTGTCATCAACTGTCCTCTAATAAACTGTATTTTCTGTATTTACTGGCCCTCCGAGGACAATTAAAGCTATTCTGTGCCAGTAAAGTAGCAACATTGCCCGCCAGCAAACAAGCATGTAAACAATTTAAAAATCACCTTTCCAAATGTTTGATGAGGACGGGAATCCATTCAACACACATTTGTTATTTGCAAAGAAACCCAAAGTGCATTTTGGAGAGAGTACTGAGCGTGAACAAACCAGTGACGAGCTCGCGGACTTCGTTGTCGGTTGTTTTCCTGAGGAGGCGCAGCAGGGCGGGCACACCACCACAGTTCCTCAGTGCCACCTTGTTGTTGTCGGTGGCCTTGCCGTACACCAGGTTCCTCAGGGCCCCGCAGGCACCCTTCTGAACCTCGGCCACCTTGTGATCCAGCTGGTCCACCAGGTGCTGGATCCCCCCCAGGTGACACACCTGCAGACCAGGAACCAATCACAGAGATGGATGAACTCCACACACACAGTGATGCAGAGGTGCAGGATGTGCTAGTACACTGGTATTGAGTTACTCTTTAAAGCCTCCTGTCTTCTGTCATCATCATTAGTCCAGACCTTATATATTCATCAATTTTGCATACGAGCTATTCCTGTATAAAACCTTGAAAATCAAATTATGTAAGCACTTCCTCTTAAGATGAGAAGATCGGTTTTCCCTTTCAGAGGAGCTCCTGGAGCAGTTGCATAACGGCGAGCAGGTTGACGTGCAAAGTGAAGAGCTTTTCCTTCTCACATCAGAGAAAAGAAATGTCATCATAGGAAACAAAAATGCATTGAAATGCACTGGATTTCTTTCTTTCAGATTCAAAGAGAAAAGTGTCACTGTTGCAAATCAGATTTTCACTCCAATGCTTTAAATTCACCTTCAGTCAAGTGTGTTCACAGTTAACAGCGTATTACATCTGGTTAAAATGGAAAAATGAAACTCAGTGTCTAAAGTACAACCAGAGAGTAAATGCATCACTGATTTTGAAAGCTTACAACTGAATTCAAGGTACATCCGCGTGGTTCATGTGGCGTTTGTGTGTTTTTTGCAAATCTTTGAAGTACTTTGTCATTTGAATGTGTTTATTAGTTAGATATGCATCTCCATAATGTTCCTCCCATGTTAATCAGCAATATTCTCCCTTTTTTGTTTGTTCAATTGCTTCTTGTTTATTTACAATTTTCTAATTTATGTAGGTATTTTGATTATCTGTTATCTGTTTTTATTTACGTGTGTGTTATTCTTTTTTCAGTCTTTCTCCGCAGTTTTGTTTGTATTTTTTGTAAAATGTAAAGAAAAATATGTTATTGGTCATTTTTATGGAGTATTTTTTAATATTGGCGCTATTGACTTTTAGAAATGTTGGATGTCATGAGAAGTTAAACTGTTGTAGCATATTCATAAAGTTTTTAACCACTTTTCTTTACAAAAAAGTAAAAATGTAATCTGTACAAATAACTTGAAGAAAAAACCTGCACCAACATCATGTGGCAAAGATTCTCTGAAACATTTTGGAATAAAACCTGGACTGAAAAAAAATGCAAAAAAGCGTCACTGTGGCATCCTCAAAACTTTTTTGTGTCATCTCGAAATAAACCCGTCTCAGGAGAGCAGCAGACGCACCCTGTTTCTCTCTGATTCTGTGTTCAAACCGTCACTGAAAACATTTGTTTCTGGCTACACGAGCAGGCGTCAGTCCAGGCCGCTCAAAGGCTAATTAAAAGCTCATCACCAAACAAACCAAACGGCACTGAAATGGCTCTCGCGTGGAGCTCCACCATTGTGTTGGAGTTATTTATTGCACGGGAAGCAGAGCAAAGAGAGAGCGTGCGGCGTTTCAGCGTGTCGGAGCACCGGCACATTTGGCACCAACACTACTTTAAGTTTTGTCTTAGCAGATGGCGCTTTGGCTCAGAGTTTGGCAGCAAAATTCTCAAATAAAAAAAGCGAGGTAAAACTTCAAACCCAGTAAGCTGAGAACACACTCTTAGAGGGGATGCAATGGGAGATATCCGAGGCAACATAAATGAGCAACAGTTGCAGCAACGGGCAATTAAATCAAATGTTGCTTTGAAAATAGAATATTCTCTCTTTTTTTGCAATACTGTTATCAAAAAGACATTAAAATAGCGTTTCTTTGGCTTTTCATTGTCCAACCACCAGAGCAGCATACATTTGAAAAGGTACTGCTGTCTTTTGTGGGTAGTGAAGCCTTTAAACGTGGCAGCACCTCCCTCCACCTGTGACGTGAGTCACGACCGTGACGTCCGCCTTGTTATTTTTATTCAGACAGCTGCCCAGCATGCCGTGTCACCTCACCTCCACCTTGACCCTATTGTCTCCGTAACACAGGTGCTGCAGGTAGGCGGCGGCGTTGGCCTGAACAGAGGGGAAGTGATGCTGCAGCATGTGTATAACCTCCGGCAGCTCGGGGTCACGCCAAGCAAACTCCCTGAGGGGAGAGCAGGAGGAAACTTACAGGAGAGATCATTCACTTTCTTCTTTAACTCTCTGCTTTCCAAAACTATAAAGAGGACATATTATGCTAAATGTATGTCTTTTAACATAAATATGTGCACTCTGTCTAGAGACCCTCAAACTACGAGAAATGACCATCCTCTCTCTGTTTCTGCTGCTCCATCTCTCATTAAATGTGTGTGAAAACCTTCAGTTTCAATTTGCCCCATGTGTGATGTCACATACGACAGCAAAATACGGCTGTGTGAGTGTTTGTGTAACAGTACAGCAGAGTTTTATGTTAATTTGATGTTTATTTTGCAGGTTAGCCTTTTAAATTTAGCATTAGCATGTTGCTCAGCTAACATGCCCCCCCTTCAGAGTGGGGGAGACATGTAGGTCATGTGCATGGAGATGTGTTTTTGAACATAACAGCATGAAAACATATTCTAGTAGGACCCCAAATACAAGAATGAACCTGGAAATGATCAGAATGACTTCTCTGTAGTGATAAGGTATCTAATAACATCTACATATGTCTGCATGTGTGTGAGTACCTGGGGTCCTTGTGGATGCTCTCAATGGACGGGGTGCGCGTGGCCACCCGCTCCACTAGTCCAGAGTGCCGGTGGGAGAAGACAGGCTCACCGGGGACCCTGTAAGAGTCGACGTACAGAGCCGCAGTGCTCAGTCCGTAGCTGCTTCTTTGGTACGGCAGTGTGCCGCAGTGGCTTGTGGTCCGAGGGAGGGTCCCCATACCTGATAAAGACATTTAAAATGAAGTTCAAGAGAGCAGTATCAAGATTGGAGTCAGTTGGTAGCTATCTACAAGAGTAAAATCCATACAAGGTCACATAAAAGGAGGAAGTAGTATCAGAATATCAGTGCTTTAACAGTCAGTCGACCATCTAAACGCAGCGGGCCGTCTCACAGGCCGAACCTGGTGAAATTCTGACTAAACGAAACTAAAATGGCTCCTTAGATCCTCTGCTATCAAACTCCGCAGAGCTTTCAGCTTTAAATCATTCTGCAAAGGCTTCAATTAAGAAGCTGCAGAGTACATGAAAGGTTTCAGCCTAATTAAGTTCTGACCTCAGGGAGCGATAATAACAACAGTTCCTGTGCCTGTAAACTGTGATTTCCGCCACCAATTTTGGTGAAATAATCTTCTGAGCAGCTGTGAAACTGAGCCCAGGATGCTGATGTGAAAAATGAGGTTGTTTGAGAAATTTTCTCTGATAATAATAAAGCAGCTATCAGTCATGTGAGGGAGTTACTTGAAAAGATTTTGTTTCACTACTATTAATACTGCTATTACCGTTAATAATCAAAATTCTGGTCAAAAACCTGTCGGGGTTGAGGACCTTTTAAGAGAACCATTTCAAAATGAAACTCAGTAGCTTTAAAGGGCAAGTACGCGCACAAGATCACACAGTTGCCATATGTAGAGACTTGCTGTACCTGTGTTAGTCCTGTAGAGGGAGCCCTGGGGGTCATGGGTGGGGCTGTGGTACAGTGGGCTGTGGAAAGAGCGCTCGTCGAAAACAGGCGTCATGTGGCAGTCGGGAGACAACGCCGCCCTCAGCTCGGGGTCTATCTGTCCAGCGTGACCGGCGTATGAGCTGTGAAGCCCTGCAGGCGCACAAGTGGTTTATTTACACAAACAAAATAATTATTCAGACACTAGTTATGATTGTAAAAGCATTTCAGTACACTTAAACATCTGACTGTTTTCAGGAAGGTGACTAATCTTAGGAAATGATTAAAATACCAATTTTTAAAAATGGTGGCATTTATCAGTGGTTTGCCCAAAAAGGTTTTGTTTTAGAGGGAACACACTAAAAATGAGGGGAACGTCTTTCTCAAATACCAACCAGGGGGCATTTGTATCAACGAAAACGCACAAAAACACCATTTCCTATAGCTGCAGGTGAAATGATGAGAAGTAAAATGTTATAGTAAAGTGTGTTATTATTGATAAAAGCTGCACAGGAATCTACAGCACTTCAATAAAAGGCACATTTATATGCTTAATTTAATTTAATAAGCGTTAATTAATCTTTTATTTCTATCCACAATTGTGCAGCCGTTTGTTTAATGTCATCTATTTAACATCTATCACCCTTCTGAGGTTTACTAATGATGATTCACTGCCAATGACGGCTTCTACATACATGTGACAGATAAATGGTATGGGTCCGATAAATAGCCGTTATAGCAGGCACAAGTATCAACATGCAAACAAGTGATTCAGGGACTTTTCGGGGGTCCAGTTCCTCAATTATTCCCATTTATAAACACAACGAGGTGCATGCACAGCTTTCTACATCTATGAGCATATATAAAGTTTCAGTCTGGCCCCCTTTTGGAAAAACTCTTCTGCTTTACATGTGAAATTCTTTCTGGCAGAACAATAACAGACACAGGAGGTCTGTCTGATGCCAAAAGCCTGTGAACTAGACAAAAAAATGTGCTGAAATTTATACTGCAGACATTTATCATGTTGGACGCTGGAGACAGCAACGTTTTGGGGTCAGAAGAAGCAGTGCGATAGTGGAAGTCTGCCTCAAATCCTTAATGCACTGACTGCAGAATGAAGAAGAAGCTGTGTGATACCAGTAGCAACTGTATAAAGCCTCTTTCTGCCCGTCATGGTCATGCATAAATCATACCTACATCTCATTCGGCTCACAGACCAGTCATCTGTGGGTGCGGCCATGCAAATCGAGTCTACAGCCAACACTGTATTTCATAACGCCAACTCATCCCAACTGTTGTTGTGCTTATGAATCGCATGAAGACTCCGGTCATTCAGAATCTGCTGCAGGCGCCGTCATCAGCAAGTCAAACAAGCAGAGCAGAGGGTTTTTCCATCCTCCAATCTCGGAGCAGATCAGTTCAAAGAGCGCTCCAATTATAAAGAGGCTTTAGGGCATGAGGGGGGGGCGGCCTCGGTGGATCAGTCCAACAGCTGAAGCACACACTTTGCACTTAGAGCCGGTGATGAAGCAGCTATTTGCTTGTGCAGTTGGCTTTTCTTGATTTACATAAATTTCTTAGCAAATAAGACGGAAAAACTCTGGTCTCTAATATTAGAAAACACTCCTTTGAAAGAAAGTTAAAAAGTGTGCACTTGTTGTGACACGGTCTTGTTTAATCTGGACCTCAGAGTCTTTCTTAAGGGCTCTTCAGCAGCCAAGGACACAAACTATAACTGAGACCTTCGGGTTGGAGGATGCTTGTGCCTGAATGAAAGAGAATCATGTCTTAGGTAGAGGTAGAGGTCTGAATGCAATTCATTCACTATCACAGCGAGCTCCAACCTTTTCTGATTGATTTTAAACTGGATGTTATTCAACACTGTTATTTATATCCAAAGAGGATATTATTACAGGTTCATACAACTGAACTGAACTCAGTGTGGAGGTTGGTGTGGTTTAGTTTATGTTTCAAATGTTTATTTTAGCATTTCAGCATTACGTTTGGTTTCAACCCTCATCTGTTACTTAACCTATTGGAGTAAAATTCATAATTTAGCAGCTATCTATGTCTTATCCATTACCTTTAGCTGACTAATTAGATTCCTTCTTGCTTGCTTTTAGTTTTCATGCACTTTCTGTTACTCTTACATGTAATTCTTCTTTTTCAAACCAGTAGAGACACTCCCTGGAGTACAAGTCCCCCTGTTTGGGAGTCACTTGCACTATTGCACAAATACAACTGAATCTCTCCTTCTTCTCTATTTCGGCTCAAACTTGGATCCTTGGCGCTCACAGCTCCAAACCCGAGCCAACCGCTGGTGACGGTTTTGAGCTGTGAGACCATCTCTCAGCTTACGTTTGTGTTTTGACTGCTCACCAGGTTTCACTACCTAAGCTGCGAGTGCTGCCGACCAGTAACGACCTAATCTCATATATCCATCTATTGCTTATCTCCGTCATGTAATCTGGGATTATATTGGATCTGCAGGATAACTGGGAATAAGGACTTAGGCAACGTATTAGGCCACTTAGCAGCACAGTGGGATGAAAATCACTCAGCTAGAGAATAGGAGGCATTTTATTTAGTTCACTGACTCTGCCTCCCACTCACACACACACACACACACAAATATAAACCTATCCACTAACCATCCACTTTTCACACATGCACAAAAGCCCAACACAAAAGCTTATACACACATCACCAACATCCACACAAACCCCAATACTGACGCTGAAACACACACGGACGCACGTCATATGAAAATTAAAAGCAGCCCACACTGATGGCAGCATGATAAAGCCTTCCAGGGCCGTCAGCTGATAATCACATGCTGATGCTCCACAGGGCTTTGTGATAGAAACACGCCTATATGGGTCAGTGGGAGCGGCTTAGTAAAGTGGCAGAGGGCAGGATGGAGGAATAAATCTGTCGCTGCAGCATCAGCAGCACTTCAACAGTACGACAGTAAATCCTCCACCAGCTACACAGCAGAGTGCGGGGACAAAGTTGTCAATGGCCAGTTAAGAAAACAGGAAAAGCTGCTATAGATTGTTATTTTGCAGAAGAAGGTCATGTTTTATAACATCACCCAGACCCTGGTGACAATGTGTAATACATCAGGTTTAAAAATACAGTATTTTAGTCCGTTTTTGTTTTGAAATTTGCCCCACAGAGTTCTCGAAGGCATCTGTAAACCAGACTCAACGAACAGCCTGGAAGCAGCACAGACATAATCCCACATCTAAAGTTTCTCAGCCAGCCTCGGCTGTCTTCACCACTCAGGGAAGCATCAAGTCAAAGGTTGGATTTCCATTAGCTTCTCCTCATTATCATCCTCCTTATAAAATTACACTTATACACCACAATTTTAGCTGTTTTACAACCTTGCAAGTGTTATCCGCTCAGAGACCGCACAGTTAAAGTGGTGCGGAAGTGTTTAACTGAGCTGTTTGTTCCTCAATCATAAAAAGGAAATTTAAGCGCTTAAAGAGTCAGAAAAGAACGAGTAAATGTCAAAAACAGATTATTTTCATTGCAATAAAAAGTCTGCCAAACTATATTCTGGAATTTAGTAAATTAATTAATTAATCAAAGCAAAATCCAAGTAAGTAAATCTGTATTATTTAATTTTTTGCAGTGTTCAAAGTCATTTATTTGAGTCATTTACTGTTAGTTGTTCCACACATTAGCCAAGTCCTGCTTCTTATAGGTGAATATATATCATTGTAAATTAAATATCTTGATATTTATCGAATATAATTAAAGCCATCCGAACATTAACTGTCTGAGACTGAAGGACAGACTTCCAAACGCTCCATACAGCACCTGCATTGGCTGGAAGTGAAATGAATTCACCTGGAGTCCCGGGGGGGGGGGGGGGGGGGGGGGGTTCCTCATTAGGTGGTAAAAGTAATTCAGGACAGGGGCTCTGTCTTACTTCCATACTGTATATCATTACTCTACCCAAGTTATGGGTATGGAGCACATTCAAGAAACTAAATGGAACAACAGTGATAAATTGTATCCTGAAGTTGCATCTGATTAATCATTTGGTCCATAAAATGCCAAAGAAATGATGCAAAATTCTGCTTAAACACTTCGCACGATCTCATTTTTTATCCCATAATGGCACAAGGGATAGTTTTTACCCCCCAACTATAACATAGAGAGTCATAGTTACAAGATAAGGTCTCTAATTATCTCTGATATAGGCAGTGTGCTTATGTAATTTGGGAGTACATCTCTTTTCATTTGTATTACATAACTCTCATGAATATTAACCACTTAAATAAGCCCCTATCTATCATATTAACATATGACGTACACTTTACAGTATTAGTACATAATATAGGTGTGATATACATGTTTACATCAACATTTCAGCAAAGATAAGTTACTGTTGGGATGAGACAGATGATAATCAGAGGAAAAGGCACAATAAAAGACTATCAAGACATCTACAGTAAAAGTATTGCTGCATGTGTACTGTACATGTGTACTGCAATCAACTGCTAGTTTCCTAAAAGTAGAGCATGTCAGATTGAATAGGGAGTTTTGCTTCAGCTACATGAGGAAACACACGGACTAAAATCACCCGCTGCTTCCTCTTGCTCCCCATCGACTGGCTCATAGTCAGACCGATAGATACTAACATGGTTTGTTCTGCCAGCCATCAATTTGCTAAACAGCACATGGGACTCCTAGAGGAAGCACTTTACCACAGGAAACTGTCATTGTACTCATTTATACTATAGATCTGCGCTTTTTACACTGAATAATCTTTTTCTGGCTTGTTTTCTGTCATATTGCTGCAGATCAACCTGCAAACAGGATTATAATTAAGTCTGAGTTCAAAACATCTACCTGGTAAAAGTGAAATCCTCCATATTCAAAGATTACATTCCTTATTTTTCATACTGGCGTGCATCAAATAAACTTTTATCAAACCCAGCAGCATGATCTGCCAGTGCTGTAAGATAATTTGACTAAAAAACTCCCATGAAATGAGCTCCCTAAGCCTGCATATGAGATAAAATCACCTGCCGAGCTTGCAGTTTGGCTGAAAGTTATTTTGTTCAACATGCAGCATTATTTAATAATTCTCACTGCTTCACAGAGATACAGCGAACTCTGCTTGGTAAAAGTGTTGCGAGCTACAATATTAAATCAGCGCTGCTCAGTCAACTTTCCCCGGACAAAGAAAGGTTATTAAATCAACAGAGGAAATGGTGTCGAAGCTGCAGAGCGTGCCTTTGTTTATTTATAAGGAGGAAATCTGCTCAAAACAATTCGCACACACACACATTCAAACCATCCTCTGTTGCGGCTGTGATGCCCGTAACTGTGCAGTGAAGTGTTTTGCTCAAAGCAAACCTGACGTGAGTTTTTCCGGCCCAGATTTTGACCTGGTTGGATTTGACCAGGCGGCCCTCCGGGGCACAAACTGACCTCTCTCACCGCGCCGAATCAAAAGATGGGGCACTGAGCAGAGAGCAATAAGAAAGACTGCACCTTTCACTCAATATGCACTCATCAGCCTGTGTGCAATATAATATCAGCCCACCATTACCAAGCACCAGACTGTCAAGGGCGATCCCAGAGCTTCACTTAAGACGTAGATATTTATGCACATATATTCTCTCATCAAACTTTAATGTGGCTGTAAGAGTTTTATTGTGTCTTTGAATTTAATGTCTCAAAGGACTTCCCACAAGCCTTTCAGGGAAAATAACTGAGCTGAAATACAGACGGCTGAATGATTTCAGGCTTTAAAAAGACTTCTTATTGAGTCCTATAAGGATTCTGTTTTATCCAAGCCTCATCATGGCCCACTGCAGTATTGAACACTTTTAAAAACTGACTTTGTGCCGATAAAAAAAGTCTAATATTCCCTGACTTTTCAGTAAACTGTGCAGCTGTGATTCCCAGCCTGAAGGTCGGCAACTAAGCACTCATTTAAGGGTCATTCACAGTTTCAACAACGACGGATGTCCACGATATATTGGACACATTTCAGACATAAAAAAATGAAAAACAATGCCCACGTTTGTGACTCCTCTGATCGAAGCCAGTGGTGTTAAAACACTTTTAGAACCACTGATCCAAGCATCACTTCTTACAGTGAGAAACACCTGTGAGCTTGAAAATACAGACTTTCACAGCAGCTTTAAGGTGCAGTCACACCAGCACCTCTGTGACTATTTAATCTGCATCTAATCTACTTCAAATGAAGCCTGCAATGCTGGAAAATTGAAGAATGTTTCGCCTCTTTCAGTGCGATCTATGACTGGCACCACGGGGTCCTATTTTCATCACACAAGTGGAACGACAAAAACATCTTTGTGCAGGGTTTTATCAACACTTAATTAGTGCAATGATGGCAGAAACAAATAATAAAATAAAAGAAGTGGTGTTTCAGTCATTATTCTACTGTATTTCATGTTGTAAGAAGCAGCAGTGTGGATGTCAGACTGACCTATGAGGCTGTCGGGGCGGGGCAGAGCGCTCCTCTGGTACAGGCCATAAGGATCAGCTCCATAGGCCAGGGGTTGGCTCTGCCTGGGCAGCGTGGAGCCGTAGTGCTGCGGCACCGCCGTCATCCCCGAACGCAGCGGTGACCCTGTCAAACCCCTCCCCTCCACCAGAGAGAGGGTGGAGCCCAGACGACCGCCGGCCCCTCCTGCTATCACGCCTCCTCCCCCACCCACCAGGGCCTGCGAGCCGTCGGGCGGGGAGGTCGGCGAGGGGCAGGAGGGTGGCATGGAGGTGCCGGGGAATATGGCAGCCAGAGGTTTTGGCTCAGAGAGGATGGGAGAATCGTAGGTGCTGCCTTGGGATGTTCGCAGGGAGATGCGGGAGGGAGAGACCGTACCAGCAGTCCCACAACCAGGAGACTGGCTCCTGGAGGGGAGGGAGGCCATCCTCCGTAACATGCGACCTGACACCTGAGAGGAAGACGGGAGAAAAATTAAATGAATGCAAATGTGACATTTCACATTGTGTGATAACGAGGAATCTGTTTTAATCAGGTTTTATAAAATATCCTTTTATTTCATGGGTTCATTATACATGTACACAACTGTTTATTATGTTTGCATGCCTGCTTTTATGACTACGACTATAACTCACTACTAAAAAAGGAATCTAGACTATCAAAACACAACCACAAAAACCTTTACAGAAAAGATACACCCTCACCTTTCTTATAGGTCTGAAAATATAAATATTCTTTTCTCGTTTTGCTTCTGGAAAATATATCTACAGCCCATCAGGAGTGGATTCACTGAGGATCCTCCAACACCACAAAAGATTTAATGATATGTTACACATTTTTTAATTAAGATTCATTTGATTGTTGACACCCAGACCCAAAACAATAAAAATGTCAAGTATCATATCCATGAAATTGCTGACAATTAATCAGTTCAGCATTTCTGCTTCATGAATAAATACCTAAAAAAAGAAAATTAGACTCTGCCCTGCTCCCATTTGCAAATAAACGTACCAATTACTAGTAATGTGACACTTTAGAGGCCCAAAGCTTTATCATGTCTGATGAAGGGCATCATTATCTTTTCCATTTGTCCACCTAACTGAACGTGCGTGCCTTTGAATAAATGTCTAAATAATTATACCGTAGACTGAGCTCTGCATGTAGTAAATAAATTACGTTTCAGGGAAGATTTGACTGAATATTTCATATCTATGGTGACAAATATTTACTTTTCCCTCCTTATTACCAAATGTAAAATGTCCCTCAATTACAGACTCAGCCAACTGGATGCCGATCTGTGCCGCCTTAATCCATCAAAGCCTCCAACGCCTCGAAGGAAAATTAGGATCCAAGGCATGTAAGCCCATCCAGTGAGGCTGCTTGGTTTGGAATAAATCAGGAGAAAATTCAAATAGGCTCACTATTATCTGTCATTCCTGCTTCTACTGTCATGCAAAGAGCATATAATTAACAGGCACAATGAAAGCAGCTGATAGAGTCTGGACAATTTTAAGGTAATATTCAGTGTGATTTGAAGGGTCTAGCTCATGTTCTGCCTCATTCGTGACAGTAATTAACGAGCGCCAACTAGCTGTCTTTACTCTGAGGACACGCAGCGAATTCACAGCGAATAAAGGTGACACCAGTCAAAAATAGCGGCACAAGTGAAGAATAATATGGCTTTTAATTTGAGAAAACAATCTCAGCTCGGATTGGTCCTACTCAGTGGATGTACTGGAGCTTTGGAGCATGGCACCACGTTTGCATGTCAAGAAATCCAAAGTTTTGCAGAGGGTCAAGACAACTCCAGCTGCTGATGAAGACCATGTGATACGATCAGAAACTCCAGAGGAGCTACTTTTAAATTACTTTGCGGTAAGATTATTTCTCAGCTGCTATTTCCAAAGTCAAGAATGAACTTTGAACCTCATGATTTCTCATACTTTCCAATTTTCAAACCATTATTCGTATAACTATTCTCAGACTTGTGCAAACACGTCTCTGCTCCTCCTAACAACAAACCCATCATACTAAATGGACGGCGTAACCCAGTGCAGATTACCTGCCCGGAGGCTTGACCCTCAGCTCTTGGGCTTCTCGATAACGAGGCTCGGGGCTCTGAACGCACCACGTTCTGGTTGCTGTAATAACTAACGCTGCTGTCCTGGTAGCCGCTGTCCGAGTACGAGGTCATCTGGGCCGAGTGACCTCCTGAGCCTGAGAGGAACAAGAGATAAGAGGGTGAGGAAACACTGCATCCTCATCTGCTTCTTGGAAATGTTACAGTCTGAGGTGTGATCAAACTGATGCACAGCCACCATTATATATATCTGTCACTGCGGTTTAATTATTTGCATATTATCTAACTTGGCTTTCAACTTGTTAAAAGGCATTATGCAAATACGTACGCATGGATATCTGCATTAAGCCTTTATGCTGCTCCTGAAACAATCTGCATATACTGTACAGCTTCGATAATGCTGGCCTACTTTCTGCTGTAGGATGAAGAGGAGGGAGCATGTGGGGGATATTTTTATACTATCAGACCCCTCCAACTGTATGGAATATAAATAAGACCAAAGGCAAATTTGTTTTTAAAATTTCAAACAGCTACTTGGAAGTTATGTTTACTTATGATATTGTAATTTATTGTAATAGGAGGGAGGTTGAATAGTCTTTGTAAAAAAAACTCTCAGGGTTTGGTTCAGGCGTTTTGGATGCAAAGTTTTGACAAACTGATGAAAGCATTTAAAAGTCAGTCGCTTCCTTCTCTGTAATCCGTTCAGAGATAAAACAGCAACTCTCCTGCACACATAAGAATTCACAGCTGCACTGACTGCATCAGCGCTCCGCTCTATCAGCCTCCCATGTTTCATGGTTTAACACAAGCTTTGAGGAAGCTTGATGGACCGAAATGTCAACCGCTCCAGTGAAGATGCCTAATGTCCAACAGAGGCAGGCTGTGGTTCTACTGCGGAGCTCCCAGGTGTGAATACATGGGAAACTTTCCCGACAAGATGCTTAGAAATAAAGAATAAAATTCAGCCAGCAGAGTGGAGACAAGCTTTATATTTTGGGTGATTTGAACTGATCTGTATAGATGGTTTTATACATTTCATACATATATATATATATAAATCTGAGTAACCGCTTGGAAAAACATGCACATCAGCCTCCTACAGTGGTGTTAATCACAAGTGGGATCGGTGGGATTTGTTATCAAGGTTCAGATTTCTCCCACTTGGTATCAAAAACTGAGGAAATGTGTTGACGTGGGTGGAAACCATGGCAGCAGATTGACCAGCGATGGTAAAATACCTGACGTGAACTTAAAGGACAAGACTGGTGATGTTCTATAATTTTATTATTGTCAGCAAATCCCATCAAAAGAACTATCAAGTGTGGTGTGTGTGTGTGTGTGTGTGTGTGTGTGTGTGTGTGTGTGTGTACCCAAAGTCTGATATATCTTATTCCTTCATTACTGTCAAGTGACATGCTCCTACATTATTTATTTTGACTCACACGCCGTCCTGCAGCATCAGATACTCACAAGAGCATCAAACGTGGATTCATCCGCAATTAAATTAGTCCCCAACAAATGCACCATTTCCTCCTGTTTGAGGAAAGTTTGCTCTAAACTACAGTGTGCAGCTGCTTTAGGAGGAGAGGACTGTTTTTTTAGAATGATAAACTATAGATTTGTGACCTGTTTTTAAGGATTTACATCTCCAGTAGAACCCACTGCGCTCGGGACTGAGAGCCACAGGGAACGTGATGAGACTAAAATATTATTGCTTTTGTTCTTTTTGTGGGTTTTGTTGTCCAAGTCACAAGTCTTGGGTGTTAATGACACTGAAAACATTAATGATGGGGTTCCTCTCTAACACATCATCTTTTGCCAAAGTTAAAACAGTTTTGGTTAAAGATATCTGTTTGGGTTTTTTTTAGACTCTCCTCACTGGCTCAGCAGGAAAAGGGTGTTGCTAGGCAATTTAGGTCCTGATGAGGCAGATTAGATGAGTTTCCAAGCATTAACCAACTAAACTTGTTATTTTTGTCAAACTTTGTAGTCATGAATATTAAATGTAACAGAGTTAAGATCAGAGACCAGGTTTTCAAAGATGGGTTTTTTTTTTTTTTTTTAAATCAAAATGAATGGCTCAGTTCTGTTGTTGTGACTCAAGTCAACACCTCCGTTTTGTCCCTGACCTGTATTAGATATAAAGAATAAAGCCAGAAAAGCAGCATCTATCTGGTTACAGCCTAAAATGCTGCATCTAATATTGATAAAACAGCTTCTTCAATTCAAACATCTAGAAAAGTTAGTTGTCTTCACAACAACAATTCAAAAGTATTTCGAAAACATCCAAAAATGTTGCCTTTTCCTTTCAGTACCCGCTAAGAGGCCATGTGGTGTGAACATTTAACAGACCCTCACTGTCATGCAGGGAGGCGCGGTCCGGTTCAGGCAGGTAGAGTCCCTCCTCTGCTTCCAGGTGACGACCAGGACATCCCGACGCCTCGATGACTCCGCCCTGCGACTCCCCGCCTGCCCAAGCAGGTTAAGAAAGTTCAAAAACAAACAGCAAGTCCGTGGCAGACTGGTAGTTTGGCATTTATGCGTGAATTCAGACTCCCATGGGGCTGAAGAAGTGACTACATTTCCCTACAGACGAAATATAAAATCAAAGAGCAGCAAAGTCTGTATGAAAACAATTTAGTGCCTCACTTTTGCAGACAGAATCTTTTTAATCTAGAAACCAAATGTATCGATTCCTTGACAGAAAACAATGCGCCATTTTATAACAGTACTTTGGTTTTATTGGAAAGCCGACAGTGAAGAATGGGCCAGGAAGCGCAGTGGAGGGATCTGTGACAGAATAGTAAATGGGTCCATTTCATAGCCCATATATACCGGCGGAATCATTGTTTTGTTTTGCTTCACTGGCTGGTGCTGCATTCTGGCAATTTTCAGCCCTTTGGAGGCTAAATTGACTTTCTACATCTAGAAAAATGCCGTCTTTAGTGCCAAATCATATGGATCGTATTTAAAGCTGTAGGCCCTTTTGTTTAGAGTACAAGATGGCAGCAGTTTATCCCATCTTTCTGTCACCTTCTCGCCTTCAAATCATCTTTTTATTATTAAGTCAAGAAGAAGAAATCCTACCTGCAGATCTCCATGCAAACGACTTCTCAGATGAGCTTCAGCAGAGGAGGAGAAGGGGAAGTGGAGGAGAGGAGAAAGCAGAGGGAGACGCAAATCAAATCAGAGTCACGGCCGAATACTTTACATCCAGGAAGAGGAAGTGGAAGGAATCTTTTGCCCGAGAAACATTTCCTCACACTCAATCTATGAGGAACTTAAAGAGAATGAAGCCTCTATTATTAGTGTGTGAATTTCAATTTACTTTCCAAATTGATAAAAATGAAAGTGAGTTGACCCCAGCTGGAAGATGTTATATAACCTGCCGCACAGCCGTGCCTCGTCTTATCTGGGCTAAGAAAACACCTGCAGCTGGAAACAAATCACTTCTTTGGATAACAAGATAACAACAAATCAAAGCCCTGCTTAGGTTATTAGATGCTGTGATAGCAAGTATTAAACCTGTCTGATTATTTCAGGAGCAATCGTCACTAGTTTCAGGTAGATTTGAGGGTCAAAATTGCGCAAAACATAAGAATATATTTAAATGATAATTCCCTCTATAATGTTCAGCACAACATTAAATCCAGTGGTTGGATGTGAAGGTTTGTGTTTGTAATCAGGGTGATGTATGAGGGTTGTGACAGCCCGATGTAACTGTCATCTATGTGAACATCATCCCTCATGAAGATAGGAATCACTAGACAGTGGTCTGACAGAGCGGGCTGCAACCATGCAGGCACCCATCATTATGCTTTGGGTGCGCTTTAAGACTAAAATCTAACTTTGGTTCTAAACAGGAAATTTCAAGAAAGTAAACAATTCCAATTAGTCTCACAAAGACAGCCTTAAAAAACAAAATCAGATCATTTTATCAACCTCGTTTGAAGAAATCAATTTTTTCCAGAAGATGGTATTGTGACTTTCAGTCTCAGATCAGATTTCTATGAATAGTAAAAACATTTAAATGGCAGAAAATTATCTAAAGTGAAGGTTTGGCTCACCATCGCCCCCCTTTTCATTTCCAGCTGACTTGTTTTAAAACAAGAGCCATGTGAAAGTCTCTTGAATATGCTCTTGATGGGGCGTCCCGGTTGCCAACTGGCCCCTTTTCCTCTTCACTTGCAGAAGAGTGAGGCTAAATCTGAATGTCCCACGATTTGCAAGATCAGATTTAAGCTTTATTATTTGTATTTTCAAACAAATGCTATAAAATACTACTAAAATCTGCCTGAACTCTAACATCCATAATCAAAAATAAACTTATCTCCTGAGATACTTTGAGATTTTCGAGGAAATAACTGCTAAATACTTAAATACATACGATGCATCATGTGTGATTCAGGGCAAGAAACATGTAAATGTCATGCAGTTGAACCTACCTGCTACTGTCTCCTGCTGGTGACTCAGCTCCCAGCATGCACCTCTCCAGCTGGCTCGCCACGATCTGCCGCTCCTCCTCCAGCTCCCGAGTCAGCCGCTCAAACTGAAGCTCCTACGGCAAGACATTTACGGCAGTGATTACAGCCCGACATCCACCATGACACGTCAATTTAAGCCTCCTTTTTAAGACCTATTTGATGCCAGTTAGAATTAAATGTATTAAATGTAAAAACCCATTTTGTATTTGGTCTGCATGGCTTGACTGATTTCTCACCGGCTTTGAGCTCACTGAGAGACTGTTAAACCTGTTAAAGTGGATCTGAGATTTAAAACACTAAGACCATGTCCAGGTCCTATTACAGGCCTTCAGTTCAGATAATGTTATTACACACATTTTAAGAATGTCAATACAAAGCAGGAGGATCGAGCAGAGAATGATAGAATATAGATTTCAGGGCCACAATCTACTACAGAGGGTAGAAACAGATGTGACCTGCTTCTCACATTTTGATTATTCTGGAAACACCTACTGCATACAGTTCATGTACTGCTGCACCACAGCTGTCACATGAGCAAGACACAGGTCTGACATTCACATCTTTGTGTTTCTATCAAGGACCAAGACCAAGTTTTTTTAATGGTCGGGGTTAAAACTCCAGATGTAAAAGCAAAAATGCTCAACTTGAGCTTCTAGCATTGCTACAGCTAACCGTTACTTTCATTCATCGCTCTTCCACTTACTTCCTCGATTAATGAAATGACACTCTACAATATCAGGAAAAAGTAAAACACGTCAGTCTGAGGTCTCGTTTTCGAGAAGAAAACCAGCAAATATTCACAGTTTAGAAGCTGGAACCAGAAAATGACAAATAATTCAACCATGACTGCTTTTTTTGCAGATTAATTTTGTGTCGGCTGATTAATCAATTTATCATTTCAGCTATAATCAAGTCTCACAACAGTCCGGCCCAACTAAAGTCTGAGGCCCTTATTTTTGTCTAAATTCTCAAAATTCTCTCTCGCATTTTCATTCCAACTCTCATTTTCGTGAATTTGTGCCTGTAGTTTTATAGATTTGTACAAGCAGGTAAACACATGCTACAGTTCTGTATATTACACAACAGCATCTGGAATGTGAGACATTTAATATGATCTTTTATCTGATAAAAATATGGCACATAGCCATTTGATCTGATGACAAACGGCATTAAAAAGTCAAAGCTTTCTGTATTTTTAAATGACCCACATTAACTCTGAATTCTGCTCTGAAGCTACATCCTAGATCTTGTACATGTCTGTGTTTCTGATGAGCACACAGTTTCTCATTTTGCCCAGCAGGAAGAGTACATGTAGAGGAAGACTCCCTTATAAAGATAAGCTCCAGTAAAGATAAACAGAAGCTCTCTGGAGTTTGGTGTCCATGTGTGGATGACAGTAAACGCTGCAGATCTCAATATCACACTTAAACCTTTGTAGGACGTTTTAAAGGCAGGTAAAATGAAATAGAGGAGAAATGTCCCCCTCCAGCTGTAGTCATTAAACAGGTTTATCTCTGGAATTTAAGACTATGCATAACTATATGTTTCTGGTCTCACTCTTCAGGCTACACAAGGGATGACTGAGTATGTGTCCTGTAGGTTAATGGGAATCAGACGCTGCTTGACACTCTTTATGATTTAAGTGAATCACTGGTACGTGGGCTAAATGTTGCATTAAAAAGCTTCTTTTAACTGGTATTAGTGACTTGTACATTTCCAAAATGTGGTTAGGCTCAGGTATGATATGATATCCATCTCAAAACATCCATGACGTTTGGCCATCACAGCGTATTTTTGGCAACACTCAAATCTGGCCTATTAATTACAAGTCCTGTGAGCTGGTAGGGATCCAGTGCCTTGCTCAAGGGTGTGAAAGCGGAGCAGATGTTTGCCGACTATGGCCCAATGGCTGGTAGTTTTGGAAGTCCCTCATCTGTATTCTGTTACATAATACAGAGGCTTCACAGCTGCTTCATAAATCTTCCAGGAACTACAGCTGGTGTCATCATGGAGGTCCACTAGAGAATTATCTGTCTGCAAAATGTCTAAATATAAAGCTGCCAGGCTGGAAATCACTCAGCTACCCAGGAAAATGTGTTTGTGAAGTAATTCAGGAAATCTTCTCAGTCCAAGTGAAACTTCTGACTGTTTGTTTGGAGTGACACCAGAACTGTTTAAACGGGGGAACGTTGCACCGTTATTCTGCTTCACAATCAGTGTAAAAGTTACTTTTATGTCTAAAAATCACAATGTGGGGTGGAAATTTACTCTAATGGCGAGTCCTCTACAGCAATATTGCATGACCTCTGTGTAAAGAGACTGCCTCAGTTCACTGGGTTGTCTGTACTGTAATAAAAGTAGAGTAAAAGTACAAATGCCACAATGTAGAAATACTCCATGACTTTCTTTTGTCTCTAAAAGCCACATAATACCTAAAAAATGCATATGTTGCCCTGTGTTTACGGTAATCTTTCACATCTGAAAACTACGTGTGTTTTTGTCAATTAAATATGATATTCATATATATTTTGCGACATCTCTATGTGTGTTGTCTGTCTACAAATGTATAGTTTGCATAAACAGAAGAAAGATAGGTAATATTAATCAGTCAGCTGATTCATTAATTAGCAACGAAATACATTTAAACATTAAAAAAGGTGTCAAAAATGACAGATTGAGGTCTTAAATTAATTTGGTAGCATTAGTACAATGGGAACAGTGTGATTAACATTAAATAATACTCATACTACTACTACTCCATCTATGTATCCGTCCATTTCACTTTTTTACGAGCACAGCAGGGTGAAAGTCCTCTAAATCATAATCCTTTAAAAACTACAAAAGACACTTAAATCCACACTTTTCATCTGTTTACGTCTCTTGATAAAAGCTCTTTTGTATTTGGGTCAACTCTGACCATGTGACGCAGGGAGCCTTGACAGTCTCTTTAGTCAGATGGTGTTCAGTTATTTAGTTAATGGTCTCATCATATCGGCTATTTGTTTGTGTCTCATCCACTCTGGACTGACGAAGCCTGCGTGACACCAAAGAACAAAGTCGACCTGCCTCATTTCAGAGGCAACAAGAAATACACGGCTTACTTCATCCCTAATCTGACCCTGAAAGAAGTACGTCGCACACACACACACACACACACACACAGACGGGGACGCTCTATAAATTATGACTTTAGCTCACTTTGCATGAAACTTTAATGATCCCCACGAGGAAGTTGGGTACACACAGCTAATTTTGCAGTGCTAATAAGTGTTGATTTTTCTGCAGCAATTATTCCGAGTTAATTGGAGAGATGTTTGTCCGCTTATTGGGCTGATGTGGCTCAGAGGCAGCGGCTCAAAACTATCGCAATGAAAAAAAGAAAAAAGCTTTTAGTTTGAGTTCAGACTTACAGAAGACATTGAGGGTTTTCTCCTAAATTTTAAACATTTTTATAATAATGTAACATGGATAATAATGTAGAGAAACTGGGCTGTAGATCTGGAAAAAGACAATCAGGTACACAATCCTTTGGGTTTGCATTGTGATGGATGTGGCACACCTTTAAACTATGTTGACACTTGGGAGTTAACACTGTTGAGTGGTTCAATTCATCAGTTACCGTGTTTCAAGGTGATAAAACGGAGGAGAAAAACAAAATACAATCACACAAAAAAGATGCAAATTAGTCATTTGTAAAAGTGAGATAAAAGCCTTGAGTGGTTTATAAAGAAAAAAATAAGGGCTGTGATGATCTGAATGCCAGAAGAGCTGTATTAAATGGAAAAGAAGAGGTCCGCGATGGGAAAAGGACAAGACGTCACCTAAAGAGACAGTGCCAGATGTATTATTGAGGCACTCACTACTTTAAGGGACACTACAGTGTGCCAATTCAAACAGCATGGTGCTGCATACTGTCCCAGCATCACTGCCGCCTCCCTCTGCATCCCCACATCTCCTTACATCACTTCAGAGCAGCATGGAGACGGGACACGAACACACAGCCCTCCTTGTTTCAGCCCCGCCACGTTACGGCATGCCTCCAGGGACAAACAGAGCAACGTCATGCCCTGCGTCCGTCACCTCGTGATGTCTGGAAAACTCACTTTGCGCTGCCAGGCCGGTTGCAAAGCTGTGCCAGGCGGTGTTTCGTACCAGCTGGGGGCTACTGGACGATCTGGCTAATTGTGTGCTATCATAAAGTGTTTTTCACTCTCTCTCTCTCTCTCTTATCGAGTGACACCAACCACAGACCTCTGCGTCTTATTCCTTCTTGCCGTGTCTAATCATAGCCCAGCAGTTTGGTTTATCCAGGCTGCATCTGTGATACCCGTGAAATGTTCGGCCTAGTTCTGCCGCTGCGACACATTGCTGCGCTTATATTGCTGCAATAACTCTTAAAGGGAGAATTCACCCTGAAAGACTTTGTTAAAAAGGCAGCTTAACATTTTCAAGCCCATTTTCCTGCTCATAGACCCATTTCTCTCTTTCTCATGGATATCTGTAAGTGCATACTACAGATGACGTAATGGCGCCATGCCTGGCAAAGCAGGAAACTTTTCAGACACAACATTAATTGTGTACGTCTTCGGTTTCTTTCCAGAGGCACCATTTTACACCGACGTTCAACAATCATACAAGGAGAAATCATCAGTGGAAAATAGAGATAGGCTACTTGTTAGTACACCCACAATCGCCTCAATAGACGAGAATGCCGCACATCCCGCTTTTGTTTTGCCATCTCTCTTGCTCTCTCCGCCTACGCATGTAACCCATAGATGGATTAAAACATTCTCAGTCTTCTCATACGCCCAGACGCCCACCTTTGATGGAAAGCAACAAGTTGTGCCTGTTCTCTGAGTGCTGTCAAAAGGCATTGTGGGAAACAGTGGAAGTCACTAAGTAGAGGAGACAGGTGGAGGCAAACAGGGATGACTGGGAGAGTAAATAACCCCTGGAAATGCAACGAACATCACAGATTGATGAGATCTGAAACAGTGTGCAAGGGTAGATTTCCTCTTTGATTTCCACAGTGTGGATCATGAGAAATCAGCTTCTTTTTACACCACAGTGACTTTGCTGCACACCGCTAACGTAACACACAACCTCGGGCATCTGTGATCTCAAGTCAACAAGGCAGGCCACAACAGGCCATCATAAGCGCTCTTTTTCTAAAAATGACAGCGAGCATGCATTCAAAATCCAGGCCGATGTCAAAGAGCAACTGTTTTGTGCTTCAGATACCATCGGGGCAGAGCAGCGTCAGGCAGTGACATAACTGGATTGACATTGCTGGTTTAACCCTCAGATTCAGATTCTAACCACTCAGCTCATACGAGGGACTCTCATGCAGAAAAAGTGGCCACACGGCTCCGTCAATCATCCATATCGAGTTCAGCTGTTTGGTAAATTTGCTCTGACAACGCACGTGGTGTTTCTGGCCGTAATCGTCGAAATCAATCCAAGCATGGAGATCGCTGACGTGGCCCAGTTGTTGTTGTTTTATTGAGCTCTTTTCCCCTCACTCTATCCTGGGAGGGCTTCTGCTGAGCATGCATGTTCTTTTTCAGCAGCACCTTGTGTCACATTCATACAGTGGAACCCTGCGCTTACACCTGGGAGCTGCCCTGCAAAACAACAGTCTGCTACTGTCGGGCAACAGGGATCCAAACAAGCCCTCTGGTGAATATCTGATAACATTTTGGCAGGCCACATCCTCTGTATTTTAGAATTAATGAAAGATGAACTTGCTTTTTTCTCCCTAACAAGATCAAAAACTGGCCTATAAGAGAATTACTATGATGTTACTGTTGTTTATTGATCCGCTCGCCCACGCCAAACCCATTGTTGGGGCCACCATTACAAGCTCATGCTGTGCAGCCAAGCATTATTCACGCCCCCCTCCCTGAGCTTTATTACAAATTGTACTCAAGCAGCCAATGATAGTAAATATGTCTGAAATAAATGGCTGAAGAATAAGACATCTAGAATATTTACAAGTAGCCATGGGTTTGAATATTCTCTCATGCTTCGCCATCAGGTGAAGAGTTGAATAAGAAGTCAAATGTCTGAACAGCAGATTCTCATTTTACTGCTTATTCTGAGTGGCAGTGGAATATTTTTGCACTTAAAAGCGTTACTGCCTATCAGGTATGCTGATGTTCAGTTGGAGGTAAATTTCATTGTCAACCGAAGCCAGCACAAACTCTTGTAACACTGTACTTTGGCATGGTAAAAAAATCATATTGTGACAGCTCTGTAAACGGTTTAGATCTGATATCAGGGGCACATTTCAGTCTTGATTTCACAGAACGATGCACATAGCAGCTACAGACGTGTCAGTCTCTCATTTCGAAGCATCTTTGCCGCAAGCTGTCGCCTCAACATCTAATCAATCTCTCAATGTTTGCTGCAGAAGTGACAAAATTAAACTGCACTGACACTGCATGGGTTTTAGGTTTCCCAGTCGCCACACATCCTGCTCTGGTATTTTCCGCGCTCACGTCTATCACTCTCCTACTTTTAATGGGCTAAATGAGAGCAAAGTGGAAAAGCATCAGGCCCTGAACACAATAGAAGGCAATAACTGTTGTGCTCCATTTAGCACGTCTAATTTGACATTTCTGTGGAGGAACTGCAGGCGGTAGATTTGACGCTTCAGCAGCGCTGCCGCCTGCATTTCAACAGAGAGAAAGGTAAAGCAACTTGATTATATTTCTGGTTGTAGCCTGTTCAACAGTCTGACACGAGCGACATGGTAACATGTTAGCGTCCAAGTTTAGGATTGCTTTCATCTTGTACGTTCTTAAGTGTTTTTTCTACTAAATCATCCATTTCTTGTTAACATGCATCCTATTATTATAGAAATCAAGAATTTCTCTGGAGACATTATGGCTGCTTGGCTCACCTAATCCAGCAAGCCTCCATAACTGAAGGACGCAGCAGGTCACTTGTTATTTTCTACAAAAACAATCCATATGAGGATTTTAGAAACAGGTCAGTTAAGTCTTTTCTTATCTGCCACTGCTACGATTAAGGTTTCTTTAAATGGCAACATGCAAAATCCAAATTGGAGGACCTACAATTTGTTAATAAAGGAGAACGTGTCACAACATATCATTAAAAATGAAGAATTGCTGAGCCTCCATACATAAGGGAACATGCACAATCACATCATCATTTGCATCTTTTCTGCAAAAATCACCAGACCAGCTAAAAATCACAATCACAATCACAATATCTGTCAAAATAATCTCAATAGGATTTTTTTGTTGCATCATTCAGTCCTTTGTCAAAGTCTCACACTCCAGTTGCCCAAATTCAGTAATGCTTTCACTTTAACTATGCAAATCTATCCTTTAGATACTGAACCACCCATGTGTGTTTATAATATGGGGTAAAAATCATCACCGCCATCCAACCCTTGCACAAGTGTAAGATCCTCACAAGATCAGACACCCATTCACACATTGACTGGTGTGAGTCTAACGGCTCTCATGACAGCCAGGTGGATTAACGACCCACGTGTGACCTTAAAGAGTCTCAGCACACAGGTTAAACGCCCGGGACTCCCCACCGCTCAATTAGAGCTGAGGAAGCCTTTTGGATGAGACACAGGAACGTCCACTTGCCCTTGACTCAACCCCTCTGGACTCGGATCTATTACTCAAACCGGCCTCACTGGATCATGTTTAAACGTCTCACAGGTAACTTAAGTCAACTGTTCACAACGATGCAGCACAGGGTAACGTGCTGCAGCGCAATGACAACGCAGCTTATTGCCTTTGACTCTGAGGTCAAGAAGTTCCCTGTCAGGGAAACGTACGGAGAAGTTATTATAAGGAAGCGGCAGAGCAAAGGTGTCGTCATCCTCCTGGTGAAGACGGGTTTTCTGGGGCATTTTTGGCCATTAAAAGAAAGTGTGAATAAAAATGTATTTTTTCAGCTGCTTTCTCTGGAAAAATGTACAAATCAAACAGATTTTTTGTGTTAATACCACAATCAAACATCTTCTGTAGTCTTTTTGTTACTGCAAACTAAATACAGCGAGTTCTAATCAGTAACGATTGTTCAAACATATTAATCTGATTCATCATCCACTACTATTATTCTTCTGCCTCTTTATGGATGCCAGCTAAGGATTAAAACACAAACACTTTTGTTGCAACAACAAATACACCTAACACATGCATCTGCTTCACTGCAATACCTGGCATGTGCAGGAGGAATGATGCAGCAGTCTGGGATTCTTATGAGTGAAATGAACGAGTTTCCAGCAGCAAGCAGAGCGTCTGAAGCGTTAAGTATGATCGAAGGGTGACAAAGCAGCTCCTGCTGTGTTCCACGAGAAAAAACCAAAGCCACATGAAGCAGCCAAACGGCCTTTAACATTACTTCACATCACGAGCAATCTGAGGCCCACATTTTTGTCTGTTAGCTCCAAGGAAAATTGCAGATTAAAAGTAAAAGCAGATTCTCTTTTCTTGGACATCATAAGCCTTTAAATAGCAGTGTGCCTAATTCAGAGTCACAAACCCAGGGACTAAGTTGAGAACATGGCCACTGTCCAGGCATAATTAAGAGCAGGGGAACAGAGAGACTCCCATGTTGACGGGATAGAAAGAAGCATAAAAATAACAGCGGGGAAAGGAGACAGGCGGAGAGACGGAGGCTGTGTTCACACTGCAGCTGCAAGTGCCTGTCTGTTGTGATTTCCCTCATTAATATGCAACACAGATGTGACTTTTTTCAGAGTGTCAAAGGAAAAAAAAGTTAGAGACTAAAATCGGTTGCCGGCGTCTCTGATGTCGGTCGATATCAACATCCAGTGCTCATTGACACACTCATTACAGTTTACATCATTTAACCAGAGACAACTGTCAAAACTTTTGTCACACTGGCACTGAGCAGAGATAGCAAGGACAAGACAAGACAAAAAAATGAAAGACTGTAGACTATTTCAGGAAGCTTCAGTTCAGCCAGGAACAAAACATGAAACTATAACTGAAATGTGTGAAAAACAAGCAAAAGACAGGAACAAAAACACTTTCACAACATCGCTGTCAGTTTGTATCAAGGGCTGCTCTCACAAGATGAACATCACCTGGTGACCTCACATGATTTGTAATATCTGAAGAAGCCGTCTTTGTTCTTAATCTTGTGCAAATCTGCAATGGCCATAATCTTTCATCTAATAAATCTACTCCTGTGTGAATGAGCCTGTCGAAAATATAGGTTCCTCAGTGTTTTTATCGCCCATCCTTTTCGGTTCACAGAATTGTGGGAGTCCAAGGAAATTATTAATAAGAGTTTTAATAGAATTTTGGGGACAAATTCAGAGGCTGAGCATGGAGACCCATTTCATTTCAGCCTCATCTGGAGATAATCCTGAGGATTTGCTCAGTAAATTTGGGTGACTCACAGACTTCGTTTATCCGGTGAGGGGCAGAGGGGCGGGGCCAAAGGATGGCACCCGCGGCGCTCCCCCTACCAACGCCAGAAGGTGACAGGAAGTTGTGGCTTGTAGATGTCATGTATGGGGGTTACTGAACGGTCTTACCAAGTACAGGGCCACAGGACCAGAGCGTCTGTATGAAGTGACTGTCAACATTTGTCGTTGGAGAGAAAATCAAATGACCACAAAGAACTAAAAATTCCAACATAAAGACGCAAATTGACAAAAAAAGATATGAAAAGCAACAAAAAAAGACAACAAAAGAATAGTTGGCTTGTTGGTATCGTATACACAGGCCTGCCAAGTGCAGGCCCAGGGCCCATGGACCACAGCCTCTGCATGAAGGGACTGTTGAGTCAATCAAATGTAGTCATTTGATTGACTCAACAGACACAAAGAGACACAAAACTACCACAGAGAGACAAAAATATGACCACAAAGACAAAGAACGGCCACATTAGCACAGAAAATGACCACAAAGAGAAGCAAAATGACCACATGTAGACACAAAGAGCTTTTACATGTCATTGTCCAGGGGCCCACTGCCTGATAATGTGTCCTTGGCTGTAGACTGTTTGGAGATGCAAATAGCAGCTACTTTCATAATAGACATTTCATAATAGAATATTTGAAGTTGTTAATTTGGCATTCATTTATTATAAATATTCATGGTGGTAATTAAATGTTAAATGTGTTTGTGTGCAAAGAGTTCCCCTGACAACGTTAGTGCAGTGCTAACAGGTCACATGGGTCACATCGTGGGGGAGATAAGAGCATTCATCCAAAGACACGAGCTCCAGACGAAAAGGTCTGTGTGCGATAACAGCAACAAAACTAGTGGCTCAGAAGTGAATGAAAAGTTGATTAAATGACCAAAGAGGTGAGAAAATGAAGCACAAACATCAACAAGGGTGTGACTGCAGCATCTTCTGCCTCCTACCTGCTCTTTGACTGAAGCCAGGAGGTTGGTGGTGGTGGTGGTGGTCGTGCTGCTGCTGCTGCTGCTGCTGCAGGCGTTCAACGGGAGGCCGTGACCGCTCGGCCCCTCTCTGACCGCCATGGTCCCTTCCCCCTCTGCGTCCCCCTCCTCCATCTCCTCCCACTATAGTCCAGAGCCGGCTGGCTGCTGAGGCGCCCTCTCTGACCCTGCAGAAGGACTACAAGCCGGTCAGGATGTGGACACAGGGGGGACATGGTAAACAGAAAAATCACTGTCATATCCCTGGGGGCCTCCAAGTGTGAGTTTACAGGGACCTTATTATATTTTACCTACTAACTGTCCTATTCTGTCTTTAAAGCTGTCTAACATCCCTGCAGGGAGCCATAGTGAATTTATAGTGACCTCAAGATATCACTTTAATACCCCTACGACACCCCAATCGGGTCGTAAATTAGGATTGTGGCTTTTCATGCACCTATAGTATCAGTTTCTGTCGGGATTCATGACGAGGCTCAACAATCAGATCAGGATGCTTTGCCTTATATGTATATTTTTAATCTCCTTTTGTATTAGGAGGCTGTCCAGTGGGGATTTAACCCTTCACTGGTGCATGCTATTGCATATTTCTCCATAAACAAACAGTTTTACCTTAAAGGTTAAGCATTGCATTCGCAGGTGTGCATGCATGCTGCACAGCAGGCATTTAACAGCATGTCACGTTCATTATTTTCTCCCCCATAATAGAGCTGGAGCTATCCGTGAAGAGCCTTCATCATATGCTGCACGGCAGCCTGTCTGTCAAACGTGCACATCAATCACTCAACCACCATCTGGCAGCCAAGGACGAGGTCACACCGACTCACCGGACCGGAGACCAGGGGGGGAGCGCGGCTGCACACAACCCGAGGCTCCCTCTCTGTGTGCCCGCCTGCTTCACACAAGCTGCCCGCCCGCCCGCCCGCCTGGCAAGCGGCTGCGGCTGCGGCTGTCAGAGCGACTCACCGGCCAGATGTTGCTGTTAGAAGCAGGCCACAGCTGGCTCGATCCGTCCTGTTACGCATCCATCCTCCTCCTGCAGGCGGCCGTGACAGCCACTACATTCCCCACGCGCCGACGCGACAAATAAACAAAACAAACAGCAAACAGTCTCGTGCGCGTCCACACACTCCTCGTGCAGGATTGTGTGCTTTTTTTTTTTTTTCCTGCCTTTTACCCGGCGTGGGGTTTCAATGCACCCATCTACCCCTTGGCGTCCTCGCGGCACCCAGCCACCCACCCACCAACCCGCCCAGCCACTATTACCGATCAGCGGCGTGACGTCACCATGCGGCTATGGATTATTTTCCGATAGGGGGATCGATCAGAGGATGATGCACGCGTTGCTGTTGCGGCTGCAGGAGATGTGATGCAGCGCGGCAGCTCCGTGCAAAGAGATGGAGAGGAAGGATGCAGCCTGCAGCGGCCAGTGTGTGTGTGTGTGTGTGTGTGTGTGTGTGTGTGTGTGTGTGTTTTCTCCTCCCTCGCTGTAGGCCTGACTGGTCCTTAAGGGATCCTAAAGGATCATTTAATAGGAAAAGTTCATAAAGTATATCAGTATAAATTATAGAGGCCGATTATTACATTATTATTTTTTCAAGTAAAAAAAAAGATTCAAAACTTATTTCAAAAAATTTGAAATAATAACATTGACATATGTTAAGTGAAAAATAAATTATTTCTAAAAAAGTTTTTTTTAAACTTAATATTTTACATCTTATCAGTTTTGATTGATCTTGTCTGTTTTTAACTAAAAAGACTTCTCACCTTACAACCTTGACGAAAAGTGGACATTTTAGAGGTTTGTGGCTCTCACTGGACCGCAACGCTACAAACATACCATGATTAAACAGTACACGAAGTAGGTCAAATTAGCATTAAACAGTTAAGTGCAACACCCACATTAATCCAGCAGTAATAATAACCCAAAAATATAATTTACAGGGAGCATCTGTGTAGCAAATACTTTCTACTTACTTTTGAATGCAGGACTTCTATTTGTAGTGGAGTATTTTCACAGTACTTTTACCCGAGTAAAGGATTTGAATACTTCCTCCACTGAAAAACAGTTGTATGGACCTTTGGATGTCCATGGATTAAAGGAGGTTTACCCAAATTAAAACAATGTCTGGATTATTCAGGTTGATGCGGTGGACTCTTATCAAAGGGACTATTTCTTTGGTTGAGAGCAGTTCAAATGAAAACTGTTCACCACTGTGATCTGTGGATTATCCCATGTAAATCAGCCAGTTTTTGTTATTTCTGACCAACTGTGAGTTCCATAAACTAAATTTGGACAGAGACCTCTAAATCTGGGCAAAAAACACACCCCACACCATTTTGCAATTTGAGCAATCTGGCACAACAGGAAATACTACAACTGCTGTGATCGACATACACTGAACAAAATATAAACACAACACTTTTGTTTTTGCTCCCATTTTTCACGACCACGACCATTTCTCTCAAATATTGTTCACAAATGTGTCTAAATCTGTGTTAGTAAGCACTTCTCCTTTGCAGAGATAATCCATCCCACCTCACAGGTGTGGCATATCAAGGTGCTGATTAGACAGCGTGAATATTGCACAGGTGGGCCTTAGGCTGGCCACAACAAAAGGCCACTCTGAAATGTGCAGTTTTGCTTTATTGGGGGGGTCAGAAAACCAGTCAGTATCTGGTGTGACCACCATTTGCCTCACGCAGTGCAACACATCTCCTTTGCACAGAGCTGATCAGGCTGTTGATTGTGGCCTGTTGGTCCACTCCTCTTCAATGGCTGTGCCAAGTTGCTGGATATTGGCAGAAACTGGAACACGCTGTCGTATACGCCGATCCAGAGCATCCCAAACATGCTCAATGGGTGACGTGTCCGGTGAGTATGCTGGCCATGCAAGAACTGGGATGTTTTATTGTGGCCAGCCTCAGGCCCACCTGAGCAGTAATCATCCTGTCTAATCAGCATCTTGATATGCCTCACCTGTGAGGGGGGATGGATTATCTCTGCAAAGGAGAAGTGCCCACTAACACAGAGTTAGACACATTTGTGAACAATATTTGAGAGAAATGGGGTTATTTTGTATATAGAAAATGTTTTAGATCTTTGAGTTCAGCTCATGAAAAATGGGAGCAAAAACAAGTGTTTTATATTTTTGTTCAGTGTATATAGTCAACACATATTTCAGATTAGTTTTAAATGTCTTGGAAGCCCTTCGCATGTTTGTTTTCAACATTAGATTGTTGAAGCCTCCAAATGTAGAGCGGAAAAGGAGAGGAAGTGTTTAAACAATGGATTTTTAAACATTTTAAACCTATTCAGAACATGATATGCAAGTAATTGCAAACTACAAACTATAATTTCCTTCCCAGGATTGTTATGTTTGGTTCAAAAAGAATAGAAACAGTACACACGTACATGCACATGCCCATTTAATTAAATGATAATTGAGTGTGTGTGCAGTCATCAAGATAAGCGGCGTTTTACATTGAGTTGTGTCAGGTGGACTCCTCACTACAAACACTTGTTTAAAAGCTGCCTTCTTCAGTCTCCTCTGGCACATTTGCAAAGAACTAATACCATTTGCAGACAGATAAGCAAAAAGGGAGAGGACGTACAACTAACAAGACTTCAGGGAGGACGTTGCAAAGTTAAGCCACTAAAGGTTCCCACTATTGGTTTGTAAACTGATATGCCACCAACTCACTGGGAGAGGAGGAAGAAACTTGACGAAGCACTGTTTTCAACCATAATACTGTACCTGAATATGAAACAGCTCATAAAAATAAACCCGTTCTTCAAAGCAAACAATATCAAAAGATGATACATTCGCCATTCCTTGTACTGCGAAACAAAATCCGGTGTCACTAAACACATTAAAGCGTCTCGTTTTGGAACAACACTTGACACTTTCTAATACCACACACACATAAATAATGCATCATCGCTTAAGCAGGAAAAACGTGACAACCCTAAACCGGACAGTTCTGTAGAACACGACCCGTCTCTTGTAAGAGTTTTTAAAAAGGAAATTCTTTTCAAATGGGAGTCTGGTGCTGCGGCATCATTTTGAGACGCAGGTGATGAATGTGCTGGATTTACTGCGACAAACTCCGCTCTTTAATCTTGCTGTTATTCCCAAATAAATCACCCCGATCCTTTTCATCTTAAGAGCATTTTCTTCGCCCGACAAATGTCCCTGCAGGATTAGGATTTTACTGTCATCGTCAGGTTCACAGTCATGGCTAAACAATTATAACCGTTAAATGACTCGAGGCTGGACTGTCCATCAAATGTCACGGAAATCCATTACTTTTTTTTGAGATGTGCCGACAGTTGAACTAATTCTGCAAACACACACACACGCAGAGGAGGAGGAGATGGGAGATTTAACTGACCAGTTGTTTCCTTCTTACTACAGATGTTCCACTTGAAAGACTCATGCACCTAATCTAAGGATTTGATAAATTTAATTTAAGACTTTTTAAGACCTCACTAATACATTATCTGGAATGTAAACCTGTTTCACAATCATACTGGATCAAGTGTGAAAGGATGATGGGGGAAACCAGTAGAGACCGTATGGCACATTTTCAGCTAGAATAATAATACTTTATGATATGATAAATTATATTGAAAGCGACCCAGCCCCTTAATATTAGTCCATAGAAGGCAAACAAATAAAAATCATTTTCTCAATTCAATTTAAGACTTAAATGGCCATTGGGGGCTTTTCTTCTTTTAGGAAACTGAATTCAAGGTTTTTAAGGACCTGCACATGTCCTGTGTGGAGCTTTTCAAGTGGCAACAACAAAGATGAATTGACCGCACGATATATCAATTGGTCACGATACTACGACATGCACCTTTGTTATCTTCATTAAAATTCTGCTTGGGATTTATTTTGGTCGTCAGTTTTTTATCTCTAAATGCAGCAAATGCTTTTTCAGTGTTTCCAAGACTGAAGTTGCAACGTTTTCATCCGTCAAATGTTGCAGCAGTAACCATTTCTCTCATCTGTAGAGAACAAACTCCTGTCAGATGGGTCAACACGTCATGAGATGGAGGGTTTGGTGTGATCAGGCTGTGCACTAACACTAACTTCTCCTACTTGTGTCTACTAAGTCAAACACTGCATGAGCAGGGAAAAACTGCTTGGTTGGCATGTTCAGAACTCACTTTTTAAAACTCGTCTGCCTTAATCTTCACAGGGAATTACACCGGACTTGACTTTCAGCTTGTTGGTCTGCTGAAGGTGGCCATTTTCCCTGAACTCTGCAGCTTAATCTGTTGTTGCACGAATTTGGGGTTATTAGGCTGAAAGAGAACATAAACAGTGAGGGGCTTAATTGAGTTCTTCTGACATATTTGGACAGGCATCAAACACTTGGCATTGTTACTGCTTTACTGATGAGCTTCCTAATTAATAACCAGTGATGAGAAAACTGAATTTGAAGCACCGGTTTCTTTTAATATGAGGGATTATTCTGGTTATTGAACTAAAAGCCTTCATAAAAATGCAGCATTCACATTAAAATGCTGCATGTTTCTCGATTTTAGTGACTCAAACAACAGAATTGTTTGGGGGATAAGTAGAGAAGAGCAACCCTTTGCAGAGCAACAACCTCAAAATCATTTTGGCCCCTTTTAACCAGACAAACCACGGCTGTGGCCGTCGGTACGCACTTTGGCATGCGGTCATAGCTGCAGGGTTGCTGTCTGAACGGATGATCGTATGCACCCCCGCAGCCGAAAACACACAAACCTCTAACATCCCTTCAGAGAGCAGGAGCTCTTGATCAAAACAAATAATATTTCACGTCACTGAAATCACGTTTCATTAGCACAAACACTTTTAAGACTCACTAACTCGATCTTCATACAACCAGGGAGGGAAACTAACACCAGCCGCCAGCCAAATTTGGGTGAACTTAATGTCTCCAGCACCCAAATGTTAGTTTCCTTCCCTGTGCACAACTCGTCTTTCAAATCGAGAAATAACGAAATAAAAAAATACAGCGAGCACCGACACGTCTACTCCGAAACAAAAAATAAAAAAATTCAGTGTGAATTCTTTTTACAAATTAAAGCAAATAAATAAGGAGGACAGTACCTTTGCATAAACATGAGTACAAAACCTAACAGTCAGTGGATGTACAATAAATGCGAGTGAATCTGAGAGGGGTGGAGTGGCGCGTTCGTGGATTTGTGAAACCATGAACCAGTGTGAGGACGACCCACTTTCCCTTGAGAGGAGAAGCTGCGCGCACTACTCCAGGTCGTCCACGTCCTCCGTCCCGATGGTGCTCGTCTGTTCCGAGGTCACACCTGAAAAAACAAAGCAAACATCAACACCTAAAGCAAAACACCCCAAAATGTCCACTGAAACTAGCTTAATATTAAAACTCCTACTGGCTAAAACATCCTACAAAACAAGTCATATTTAACATTAAGACACCAGAAATCATTTCTTATTTATCTATTTCCCCACATCTTAACTGCATATCGTACTTGAGGCATCGTCGTCATTGGGAGACTTCTTCTTGTCCTCCATGTAGCCATGACTCAGCAGCTTGGACATGCTGACTGGGGGAGCCTTCTTATCATAAGACCTGAAGGGGCGACATGAGACAGCAGCATCATCTCGACTCTCTTCATGCCGACACGCAGCCTTCATCGAACTGACACCTACTTATGGTGCAACATTTGCCTGATCAACTAATGGTTCATGTCAAATTTCAAGCCAAAATGCCAAATACTTTATAGTTCCAGCTTCTCTAACGTTAAGTTTTCTTGTCTTACATTATTGTTAAATGTCTCCTGTGCGTTGGATTGTTTGTCAGGCAAAACAAGAAATCTGCTTCTGTGAAAAAAATCCATCATAATTTCCTTGTTTTCTAATATTTGACACACCAGACTATTAATGGAGAAACTAAGTGAGACTATAAATATAGGAATCTTGGCACCAAAAGTAAAATTAGGATAGGTACATTTACTATGCTAGTTAGAAGACGCATTAGATGGGATTTACTCACGTTCTCTTGTATTTGTTGCTTACTGACAGACCCTCAATCTGTCCGGCAATGCCGTCAGGAGACATCTGTGGGATGGAAACATGCCACATCACTGGACAAGTTAAAACAAAACAGTGGAAACCTCCGACTCTTTATGGACTGAATGGTTCATTTCATTGACAAATATACAAGCAAATAACAGGGCAAAGGATGAAATGATGGAGGAAAACTTCACATGAAATTAGTCATGCAATGGAAAATGAAGAAAACTGACCAAAATGAACAAAACTGCTTGAACCCAACAGCATTAAATATGAATATTATCACAAGTAGTTTATCATTTTTCATTTAATATGCAAATTCCCCCTTAAATGTGAGGAAAAATAAACATGTAACATCTTTAAAACAGCAAAAAAAAAAAGAGCCTTTTCACATATTTATTTGCATGAAAACACTCTTAAACTGATAGCTTTGCAATTATGGTATGGAACGTCCACTTTTGCTATAAAACCGCTTTTTAGCCAAGATCCCTCCACAAGATACCAGATATCTTGATAAGACAGCCAAGAAATATGGAGTTTTGATGCATTACTTTGTTGAAAACACAATAAGACGACCTGATAAAACAGAAATGTATTCAAAGCATCATTCTCTACTTACCTGAAGCTTTAACCAACATTTTCTCAAAGCTATTGCAACCAAAGCCAAATGAATTTTAACCAAACTGCGAATGCGACGATGGAGCAAAATCAGGTGATAAAAAGGAAATGTGATGGTAAAAATGTAAATAAAAACTAACAGGATGGAAGACATCGATGTTGGGGGTTCAGTCCGTTCACCTTATTTTTATCAGGGGAAAATCTATCAGTCTCTGTTTCCCAGGACGAACTGTTATCAGTGCCAAACGGAGCAGCCAGAAGCTGCCTGCCCGCCTTCGTCTGGCTGTTGGGAGACGTTGCTTTGCTTCCGCTGAAAGCACAAAACCACGGTGACATACCACGTGACATTACTACCAGGTACGTTACACATTCTGGGTAACTTTGGATGTGGCCCGTATGGTTTTATACCGCTTCTTCAGGCTCTTAGGAGGATCAACAAGCATTCATAAACGTGTTGACAATCAGATCCCTCAGTATATTAGAAAATAGGCTCCAGATTAAAACGTGCGCTGAGGTTTTGTCATCGCACATAAAGCGGATAAAAACACACAAAAATGTTAGCTTTCTTATTTACGTGTCTAACCGGCGTTCTTACCCGTTTGCTTCGTCACTGACAAACCAGTTGGCTGCAGTGTAGGTCTTCTTGGGCTGGTCATCAGCGTCAACATCATGACTCAACAGCCCTGCAGGGGGAAAACGAAAAGTCATTGCCAGTAATTACAGTAATTGTAATACGTTAATTTTAATAAATCTATTAAGTTGATTTTGATTTTCTTTTAAAAAAGGAGAACTGAGCAGTTTAGGAAATTTATGTCATGGCACTGAACTCAAAATCAGCATAAAATAAAGCTACCCTCACTACTCCTAGAGCATGCTGGGAAGCATGCACAATAAAGGCTGCTTAAGATGATGAGCTTAATTTAGCACTAAGCATAATGGGACATTTAACTTCTATTCAGCATATGTGAGCAGGCTTTTTTTTTAATGCTGTGCAATAGTCTCCACTGTTGCCTCCACAGTAACAAGAAATGTGCACAACCATTTCAGAATATATACAAAATGCAAGCAAGGTAGGTGTTCCAAAAAAACACCGTTTCCAGTTTCAGGAATTAGCTTGCCCATCTACTTTCTCCCAAAACCAGCGGTACAAATTGACAATCTTTGGGAGATAATTTGCTGGTTAGAGGACAGCATGTGTGCTGAACTTAACAAAAGATCAAAAGCCTTAGTAAAATATATCACATAACGTTAAGCAAACAGTATACTGCTAATTAAAAGCAATACCCTCTTAAATTAGAACATTTCTAATGGAATTTGGTGTAAACAGGAGATAAGAGCGGCCCCTGTCTGCACTGCAAAATGCATAAAACACATTTTTGGAACAGGATCCCCTCTATCATGTTGGGCACCTGTAGGCCGCTTGTTCAAGATTTGCATTTCAAAGAGTTGAGCCAATAGTTTTAACTTCAAACAAATCAGCTGGGGTGTGTTTTATTCTCAAAATGTGATGACCAAACAGTATTATTTAACTGTACAGTGAAGATAAACTCTTCACTCAGAGCAGGAAACGACACATTTTAGTTGTAGCAAAGCAAGAAACCATTAGAAATAATACAGATGGCGGAAATGTTAAACATTTTAAGACACTTCAATCAACAGGACAATATATCAAGTAATGACTGTGGTTGTATGGAAATATCTGATACTATAACCCAGTGAGAGCAATGCCTTCACACAAGAAATCCTTTCATGGATGTGTCGTTAGCCATAGGTCTCGGTACGAATGGGAATCCAACAATTACTACATTAAAAGAAACCTTTACCTTTGTGCCCTCCCCCCTTTGCAAGCTTGACGTAGTCTGAGTCTGACTCAAATATTCCAACTCGCCGTCCGCTGATCCTCTCGGCTGGAGCGTTTTCATCTGCACTCTGGGACAGACCGGGGATCTGGGAGGTCGGTCCTGTCACGCCGGTGTTCACAACCCCGGGCTTTATGCCTGCAATTACCCAAGACTTACATCTGCGGCTGCTAGTGACCAAAGTTGGAAACTCACTGATCTAAAGACATTCTTTCTTGTTTTCACTTGCAGCTACACAGCTGAAAATGTCTCCATTAAATTTTAAAAAGGTTATTATTTCAGCTAAAGGTATTTGAATGTATTATAGGTGATGGGGGGGCAGAAAATTCCTTGAAGTTGGTTCCGAATTGCATGCAAATAGATCTTGAAATTTAACTTAAGTCTTACCACCGGGTTTGGTCCTTCGATGGTTGGGCACTGCAGCACTCATTTCAGCTGAAGACATTATACAATCTGTCGAGCAAAAGGGAGCAATTCAAGTATTAAATACACAATACTGCTAATTCTTTAAACCCTGAACACATCCAAAACTCAAAGCACCACTTGTTGCGCATAAAAGCTCCACTTTCTGATATGTCATGCACTTTTTTCTCTCCCATCTTTCAGCATAATGGACAGAGATGGCAAGTAGCCTAAAGCCATTAAAAGAGACGTTTGGAAAAACAATGAATTGCTTTGTAAATAATATGCGTGCCGAATTTCCCAAAAGACTAAAAACATTCTGAGAAAACAGGAGATCGTGTTAAATAAGCTGTGTTTTGTTATCTAACAGCAAAATTATACATTTTTTAAACGGGATTCGTCCATGTGCTTGAGACGCAGCGGCCTGTTAGCCCTCTCTCACATAATTGTACCAATTAGGATGTTAAAATAATGACTTAATCAACACGAAGGTAGTGCGTGTGTCCAGAACAAAGTATATTCAATTGCATATATCACCGATAGCACAAGGCATGATAATTAAGAAAGATATCTGCAGACATTCGATAAAAATTGAGACCACTTTTCAGAGGATGCATAACGTTACATGCCAACTGACGCAAAATTGCTGTATGCACAATGTATTATCTACTTATAAAGCACACAATATTAAGAGACATTATACCACATAATTGTGTGTAGCGGCACAGGTGCTCTTAATCATGATAGCTAACAAAGCCTTGCTAATCCAGTTAGCCGCCTAGCTAGCTGCCGCATTAGCTTTCCAGCGCTAACCTTTCCTTGCGCTGCAACAACGCCAATTTTTAAAAAGCAGCTAACAATACTACTCGCAGGAAACTAGACACAAATCTTACATTATATTCTGTGTTGGAATTATTGAGATTCTTGTTGAAATTAAACACCGATAGCTTCTTCTTCTTCTTCTTCGGCAGACAAGCCTGGCAAGACGGCGCTCACTTCCGGTGGCACCTGCTGCCAACTTCCGGTACGCGTAACACAGATCGTATATACATGACACAGCGTGACGTAATGGAGAGCGGATATTGACAATGGAAGCTGAGCGGAGTGGGAGCTCTTTCTGATATTAATGCTACAACTATAGTAAGAGAGGATCTTTGGCTTTTCCAGTTTCTCAAATATGAAGATTTGCTGCTTTACCTTTACATAATGTTTTTTATTCTAGTGTATTTTTATTTCATTTTGTGGTTTGGACTGACAAGCATTGTGAAGGTTTCACTTGGGGTTCTGGTTGATTGTATTTTGTCATCATTATCATTGTTTTAATGTGGGAAATAATCAGCAGATTGACAGAATGAAAATCATTGTTTGTTGCAGTCTTATACAAAATAGTTCAAAATGAGCTTCACTTCAACACACATTCACTTTTAGTACATTTTCCTGATTATACTTACGTACTTTTACGTAATATGTTAAACGCAGGCCATTCACTTGTACCAGAGTATTTTCACAGTGAGGTATTAGTACTTTTACTTAAATAAAAGATATGAATACTTCTTCCACCTCTAGCAAAAATTGTAATGCTGCTTCTAGCCACAGTATCGCTAATGAAATCAGTTGTTAATCTTTATTTTTTCACACTGAATCTTTATTTGTGCATCATTCTTAGCAGTGAAAATGTGTGTACTTGCTACCACTTGCAAATAAGGCACATCTCAAAGAGGTCATGCGTTGTAACCAATAAATATAACAAGAGTTGATTAACAATTTATTGATGCTTTACAGATCAATCATGATATGGCCAGATGGCGAAAACACACTTTGACTGGTTGGACTTATTTCTAGAAAAGGGCTGCAGACAATTCTGACCAAAATCCATTTATTAACATCTTGATAACTGAAAACATAATCAAAATCATTTATTTAAGAAGTTAACACTTCAAACTTGATGTCTTATTAGTAAGTTAGACACCTGTGAGTATTTATTAATTGATTACTAACATTTACTAGCTGAATTATTACCAAATAGAAAGGATACACACCAGCTAATGTTTTTGTTTCACAGCCTAACTGCCAAGAACTGATTTAGTATGTATTAGTTAATGATTTATTAACCATTAATAAAGACATTAGCTACAATTTAAATGTTTCTGTCATACAGTATGATGACTTAAATGCATATTTATACATTTGGGATATACAGTATCACTGAACTGAACTGACTTAGCTCCTTGACAAGCTGCATCATTTAATCTCCAATAAACATTAGTCAAATCCAAAAACTCTTTATTAGGCTTAAGAGATGTAGATTAAACAGAATATGTGTTATTAGAGTAAACAGCATTAGTAGTATTATATTATATTAACTCTATTAATTGCATCTTAGTGACGTCCATTAAAACAACGCTCTCAATATGCTGTGAAATATCTATCAAAAGGTATTTTGGTGCCACACACAGTTTCATTTCAAATGAGAAAAAAGTGACTACTTTTAGGATTCTTCACATGAAAACATGAGAAAAGCTTTTCTTTCCAGACGTGAATGATTCTGAGAAAGTTTCTGCAAAACAGATAAAACAGCATAGTGGAATGAAGGCTTCAACTTGTTTATATTAAGCACAGTATCATCAGCATATGTGGACAACGCCTTAGCTGTGAGAACAGGTTAATGTGTAAGAAGCTGATAAATCAAGCAGCTAATTCAACAAAGGTCAGGTTAGGAGAATACTGATGGTCCTCTTTGGTTGAACTCTTTCCCGGCTTCAGGTCACTCAGAATTCTTTGCCACAGTCGGGGCACAGGATGTCATCTTTGCACGTCAGGAAACCTCGGCCGACCAGAGACACACAGCACCTTTTGCAGTTGAAGCAGTCGTTGTGCCACTGGCGCTCCTCAAACGAGATGTATTTGCTCCCCCCGAGACCTGAGACAAAGAGGAGCAACTTACAAAAGGAGCAAAATAAGCTTGTCCCCAACAGTCCCATGATCTCTCCAATGTAATCATCCTGTAATTGATGGTGCACTGATGGTGCTCTGGGAAAGCTTTAGTTCTTGTTAAGTGTGTCATTTACACTAGGGTTTGTTTTTACCTTGTTTTATTCAGCATTTTAGGACAAATTAAGAATTTTGACAAATCAAATAATTGCAATAATTTGTTTGTTATGACCAAAGGAAATATTTCCCTTGTATAGGACCTAAAACTCGCTCATTTAAAGACTTATGATCGTCTAAAAGATTCCATCAAAAGTGAGATTGGCTGTGTATTTTTGTACATTTTGGTTTCTATGTTGTTGTATTTCACTTAACACAGACTAACCCATAAGAGCAATCAATGATGCTGGTAAATCATCTTGCAGAAGGGCGTGGCCAAACCACATAAAGTCCCACCTGCAATTCACAGAATCTGTTTTAGCAATCTCTCAAAGCCAGTACACCTAATACGAGTGCAGGTCAAGCTTTACCGCTGATGGGGGTGGTGCAGTAAGCACATTTCTTGGCAAACAGGTTGCAGAAGCAGTTGAGGCAATAGACAAAGTCGTCCCTGGAAGTGAACCGCTGGCCGGCCAGCTGCTGCTTGCACCCGATGCAAACGAAGCACTCCTTATGCCAGGGCTGGTCACGGTAGTTCACTCCACCGGTGGTGATGGGCTGGAAGAGACGGTGTCACATGTCATGGATATTGTGTGAATATTGACCTTTGATCACTGTCAGAGTGTCAGCGCTTCATCATTTAAGTTCACTTTAAAAAAATCCAATATTTAGTAGCAAAGATGTTTATGAGCCTTTTATCCAGTTTGTGTTCACTTGCTTGCTTTTTTCAGAGCTTTCAAGCACATTTCACCATCTTCATCAGCAGATGGAGTTTGCTAAGTTAGTTACCAGTTGATGGTATATGGAGTGCAGATACATTTCTATTCAAGAAAAATCTTTGGCGCCAGCAAACTCCATCCACTGAAGAAAACCATGAGATGTTGTTGAAAGCTGTGGATAAAGCTAGTAAGTGGATCTTGAGTCTTTTTTGACCATCTTATACAAATAAATCATCACAGCACTGAAAACATAGAAAATGTCATTTGTTTGTTTTAATTTCTTTGCGTTTGTGTTAAAAACGCCACACATAGAATCTGTAAAGAAGCAGAGCTCCCATGCATGTATGCACAGCTTCATACTGCTTCATTTCTCTGTGATTTCTGCTGTTTGTTGCTGACTTAGTCACAGGCGAGTCAGTCTCACCTTCCATTTTTCAGCACAAAAAGACGCCTCTGATGCCTGCCTGCTCAACCATCTGTTTCCTGCCCATAGCCGTTAAAAATCATGCATTCACTGAGTCTTTTCATAGCCACACAAATATTCCTGATTTGGACCTCCAGGCTCAAACCTTCAGTGCCAGTAAGCCAATGAATGTTTTTCAGTGTTGAAAATCCCAAACAAATGACAGCAAGCTGGGCTTCATTACAGAGAATTGCCTTGTAAATTATCCCCAAAATATCTAGAATATTTTGATTTGATGTAATTGTGCAGTCATAAAAAAACACTGCACACATGCAGTGTTTGACTCAATATGTGCAACAGATTACTGCCTTTAACTTTAAAGCAACCCAGGGGACATCTACAGGAAAAATCATGCTTCAAACTTTATGTAAATACCTCTTAAACAGACTATTGATCTTTTTATTATGTGGGGATGTTCATTATGACTTCTATACAATCCCCACAAACCTTAATCTACACAAAAGATCAACTGCATTTGCAGAGAAGTATTGATTTCTAATCTACTAACCTCTACCTCTAATGAGGGTTGAGACAAGTGAATGAGAAGTCACAGTGTGTCGCTTTACCTTCTTGCAGGTGATGCACTGCAGGGCAAACTGCTTCTCATAGCAGGACAGGCAGTAGTTGCTGGTGTCCTTCTGCACAAAGCTCTTGGTGCCGATGGGCTGCTGGCAACGGTTGCATGTGAAACAGTTCTCATGCCAACTGTTGCCCTTATGCTCCATCTTTTTAGAGCCTAGTGGGTGGAGGAGGCAAAGGGAGGCAGAGAGAGAAAAGGAGTGAGTGAGGGAAAGAAGTTCTCAGGCTAACAAATGTCATTTTTTAAAAATTAGCCTCCATGTCAGCACGTCATGGCACCCAATGACATGTGCGTTAAGTCATGAGTTTTCGTGACTATGTCAACAATTACATGTACAGCAGGTCCCACTATACCTCTGGCATTTAGGTCAACACAAACCAATTACAGCTAATGGCAATTTCCTGATGTTACGTGAGCTCTGTAAACGATTCATGTGACGACCAGGAACGAGGAAAAACACTTCATGGCGCCTCATGGCATTTGTAAAGTAGACGATATATGTGACATATATTTCATTTATGAAAATAATGAAATAGGAGAAAATAATAAAAAGATAATAAATAAACATAGAAGCGTTCCACTATTCCAGATATACTGCCCCAAAGACTTACTCTTAGCTCTAATAATCTAGCATTGCCTCTAAATGTCTCCGAGTGTGACCAGACCTCCTCACCTGGCATGATGGTCTTCAGGCATGCATAGCACTTGGCAGAGTACTCGTTGCTGTAGCACTCTATGCATATCAGTAAGTCATCCTTGGTGGCAAAAGGCCGATCCACCAGAGACCGGCTGCACTTGGCGCAGAGGAAGCATTCGCTGTGCCAGTGGCGGTCCTTGTATGACAGATCCTGTGAAGTCAATGTCAGGGCAGAATGCTTGGTTAGAAACCAGAGGAAGACTCTTGCTGCATATTCTGGTCAAACTGAAACATTTCAACAACAGCTAAATTAAAATATCAGTAAAGATTTCCAGCAAAACGTCCCCTTTGAAGGTCAAGAAGTGAGACCAAAACAGGGGCAGTGCAAACTGAAAAGTACCACCAGCTGAACCCTCTGCTGTACTGTAGCAGCAAAGGGAAGATATGGGTGTGGGACGTGACTTTCATCGATTGAATGTAGGTTAAAGTTTGTACCTTGCTGGTGCAGCCGATGAGCACACTGCACACTTCACAGTTGTAAGAGAAAAGTGCCTCGTAGCACTTAATGCAGTACGGGGTGTCGTCCTTCAGGATGTACTTTTGCCCATACAAGGACTCCTTACATTCTTTACAGTCGTAGGGCTCAGTCATTGTGACCAGAATCTCCTCTCTGAGCCTGCGAGATAGAATACAAACACATTTAAAAACTACAAGGATGATTTAATTGTGACTGAAATATGAATGGCATGCGCGGAGATCTGTCCCCATATAAACCTGGAATGGATTTCTGTAACTGGAGAGGTGAGTTAGTAGCATCTTAGGATCACAAGGTCTAATGAATCATATCATGCCTTCAAGACCATATACCAAGTACAGAATGCAGCCCTTCAAAGCTCCCTGGAAACTTAATTGGGTACTACATACTACAAATTATGGCCCAAATGGACAAACACTGTAGAGTAAATACCTTCTACTTCATAAATGGGCATAATGTGACTTTTAAATCAGATTTCCTTGCTCCAAAAGAGTCTAATTCAAAGTTTAAAGAGGTCTAAATTTGCTCGGCTTGCTCTAAATTCCCCCAAGACAATTAGCAGCACTATTCATCTGCAGAATGTGCTGAAACGTCAAGTAAGGCCAAAAACAGGGAGGGTTATATGGAAGAGGGGAAAGTCAGTGTGTAGAAGAGTAAAGATAAAGTGAAGGGAAATATAACATGAAGGAGCTGCAGACAAAGAAGAGACAACATACAAAAACACAAAGAGGATTTCGACTGCTGTTGGTTAGAGATTTAAATACCAGTTCAAGTTGTAGCAGATTATTAAAGAATTGCTGCATAAAACCTCATGCAACCTCGAAAATAATTCAACTGGAATGTCTTCAAAGGGGAAAATCGTGCTCTTCTCCACCGGTGGTGATGGGCTGGAAGAGACGGTGTCACATGTCATGGATATTGTGTGAATATTGACCTTTGATCACTGTCAGAGTGTCAGCGCTTCATCATTTAAGTTTACTTTAAAAAATTCCAATATTTAGTAGCAAAGATGTTTATGAGCCTTTTATCCAGTTTGTGTTCACTTGCTTGCTTTTTTCAGAGCTTTCAAGCACATTTCACCATCTTCATCAGCAGATGGAGTTTGCTAAGTTAGTTACTAGTTGATGGTATATGGAGTGCAGATACATTTCTATTCAAGAAAAATCTTTGGCGCCAGCAAACTCCATCCACTGATGAAAACCATGAGATGTTGTTGAAAGCTGTGGATAAAGCTAGTAAGTGGATCTTGAGTCTTTTTTGACCATCTTATACAAATAAATAATCACAGCACTGAAAACATAGAAAATGTCATTTGTTTGTTTTAATTTCTTTGCGTTTGTGTTAAAAACGCCACACATAGAATCTGTAAAGAAGCAGAGCTCCCATGCATGTATGCACAGCTTCATACTGCTTCATTTCTCTGTGATTTCTGCTGTTTGTTGCTGACTTAGTCACAGGCGAGTCAGTCTCACCTTCCATTTTTCAGCACAAAAAGACGCCTCTGATGCCTGCCTGCTCGACCATCTGTTTCCTGCCCATAGCCGTTAAAAATCATGCATTTCACTGAGTCTTTTCATAGCCACACAAATATTACTGATTTGGACCTCCAGGCTCAAACCTTCAGTGCCAGTAAGCCAATGAATGTTTTTCAGTGTTGAAAATCCCAAACAAATGACAGCAAGCTGGGCTTCATTACAGAGAATTGAAAATAATAATCAAACTCGAAAATAATTCAACTGGAATGTCTTCAAAGGGGAAAATCGTGCTCTTCTGGGTCATTTCAGTGAGCATTCATTACATTTAAAGAGTCTAAATTTTTCTATAATTATTTGTGTCTCCCTAGTGCCAGTCAAAAACATTTGGAGAGTAATTGAATAAGATGAACCACAAAACAAAAACACAAAGGCTGCTATTCAATGGACATTTGATTGAATGGACATTAGGTTAGATGCAGAGCAGTCAGAGCTTTCACATTTGTAAATTATGAGACATTGTTAAGTCATTTGATGTTCTGTAGCTGATAGCCACTGATTTCATTCACAAGCAGATAGTTTGCGAATGACTTTCATCTTATTTCATCAATTTGGAGCATTAAAGTTTGGACAAAACTCTAAACCTTATTTACCCTTTATACTCCCCTATAAACACTCTGCACCCCTTTCTTAACCCTATGTACACTCTATACTCTTATAAGCCCTTTCTGAACCGTCTACATTCTCTTTATTCTCCTATAAACCCTCTGTGCGGTGCTCTAAACCCTCTATATATTACTCCCTACTATTTCTGTGACCCTCTCATAAACTCTCTGTAGCCCAACCTAAGTCCTCTTTACTTTCTATACTCCTATAAAAGCTTTACATGTCCCCCTATACTCCCCTTTAAACCCCCCCGTACTCTATACTAAAAGCTTTCTCTGTCCCTCCATAACCCTTCTATACACATCTGTGAGGCTTTAAACCCCCTGTATAAACCATCTATACGACTACCCTCTCCTACAATCTTTGTCCCCCTTTAAAAGCTGTCCTTTAAACCCAGTGTACCATTTCTAAAACCATCTAGACCCCCTACACACCTCTGTGACACCCCAGTAATCTTTTAGACACCTGTTAATACCCCTAAACTCCTCTATACACCTCTATAAACCCCTCATACCCCACATACCCCTGTGTAAACCCCATAAATCTTGTATACTATCTAACCCCTGTAGCCTTTAATACCTCTACATTTTGCCATCTTCACACCTCTATTCATCTCACCCTGCTGCTCCTATCGTCTCTCTATTCAGTGAACCTTATACATCTAGCTTTACTTCACTGTAATTGTCTGTCAGTCTGGTATCAGCACGATATTAAGCCCACATAGCTAACTAAAATACTGCTCAAACAAAAAAGACCTGACCACAATTCACTTTCTCCTTTTGCAAAAACTTGCTTAAGCAACTTAAGTCATCCTCCAAGCTTCCCCAGAGACCTGGATCATACTAATCATGAGGAATTTAGCAATACAATGACTATGATATGAGGCTAAAACATCTCCCACATCACAGATGTACAAGGTTTGAAGCATGAATGAAGCCACCAAACATCTGTGACACTGCTGTGAATGACTGAATGAGAGACAACCAGACACACAGAGAGCAGAAGTACAGAACATTGAGTCAAAGACAGGAGAGTAAAGGAGGTAGAAGTCTTACCTGTCAGTGCAGCCTGGGGACCAGAGGTGTCTACTGAGCGTTGTAGTAAATCTGCCTTTTAAAATTAGAGCAAATGTGACCCAGACTGGGACAGGAAGGTGGAGACAGTGGTGTGACCACAGTGGGCAGGTCAGATTATATTTAGACCGCTATAAATTCAAGACAAAAATCCAAACAATCCCACTATGATATGTGGAACTCCTAAACTTTTGGACTCGACTTGTCAAGTTTGTAGTGAAAAACACACACACACACACACACACACAATCAAAGAAAACGGTAATGAGATGGTTCTTGTGGAGCTCCTATTATTTCACTCATGTTATTTTGAGAAGTCAACATGACTTTAATTACACTGTTATAAAAAATGTGGATTTCTCAACACAGATCTGAATTGTACTAATCCTGCAATAAAAACTTGTCATATTATTCTGAGGTTTTTACATCAGCACACTCAGATCTGTGCAAGAGTCTTTTAAATGTGCAAGCTTTCGCTCAGTGAGCTTCTTCGAGGCATGAACAGGTAACAAGTGGCTGCAGCAGTATAAAGGGCTGCGAGAACATCACTTGATTAGCCTTAATGCACAACACCAGTGTCGGTCGGTGGAGCTAATGCTATGATGTGTGTGGTTTCAGTGCATGCATTGTATTCAAGCTGTTGGGGCTGATTTCATGTGATCGTAGAGTAATTTCGTTAAAGTGGCAGGAAAACAAAACTTATTACGTCAAGATCAGAAAAAAACATTCTCGTGATCACACAACACAGTCACTTGTGTCCTCTCAGGCCTCCATATGTCTCCATACTTCCTCCCTAGATTACAGTGCATTACATTTAGTGTGTGTCTGAGTTCTGAGTGTATAACTGATGGCATGTACATCATGTCAGTTTCAACTGATATTCACAGTTAGATAAACTATTTGGTGTCTTTGATAGGGGGAGTGCTGAATAGCTTTTGATGCTCATGAAAAATAAGAAATTATGGCATGTTTTCTCTCCAGGTTTCCATGGAAACGCTTTGACTAGATGGGGAAATATTTTGCACAAACAGCCACAAAAGACTGGAAACTGTAAAACTGAAGAAACATCAAGTCAAAAGTCAAAAGAGGCATTGGAACAAATGTACAATCTCAACTGATCCATGTGCTTGTTGTTCTGGAGCTTTCAACCGCAAAACACCGTCTTCATCAACAGAGTGAGTCTGCTCCGTTAACATTAAACTGATCATTCGGAGCACTTTTAGGGTTTCTTGTCTATGTTTGCTTAAAAGTTAAGCTTCATTCTTGACCTTGGAAACTCTACTCAAGGTCCACTTGTTCCCTGGCTTTCAAGCATTTCAAATGGTTCTCATCAGCAGATGGACGAGAAGCCCTTGAAGCGCTCACACAGATGAGAAGTTTAAACATCTTCAACTTCATGGTATGGTTGAAAGCCACGGAAGAACTGAGTAAGTGGGCTTTGAGTGGAGAGTCTTTTGACTGAATGACTGCTTTTAGGTCAAGAATGAACCATCAGGCTCAGATCTATGAAAAATAAAGAAACACAGTCTGCTTGGCACATGGTGTTAACCATGCTGATCAAATTTGTGCTGGAGATGGAATTATCAGTTTTATTTGAAGCCGACTTTATCTCAAAATACAAGAATACCAATTTAATGCCAATTCTCTGGGCAAAATTAAATGTTACATGTGACAAATGTATTCTGTGTGACATTGGGTTAGTGCCACTAAACCAACCAATTTTCTCCACTAACTTAGTAGAGCCAAACATGAGGACGAAAGAGCTATTAAATAACTTTGACTTGTCTTTGTTAAGTCACCAAGTGCTGTCAGACCGCCATGAGCATATCTGATACAACATGTGATCCATGTACACAGCTGCAGTGTCAGTCTAATTATCCAGAGCTACAATAAAGAAACAGGAATCTGACTTTGCAACGTCCACAGCAACAACAATGGTGCATCAAGGTGGGAAAATGTGATTAATAATAACAGTATAAAGCCCACATCATCCGCTAATATTGAAAGTTGTTATTTTGGTTTTAAAAAATGATCACAGATGGCTGTCATGAGTAAAAATAGCAGCATTACAATGTAAAAAATGATAAATATACAAGTAAAAGTACCCAAAGTGATAATAATGTGGAAAATGGCATTAATGTTGTTCTTTAGGTTGATGCTCTTCGGCCTGTTTGTTGTAGATAATCGTTGATGTACACGATTATTTTAGCATGTTTTTATTGTTTTGTACGTTCTGTAATCAGGGTTATTGCAAAAGAGAGCTTTCTCTCAATGGTCTTCCCTGTTTAAATAAAGTTATACACCTACTTCTACTTCTACTGATGATAATAATAATAAAAATATGTATTTTATTACATTAGTTTTATGTAAGAACTTAATCTGGAAGGTAAAGGATAAATGAGGGATAATGTACAATCATTATTGCAAAATGAAGCCCGACAGGTGAATCGCTGTATTTGGCCTGTTTATTACACGTCTTCATACTAAAGAAATCAACATTTTTACATAAAATATTGATTTCAAATGAAGTTATTGATTTTAAGTCCACAGCAATGCTCTGTCACTCTGAAGAATGCCGTAATGGACCAATCAGAATCAAATATTCTCCAAATATTTCTTCTTTTCAGTTACACACTATGTATAATACACCTGTTTAGTCCTGTGGTGGTGACATTAATGGATTAGATTTTTTACACCTGAATTGGACCAAAACGGTCTCCATTTTAGTGTGTGTGGTGAAAACTCAGCTGGGGGTAGTGTAAAGTTGCCTATAAGCCACTATTAACCCTTCGTTTTAACCAAATAAAGTAGGCAGAAGCCCCTGAGCCCCAGACTGCAAAGGGCCTTAAGAGTACTGGGGTTAAAATCACTCCTGATCTGATTAATTTAATTCGATGATCCTTCATAGGGAGGTCATTTGACCCAGTTCATGGACAGCAATGCAGTATTCATCGTGAATTACAGTGCTCTGAATGCTTTGCTTGTACATTTTCTTGCAACTTTTGTTGGTTTCATCTGTGGAGGTCACCATCTTGTTAAATAAAAAGAGGCTCTTCATGCTAACAGGATCATCTGGACAGTTAAATAGGTTATGAAATAAGAAATAAGCGCTCTATCATGAGAGGGATTTCTGAAGTGTGGTCTGGATTTCAGAGGAGGGCTGGAGTTCACCCACATTTGTGACAAGAGCTGTGTCTTGTTATGGTTCAGAGAAATGGCTTGCCATGGAAGAGCTAAACAGCTGCCACTTGTTTGTCCTTAGTTTAATTTTTCATCTGAAAAGTTCCAGTCAAATAATCTCTTCATGTGTGACTCCAATGAGTGTCACTGCGAATGGCTGAAGGCTGTAGATAACACTAAAAACTAGGATTTTTTTTTGTAGAATTAGATTTTATGCTGCATGATGTTGCCTAAATTTAACACTTGTGGGGGACAAAAACCATGTGATCTTCTGTTGTTGTCAGTGTTTTGTACGTGTTCTTACGCACCAACACACAGTGTATAAATATATTAGAATAATCTGATAGAAAAACAGCAGTAATGGGAGGATATCATGCAGTGGTACACTAGAAAAGATGAATCTGAGCGGATGTAAGTGTAGCATAGTCAAATCTTGGATGTTAGCTATAAAAGGTTTTTATTTTCCCTGGATAGTTTGGAAGTTAATCTGCATTGCAAAGTGCAAAAAGCATTGTGCACTTGTTTTATTTACTCTGTTCAAATAAAATCCTGACGTAGGAGGAGCAGCTGGGTCCAGAATATTTCCTCATTGTTTTTCCCTTACTTAAAATTTATTTTTACTAATCAGGCCGAGTTATTAAAATAAAACGGGTTAAAGGAAGTCTCAATATGTGTAAGTATTTCTGATGTTTCCAGTGGCTGCATGCAAGAAATACACTCATTTGTTTTCTTTATGAGAGTTAGAGGAGAAGAACGATATCACTCATGTCTGTACGGTAAATATAAGGCTACCACCAGCAGCTGGTTAGCTTAGCTTAGCATAAAGACTGGAAACAGAGGGAAAGAGCTAGCCTGGCTCTAGATCACACTTTATATCTCACAATATGTGATGTTCCCAAAACTAAATACATGTGATGTAATACAATTATTGTAAAAAGACATTCAACAGGACAACTAAATGTAGGCAGTGGAAGGAGGCCAGGGAGATAAAAAAAAAAGAGAACATTCAAACTACATTAAGAGTCTACAGCCGTGCCAGCTCCTCTTAAGTCTTATGTAAAACCATTAGAAATCATCAGGCCACTGAGACACCGAACACAACACAAAGCTCTAATTCAACACCATATCACTCATATGTGGGTCAGTGCAGCCTCAAGTCTCCTACAAACTGAATGAACTTGTAAACAACTCTTCATTAAGCTGTTTGCATTTTCTGGAACTCATTTACAAGGAAAAAGTTTCATCTAAGGAATTCAGTGAACTAAACACACAGCACTTCGAAAGGCAAACGCCAGGATATAAACAAGATTAGATAAGGAGATAAATGATTTATCGGGGAATGCAGCGTCTCTGTGCCTGTAGTTTGTATGACTACTTGTTAATTTTGCAATTATATTCCTTGATTTTCATAGAAGTCTGATTGAAACAGACATAAATAAGTTATCCAAATAAAATGGTAGCATATTAAGGCTGTAACTGCATAAAATGAAGCTTAAATCTCTGATTTACTTTACAGACTGGTGGTGTAAGTGGAGGAGGGATCCTGCTTTGGTTATAACTGTAACTATTTGTATTTGTTCCCTAATGTGTGGTGCTAAATGTTAATTATTCACCTTTGAAACACCTGAATCAAGGTTTAACGTGCTGTTTATGTTTGAATGCATGACTTTTACTTGCAATAGAGTATTTTTATCGGGTGGCATCAGTATAAAGTGATGGATACTACAGTATAAAATCCTAACTACTGTAAAAGTAACACTCCTACTACAACCTAGCCCTAAAATAGATAGTACTTTTTTATTTTAATACAGTGGCTTGTTATAACTCTGTGATAATCTATTTTATTTCGAAAAACTCCCATCGTTTTATTCATCCGGTTTTATTTTTGAAGAGCTTACCGGAAGTGCTATCTTGCTACGGTTACTAACAAACGTTTTACACCCGGAAGAGTTTGTAAACAAACGGCGATTGAGTCCAAAACAAGGAAAAGGAGCATGTTAAACTTCCGCACTGAAAACAGTAAACCTGTAGCGAAATATTTCACGTGAAGAACATGGAGGACGACGGGCAGCGACAGCTCGGAGGAAACCCGGACTGGATGTCCCGTCTGCCGGAGGAGCTGCTGGACGTCCCGCTGTGGAACCTGGCCATACCCGGTAACACAGACACACCGGGCAGAAGCAAGGATGAAGCGGGTTATTCAGGGGAAACAGTCAAATATAGAGTTATACATACATTTAATTGATTTATATTTCATTTCCGCATACTTTTGGGTGAATAATTTATGCCTGACTGTCATCTGTCACTGCAGGGAGCCATGACAGCATGTCCTTCTGTCTGGATGTCTCCTCTCCGGTCCTGAGATCAGAGCCCTGCGTCCTCAAAGTGTTTGACAGGCTGTTTCCCTGCTGGACTAGACCCTGTGTCTACCGCTGGGCCACCACACAGGTAGAGGGACACACACACACACCCACACACACACCCACACACACACCCACACACACACACACACACATACACTACTCACAAAAAGTTAGGGATATTCGATTTTCAGGTGAAATATATGGAAAATGTAAAAAGTGAATGCTACAGTGATATTATATCATGAAGATAAGATATTTATTTATTGATCCCTCAGTGGGGAAACTTTGCTGTTACAGCAGCTCAAAGGGACAAACAAAAAGAATAAAAGCACACAGTTAAGAATTAGAAAAATTAAATAGCAGAATATAATAGAATTAGAAAAATTAAATAGCAGAATATAATATAATATATACAGTGGTAAAAACCTATGTACACAAAAAAAAAGTAATTACAGAGACAAACAACAACAGGGTGAAGTGAAGTGGGGTGAGAATTATTGTACAGTTTATGTTATAGTAAAGTGCACAGGTGGTGGTGGTGGTTGGTGCAGCAGACTATAATGCAGCATTGTACAGTCTGACTGCAGTCGGGATGAAGGACCTGCGGAAGCGCTCCTTCTTACACCTGGGGTGTATCAGTCTGTGACTGAAGGAGCTGCTTAAGGCCCCCACAGTCTGATGCAGAGGGTGGGAGGTGTTGTCCAAGATGGAGGACAGTTTGGACAAGGTCCTCCTCTCTCCCACCACCTCTATGGGGTCCAGGGGGCAGCCACACACCGAGCCGGCTCTCTTAATTAGTCTGTTGAGCCTGTTTTTGTCCCGCTCAGAGCACCCCCCTCCCCAACACACCACTGCATATGAGACCACAGATGCCACCACAGTCTCGAAGAAGGTCCTCAGGAGTGGTCTGCTCACTCCAAAGGATCCTAGCCTCCTCAGCAGGTATAGTCGACTCTGACCCCTCTTGTAGAGAGAGTCAGTGTTGTCTGTCCAGTCCAGTTTATTATTAAGGTGAACACCCAGGTACTTGTATGTCCTCACTCTCTCGATGCCAAGTCCCTGGATGCTCACTGGTGCAGTGATGGAGGGTTTCTTGTGGAAGTCGACCACCATCTCTTTCGTCTTGCTGGCGTTGACTAGGAGGTTGTTTCGTCCACACCAGTCGACAAAGTCCGTGATGACCGTCCTGTATTCACAGTCGTTCCCCTCTGACACACACCCCACGGTGGCAGTGTTATCAGAGAACTTCTGGAGGTGACAACTGTCTGTAGCGTACCTGAAGTCTGATGTGTACAGGGTGAAGAGGAAAGGTGACAGTACCGTTCCCTGGGGGGCCCCTGTGCTGCAAACCACCACATCAGACACACTGTCCTGCAGTCTCACATACTGGGGTCTGTCCGTGAGGTAGTCAGTGACCCATGCAGCCAGCTGGTCACTGACTCCCGCTCTCTCCATCTTCACCCTGAGCAGTGGAGGTAGGATTGTGTTGAAGGCACTGGAGAAATCAAAGAAAGTGATCCTCACAGTGCTTCCACTGCCCTCCAGGTGAGACAGGGATCTCTGCAGCAGGTAGATGACAGCGTCATCCACCCCAATTCCAGGCTGATATGCAAACTGCAGGGGATCCATGTGTGGGCTCACCAGGGGGCGGAGATGGGTTAGGACGATCCTCTCAAGTGCCTTCATCAGGTGAGAGGTTAAGGCCACGGGTCTGAAGTGGTTGGGCTCCTTGGGGCGCGAGGTCTTAGGAACTGGAACCACACAAGAAGTCTTCCACATGGCAGGAACTTTTTCCATTATCAAATCTGTTGAAAAACAGATTTAGCTTGTTGGCCCAGTCTCTGTCTCCAGGTTCAGGGTCTCTCCTACTGCTTATCTCCTGCCCTGACATGGATTTGAGACCTCTCCAGACCTCCCTCGTGTTGCTCCGCTGAAGATGATCTTCCATTTTCCTCCTGTAGTTGGCATTTAAGTAGAAGCATGCAATGGTAATTTCTTCATCTTAAACAATTTATTTGAAGAAAATCTAACAGTGGTGGGTATACCACAACAAAAAATGTTCAGTGTCTCAATAAATTGGGATGTGGCCAAAGGACGTCCACTCCTCTCCTTTGTGTGACTCTTCCAGTCTCTGTATCACTGTTCCAACCTCCTGATGACACTCTGTGACCCTCTAAGCTCAGTGAACACCTCCGTCTGAGGACTTCCTGTTTGAAGCCTCCAGTGTTGAGGTGCTGCTGATCAACTGTTAGGTGTCGTCTTGGTCTCATGATGTCAGAATGTGAACAGCATGATGAGGAGGACTGTTTAAATACCAATTCTAACTGAAGCAGGAAATGTATTGGTGGATTCATGGATCAAACCTGTTGTGAATGTTGCTGTTAAGCTTCTTGTTAGAGAACAGCAACTGGTGCAGAAAGCATTGAGACACTGAACAGTTGGACATGTGCATTCAAAGGTTTAGAGAAGGTCACATTAAGTTCACCTGGAAAGTTTAAAATGCATTTTAGGTTCATCCTGAAATTTCACCTGAAAGCTGAATATCCCTAACTTTTTGTGAGTAGTGTATCTATGGGCCCCCTGAGGCCTGACCTTCAGATGATGTGAAGTGGCCTCTGGTGGTGCGTTCAGGTGGTGTCCCTCAACTTGTAAAGTCATAAATATCCACATTTATACCACTGTGTTACACAGAAGCACCTTTACAGACTCTAGAAGCAGCAAAAGTAACAATGCAACAACGTTAAAAGTATTCAATATCTATAAAAGTACAGCAAAATGTACTAGTGTCAGAGAGTATTCAATATTGTAGCAGGAGGAAGTTTATAAGAAAACACTGAAGTGTGAAGCAGACACACTGAACCGCCTGGTTAAATGCTAAACTGCATTTTATTGCATGATAAAGTTGAATTTAATATAATATAAAGTAGCCCTGAATTAAAGTGCATAAGAAAAGTACAATTACCTCAAAGCTGCACTCAGAACAGTTTACATGCAGTCAGGTCTCAGTCCTGCTGCTCCTTTTAGATTCAGGTTTTTTAGTATTTGCTGATTTATTTAACAATCAATTGATTATCAGTGAATCGTCTAGTCCATTCAGCTCAATTTCTGTCTCAGAACAGAACAGGACTTACTGCCACATGCATTTAATTACTCTCTCTCCTCTCTTCCCGTGTTTGTAAAGCAATCCGTCCTCAGTGATCAGTGTGATCTCGGCATTCGTTTCCTGGACCTGCGGATCGCCATGAAGCCACGAGGAGGCAGCAAATTGTTCTTCGCCCACGGAATCTACACTGTGATGACTGTGAAGGTACACACACACACACACACACACACACACACACGTACATACAACAGACCTGTCTCAGGGGTGAACAGGGGTTATTGAACCAACCTCGAAGCAAGACGAGCCTTTAGATCACATATGTCAAACACATCCGGCCCGCGAGATAATTTCATGTGACTATTAAGAATGACCCGTCGGTAAACAGCACTCCCACCTCTAATACTACAAATCCCACAATGCACTGAACAGCTGCCGCGCTAGTCAGGACCCGTGCAGCAGCCCCTCCTCCAGCAGGTATAATGACACACCGATCAGCTGATCAATGCATCGATCAGCGCTGTTATAGCGACACTTATGGCGCGTTTCCACTAGAACCTACTCAGCTGTACTCGGAGTAGGTACTAGAGGAAACGCGCCATTAAGCTACCCCCCCCAAAATAAATGGCTAAACGAAAAGTGGACTTTGAAAACAGAGACTTTCAAAGCAGGTGGGGGGCAGAGTTTTACCTGTGTGTCGATATCGGAGGTGAACCTGTGTGTCTTGTTTGTGGAGCTGATGTGGCCATAATTAAAGAATATAAATATAAGAAGACACTATGAGACAAAACATGAGGATAGTACAAAAAATAAAAAAATATTTAAAATTCTATTTATTTTCTTGAGGAAAAGTTGGCTGTTTAAGTCTGGCTGTTTAAACTCATATTTCTGGATAAAATATATATATATTATTATTATATTATATTATATACTATGATAAAAGAGTCACTATTAGAGTCTTCACTAAATGTTGAGCCCGTTTGGCCCACGACTTAGACCGTGTTTTAAATTTTGGCCCTTTCTTTGATTGAGTTTGACACCCCTGCTTTAGATAGATAGATAGACAGATAGATAGAAATGCTTTATTGATCCCAGAGGGGAAATTGTGGTGCTACAGCAGCAAAAGAGCAAAAGCGAGTAAAAGTGACCACCACCATGAATACAACAATAAATAAGCAGATAAATTGATAAAAAGATTAAAACCAAAGTGCGAGTTAAATAAAATAAAAACTATAGTGCACGTTAAAGAACAGAAATACATATTTGTTAAATAGCAGAGGGTGCTGGGAGCTCTCTGCCAGCCAGAGTTGACTTGTTAAAAAGTGTTATGGCAGTTGGCAGAAAAGATTTCCTGTATCTGTCCTTGTGACAGCGGAGCTGAACCAGCCTGTCTGAGAAGCTGCTCCGCTGTCTACCCAGCAGTGGGTGAAGTGGGTGGTCAGGATCGTCCAGAATGGACAAGAGTTTGTTCATGGTCCTCCTTTCCACCACCACTTCAAAAGTGTCCGGTTTGCAGCCAATCACAGAGCCGGCCTTCTTAACCCTGGAGAACCCACGGGGTCAAATTTGGCCGCTGTTAATTGCTGCTACCCAAAATGAACAAACATAAAAAAAATTGTCAAATTTAACTTCAAAAACCCAGAGTGCCACTTCTGACCCCTGCATAGAGACACTTAGTGGATGAATATTGAACTGACATGAGCCAGAGTGGTAGTGACAAGATGACTGACCACATGCTGTTTCGTTGAGCTGTAAACCTACCCAAACAAAATCGTCTTCTCAGCAAACCAGTGGTTGGTAAAATAGTGTATTTTTTGTTAATCTATTTAGTATTAGCTTGCAGAATGCCTAGAAGTACGTTTTATATTCTTTTTGGATAAATTAGCAACTCTGCGCAAGTTCAAAAAACGATGGGCCAAAAATGACCCTCTGGGTGTATGGGTTAAAAAATGTCGGGTCAAAAATGACCCTTTGGTTCTTTGAGTGACTTTGTAGATGGAGAATGGTGACAGTCCTGTATTTGGCTAAAGCCTTGAAATAAATTCATTTGTATAATATATTTTACTAAGTTACCTCGGTAGTACAAGGCCAGAGACTAATACTTATAATAACTATAATGATATAATAACTTATTACTTATTTTATATATAAATATATATAATAAGTAAATTGCCGTCGATGTGCTGTGTGCAAGGACCTCAAAACTGAAATGCACTGTGAAAAATGTGCAGTTCCTCTCTGCATCAACAAAAAAAGAAATTGTTTCAAAGACTACCACAATGTCTAGTGTGAGTTCCTCTCTCTAGCAGAACAGATTTTTTGATAAGAAAAGACCCATGGTGTTAGTTTTTTGGCTTTGTGTTCTTGTTTCCATTGGCCAAAGTGTGTTTGTACATTTGAAATCCAGTTCTAACATGCAACAAATAAAGCAAAAAAAACATTGTTAAATGTAGCTGTGTGGTTAACTGATTATTTTCCTAAGTTTAAAATAGTTTGCATTGACAGTGTTTGTTATTGTGATTCTTTGAAATGATACGCCTAAAGCCCAATGGGTCAAATTTGGCCCTAATCCTAAATTAGGGAATAAAGGGTTAAAATTGAAAAAGTGGATATGTTGGTGTTCAGTGAACTTATAGCAGTCATTTAATGCATAGTTCATAATTTTCCAAAGAAGAAAAGGGTTCTTGGGTTCTCCAGGGTTAATCAGTCTGTTGATGTGGTCGGCTCTGATGCTGCTCCCCCAGCAGACCACTGCCCTTTACAGGGCGCTGGCTACAACAGACTGCTAGAAGATCTCCAGCATCATGCTGCACGGGTTGAAGGATCTGAGCTTCCTCGGGAAGTAGAGGCGGCTCATCCCCTTCTTGTAAACGGGGTCAGTGTTGGACATCCAGTTCAGTCCATTGTCAATGTGGATGCCCAGGTACTTGTACTCCTCCACAGTGGCAATGTCCTCTCCCAGGATGTTCAGGGGCTGTGCTGCTGTCCTCTTCTTGCTGAAGTCGATCACCATCTCTCTGGTCTTGGCCACATTGACATGCAGGTGATTCCGACCAGACCACTCCACAAAATCACCCACCAGAGCCCTGTACTCCTCCTCCCGTCCACCTCTTATACACCCTACAACTGCAGAGTCACCAGAAAACTTCTGTAAGTGACATGACTCTGAGTTGTATTTAAAAGTGTACAAGGTGAACAGAACAGGAGACAGCACAGTTCCCTGTGGAGCTCCTGTACCACTGACCACCACATCAGACAGAGCGCTGCCCAGTCAGACAAACTGCGGCCTGTCTGTCAGGTAGTCCGTGATCCAGGAGATGGTGAGAGCGTCCACACTCATCATCATTTAAAGTGTGTGTGTGTGTGTGTGCAGGAGGCTCTGGACGAACTGGCTACCTGGCTGGATGCTCATCCAAAAGAAATCGTGATCATTTCCTGCTCACACTTCGAATCGCTGAATGATGAAGATCACGTCCACCTGGTGGAGTTCATCATCACACTGTTTGGAAAGAAACTCTGCTCCTCACAGGTAACTGAGCTGCTGGAGAGAGGAATCGTTCCATCAATTAGCCAAACAACAGAATAAATCCACTATAAATTAATTGATTTGTGAAATCATTTGAAATTCAGATGGGCATTTTTCAATATTTCTGAGATAAAAAACAGTGACTGTTGAGGATATGAAATATTTGTACATGTGTTTATATGCAGGACACGCCCACTCTGCGGTCCTGTTGGTCCGGTGGTCAGCAGGTTGTTGTTTCCTATGGCAACCAGCAGATGGTACTGCAGCATCCTGAGCTGTGGCCTGGAATACCTTACTGGTAAATACACACACCTGGGATGGTTTAAACTTGTTGGAATAACACTAAACTAAAGATATTTAAAGGTATTTCAGAATCTCTAAATCCATGTGACCTTCATCAGCAACATCTTTGCTGTAGACTTCTCCTCTCGACAATTTCAGCTGTAAATCAAATAGAAACTCTGTGTCCAGGTACGCCGACAGCCCAAACCCTAAGAAGGTGATCGCCTACCTGGAGGAGCAGAGGCACAGAGGAAGACCAGGTAGGCTGTGGTGGAAGAGGAACTCGAATCATTTACCAAAGTAAAAGTAGCAACATTACACTATAAAAACACCTCATCACAAGTAAAAGTGCTGCAAGCAAAAGTATAGAGATTCAAAGCGTTTATTGTCATGTGTACAGTGCAGAAACGGGTTTCCCTGTACAATGAAAATCTTACTTTGCCATCCGCACCGAATGCCAAAGAGTGAAAAAGAAGAGGATAGAATAGAATATAAAACATATAAATATAAACTACTATTGCTAGATATAAATATATTTACAAAATGTGCAACTTAAAATAAAGTACAGTCATTGGAGGTAGTTGTGACTCCTATCGGCTGTTAAGGAGCCTGATGGCGGAGGGAAAGAAGGAGTTCCTGAGTCTGGACGTCCTGCACTTCAGACTCCTGTACCTCCGGCCTGAGGGGAGGAGAGTGAACAGTTTGTGTTGGGGGTGGGTGGGGTCCTTGATGATGGAGGCAGCCCTCCGGTGGACTCTGTGTCTGTAGATGCTCTGCAGAGAGGGCAGGGGAGTCCTGGTGATCTTGGACGCAGTCTTCACCACTCTCTGCAGGCGTTTGCGGTCCATGATGGTGGTGCTGCCGTACCACACGGTGATGCAGCCGGTTAAGATGGACTCAACAACGCAGCTGTAGAAGTTGGTGATTTTTGACGACATGCCAAACCTCCTCAGCCTCCTCAGGAAGTCCAGCCGCTGCTGGGCCTTCTTCACCAGCTGTGTGGTGTTCAGTGTCCAGGTGAGGTCCTCGTTGATGTGGACCCCCAGGTATTTGAAGCTGCTCACCCTCTCCACTTCCTGACCTCGGACGAGCAGTGGCTGATGAGGGCTCCTCTCCTTCCTCATGTCCACTATCATCTCCTTAGTCTTGTCCGTGTTGAGGGTGAGGTTGTTGTCCTCACGCCATGTCACCAGAGTGTCCACCTCCCTCCTGTAGGCTGCTTCGTCCCCACCGGTGATGCGTCCTATCACAGCGGTGTCATCTGCAAACTTCAGCATGGTGTTGTCCTTGTGGGAGGCAACACAGTCGTGGGTGAACAGGGTGTAGAGGATGGGGCTGAGGACACACCCCTGAGGTGTGCCGATGTTGGTGATGATGCTGGCTGAAGTCCTGTTTCCTATCCTGACAGACTGAGGCCTGCCAGTCAGAAAGTCCAGGAGCCAGTCACAGAGGGGGGGGTGCAGTCCGAGTGAGAACAGTTTGTGGGTGAGCTTGTGGGGGATGACCGTGTTGAACGCCGAGCTGTAGTCGATAAAGAGCATCCTGATGTAGGAGTCTTTATTCTCCAGGTGTGAGAGGGAGGTGTGCAGGACTGCAGCAATGGCGTCTGAAGTGGACCTGTTGGGCCGGTAGGCGTACTGTAGGGGGTCCAGTGTGTCCGGTATGCAGCTCCGAATGTGGGTCAGCACCACTCTCTCAAAGCACTTCATAATGATTGGAGTGAGTGCTACTGGCCTGTAGTCATTCAGGCAGGTGGGCGGGCTCCTTTTGGGGAGGTGGATGATGGTGGTGGTCTTGAAGCAGCGGAGCGAGCAAACACGTCTGCCACGGTGGGCGCCATCTTGCATCTAGATGCATTGTATAGAAGTATTAGCAACAAAATATGCTTAGAATATCAAAAGTACTGATATATTAATATTTAAGTGGTGCTTTAATGATACGGTTGGTTATGGAGGAGCTAATTCTAACTACTGTACTAAATATATTGTTGGGTAGTTCATCTATAACAATGCATCACATTTGTATGTATTGTATTTAACCTGAAAAGTAACAAGTTTCTATAGCTGGTAAACACGTGTCCGACTGAAAATTAGGAATAGAGGTACAAAGACTGGAGTACCTCAGAGCTGTACAACAGTAGAACTCCAGGTCGAATGTGACTCACCGGTTTCCAGACTTCTTATGTAACAGTTGCTGTTGTTTTTCTGACCATTTGTTTTCCAGCCGGTTTTTACGTCAGCGGTCTGAACCTGACAGAGGACACCCCTTACGTCCTCCTCCACCCCCTGCAGAGCCTGAGGAGGATGACGATGAGGGCTCTCTCGCTGCTGCTCCGCTGGGCGAGCGAGCAGAGGCCGGGGTGGCGCGAGGCCGACGGGGTCAACATCCTCTGCTGCGACTTTGTGGGCGCCAGTCAGTTCTGCTCGCTTGTGATTGGCCTAAACTACGACCTGCTGGGTGAAGCGAGCGCTCTCGCTGGAGCATCGTGCTCAGAGGTCACCGGCTGTTGCCATAGCAACTGGACTGCAGATCCCACCTCGAAGAAATCCAAATACTCATAGTGTCACACATTTTCAATATCCCTGTTGAATTTTAATTTTGTACACTTTTTGTTTTGTTTACCTGCGTGTTATGGAAGATGTTACTAACTTGAAATATATTCTTTTATATATTATATAAATAAATACATGTACTCATATATTTAGACTCTTTTTAAACCTCAGGTCATTTCTTCTCAAAGTGTCAGATTTCTCCACAGAGCCGTGGTTCAGGGCAGACGGGCTCTGGCTCATGTGCTTGCTGCAGAAATGGCCAGATGTGGCTCCCTGGACAGAAAAGAGCACAACAGGCAGGTACACACACTTCACACTGTTTTTATTTATCCCACATGAACAGTGCTAACACATATCACTGAATGACTCATTAAGAGTAAAGATATATAAAGAATAAAGAAAAAACAGCAAAAAAGAGAAAACAAGAAAACTTCTACCTGCTCTGTGGGATGCTCAGGCTATAGATCTGGCATCTCCTCCCTCCAACTCAACAAGCCCCAGAAATGTTGAGTGTGTTTGGTGTCACTAAAGTACCTCTTCACAACCTGCAGGTATTTAGAAACACTTCCATTTGTGGACTCATGGAGGAGGAGGAGGAGGCTGAAACGCTGCTCACCCACATCTGGACCAACGCTTTTAGAAAGTCTGGTGCTAGAACACCACTAATCCTATGGTGATAATTAATTTCTTATGGGTCCACGTGACAGCATGGAACAGTGTTCAGGAACAGATATTTTAGTTTGACAGCGAACAAACATTCACTTTACATCAGCGGCGGTTCTGCGCGTGCGCGATTCATGAGCAGCGTGCACGCGGAGTGGAGTGGCTCTCCTCGGTCCTCTCTGCGGCTGCGCGAGGCTGCTGCGTGAACGTTGGGAGGGGGAGGGGCTAACGGTCACACCTGCTGCTAGTTAAGGAAATTAGGAAAGTCGCCTGATTGGCAGCACAGGAAATGATGTCAGCACACTTCCGCAGCAGCAGATGACTTAAGAGCCTGAGCGGATCGTTGGCACGTTTTTTGCTGCTCGTGTTTCTGCAGCTCGTTTTTCTGCTTCAAAAACATGTTTGGAGGAGGAGAAGAAAACTACCAGAGGAAAACATCACGAAGACGCTGAGTTGGGTTTGGTTAATGCGGTTAGTCTGAGGCTGAATGACCGAATACAAACACAAAGAGAACAAACACATGGTGGTAACAAGCTAGCTAATTAGCCACTTAGCTAACGCTAGCTAACCATGCTAACAGCCGCTACATTCGGACCTGAGAACGTATTTTCATACCTCCTCGTGTGTAAACGTGTGTTGGTATGACAACGTTCCTTGAATCCTTGAAAGCTAATTGTATTGAAATGTCAGTAATCACCATTAATGTCAAAATATTTTATTTGTCGTCTCAAATAGTTACTGAAGTTTAACAGCAAGTTTCAAAATGTATTTCAACAAAGTAAATGTAAAGAGAATGAGAGAAAAGTAATCAGTGCAAATATCCACTTTTTTATTTCCTACATCAGATGTGTGCAGCCTTGTTCAACATGAAGGTGATACAGCTGTAACTTCTGATCACTTATTGATTGATTCTTTTTCCTTTCATGCTTTAGATGGGCTGGTGTTCACTGCTGAGGAGCCGAGGAAGAGTCTTCCTGCCAGTATGTGTTGGGAAAGAAGCACAATGGTTAGTAACTTTAATTAAAAAACTTAAATCATTGATTTCTACTATTTGATAAATTATTGTTGGAGCTAGCTTGTGATTCTATGACCTGATTAACATCTTTCACTTTTAAAGTGTCTGGAGGTTCATTTGTGTTTGTTTTTTCCAGATTGTCTTCCCAAATGAAGATAAAAACCCCCTGAAGATCTTCTAAATGCAAGATGGTCTATCTCCACCAGTGTTTCCCAAAGTTGGAGTAAGATTTTATGCAGCCATTTTGCTCATTATGAAAAATTAAAGTGTTTCAAACTCAAACAATGTTTCTTTTGGCTTTGTATTTTCTACTTGCTTTTAAAGTGGTCTTATGTTTACACATACAATTTCACATTACACTCAATCCAGCACCAGTAAAACACAGGATTCTGCTCCAAAATAAAATGGGGCCAGCTGTGGCTCAGCCTTCCATCAGGAGTTCGAGGTTCCAGCTCCATGGGTCAGTGTGTGAATGAGGTCATGGAAAGGTGCTATACAAATGCTGACCATAGGTGGATCCACAGCTTTGCCTTTTCAGTGTAGTTAAACCAAGGCAAAAAAAAAAAAAAAAAAAAATCACAAAATAGAAAACAGGAAACAAGATTTAAAGTTTTTTTTTTTTTTTTTTATTTAAAATACAAGACACAGTGAAGGTGCTGCTTGGCTCACTGGACATCCAGCAGGAAAATGGAGGCAGATCCTGTCAGAGGAAGACTGAAGAGGAGCTGCTGGTCTACTTTTACCTCAAAGTAGTTTCTGACAACTAGTAACTTGCAGCAGCAAAAAAGTAAACACAACAACTTGCACTTAATTTTACATGTCTTTATTTAGAAATCAGTGCTGTTTGGATCCACGGTTGATTCAGGTTCTCCTGGGGCATCCTGGGAAAACACAAAAAAAAAACAAGTTTTTTCTTTTGCTGATACATGAAGATGCTGCAGAGGAGTCATGTTGAATGCATTAATACTTACTACAGTCTGCTACTTTTCCACAGGACCTTCTGTTTGGATCCACAGCTGATTCAGGTTCTCCTGCTGCATCCTGGAAGACACAAACAGCATTACTTTGATCAAAGAGTGACCAGACAGAAGGTTAAACTTGTTCTCTTCATTTTAAATAAAGTTTAACGTGACAACATCCTGTGTTCAGATTTACTGATTCCTCATCTCTTCCCACCAGACACCTGGAAACTTTTAGATTCTCCCTTTACAAACTAGCACCAATAGAGAGAATTATCTACTGCAAGAATTTACAAATCTTCAATGTTTGTGCTCCAATTCCAACATTTAGTGCCATTAACATTAACTGTTAGTGTGTTTTCTACCTGGAAACAAGTAGTTCAGGAAGAAATCAGTTTGATGTGGGAGAAAATAAATGCTCACATTTCCTGTCTAAACACATTTGTGATGTTCTAGGTAAAGTTGAGCGTTTTTACCACAAGCTGTTCCTGTCACAGGTTCTTCAGCCCAGACTCAGGACACGCCACCTGCAACGGAAGAGATTTTCACAATAAAACTACAGCTCTTTACCAAAGTAAAAAGGAAATAAATGACATTATAGATGAAGTTCACCTGCAAACACAGGCAAAATGTGATGAAGCTGCACCTGATCTCAGCCACAATAAACCACCAATTTGATGCTTAGCTTTTGGTCTCTAAATGAATTTAATCCGTTCCGAACAGGCCACATGCTAATGCTACATGCTAACACTAGCCAGCATGTTAGCCACTGATTAGCCACAAGGTGAAACTGATCAGTGATTATTGACCCTGCAGTCCAGTCATTAGCAGCAAACTCACTGCAGATGCTCACCAATTAAACAGGACTATAATGAACGTGACACTGAGCCTGAGCTGTAACTCTCCTGCTGCTGCAGCTGCTGAGTTACAGAAAACAGCTGAGAGGCCTGATGAGGAACTTCTAGATGTTCTAGTGCAAACACAGAACATTAGAACCATCAGTGTTTATTACAACAGTAATCTGGTACTTTGGTTCTCAAACAGGTTCATCGGCCACAATGAAACCACCAATATAGAAAAATGTATCAGCTGTGCACCTCAGCATGGTTAGCTAATTAGCTAGCTACTGAACACCCATTTGTTTGCATACCAAAACCAACTCCGTGATGTTTTCTTCCTCTGGACCTCCGAAGGACTGCATGAAGCACAAAACGAGCCCAAGCAAAGCGTCCCGGTGTTTGCAGCTGAAGGAGAAGAGCCGACTGGCGCCGGGTGAGTCAAACCTTCAGACTTTTATAGTGATGGACACACCATGCGGCAAATCACGTGGGAGGACACATTAGGATCATACCATTATGTAGTAGGGGAGACGCTCTGAAGACAGGAAGTGAGGTGGTACAGTCCAGGTACAGAGGACATAGTGATGGCTGATCGAGGCTTTGTTGAAGTTCGACACTTAATTGAAAAATGGTTAATTACTCGAGGCTTCAATGACACCGCGCTCCAGTAGGACATCTAGTGGTCAATAAGATGAAGTGCACTGGAGACGTGTCATTTCTTGGTTCATGGACTGTTTGGGCTTTGATTCTCCATCCTCATTCCTGTTCACTACACTACATGGCTGTATGGTTTCAAGCTGACACAATGAAATAGAAAATAAGCATGAACTCATGTTGTTGTCTTGTTTGACACGTCTGGTTGCAGGAATGAATGAATGAATGTCTTGTCATTGCAACGGGTTTAATGAAATTGAAAAGTAGTGGGCTGTAGCTGTATACCTGACATCAAGTCTGAATAGCCCATAGCTGAAAAGATGTTGAATAGTGGGCGTTCAGTAGGCTAGCTGGCAAATGTGATCTCATTTCAAATGTTTAATTAGTTTCAGTAAAGTGGGGGTGCTTGTGTAACTGTTTCTGAGTTTTCATGAAGAGAGAGTCCTCGTCTGCTGGCCCCCTTTGTGCCAGTAAACTCCAACACCACAAATCTGCTCCCCCCTGCAGAAGAACTGCAGCACCCAGCTGTGCAGGGACAAGTGGCTCCGACCGCCGGGGTCAAAGTCACTCTGTTTCACCGGCAAATACAGCAAGAGGTGAAGAGAGTCGGAGGAGTTTCCCCTGAGCTGCTGACCACGCAAGATGGAGATGGTGACACGTATGTACAGGTAGGTGCATCTCAAAACATTCAATTCAAAAAGTGAAACTCATATACTATACAAGACCAAAGTCAACGCAGCCGTCTACCAGCACATTTTAGAGCATTTCATGCTTCCATCGGCTGACCAGGTTGACGGAGATGCCGAGTTCCTCTTGCAGCAGGACTTGGCACCTGCCCACACTGCCAAAACTACCAAAACCTGGTTTATTGAGCACGGCATTACTGTGATCGATTGGCCAGCAAACTCCCCCGACCTGAACCCCATAGAGAATCTATGGGGTGAGAGAATAGAGACCCCAGACCCAACAATGCAGACGAGCCGAAGGCCGCTCTCAAAGCAACCTGGGCTTTTTTTCAGTCGGTTTTATGTAATATTCTAATACTGACTTTGGGGTTTTCATGAGCTGTAAGCCACAATCATCACAATTACAACAAATAATAATAATATTTCATTTTGTGTGGAATGAATCTATATAGTATATGAGTTTCACTTTTTGAATTGAATTACAGAAATGAATGAACTTTTTCACGATATTCTAATTTTTTTAGATGCACCTGTATTAGAACAGAATAGATTAGAATAGAATGTCTTTATCGTCGTTTATAGAGGTACAATGAAATTGAAAGTGCAATCCACTTTAAGTGCCATAAAAAAGTATAAAGTATATAAAAGAAGTACCCTGAATGACAATAATATCTAAAAAAGCACAAAGTGCAGAGTATAAAACAAATAAAAAACATCTTCATATAAATAACATCCAGCAGCATCACACTTCTATTTAATGTCCGGCAGTGTTTAGTACAATTATGGCTCTTGGGTAGAAGCTGTTTTTAATCTGTTCGTACTTCAGTGTCCGAAAACGTCTACCAGAGGGCAAAAGTTGGAACAGTGAAAAGCCGGGGTGGGTCGCATCCCAGCCGATCTTCCGCGCCTTCCTCGGACAGCGGGAGCTGTAGACTTCCTCCAGGGAAGGTAGAGGGCAGCCGGTGATCTTCTGGGCCATGGAGATGACCCGTTGGAGCGCCTTCCTGTTTGCTGCCGGCAGCTGGAAAACCACACGCAGATGCAGTACGACGGGATGCTTTCTATGGAGCATCGGTAAAAAGACACCAGCAGTTTGTGGGAGAGATGGTTGTTCCTGAGAATCCTCAGAAAATAGAGTCTCCGCTGTACCTTTTTAATGACGGCTCTGGTGTTGGCGCTCCAGGTCAAGTCATCCTCAATGTGCACGCCCAAGAACCGGTGGTTGGAGACCCTCGGCACACAATCCCCACCAATCAACAGGGGCTGAATGTCTGTTTTCCTCCTCCTGAAATCAAAGACGAGCAGTGAACAAAGTCGCCAGTTTAAACCAGTCATTCCTGGCAGGGTATTAAAGACTGAACACTAGTTAGCAAGCAAAGAGGTTGAAATGGGCAACTAAAAGTGGCTGACGTAGTCCAACACTGAAACAGCTCACAGTCATGGATAAACAGTCTGAAGTCATTTGCATGTGGATGTAATCTAACTGTGTCCTTTCTTCTCAAACTGCCAGATTTGTCCACAGAGCCGTGGCTCAGGGCAGACGGGCTCTGGCTCGTGCGCTCGCTGCCCTCTGGGGCCGCTCTCCTTTGCAAGTGTGTGCTGAGAAAGGCCACTACCTCAGTCTGCAGGTGAGGGTCCACTGTGAGAGCTTCATCACAAGTCTGGAGGCGACACCGGAGTTAGTTTGAGCCTAGAGCTTAGAGAAAAGGAGGGTCAGTGGTCACTCCCAGTGCTGCTTGCCCCTGACTGTCCCATCATAGACTTGGTGTATGACAATGACCAATTTTTGTCCGTTTTTATAATTCAGGAGCACAAAGTGTTGTGGTAACAGCACCTGTGGCACAAGGAGCTCCATTATACCTCCTATAATAAATCTGTAGGGAGTAAAATCCAAAGTGGAAACTAAAGAGATAATATAAAGAGAGAACAGATGAAAAGACAAAACAGTGAAAAAGAGAACACGAGTGGAGGAACAGTGATAAATAGTGCAAGGCCAACTACAGGAGGAAAATGGAAGATCATCTTCAGCGGAGCAACACGAGGGAGGTCTGGAGAGGTCTCAAATCCATGTCAGGGCAGGAGATAAGCAGTAGGAGAGACCCTGAACCTGGAGACAGAGACTGGGCCAACAAGCTAAATCTGTTTTTCAACAGATTTGATAATGGGCCCACCCCCTCCCCCTCCCCCTCCCCAGCCTGAGCACAGACCAGCCTACCCCCAGCTCCTCACCACCACCATCTCCGGGGCCCTCACCCTCCCCCTCACTTCCACAACCACCTCTGGTCCTCTCACCTCCACCCCCCACCCCCCACCACCCCATCTCCGCCCCCTGGTGAGCCCACACATGGATCCCCTGCAGTTTGCATATCAGCCTGGAATTGGGGTGGATGACGCTGTCATCTACCTGCTGCAGAGATCCCTGTCTCACCTGGAGGGCAGTGGAAGCACTGTGAGGATCACTTTCTTTGATTTCTCCAGTGCCTTCAACACAATCCTACCTCCACTGCTCAGGGTGAAGATGGAGAGAGCGGGAGTCAGTGACCAGCTGGCTGCATGGGTCACTGACTACCTCACGGACAGACCCCAGTATGTGAGACTGCAGGACAGTGTGTCTGATGTGGTGGTTTGCAGCACAGGGGCCCCCCAGGGAACGGTACTGTCACCTTTCCTCTTCACCCTGTACACATCAGACTTCAGGTACGCTACAGACAGTTGTCACCTCCAGAAGTTCTCTGATGACACTGCCATCGTGGGGTGTGTGTCAGAGGGGAACGACTGTGAATACAGGACGGTCATCACGGACTTTGTCGGCTGGTGTGGACGAAACAACCTCCTAGTCAACGCCAGCAAGACGAAAGAGATGGTGGTCGACTTCCACAAGAAACCCTCCATCACTGCACCAGTGAGCATCCAGGGACTTGGCATCGAGAGAGTGAGGACATACAAGTACCTGGGTGTTCACCTTAACAATAAACTGGACTGGACAGACAACACTGACTCTCTCTACAAGAGGGGTCAGAGTCGACTATACCTGCTGAGGAGGCTAGGATCCTTTGGAGTGAGCAGACCACTCCTGAGGACCTTCTTCGAGACTGTGGTGGCATCTGTGGTCTCATATGCAGTGGTGTGTTGGGGAGGGGGGTGCTCTGAGCGGGACAAAAACAGGCTCAACAGACTAATTAAGAGAGCCGGCTCGGTGTGTGGCTGCCCCCTGGACCCCATAGAGGTGGTGGGAGAGAGGAGGACCTTGTCCAAACTGTCCTCCATCTTGGACAACACCTCCCACCCTCTGCATCAGACTGTGGGGGCCTTAAGCAGCTCCTTCAGTCACAGACTGATACACCCCAGGTGTAAGAAGGAGCGCTTCCGCAGGTCCTTCATCCCGACTGCAGTCAGACTGTACAATGCTGCATTATAGTCTGCTGCACCAACCACCACCACCACCTGTGCACTTTACTATAACATAAACTGTACAATAATTCTCACCCCACTTCACTTCACCCTGTTGTTGTTTGTCTCTGTAATTACATTTCTTTGTGTACATAGGTTTTTACCACTGTATATATTATATTATATTCTGCTATTTAATTTTTCTAATTCTATTATATTCTGCTATTTAATTTTTCTAATTCTATTATATTCTGCTATTTAATTTTTCTAATTCTTAACTGTGTGCTTTTATTTTTCTATCTGTCCCTTTGAGCTGCTGTAACAGCAAAGTTTCCCCACTGAGGGATCAATAAATAAATATCTATCTATCTATCTATCTATAGTTCCTCCTACAGGACACAAGGGGGCGCTGTGTCTTCAAAAATGCAAAACACGTGAAGCCAAACTTGTACCTGCTCCGTAGGATGAACTCGGCTGAGGGTCCGCGGTAGAGCGGGTCGTCCCCCCCCCCTCATGTAAAAGCGCTTTGAGTAGTTGAAGTAACTAGAAAGGCGCGAGACAAATACAGACCATTTACCATTTAACTCCCTGAAATAAATGTGTTCCATTTTGCTGTGGATGATTAACACCCGTAGTTTCTACATCGACTGAGCTGCTGCTAAACTTTCCTGCTGCGACGGTGCTCGTGTTGAGGAAATGACGTCAGGAGCAGGTGACGTTGAACCTGAGCGGATCGTTGGAGTGTTTTTCTGCTCGAAAAAGATGTTTGGGGGACGAAAGGAAAGGTGGAGAAGGACTCGAGGAAAACACCACGAAGACGCGGAGCTGGCTTTGGTTAATGAGGTCAGTCTGAGGCTGAGTGGCCGCACGGACAGACACATACACAACACACAGCTAGCTATTTAGCTAACGCTAGCTAACCATGCTAACAGCTGCCACATTTTACTGCTTTCTGAGGCGGATAAACAAATCAGCCAGCGGCCAAGTTCACCAGAATGATGACTAAATGTAGCTTATTATGAGAAGGAACGTGTTTTATTTTCACACCGTTACTATCAGAGGAAATCAGCACCGCCTATTGATTAGCTTCGCTACAGTGACAGACAATCAACACCAGGAAAGAAAAGCCAGCAACAGACACTAAACACTAAACTCACTATGATTTCAAGTTTGTAACTCGGTGGATGATGTTCATTTAAATAACCAAGCTGCTTGCGGTTAAATAGCAGCAGTGTTTCTAGTTTTGGCTACAACTGTCCAGTCTGGCTGTTATAAGATAAGATATTCCTTTATTTATCCCACAATGGGGAAATTTCAAGTCAGCAGCAGTTCTGATTCACACATACAAGATACAGTTCACACATACAAAGAAAGGGAATAAAAAATATAAAATATATATATGTTTACATGTACAGTATATACAAACAATAATGTATGGTGAAAGAATGAGGTGAGATAGAAAGGCTATTGCACATGGGGAAAATATAAAATATATAAATATATATGAAATATTGCACTTGTTACTATTTTCTTGGTCTTTGGTTTACTGGGAGCAGATTTGGTTGTAAAGTCTGATGGCAGCAGGGAGGAAGGACCTGCGATGCCTTTCTTTGGAGCATCGTGGGTGACGAAGCCTGTCACTGATGGAGCTTTCCAGGGCTCTTACAGTCTCATGTAGGGGGTGGGAGACATTGTCCATGATTGATGACAGCTTCGCTACCATCCTCCTGTCACCCACCACCTCCACAGGATCGAGGCTGCAGCCCAGGACAGAGCTGGCTTTGTCCACCAGTTTGTTCAGTCTCTTCTTCTCTGCTGCCGTGATGCTGCTGCTCCAGCAGACCACACCGTAGAAGATGGCTGATGCCACCACAGAGTCATAGAAAGTCCTCAGGAGGCCCTCCGCCACTCCGAAAGACCTCAGTCTACGCAGCAGGTGGAGTCTGCTTTGGCCTTTCTTGAAGAGTGCCTGAGTATTAACAGTCCAGTCCAGCTTCTTGTTGAGGTGAACACCCAGGTACTTGTAAGAGTCCACAATCTCTATGTCCGTTCCCTGGATGTTCACCGGAGAGGGAGGGTCTTTGTGCCGACGAAAGTCCACTACCAGCTCTTTGGTTTTTCCGGCATTAATCCGGAGGCAGTTCTGCTGGCACCAGTCCACAAAGTTTTTGTTCAGCTCTCTGTACTCCCCCTCGTCTCTGTTGTTGATGAGACCGACGATGGCTGAGTCGTCAGAGAATTATTATTATTTCTGTAATTGTAGGCAGATTTCTGATGATGATCACCTTTAGGATCAGAAATAGATCACTCAGTGCTTCCTTAAGCACATTGCATTCAAATGTCAGTGATCACCATTAATGTCCAAATATTTAGTTACTGAAGTTTAACAGCAAGTTTCAAAATGTATCTCAGCAATGTAAATGTAAAGAGAATGAAATGAGAGAAAAGTCATCAGTGCAAATATCCACTTTTTTATTTCCTACATCAAATGTGTGCAGCCTTGTTCAACATGAAGGTGATACAGCTGTAACTTCTGATCACTTATTGATTGATTCTTTTCCCTTTCATGCTTCAGGTGGGCTGGTGTTCACTGCTGAGGAGCTGAGGAAGAGTCTTCAGGTTCGTCCAAATCCTCCTCACTTTTTATTCATCGGCATCCTGCAGTTCTCCACTTTCCAGCGCTGCTGCTGACTGTAAACACCACTTGTATGAAGTGTAATTGTTGTACCATTTTCTCCCTCTTGCAGATGTGCGGACTGAAGCGACAGCACGTTTGAAGAAGAGGAGCGTTCTGCAGCCACTGAGGGAACATGTGCTCTGTGCTGAAGCTCTCAGGTAGGTTTATAATCTAGAAATTAGAAATATAAATTCTTGTTGGAGCTAGTTTGTGATTCCATGATGCGATTAGCATCTTTCACTTTTAAAATGTTGTGCTTTTTTTGAGATGGTTTTCCCAAACGAAGATGACAAAATCGCCCCGTGATCTTCTAGTGCGACAGGTGTCTGTGGCGCAGTGGGTTAAGTCGCAGTCAGAAGAGGCACTGAAGATCAGAGGTGCTGGGTTCAATCCCGGTGTGTGGCAAGAGTGCAAAAGAAGGTGTTTTGCGAGGGCTGATTTATTTCCCCAAGGTGAAGTCAGGTATGCAGCTCATTTTATTGAAAAAGCACATTAAAAAAAAAAAAGCAGCCATTTTGCTCATTATGCACTTTTTACATTTATAAGAAAAAAAATACTTTCAGGCTCCAACCAGGTATTTTTCTACCTGCTTCCAAATTGGCATTTTATTTACCCTTAAACTCACCATTGCTGGGTTCAAAAATTAGCACTTTCAAATTACATTCAATCCAGGACCAGTAAAAGATTCAGGATTGATTCAGGATTCTGCTCCAAAATAAAATGGGGCCAGCTGTGGGTCATTCCTCAGGCAGGAGGTCATAGAAAGGTGCTATACAAATGCTGACCATAGGTGGATCCACAGCTTTGCCTTTTCAGTGTAGTTAAACCAAGGCAAAAATCACTCACAATAGAAAAGACATAGGAAACAAGATTTAGACAAAACCTTTTATTTAAAATACAAGACACAGTGAAGGTGCTGCTTGGCTCACTGGACATCCAGCAGGAACATGGAGGCAGATCCTGTCAGAGGAAGACTGAAGAGGAGCTGCTGGTCTACTTTTACCTCAAACCAGTTTCTGACAATTAGCTAGTAACTCTTGCAGCAGCAAAAAAGTAAACACAACAACTTGCACTTGATTTTACATGTCTTTATTTAGAAATCAGTGCTGTTTGGATCCACGGTTGATTCAGGTTCTCCTGGTGCATCCTGGGAACACACAAAAAAGTTCTTTTGTTGATACATGAAGATGCTGCAGAGGAGTCATGTTGAATGCATTAATACTTACTACAGTCTGCTACTTTTCCACAGGACCTTCTGTTTGGATCCACGGCTGATTCAGGTTCTCCTGCTGCATCCTGGAAGACACAAACAGCATTACTTTGATCAAAGAGTGACCAGACAGAAGGTTAAACTTGTTCTCTTCATTTTAAATAAAGTTTAACGTGACAACATCCTGTGTTCAGATTTACTGATTCCTCATCTCTTCCCACCAGACACCTGGAAACTTTTAGATTCTACCTTTACAAACTAGCACCAATAGAGAGAATTATCTACTGCAAGAATTTACAAATCTTCAATGTTTGTGCTCCAATTCCAACATTTAGTGCCATTAACATTAACTGTTAGTGTGTTTTCTACCTGGAAACAAGTAGTTCAGGAAGAAATCAGTTTGATGTGGGAGAAAATAAAAGCTCACATTTCCTGTCTAAACACATTTATGTGACGTTCTAGGTAAAGTTGAGCGTTTTTACCACAAGCTGTTCCTGTCACAGGTTCTTCAGCCCAGACTGAGGACACGCCACCTGCAACGGAAGAGGTTTTCACAATAAAACTACAGCTCTTTATTCAAATAAAAAGGAACTAAATGACATTATAGATGAAGTTCACCTGCAAACATCAGGCTAAATGTGACAATAAAGTTTGTGATTTCTCACTTCAAAGCTGCTGGTTAAACTTTCTGTGGTTCACCACCTGATCTCAGCCACAATAAACCACTGATTTATTAATACTTCCCTGAGCTTTTGGTCTTTAAGCTAATGTGAAGTTTCATTAGAGCAAAACTCCACTTTAACTTTAAACTTTACCAGGCCACAAGCTACTGCTACCACACACTTACTAATTAAACAGGACTTTAAATTAACGTTACACTGACTTTTTAAGCATATATCCGCCTCAAGCTGCAGTAAAATGTAGCAGTAACATGCTAGCTAGCATTAGCTAATTAGCTAACAACTGACCACTGATTTGTTTGTGATTGTTCGGCCATTCAGCCTCAGACTGACCTCATTAACCAAAGCCAACTCCGCGTCTCCATGCTGTTTTCCTCCTCTGGTCCTCCAAAGACTTTATGAAGCAAAGTGTCTGATTCTTTGTAGCTGAAAGAGAAGAGCCGACCGGCATTGAGACAGCGGCATCTTCAGACTTTTATTGTGATTGGCTCACCATGCGGCCAATCACATGCGAGAACGGAGTAGGATCATACCATTATGTGAAAGTAGGAAGGGAGACGCTCTGAAGACAGGAAGTGAGGTGGTACAGTCCAGGTACAGAGCCACAGAGAGACGGATTTAAATACATAACACCTGACTTTGAGTTCAAGAAATGAGTGAAAACTGTAAAAAAAAAAAAAAAAAGCAGCGTCTGGCCTTTATTGATTTATTTGATTTGTTTGCTGTGGTTCTGTGTTCAGTTGTTCATTCAAAGGTTTTATTAAAATATTAAACAATAGTAACTGTGTATTTTTTGGTAACGAAATTGTTCTCATTGTTCCAGGAATCATTCCAGCTGTGTCATAAACACTGATTTATTGTAAGTTATTGCTTTGTGAGATTCTGTGTAAATTGCATCGAATCACCTTTTGTGATGCAAAGCTTCAACATCCTCTTTTCCTGAGCGTGAACGCTGAATGATTGTGAAAAACAGCCTGAGATCATAACTCACACTTTCCACACAGGTTTATTTTCAACGAGATGCAGCATCTCATAGTGTTGCTCACACAGGGAGGAAAACAGACACCATCATACAAATCTTACTCCTCCCTTCTTATGGCACTGTGAGTACATGGAAATACTCTATTCCAGACAGTTTGACACCAGCGTTTGGATCCTCTCCGCTGTCAGCTGTCTGCAGTGCATTCACTGTTCTTGAATAAAAGGCAAAAACAAATAAGAAGCAACAGAGGCCAACATTTATGGCTGAATCCTATTCAGATATCTGTACATAAATTTAATATGTCTGCTTACTGTGCGCTCAAACTTTATTTACTGAACTGTTTTCAATAAGCTTTACACATCCTTGTGTAGGGTTTGCACATTTGCTGGATATATTTGGAAATGTTATTATCACACATTACAGTTAAACTAGAAAATGCATGGCTTATAAAAATAAATATCCCTTTGTTATTGCTAAAAATACGTTTTGAAAATATCTTCCCATGTCAGACAGTTGCCAAAAACATAAAAAGGCTGTTACTCAAGTGCTATTGGTTACAGGTAACATCAGTGTGAAGGAAAAGAAGTTTAAAAAAAAACCAAAAAACATACATTTCACATACAATAAGTCATATTTTCTTGCTCCTGGACGCTGAAATGTGTTTGACTGCACCATTTTAAGAGATAAACAGCTTTAAAATCAACTCAATTGTTCCATTTTCCACTCCGGCACCAACAAATTCTACATAAAGAACAGAAATGTGGTGTTTAAGTCATTATTAACACTGTTTTTCAGGCACTTGAGTTGTAAATATGGAATGTTTCTAGTGGCTTAATGGCTGGTTTTGGTTAAACACAGGCAGGAAAACATGGAAACATAAAACAATCTACCTGTTTCTTCCTAAGAATTCCTCACTTGTTCTCGTTCCACAGTTCAGACATCATGTAGACGAATGACCACAGTGGTATATCCCTCTCTGAGATAAATTCAGTGTAATCTGGACGTATGTTGTTGTGTGACATAATCTTGCCAAAGATTTTTGCTCCCAACACAACACGATAGAGTTTTTCTGAAAGCCACCTCAGTTTGTGCCTCTTGTGTATTGACATTATATTAGAGTCACAGTCTGAGCAGGTTGTTTAACAAAATCTCCAAACATCCTCAAAGACTCTTCTTCTGGGTAAAACACATCATCTGATACACTGCGGCCCGATGTTACATATGTCCCCTCCCTCTTTACATACGTCATATGAACATATGTCATTCCCAGCTATCATCTTTAATCAAAAAGCACCTTTATTGTGCATTAAACGGAATATTTTTCTTATTTTGAAGCCACAATAAGTGAGGTTTTTCAAAAGCTACTCTGTAAAACTGCTGATCAGTCCGTGTGTTCTGTTACCTCCATCGTGCCGGATTAGAGGCAGAAATCTCAGAGACAAATAAAAACTGGGCTCTCCTAGCTAGAACCAAGCATGCTACTTCCACTATTCATGTCAACATTACAGACTACCAGCTGACAACAGCTAAGGAATTAACCATTTATGTTCACAGACAACAACAGCTGCTCTTCCACAGTCAGCTTTTAAGGCCTCGTGTTCCTGTTTGTCACCTGAGCTTAACTTAGGTTCAACATGTGGAATAATCCTTTGTAGCACCATATAGGGAGGGCTAACAAACATAAACTAATTATTCATAAGAAAAAACGTATTTACAAAGCACCACATACGGTGCATAGACAGAAAAGTGTGTGTGGACAAAAGCATGACTTTGTCCCGTGGTGTGTGTGTGTATGTGTGTGTGTCTATCTCTTGGCGTGGCCGACGTAGCTGTTCTCGACGCACAGCACGACATAGGCGCTGGAGCAGCTGCTGGAGCTCTGCTGGAGCAGGCTGCCGCTCTGCAGCGATGACGCCATGCCGGTCAGCGCCTGGTCGCCCACACGCCACGTCTCGCAGAAGCCGTCGACTTGCTGCTGCCCGCCGCTGGTGGACCCGTGCCACGTCATCTTCTCTGGCCTGGGACAGAACAGGAGGGGTCGCATTACTGCTTGAATTTCACAATATTAAAAGAAAAGTTTCCCATTAGTCTACACGATTGTGTCATGTATTTGTAGGCCATAGTTTCTGGCTCACCATGTGCTGTCGTTGAGAACGTCTTTCCCATCAAAGGAGTAGATCGGCACGTTGTCCTTCATTCTGCCGCCATTGAAGATGGCGTCCCAGCTGTCAAACAGAACCTCATCCTGACGAAGATGAAACAGCACCATTGGTACGAGAACCTGGTGAAGGCTGGTTGTGCAACTAACTGACAAATACCATCGAAAGGAACAAATCCTATCACCTAAATGTTGGATTAAATCGATTACTTGCCAATATACAGTGTGATTTGGACTCAACAATTATATTTTCACAGCTTTTGTCATCAGAGTTGTCACAGTTTCCCTCAGTGTGTTTAATAGAAGACAAACCATTTTTCAAATCTCTAATTGCACAAATGAATAATTCTCCAAACAATTCATGAGCTTTGGTCTCATGTTTTTCTTATTTATGTTAAGAAAATAAATGGGAAGTAAAACAAAAGCATGCTGCCCCATTTTGTTGTTTCCTTTTGCATTATATTTGTTTGTTTTTGTGTTGACTGGTTGGTATTTTATTTGCATTAACTTAATTTCTTGTTTCTTCTGTTATCTTCAGTGATTTATGTAAGAGAATCCCTTTATGTCGGAAAATTTAATTACAATAAGGACTTAAATAAATATATCTGCCAGGCTATCTGATCCCTGTGTCTCCAGTCTTCTTGCTAACCTCCTAGACGTAGCTTCATATTTACTATTCTGACACGAGAGTGGCATCACTCCTCTCATCTGACTCTTTTTAAGATTCAGCATTCAAGATGTGTACTGCTACTCTGGTTGTACAAGTACACTCGTATGAAATTCTTTGACTGGGAGCTGTGTAAGATGTGGTATTTACAAATAAAAGATATTTAAGAGTTAGGGAAGGCAATAAAAGGTGCGTATAATCTTGTCTCGGCAGGAAAGCAAATGAGTGTATTTCCCAAAATGTGAAACTGCTCCTTTAAGTGGTAGAAAACCTTCTGCCGGCTACCTTCAGGTTGACTATTGGCAGGCGGTCCCTGTCAGCCTTGCGGACGATGCTGTGGAGGTCTTGGAGTTTGGCAGACAGGAAGGCCCGGAAAGTTCCCTTCATCCCGATGGCCTGAGCCTGAGTGAAGCACATGAAGTCTGCGCCGCGGATGCCCCGCATGAAGCCGGTCTGAGGGCTGTTCAGGGCGATCAGGTGGAGCTGCGGAAACAAGCCCAGGAGTAATATTCAATTTGACGATGAAAACCAAGCACAGATGTTAGTGTGGTGCTTTAAAAGTGGCCTCTCTCACCCCTGGACCTGAAGTATGATGGTGGACTGGAGCCTTGGGCACAGGAGGAGGTGGTCTTCGCTGAGGAGTGACCGCGTAGCGAGTATCCGGGTGTGTGAGGCGCTCCTGAGCCGTGTGGACAGAATGTCCACTGTCTGGTTGGTTTACCCGGTCTGAGTAACTTGGAAACCTGGGATCTGTCGGGGCTGGGTACCGCGGGTCCGGCTGATATCGGGGATCAGGGTGGGGTGAGTATCGGGGGTCCGAGTATCGGGGGTCCGTGTGCGTTGGGTGGTGCGGGTCTGGTTGTGAGGGATGCTGGGAGCCTGGGTGGACCGGACTCTCAGCTGGCCTTTGGGTGTCGGTGTGGGAGTGGTGGTCTGGGGAGTAGGGGACGACCGGTGGGGGCTCCACAGCTGCAACCTCATTACCCTGAAAACAATGTGTGCGATATGTATTAAAACAGGGCGCGTCATGTGATCTGATGGAGGGAAAAAAGGGAAAATTACACTCACATCCACACTGGGCAAAGCAATGTAGCTCCCAAGCTGGAAAATAAAGGAGACATGTGCGTAAATATTCATGTCTATATTTGTAGTATTTTTATGTGTCTTCTTCTAATATATACAAAGCCTTATTAGGACCATTGTAGGAGAGGGGGGGGGGTTATATTCAGAGAACATAAAGACATAAAACATAAAGTCATACCTTTAGGATAAAAAAAAAACATATTCACTGACATTAAACTGGTAAATTTACGAGAAAAAATTTACAAATTTGCAAGACAAATACTAAAATATTCTCCCAGATTAGATAAAGTCACACATTTACAAGAGTATTTCCTTAATGCTAAATCAGATTTGTAAAGAATAATTTGATGAGGTCTTCCACTGCAGGTATAACACATGGTGGTTTCTTGACAAAAAAAATAACACTAGTTACTTGAGTTTTTTTCTCGTAAATTTACCTCTTTTTTGATTTTGGAAATCCAAAGTTTTGTTTTCGCACCATAATTTATTGTATTTATTTTAGCTACAATGGCCCTAATTCAGCATCATAGATTTATCATGACAAGAAAAGGAAAATATTTTACGTGGACTTGACGAACTCCATCTCGGACCCGTAGGTACAGATCAGTCTGCTCTATAACGTACACCAGGGAGCCCTCAGGCTGTCTTCTGGCGGTGGCTGTCATGGTGTCATAAGACCTCAACACCGTCACCTACAAACACAAAAACACATTTTTACAATAATTGTGTATCTTAAATGTGTATTTTTAGCTGTACTGGTGTAGAGTCCAGTTCAGCCAAATAAACACACAGCCTCAACAGAGTCAAAGAAATATCTGATGTGTAATCAAGTTTTCTGACCCCTGAGGAGTGTCCTGGTAGTCCAGGTGCTCCAGGGGGTCCCGGTGGTCCAGGAATATTGATAGCTGTCGTGCAAAGGAAAAGGGTCACATGACTGAACACAGCCTTCATCTTGAATGTTTGTGTATGTGTGTGATTATAACTCACTCTGTGTGCCCCTGTAAGCTCCAGGTAAGGATGGTCCTGGAGGTCCAGGCGGCCCTGGTGGTCCAGGCTGCCCATCGTAGCCTCTTCCTGGAGGACCAGGTGGTCCCTGAGGGCCCGAGGGGCCGATGATGGAGTCACCTTTAGGGCCCTGATGGGCCAAGGACAGAAAAGTATTTAGATCTTGATCTCTGAGCACACACTGACTTTTATGTTTCTGACATCGGGTGCTTACAGGAGGTCCAGGCACTCCGATCCCTCCATAGCGGGGGTCATAATATCCTCCACCAGGTTCTCCTTTCTCTCCTTTGAATCCTGGGTTACCTGTTTCACCTTTCAAGTGACCCTGGAAACATAAACATAAAGAAACATCCGAGAAATATTAACAAAACTCCGACTGATTCTTACAGTTTAACCATAAAACTGAGGCTTTCTTACCCTTAAAGTGTAAATGTCAATGTTGGACCCGAAACCTGGATCAGACACAAAATGCCTTGTTTTGAATTTGAAAACATTTACTGTTAAGTTTTTCTGCACATATGTGAGCATTCAAAATAGCTCTACCTGGAATTTCCAGCGTCCCTGGTGGTCCGCGGTCACCTTTGTCTCCTTTAAGAGCTGTGAACAGGAAAAACAGCAACAACAAGTTAAACACCAGCAGTCTGGAAATATATGCATTTAAATAACAAGATTTATACCACAAATCTAAATCTGTTGCTGGAGCCAGCGGCAGGTTAGCTTAGCTTTTGGCTGTAGCTTCATATTTTAACGTACAGGCATCCTGGTAAGAAGGCTCATAAGTGTTTTTCTCAAAATTATTCCTTTAAACTTTTCTCTCTCTCTCTCATTGCTCCTGACATACAGTATGAAGCTAATATACCTGGGTAATGCCTGGAGTGATCCCCATATCCCTGAAATAAAAACAAAGTGTTAATCAATATTTTAATATACACAGTCAATTTCATTTCACACGAAATAAAAATGTAATTATTTGGGATTGCAATTCCTACCTTCTTATATTATGTCAAAGTGGGGACAAAATGAGTTTTACAATAGCAAATACTTCATTGAAGTGAAGCAAAAAATCAAAAAACAACAAAAAAATAGTTAAGAAACGCATGGAACCTTATTTATCTTCTCTTCTTAAGGAATAAACACAGGAAAGAAAACTATTTTAGATCAGACTTTAAGGATCTCTGCCTCTCCAGGCTTCTGAATTTTCCCCAACATAAGAAAAAAAACACAATTACCACAACATTTTTCTAAAAGCTTTCAAGCCCATATTCTTTGGGCAGTTTCTAATAGCTTTTATGTGTGGACAGCAATCTATTTTTAATCTAATGGACAGGATCGGATAATCGGATCGGATAATCAGTACGGTGATGATTCATGTCTCGACTCACTCCGAGCCTGTCGACGTGAGTAGGAGATCCTGGAGGTCCAGGGGGGCCCGGTGGACCTGGAGGACCCTGGGACACACAACAAATACAGATTACTGTGTGCTGATGGTGTGATCATAAAAGCTGCACAAGTTCAGAGGCAAATGCAACCTTGTATGGAAGAAATAAGACAAAATGTGTGATACTCACAGGGTAACCATGTCCTGAGCCACTGCCTGAATCTCCCCTCTCTCCCTTGGCTCCATTCAGCCCCGGTCGACCCTTCGATAAAACGCACACAGCACTCAGAATCATATCTAAGTCATCTGACTTAAAATATCACTCATTTTAACTCCCCATGAGCATAAACTCTCTTAGTTTTGACTCACCGGTCTACCTGGAAGCCCAATCTCTCCCTTTGGGCCTGTTGGACCATATGGACCCTGAAAAAATCATCATAGAGGTTTATTATCCTGATGTGATGCTATTAGCTTTGTTATATCAGCAAAATGTGGTTAATAAAAATGTGGTACGCACTGGAGGTCCCACAGGGCCAGGGGGTCCGCTATCGCCCTGTTAATGAACACACACTGTAAACACTGACATTTTAGGCAATCACTCACTTGTTCTGAGTTATTTAATGCATCCTAATATCTTGTTATCTCATGTTAAGGTTCTTACCTGCTGCCCTGCCAGGCCACCAAGGTACATTGGTCTGCCATCGGGCCCCATGATGATACCAGGCTCTCCTTTCTGTCCCTGAACAAAGCAAGTTTAAAACTTTACAGCCACAACTGCAAAAAATGCTATCAACTGACAAGCTAAGATTAAAAGATTAGACTACAAACTACCATCAATGATTTGACTGTCATGTTACAAACAACAAAAGTAATCAGGAAGTGAACAGGAAGTCATCAAAAAACAGGAAGTCAAGTCATCACAAACAGGAAGTAAAGAGGAAATGAAAAGGAAGTCATCAAAAGACAGGAAGTCAAGTTATCACAAACAGGAAGTCACCAGGAAATGAACAGGAGTTAATCAGGAAGTCATCAAAAGACAGGAACAAACAAATGACAGTATTGCGATGCATTTATTTCTTAAGACAAGATATAAACATTGTTTTCCTACAAGAAACATTCGGTGATAGAGAAAAAAAATAATCATACTTTTCTAAGGAAATACATTCAACGTGCATCTCTCAGTGCGTAAAATGCTGCATTAATTAATTAAAATGTGGATTATTTTACCTTCGGTGCATATCCTGGAGGACCTGATTCTCCTCTCTCTCCTTTTGGTCCCACTGGCCCCTAAATGAAAACACATAACACGCTGACTCCCATCCATTTCCTCACACAGGTCGGACTGAAGTGTGCGACAATGACAGTGATACATACTGGGAATCCTGCTCGGCCCGGAAGACCTCCTCCCTGAAGAAGAGAGGAAGACAACATGAAGAGGAAGAACAAATACTGTGGAAACGTGTTAGAATAACTAGAGTTTGGTGAGTTTATGGTGAGGTCAGTTAGGGGACCACTCACCTGCCACGCTTCGTTCCAATATACGTCATTATGCTACAGCAAGACAAAGTTAGGTTGTTTAGTGTGGAGGTGAACAAACCAATCAGCAAGCAGTGACTGTTAGTGAGTATGAGTGATTTAGTGATTTACTGGCAGGCTCTCACGTGACGGTTAAATCAACTTTACAGGTTTTATTCTTGTGGAAAAGACTTGAACTCTGACTCACATCTCTCGTTGTCTGGTAGGTGATCTGTCCGGGAGGTCCGGGAGGCCCTGGTGGTCCAGGTGGCCCGCCGTCTCGCCCTGGCAGACCCTGCCACACAAATGGACAGAAAACCATACGCATATTGTCACAGTATATGTTGCAGTACAGGCATTCATGGTGCCCGGAGGATGAATTGTAATATGTTTGGTTAATGTCTTTCAGTGTTTTTGAAACGCAAACATATTTTTATACATTTTGAACTGAACTCACCCCTTCTCCCTTCTGTCCTCTGTCTCCCTTTTGTCCCTAAAAAAAAAAGCAACACAGCATTTATTAGAGCCATGAAAACATGCGTAACATGTAAAACTTGAACATGTTTACTTGGGCCTGAACATAAACAGGTGACCAACATATCCCAGAATTCATCTGGTGTCCTACCGTCTGTCCGGGGAACCCATCGAGACCTGATATCCCAGGAGGTCCTCTAGGTCCCTCTGATCCTTTGTCTCCATGGCTACCTGGAAATCCTGGCTTACCCTTAAAATCAAAATAAATACATTTATAATATTCATTTTATTTTTAGCTTGATTCACCGTACATGATTTATACTAAGTACAGACCTCTATTGATAATAATAACAGCTGTATTTATGCGTAAGCATTTCCAAGAAAGCTACTAATTGCTGTTAAAACAAAAGAATACACATAAAGAGATGGAACAACACAATCAGACTTACAGGTAGACCTGCAATACCAGGTGGACCCTGGAAGACAGAATACAGGAAAACATGAGGCAGGGCGTCCACAGTAAGACAGTCAGGGAGCTCACGTATGAGGGATTGGGTACCTGTGGTCCAGGTGGGCCTCTGAGTCCAGGCAAGCCGTTGTTGACCTCATATTCACCCTGGTTACCCTGTGAGGACAGCGGGGAAGAGGGTCTGACACGGTTTGTTTTGTTTGTATTGTTCAGCCGTCCATTCAACAAACTTTGGTGGTTTTAATCGTCTCATGGGATTTTAGAGAATTTATAGAACATCATTGGACTTCTGCTTTAATTATGTGGGATTCAGATTATTTAGTTTCATTGCCAGTAGTGTAATCAATATAACTATCTCAATCACAGAAGGTGACCAAAAGCTGCATTTGAAAGAGTCTTGTGTCTTAATCTGGTGAATCCAAAGAGCATGATGTTCAGCATTTGTATGTTTTTGCTATTCAAACCAGTTATGAGAAACACTGGTCAGCTTTTAAGATTTTATATTTTGGTGTCACTACAAAGAGCTTTTGTCTTTTTGTTGTTGTGGAAGATGACCAAAAGTTTTGCCTGTCTAAAACTAATCTAAATGACTAAAGGACACCTCTGTGCACGCCCCTGTAGGCCTAAATGTTCAACCTCTACTCACATAACCACCACGGTACGATGGTCCTGGTGGGCCAGGTGGTCCTGGGGGTCCAACTGGTCCCATGGGACCTGGAAGCCCTGCCAGCCCGGTCTGCCCTGGTGTACCTGAACGTCCTATGTCACCCTGAGCACCCTGTGGCGTGAAGGAAAAAGAAAATCAGGGTGCTTTGTGTCTCTTTGCCGAAGGACGGTTAGACACTCCTGTTAACGCAGCAGATCGGACGAGCGAGGAAAAGTAGGAGGTGCCACAAAGGATGACATGCAGGAGACATATGCAGAGCTCAAAAGCCAGACGTTAAGCAGAATTAGGAGACATCGTAAGATGACGTACTTGGAAAAGTAAAACTAAGCAGCTGAATGTTTAATTGAACCAGGGATGGAAAGTATTTCTCCTCATAACACTGGAGGGGTTAAGCCTGAAGGATGGGGATTGAAACGGGAATCACTCTCAGATAGTTTGGTTGTAAAACCATAAGCGTTAAATGGGGAAATGGATAAAACTTGGGAAAAGGGAAGGCAATCACCAAAGCAGAGCCCCCCCAGTACCTGCGACCCATTACACACCGTAGAGGACGGAGCAAAGTAAGAGAAGAGGCCGGTGAAAAAGTTGGAGTCTTGCGAGTCTTGCTAGAGGAAGGTGACAAACATGGAGGACAGAATCGATCTGGATGCACCCGCCACAAATTTGTCATCTTAATTTCGGCTCAAGTGCAAAACTTAATTCAAAACATTCACATTTTTAAAGAACTCACCTTTTCTCCAGCTGCTCCTGGAAGACCAAGCTCACCGGTGTCACCCTGGAGGAGAGAAGGACATCACACACTTGGTTTTTAGTCACAGAGCTGCTATCACGGCTGGAGACTCTCAGAAAAGTTTTTATCTTTCAGGTCAACTCAAAGTATCATCATAAATCATAAATCTTCATTTCAAAAACATCCAAACTAAGTGAAACCACCTTTTATTTGTAATCTGTGCATTCTCACCTTCGGTCCTACGAATCCTGGTGAGCCCGGTCGACCAGGAGGACCAGGAGGGCCCTGAAACAGCATACAGGATATGCAGGATATCAGTGTTTGATAGTTTATCAAAGTCCTGCAAACAAGCAGCAAAACCTCCCCTCTGAGAAACCAGAGACATTCATTCTTTTTGCATGTTCTTATAATCATCTGTTCAGTGAAAAAGACCAAGTAGAGATACTCACCGGTAGACCAGGAGCTCCATCTTGTCCAGGTGGTCCAGGAGGCCCAAAAGCTACTGGGCCATTGGCTCCCAGTGCCACTGAAGTCCCCGGAGGGCCGGGAGGGCCTGGAGGGCCCGGAGGACCACGGAGACCCTGGATAACAAATCACAAAGTGATTGGGCTGCCGAGAAGCTCTTAAATTAAGTTGGAAATCCTGATGATTATCAACATACCCGGATTTTGTCCATGTCTGGGAACCCTGAGCCCTCCATGTCAACAAACGTCTATCAAAACAGAATAAAATACAATGAAAAATTTGTCTTGAAACAATTAAACACTGAAAGAAAACGGTGTGTGACGTGTGGACGCACTGGGCGGTCACCGGTGCCAGATCCAGGAGGGCCTGGTGGACCAGGGGGGCCTCTGGGTCCTGGTTGACCCTCTCCATGTTCACCCTGGAAATGTTGAAAAGGTCACATATTATCATGCTGAATAATTTTAACATTATTTGATAATGATAATAAGATGATTTCATTCTGTACTAAAACCTTTTGGCCTTTGGCACCAGCAGCTCCTGGACTTCCTGGAGAACCTTGTGGCCCAGCGGGACCCTGGGAACAAAAAAATAAATATCACACTGGTAACATCTATCTGAAAAGTCTGTTTTTATAGAAACATCTCAATTTGTGCAATAAAAACAAAGATGCTTACAGATTTTCCATCCTCTCCCGGATCACCCTAAAAGATAACAAACAATTAGTGACTGATGTTCATCTCAAAAAACCTGAAACATTTATAAAAGTCAGGATTTCTGCGCTCACGGGTTCTCCGTCAGATCCTGAAGGTCCTGCGGCCCCATCTGACCCCGGGGGTCCCGGTGGTCCAGGGGGTCCTGCCACCTGCTGCACAACAGAGCCGTCCCCCAGTCGAACCACCTCAGCTGCAGGTCCGGGAGGACCAGGGCGCCCCGGAGGCCCCTGAGCCCCACTTTCTCCTTTATTGCCGGGGTATCCGAACCCTGAACTACCCTGGTGAGGAAGCAGGAAAATGACATATTCAGCTAAATATGCAAATGTTAGCTAATGAAAGTGTGCACGTAAAAGCAATGATGATGCAGTAAAATGCTCCGTCAGCATCTCCTGTTAAAATATATAAAACAAAGGTGCACTTCATCCTTCAGCTCATCAGAAACATTAAAATTAAAATAGCTGGACAGGAGGTGATGAAAAACTAGAAAGTAACTAAAGCTGTCCAACAAATGTAGTGCAGTAAAAAGATCAGTACTTACCTCTGAGATGTAGGTGCAGTATTAAGCACCATAAAACAGAAATACTTGAGTAAAGCACAAGTACCTCAATTTGTACTCTAACAAATGTACTTTGTAACAGTTTGGCTCTTTATTACATCCAACAACAACAACCAACAAAGTTAACATACCTTTGCACCCTTTTCTCCCTAAAATAAAGAAAAAGAAAAAGCAGTATAAGTAGCTGATTACACAACACACAGCCACACACAGATACACAGAGTGATGTCCGACCTTCTGTCCTCTACCCTGAGAGGAGACATCAGAGCCAGAGCTGGAGCCAGACTCTCCCTTCGGCCCCGCGGGGCCCAAATCGCCCTTTGAGCCTTTCTCCCCTCTGTCGCCTTTGTCACCTTTAGCACCGCCGGGACCTGAGGGACAAGTCAGGAACACTGATATCAGAGCAGCTTATTTAATGAGCTTAATGAGATAAGCTTCAACACATCACAGAGGATCAGCCCCAAAACACACGGTGAGAGCAAAGGCACTTTTATACACGAGTGGACATTTTGGATGAAAACCTGACTTTAGACACATGTAAGATCCTTACAAGTAAAATAAAAGAAGGAAGGGAAAATAATAGACTTTTATGATATTTTATGATATTCACCAGCAGCCAAACCCCAAGCAGGCCTGCAGCAAACGAAAGTGATGACATGAAAGAGAAGATGGATTGTTCTCATCAGTTTTGAGGTTTATCACCACCTGGTGGAGCTGCTGCATAATCCATAATTCTCCCTCATGACTGGATCCTCTCCATCCATCCTAAACAGCCCCCACGCTGAATGCTGGCAGTTTTAAACTTCTTCCAAATGCACATTTTCCACCTCAGAATAACCAGGAATGCTCCAACCTGAACATTCATGGCGGATCAGTGATATCTAGGAGGTCTTTGGTGAAAAAGGCATCAACGTTTTGTTCCATTATGTCATGTTTGTTGTAGGTCTACGCTTCTTTGAAAAAAACTCTGCTAGCAACAGCCTCATAATCAATAAATACACAGGTAAAAACAGATAAAGTAAAACAAACATTCACTCAAAGTAACTTTGAATCAAATCAACATGTCACTAATCATTCTGACTGTGTGGGTCAAGGGTCAACACCTACAATGTGTTAACTAGAGGGAGAGGCTACAAGCAGGATCTGTGCTGTAATTCGTAATATTTCCTTTTTATAAATAGAAAATAAAACATTATTCCAGGCTTGACAGCTACTTATAAACTGCTGGAGCAGCTCTGTTGGATCCAGGTGTTTAAATGCCATGTTTGCTGTGATAATTTGATTTAAAACACAGGAAAATGCAACATTTAAGCGCAGCATGGGCTGTAATGAGATGGCAGATTAGCACACAGGCGCTAAAAACAAAGCAGGACCCATTTTAAGGCCTCTATAACGACCCACGTTGAATAATTTGGTTCAACTACAGATTTTAAAGGACCAACAAGTCATCAGCCAACCTCCACCAGCATGCTCACAGCAGCAGAGACACACAGCTCATTCTACACACTGATAGGATGGCCACATGTTGATTAGGACCTAATCCTAATCTTAATCTGCCCTTCAGCAAGGCCGGGCCCGATGCTTTTGTTCCCAGCGACCCACCTCTTGGGCCCGGTGATCCCGGCTGGCTGCGCTCCACTGGTAGCAACTGATACCTGACATCTAAACACAAACACAACTTTACCGTCAGCACGAGGCCTGCAGGTGTTTCCTCGTTAATTTTTCTGGGAGAGGTGATAGGAGAAGAAGCTTGTTCTTCTTACAGATGATTTCTTGGGTGTTTAAGGAGATTTTAAAGCCAAACATGGATCCCCCTCTGAATGAGCCACTTTCTCAAAACAAAAACGCCTTCATTTGTCCACCTGGGGGAGCTGAAGACTTTCAGATCACACTAACATGCTGAAACCGTGCAGGAAAACTCCCCACAAAAAACTCTCAGGTCCAGGCAAGCGCCTGTATGTACACATTTCTGGATAAAAGCACAGTGATTCTCCAAGACATGTCTTTGGCAGAGGCTGCCGTATCATTAAAAGCTTCCATTACACTTTTTTTCTGCACTGTGTTTGCTGTGTGGGGCATGTTGGCAGCCACACACTGAAGATTTGCAGTCGTCAGTGATTCCACTGAGCGTTTTACCTGTTTCTTTGAGTCTGGATCCTTGTGAGGTTATTAGAGGGGGTTCAGGTACTGGCCTGAAGGAAGCAGGCGTGGTCTGGAAACAGAATAAAAGGGAATGAAATCAAAACAGCCACCATCCCGCCCACTGCAAGTGTAAACTCACTTTTTCTTTTGCATTACATCAGATGTTTTCACTGTTTATTTCTACATTGACTGGATATTCAACATATTTGTTCACCAGTTTTACTCCTGTCAGGTGGCAGAGAATTAAATTTCATGTATCCGAACATCAAATTTCGCAACTAACTGAAAAGCTGCATTATTCGGACAGCGTTTAAACTTGTGCCACAAGGCGAACGCAACAGTTAATCTGAGTGCTGGCAGCCCTGCTCTGGGTTTAGCTAATCCAGGCTAACATGCTGTTATCAGGCTGAAATCATCCTGTTAATTCTCATCCAGATAATTTGGGTCTTTACACAGTTTGGTGTGTTGATCCTGGATGAAGTGTACGCTCTTATTTTGAAATACAAGCAAATTTAGTAGAGAGAGTTGAAACAATGATCAACATTCATGTGATGGCTGAGTGCTGATCATGTGATTGCAGTTACACAGGTAGGTGTGTTGGGAAGCCTCCCAGCATGCACTGGGTGTTAGGTATGTTCCTGCAGGATTGAAAAATGTTTAGACAAATATCTTATAATGTTTGTAATCTGTGACAGAAGCTATAGAAACGTGATCATGTGAAACACACCGACCTTCACGGTGTGTCCAGTTTGTCTCCTGTCGCCTTCGCCGCTGCCAAAGTCACCAGAGGCCTGCGAGACAGACAGACAGACAGACAGACAGACAGAGAACAGTTACACAAAAGCTTCCAGACACTTGGACTGAAATATCAAAACCCAAATCCTCACAGCATCGGAGTCGTCCTCGTCGTCACACAGACGCTCAGCCGCCCGAGGGTTCCCCACCACTCTCAGGTCTGCAATCTCGCCCTGAAAAGACATGAACACACACACACACACACACACATTGTTCATGCATCTTCTTTCACTGTGAGGGCCAAACTCATTGTTTGCAATCAGTCATGATATTAGCTTCCTCTGAAATCTCCTAACAGATGGAAAATGTGGGAGAAATGCAGAGACATATTGTCTCAGCTGTCTTTGCTACTCTGTCTTCAAATTACCTTCTTAAATCCTCTTCCAGGGGCCGTGTTCTGGCTCCTTAACCTGATACAGACAGTTTGGAGTGTAGTTGGACTTTATGGTGCTTGACAAGTGAGAATATTCTGCCTTAGAGACCTTGACTTAGAGTTTGTGCCCTTGAAAAGTTTTTTTTTTTTTGGATGATTTGGGCAGAAAACCCCCTGAGATATAACTCTGCAGAAGTGTGTAGACAAATTTGGAGTATTAACTTTTATCTTGAATCATTTCCATTTCTTCTCCACTTCGAAGGCCATGCGACCGTCCCATGTGGTCACCTGGGTCAGAGGTCAAAGGTCAGAGAGGTCATGTAATAGATTTACAAGGATGAGGGGGGTTAAGTCTGCCCGTCCTGCTGCCACTGACCCAAACACAAACCTGCCGTGAGGTGCCACAGGGAGATATTATAGAGGAATCTGACCCGACTGAGAGGTCAGACTTCCATATGCAAATTCAACTCACACACCTGCTCTTTTAGCACACAGCAAATAATTCTGACTTCTCCAGCTCCCGTGGGTGACATTTGGAGGAGGATTCATTGCTGTTTTTTCATTCATTTTTGTCAGAAATATGATGTGCAAACATCTCTTCAGCACTTGAGCATTTCCTCTGCTGGTACCCTGGAGTTTATGACTAAAAAAATGGACTTCTCTTCCAAATGCTAGTTGTTAAGTTCTTTTCGGTGTCTCTAAAACACATTTTATGCAGTCAACGGCAATACCTCATTAGTATAGTTATGTGCTATAGTGTATTTGTTATTTTTCATCATGTTTATTGGTGAATATGTTCCAGATCTGAATGTGGATCCTCCAGAGTCTGTGTCTTTAAAAGAAAATGATGCTACATTAATGTTTTTGCCGTGTCCCTGGTGTGTCTAATCTATCAGAAAAGACAATTCTCTTTCTTTTTCTCCTGCTCCATCGTTCAGTAAATGTGTGTGAAAACACACCACTTAGATTTGGCTCCTTTTATTATGTCATACGGGGGATCTGTTGTGATCATGTGACCTCCTCTAGCCCTTCAGCAGGCCGACTGTCTGCACTAACAGATGATGTTGGTGAGAGTAAAGCACGTAGATTGTTGTGTTCTTGTAAAACGGAGTGTGAAAACAGCTGCAGCAGCCATGTCTGTTAGACAGTAAAATAGTGTGTTTTCTGAATATTAAACCATGTAAACCTGTTCTAGGTGGGCCTCCAAATACCAAGTATGAACTTGAAAATGAGCAGAACAGGGAATCTTCAAACAAAAGTCCATGTATTATGACTAATCAACCACCAGGTAATAAACTTGATGACAGCATCAAGATGTTTTTCACGAGGATCCGTCCCCATTTTGTTTCACACAAGCTTTGTTACACACTCCTACTGCCTGTATATTCTACTGATTATACCAATACACACACAAAAGCCATGAAGGCTGCAAGCTATCAGACATAAATGAAAATAATGCACAATTTAAAATATCTAAAAACTTGGCTTCATAAATTGGCAGGTGGGCTGTGGTGAAAAATACCTCTTCTTACATCTGAACAAACAGCACGCTCCAAAATGTGCCGTCATCAAGTTAAAAACCAGATGACCTTTCTTGAGAAGCTGATATTTTGTGAATGTATGACTCCTCTTGTTCCTGCTGTGGTCAGACCCTTGTTTGTACCTTTATTAGATATTCAGACATTACCTCGAACTTGTCAGCGTCGGCTCCTCCAGCCTGACCCACAAATATCCCGGCCCCCGAGTCGAGATCCATGGGATCCGGCGAACGCTCAAACTTCACCACCTGTGGCTCAGAGTCGCAGCCGTGGTAGAAAGTCACCTGCTCCTCGTAGACAGACAGCGAGAAGCGAGACCAGGTGTCCACCAGGCTCGGCACGTCAAAGCTGGCTGCCTCATACGAAGCCTCAGAGTCGGGCTCGGTGTAGAAGAACTGCACCCTCTGACGGCCGGACTGCACCGCTCCGAGCTTGACGCCGATGTACATGAGCTTCTGGGACCCGTCGGTGATGGAGAAGAGGACGGAGGCGGCAGCAGTGGTGGGCTTGACGTGGAAGACGAGGGAGAAGTGGCGGTAGAAAGGGTTGGGGACGTGGGACAGAGCCGGCTGGCCTGATGCTACTGCAGAGGTGAAGACGTAGGCGGCCTCACCCCTCGGCCCGACGACCCTGGTGATCTCATCCGGCGGAGGTTCTCCAATCAGCTGCAGCAAAGAGATGCCGCTCTCCTCTGCAGGAAAGAGAGACGGGAAGTTTAGATTTACAGCCAGAAAGCTGAAACACGTTTATTAAGAAATTCATCAGACAAGCACTGCCTTCAAGTGCAGCTGTAAACACATGAATTAAGAGCTAATGAATGTACGAGTACGAGCTGGGAAAGGCACGTTTTGTTGTCCACTAGAGTTCTTACAGTCACCAAGAAAAACTACTTTCAATATAGGAAATATTATGTGTTATATCTATTATTTTGCCCCTTAACAAAACAGCACCAAATGTGTGCAAAAAGTTGAATGTATGAGTCAGAAATATGAGCTGATGAGGTGCACTTGAAGGCAGCATGAGTTCCAAAGACAAAGTCAGTCAGAAATGATCAGCAAATTACAAGTTCTTTGGAAAGGAATTATTAGACACTGTTGATTTTTTAGTGGCTCAGAGTGAAACACTTTAATGACAAACTATCCAGAATGCTTTACCACTCTTTGAGTAGATACTTTAGATCCCCAAGGGCTTTTATTTGTCTCTTATTGTGGTTAAACTAAGCTGTTCTTCTGATTTAAGAATCTTTTTACAGGCTTTACAGGTCAGGATGTGTTAAAACTTGTGTTAAAATGCAAACGTGTTCCACTGCAGGAGGTGAAACAAGTTACGAAACTGCTCTAAAAATGAGTCATCGACTCAAGCGATCCATGCCAAGTGCCTCTGCAACAACAAACACAAAACCTCAGTGACCCTCCAGGTCAAACTGCAAACCACAGATCTGACAGCAGCAGTCAGTGGCCGCTGTACTGGGAGCTTTAATGAGGTAAAGTGATTTAAACAGAGTGTCTGTCAGACCATTGAACAGCGTTTGAACCCCCTCCTGCCACAAGAGTAAAATACAAATACTGAGTAAATGCACTTAGTTAATTCCCTTAACCTCCATTGTCCAAAGGTGGAGAAAGATATCTCAAAAACAAAACAGTTTAATTTGTCTATCGATTAATTATTTTACCTATTAATTGCTAGAAAATAGTAAAAAAGAAGCTCAAGGGTCACTTTGGTATCCTGAGCAACACAGTAAGAGGCTACAACCAGCAAATGTTTGGTATTTTTGCTTGAATGACTAAAACCAGTAGTGACTGTTACACCGCTGCTAATTCATCTGAATGGGTAGATAACACTGGAGGTAAGAGTGAAGTGTTTTTGGGTAAATTCACCCTTTAAATCCACCTACTTCTGACTGACTGACTGTGTGGATGGATGGTTTAACTAGTGACTAATGCTACAGTGTCTGTGAAACTGGGGGTCAAACCACTGGAAAAACTGCTGATACGTCAGTTCCCATAGATTTAAATAACCCAAAGGGGAAAAACAGCAGCAGCCTTGAGACCAACGATTACGTTCTTATAAATCGGGGAGAAGGGTTTTGGCCTGGCGGACACTTCCACTGAGTGATCTCCTGAGGACGGCCTGTCAGCCCAGATTCATGACCACACAGTACAATGTGTGCATTAAAGGGTCAGAGAGGTCAGCGGTCCCAGGGTTTCCCAAGGCTTCTAAATGATGTGAAAGTATCATGCAGTCATATATAATAGTATAATACAGCTTGTTAAGTCAAACAGAGTAGAAGAAACAACTTGAGCTTAATTGAGACCTGCAAAATGTCACGTGTGGAGCAGAAAATAAGAGTAATTGTTGCTAAACTTGGCTGAAAAGGAGAATGTTATCAAGAGCAGCTTAACTTTGACTCTGGTTAATATAATACAAAGAAAAGATTTCTTTATCCATTAATCTCGATAATCTTGATTTTTTGGATTCAAAGATTATTTTTTTGGTCTATAAATGCCAGTCAAAAACATCCACAGCCCAAGGTGATGTCTTCAGTTATATGGCCATGAACGTCTTCTCTCACTTTTTAGTTTACTACAGTCCAGCTTCTCACCAAGGGAGCAGCTAGTCAGAGTAGTCAGCCTCTAAATCTTGATGAAAACTTAACAGTTAGACTATCTTATCGGGTGCAACCATCAAAACGAATGACTGAATGACATTTTTCACCCTTAACCTGCTTTAAAGTATCAAACTATTGTCTCAGCAGGACGTAACGTCATCATTTTGGCTTGTAACTGTCTCTGCGAACTCTTAATTAGGAGTGTTTGCAACCAGCTCATAATTATCTGCACATCTGCCCCCGACAACCCAGTGCTGGCAGGAAGTGAGCGTAAACACGTGTTCTCACAAATGCAGAAAAACGCCGGTGGAAGTCATGTCGTCTCAACCTGCACAGCAGCCCCAGCTAAGCCTGGAAACTGTGGGGTTTCAGCCAATCGGGGCTCGAGCAGGACGCGGCAGGTGGTCAGCTTCCCACTGAGAGCACCTGCTATTGATCAATCTGACAGCGACACGGCTGCTGCAGCTGTTGCGCAAGTCAGGTTTGTCAAATTATGTATGCAGAATTAATTTTTTTTGAAATGATAAACGACAATAGGGAAACTCTCTCCTCTGCAGCAGCATGTGAATTTGTTGCCCGAGCATGATTTTCTCCAGCAGGTCCTGTTTCACTTCATACGTACTCTCTCACATCTGGAAGCTGTCCAGTGCAGCCACAGCTCTCCCACTGAAACCACGACTCCTATAAACAAGAGCAACATCTGCCAACACACCGATAATATGGTTACAAGGCGATCACATAACAATTAGACACACTTTTCTCGTTTTCTTATCAGAGTTGAAAACTCTCAGTCTCATTTTCACCTATTTTTGTGATTCATTGATTAACAGGTCAAAATGTGATTGCAATTGTAAATGCACATCCTGGCACATTTCACTATGTGCATAATCTATAATCTAGAAAAAGTCAGAAAACAGTGAAAAATGGAAATCACAAATTCCTCGCACCCAATGCGACATCTTTAAATAGCGACATCAACAAAACCCACCGATCAGCACTTTTAAAGTGCACTAATTAACACATTTGTTAAGTAGTACTGCTCCTCCCCGATCTATTGGGGAGGTTAAAAATGGTAAAAATTAGAGGTAAAGCTTCTTTTTGTTTCTGGTTCCTCTGCCGTTAATTATCTCATGACCCCTCTTGTCCGGGTCGGGACCGCTGGTTTATCTCCCATGCTCGCTTTGCATTTTGGCCCACAAGAAAAACAATTCAGCTCAGGGCCTGAGACTGAGATTTCTACTGCGATACAGAAATTAGAAAAATGTGCACAAATGTTATGCAACTGCCTCGTAACCACAGTGTTTCTGGTATGAAAGAGCAGCTGGCAGACGCTGAATGGCTGTTCAGTGGGAGAGCTGTGGAACTTTTCCTTAAGCTTATATCCTTATATACTGTTAATCTGAAAATGCAGTCACATTACAGTCAAATGGACACTTCTACTACCAACACAGAACACGAAAATCTCCCTTAAAGTCAGAGATCAGCTGTTTCTTAAAGATGGCTGTCCTCCAGAGGGCCGATGGAAGCTGGCCTGACACCCAAACGTGAGAACTGTGCCTCCGAAACAATCGCGTTAACCCGGATGTCAGCTTCTGCCTCCTCCCTTTCTTCACGCTTCAGGAGCCATTGTGTGGAAGAGCAACATACAGCTTTTTTTTCACAGCCCTGAAGGCATCTGCAAATAAAAAATGACCCCATGTATTCTGTTACAGAGGATTACTGAAGTGCCCTTTCTGCATTTTCCAACATTTAACCCCAGAGAAACTTTGTGCCCGTTTTGATAGAACAACTTTGCCAGTGCAGAAAGGCACACACACACACACACACACACACACAAACAGATGCACAGATGGACAGGCTGAGGCAGAGGAAGGAAATGCGTGTCAGATGTCCATGGGAAAGTGGACCGTGAGGGACTCTAATAGGATGAAGCGCAGAGACAGAATCAGTCCCAAAAGTCTGCACGGAGACGACATGCCAGTTAAAACAGGCTGAAATGTCATCGTGGGACTGATGGACTCCTCCAGAAGTAAAACACTTTCCCTGGAGGCCTGGAAATGTAACAAGAAGAGGCATAAAAAAAGAATTTAAAAAAAAAGACTCTCTTAGAGTCTCTTTCAAAAACGGGAACAAAAGTAGTGATGAGTCAGACTGTAGGGTGACATACAAACAGCCTGTGAATAGATGCGTCAGTCCAATACTCCAAATCCATCTACATCCTGAGGAGAAACGTAACGACGGCCTGGATTATGCTCATACGAGACGTTTCCATCCATTGAGTGAAGCACTAGATCAAGTCCAGAGTCCTGCATGTGGTTTAATCACCAGAAGCACTTTAGTTGAGCTTGGGGAACGATTGTGGTTTCAGTTACATGTTGGTAATTATTATGCTGTATCAAACCACACCACGATCATTCATATATAACCAAGTGCTGCCAGTGATAGATAGATAAAATCACTTTATTAATATGTTAATTACCAACATTTACTTATTATGGTGATAAAAACAGCCCAGGCAGCATCTTATTTCTTACAAAAACATATTTGTTGTTGCCAATTAGTTGCAAATAAAAGTGATTGAGTGTAAATACTTGTGTGGCCACACTGTGCAACAGTGGCCACGCCAGTAAAACACACAAGCAAATCAGCCTGCAACCATCAGAACGGCAAAATGTGTAAGAGTGTGCAAAGAAACAAAAATAAAATAATGCTGAATGTGGTTCAAATACTGAACAGTTAAGGCCTCGGTTCATCCTCTACTGCCATTTTATCTCCAAATGGGCCGTTCCACATGTGTACAAGCAAGTATTCGTTTTAAAACACTTAAAGATGTTGCATCAAAGGGGTTTTCTGCTGATATGTGACGTGGACAACGTGGACTAAAGTGCATTTAATCTTGCAAAACAATGTCAGGAACATGTAGGTTTCACTGGAATCGTTTATTAACAAGAGGAAATACTAAGTATGGGTATTGTTGGAGTAGGATGTGTCATACAAGCTTTCAATTATGATTACAACCTAAAATGTGTGCATGTATAAAGTCAAAACCAGCTCATTCCTGTAACCTATAATTACACAAAAACAGGCAAAAGGTTGAGGAGCATTACACCATTATCAAAGAACGCCTCAAACAGAGCCAACTTTACCACCATCTGAAAGCTGCAGCCCTTATTTGGAAACACAAGCACTGCAACAACAAGCTAATCTAATTGTCTAATGATACGCTATGAGGGAATCAGAGGTATTTATGTTGTACAGTTTAGCTTCTCTGCTTCTTTAGGAAATGAGAAACACTCAATTTGCACACCAACAAGTGGCCCCCACTGCCAATTAAACCAGTAGGTTGAACCATTAACACCCCCAGTTGTAACTCTACCCTCTTGGGACCCAACCAGTCGGACTTCACACAGTGGCATCAGTTGACGCTTCAAACGGAGGCGACACAGCTGTGACGTCCACGGCCTTCCTCTGCTCCGCGGTCAGACCTTAATCCATGTTTGAATAAGCCGGGAGCCAATCTAAGTTGACTGATGGGGGATCAGCGAGCGATTCTTTGAGTTCAGATGACATCAGCTGTTTTGTTTTGGTCCTTTCTCGCTTTTCTTGGAGCATTAAGATATGGAATAGTCTTGTGTCTTGGCTGCAGTCCAATTTAAATGTTACTGTGTGAAGATTTGCACAGCATAGAGGAATGTGAGTTGTAGCAGGTATCTGCTATCAGCAGCTGGTGGAATGTGTGCAAACTTTACTTTTATTTCCTTTGTAATATTTTATTTTTTATATCCTTTTAGGACCATCCAAAAAAAATGCTACTGAATCTACAGCTGGTCACAAGAGAGCCACATTTAAAAAGAATTGGCAAAATCAAAAGCGGCAGAAGTCAAGGAGTCGTGACTTTTTGTCCCTAAAAAGAGTCAAGCTCCAAAAATACTGGATTCTGCACTTTCCACAAAGTGTCTCCTTACAAAGCAACAGTTCACTGCACCCGACCAAGAAATAGTCCTGCACTTAACCACAAAATATTGATTTCACACTTTGTTCTTTGTGCAGATTAAATACATGAGATATAAAATGCTAATTATTGAGCTTGATGCTGAGCTAAATTTACTACCAGCGCCATATTTACCATATAGACATACAGGGAGTGGCATCAATCCTCTCATAATGCTCTCAGCAACAACAAGTGCACTTCTCAAGATGTCAATCTCTTTCTCTATAAAGGAGACACTCTTGAGTTGCATTACTGAAAGTGTAGTATCCAGTATTTTTGGAGCTCGACTAATTCTAGCGACAAAAAAAGTCAGGACTCCTCGACCTCTGCTGCTTTAGATTTAGACTCTTCTTAAATATGTAATCTGCTGATCTAACTCTTGTTACCAAAGCAAAAAACTAGTGGACTGACTTTTAAATGTAAAATTAGTTAACTGCTCCTTTAAGCTTTAAGCTTTGTTCTCTATTAATGCTGCTGTTGCTTTGGCTTCAGGAGCCACAACCAGCTCACCATTAACTGGAAAAAAGCTAATTTCCTGCAAACAGGAAGGACTCTGATTAATGATGCATTATTGTAAATTGGCCCAATATGCAGCTTAAAATGATTCAAGTGTTTCTGAAGACTACAGTGCACTGACTGTGAACCACTTTTCCTGAAAGAGTGGGTAATTCCACGCTTGCATAAAAGTCTCTCATACACTTTGTCCCACTCAATGTCTCTGCTCATCTTCTAATGGTCGGTCAAACACTTAATTGCCACCCATCAAGTGTTACTGGTTTGAGAGGGTGGGCGACCGGCTGTGCCCTCTGACCTCTGGCAGAGACTTCGAGCCGCCCCGTCTCATCCCAGTCACAAGGCTCTCTTGTTACTCACCGCGACACCATTGCCCTTTCTCCCAAACCGAGCACACAATCGCCGCGCTCTTTCTTCGGATCGGGCCATTTTCCCACCCACAGCCACTATCATAAATGCCATCCACAGCCCATCCTCCCTGCCACAGATGGCCCAATTGTTTCCCTCTACGCAACTCTGGAAGCTAAAATAGTATTTGCCTCGAAATCCCCACAAAATTCCACACCAGCTGATCAGAAATCGTGAAATATGATGATGAGTGGATAACCCAGAGCAGAAATGCGTGACCGGCATGCAAGAGTAGGACGAGGAGGCAGCAATAGAGTGATTATTGCTTCACCAGGCGAAAGCTGCATGAAGGAAACCACCAATTCTCTTGTCCAACCAAGAGAATAGAGCATAAACAAAATTAATGACAATTTATTCACACAGAACTAATACATCTACCCCGAATTCCTTAAAACCAAGTGTGAGAAATTAGAATAACAAACATGTTTTTGTAGTTTACATCTGCTGAGCAATAATTAGCTTTAACACCCCATTTCTCTGTCTTTTTTTTTTCTTTTTTCTGTGGGTTAATGAATGAGGGAGCCAATGCAGGTGTTTCACACCCAATAAAAACAGTCTTACAACAAGAACATTGAGGTTTCATATCCTGCTCTGCAAGTGCAGCAGCATAATGTGAAAAAAGGGGAGGCCACTGTTGCTACAACTTGATAACAATAACTTTAAGAACTAAACATCAATTGCGGTAGATAAAACTAAAACATAATCTCATTCAACACACTTATCTGTGTTTTACAGCTCAAATTTCTTTCAGTGTGGTTTATGTTTGCGTTTAAAGGTTATCCAAACAAGACCTCTACTTGTGGCATATGGAAGATTACAAAACTATCTGCCACTTAAACCCGGGACATTTACATTAAATACTCCTGTGGGAAAACATATGATAAAGATGGTTGTATGTAGTATAGTTCATACTTTTAACCCCTGAAAGACGAGCCTGCACTGCACCAGTCCCCCTCTGACGTAGACTCAATACTGCACAATTTATGACGCAACTAAAAGGCTCAACATGGGTCTCTGGAACATTTCCTGTCTTTAAAGGGTTTATGTTCGAGGAAAAGCTCCTGAAATGTCTATATCATATGAATTCCCTATGCTTTTGTTAATGTAAAGAGACTTAGAACTGACTGGTTGCACACAATCATATAATTAGTGGGATATTTTCATATACATTTGTATTTTTTTCTCATTTTTTATGACCTGACAAAAGTTGTAACCAAGAAAAGGCTGCAACTACTTTCAAAGAACCTGCAACCTTGCTGTTGCTGACCATTGCTGATTTATCACACAAAAACGGTGCTTTTGCAGGTGCGGTTCTGCACTGTGCAGCTGACGAGACAATCACAAAGAAAGGTGCCATGCAACCTGGGACAGTGATGTGAACTCAGGTGTTGCGTCATGCTTTTGTGCTCAGCAATATCCTGTGGACATGAACAAAGGACAAAAAGTGACACCAAAACAGTAGCAACAACAACTGCGAAGACCATACCACTGGTTTTGCATGTTTTAACCCATTAATTGCAGATTTGTTTGTGCTTTAAATTACTGGCAACCATTTTCCACCTTCCAGGCATCAAGTGGTTTAATGCATCCACTGATGTCAGAATATTCTGGAAATTCAACCTGCAGAGACTTGAAACATGCCTGAGTTAGCATTCATCACAGTAAGCATCATGTCTACTTATGTTTTTTTATTGAACACCAATGACAGCAGACTTACTCAGAGACTTTTGTCTCAGCCTCAAGTGATGTCACGTGAGCCGGCGTTGATTGGTACCGAAGAATACAAGTTTGGGAAAAAAAGCGAGCTTACAGGCTTCTGTCGCCCACTTCTCTTCACTGCATTAGCTGCTACTAGCATCTTGAGAAGGAAGGATATTGTGTGGAATAAAAAATATGTCTGGTTCGGCTTTTTTAAAGATGTCCTTCACAAGTTGGACAATGTTATGGGAGTGCAATGCCAAATCAGGGGAGTCCCTGCAGGTAAAATAAATGTGCCAATCGTTGCATAGTAGGAGTAAAAAATACCAATTCAAACATTTAAAATTGTTTGAGAAATGCTCAGCTGTAATGTGTACTTGCATTAAAATGGTAAAAACATGCAAAAACATGGCTTAAGTGAATCATGAGATCCAAAAGAGCAACAGTGTTCTAGGACACGAACCAAACAGCGCACAAACACACACAGAGTAACGCTTGAACACTGACAAGAGGTGACGTGACATCGGATTCAAAATGTATCTGCAGGTAGGATACATTCTAACCCGCTGGGGTTACCTTTCTGGTTACTAACTGACACGCACACAGGACGCCCGGGCTCCTGCGCGCTTTCAGGCAGGAGGTGACACTCCACTGGGAGACGCCCGTTTTCCAGAGACGCCCAGCAGCTGTCCTGCAGCACGTGGCAGAAGCTGCGACAGGGCAGGTGCAGGGGTTTGGCAGGTGAGGGGCACCCGGGCACCAGCAGGAGGCAGAGGAACCACTCTGCACTTTGGTGACACCCCTTCCTGGTGAGCCACGCCCACTCCTGTAGGACCGCTCCTACTTCGTCCACAGATGTGTGGTTGAAAAAGTTGGGCAACGTGAAAGATTTTGGCCGTTTGCCAGAGCAAATGGACCAATCAGAGGGCACGGGGAGACAAGGTGGGTCAGAACCATTGATGCGACTATCGGGGGGGGTTAGCGTGGAATCCAAAACACCCTCAACAGTCCCATTTATTCTAGAAACATCGCCTATAATCCCAGTTACAATACTAGGCAGGACTTGATCACCTTTCAAGACAGATTCTACATCTGACTCAAGATCAGCCCTGAACCCTGATCCTGACCCAGACCCACCCCCTTCCCCATTCCCAGAGCCCTCCTCCACCCTCTCCCCTCTGAACCTGTCTGTATTACCCGTCATGTTAGGGTTAGCGCTCTTCACCCTCTCTGTCAGGCCTCCGTTAGTAGTCCTGGCGGTCGGGGTCACGTCCCACGCCTCGACAAACTTACGGATTCCCGTGGCCACGTTGATGATTTCTTCTCCAACCCCAGATAAGTTGTCATCCTCCTCCTTTTCCACCTTCTTTGTTGCATTGGCTGTCGTGGCGGCACCTGTCGTTCCTGCTGTCGTTGTCTCCACTGGGGCCTCAGTGGTGGGCTCTGGGTCCGAGCTCCAGAACCAGGCCTCCAAGCTCCCAGCACAGAGAACCAGGACAAGCAACCACGCCTGGATCCTGAACATGCTGCTGGCTCCTCCAAGTGTCTCAGCCTGCAGCAGCAGCACTCACAGTGCTCTCACAGTTTCCCCAAGCACCACCTGTTAGCCAGCCGGCCAACAGTTAAATCCAAGCTGTTCAAGGGCCACTGAGCATCCACTGAATGAAACAGAGACATAAAAACTCTGCTGACACTAAGAGACCCTCCCACTAGATCTGCCAGTGTACGGCTGCTGCAAACTCATGAAAAAGCACTTACATGGACACGGGGAGACCCAAGAGTGGAGGCAGGCTCGCTACAGTGATGATGGAAGTCATTGGTTACTCAGAGTTGCCCCAACACACAGTAAAACTCCTCCCCTGTGTGAGTCGATGAGTGGGTCCCCTAAGACCTTTTTTGCAGCATGTCGAAAGAGCATGCATGTCACCACAATGACACACCCGTCCTGCACAGAAATAACTCAAGCAAAATATGGAGTTTTTAAACATAAATAGGACATAATGAACAGGTTTTATTCACATAGTGCTCAGCATCTAAATTCAAACTTGTCCTGACGTATTGAAATGGACAAAACTCTCAAGGTCAGAAGAGCAAACTGCAACCTGTCATCAGTAAGTATTTAAGAAACTGAAGTTTACTGCAGGTTTCATTTAAAATGTCAGTCTGAAGTGTCATTTTGGTGCAATTTTGTCAGTTAGATGAGAAGATCGGTCGTTTTTCCAGCTTTAAAATGCATCACTGATGCAGAAGAAACAAGAGACTCCACAGCAAATAGATTGTAGACCACGCCAGATGAACACAAGGGAGGAAATGCAAAAAATTATCAATATTCTCTCTCATTTTTGCATATTTCTTGTAAAATAGCGCACAGTTTTACATCTTCATGCCACTGAAATACACCTAAGACGAGGGTTAACAAGAAAAATAGAAGAGAAGAGGAAAAGGAAAACCAGACAGCGACACTGAAGGAATGTCAGGCTAATGTTGACTCTGACCTGCAGCTGAAGAGAAATGATTTCATTCCCTGTTTCAAACAATAATAAAAAGGACAAGGAAAAACATGGTGCTCAGTGACACAATGGTGAGGTGTCAGCGTGATTTATCGCCCCCGTGTCTAGGTGGGAAAAACCACAACACTGTGTAATATCACAAACTCAACTTTCTGGTACTTTGTGATGTATATGCTGTGATTAATAGCAGCAGCAGCAGTGTGAGCTGACGGATAGACAGCAGCTGAGAAAGTGAGGCAGCCGGGGAGGGCGTATCTGATGGGATCGATGTCTTAAGCTCCGCTCCCGGGGGACCCACTCCATTGCCTCATCGGAGAAAATCCTCGGAAAATGTACCACTTCCAGGTTCTCACAGATGGGCGATCCCCCCTCACCAACACACTCGTCTTCTCCCAGGCTGCCACCTCCTCCTCTGCACCGCCCAGTGTACCCCCATCATCCAGCTACCCACCTCATCTGCCAAGCCAGGACATCCAGCTGTTCCACATTCCAGCCCTCGGACCTCCCACACCCACGCTGCATGACATTTGGAGGTTTGGAAACTGCCACATCTTGATAATTTCTGCATTCATACAACGCCGCTACTGCTGTCAGCATGTGTGCTAAGTGAATTCTGCTGTCCAGCAGCTGAGCTGAGCAGGAGCGAGTGAAAAGAGGAGCTTATTCTACAGTTTGAGAAACAGATTGGGTGCTTTGGGGAGTGTGTGAAAACCAGCTGTTACAGATGAAGTGTTTTAGCTCAGAGACACAATAAGTGCAGCAGCTTTTCTTCAAAGCCTCTAAGCATGGATGTTTTACACTTTAATTGTCTTAATGCAGAGTTAAGTTTATTATCCACTTACTATCTGGGACAGATGAGCAATAGGAAAGCAAATAATCTCGACACATTAAACTGCTCATTTGTAATCCCAAGTATAGTTCTAATAATAGTACAAACCATACGGCTTAGTAAAGTATAGCTGATGTGAAGCAATTAATGGGAATATCATGAATTCTCTTTTACTACCCCCTGAGAAAAAGTGATTTTATGTGATTAGTTAATGTTTAATGGATCAACAATCAAACATTTTTTACTTCAACCAACCAATTCTGGGACTTTTTATCTAAAATTTCCTTTACAAGAAGCTGAATTCATCACAAAGGGACCTTGGTCACTAAGAACTACGATGAACAGATGAAGAACAGTGTGTCCTTGCAGCAGTAAATGCAGCAACTTTTGGATGAACGGGGACAAAGTCTTGGACAAAACTGCACAAAATCCAGCCCGAAACTATCTAAACTGTTCTACTTTTTAAAAAAATGTTTATATTAGAGGTGAAAAGGAGCAAAATCTGAAACCAGTGAACCTTCTTTATGTTCTGACGGCACATGAGAGGCGCTTTCATACAAGAAATAAGCATGGAAATGAAAAGAAAGAAGAGAAAGGCCAGAAAACTCACAGACAAATAGGAAAACAATAGCTTATAAGCCTCAATCTTGCAGTAATTACCAAAAGCGATTACAGAGTGTTTGGGGAAAAGCTAGACTTCCCGTCTAGTTTGTTTGGTTTTTTGTTTTTTTTAGCTCATTCTAATTATGCCATGAGGTTTCTTTCTTTCCTTCTCCACAGCAGGAAAACAGACACTGGTGTGTTAACAACAAAATGCATCAGAAAATTCAAAAAAATGTGGATATTCATAACATGAAAATTAGAAAACAGCCTTTTTTCTATTACATTAGACAGAACACGCAAGCTAAAGGTACATTTTTTCACATATCTGGACAACTAGTGTGCTCATGTCCAACGCTAGTTCATATAACGGCCTGCAGGCTCTCCCACATACATGTCAGCCTCCCTCTGTGTTTCCTACACTCTTCATCACTATCAGCTGTCAGCTGCTCTGACCTGCACAGGGCCACGAGCAGGGTAAGTAAACACAGCACGGCATTGTGCTTCACTGAGTTAGTGAATGTCAGTTTATAATGGCACCTGGTGCTTTCCATGTGGACATCACACACACACATATATATGCATGCAGCTTTTCACACTATATATGTTCCAGCACTTCAGCTGCACATTAAGGCTCCAGTGGGAATTTGACGTCTACTTAAAGAAATTATTTCCTCCTTAAAGAGTCAGATATCATCAGGTTGTGACATTTAGTACATTTTTCCACTTTCACCCTCCACTGAATCCTTAAATTTCCCTCCAGAGAATGTGCATCGTCTAAACATGCAGATTTTATTTTGGGTTTATCTATTTTTAAGATAAAGGCTCCACCTTCAGGATGTTCTCTCCTCTCCTTTGTACCAACAGCATGTGTTATGTTCAATGGACAAATAGTGCATAAATTCAAAAACATGCAACACTTGTCCCTCTAGCAGTCCAGAAGCAATCTAATGATCATACTGTATGTCTGAAATTAATGCCATTAAAATTTAATATCTTTAAGTTTGTGTTTGTTTCAGGATCTTCTTCACATATTTCATATTTTATTTCAACCTTCAGCCACTCACAGCTGCTACCGTACTGCTGGGTCCATCAGCAGCAGCATGTGTGTTTTATGGGTAAAGGACGAAGGTCTGAGCGTGTGAATGTGGGGAATCCCTTAAGTGCAGTGAGACAGAAACACGATACACCAATTAAGCAGAGAGACAATGAAGCCGAGGGGCCTGAGAAACACCAGCAGGGACACACACACACACATTTATTAGAAAACAGGAGGAGAGGATAAACTGCTCTAAAAGTAAGTTAAACTTTAAGCTGGTGGTCTGTGCAGTTAGTGTCAGTGTGCAGCAGTTCTAAAAGATGGAAATGCAACCGATCAATGTCTGATTACATGATTATATCCTGTGACGGACCTGAACGTCCTCCTCATGGCGTCGGACAGAGGCCGCATCCCAAATATGGACGCTTTTAATCAAATTAATCTTAACAAGAGCCCAAAACTCTTTAAACCGAAGGCAGAGTGATGTTAGAAAAAACACACACACACACACACACATCCCTTGGCGGTCTTATAGCTCTGGTTGCCATGGCGATTAGTTGAGGTTAGGAAGATTTAGACGCTCTGGTAATTTAGCACAGCTGCAACTCAAACACTCCCTCTTTCTTTTTACCTTTCCCCCTCCTCCCTCTCCTCTCTCTCTCTCCCACAATGCCATTCAGTTCCATGTTCTCACCCATTACTACGACCAGTGGTGGTATTTCCACCTTTATTCCTCTACTTTACTGCATCTTAGAGGCAAATATTGTACTTTTTACTGCTCTAGTTACTTTTCCAGCATGTGTCTCCAAATTTTGATCTTGACTGTTTCTGATAAACTGAAGGATGAAGTGTTCCTTTACTTCTTCTTAAGCTGAATAAACCATTTAAAACCCTCTCAGATCAGCTGGAAAACACATCGTCACAAAGCTGAAAACAGGCTGTTTAGAGACAAACATATGATGATCTTATAGACCATGATGGTCTATAAGATCATCATATGTTTGCTATAGATTAAACTGGACACAACATCAGATACAATAAGAAAACACATTGTGCACCTTTAGCTGAAAATACTTACATACTTTTACTTTAGTTTGGTTTTGACTTGCAGTGGAGTATTTTCAGAGTGCTATTAGTACTTTTACTTGAGCAAAGGGTTTGAATACTTCTTAAAATGTCCTCCTCGTACTTTCAGCCTCGTCGACTATCAGTTATTACTCTCAGTGTTTAACCACAGAACCAGCAGATGGCAGCAGCACAGAGGCTGCAGGGGTCAGATCCAATGTAAGTTCCTGCGTTTGTCACTGGATTCAATGAGAAGTGAAAGAAAAGAAATATAACTTAAATATATTTTCATTGTTTAAGAAGACTATAATAATGCATGTGCTGTATAATCTAATACTCCAACTATGTTAATTTGAGAAAGCACTCACAGAAAATCATCCAAACTATGATTAAGAATGATTTCTTCTTCTCTATTATTATTTCTTATATTATTATATGATGAATCCTAACTAATAACTAATAACTCTGACTATCTTCTTTCTATAGAGTCAAAAAAGCACCAATCAACATTTTCTTGGTCACAGTAGATAAACTGTACGTAGTTTTGCTGAAATGCTGCCACCTGTTGTCTGGAGATAAACTGATGCACAGAAATAAACAAAAATAAGAATTTCTCTGCACTAAATCTCTCCTAACATTTGTGTAAATGTGGTTTTTATCTCACAAACTCAGAATCATGGCAGCACTATGTCACCAACTCTGCTCGCTGATTTCTATCTATTCCTGCTTATCAAACAACTCAAGCTCTTCAAAGCGAAGAAGCAAATAAAAAAAAGTTCCCCCCCGGGGCGTCTTGGCAGAAGGTCGGCAGAAATCAACACCCGTGACCCTCCTCCCCCCCCCGATCCTCACACCCTGCGGTATGCTGAAGTGGGACCTTGGCACAGACAGAATCAGGGCATTTCCAGACAAGAGGGTGTGAGACGGTTCGGCTGTCGAGCCTCAATGCACGATTCATTAAGCAACACGGGAGCCTGAAGACAAGACAGTCGCCTCGTTGTGTGGAGAACCCTGCTCGCTGCGTGGGGGCATCTGCTGTAGAGCCCGGGCAGTAAAGAACAATGGGAGGTGAGTCCCATTGGTGGCTCCTTCTGAATGTGAGAAAAACAAAATAAATGAGAAGTTTTGTTCCAGAGAGAGGAGGTGAACCCGGACGCCTCCTCTAAGGACTGACAGCAGCAAAATTAAAAGCAATTATGGAGCTTTTTGAAGCGATTAAAGGTAATCTCAGTTCTGTGCTGACAAAAATTAAAACGGATCCTCCATCTCAGCCCTCTGTCAGGATCTCACCTGTCAGGGGTACATTCTTGCAGCATGAGCCTGAGGAGACGTGACACTCAAGTCAAGTGCAAAAGCCTCGTAACTTGAGGCCTCAGTTAAAATTCCTGCAGCCTAGATATTGCACTCGAGGGCAAGTGCTCTTCATAACCCCGCTGGTGCTCGCAGTGAGTCATAAAACCTCAAACTGCTCACAGTCTCACCCAAAACACCCACACAGAGCAGCTACTGTACCGGCCAACATCACCATCAACCACGTCTAGCAGCTTTGATCCAAAATATGGACGTCAAACACAGAAATTAAAGCGGCTTCAGATTTAGACCAGATGTTTCCAAAGACAACAGGTGAACACTTACATTAAGTCATCAATCATTCATTGTATTCCAAGTTTCCTGAAATGTCATGTATAAAAATGCAGATGAGGGACTGACTAATTATGACTGAATGAATAATTACTGACTAAATGTAGGTAAAATAAAGACCAACATGTGCATTTTAGATGTTTTCTTTCCACTAGCCTGAAAAAAAGGAAGCAAAATAGCCCAAAATCTGAAATACAGTGATTTTGTGTCGCTCCATAAAGAGACAGATGCATTTACATCTTTTCAACATCTGGCTACGATGTTTGTTTACCAACTAAAGAAACTTTACCATATTTGGAGAAGTCAAAGTCTGAATGAAGTGAGGTAGAAATGGTAAAAAGCACAACGTGTGCGTCTGCAGCAAAACAAACAGAATCCATAAACTTCCTGTTTATTATAGGCAAAAACAAACGCAATTCAGCTCTAAACCATCATCAAAACCAGCAGAAGACGATTTATATCCACAGGTAAACACCGTGATCACATAATATGATCCGTCTGTGGGTGAAGCGCCCAGATACAGACGCTCCTAATGAAGGTGGTGCAGCAACAACATTCAGAGAAACACTGACTGACAGATGATGAATAAACAACTGGAACAACACTGAAAACATGTAGCAGGAGAGAAAATATAAAGAGCCATAAACACTTTCATGGCTTTTAAGCTGCGACAATTAATCGATTCAATAACCATTAAATTAATCTCCAACTATTTTGATAATCGATTTATCAGTTTCAGTCATTTTTTAGCACAAAAAAGTCAAAATTTTCTGATTCCTGTTTCTTAAATGTGGATATTTTCTGGTTTCTTTGCTACTCAACGACAGTAAACTGATATATTTGGGTCGTCATCTTGGGCTTTTACCATTTTCTGACATTTTATGGAGCAAACAACTAATTGATTAATCAAGGAAATGATTGACTGGTTAATAATAATAATAATAATAATAATGATAAGTTGCAGCCCTGTTTCTAATGAACTGATGTGACCTTGAAAGTTTGACCTCACACATTCCTGTGTGTCATGTTGACACCTGTCCTCACATGAAAAGTTCATCATTTCACTCGTCATTCCCTCCAGCGGTGGAGTCCAGCTGCAAAAAACCAACACACAAAGCAAATACGAACAGTATTTATGCACGCACAAAGCAAATGATGAAATATTTTCTCTCATCTTCTTTAACTTTAGGGTGAAGCCCAGAGAAGACGAGCCAGGATCACCTTATCTGATTTATACGTGTCACAAACTGCTAAAATCGATGGAAAATCCTATTAAGTCTGGTCTTAAGAAATTTCATGTTTTACTTGTATTTTTATTTCATTTTTTTTACATCACCTTTTATACTGCTGGGTATCTTGTGCATTGACTTAATCTACAACAATACTTCATGCATCTAAAGTTGTTAAATAAACATAGTGGAGTAAAAAGTACAATATTTTACATAAAAACAAATGAAGATCATCACCTTCTCTCAGATCTCTGATGTGACCTGAACCTGCAGCCATAAACCAACTTCATGCACGAGTGGAATTCAGTCATTAATCTCTGCACAGTAAATCAGTACAACTCTGACCAACAGCAACAAAGTGAGGACAGTGTCGCTTCTCAGCTGATTAACGGCAGCGTGAATCAGTCTTGAGAAGAGGAGGCCTGCGTGCTGGCAGCTGGCCAGCCCCTCTGGATGATGCGGGCACGCAGCCTGTTTGGCCTCCATGGTGGAAATGATTAAAAGCGCTTCCTCCTCATGTCACTCACAAAAAATGCCGCTGCCCAAATGGAAAAGATGACAATGGGTGAGAGTGGCCTCTGGTGCGGGTTGAGGGCAGTTCAGCCTGAAGTCTCACAGGCAGTAAAGCAGCCTGTAAATGTTTTTATGTTGGCGAGAAACTAGTGAGCCAGAAAAAGAAGCGCTTAATGTCTGTTGTGAACAAAAAGCTTCTGTTTCTGAGGGTTGGGCACAGTGAGAAGTATTGTGGCCTCTGCTTGTGCATTCAAGTGCAAAAGGAGGACATTCAAAGGGATGGTTGAGATTTTTTCATATCTTATTGCCTCATTTATTTGCTCTTTATATAGATCTTTATTTACATCTTTCTGTAATGCAGCTCCCAGCCACTGATCCAAACTAACGTATTTTTGAGACCGCGGTAATCCAGCAAGTCCTGTGTTCCACGAGGTAAAATCGCTGTTTTTCTACATGGAGTCTGGTGGCTTTGAACAGCAGTACATTACTTAGCATCTGAGCTGCGACATCTGTCTGCTTCTCCAAACTGGGGGCGTGTCGACCGTCATCTAATACACTGATGATGGATAAGTACCTCATGCAACTCCAAATAATCTGAACTATCCCTTTAAGGCCTTTAATATGAAACCAGCCTCCGGCTTTGGCTGAAGTTTGTCTCCTTTAACCTGCACAAACTTGTTATATCACACAGAAGCTGGTAAACAAAGTGAGATTACATGTTTTTAGCAGTTTTAATGCTTTATATACACAAATATACACAGTATTTATTCATATCTGATGAAAGCAGTTTGCTTTACAAGTATCTTGATGATGGATTCATTGTTTTAGACATTTTTCAAGCACACAAATGTTTGATGGTTTTAGCTTCTCTAACGTGATAACTCGCTTCTTTTCCTTCTCCTCTGATGTATTTTGAAGTTTTTCTGCTATTTTTAGGCATTTTAGTGGATGTCATTGCACACATTAGGCTTAGATTAAGCATCTTGCTTTGTTGTGGGAACCTAACGTGTGTTCTTTCACTACAGGCAGCACCGATCCAGGCTCACGTATAGAGACCAAGCTGAGATGAACCCCTGATCTTTACGTGCTATTTGCTGGCAACTAGCTGATTAGATCTTAAAGAGCCGAGCAGGTGGGAGAAGCAAACCGCGGCCACCATTATCAGCACCTCTGCAGCTGGGAAAAACAGAGCCGGCCGGGTCAGACGGCAGATCAGATAGGCTGCAGAGAAAGATGGAAGATGGAAAGGAAAACATCCTCTCGCCCCTCTGCATGAGCTCATAGCTACACCTCTACACTTCCGCTGTCAGCAGGTAGAAAACACCCACATGTGCCTTTATGGGGCTTTTAAAGTCCTCTATAGGAAGGCATCGTTCTGTACATACTGTTGTAAAAGGGCTTTGATGTTTCATTTGTTACTGTCTACAGTCTAATCAGTCTGAGGGGGGCTTGGCTGCTGAGTTTGAGTTGCACGCGGGATAAAAGCTATAATTACAGATAAAAATGGGAGTGAACGACGGTGAAGCAAAGTCCTGGAGGCTAAAATACAAAGGAGCGCTATGAGTGTGGGGAGGAGGACTGCTGCTGTTTATTCAACCTGAGGATACAACACCTTTTTCTACTTGTATACCTGTTTGGTTCTTTCAGGAGGGGCCAGCGTAGCACCGACACACTGCAGGTGTGTGTGCAGGGTTCACGTTACCCTCCACACACTAAACCCACTTTCACCCACTGTTAGTATTATTTTCTATTATATGGTGGAAACTAAAGTATTTTCACTCCAGTACTGTATATGTAGTGCAGAGTATATTTCCACTTTATGCTGCTTTATCTCTTTACTCAGCTACATTTCAGCAGTAAATACTCTTTTTACTCCTCCATGTTCATGTTTTACTTTTCATAATAAGATTTTATAGCACAAAAACATGTGATAAGCTCATAAAATTCTAAATATTTCTGAAGATCAAACCTGTGGCTCTTTACCTCTTCAGGCCCCCGACTAGAAAATGAAGTTCTGTTGCACAAATTTTTATTATTCATGTGAATCATCCAACAACACAAAGATAATAACAGTGCTTCTGTACTTTAAAGTAAGATTTTATATGCTTAAAGATCATCTTCCACCACCAGTTACAGATTGTTATTGGTCCCTTTGCACAAATAACAATAAATTAGTGACCGTTTTAAAAGGTCAAACTTCTTACTTCTACACAGGGAGCATATTTTTGTTTGCTACTGTACGAAATGGCAAAAACAGAAATCACCACGCTCTCCAGGTCTGAGGACAAACTCAACGGCCGCCTACTTCCTGTCCAGTAAAAAGCCCTTTGATGCTGTAGCAGTGACACTTAGTGTCCAGTGTCCAGTCCCCATTCATTTCACCCACCACTCCTACTCTAGACCTGCAATTTAAAACCTTTAATCTCAGAGAGTGATGCACAACAACGGTCATATTAGGCTGCAGCATGAGACTGCATTCGTTTCAGCCGGGGGGTAACGAATAAATACAAGTTTATTAGTGAGTGTAAGTCTGAAAAACATGAGTTCAGATGAGACATAATGAGTCAAGATGAGTAAAAAGGTCAAAAAGGTCAAGACTGATCCAGATAAGTAAAGATAAGTAACTATAAGTAAAGTTCAGATAAGTCAAGACAAGTCAGATAATCAATAAGAAGAAACACATTATCTAGAGATGAGTCCAGATAAAATAAGTCAAGATGAAATAAGTAACCATGAGTCAAAATAAGATCAATAAAGACGGGTAATAATCAGATTAGATGAGACGTTATCGGTCCAGGATGAAGTCACACTCAGCATATTCAATATTTCTGTGTAAAATGCACTTTTTTACTTCATGTGAAAGTGCAGTAAGAAGGCGGTTTATGCACCACTTAGATATCACGTTAAATCATAGCTGAAGCAGCTGAGCCAGACGTGTTTCCCTCTCAAGCCCAAACAGTAAAGTCTTCATCTTGGCTTAACTGCAGCTCACAGGTTTACACCATAATTAGTAGCTCAGCTGAGATGAAACCACAGTGGGATGTTTTCATAAATTAGGTTCCAACACATCACACTGGCTTTAAGTCCTAATCTGGTTGTTTTTACGTAAATACACATCTGTTTTGCTGCTGTCTACACCACACTGACCTAATCAAACAGGAAATAAGATCAGATATTCAGCTCAGCTGTCTGTCGATCCACTAAACGATGACTCCACAGTTAATCTACACTTTGTATGAGCACTAGTTTCATGTACATCTATGAACTCTTAAAATCATACTACTCTATGTACAGTATAAAATGGCAAATAAAGAGCTCTACCAATACATTACCTCAGGAAAGTAGCCTGTGTTATAACTCGGCCTGCAGCTGCACCACAAACGTGTATATATACACAAGTGAAGCTGACCACAATGTTCTTGACTCTCATGGGTTTAAATATCAGCCAGCAAACTTCCCCCATTAAACACAGCAGAGATATTTCGGACGGCAGAAACGGGCCTCGTGTTCAGAGAGGCTGAGCCAGCTGTGCATGCAGGAAAGTCACTGTAACATGGTGAGAAACAATCAGCCTGACGTTTTCCTCCTGATGTAATTACCCCACGAGTTTCCCTAGATATCCTGAGTGCACACCACGCAGCTACTAATTCTGTACGACACCGAATGTGGGTTTTATTATCCCCATTTGCTGTCTGCTTTGATGAAATGTAGGATCACGTATCAAGGAAACGGGGCTGTTTGGCCACCCAGGAAGAACTGCTGTCTGCTGCTTGTGTTACTGCATCTTTTGAGAAAGTGCTCACATGTTATGGAAACACAATAAATCCGAGAGGCGTAATATCTGTTCAACGCGGGGAAAGCAAACAAAGGCGTAAATGTAAATTCTGGTGATTTGCTTCAAGGAAAAATCATCCCTCACATCCTCTGACACTGTTAGACTGTAGATTATCAACTCATGATGCTCAGGGTTTGACGGGAGTTCCCTTATTTGGTGAGGTTACTTTTCAACGGCCTGATTCATCCTCTTCTACTTCTGTTATTGATGTCCTACATTTCCCAGACAACCTTTCAACGCTGCTGCATTTAAAGTACATTCTCGAATATCAATGTGCATTAATCCTCATGTAAAAGCAAAACAAAAACAACTAAATCATTGTTTTTTTTCCCGTATTTTTGCGTATTTTGAGGCAAAATAAATGCAACTACTAAATAAAATGTGAGATATAAAAGGGAGAGAAATGCAGAGGGTAAGAATTCCTTTTTGAAAACTTAGATTTGTTGAAGTATAGATTATAATTTGGCTCTTTGCACAATGAAACCCAAAAGCAGCTGTAAAATATTGTGATTTGTGTAGCTGAAGACGATACCAGAGAGCAAAGTGGAAGGTTTTCCTGTTGTCTGAATGGTTTGTGCTGCTGTATTCTGGGCTTCCAAAGCTCTACTGTGGACGAAAACGGACAAATATTTCTGACAGATTGCTCTCAGTGTCCGTGCTGAACATCAGTGCCAAATGTTGAGTGCAGAGAGAAACCTTCACTCTTTTAATGCGACAACCGAGGCTACAAGCTGATGGATGGAAAAGAAAAAATCCTTGTGTCATATGATGCTTGTCTGTATTGGACTGTTATTAAAAAGAATAAGAAAAAAATGTACAAAGCAACAAGAGTAGCAGATATAGTTGCACCTAAAAGGTTATTACAACCTTGTCAAAGTGTTTCTGAGCAGATGTTTCATCAACTTTTTACACAATCCACAATCCTGGATTCTTGTGTGAAGCTTGTTGGAGCATTTCTGCATATAATATGTCTCTACATGAATGTGTGGGCATACCTGAATGTCAGCATAATGCCTGTGTTTTGTGTAAAGTGTGTGTGTGTGTGTGTGTGTGTGTGTGTGTGTGTGTGTGTGCGCAGCGAGCAGAGGAGGGAAACCACAGCCAGGTAAAGTTAGGAGATGAAGACTGTGCGTTTCCCTGGGAGGGACCGACAAGCCCTGAAGAAGGGAAAATCTGAACAAACCACAAGTCATAACCCTCCTCCGCACACACACACACACAGTAACACACACACACACACACACACACACACACACACACACACACACACACACACACACACACACACACACACACACACACACACACACACTGTCAACATTTAAGCCTAAAAAGAGACACAAATTGAGTACAAGGAGATGGAATACGACCAGAAAGAGACGTGAAAAGATGGCGGATACCCAACAAGCAACCAACAAGGTTTGCCAAGTGAAAAATACACAAAAAACAACCACAAAGTGACACAAAAACACCGACAAAGAGACACCAAATGACTACAACTACAAAGAGAACGACTAGGACACACAGAATAACCACAAAGAGGACTGAGGGCCTTTTACCTGCCCAGAGGCTCATTGTGTCATTATCCATCCAACTAAAGCAAACAAGGTTAGTGAGGAAACCTGAAGCTCAGCCACAATGACAAACACAATCAGTGGGAAGTCATCAAATAAACCAAGCACCTGACATCACATTAGGTGCGTTTCATATTCTCCCAGTGGAAAGAGATGAGGTCAGTGCATGAACACAGAGGTCACACGCCCCTCTGTTTTATATCCACTCCTGCAAACCAAACAAAGGCTCCAGACAGAAGCTTTTGACAGTACAGGAGATGCTGTGAGCTTTTTATAATTCCCAAAAGACAAGTCCAGACATTGAAGCCAGCCACAGCCTCATACCAGGCTGAGAAACCAAGCTTTGAAATCCTGTGTCAGCACAAAGTGAGCTCATTATTCAGAGGAAGCAGCACAAGTGGATGATAATGTAAGAATTTGAATTTTAAATTAAAATATGAGGGTTTTCTGTCATATAATGTGCTGAGGGGCTAATTACTTTAAAGAAAATCAAACTTTCTGGTGTTTTAAAACATTTTAGAGCATTTTGACAATACTTTTACTGTATTTTCTGCACTTTTTTTTCCTGATATTCATGAAGAAATTTAACTTTTTGCAGTTACATTTTCTGTAAAACACACCACAGAATTATTCCATGCATTCAAACATGCAGCATTCATTTACCTCTGCGCTGGGCCTTTGTCTGTGTGACCACCAACAGCAGGAGGACGCAGGTCTGCAAGTTCACTGTCGACCACCTGCCGCGCCGACGCATCTTTCAGGTGATTATTTATGATTTTGAGAAAGAAAAATGAATAAAATCCCTTCAGAGGTTGTGAGGAGGAGCTGTCATCTCCCGTGGACTCTTCTCAGCAGGTTCAGGAGAAAAATAAATCACTGTGAGGGCAGTGTCACCGACCTCCTGTCTACCTGTGGAGGATGTGTGCACCTTTACGCACAGCGGTGTGCAAAGGCGGTCAGTGTCAAGCTCACACAACACATCACATAACTTCCTGCATGGACTTTTCAAAGTAAAAGGTTAAAAATTTAGATACTGGATACTAAAATAGTCAACATGGATTTTTACTTAAACCAAAAGCTTCTTTTGTTGGCGTTTATATTCACTCTGTTAAATTAAATCGTGTTGATTACTCAAGTTTGGTGTTAAAATCCTCAGAAAAACAACAAAAATATAAATATATATTGATAAATAGAACATTATATCAACTAAACAGGCATTTCACTCCATAAATGAAATGTGTATGTATACTAAGAACAAAGAATCCTCTTTAAATGAGCTTTTTTTTTTAAACTTTTGATTGAAAAAGTGCTGTGCTGCTTTTATTTTGAAAGCAGCTACCTTTATTCCTGCAGCACTCCTGCTACTCACTAACTTCACACATCTGCCATCAATCAGCTCACACTTCATCTGACCTCATGGAGTTTCACAAACCTTCAGGCTCCAAAGAAAAGTCTACTGAGCCCAAACTGGAGTTATAAAGGGAATCAATCTGATTATCAGAGTCACAATCAGCTTTATTCACTGAGTTTGTGCAATTAGGATGAATTAAAAAGCACTAATGGCACACAGTGAGGATACCCCAGTACAAGTAAAAGCATTGCATGAGTAACAACATGTAGGTATTATGAGGAAAATGTAAAAGTGCTCCCTGCTGCATTCATGTGAATGTTGCATTTTACTGTTGTGGATGTTTAACCACTTCATATCCTGTTGGGTAGTGTAATCTGCAGCAATGCATCATGGTCTATAAGATCAGATATGTTTATGGCATCACCGTCCTTCTGCTCTATAATATCTTTACCACCTGAGAAATATAAACTGTGTGAAAATCAGCATTATGGGCTCGCGCTGATATAAGTTTTCCATGTGTTTGTCTCTGTTCAGACATGTTGGCCTGCAGTGTGGCACCTGTCTGCGGTCCGCACTAAAAACTACATTCCTTAAAGAGAGAAAGGCTTCACATGATGACAGATGCTGCATAACTACCCACTTACCTCCTCCACCGCCAGCTAGCCACACATAAAACCCACATGCATGTTATTAAGTCTTTTTTTTATAGAAAGCTGCACAATCTTTCTGCATGAAATCCAGCCAACGTTGGTGTTTTACACTCAGAGACCCCCCCCCTTTAAAAAAGGCAAGAAGCTTGTCTTTGTTTTCATAGCTCAGTAGGCAGAAGGAAAATGAGTGTAAATAGGGTTTGTCAGAACATGCCTTCCCCAACACCTGAACCATACGACTGAATAGAAAAATCCCTCTGACACATCTCTCCCTGTGGTAGTCTGGATCCCTGCTCCTCGCTCCACTCTTTAATCCTGCGTGCACATGTAGAGATAACGCCGCTTTTCTTCTCAGGGTGTGTGTTATCATCAAGCCCCCAATCCCCCACACTCTTCAAATTTAAATTCCATCCATCCTCCGCCTTGCTTTCGGCTGTCAGAGCTCAGGAAGAATCATCCTGAAGGTAGCACTTATGTTGCGACCTGTAAATGAGTGGTGCAACACTCGCCTGTCATTTTTGTCTGAACACACAATGTGAGAGTTGTGCCCCCCCCCCGCCCGCCAGCGAGGGGAATATTGAGCTCTTTCCAAAAAGGGTTGTTCGTCTACAGCTGCCAGGTGAAATCAAGTCTTCCACCTGGATGGCAGCAGGGTGAGATGCGGCCTGCTGCCACCGAACCACTCAGACGGCTGAATGCCTGGACACATACAAGCTTCATGAGGTAACTTCAGACCAGCTTGTGCACAATACTGAAGCCAAGAGTCTCTGTGGGGGTTTGTGCAAAGCAAAATAAATCATGTTCGGACTCAGAGATGCTCTTTTTATCCTTTCATCACAAAGCTGGGGCTCAATTTTTGGTTGTGAAACACTTTACAGGTTGTGTCAGTTTCATTGATTCATTTAGGCAAACTGAAATATTTGCTTTTTTTTAAAAAAGGTTCACAGTTAACGTACTGATTTCTCAACTATGTTTATTCACCATCTTGGATTAGCATACTAGCATGATAAACTTAGTTAAAACACACAGCTGAGGCTTTAGTTCTGCAGGTAAGAGGACCTGTGATCCGGGGATACTTCACGTCAAGTCATCAAAGATGGTAGGATTCATCCTCTGAGGAGGTCTGCTGTCACATGTATCACACAAACACACTAACATCTGAAGAAATCTACTTTTTGAAAGTAGGTTTTTTGCCTGAGGACGAGGCAACGATGCAGCTTTCCAGTGAATAAGGTGATTTGGAGACATTTGAAATAAAATACTGCAAACAAAATGAGACACAGGTTCTTCCTCATTTTTATTGATCAGTTTACGAGTTTATAAGCACAAGTTAACTTAGTTCAATGAGTGAATGTCTAAAGACTCCAGTTCATGAACAGACTGCTCGTCTATTCTAACCAGCAACTGCACAGACTATATAATAGCATATTGTACAGTGTGCTGCAGTGCAGATACAACCTGAGCTGCCAAAGGGGAAACCTGAGTGACACGTCCACGCTGTTGTAAGACTGTATATCCAGTGACACTGTGACAATAGAGCACGGAGCACCCTGACTGTAGGTGTGGTGTCACTTTGGTCTCATCATAAACTGAACAACCTCTCTTTGTGCTTGCAACTAAATCTGAGACCACATTGTTCTTTCAAAGGTTACAGCAATAATAATAATAAAAATAACTTCTGTTCCAGGTAAAAACAGAAATTCTCCTTTTGTCATGGTGGTTTAAAAAACCACATTCAGGCATTAAAAACACCCCCACACATCAAAAACACAGTGCAACAGGTGAAAGCAAATAAAACACATAAAATAAACAAAAAAAACTTACAGTATAAAAAAAAAAACATAATCAAAGTATTTATTCACTTTGACACTATTAATTTAATCTGCACACTCTTTTCGATATTCACACTTACATTCACTGTCTCTAATACGCCCTGTTTGAAATGACGTTTAAACGAAACAGCACAATATTTGCACGCTAATACAAAAGCATCACATCCAGTCTCCATTTTTACATACAGTCCCTGAAGCAGACACAGCTGCTGTCAGTAGTAGAGTGTGTGAGGACCTCCGGTGGACAGAGAAGGACTGAGCAGCAGCAGCAAAGACAAACAGAACACATGACAATAAAAAGAAGAGAAACAGCAACTATTCACAAGCTCATCTTATAAATAAAATATTTCTCTTACACCCGCTGCTATGTTATGTCAAAGCCTTTTTAAAAATGTACCTCATAAAGTCTAAAAAACGTCCCAGTAACCAGCCGCCCTTCACAGGGAGGGGAAGTACTCTACATTTGGTTCAGGACTTACTTTGGCCTCTTTCTACTGAGAACTGGCCTTTAATGTAAAAAACAAGTGTACAAGCTGCAGCGAAAAGAAGTGAAATGTGTTTTTGACTTGGCTCAGAGGAATCTGGCAAACACAAACCAAAAAGAAATCATTGAATAAATAAAACTAATTAAATATTCAAGTTTCAGCAGCAGTCTTATAGACATGAATATAAAGATCAGCAGTCCAAACAGGCGACATTGTCCCAGTTTGCTTCTCAGTGCTTTAAGCAGGTCTTCCTACGGTTTAGACTAAAATATTACTACTGTATTAACAACTGCTGGTGAAATATAAAAGTTACTGTGAGCGTCTGAATCAGTATTGTTGTAAAAATCTATAGTTCAGTGTGATGGTCACAGGACGCCACAGTTAACAGGAAACTGTTCCTAACGACTTGTCTGGTGAAATGAAAATGAATAAAAATAAACCACTCAAAGAATAAATTAACTGAAGCGCTTCATTGTCATTTTGTAATTTAGCACGGCGTCTACTGAGTCTGCAGGTGGAAATGAGCCGCAGTTCATTTGATTTGCATTAAGTGCTGATAAATAAGTATATCTATATATACTTCTATATAAATAAGTAACTAACACTGGTGACTAAAGAGCATCACACACACACTGGCTGAAGAAAAGGCACTTTTAGACCTGCCAGCGTCTATATTAAGCATTTTAAAGGTATTACTGTCCATTCTATTCATCACATCTGTGCATCACTTTACTGCCTTTCCCACCTCTGCTTGGAGGCTAACATGCATTTCACGGTCCCAGGTCTTATACTCTTATATTTAATCTAATATAGAGTTGAATCTAAACCTTAAGTAGAAGCAAACAGATAATATCACGGCTGCAGTGACCCATTAAACGCCTGCACACCACCAAACAGGTCCCTCACTAATTTGGATGTTTAGCACCCAGAAAAGCTTTTAAAGCTCCCTTTAATACCCCCTACTGGCTCTCTGGAGTTGATGAGCAGCAGTCCTTGGATTCAGACCCCGCTGTAACACTTGTTTCACTGTTTGCAGGGAGCAGGAATGTCTCGCTTGGCTCCTTTTCTTGTTGATCATCTGCTGGCTGAATATCCGCCGGTGTCTCTTCGCCACCGGACATCACTGCTGAGTTCCCTGACAAATGATAAAAGATTCGTCACATCCACAGTGCAGCTTCAAATGTTACTCCAACAGAACTAAACTGTCTCAGGAGGGTTTTTCCTCACGTGAAATATGACTAATGTTTGAGATACATGACAGTGGCTGAGAGTGACGTTTTGGTTTTCTCTTACTTGAGCCATCTTTCTTTTTTCATCTTTTTTCTTCCTCTCAATTCAATTTTCCAACTTTACCTTAAATAGTGAGGCTTTTACTTGTGTTGTGGGAGGATAAACATGCACAGAGAGAGATCACACCACGACTTGTAGTTTAGCTTGTTCCTACTTCATGCAATAAAACAACATGTTTATGCGGGAAAATCCCAAATTAATTGTCGGCTGAAGATAATAAACCTACCAGCCTTCAGTTTACCTTGACAAAGGAGCTTTTCCTCTTTTTTTTTTACATGTGAACAGGAGATATAAATAAAGATTGATTAGTGTGAGGTTTGCACTATACATGCCATCTTTTAAATCAAGTCAATCATCAACTTTTTAAAAAGGCCTTTTATTAATGTGGCCACCACTGTGTGTCATTTCCACTGTGCCTTATCTATTTTATTATCATCGATGTCGTACTTTGACACGTTTTAATCCTGGTTCAGCCTTGTAGGACGACTGTAGCTCAAACTCAAGCATGATTCACACACAAGACTTTTACAGGATTGGTAAAGTATGTTCAAATCAAACTAAATGATCTCATGAGGAAGGAGTACTCTTTACTCTTTACTTATGTAAAAGTACTGATGAAAATAAGTAATACTGTAACTAATAAATAATTAGTTACTTTGTTAGTTGCTGCCTCATATTCAGTTTAGGGTTGTTACAGTTTAGATAAACACAGTTAAAGGGTCATAAAGAGTTGTGAGACGGTTAATGTCTGTTCTGTAGTAAGAAAAGTAACTAAGGAATAAAAGTCTAAAATCCCATAACAGCGACCTCGAAGTGGCAGATAAGCACAGTGCTGGAATAATAATCTTAGCTACTTTCCACCACTGGAAACAGCTGCAGCTTCCTCTCATAGTTTTGCTGTTTTGTGTAATCATTGCTCACCAGTTCCTTCGCTGGTGTGTGGAGCCACGTCAGATGTTGAGACTTGGATGGATGTTTCTGGGACCTCTGAAATTGATGGAATCGCTGTCAAATGATACAAGAATAGATCAGTTTTAGTCAGAACGTTAAAGAAGATTTTGTGTTTTCCAGCTGACTCAATAATAAACGTAATAAAAATAGAATAAAAGTAACATTTTACTCACCTGTTCCATTGTTGGTATCTGGGGGCACGACTGATGTCGAGTCCTGGCTTTGTCTGATCTTTAGAAGAACTGTTGATTGCTCTGGGAGAATAATAATATAATAAATAATAATAAAGGACGGGACACAATGTAAATTCTAGTTTACTGGTTAAAACAATTCACAGAGGATTATAGAGTAAATAGCATCTTACCCTCCACTGTCTTAACGTCCCAATCGCCTGTTACTGTGTTAAAAGATGATCACATGTATGTTGTAATTCACTGTTACTCATCATTAATCATCATGTTTTTGATACATGTATTACACATTCACACACACAATTCATGCTGGGGTTTCCAAAGCTGGACACCCATCCTATAAAAAGGAAGTATAATGTCATGGAGTCAGTCGGCCAGCTGTGGGCTACAACTGTTCTCAGCTTATGTTCGTTTACATTTTGGCAGATTTGCGACACCAAAAGTGAGCCGAACTATCTGTCAGCAGGTCCCCTTTGCAGTGTACGCATGGATATACAGACAACTATCACTGGATTAGTTTGATACTGAATAAACCTAAAAACACAGGGATCCTCAGGCAGGTTCTGCTTTGTCTTGCCACACTCTTGCAACACAATGTTCCCACCATCTGTGCAGGGCAGCTGGAGGCTTGCCTGGTCTTGAACGCTCATTCGTCTGACTCAGATTTCTTTCATAAAGACTTTTTTATGGGTTTAAAGACTTCAGACATACAGATACATAAATGTTCCGCTCTGAACTTGTTATTCATGATTAGACACTCACTGTTTTCAGTGAGCCTATTGTCATAAGTAATGATTATAGTTCAAAGAACTCCAGAGATATACCATACTCAGAGACATGAAAGTGATTTAAGGCACATATATTTCTAATGACAATACACTAATGCTGTCACCTCTTACCTTTTCTGTATTTGTACACGAAGATGATTATGAACACCACACAAATCAGTAATACCAAGGAGATTATGATGCCGAGTTTTGGCCATATCAAATGCCCTAAAAAAAAAAAAGAATGAGATTGGGTGAATATAACAGCACAAGGTTTAAAAGGACACTTTATTCCACTGTGGTTAGCTGATCTTATGTGTGATGATGCACTCTGAGGTGTCCCGATATTTGCTGGTGTGACGACTCACTGGTGGAGAAGGGGTTGTGGGCGTCTTCACTGCTTTTGGAGCTGACTGGGTTCTCCAAGATGCACTTGAACACCGGCTCAGTCTCATCCTACAAACCCAGCGAAAGATAGTTTTAGCCACAAGCCCGAGAAGCAAATGTGCATAACTTTGAAGGAGCTTGTCTTTGTACAACATGCTCAGAACAGTCACGTCAGGGACGAGACAATAATGTGGATAATTAGTCGTGAAGCGCTGATTTGAACTGTCTCACACTGTTTGTGTCTCTGTAGGTCTGACCTTGCATGCACAGCAGAAAACAGCACAGAAAACCTCCTCACAGCAGCAATCATGAATAATAGGGCACTTCCATCACACAAGCTTTCCGAAAGAGGAACTGAGGAACTAAAACTACACAGTTTTGAGTCTAGATCATTAGTTTTGGCAAGTATTTGGTCATAAACCAAAGTACTTGACAGATTAAATTTTTGCTCACATCTACGTGCCATCTTATAGCATACAGGACAAAAAAGATACCAAAAAAAGTCTGTAAATTATCAGCTGATAACTACATGAAGTGGAGAATTATACAACATGCAAAAATATTCAACATGTAATAAAATAATTTGAAACTATGGGGCACATAAAATGTGAATGTTATTTAGAGAAAAAAAGTTCCATGCAGCTCTGATTTCAAAGGAGTACTTTGGATTATTTGAACTGGGGTTGTATTAGGTATTTAACCAGATTTCACCGTCAGTGGATGCCGCTAGCTTCATAGCCACCAGACTCCATTGACATTTTCCCTCGGAGAACACAGAAGTTTACTGTACTACCGCTGCCTCGATCAGTGAACTAGCACAGTAATTTGGATGCAAGCTAATCATTCAAAGCACCAAAATCACACAGTAACGCAAGCAAACTGACCAATCGAGGCAGCATTGCCTGAGAGCAATGTAAGGCAGTGAAAATATTCTTAACGTAGCATAAACTTACACTTAGGTGGCTTAAATCTGTCTTTCTGCTTACACTAACTATAGGTAAGTGCCTCATTCACCCCCACTTCAAATAATCCATGCTATCCCTTGAGCCTGGGCTTCACTTCAGTCTAAATCTTTTACTTACTGTAGATGAAAAAGGAGCTGAAAGTCACCAGCGGATGCTTGAATGTGTGAATCAATGAGGAGATTAGATTCCTGTGTGCAACATGATCTATCTCTTACTGAAGGCAGATGTTGACTTATTCTGTTCATACCTTTGTTATATTGCGCACTTTACTTGCAAGCAACCAGCGCATGTCATGCGCAGTCCAACCATAAGTGATGGGCTCAGCGTCTGTGGTGTTGCCTTCACAGGTGAAAAGACAGTAGACCTTCTCAGCGTGGCACCATATGGAGACAGAGGGTTTAGAGACGGGAGCTGGAAGACAGAGACGCAAACAAAGAGACGCTTCATTTGAGTTCAGGAGAAAAAACTTCATATAAAATTCCTCCACTTACAGATGACCTCGAGTTGAGTCGTGGTGGTGAACTGGTTGTTGATACGTGCGGTGTAGCTGCCGCTGTCGTTTCGAGCCAGTCCTGTGATCGTCATTGCTCCAGATGAACTATTCAGCATGCCACGAACTAAAAGAACGCACGCACATGGTTAGATTTGGCTCCTAAACGGGGATCTTTAGTTGTTTTTAAATGCCCAGTGGAGCAACAGATTCCCAACATTAGCTAAAAGATTAAAAAAGACAAAATTGGTTACGTGAATCTCATTTTACTCATCGATAACTAAGTATTTTAAGTACTTTAATGGGATTTTAAACTAATGTGTAAGTAAAGTTAAACACATGAGAGCAATTCCTTCATTTACAAAGTGCCTCAAAATGGTCTTCATTTTTCAGTTAATACCTGAATATAAATGCTTTAAAATGTAACTACATTGTGTACCTGTGTCCTCATTTTCCAAAATTCAGGTATAGCTTTCATTGTATTTGGTAAATTCAAATGATTTGTATCCCTTAATCCAAGCATTAAACCCATTACATCAAAATATCCCCAAATCAAATATTGTAAATATGATTTTAAGTATGATTAATGGGTTCCACTATATTCAGGCAACAACCTCATCCTCCTCATAATGGCCTTTATTGTTCAATTAATACTTGAATATAAATACCTTAAAATGTCATTAATTTTCCTCTGTAAAATTTTCAGACACCTAAACAAAAATTCTACTTTATCAGCACCTTAAGTTGACAGTTTATTCCCTTAAAGTCTTTTAAAGGGATCTCTGCTGCTGTACCAGAAAGCCTGATTTGGATTTAGGTGTTGAATGTGTTTTCAGTTACAGGTTTTCTGTAATGAGAGTAAAGGCTTTGGTCTAAATGTGCGAAGGCGTCTGTACGTACCTTTGAAGTGGCGGTAGGAGTCAACCTCGCCTCCGTACCACTCCATGGCGATGTCAGCTTCATGTTTCCACATTACGCTAGTGATGGGATGGGCTGGAAAGTCTGGGGTGAGCACGACTTTGCCACCTACAGCCTTATAGATCACTTTGTCTGTAAAGCAAAAACAACACAGCGTCAGATCTCACATTTAAGTTTCTTTGTGTCTTCTGTCTTAATCTTCTGCTAAGTCCTGAATGTGAAATCAGCAAAAGTCCACAAGTACTTCAGCAAGTAAAAGTAGTCTAACTACTTACTCTTTAAGTAGTTAGACTACTTTTACTTGCTGAAGTACTTTTACTGAGAAATGTCATGCTCATACAGTATTATATGTGTATTATATTGTATATCATGGGACTAATGAAGTAAAAACTTACAGCATGAGCAACATTTTAATTGTTGGCATGAATATGTAACTACATCACATACAATTGTGTAGTTTCACTGATAAATCTACTTATTTCATGAGCTCATGTACATGTACTTTACTTTTATTTCACAGTTTATTTTACAGTGTTGAACTTTTACTTCAATTAAATGACTTCCACCATTAGTAACTAGATACTACAATGGAGAAAATCAAGAACAAAGTTTGCCCCTGGATTGTAGTGCAGCATATAATGGATGTAATCAAGTAAAAGTACAAGTATTTCACAATCATAAGGTGACGCAATGCCGCGCATGCGTGGTTGTTATCTGAACAGTCAGTCTGGGTGTGCCGGCAAGTTTTTCACGGAAGTAGTCAACACTTTTATATATTTTATATCTCATAGATACTAAACATGTCCCAAACTCACCCTGGCTGGCTGCTGTCACTGAACTCCAAGAGAAAAAGACAATAAAAAAGCCCAAAATCTTCCACATCCTCTCCTCGGTGATAAAAAAAAAAAGGGACAAAAATGACTCAAAAAGCGCCAGTTATTCCTCTCTAAGTGTTCAGAAACTCTTAAAAGTTCACAACAAACGCGGATAAAAGTCTGTGGCTTCTAAATGACCGAGTGAAGAGAAACGAAAGCAGCAGGAGGAGGAAATGTAGAGCACGCTCTGAAGGAGGAAGTACATAAACTCCCGCGTCACTAAATCTCCCGATTATTATCATTTTATTTATTAATTTATTTTGAGCTTCTAAGACCAAAAAAAGTAGTTGTGGACTTGAGCAGGAGCCAATAAATTAATAACGCTAATAAATAAATAAATACATTAAATAGATAAATAGATATATTTATGTGGTTGCCTGGCAACGGTGGCATCTACTTCCGGCTTTGACACGACAATTATGGGGGTGTTAGTTTCCTGCTTGTGTCATCTGGAGTGAATCTTATGCCGAACAGCTTCTTTTTAGACTTTTTTACAGGTAGTTTGGTAGAGAGTTGTTTATTTTGCCCACTCAGTGTAAGAGGTGCTGTAGTAACAGAGAAGATATTCAGTCATCTTCACAACACCTCAGCTGCATTATTAGCTAAACTTTTAATTTATATTATTGGCATCAATCAATAAGCGGCTGCTAGACCACATCAGTGGTTTATCACTTTTCCCTCAGTATGAGAACAAGCTTTTGTCTGCTGTTGTTTTGAATTGTCCAAATTATATTTTTGTTTTTGTGTTGTGCACAAAGATGCCAATAAAGAAACTGATTGATTGATTGATTGATTGATTGATTGATTGATTGAATGCAAACCCTTGGGGGTATACAAAGCCTTTCAAATTTCTGCAACACAAATGTTTTCTTTAAATTGTTACTTTTTTGGGTGAAAAACTTGATATTTCCAAATCAAATCATACTATAAACGTGATGTTAAGAGGATAATTAATGGATTTCAATATGTTTAAGTACATTTTTGGACTATCTGCACAATTTGAGGGTTTTTTAAAAGGGTAAAATAAATATATAAATTGGTCAGAATACATTAAAGTTGTGCCTCAACTAAATTCCCATTTAATCAGCACCTTAAATTAACATTTATTCCCTTGAAATCGTACTAATTGAGGGCTTTTGAATCTAAATGTTTAGTTGTAGTTTCTTTTCCAGTGTAATTAGACTAGTTTGGGTGTGTGGAGCCTGTTTTCTGTTAGTGTGGCTCTCAGAAAAGCATCATTTAGATCCACAATGATTGGCAACTGTGAGCATTTACGGCTGAAACTCAAACTTTCATACCAAAATAGGTGCACATGGACTAATATTCCCCGACTTTATTTAATTTAATCATAGCTTGAGTACAAAACAACAAGAACCAAACATTACTACAGCAATAAATCTTAATAATTTTATTGTCTTTGTTCTCATGATTTTACAAATATGATACTTCTGCAATTCAACTTTAACTGTGCAACACAATGGCATTATGGACTGTTAAACTTGACATCCTGAGGGACGTCTGTGACTCCAGGGAGCTGTGAATCCTGCAGACCAAAGGGCCTTATTTATTTTTTTTTTATTTGCTTTTTTTAGTGTCATCCTGTGAGTGTTATGAAATGAGAGTCAAGCTTTGCTTTTAATCTTGAGTGTTACATTTCTATCATCGTCCACCTCCGGCCTGTTTGGCTTTCTTTGTCCGCAGGATTCACTAGCAGCTTACACGTGGGATTTTTTTCACCACTGATGTGATGGCGGCTACAGACGGAGGGGGTGGGGAGGAAGCCGGGTCCCTCCCCTCCCCTCCCTCCTCAGACTTGGGCTTGAGTTAAGTTGTACAGTCTCTTTGGATGAGGCTGGTGGTACCTGGTCAGAGCTGCAGGGCTGCTTGTCTTTTTAGAATGGGTGATCTCGCCACGAAGGTTTTTGGGACACCAGTACAGATAAGAACAATGGCATGCAAGACTCACATACAGACCCACTTGTTATTAGTTCTTTTTTTTTAATAGAAAATAAAGATTCTGACATAAGTACAAGCACTGAGCCCTCGCAAACACCCAACAGCCAAGCGTACTGGAAACTTTACGGAGGACGAACAACGCCTAAACTGACGGCGTAAAGAAGTATCGGGGGCTTGCGACGGTTAAAATCATTTCAACACAACAGCTGGCTTCTTTTCATACTCAGTAAGTCCTATTTCGAGGACATAATACATCTCACATTTATATTATTTCTTCTTCTACACCTTTTTACTACAAATGTATGTGCTTTTGATTTAAAACAAATCGGGAAAAAAAAAAGAAACTAAAGTTTTTGTAGTTCAACGACACTCCACCCCACTCAGGCCGATTTATTGCAAATGAAGTGATAACCTCTGAACAGCAACACACACTTCAATATGGCACAAGCATCTTAGAAATGACCTAAATGCATCATCGTCTTTGTCGTCATCTTCGTTGTGGGTGAATATCAAAAACCAAACCACACCATATCTAAAAATATTAAGACATTAATCATCAGAAGAGCAGAAAAGAAAAGTTTTTTTTTTCCTCGTCGAAACATGCAGTCTGCCGCTCTGCAAGCAAAACTCGGTTCTGGACCCATTTGTAAAACGCCGAAAACAAAGAAAAAGTCTTCGTCTCAAATGCATATGAACACTGCAAATGATTAGCCTCGCCACTCGAGCTAATAAACTTCTACTATTCATGACAGGAGCTGCAGAGTAAGACTTCAAAATCCAGGTCATTGTGCAGTTGAGGATCTCGCTTTCCTCTCTTATTTGAGGGCTGGATGACGATTCCTTCTCCCCGAAAAAACGCACGCTAGTCAGCAAAGTGAAGCAGCAAGTTTGTGTGGTGCAAAATGTTTTAGATTATAGAGTTAACTTTGGGGGAAAAAAAGCAAAAATCTGGGTTTAAAGCACTCGGTTTGCTCTCGGACGTCTTTTCACCTCTACGTGCGTCGCCTTAAGACGCCTGATGTGCTTCTCTTAGTGTCAGCTTTGGCACACTCCCTGCTGAGGTACCTCACCAAATATTTTGTCAAGTACGGAAACTACTGTTTCCCCCCCACCCAACGAGGATATCGTTGTTGCATTATACTTTATATAGCCTATAGAGAGCGCTAGCTTTCTCTAAAATGTCTCTGAAGTGTTAAGGAGAAAATGTACACATGAAGGCATTCTCCTCCAGCCCTTTCTCCGAGGCTGCAACACGGAAATGCTGACTGAATCCCTTTCAGCAGCCCCATCTACCTGCCCACCGTTTATCCCACTACAAAATCCAAATAAATATCCGTTAAAATAAGGGCAAATTGATAAAACAAAGCAAAAAAAATGAAGCAAAATCAATGTAGTGGCCTCATGATGCAACACAAAACTCTCAAAATACAATAACTGCATCACCGTCCGGTCCTCCTCAGTCAAATAAAGAATCAAAGAAAGAAATATTACAGGGAAGGATATATCTAGAGTAGTGGTTGTTTTACAATGGCGCCAAAGTCGAGAGAGTGACTGGGCATCAGTTTGTCATGTTGCACCTTCTTTAAAAGCTGTGTCTTCTTCCCCCCTCCCTGTCTCTTTTCTCTCTTCCGGAGGTGATCATGCTCTGTCTGATCAAAGTCTTTGACCTTTCACCCCTTGGCTCCCCTCCCTCCCTCCCCTCCCCTCCCTGTTCCAAACGCTCCTCCCGCTCCTCTTCCTCATCCGCTCCGTGCTGGGGAGGGGATTGTTCAGTCGGCGTAGTGCATGATGGACTCGACATAGTTTCCCGGGAAGAGGCCCGTGGTGCCGTTCATCACGCCCTCGTACCAGCCGTCGTCGTTCTTCTTGATCACGTAGATGATGGCGCCCTCCTGGAATGACAGCTCGTCCTCCTTGTCCCGGGCGTAGTCATAGATGGCCACCACTGCAGGACAACCGGGGGGGGCAGACATTAGTCACTCATGTTCAAACAAACAGAACTTTATTTCAAAGCCTAGAGGAGCTCTCAACGTTTCCAAATATGTCCAGTTATGTATAAAACGATTAGTTGAAAACATGGTTGAAAACATCTCGGTCATTATAAACAATTCATACAGTAGCTTTAATGAAAAGCTGGAACAAGCTGATCACTATTATTGATGAATATTTCCTTTAACCAGCTGCCTCAGGAGTGAGCAGTGACAGCTGACCTTTCTCCAGGTAGCTGCGTGGGGCCCAGGGTGGGTCCTCCTCGGCGTAGGGGTCGCTGTACTCCACCACCGCCGACTCTTCTTCATCCTCGTCGTCCTCGTAGTCCTCCGGCGGCGGAGGAGGTGGTGTGGGTTCCTCAAACACCGGCTCTTCGGCGGGTGGAGGCGGGGGTGGCACGTCTGAGACTAGAAATGGTTTCCAGGCAGGCGGGAGGGAAGAGAGGACCAATTAGAGGCAACAGAGACGACCGCATTAGTCAGGGACACGGATGATTGTCATGCATTGGAGAAAGGATGAAAACAGTCTGTGCCCGATGCATTTAGACAACATTCCCATGCTCACTGCGTATTTTAGTCGCTGTGGAAAGCAAAGGAAAAGCTTGTAACCACAGCAGGTCACTGACTCTGAGACCAGCACATCCAGACACAGACGGTGTGACGTGTGACACACTGATTCAACGTACATTTAAAAGAACCTTGAGCAGTAAAACTTGGTTAAAGGGATTGTGAGAACAAACCTCAGTGACGACACACGCAAAAGACATTACATGGAAACATGATCATGCTCATAAACAAACATGCTTAAATACAAAGACCATGCTTTACTGTTTACGAGTGGTCAACCACCAACGCATCTTATCTCCCACTCAGTTGTTGTTCAGAACTCCCCTTTATTTTAACTTGTGGTGTAAGAAAATGTTAAAAAAAATATCAAATGTGACTCTCTTCATGTTTTGTGGCATTAACCAACTCACATATCCCACAAACGTATGAGCGCAGTGTTGCAAGATAAGTCGTACTTTATTCTGAATGTTTCTTACTGAGCTCAGGTTGGAGGGTGACCACTCGTTCACTCAAATAAGGAAATATTCCACCAAAAAGGGGGATGAATCACCGACACCAACTGTTGGTGGTGGACTGGAGAACGAATGGCGGTCATGCAGGGGGAGCGAGGGGCTAAAAGCCACTTACTAGTCTCCTGAACACGGGCCACAAAGCCCATCAGAGGCAGCTGAGGGGTGATCTGCATGGAGGGGGGAGGGGGCGCGAGCGGGCCGCCTATCACCAAACAGTATCAACACACAGAGAGACGGAGGAGGGCCGACAAGAGAACAGCAAAGACAGGAGAAGAGAACGTTAGAGAGGACAGGAGAGTAAAAGAACAGGAGTGAGGACAACAGAGAGTAAGTGCAACAGTTCTAGTAAGCAGAGCTGAGACATCTATAATTACTCAGTTAGGGTTAAAGATCTTCATCTGTCCTAGACTTAGGCTGCAGCTAACGAGTCTTTTCATTACCAATTAATCACAAAATAGTCAAAGCATTTCCTGTTTGGTAAATAGAAAGAAAACATTCTACCGAAGAATGACGTTTTTGTGTGACTCAAAGTCTAAAAGATATTTAATTAAACAGAAATGGAACCGGACGATGTTTAGTCTTTTAGCCTGATCATTCACTCAAGAAGGATCAATCGAGTACTGACGATTAATTTTATGTTGATCGACTAACTATTACACAACACTAAAACCTTTTCCAGTAAGATATTACATTCAAATGTGTACATTTTAAGATCAGGCTTAATATTTTTATCTCGTTAAGATGAACATCACACAGAAACAGTCTAAATGTTTTAGACCATAATCTGTTTCTCATCTGCAGTTTAATAGTTTCTTCTGTTTTCAAACTTAAGTGTTCAACAATGCTATCAATCCATTGATAGAAAGTATATATAAAATTCTTATAAAAATAACTAGAAATAACTGGTTCTAGTAATATTTTTGAAAAAATCTGTGTTTTGGACTTCTGAGATTTTGGCTAATAAGCTGCAGCCCTAAATTACTTACAATTACTTGCATTTCATGACTACATACACATAAAACACAACGCTCATAGACTGTGGCCATTTAGGTTTTGACACAAATACATATTACAGGAATAAACTAAAAACATCAAAGGCAGTAAAACCAAGCAAACTGGAGTCAGAGAGTGCAAAGAGTGAGGACAGCGAGCTGGTGAAGAGGTGAGGAGACAGTTCAGCTGATGGGAAACAACAGACCGCAAAACCAAACAGGTGATTTTTTCATAAAAGATGCAGCAGGGTTGGACTGGGAGATCTGGAGGAGATAAGCTGGACTCTCAGGAACGACTCAATTCATACAAACAAATGACTGACAATAAAAAGAACCAAATGATTAGAATTATTAAGGTTTCAGGTTCAGTTTTCCTTAGTAAATAACAGTATTTCAACGTTAGCACCACATCTACTATCTAAAAAGTAGTTCCAACAATATACGGTGCATTCCTGTAAATTATATGACCGTAAATATGGGTTAAAAAGGGTGTCAAAGGCTGACGACCCCTGCTGATGCTCTCTTCACTGTTTGAGTGAGGATTATTCCTGTATCTCGACATCAGTCACCTTATTAATAACTAATGAGACAAATGAGGCGTGGTGCTTGGCTGCAGCTCCGCCTTACACGTGTTTTAGGACGTCTCAGCATCAAAGTTTGGTTGCGTCCCACAGAAACTCACACAGAACTTAAAGTCTGAGCTAATAAGAGACTTTGCGGTGGTTAAAAAACATTCCTGATGAATGCTGGTTGTCATATTAATGGTATAATCAAACCAGAGTTCATCAGAGTTCAAGTTGGCAGGTCGAGGTGTTGCTGTTATCCTCAGCGCCACGTCTGTAGGCTGTTAAAGACCGCTCTGACCTAAATGTGCGGAGCTCTATGTGCAGAAAAAGCACTTCAGGTTAGGTGAGGTAGCCAAAATTTCCCTAATTCAATGATGGGATGATTATGGGACTATGGTTCTACTGCTTGACAGGTGATAAGTATAATAATATGTTGGTCATAGATTTATTATTGTGTTTTTCCACTTTGACTCCCTTTAAAAGGAGTCAGTAAAGTTCGTTAACTGAGATCACTTTATGGTTAAAAGTTTGTATTTTGGAAGGCGGTGGCCAAGGACAATAATAATCGTTACCTTGGTTCTGGGCGAAGTGTGGTCCACCGTTGAGCTGGCTCTGGTTGTGCGGCATGTTGGGCTGACCGGTGACGGACGAGGGTCGGCGGTACGGCAGCGAGCCTCCCACCTGCTGGTTCTGGGGCTGCTGCGCCGGGCGGTTCATGCTGTAGAACTGAGGAGCACCTGAGAGGAGACGACACCAGGGGGCGGCAAAGAGTCACTTAGAAAGGGCGGAGAGGAGGAGGAGGGTTTTAGTTTTCATCCCTGTGGCTCCCTCAAGGCCGAGTTAGTTTATCCTCAGAACGTTTCTTTCTCTTTTGCTTTTATTCTTAACGCTACCTTTGACTTTCATCTGGAATAGCAGCAGGATAAATGACTAAAATAATCCTGGTCTGTCATGTTCGGACATATTCATTACAGATCTTACAAACAGACCTAGCTCAAGCTAAGCTATTAAAGCATCTGTTCGATCAATGTATTAATAACTAACTAAACTTATTACTTTTGACATCTATATAGATGTTAAGCAGGCTAAAGGCCTTAATGCACTTTTTAATCAGTGGTGGAGGTATAAAGTAAAACTACTTGTAAAAGTAAAAGTCCTGCATTCAAAATATTACTTCAGTAATAAATCAAAATTGGTTGCAATAGAGTAAATTCTAACTCCTTACTATTCACTTTTTAATGACCAATAGCTTCCTAAATGTATTGTGTATTTTCACTTTACCAGCCAAAGATGAAAATGTCCATATTTCCTCAATAACATTTGACTAATTGTGTTCAGTGTCCTGAGCGACAGAGCTGCACAGTAACCCATAATTACAACATCCAGCAACAGAACCCAAATCTCACAAAAACAAGAAAGAAAAAGGGCTGAATAAATACACGTGAATGAAGAAGTCACTGTGAAAGCATTTCACCACACGGCTCATGCATTATACATCAGAGCAACACCATCGTCAACACACACACACACAAGCAGCTGATGAGAAGCTGTGAGGAATGAGGAGAGGAAACCAGAGGGAGGGGGCAGAAGAGCTGCACACTGGACGGACCATCAACACAGTTCAGAGGAGCACTCGGCTCTGCAATGACCTTTACAGCCGAATTTCTCTTCTTTTAACACTTCAACTGTTGCAGGAAAAGGTGACGAGAATTCACCAAGATGAAAAGAAATGGAAAATCTTGTTTTGAAATTCAGATTTGAGATTCTACACTACGTTATCTTGTTTAACTACGTTTTCTGAGCTCCATATTGTGCTTTCAAAAGGTTTTTGATAAAGTGTGCAGCCCTTGAGGTGGAGATTTCTGAATCTAAAGTGGAGACGACTGTGTTTAGTCCCTGAAAACTCAATCTACCTCCTAAACACTTATACCGTGAAATATAAACAGGACTCCCTCTCTAAGTCAAATGTAAAACTCCTCCATGACTTTCAAAGGTTGAAAGGCTGAATTTCCGTGACCTATAAATGCAGCAGGAAATACAAAAAACCAACAAAGCTCCTAAAGTAAACACTTTCCTGGCATGTTTGCCAACAATTTGACTGTCAGAAGATTGCTAACGTTAGAGCGGGAGCACCAACATTAGCTGGAGGAGACAAGGAGGAAACCAATCAGAAGGTGTATGAAACCAGAAAATTACTAACATCACAAAAAATACTTGTTTTGGTGAATGGACAAATTTTCCTTTCCAGGAAACGCATGGCAGAGTTTTATTAGTCTTTACTGCTGTTATGGTCACAGTTAAATTGTGGCCTTAGGTAGCAATAAAGGACTAACAGGCCAAATAAGTCCCTCCAAAATTCCTCTCGCAGAAAAAGAAATGGATCAAGTTCAGCTGACTTGAACTTCAGCCTTGAGAAGACTTTTCACACCGTATTTCATTTAACCCAGAGCGAAAAACTGATGGGACACAGACCACAATTAACCATTAACCACTGGGACTCAACACTAATGACGCACATCTGAACAGGACTTCGCTTCAGGCTGATTCTAAGAGAAACCTCACGCCTTCGGAGGCGTCGATGGGCAGAGCAAGCTGTCGGACAATACTGCTGAATATCCAGGGTGACATCATGCCAGTGGATGAACACATCTGGGCCTGGGGGATGCATGTCGGGGGAGGTGGGATGGAGGGTGTGCCGAGGAGTGGATGAGCTTCTCCCACCGGGTGACACTCACCTTGTGCAGGGTTGCCGTAAGTAGCAGGGCCTGTGCCAGTGGGGGCCGCGGAGGCAGGGAGCTGGGGAGGGGGCGGGGGTACAGGCGGGATCTCTACAGGGGGGTTAGGGGCCTGTGCGGGGCCGTCTAGGGCAGAGGTGGGGGGTCCAGGGGTGGTGGCAGTGTTGGGGGGAGGTTTAGCTGGGTTGGATGCGGCGGGGACTGAGACTGAGGTGTCGAAGGGGTGGAGGAGGTAAAGGGTACAAGGAGAGAAAGATAGGTGAGGGAGGTCAAGACAAGATCAGAGTGAGAAGGGACGAGAGGACTCCAGTAGATCCAGGGTTCCTACACCTTCTCATTTTCTTATAAGCAGAACATGTAGGAACCCTGGATGCCAGACAAAGATTAGTTTGTTTCAGGCACACAGAGAGCCTGCAGTCACCTGCTCCGAGAGAGCAAACAGGAAGCAGGCGTTACCTGGGAAGGCGGTGGGCGGGGCGGGGGTCGGCACGGCGATGGGCACGCCCACGCTGCCGCTGCCGCTGTTCTCTCGGCTGCTGCTGCGACTGCTGCTGGGGTGGCTGCCTCCACTGCTGCCACTGCTGGTGGTGAGTAGGGCGGCAAACACGTCAGATCACAAACGCACAGACACACTCACACCGTCTCTCTCACACACACACACACACACACCTCTTGTACGAGCTGAATTTGTGTGACTAGACTGTGCTGGACAAAGCTCATGTTTGAAAGCGAAATGCTTCTTCAAAATAACTCCACCTAAAATGCTATCAAATGTTCGTATATAGCCCCTTTCAGCCAAATAGTTCCAGGAACTATGGAGCCACAGGAAGGAAACTCAGAGACTAAAGAGCATTTCTGTTCAGGTTTCCATCACATCTTATGAACCGTGAAGATTCCACTGAAAAAACAGCAAACTGTGCTGTTCAGTTTATTCACCGTTGTGCAACTCTGATATTTGGATGTGTGTAATGAATGGAGGAGGAAAAGGAGGCTGAAACTCCACAGTAGATGTTCTGCTTGTGAGGAAATTGTGAGGAAATAATTAGCAAAATTAGGTTTTGTTTCACTTGCTTGGTTTTCTCAATCGCTGCTCTGTCTTTCTCCATTTCACGCCAAAAAGATGACTACATAAGTTTTAATGCCAATAACCGTGGCAAGAAGTGTCCATCCTTCATCCTAATATTGATAATACTGGTGCTTGATTACCCAGCAGCCCTGAGAGCTCTGCCCACCTGCAGTAGTGACTTTTTTGGCACATTACAGTCATTTCAAAATGGAGGATGTTGACGTTTTGCACATATTTCTGCACATAAAAGTACTAATAATAGTTAAGAGAATTAAATAAAAACTCCTGAAGGCTTGTGGGTGTGGGGGAGGGAGGGGGGTTCACCATCCAATGAGCATTTCAGTTGGACCATACCAACGCCTTTAGTCAGACAGGTAAGGCTCCTGAGTTCATGAAAAGGTTCCTGGGCTCCTAGAAAAGTTCTTGGGGTGGAAACGGGCTGATATAGATCATTTACAGCAGACTGAAGTTTTATCTTCCTGATCCTAACTCGATGCAACACAACACTGGATGTGCAACTTCCCGAGAAAGACACAGTCCAGGTATTCTGTGTTCAGCTATTCTTATGGTTATGTTTTTTGATTCCTAATAACTTTTTTATTAAAGCGGCACCCTCAAGAGCATTGATGTGTTAGTGTAAGCCGTTATGCCTTTGAAATGACTATGTCACAGTGATAAAAAAAAGCAGCTGGGAGCCTGAACAAGGACACAAGACACGGGTGACGCAGTAGCGACACAAGACAAAGACAAAGATATGACACGCTGTAAAAGCAGGAAGCGTCAAGACACATGGGACGGACTTTCTGTCCGACGGAAGAGAGCGCATGGCTGAGGGATGAAGAAAATGAGCTGTGGATGGAGTGGTGCAGATACAGACTGGTGCTGAGAGGAGAGTCAGGGGAAGTTATCTCATCTATTTGTGGACCAGAAATATTAAAAACATTTGGCCAACAGATGGGGCGCAGTGACGAAACTCTCCGCGTTACCCCCCCTCCCCACAAACCCTTGCTTTTACTTCTCTCACGGCAGACAGAGGAATCTACGAATATCTCTGGAATCAAAGATTCTCGTCTTGGGAGATGAGCTGACATGTGGCTGACACAATTGTGGGGGCGACGTTGTCTATTTCATGACTATTACCAAAGGAACCTGTGTCTAGCCGTGCTAAATACGGCTCTGAGCCGCTACCTTGTCCTCATTTCGTTGTCCTTATCTGAGCAGCGGGGAAAGCGTACAGGTGAGGGATTTCCAAATATGTCAATCAGGGCATTCCCTGGGAGCTGGAGCTGTTGCACAAAAACGTTGATGTTGGTCAAAGGAGCAAAAGTGGTTCCACGAGGGGTCATTTCAGAGGAGAAGAAGGGGAAAGGCATGTTTAGAAGCTGGCTCGCTTTTTAGGTGTAGGAGAGGAGAAGAAGAAAGGGGGGAGGAGGTAGAGGAAAAGGGAGCGTGTTTAAGAAGTGTAGAGAGGCATGCTGGGAAGGGGGAAGGGGGTACCTGTACGTGCGGTTCCTCTGATTAACGGATGCAGTGCGTGCAGGGCTCTGCTGGGGTTGCGCCATGTTGCGCGTCGGGCTCGAGACGTAGTCGTTAGGGACAACGGGTGGACGCACCGGCTCAAGCGTCCTATAGGGGGAGTGGCGCCTGCGAGAGGGTCAGGAGGACAGGAGTCGAGGGGGGGGAAGGGGGAAGGGGGGAAGAGGGGGCATCCACAGAGAAGTGTAGGGAAGGGAGGGAGGAGGAGGAGAGCAAGAAACAAACAAGTGCAAACTTAAAAAAAATGGGGTATGACAGGTGGTGAACATTGGGGCTGGCTGGGGTGAATCCACAGGCGCTGTCGGGACGAAACACTGACTGCTGTCGGCTAAAAAACACACTTCCATGAGATGTACGCTGAATGTTCATTCTAGTATAATGAAAGTTTATTATCCGATTTATATACGTGAACACTGTATAACGGTTCCTTCAAAAAAAAAAACTAAACTTTATTTGTGTTTGGAAAAGCAGCTCCAAAAGGGTTATATGACCTTAACAGTTGTGTCAATGGCACATGTATAGATAAGACTGCCTGCTGTATCAGAGTTTAATACAGTTTACAAAGCAGCTTTAAACATCAGCTTCAAACTGCTTTAGCACTAAGAGAGTAACTTTACCGCCAAAGTACAAGCTGGTTTATATATTTAGTTTTATTCTTTTGTATCTGACAAAGAAATTATTTATGTTTCCTGAAGTAATAAAGAAGAAATGACAGTGACAGTTTTTAGGACAGATGTGTGTGTTTAGCACTGAAGAACAAAAGCTATGCTCAGATGATCTGAAATTATATAATAAGATTTTTCAAGGGGCCTGAAGTCATGTTGGTCTAAATTCGATTCCCTGAGTGAGACTGTGAGCCCCTGCCTACATATTCTGAACTAGAAAGCTGCAAATTCATTAAATAAAAACATAGAAAGTGGATTTTAGCCAGACAGCAGCGCTATGCTGATGGTGCCCTCAGTTTTAAAGTGGGGGGAAAAAGAAAAACATAACCCTGCGATATCTTGATCTGGGCCTGAAAAAGATGTGCTGGCATGTAAATTTCCCAGCTGACACAGTGGGGTGACCCATCTCTGAGCACTGTTGCCATGGCAAAACGTTGCTATGAGGAATATGGGGCAGCCAGGAGTGGGCGGGCTGGGTCACAAACACACAACTGAAAGGAAATTTGAAAAACAAACAAAGAGGAAGTTGAATAACAGAAGAGAAATGACAAATTAAAAAGACCACGAGTAAGATGTCCGCCCGTAGCCACAGGCTGCGGCAGAAGGTGCGTCATGGAGGGTTGGAGCTGTGGTTGATCGGCATGCGTCTTGAAGGGACAGAGACACAAACACACACACTGACACACACCTCTGAAGATCAATATGAAGGGGCGGACACACACACACACACACAAAATCACTCACAAACTCAAGAGACAGCACAGAGAACTCTGAAGGTTATGGAGAGGGAGGCTGACGTACACACACACACACACACACACATTTTCACACATACACACAGAAACTCAAACAGCACTTGACGCCTGGGAAGGTCCCATGGGCGACAAGAATACAACATTTATGTGCTGCACCAGCAGAGTCCCTGTGGAACAAGAGATACCTTCAACAGTCAGACACACGGGACAGAAAACATCAGACATCTCCGTCTTTGGGATCAGGAGCACTTACAGACAAGGTATGAGAACAACATCAAGAGTTTGTCTCTAACACACGGTGACAGACACACAATCAGGGTGAGAAAGGACCGCACGCTATTGGAAACCTCTGTGACCACTGTGGCTAATCAAGAGCCTTAATAAACCTGGATAACAGAGGATAACATACATCTTGACAGCATCTGTGTCATTTTAAAAATGTAACAGCAAATACATGAACACATTTAAAAGACTAAACTTGACTAATAATCTAATTCGTATCAATATTGACAATAAGAATAAATAAGAGTCAAATAAATCCTCAGTCTCAATGAACTAAGCACTGATTGCAGCTCTAATAGACTCTGATAGTTGATTAATTAACTTCTCAAATGTGAATATTTCCTGCTTTTCTTTATCTTGCAAGACAGCAATGTGAAGTTTTTTGTGTTTGGACTTTTGGGTTGGACAAATCAAGTCACATGTATATATAATCTTTGACTCTGGGAAATTATGATGACATTTTTCTGCCATTTTAATGGCAAAATGAAAAAATAGCCCAAATAAACTGAAATTAAGACTTATGATGAAAATAAAGAAGCCCTGCAGCTTATAAAACTTTAGAAATTAATCTAGACTTAAACTTAGCATTGACCAAATCATCTCAATCATGCCCGTAAAGCAGAGCGAAAGTGAAGTCGAATCTCATCATCGTCCCGCTGACGGCTGCTGGTGATTTCCCACCCTGATTAGCACGGCCATCAAGAGCAGTTGAGTTTCTGACTGTGACCTTTGATGACAACAGTCCTCCTGGGCCCTGGCATTAGACAAATGCCAATAAAAGGTTGAGGACTGGGAGATCTGAGAGCTCACCGCCTGCACGTTGGTGTGCTAAAACCCCGGCTCAGTCACAACACAGGGGGCATCCCAGAGCCAGTTCTGTGCCTTTTTTTTTTTATTTTATCAAACTGCTTGCTGAAATTTGACAGTTTCATGATTTAAACATGCAATACTTCTGTGAAAATGTCAGTGTTAAGCCTGAGGCAGCACAATGTCTGTGTGTTTAGTATTGTTATCGCACAGTAGGGGGGCTCACTTTCAGGCCCCGGTACTGTCCCAGTGTGCTTTGCATGTTCTCTTTTGTGTTGGTTTCCTCCCACAGTCCAAAGTCATGCAAGTCGGGTGGGCTGGAGAATCAGAGCTGATCACAGCTGCTTTCATGTTCAGCTACAATCTGCTCTAAAATCTGTTCCTTTTAGTTAAAATTGGACCATCGAATTTCCATATAATGGCTCATATCGCAGACAAGTGTTAGAAGTGCCGGCTGTATCCACGAACATACAAACCCAGCTGAACATTTGTGTCCTCCAGTGTAAAAAAAAAAAAGTGCTAAAAAGGGACTGTGCAACACAAAAATTCATGAGCAACTTCACTTTTTTAGCTACTCTAAATGGGTTATTGGTACCAAATATTGACAGCTGTCAAGTGCAAAAAGCTAGCATCGAATGTCTGGCTAGAATCACAACCTTTTTTTATTTATTTGTTGATCAGATAATTACTGTTTTAAGTCAAAATCTTGGTTGGTTAGTGTTTAGAACACATTTAAATGAACTTTGGCTTCTTATATTAATAAAAAGGGTTAATCATGTCCATGTTATATAACTAAAAATTACAGAAAATGTATTTTGATGTTGATACCAAAACTTGTTTGGGAAGTTTTCAACAACACCTGGTCCTATGCTTCGCCTGGAGACATTAAGCAAGCACATCTTTTCTCCCTGTGTCCTAAAAAAACTCAGCCACTTCTTTTGTATGTTGATTTTTTTCCCCAATAGACAAAAGTTTGACAAGAGGAACTAGTACGTATGGATGACAAGTGAATAAATCTCTGGTGCTGATGCCACCAGTTTTAGTTTGGACTTCAGACAGTTTGGATACACCTACTGTAGCAGCACATGCTCCAAACAATTCAGAAAAAGCTCTTTAAAAAAGGCAATGCATGGTATGTTTGCCTGCAAGAAACCCTAGCAGAGCCAAAATTCAGCATGCAGTTTGGTGTGAAAATATCTCCTGCATAAAGAGAAAGGAATGGATGGAATGAGGAATGGAACAAATTAGGTTGAGAGGCTTCTTAGAAAGGGATAGTCCAACTGCGTGTCACCAGCATGGATGAAAAACCAACACAAAGAATACTACTGTGATGAGAACTGGCACTGAGATGTGTTTAAACCACCCCGAGGACGCTAATTAACCAGAGGTACAGGGGTGGTGATGAAACTGGGAGCAACCAGGCCGATCTGTAGGGCTTCTGGTTACTTTCCCAAAGTCACAAAAGCACAGGGACACCCAGCCTCTGATCCACACAACTCTGCACTCCTTCTGGTCCGTAAGGACCCGCGTCAAGGTGCCGGCACCGTTACATACCCGAGGGTCCCTTTCCCTGACATGGGCGGGCTGGGGGGCTTCTGTGTGGGAGGGTTGGTGCGAGGGAGCCCGCCTCCTCCTCCGGCCTTCATGTTCTGAGCGCTGGCCTATTTCAGGAGAAAACGGGTGGAGAAACCTGTTGGTTAACTAGCAGACTTCAGAGACAGAAAAACCAAAACATAAGCCTGTCTTTAAAAGGAAATGTCAGTCATTTTGAGGATTATATTTATTCTCTTTCTTGCCGAGTTACATGAGAGGATTGATACCACTCTCATGTCCATCTGATCAATATGAGAGCTGGAGCCAGGAGACCGTTAGCTTAGCGCAGTACAGACAGAAAACAGGGCCTGGCTGTGCATCAAGGTTACAAAATCCACTGACTGGCACCTCTAAAGCTCACTAATCATCAAGCTACATCTTGTTTGTTAAATCCACAAAAAAAAAAGTGTAAAAGCGGATTAAATAAATGAGATCAAATATGTAATCAGTGAGATTTAGAGGTGCTGCTGACAGATTTTATTCCCTCTGAACAGAGCAGGTCTCTATGCTAAGCTACGCTCTCCAGTGCTATGATAAACAGACAAATGAGAGAGGTATTGATTTGCTCATCTCACTCTTGACAAGAAAGCAAATATGCAATATTTGTCCCAAAAGGTCGAACTAAACCTTTAACAGCAAACAAACTCATCAGCAATTCAAAATGAAAAAAACAACTCAATTAGAAATCCCAAAAATCTTGAGACTTTTACTTTGAAAGTCTTACCTTAAACCTTTGCAACCACTACGGTTGGTAATAAAAGTAAAGTTAGGTAAGCATAAAGAGAGAGAGAGAAGAAATCAGAGGATTAATGTGTGAAGGAGGAGAGGAAAACATTAATTCTTCATACATGTGGAACATTTAGCCAAGCTGGTTAGATTCAGGCAACAATGGCTCAGTGTTAAAATCGGAGGAATTTGTTCTTTGAGACCTTTGTAAGCTTGAAGCTGGTGGTTCGATTTTCTGGAAGACAAGCTCGTCTTTGTGAAGAAAGTCAGCCATTTTATTAAAAGGATCAAGGAAAGGATCATTGCACAGGAAACTGTTGCTGGAGACAGATTTACAGCAACCCAGAGAATATTAAGCTGAATTTATGTCCTGGATGACATTAGTTTTTCACCCTGATGAAAAGCCTGAGTCATTGATTTTTTTCTTACATTACTTGTCACTGAAACCCAATAGTGACTGTTTGACCTTTAAAAGTCCTTCCATTATATTTCCTGCTGTGAGTAACCCACATCCACACAAACACAATCCCATTTCTGAGCTCCATGCTGCACACTGCAGACATTTTTCTCGCTCTTAACGCCCTACAGCAGTGGCTCCCAACCCTTTCCTGCATGTGAACCCTAAATGTGAACAACTATGACGAGCATTTGTGAGTTTTTTTAAATCAAATAGTGATTATTTTGCTTCTCAGATAATTCATTTGGAGCATTTTTAGAGGCTCAGAGAGGTAAAACTACAAAGTACTACACACACAGACAAAGATTAACGGTAGAAAAATAAATCAATTATTTTTTTTATTAACACTCCATAATTAGCACTGTTCCAGAGCTACTTAAAAGCCCCTAGTGAAAGACTGAAAATGATAAAATTGACTTTCTATACTGGCATGTGGTGGGTGTGTTTTCTGTTTATTTCACTAGCAGGTTTGTCTGTTGCTCAAAATCTACCACTAATGTGTGTTTCACGTTAAGTATCATCACTAAAAGCCAACAGAGCTTAATCAAGACCTTTGCATTTCCACTGGCAGCAGTGGCTCATCCACTAAATTAAGTCTAACTGAGGAAATGAAGGAGGAAAAGAACAAAATGACCACCTTGACTCCGTGGCCCATGTCGTCTAGCATGCTGTAGTCGATGGGCTTGCGGATGTAGCGCACAGGCCTCTCTGGATTGGCTGGGGCGATGATCTTGTGTGTGCGGGACGTGTTCTTGTTGGTGGTGAGGATGCCAATCTCCCGCCGGGCTACCTTCTCTTTGTGGATGTCCACAGTCTGAGGACAGGAGGCAGAGGACAGGATGTTTTCTTTAGTTTCATGTATAAAACACGAGTGAACCAGCTGCTGCCTATTTTATACATTTTAATAGTCTGCCATGTCTTTAATATAAGAGAGACGGCTTATAATTAAAGGTTTTAGCACTTTGGAGTATCTCTCACCTATATGTCGTGTTACATGTTGAAGAAAATCTTCACCAGGGAACTACACATTTGCCAGCACTGCAGATATATTAATTATACATATACACACGTGATGTGCACCTTCTCTAGTAAAGCTATATTCTTTCCAAGGCTCCCTGCATGCTGAGCAGGTAGAATAAAGTGTGTTATTAAGGCTGTGGGCCGGACAGCCAAATGATGAGCCCAAACTTACCATAAAGCTCCGTGAAGGCAGATTCAAGTAATAATTCATCATCCATTTACACTGTCATTTGATATCATTTATAGCCGCTTTAAATGAGTAAAACTGGATAAATTAAACCAAAAAGCAAGCAGTAATCCTGTCCAATAGGAGAATTCAACATTTTGACTCCAAGGATTTTATAGTCGAGCATTTGAATGGCTAAAATAAGTACAGTCTTTCAAACTAAAAACAGTGTAGCTTTGAGAACCGGTGGGGTAGTCATGACTCAGTCACCAACCTGTGAGATGTGGTTGATGGAGGACTCCATGCGGCGGAGCTGCGAGGCCTGGATGTCGAGCATCTGCAGGACATTGTTGGCCAGCGTGTTGATCAGGTAGGCGACACTGGCCAGAGACTGGGTGGTGTAGTTCTTGGTCTCCTCCAGCGCCCTCTGCTTGTCTGGAGACTGAGCGAGAGAAAGGAGATGAGCGACATTTGACTGGGAAAAAAAGATCTATTTGAATTTTACAGATCTGTTGGTCCAGGGGCAACAGCACATATTATTCCTGCACATTCCCCATGAATGGTTTATTTCTCACAAGTTTAAATTGGACATTTACAATCAAATCCGGCTTAAAATGAACCTTCCTGTGTGTTTAGGCTGCACCTAACAATCACTTTCATTAATGATCAATCTCCCAAATATTTTCTCGACTAACCAGAAAATCTATGATGCTCAAAGTGATCAAATTGGTTGTTTGATCAAAAACGATAAAAGAAAAGCAGCAAATCCTCACAAATGACAAGCTGGAAGTGGAAAAAGTTTGACATGTGTGCTTGGAGAACAACTTAAACGATAAATCGACAAAAATTACTTTTCTGTCTGTAAATGAATCGACTGATTGTTGCAGCTCTGATCAGAGTGTAAAGTAATGAAACTCTGGTATGAAAAATCAGCATGAAGAAATGACGATAAAAAAACAGAAGTGTTGAAATATTTAGTGTGATCCCTTTTTCTCACTAAAACATGTCACCCACTGACATTGTAGGCAAATTAAATCAGCAGGATGGAGGGAAACTGCTGCTTCAAAAGGTTGTCGTGCCAGGAAGAAACATTTAAGACAACTTTAATGGCAGGGAGGGAATCCAGCTGCAGCCAGTGTGATAGGAGTGTTGTGAGGCAGCCGGCTGGGCCGTGGGTACAGCGTGGGCACATCAACAGGAGCATCAAAGGGCAGATGGATCAGCTGGTGTTTCTGCTGGGAAACTATGTTCCTTACCGACACCACAAAGTATCACAGCAGCAGGCAAAGTTGAGCTGCAGCGCTAAGAAAATTTCATTGTTTAAATAAAACTATGTGTGTTTACTATAATTAAAGTCATTTTTCATGCAAAAGTGCAAAAACAAGCTTGTTCCTGCTCCTCAAATGTGAGGGTTTGCAGCTTTAATTAGTCTTCTGTGATATTAAACCTTTTATCTCTGGGTTTTTTGGCTGTTGACACACCGAAGAGCCCAAGTTGGGCTTTAGGACACAGTCATGAATATTTTATAGCCAGAATGATTACCTGGAAAAAATAAATCAGATTACATGACAAAATGTTAGTTGGAGCCCTAAAAGTAACTTCTAATTGAGGAACATCTGTTTTGAGGGCCTCCTTCCCAATTTTACAAATTAGAGATGAAGCAATTAGTTGAACAATAGAAAATGAGTCTGCAACTAATTTGCAACTGAATTTTTCAAACAAAAAAGATCAAACATTTGATGATTCTGCTGCTCAAATATGAGGATTTTCACCTTTTCCTCAGGTGATAATCTCAATATCTTCTCCAACGGAGTATCTGCGGGTTCTGGACTCATCATCGGCAAAACAAGCCATTTCAAGGTAAACTGCAACAGGCATTGTTCACTATTTCCTGATGTTTTAATTGCTTAATCTGGAGAATATCCTGCAGAGTAATTAATGATGGAAATCTTGTTGTTGCGTCCCCAAAACAAACCTGTTCATTATGTATTTTCTAACCAGCGTGAGCTTCCTTCTGTGTGCAGAGCGTAGCAGCAGACTGATTACAGCACAGCAGCCTCTGGCTTTTGATGACTGGATATTGACAGATTAATACGATCTTTTCAATTTAAAAAAAAAAAAAAAAAATCACAGCTATGCTTGCAAAAAGCAACTGACAGGAGAAATATCTACGGCTTCCTGTAGATTTCTTTGTATTTCTGTAGCGGCCTGATGATACTGACATCATGTCAAATCAGCAAAAGGGAAGAATCAGTGCAACTGTCTGCATCACGCTGTTAGATTGTACTTCACTTCTGTTCACTTGCTAAAATAATATTAAAGAATCATGAGACTGAATGAAGATTGAACACCATGAGAGGCAGCACAATGAAGCTACAGGCACAGGGCTCTCCTCCACCAGTTGAAACTGCAGCACCCTCAGTAGCAATATGTCTATTCCCTTTCATGTGAAACTGTGTGCGCTTGAGGTGCAAGATACATTTCTGAGCAGCAACAAAGAGCGAGCCAATCCAACAAATCACCAGGCACAAACAAACAGCATCACATAAAGCAGCTTGGAGGGTGCAGCACTGCTGTAGTATGAAGGCAAACAGGTTATATGGCAAAAGTCAGGTGGAGCTGTTACCTGCAGGGCAGAACATGTTTGATCTATGAGCCACATTGCTAATAGACCGTTGATACAAAAGTTGAAAGGAGAGGACGGCTGCATGGACCAATAAAGATAAAGATAAAGGCTGAAGATAAAGGAAAAATTACCCTTTAACAGCCTAGTTTGTGATGTGGTTTGCTGTATAGTTTGATCTGTTAATCTGACTTTTTTATCTCCAGCTGAAAATGTTTCAGCGATCAAAAAAAAAGCTTCACTGACATTGGGAATCCAACATCCAGCAATTTTTGATAACCATTAGTTGGAGCCTTGAATACAAGTTGTGTACAAATTGAGGGAAATACCTGAAGAGTAGCTCACACCTAATTTCACACTGTAGAGCTAAAAGCAACAACTCAGTCGACAGAAAGTTAGTCAGCAACCAATCTGACAACTGATCAATCATTTAAGTCACTTAGTTGTGAGGATTTTCAGGGGTTTTACCAGCAGAAAACATTTCTGAGATCATGAGAAGATCACTGACTTTGAGGAGAAATCCTTCCATCCTCACTCAGCTCCCTCTCTACTGTTTCTCCAGCTCTGTTGCATGTATATTCACACTGGGGAAATCAAACATACACACTATCCTGCCCACAGTAGTTTGTATATTTAAATAACCAACTTAAATTCAACAAGTGTCTCTACCTTCATGAGTAATGTTGGAAGAAGCCTGGCTTTGGCATAGACATGGCAGGGTGACAATGCAAATTGGAGCCGAGAGGGAGATTCGAAGCATCCCACTAAATATCCCCCTGACAAATATTTCTATCCAACTGATCTATAAGTGGTAATACCAGTCTGACAGCAGCTGGGAAAACCTTGCAGGGTGAGAGGAAACTGGGGCAGCCTGCCAGACAGCAGTCTGCCAACATCCAAGGGCCGCGGCCGCCACCACCTCCTCCTCCTCCTCCTCCTTCACAGGGCATCCTGTCAGACCTGATCAGCCTTGTTCATCAAGGATGTCAGATTTCAGTATCACACCTTGTCAAAACCTCTCCAAGCTAACACCCCTGTGTGACAGCAGGCCTGTAAAGTGTGAGACAACAGAAAGCTCAGGTAACCAAAACACCTGGAAAAGTGAGATCACACCAGCAGAATATCACAAGAGCCCTGCATGGGACTGAGTGCGCTCACACAAAATGCAAATTAAAAGCAAATTAACCACATTTTGCATAGAAAATATTGGCTCATATGCAACGTTGCACTACTTTTCCTTCCTGGAGAACAATGCATGGATGGAGATGAGAAATCAGAGCCTGACAGGCTTCAAATTCAGCATCTTCGGGCTCTCAAAGCCATAAATCAAGTGTATCATGCAGCCGTAACGTATCAGTCCAACATCATAAATCAGTGGCTGTTGGTGGTTAATCTTGTGTCAACCAAAGCTCATTTGAGTTTAATCTGGCTTCATATCGCGTCCCACATCTCCGGCCGGTGCATGATCAGCTGGCTGCTGTTCCGGCTGTGATTGATCCCCGCAGAGAGCAGGGAAATTGATTTCCACGGTGCCTGTTGGGTTATTTAAACCGTGGGTGATGCCAAGCAGCTGGCTAGCATGCTACCAAGCTAACGCGATGGATGTACAAGTCACACACAACGTTACACAGATGGAAATATGAACTCATCAACAACGCTGAAACGCCTGCACATCTATGTATCGGGCATGTGATGATTCACGTGTTAGTTATCTGATAAAAATGCCTTGACAGCGAGTTGTTTTAGCGTTAGCCGAGGCTAAACGGCTAGCTAGCAAGCTAGCAAGCTAACACGGCTGCATCACATTAGCAGCATTAGCATCAGCTAGCCTAGCATCAGTTCGCCCCTCTGATGCCCGTTTAAAAAACAAAACTACTCCGTCTTTTCCTCCAGCCCGTCGCAGCCTACCTGGACATAGTTGCTCTCGCAGTACTCCGCGACTCTTTCCAAATTAGTGAAACTGTCTAGTAGTGCGCTTCGTCCTGCTGGGATCTCCTCTTCCAGAAGCATTTGTAGCTCCGCCATTTTCACATCTTTAGCGGAGCGGTGTGTCTATGTGTGTGTGTGTGTGTGTGCGCTGGACTGCGCCCCCTGTGGCAGTGTGCGGCACTGCAGGGCTCCCCCTGCAGCTGCAGGAGAGCAGGGGTTCCCAAAATGTTCAAAATGCATTAAAGCAGACTCTCAAATTGGCTAAATGCTTTTGTGGTTTGCAAAGCAGCTCCTTAAATGCTTGTAATATGTTTGTAGCAGTCTCTTTTTTTTTAATTAGTTTTCACCTCAGAGACTTCCACACTCGAATAAAGCACTCGTAATAAAAAATAGGTTTATCCCTCCTTTATTTCTCCCTCTCCACAGGCTCAGTTAGAGAGCAGGAGGCCTGGATCTGGTGAGAACATTTGCCAAAAGCCTCCTCAGAAGCACAGATATTAGCTGATAAAAGGCCTCTGTAGTGATTCATTCAGTAAAAAATATTCATGTGCAGACAGAAAACTGGATTTATAACATATTACACTCCTGTTATCCTCTGATACAAACTAAAAAAGCATTTATTGGATGTAGGAAGCAGGTGAAGCAGTGTATAAAATATGTATAGAATAAAAAGAATGACACAAACACACACAAAAATAATCATACATATTTAATAATACGTAAGATGCAACTGTGTTTTAAAAAAGAACTGAAATGTCTAAGTGCCACGTGGGTCAGTTCACAAACAAACCACATGCCGTTGGGAATTTTGACTCAAGGCAATTGTACAAGGGATTATAGAAAAACGTTTGGCAGCACAAGTTGTTTTTCTCTACATCGTAGAGTATTAAACCACAGAGTTTCTCTCCTTTAACAGATGGAGTCTTTCAACTAGTGCAAATAACATTATGACCTGTGAACAGACAAGGTAATAATGTGCTTAAGGCCTCAGGTTGCTTTGCAGCAAAAAGCACCAGAAAGACAACTTGTTTGTAAAAAGAAAGAAAACACAATGACTGTACATTAAAAGTTGTGGGAAAAGGCTCTTTGTGACAAAAAGAGCCTTCAAGAATGATGCAAATGAAGAGATTAATTCCAAAAAAGTGTCAACTACCAGAACGTGAGTGAACGTGAGTCAGACTGAATCCTCAACATTCAAGAAATACTTTGCAGGTAATTCTTTAAGTCCAGATGTTGAATAGGTCGTCTCCCTGCTGGAGGGGTTTCAGTCTCTGCTCCTTCCGCTGACGGTGATCCAGGTTTCGTCCTTAGGCGTGGATACCAGCTCAGACCTGACCTCCATCACCTGCCCCTTCAACTGGCGAAGCTTCAGCTGCCGCACCAACGAGCTGAGCAGGACGGTGGCGACAGTGTAGGCGAACCTTCCCAGACAGAACAAATATCATCAACACGGAAAGATTTCATTGCATATGCAGGAAATTTACACCCAAATTTGCTTCTTTTTAGAGCTCAGAGAGAGCAGCAAATGTCCATGACATTTCTACAGCTGATTCAGGGTTCAGGAGGTCGTCCCTACCTGAGTTCGGGGCACGTTTGATTCCCTGAGAATCCGAGCAGACAGAAGCTCTTCCCCACTGATTCCTCCTTAAATCGATCTGGGTCAAACCTGAGGGACGGCGCAGTAAATCACATCAGACACATCAGTGTTTTAACCCCCACCTTGGACTTCTAATTCACAATGGCATCCTAAATCCTGAATTGACGGATGTGTCAAAAGTAAATGTGAATGTCTGGAAGGTGAACCTGTATGGGGTGCTCCAGGTGTCAGAGTCCTGCAGGACGACTCCTAACGCGTAGATAACCAAAGTCTGAAATATGGAAAAGAACATATGTACAGTATATGCTCCTTATACAGTCAGTGTCTTTTTAGATGAGCTTGTTTCTTTTTATCTCGTCTTGATGCCTTTTACATCTTATGTAAAGCACTTTTCACTTCTAATATGATTCATTTTTCATAAAATGGGAAAAAGGAACCACAACAAACCACTGAATCCAAATTCTTGCTTGATTTGGGTGACTAACTTCTTCAAATACAACACTTTTTAGATTCCAATAAGTGGCAAATTGTTCATCACTTATAGTTTATTAAGTGTAATTCCAATAATGTGAGGCCTATTTTCTTCACTCCAAGCATAATTACGGTTTCTCTTCGTCTGATTATTTGGTTGTGATCATTTCCTGATAAGTTGAGGAGAAATAAGCAAGCAGGCGGTGACAGACAGCAGGAAACCAGATACCTCCTTGGGGATGACATGTTGATCGACTTTGCCCTCCACTTCCTGAAGCCGAGCCGCGACGGGGGTCAGCTTGGCAGTCCTCACCGTCTCGTTGAGGACCTGCTGGCAGTATCTTCCCAAGGACAGAAATGTGATAAGATAGAGGTTATTGAATGCACCAACTATGCCGGGAAGAGCCCAAATATGAGGGACGAAATATTGTTAGATATTCAAAATTCTGACACCCAAATCTTAGCTTAGCATGCCACACTATTGCCAGGTGTCTAGTCTGAGATGACAGGTCCAGAGATCTTACCTGAGCTGAGGGATCTTGTCCAAGGACACTGGATCCGAACCCAAAACCTCCTCCAGCTCCCGGCACAATTTGTCCTGAACTTCCTCTGAGGTGGACAGGAAGTGGAGAGCCCAGATGCACACTGCCGAAACACAGCATTTTATAATTAAGCTTCAGGGATTCATCTGTAAAAAGAGCATTTGATTTCTTCTTCTCTGACACTTTAGCTGCCATTTAAGTTTAATTTCAACATGATGTACACATCGATGGCTTAATAATATCACAATAAGTCCTGACAAAGAAAATTCTCAGCTGTTCTTCTCGTCCTCCTGATATGTGACTAAAACCTCCCCCTCCTTTCAACCACTGAGTCAGAACAATGTAATAATTTGCAGGCAGTTTTGATGTTTGTCACTTACAGTTGGCAGTGATGACGCATCCAGCCAAAGAGAAAACCATGCAGTCCTCCATGATCTGAAACAAACAGAGGTACTTTTCAGGCCTTTTGTGGGAGCCGTGGAGATCTTTTAAGTTGTCTCCTGGTTTTAAACTAGAACTGGCGACTTCATTGGTATTCACCTGTCGCTCTGTGAGGCTGGACTGAAGTAGAGCGTCCACAAACACCGTCTGCTTCCTCTGGCTTTTTCTCTCCTTCGCCAGTGACAGCAGCACAGACTCCATCTCTGACAGAGCTGAACGCCCAGGAAGAAAAAAAAAAACATAAAAAAATAAAAGACATTGTCATTTGCTTCAGTTACATTTTGACACCAAAAGTGGGGTTAGAAGTGAAAAAGACTGCATCCATCTTGCTTTCCAGCTCCTCACACTGCATCCAGTATTAACTCTGGCCAGGGGCCAAATCTCAGTGGCATTACCACTGGCAGATAAATCAATAAAAGTCCCCCAAAAACAGTGGCTGTTCACTGATTAAGGAGGTAATAGTGAGCCGGTGCTTATGCACGGTCATTTATCTGTTCTCAGACGGTTTCTGGCTGCCTGTCAACCTCCTCTGCACACAGAGATCACATCTCAGCCTCTGCAAACTTTCCCTCCTGTTTCTCTACAGCTGAACAGCCCAGCACTGCTCAGACATGTCAACACACAGCAGGTGAGGAAGGGGGCGAAGAAGAGGAGACATGAAGATCAGGACAATAACTAGCCTCACTAGGCTTGAAAAAAATGACCATGATGCAAACCTCACTCACCCTTCTCATAATGTCCTTTTCTGCTGGAGCTCTTCTCCAGGGAGCCGTCCAAGTAGCCTTTCCCGATTTCTGACCAGATCTGATGGCGCCATCATGAGTTAGAAGGAGAGAAAAACATGAATCACACGGCCCTTTTCAACTTCAATTGAAAAGGGCCGTGTGCCGTGCCTGGTTTGTAAGGCATCTTTAAACTGAAACCCCCACGAACCAAAGACACAAAAGAGCGACTTGAGGTTTGAGTTGTTGTCTCACCGCATCGTGGTTCTTGCGGAAGGAGATGACCTCTGTATCGTCCATGAAGCTCTCGCCCAGGGCCAGCTGGGTGACGGTCTTCATGGCCAGGCCCAGCAGGTGGGAGCACAGAGGGATGTGTTGATCCTCCGGGAATGACTTCCACTTTCCCACCAGCTCCTCCACCATCTAAGTAAAAGAAAACAATGACAGAAGGTGCATTGTATATTTTTATGAAACCTGGATGTGGAATGGAGGAACGAGGAAATATCTTTTCATCAGTCGTGGAAACCTTGAGCACAAGAGGGAAGTTGTTCTTCAGTGTGTTGTTGATGGCACCCTCATACACCTTTTTCCTTATTAAGGCGTCCATGGCCCCGCCTCCCATTCCCGACTGGTAACCTAGCAACGACTTCAGCATCGTCTCAAAAGAGTCAGCTGAGAAGAGTAAAAAAAATCTTGTATAATCGTGTATAACAAAACAATTGAAGTCTATGGAGAGGTCTCTATAAGGTCCTAATACAGATCCCAACAGTGTGGAGAATGCTGCTGCTCTTACTGCTGTGGTTGGGGTTGATATGTTGCCGTAGCTGGTCCACAGAGCCCAGACTGACCACCGGCCGACCGCCGAACCAGAACGACGCCACAGACCCAAACTCCTGATGCAGACTGACGAGGAACTCATGCAGACTGCCTCTGTTCACGATGTCCTGCAGGTTCCCATCCCTCACAGAGCAGAAAGCCACAAAGTGGTGAATTTAATGTGCACACTTGTCCTGCATACGTGGACAGTTACTTTGGAAGTCTGTCTGAAGTGAAAACATCCTGAAAACTATTCAAAATTATAATTAATAACATGCTGCACATATATGACAGTCCAGGAAGTTAATTATAAGTGGCAGTATGTGTACAGAGAGGCTGGTTGTCTGCTTGTATATTAACTTCACACCATCTTTAATGAAAGTAAAGATATAAACTTACTTCTCATCTGTGGGATTGAGACCTGGGATGCCAGAGGCCCTTCTGGATGACTGAAAACATGATTAGAAATATAATATCTGTGAAATATCTCAATATTTATATGATTTCGACCATAAGGATATGTGTTCTGGCATTCACATACATCCACTGTCTCCTCTAATATGTTGACAGGTTGGTTACTCTGAGGTTGGAACCTCATTGAAAAATATGGCAATTTATTGATTCCTCACTTAATGGCAAACATACACTGCAAGATACCAAGTAAGGTCATACGATTATTTATTTTAAAGGTTTTCTGGCAAATTCGGCATACAAATGACGTACTTAACAGCACCCATTTAGAAACATCTAACTTTAATAAGTCTTAAAGTTGCATTTCATTGAACCTGGTTTGGTTTGTTGGCTGACAAATGATCAACAGATTGCAGTAAACAATTAGTTTAAAAATCTCCGGTATTAAATGAGACGTTTCCGCTTGCCTTCAAGCAAATGGAAACCAAATGAACACTTTTTGGAGAGGAAATTGGCGTCTCGAGAGCTACCGTAACGTTTAATAGCTAGCATTGACTTAAAGCTAGCAGCAAACTTGCAGCTACATACCGGGTACAAATAGAGAACAGCGCCGACCAAAATGATGACAAACGTGACTGCAAAGATGGCAAAGTCCAGCATGACTCCTCGCTTTTAACAGTACAGTTTTACTAACTTTTACTCATGAATATCTGGAGGTTTCCACCTAAACTGATAACAGCCTCCGTCACCACGTCAACACATACAGCACAGGCTCGTTAGCCTCTGTGTTCCATTACACGGCCTGGATGGCCGGCAGAGCGAACTAATCGATCTCAGAGGAAATCGATAGGTGGAATCAAAGCTTTTAACAGGATTCATTAAATTGATTTCAGCTCCAGTACTTCCTCTCATACTCCAGCTGCTTATTGCTTACAGTTCAGCTACTTCCAGTTTTAAATGGCATGTTAACAGGCACTTTCATTTATTTAATTATAATTTTATTACTATTATTCAATTTCTTTTCCACCTTAAATGCCAATTTCAACTCTATTCAGCCCTGCACACTTCATTCAGTGCCCACTTTTAAACTAATTCAGCATTTCACCTTTTTCAGATGGTTCAGCTGTGAATATTTTCAGCTGGAAGCACACAGACATTTCACTTAAAAATAGGTTTAAATGGCATTATTTGTATATTATTCATATAATTATCTATAGGTGTAATTGCTTAAAAATGTATAATTGATGGCTTTACCTGTACATACCATAGGAGAGAGTAACTATTCCACTCAGTACTAAATATACACCTCATGTTCCATCATGTTTTATGTATTAGCATCCAACTCCTGTTCAATGTAAAAAAAAAAAAAAAAAAAAAAAAAAAAAAGAAAGACGTTGTTGGATTTGTTGGATAAAACTCTGTATTTAAAAAGAGACGAGCACATTCACGTTTCAGAAATACAAAAATAATCTACAACACGTTCCCTGCCAAAATGCAGAGCAACAATATGTGCAAAACGACAAGATGTGTCCGAGCTGATGTACAGAATAATGTTTCTCAGGCGGTTATTTCTGATTTGTCCTCTGGTTTGGGAGGCTCGATCTCCATGGCCATCAGATAACCTGAAGAGGAAGAAGATAGAAATGAATAAAATAAAGCTTCTTTCTTGCTGTTTGGATGTTTTAAGGTGGAGTTTCCTGCTTAACATTGACAGATTACTCTCTCTCACCCTCTGTGTAGTCTGTTTCTGGTCTGGTGGCGATGAAGATCCAGGCCAGCCCCACCAGCAGAGCCACCACCAGGTTCACGGTCACCCATGGGTGGAGAATCTGGTGCTCCATCCCCGGTGGCCTGGAGAAGAGAAAGCAGAGCGTCAGGTCATCGTACCGAGGCTTCACTATGAAATAAGAGCACTGAGCTCACCATAATGTAGCGTTGAAGGCTGGGTACAGGTTGATTCTATCGCTGGTCATCTGCTGGCTCAGAGAGAGGACCAGCGCTGAGAAATACACTGGGAAAACACACAAAGAGTGAGAACTGGAACCGAACACACAGGAGCTGTTCATCTTTAAAAACTCTGTGCTGAATGCAGCTGGATTGTTTGGACTCACAGAATGAGGCGAGAGCGACGGGGTCCAGTGTGATGAACTCCCGAAGAGCCATGGAGCCTTTGGCCAGGTTCACCCTGAGAACACAGCAGTGTACTTTTACACACAGGTCCGTTTCACTAAGCAGCTCCACTGTGAGAAGAGGATATTTTAGAGGGATCCTTTTAATGCCACATTAAATTCAATGTTATATCCCTTTAATAATCATGTCCAGTCTGATGGAAAACCAGTAGGAACAAAATGGCCTCTCACGTTTTTGTAATTCCCAGCAGGATTTAACAATAATTTCAAATTAATGCGACATTAACCGAGACATCTAATGAAAAATGATGAATTCATCCAACTCGTCTCATCCTAAAATCCTAAAATTGAGTCGCAACAATCTCCATTTTAGTTCGTTAACAGAAAGAAAATATTTATTTAAGTTATGTTAAGTTAAATTGAGCACTTATAATACCTTCAGTGGCCTATTTTGAGGAAACTGAATTCAGTTTAGTTACATAAAAACACAGATTAAACACAGATCCACTGGTAAACCTGACTTTATTTATATTTATGTCTCAACGTGACTTTAATTTAAGTATCTGTCTGGTCGACGTTCACACAATATATTTGTGTGAATATCCACTCTGCATGTATGTAGATATTCATGTAGATAGAACATTCAAAATAAAAGCTTTTAAAGTTAAAATTCAAGCACTTTTCAAGCATTTTAAGGTGCATTTTCAAGGATTTCCAGCACCCTCATAGACCCTGTGAAGGACAAACTGCTCTGAAACTACACAGCCAAGGACGTGCCAGTCCGCCCGCCGTGTTGTTTCCAGCGTTACCTGTCGAAGGCGGCCACCGTGCTGATGGCCAGCAGCATGTAGAGCAGCGACTGGGAGGGGTAGGCCAGGCTGTGGTACTGCTCCAGCAGGTTGGACAGAGCGGTGAGCTGCTGCCCGGCTAACACGTACACCACCACCACGTTCCACACGGCGTAGCCCGCCAGGAAGCCGTGGCAGTACAGACCGAACACCCTGCAGCAGATACGAAGCACAGGAGGGTCCTTTAGAGGGGGGGGGAAATCGCACGCTCGTGTATGTTTTACTTTTTGTACGAGACACATTTCCTTCACCTGAAGCCTTCGTGCAGTCTGACAGAAACATCTCTGGTGGTCCAGAGCGGCTGAATGTGCTGGAATTCTGTCATGTTATCTGTCTGGATGCTGGTTTTCCTCCAGTCTGAGCGCTCGGCAGGCTGGAAACGCTCTGCACACACACACACACACACACACACACACACACACACAAGTTACCACTTCTGCCCTTTACCAGACCTGCCCACTTCCTCTGCCTTGGCTACTCACTGTTTCTCTCCACGAAGACTTTCCCCACCGGCTGGCTCTGACCCTGCGGGGCCGAGAACAGGGAATGCTGGGGGATTGGAGGAGGGGTGTCGGTGATGATATCATCCTCTTCGACGTCCAGCTCATCGGGAAGCTGCGATTCAACGACCTTTGGCTTCCTGAAATTACAAGAAGATGTCCCACATATGATCAATGTTCTTACATTTTTATTACTACTGTGTTTGATGGCGTTTTATTGTCATAAAAAACCTCCAACTTGTCAATATAGAACTCATATAACTCAAACCAGGTGTTTATGCATAAACTTAAAGTATAACACAGGTTAAAAACAGTAGAAATGGTTCAGACAACAAACATTTACAACACATTTCACTGTTTATCAAAACTCCAGTAACTGTTGCTTTCTTACTTTTTCTTTTTGGGCTTTTTGACCACTTCCTCTCCATCAGTCGTGTGATCTGCTGCGTCTCCGTTCACCAGCTCGGCTTGGTCATCATCGAGATCTGAAACTGCAAATTTACACATTGCTAAGAGTCAGGATGAAGCTCCGGGCTGCTAATGCTGGAGTTTAACACTCGTGAGCAGCATGCAGATTGGAACTGTTTTCTCATGATGGTCTAAAGGCCTCCACACTTCATTATATCTTGATGAAACTAAAACATTTGAAGGCTGGTAGAACTACAAAGCTTATGTTCTCAGCCTTTACCTATTGTTGGAGTTTTCTTCTTCTTCTTCCTCCTCTGTGGGGGAGCGTCCGTCGTGGATTCAAGGGTAAGCTGCTCGCCGTTCTCAGACGCTCTCCGGCTGCCGGGGCCTCCCATTTCCATCCCCTGATCTACACAGGGAACAGCAGAAGCTTCCCTCGTCACCAAGCTACATTTTTTGGCTTTTTAAAGGAGGAAACTGAAGATTTCTGTCTGTAGAAACCATCTCTTGGTAGCAAGCACTAATTTAAATAGTAAAACAGCCCTGTTCAATCTTAATACTTCAGATTTAATGAGACAGAAAGCAGCAGCAACAGGATGGATTATATTAACTAAATGTATTTTATTTGCAGCAAAAACAAGTGATGAGCTTTTCAGTCACATTTATTATTCTACATCTAAGAATTAAAGAGCTGCTGAGCCTTCATGTTAGGGTGAACTAGCCCTTTAAATCAAGGTAACTGAGACATTTGAGGTTTAGCTTTAACAAACAAATGCTGTCAGTGGAAACACAGATGTGTGTGTGTGTGTGTGTGTGTGTGTGTGTTACGTACCGTCCATATCATCGACTCCACTCGTCTCCTTTCTCACTCTCTTCTTCTTGTGTTTCGTCGCCGTCGGTTCTCCTGTTCGACATGACAAATAAAGTTACATCGAAAAACAAGAGCTTCAGCATGAATATGTGGAGAAGTGGAGCGTCCTGTGATGTGAATCTATGAAGCTAGATTACATAAGTTCTGCAGGAAACCTCTCCCACCGCTAACAAACAACCTTTTTAATTTAATTTCCCTCTCAGACGACTAAGAGGCATTAAGCTCCAGAATAGCACACCTCAAACAGAGCCGCTCAGCAGGTTAGATAATTATGTAATGGAGCAGACGATGATGATTACCGATCTGTTTTACACTTTGATCAATGCATTGCGTGACTTATGTTCCAATCAATCGCCTTGAAATGACAATAAATGACTGAATCATCATAAACATAAACATCCCATAAATCCAAATTTCTACGATTCACATCTTCACTCACCAGCTGTGTCTTGACTTCATGTTTCCACACGTCCGACAAGAGAGAGAAGAGAAGTTTAGTCCGACTGGTCAGCATAAATAGTGTCCATAAGGACAACGGTGTGTGTGTCGCAGTGGCTGTAATGTTTACGTACCTCGGCATTGTGGGAAGTGACCGTTGTCCTCGCTTAAGAGTGAAAAAAAAAAAAAAAGAGAAGCCAGGTTTGTGTCTGTTTGGCCATTTTCAAGTTAAATTTAAACGTAGAAAACAACTTAACTCATGTGTCACAGCAGGAGAAATATTAATGAAATCCAGCCAGACACACAAATCTATTGATGCTTGTTCCACATTTTGTCAGTATTTCTCAGCAATGCATAACAATAACACCTAATAACATCATTAATGAATCACTAACGATGACCTGGACCTGAATACAGCAGCAGGAAATGGATGAATGAACAGATGGATTAAAGAATTGCTAATTATGGTCCACATACAGATTTTACATCAGGTAAGAGGTCTAGAACAACAGCACGTTTGCCACAAATCACACACAGAGACATTTGATAAGTAATTCAAGACTAAATGAATATTTAGATCCTGTTTATTGAACAATTGTTCCTGCTGGATGAGTTTTTCTGAAGCTATAATAAGAAAAGCTAAATTAAAGTTCCTTGCAAAACCTTATAAGCTGACCAATGACACTTCACACTTGGTAAAATCAAATGAAACTTAAACACTCTAACAAATTAGCTCACCTCAGAAACAATACGCTCACATGCAGAGGACGTGTGGGCTGTGCAGAAATTGTTCAGTTACAGCACAGATTCAGATAAAAGACCTTACCATCGTCTTTCTGGCCATTCCACCCAAGAGTCAAGCAAGTGTGGAGAGAAGCTCCACATGACACGGTTAAATCCTCGGCTTATTCTACGTTCACACATCCGCCAGGACCGGGGATTACTCAGGGCAGAGGTCAGATGACTCAAACCTCTCAAAACTCTGACGTATTAACACCAACACTGAGCTTTATTGCCCCTTCATACACTTGGACAACTTCTACACACTTTTTTATTACTTCTCAGGTTTTATTAAGCAATAATCAATGTATAACAAGCGATATTATTTAGCTTATTTATTTCATTAGTGTTTTTTTACATTTACGATATTGAGATATATAAATGCTGGTATAGGACAAACAATATTATTGATATTAAAATATCTAATATTTAATCTATAAAATGTGCATTAATATTTCCCCCAGATTCTGCAGAAGTCCCAGTTTACTTGTTTTGTCTGATCAACAGCTTAAAATCAGCAGAAATTCAATCTTCACTAATCAATCCTCACATTTGAGAAGGTCAAACCAGCACATTTTTTAAATTCAATTAATTAATCAATTATTAAACCTGTCTTACATCCACGTTTATTCTCTGTATACTAAGTACAACTGCCAAACATTTACAGTTTCTCAGATGGGAGAACTTTCTGCGTTCCCTTAAATCGATTAAAAATGATTTTAGAGTATGTTTTATTCTGTTGAGGTTTGGACAAAACAAGCATTGTGACGCATAGTCCTGATGAGATGCACATACTGTACTTTGGTAACTATTTCAATGCAGGACTTTTACTAGTAAAAGAGCATTTCTACAGTGTGCTTTTAGACTTTTACTGAAGTAAAGGACCTGAATACTTCTTCCATCAGTGGTTGTGTGCAGAACTTCCCTTTAAAGGACAATACAGTTAAAGTTAAGTGAGATCTGATTACTGTATTATAACTATTCTGTAAAACACATTTTTAAAAACACACATTTAGGGTGATTACAGCTGGAGTTACCTGTGGAAGAGGCGGAAGCTCCCTGGGTCGCATTTTCTATAATGATAAAACACAGATTATTAGAAATATTTAGCCACAAGTAACGTTAATGCTAGCTATGCTAGCTCTCTACGAGTATCCCAATAGCGTGATGTAACGTTAAAGTACGTTATCACGCAATAGTCTCAAGTTATTTAACAGCTAGCTATCGTTAATTTACACAGAAATAAAGTTTACACCATAATTAAATCATAAAAGTGAACATTTTTCGTCAAACTTAAATGCTATAATGATGATGAGCTAACGTTACTATAACAACTGGAGCTAACGTTACCGTTATTTAAATAAAACAATTAGCGTTACCTTTGAGCCTCCAGCGTCCATCCTGAGAAATTCCGCCTAAATCTGCACTTGTAATTATTCATCCAGTTAAATCATTTTTATTTAAAAAGAATATTTTAAACTACAACCGTATAAAAGTGAGTAACCTACTACTTTGTTTACTTTATTCACCGGATGTTATCCGGATGTATTTAGCAGTAGCACACTTCCTGTTCCTTCAAAATAAAAGCTCCCATGCAAAGCAGGAAGAGACAAAGTAAAAGAGATTAATAAATGACTGAATAAATTACTATCAGAAGTGCTTTATTAATGTCACAAACAGGTAAAAATATTAAAATGCCATTGATTTGTTTGTACATCGTCATATTCTCACATTACTTTAATTAAATAAGGACACAAAGTGTAAACGATTTGTGCCAAACACAGCATTTTGTTAATGTTTAGTTAATAATAGTGAATTATTTTTTTGGCATGCAATGACACATTTTAGGCTATAGCAACCACAAAGAAGTGACATGAATGCAGAATGAAAAACACAACATAAAACATTAAACAAGAAACCATTTTCTGCGTTTTTAGTATGTAAACAATCGGAAAAAAACATCCCATTCTTTATTGCAGGTCTGTGTACATGAGGGAGGAGCAGGGCAAGAAATTCACCTGTTTTTGTCTGTTTTGTTGTCGGGCCACAATGAACATTTAGTAAAGTAAAGCTGCATGCAGAGCAGGTAACTGTTTTTCTCAAAGCGCTACAGTAACTTTCACAATAATGGCTTTGATGCTCTGCTAAATTTAGAAAATCTGACATCTTTGTTGCTCCAAAAAGCCCAGAGGAATGCACACTTTACTTCTTTTAAGCTTCTAGTTGCCTCTAACATTAAGCTTCTGATATTACACTCTGGCACAGTTTCAGGGATTTCTTTGGGCTCGAGTCCAGCTCCGTCTTATCTTTGGGGATTTGAAGCGACTTAAGAACCAGATCAAGCACAGAAGTAACTACTAGATCAAATTATGTGGATTTCTTCCATGCCCCACTCCCCTAAAACATGCAGTCATTAGACGTAAAATTCATTTCCTGTTAAGATTTTTGTTTTATAGTGAGGAATCTGTGAAATGAGATTGCTGCCATGATACTAGGGGGTCACATCTCTCCTGCCCCCTCGCCTCCGCCTCCTCCTCCTCCTCCTCCTCCTCTCTTACGACTCAGTGGTGGGTCGTATCCAGCTGGCAGGCACCCACTGCGGCTCGTCCTGCGCCTTCATCACCGCCTCCAGCAGCTGGGTGCAGGAGTCCTGCAGCTCATCGTTGACAATCACGTGATCAAAGAACTGCCAGTAGTGACACTCGATCTTCCGGGCGGCTTCCTCCATCTCCTGGAAGTCTTCATCCTGTTGGAGGAAACAAAAGTTAGCTTCAATTACACTAAAATGTCTTAAATGTGGTGTGAAATAAAGTTTTTAAATTGATGGTCAAGGTGATTCTAACCTCAAAGCAGCGCCTATGTTCCTCCACCACATATGCATTTATGTAAATATATAGGTATAAAGATGTATATTTCTATAGTGCCATGTAATTCTGTGCATTTTCATGTGTCAAAATAACTAAATCCCTTTTTTGTTTGCATTATTGTTTCTTACTCTAATTCTTTTTTCTTTTATCTGATCTATTTTGTATTCATTTAAGTTTGCAAAAAAAGTTTGAGAATCCTTGATTTGCATACTTGAGGTGAAACAAGTGTCTTTACTACCGTTGATTTTAATGTCTTAAAGTTTTAAAAGCCCTTTTTTCCTCCATTACGTTGTGCTCTTTTGTTTTAACATGCAAATAACTTTACTTTGAACGGCCGGTTGACGTAGTAGTTGGTGGTGATGTACGAGTCCTGTCTGGTCTCCCTGAGGCGCTCCAGTGGTGGCGGCTTCACGTAGATGATGTAGGCCCTCAGCTCGTGGGTCCTCACTGCCTGGAGGGCCTACGTGGAGCGATAAGACAAAGAGGAAGTAAGTTCAAATTAAAGCTTCTGTGTGTAGACGATGCCGTCATCACTTTTTAAATGGACAAACATCATTTTAGAATACAAGCTCTTGATGTTCTTCTTACGTTTGGCTCGATGTCGATGACACAAATCTTTCTGCTGTTTAAAACTTCCCTCACAGACTCGATGCTGGTGCCGTACAGATTCCCTTTGTACTCGCCGTACTCCAGAAACCTGCAACACATTTCTGAATTAATTTGGTGGATATTGTGGCAGCTTTAAGAGTTGTGATACATTCAGTCACAGCTTTCCATAATTTGAAACACTGATTATGTTGCGGAGAGTGTGAGAAAGAATCAAATGCTCATGAATATGTTGTTATATGTATAAAAGAGGCTTCAGTGGTGAATAAATAGTGTTCAAACAGTGCAGTGTGGCCTCTACAGTCCTCTACACTGCTGTACCTGTTGTTATACACCATGTTGTCGAAGATTTCTCGGTTGGTGAAGTAATACTCTCTGCCAGCCTCCTCGTATCCTCTGGGCGCTCTTGTGGTGTCTGGTCGGAGAAAAAGGACGCTCATTATTGAAATTATATAAAATACATGAACAGCTAATTGACGATTGTCATCCAGAAGTCGGATACAAAGGTAAAAAACTGGACTTCTAATGTTGTTTTTGGTTTTTTTTACATGTTCTGATCAAGATTTTGGTAATTTAGTTGATTTTAAATTTGGTGAAAGACAAAAGTTGGTGCGTACAAGGTATAGCTCCCTGGAAGATGAGGGGATCAATTTCAATCAGACGCCTGCGAAGTTCATTGACACCAACACCAGGCGGACCTGAGAAAATAATAAGGAATCTATCAACTCCATATCAATACAACATGTGGAGATGGGAGAGAATAAACAAGCAGCAAGAACAGTGAACATTTGATTCCATCCCATCTAAAAGGTTTTGGGTACCTAAGAGGGCGATGAGGCGGTGTGTGTCCTGCGGGTGGCGCTGGTAGCGCACCACCTCCTCGTAGGGGCTGTTGAGGGTGCTACAGCTGCTGGAGCAGCGGGTGTGGCAGGACGGCTGGGTGGTGCTGTGAGACCGCCGCCGACACAGACGCATGCTGCGCCTGAAGCCAACTAAGAGACAGTCAGAGTTAATGGACTGGTCTACAGCAAGGGCTCTTTCAGTTTCCCATTTCTGTGTGACTTTTACTGTGCAGATGTCAGAGCAGCTGTTTGAGGACTTACCCAAGTAGATCCCTTCAACGCTGCTGCTGCTGAAGTCATCCTCCTCTGGTTTGAGATGAGGAGAAGCACAGTGAGACACAGGGATTCAAATGGATCTGCTGATTATTTTCTCCACTAAATATTCAGTTAATACAACATAGAAGAAACTGGGAGGCTGATGTGTGTCAAAGACCTCACATCACTTCATTAAAACTGGCAATAAACCTTCTGTATTTTGTTTATTTTATGCAACTTATTGTTCTTTTGTTGTCCATATCTATTACTAATAGTTTTACATAGAATAACAAGTTGCATTTATTATCTTAAGAGAAGTACATACACGTTCTTCCATAAAGTTGAAAGACTGCGACAGGTGAGATTTGACTTTGGCATGCAAAACTGAAAAAGAACTTGAATTGTTCTTATTTAGTTTATTCTTTAATTAATTTTTGTGTATGTATTTAGTTTTTTCTCTATTTTGTCATATTTGGTCCACTGTATTTTTTTTAAGAAAGTACAGTTTTGTGAGTTTTCTCTCAGCTGGCAGATAAAAAAAGACAAACACTGGAGGTTTCTCTCACCTTCTCTGAGCTCCTCTGACATTTCCCCGTCAGACAGCACGAGAGTTTGGAAAAGAAACAATAAGAGATGCTTCAGACGAAGGACGGGAGGCAGGGGATGTGCTTTGCATGTGTGACACCGACTTCAGGGTCAAACAGGTTAAATCAACAAAGACTTACCTACCGGATTCAAATGCCTCCTCATCTGACAGGCAGAAAAGACAAACAGGGGGAGATTAATCACAAGGCAGCAAAGACGTGCAGTAAGTTTGCGTATAAAAGATTTAAAGCTCAGCAGAGCGATAAGTGACAGGTGAGCTCTACCTGCTTCCACACATTTCTCATCGATAGCCATCATGTCTTCCTCTGTGAATGAAAAATGGAAAAAGGAAGTTATATCTGTGACACAACACATAAATAATTTAGTTCTAAACCTACATGAGCTTATTTAAATTAAAGGACGAGTCCAGTATTTTTAAACCTGAAATGTAATCTCTCCTTACCTTCCTCTACAGTGCTCACTTCAGTAAGCGTGGGGCAAAGCACAATGAAAACTCAGTTTCAAGTATCAGGTCTGACACTGTTTCATATAAGGTTTAAAATAAGTTAAAGAAAATGGGGGTGAACTTACAGGTCTGCATGCAGCCATGTGACTGGTAAGACTGAGACCACCAATACTCCCTCTGCTTCCTGTAGCAACATGGAGATTCAGGTTTAAGCGATGCCGCATCGCACACAACATACAAACTGCAACTTTAGGAATATTTCACACCAACTTTCAAATCCCAATGCTGCTGCTGACCTAGTCAGAAAATACTGAATCACAAATTCCCAGATCAGAGGGTGATGTAGTTTAAATGTCTTCAACCCAAATAAACCCACATTTTTGCTTGATAAGTTACTAAAATGATTAATCTCTTATCAGAATTGTTATTTTACAGATTGTTGTTAATCAAACAAGAAATCACCCTCTATGTGTCTAACGTCAGCAGAGATAATGCTAAACCTACAGACACCTTTGTAAGAAGCTAACTGTGCCCCGTCCAGTAAAAAAAGATGAATCAGTGAAGCCTCCTGACCGTTTCAGCAGGCTGGTGGAGGGGATGAGGCCGGCGCAGGCTGTGGTGCTGGGCAGCTTCTTGGCCTGCCACCAGAGAGCGTCCGTCTGGTCCACGATCTCCAGGACGTCACCTTTCCGGAAGCTCATGCCGGCGTCGGCGCAGGGGATGGTCGGGTCCTGCTGGGGGCTGTAGTCGGCCATGGCCCGCACGTACAGCTGACACCACACGAGTTAGTTTATTATGAGGATCTGCAGCTTTAGTGTGTAACAGAATGAAGCTGGTGGAGAGAAGGTCATGATTTACCATCGTCTGGTTGTGGACCGGCCTCTCTGTGATGGGGACAACTTTAAACATGATGGTGCCTTGTGACCTCGCTTGCTGATTGGTTGTAAAGAAACAACATGAGTTAATTAGCACATTTTAAAGGCTCCTGACTTATCACGACATGAGAGGATGGACTCTACTGCACTTTAACAGAGTTATGATTAGCTTGTGGTAATGTGGCATTTCATTATAAAGACAGAGAGTCGGATGTATATAAATTAAAAATGTAGTCGGCTTTCACTTAAAAACTTGAATAAAGATTAAAAAAAAAAGTAAAATTAAGTATGGTGATTTGTTCTATAGAATCAAAACTTTATTCTGTACACAAAGTGCAACCAGCGACTTACCACAACTTGGATAACTTGCTCAGGCTCCATCCCATCGACAGGAAAACCATTCACCTCTAAGATCCTGTCCCCTGCATGGAGCAGACCTACAAACACACACACAAATACAAAAATCTTAAGAATGGGTTTTTTACATTTACATTTTCAAATGGACATTTTCCCAGATAATTTGAAGTGTGTGAAAGTCCTATTCTCTCAAAGTCTCTAAAGACACCAAAACCTGGTTATTTTGTGAATTTAAAGAATAATGCGGGGATAACTATTTATATTAAGTCCTTTTGTACATTAGCTTTTACCTTAAATATGATATCATATGATTTATATTAAGCATCAAGAGTATAAATTAGATAAAAATGTACATAATTAATGGGAAGCAGCAGAACATTTGAGCATGAAGGTGGTTTCATGTTGGGATCATTAAAATAATAAAAGCCGAAAGATCCACTTATTAAGCTTTCCAGCTTGAAAGCTCTGAATGCTGGTAAATTTACCTTTGAGCTTGGATTAAAAGTCCAGATCTCATCATATCACCAACATGTTAAGATAAATAAAAAAGTATTTAAACTTTTACTTTAAACTTTACTACTGTAAATATACAGTAAACTGAGAACATTATCCTTGAGAGAACAGGCTCACCACTTCGATCAGCCAGCCCTCCATGAATCACCCGAGCGACAAAAATCTCCCCTGTGATCTCGTTTCTCTTTATAGTCGCTCCCTAGAACAGAGAAAATGAAAACACAGAGTAAATAAACCTGCAGTGATGTGGGGGAGTAGATGCACGCGCATGAATGAAGACAAATAAAATGATGGAAGCCATGACAGGATGTGAAGACTTGAGGGTGAAATGGAAGGCGAGCGGTGACACAAATGAATGTCAACCAGAGCTCCAAATGAATATCAATGAAGTTCATTCACCAAAGACATCGGACGTCACAGGTGAGAATAAAGCAGGTGTGGAAATATGACGGGATGAAATGATCCAAGAAAACCACCACAAAAAGTACGAATTAAATGTCAGCTACCACTGCAGGTGTTTGCAGGTCAGCCGATCTGTGGAGACGGCTTCAAAGGACCCAAGAAGTCCACACTGTCGACTCTCTTCGGCGTCTATCATGTCGTCTTCTTCCTCTTCTTCTTCCGCTGGTTTGAATGACATCCTTTCACGGCGTGGGAGGTGTTCTTGGGCTCATCAAGCAGGCCATTGGTTGGGATGTGCTTGGACGCTTGAGCCTCAGCGTGAACGTGCTTCTTCTGCGGCAAAGGGACACTCTTGGTTTTCGGGGGAGCCCGGGGCGACCCGCCGCAAGACACAGGCAGACAGCCGGACCCCTGAGAGGTGGAGGGAGTGTCCACGGAGCTGCTGAGGGAGCTGGAGGAGGGCGCGGAGGAAAGCAGTGAGGGGAAGGAACATTTGAATTGGTGTGTCATGGCTGGAGGTTGCCCTTGGCTCTCTGGAGTTTGGCTCTTCTTTGCTGTGCTGTCTTGCTCAGCGACTGAGGGCTTTGGGGTGTTGATGTCAGTCTTTGTGGCGGCGAGGAGCATCTGCAGCCGGTCCACCACCTGCGTGAGGAGCAGCAGGGCCTGGGAGTTATCCTGCACCGTCTCCGACATGCGTTCAGTGGCGGCTGCCATCCTCTCCCCGAGGAGCCTGATGTCTTTGGTGCTGTTCTCCATGGAGCTGGCGGCCAGCTGCACTGTCATCCTCAGCTCGTCCAAGCTCTCCTGCTTGGCGAGCTCCACGGGGGGCACCGAGGGCAGATCCACCACATGGCGAGGGCGCATGGGGCTCGGGGGAGCAGTGCGAACGCGAGGGCTTTGACTTTGACGCCTGGTACGCAGGCCTGGCTGGAGGTAGCCGTCTACGTTGGAGCAGTAGGACAGACACGGGGGAGACATCGTCCAACGGCGGGCTGTGGGAAGCGGGGATGAGGCAGTGGCGGACTCGTCTTCATCTCCACTGTCGAGCTCTTCGATGATGTTGTCTCCAATGAAAAAAGAGACATTATTACTCCATGAAAAATCACGAGCAGCTGTGATGAGCGATGGAAGGAGACAGGTGACAGGTGATGAAAAACCAGCAGATATTTCTTACCAATCAGAACAGAGCTGTAGACTGCAGGCGCAGAGCGGTTCACACTTTGCTCCCAGAGCAGGTTGGTGTAACAAACTCTGCACTGGCTCACCGGCTTGCTACAACACATCTGACAGTTACTCGTATAGTGAGGTCGACAGTACGGCCGAGCCGCTGCTGTTGGTTCAGTTGGCGGGTAGCTGCCTCTCCGAATACTAAACGATGAATGCTTGACATCCCGGCACCCAGCACCAGGACTCTGGACCCCAAAAGCAGCACCTCGGTGAAGCTTCTGCTGGGTCAGACGTCTCAGGGTGTCCCAGTGACTGCGGATCCCCCCTCTGGAGCTTTTTACGCTTAAGGAGGATGTTCTGGGCAGCGAGAGCCCAGCTCTCCGGGGGTTGCAGGGCTGTGAGACAACAGAGTCACTCAAAGGTGGACGGAAATGTTCAACACAGGCACGAGAGACTGAGAACTTCCTCTGCAAGGAAGAAAGGTGTAAAATACAGAATTCCTGCTATAAAAACAGAACTTTAAGCTTCATTGATAAGAACACTTATCCTCAACATCACATCAGTACTTACTATTGTAAGAGATGTGGGATAAAATTCCCAAAAAGACAAGACAAAGACAGGAATTAAGCATTCTTCAGTAACTGATGTGACAAGAGCGAATCTTTCTTTTTCAGTGGTGTATGCTGTCAGGAAATAAGCATTAACAGATTATTATTCAAATGAGAGATTATAAAATTCAAACATCTGGTCTGTGTTGGATGCAGTCAGCTGTTTGATTCATATATGGCAAAAAACCCTACATATTAAAATATCCAACCAATATCTGCATATACTGAAAATGTAAACAAACTTTTTTCTTTCCGTTTCCTTCTTATCCCAACTCGTATACAGCCACTCAGATCATTTGGGTTTTATGTGGAAAAGTTTCGATATTTCCGCGCCTCCATCAATACCAATATAAGGAGTTAGAAAGGAGGGATCCATTTCCAAACTACACCATATGGGTCCTGCATTTGTCTGATCTACTGTACATTATATCCCCACACAAACTACAGAAAACCTGTTCTATTGTTTCACATTTTTTTCCTCCCTTCACAGACATCTGAAACAAGAGAAGGGGACTCAAAGAGGTAGAGAAAAGATCAGTTTAATCCTTAATTATGTGTTTTAAAAATCTGAATCTGAAAAGCAACCACTAACTTTATCTGCTGTATTTATGTAGAGTAAAAAGATCCACACTTCCACACATGACGCGTTTCCCTCGACCAACAAAACCTCCTTTTTCAAAGTAGGATTAAAAATGACAAGGGAGGGTGATCCCTTCAAAATGAGATCTTATTTTCAGGTCAGGTGGTGTCTGAATACAGAGCCTGAACGGGCTTGTGAGTCAACTAAGATGTCAGGCTTATGTAATGAAGTGTATCAAATGAGAAAATTACCTCATTTGGAGTTTTCATATTCTAACGATTCTTACTTTTTAAAAGAGTATTGAGGAGACTTTAGCTGTGTAGCTCACCAGAGGCTGTTTGTTCTTGACCAGGCAGACGATCCGGGTGGCTTCCTCGTCATCTGGAAGGTCGTCTGGCATTGGTGGCAGTACCGGATCATAGTCCTTCTGGGCCACCGAATCATGAGCCGAGAGAAGAGCCTGAAAAACGTGAAGATCACATGGTTTTTTTATTGAACACTGCTGCGCTGCTGGTCAAAGTAACGCACAACTCCAGGTTAATGGTGGTTAATGTAAGCTGACTTTCATATGAGTTTAATTTGGTCTTCATTTAGCCCCTTTTAAACTGTTTGTCAGCCCAAATAACAGGAAAAATGACAAAGACACCTATAAAAGTGTATAAATCTTATGTGTTTCCTCATTAATAGGCACAAATACAACAGAAAATTGTACTGTAGCACAGTGTTTTTTCATGCAAAGTGATTTCCTGCCTCCTTTTTGTGCCTTTTCCAATCAAAGTCATTATAAATGACTCTTCAAAGCACCATCATCAGGCCAAACTCTGCTATTTTCAGATGTTTAGACCAAAAAAACTCACCTGCAGGTTTGGCTGTCTCAGGAGGCGGTACAGCTCTTTGGCCTCTTCTGAGCAGCCCGGCAACGCTCTGATATCAATCAGCAACTACACACACAAGAAACCACACATCCACAATTTAAAAAAGGCTTCAACAAAACAAATGGAGGCAACAAAATATTAATAAAAGCAATCTGAGTGTAACCTGAAGTGAAAGTCCTGATGCGTAGTCCAGAGCTGGTGCTGGGGAGTCTCTCAGGTACCTCTGAAGACACTCGTAAACCTGAAAACATGATTATAACTCAAATCTATCCTTAAATACTGTGAGGTTGTCATAGATTATCAATCAATTTGATGCTGTTTTGAGATGCAGTATTTGGTCTGAGTGCAAGATGATTCAGTGAAGGTATAAAATCTGCACGTTTTAGCTCCCGGAAACTTGACTTGGATGAAAAAGGCAAAGTTTTTGGGAGCTAAATTTTCCCTGATGTCTTTCATTTACAGTTTTCTGCTTTCAAACATCACTGAAAGAAAGCAATCCACAGAACAAAAGCTGTAAAAAGTAATAGAATAAATACATTTCTTTGAATTGTATAAGTTCAGTTTTAGAGACACATTTAAGAACAAAGCACAGAGTGTTTTCAGACCTTGAGCAGCGACTGCAGCCAGGGGGCGTTCAGCAGACTGTGGAGGATCTCTGCTCCGTCGATGTCCTGGTCTATCGACTGCTTCACCTCCTCAATCACATCTGTCAGGATCTGACGCAGGCCTGCAACACACAGGTGGATTATTAGTGTTATTGTGACAGAGAGCAGTATGTTTGTTTAATGAAGACAGTGTCCCCTCCTGACCATGTTCTCCGAGTTCACAGTGGGGGTTCAACACCTGAGCCTCCACCGCCTGCCTCATGGTCACTGGACCCCCGACCTTTGACCCCAACCACCCACTGGCTCCTTAAGAGGACTGGAAACACCTGGAAAAGTTATAGAAACACAACAGACAGTTCTTTTTTTTTTGTATTTTTGGATCAGACAAGTGATACAAGTGGGACTCACAGTGATACTGCTGCACTGTGTGTAAAAATGGCTGTTTTGTCAATGGAGTTTGGTGTTAACTAGTTGATATTGTGCGTAGACATGCTGATCTAATGTGTTACACCTTTAAATGATAAATAGGACAATAAACTCATTTGACGGCTGTTCCTTACTTGTTTGCAGTTATTTGATTAAAAGAAACGTAACTTATGATTATGCAGGATCTGCTTTGCACAAATTTACAATTAATCAAATTACCAAAAGCAGCTGACACGCTGTGAGACATTTGGGCCTCTGTGGCTTCAGCTGCCCACTTCGCCCGGCTTGTAATCCATGAGCCATGAGCGTGCAGTGGGATGAGGTAGGGAGGTGTAGTTACAACTCCAGGAGTGTTAGTGTGAATGGGGTCAGGGGTTAGTGGCACATTTCACGGCAGCTCGTAAGAGCAACGGTGATGTAAATATGGAGATGTAATCTCAGAAAGCAAACACTAGAATCAACAAAAATCTGTTGGTCTTAAGAAACAACTCAGCTGTGATGTTATTTTAACCTGTATTATCTCAAGTAGGTCACTGTGACAGACCAAAAACTCTCTTTCTGTAATAAAACTGGTTAATAAATGAGCGCAGGCAGGATTTACAGCCTCTAATCCATCTCAAACACAGTGGAAAGGTGCCAGGGGTGCCAAATCTGATATACTCAAGCAAAAATAAAAAAAAGTGATTCAAGCTCCTCAAGAGGTTTCTGTAGTTAAAGAAGAAATGGAGGGTGATCCCTGTAGCCTTCCTCCAAGTCCTTCTCTTACCAAAGATGCATCTTACCTTTATGTCTGACTCCTTAAGGATGCCACAAGCTTTTATCATCCAACTCCAGCAGCTTTCAGCACCAGTGCCGGTGCAGGAAAATGTCTATATGATGGGAAAATGTTCCCCGCTGGCTGGACGCAGCACTACGCTTCCATCGAGTGAGAAAGAGAGAGAGAAGCCTGTAATCTCTCCCGATCCCACTTAATCCCGGGCAAGTGAGCCGCCTGCCTCTGGCCACCGGAAGCCGGTGCCTCCCTCACCGGCTGGCTGGCTGCCGCGGAGCTGCCAAATCTTCTTAACTCTTTCAGCTTTCAGCGGCACGCAGGAGGAGTTGTAGGGCAGCTCTGCAGGCTGAGCATTTAGGCAGATCTTCAAAAAAAAAAAAGAAAAGAAGAGAAAGCCTTAAAGATCTCATTGTTCAGCAGTTTGTACTCACAGTTATAAGCTCTTACAAAAGGACTGATTGATGACAGGATTCATTGAAGGGAAAAGGGAATAGAGAGAGCATGAGTTGTAAAGGTGTAATTAAAATATCTACTGATCTGCCTCAACAGTTAATGGACATGATGCTCAGATAAACAGTACTTTAGTTCTTACTCGAGCACAAAAATCTGTCAGGACTGGGGCTAATCTCCTGATTGGCAATTTAATTCCCAAAGACATTCAGCAAAATCTCCCCCCCCTCCATCTGCAAACAAAGCACTAAAACGCCTTAAAACACAGAGATTATCTCACCACACTTGATTAAAAACAAAAACATGTTTTTGTTGGTTAATTCTCACCCTAAATCTCAAGTGTTGAAAAAGTACAGCGCTGAGAGGATTTGGCAGTTTAACAGCCGCCGCCAGTGACATGTGAGGAGCTCCTCACTGCCTGTAAAAACAAACACTAGCAAGTAAAAGTGAGAGTCCAATCTGGTCTGCTTCAGCTGCTGCAGGGGAAGAATTGTGGCTCCTTTTTTAACTTGTTTTCCGAGATGAAAACTGATGAAATGACTGGAAAAGAAGTGTGATGTTTGTATCGGAGTGAAAAGATAGATTTCTCTTTTTTACTGCAAAACATCTCAATGTTCACACATTAGGAGGACTGTGACCAGTGATTTTCCCAAACACATAAAACTGTCGGAGCAGACTAATTAGCAACGTCCATCAAATAAGTTTATTGCCCTTCGTTATAATTTAAAAGGTACAATACATCTGACATCATGTAAAAGACACACAGGTGGGAGTCATTGTCAGCCAGCTGAAACACAGAATGTCAACTAGTAAACACCAAACTCCATTGACGAAAGTTATTTTTACATACAATGCAACAGTGTGACCTGTGTGGGGTGTTCTCATAGCACACAGGTGCAGAGGTACGTTAAGTTAGCTAAACAGTTGTAACAGGGTTTAAATCATGAACCCAACATGAGCTTATGAACATTATCTTCAGTTTCTATTTATAACCATTCAGTTTGGATTTAAAACAACACTTCATGTACAACCGTTACGATAAATGTCCAGCTCTGCCTTAGGAGTTTGGTTTGCGTGTCAGTTGTGCTGTCCCCTGGAAACATGACTTCATTTTAAGCAGCAGCAGCAGCAGCAGCAGCAGCAGCAGCCATGTCAGCCTTCAGATTGTGTTTAGATGAGCTTTAGTGACACGACAACATCAAATCACATCGACACAACATAGAGGGCAGGAAGTCTCGTCTTGTCAGTCAAATACTTTGTTTTAAAGATATTGCTTCATGTGTCAGGCACATACTGTCTCAGCAGTAACAAGAGTTTATTACCCAGGGATGGGTTAGCACAAGTCCCAATAGTATGAGAGAGGCCCAAATCAAACGGGTGATCCAGTGAAATGTTTACTACACATGTGGGGATAAAATCTGCTGAACAGTTTAAAGCGTTGTTTTATTGAAAATAGCTTGCATTCATTTGCAAAAGCATCGTGGCTGGATGTTCAACAACATTTCCAAATAAAAGAGATCAAATGTTTCCAATTTCAACCCATATTTCACTATAAATCTGTCAGTCAAAGAGCAAGAGTTGTAGTGGAAGAACAGCTTTAAATATTTTATGTAAATTCAAACCCCAATTTTCTGCTTGCTAGATTTTCAAAATCCTGCATCTACTCAGTTGAAAAACTGGCCTCTGATTCACTGGCTGTTCTATTGTTAAACCATGTGAGGAAACAAAAGCCGTGACGTTAAAAAAAAAAAAAAAAAAAGGCCCGGTCATCCTCTGAATCCCCACTTAAGCCCTTTTATAAACTGGCATGTGTGACGCAAATCTGGAAAAAGCAACAATGTCTGACAGTTAGTGTTGTAAATGGTTTAAAAAAAAAAAAAACGAAAAGAGAATCGGCTTTGAACGTCACATCTATAAAAACAGTGTTTGCATTAAGCTGACCGGCTGGCAGGAAAAATCTAAATTAAGCATTGTGGGCTTAAGTTTTACCTTCTGCAAATGGTGGTTCGTTGCATGAAAAATGTGCTGACCTCTCTGTTATCCGCTCTTTTGTTATTAACTCTTTCTTTAAATGGGACGTCAGTGGGAATAAAAGTGATCTCTGTAGAGGAACCTGCAATTCTACTCTGTCCACACTGTTAAAAAAAAGAAAGATTTATACTGATGACTGCAGTTCACAACACTGCAAACCACAGCATGATTGCATTGGCAAAGAAACATGTTGTCCTGTAAAAAACATCCATCTCAGACAGAAAAATAGTCGCCATGTCGGCTTTTTGACAATAAGTTTTTTTTAGAAAATCCACTGGGTTTTTAAATGGTTAATTCATCTGCAACATATAAAGGAACACTTCAACAAATTCAAAATTACAAACTTCTGAGATGCATCCTTTTTACTGAACAGTAACAATGTGTAGTGAGACTTTTTTTTTTTAATTCCCAAAATGTTTGAGACCCCAATTTCAACCCCAAACTGTTTCAGATTTTGCAGACTTCTGAAGGCACCCTGTCGATATTGATAATACTGATAACTGGGCTCGGGAACACACACACACACACAAGTGGCTCTGAGGTTGTCTAAAATAATGCAGCAAAGCTTTAACAAGAGACAATTTTCTTAGCCTGCTTTTGCATTAAGGCGCATTAACTTAATCACAGTTTCTTTTAAAGTAACTTAAAGAGTCCAAGTAACCAAGTGATCAGCTTCAGTATTAAGACGGCGTAAGAGCCAGCTAATTAAGCTAACTAACCAAGTTTAACTGTACTCCAGCTGGTTTATCAGTATGATTTAGACTTAACTTTACATTTACCCAAAGCTTGCTGTACATGACTTGTGTTGCAGTATGAAACCAGGCTGTAAACTAGCCCTGATGGCTCCCGTAGAAAAGCTCTGGGAAGCAGCTGGAAGTTATCATTTAATAAAGTTAACCAGATGCGCTTCTTCCAAAGCAACCAGCTAATCTTCATCTTCCAAGTCTAAAAAAATCCTGTTTGAAAACTCTTCTGATAGAGCACAAATCTCACCTATGCGTTGCTCGTCGAAGGTTGTTTTGGGGGAAAGAATGTAGCTGTAAACACACCGCTGCCTCAGATGACATAGACACTAAATAAAAAGTTTGTCAGTTTCATAAAGCTGCATGTATTTCCTTGTTCAGTCCGTTCCTTCATGTAGATTTCAGGTGAAAGGAAAGTCAAGGAAGTTTTGACGTCTTTGTCGCCTCGCTCTGCAGAAAAAAGGTTGTTTTTCATGATGAAAAACTGATTCCATTGAGGGAAGAAAACAAGATCTGATACTTCTGAGAACAAACCACTTATTGGCACTAAAGAAAAAAACACTATGAATATTGAATTTCCTCCCAGGTAACAACATACCCTGCAAAAGGATTTCCCACAAGAAGTCGTGTCAGTCAGTCGTTTTGTGTGCTGTGGCTTGTTTTATACTGGACGGTATGAAATGGCTCATCTCTGGCAGTATAACACCAACAATATTCATATGTGTATCTTCATGATCCGTGGATAAGAGGCTGGTAGAGGTCATTAAAAGGGCAAAGGGTGTGTGTGTGTGTGTGTGTGTGTGTGTTGGAGAGGGGGAGGTGGTCCCGTCTCCATGACAGCAGCAGATGGAGCTGTCGGCAACCTGTTCATGTGATCCTCTGCTTCCCCTTGGCCGCTGCACCCATCTGTCATCCTGAGGCCTCGGCGATCCTGGCCCTGTGATTGGCTGTGGCGAGAAGTGGGACGGCAGCATGCAGATCACTGAGGCCACGCTAAAATCAGGCTCATCTTAAGTGATCTTCTCATGCTGGATCTGGTAGTAACAAGCCTGGAATTGAAACAGACACAGATAAAGACCAGTGCAGGCGGATAATAGTGGCTTTAGTTATTTTATACATTTTTATCCTCAGTCGTCGCACTTTTTCCAGTCTGGGCAGCACAGTGTGATGTTTAATGACAGAACAAAGACACAGATTCAAGTGCTGAAAGTTTAAATATTAACTATCCAGACACTGTGAAATTAGCTGAGAAATTTAGATTCTTACAGCCACCATTTAGTTTTAAAACCTCTCTGTTTGTGGCTTTATTTTAAACACTTCTTTTGAATATCCAGTTACATATGAAGCAAGAATTGTGAAATAAAGCTTTTGTGTGTGTGTGTGCTACCTTGAGCGTGGTGAACATGATGCCATGCTCTCCGTGCTGAACGCAGGGGTCCATCAGGTCTTCGATCAGGCTGACCTCTGACCCCAAGTTCCTGATTCTGAAGACAAGAAAACCCAACAAGTCTGATAAATGTCATGTGATTTAGGGACACTGAGCACTAAAGAGCATCACAAGTCCGTTATTTGCTTTGATGACAGATCTGCAAATGGTTAAAATATCGATTTATTTCAGAAATACGCTCTCTGCTGCCTCATCATTGTAACACGTGTGTATCAGTGTGTGTTTGGCTTGAGTTGGGGCTGACCGCGCACGCAGCACCACGTAGAGGAAGACGGGGAAAAGGTCGTCCATCGACCACAGGAAGTCCTGCTTCAGCAGCGATTGAACCTCCTGTGTGATCTCCTCAAAGGTGAGCTGGATCACCTGCAGCTTGTCTGACGGGGTGAATGTTGTGCTGCAAACAAACAAGGAAACCTGATTTAGGATTTTTATACTTATGTAGTGCTTTGTTACATTCTAATCCAATTTCTTTGTCTCACACACACACACACACACACACACACACACACACACACACACACACACACACACACACACACACACACACACACACACACACACACACACACACACACACACACACACACACACACACACACACACACACACACACACACACACACACACACACACACACACACACACAGTGTGCAGCATGTGAGGAGCAACAACTGAACTGTATTGTGCTCTATAGAATAATGACAATAAAGATGCACCTGATCTGCTGTAGTGTTTCCACTGCAGAGGCAAAGCAGGCGTCCTTGGTGCTGGAGAGGACCTGGAGGAGACACACAGGCCAGAACAAACACAGTTTAGGTCTTTCTAATCACAGTAGACAAGCTGTCATCTGTCATATTTGTGGTTCCCTAAAAATATCTGATCAGGAAATACAGTAGGAGCAGTGAATTCAAACTAAGGCAGCATTTAGATAGTGTCAACACAGAGGGCTTCGGCAAAAAAAAAAACACAGGGTTGTCTGGCAAACAAGATGTTTGAGCCACAATTAAACAATTAATCCAGAAAATAACGGGCAGTTTAATGTCTTTGTCTATTAAATGGCAGAAATGGTGAAAAAAATGCTCCTAAAGCCCAAAGTGACAGCTTCAAAACACTTGTTTTCTCTGCCCAACAATCGAAAAAACTAAAAAATATTCTCTTTACTATCATAGAAAACTAACAAAACTAACAAATATTAACCTTTCATCTCGTATCTGGCAAAAAGTGGCCAATTAAATACATGCAAGATCACTTGTGGACTACTGTGTAATATGAACAACGCATTTTTTTTGTTTTTGGTCTGAACGGCCATTTATGCTACAGACTAAATCAAACATGGGCCATACCTGCTGCTTCTCCCCCAGTGCAGGCTTGGAGGCGGGAATGGACACAGGCCAAAACTTTCTGAAGGGATAAAAAGAAATGAATCAAAATAAAGGAAGTTTAATGTGTTTTGCATGCTTGACACTAACATAAACCCTTTGCTGTGTGTGACTTACTGCTGAACGCCCAGAAAGGCCAGCAGAGCCAGGTCGGGCTGCTTGTTAAGGCGGAGGACACAGTCCCAGTAGACGTCGTCCTCCTTCTCCTTGTCCAGAGCGTAGAGGGTGAACAGTGGCGGGTAGAGACGAGGCAGCAGGACGGGAAGCAGCAGAGCCGAGCTGCTCACCACACGGCTGCGGACAAAAAGATGCACAGGAGAGGTTAATGTGATCAAAAGACCCCTGAGGACCACCACAAGCTTCGAGGAGACATTGCGTGGTTTTTACCCAGGTTTTGGAGACTCTAGTGGGGCATCAGTCGAGCCTGGCTCCTTCTTGTCCTGGAGGGTGGTAGTTGGCTCTGGAATTAGACCGCCCTCTTCTGGCAGGTCTGGGAAAAGAAACCTAAAGAGCACACAGACACAATAATATTAATGATCAACAGAAAGAAAAGCTCAACCATTCAAACTGATTCTGCATCCATCCCTTCATCTATATCCATTTGAAATTAAGCTGTGTGTGCAGCTGTACCTGACGATCTGGTAGATGCGGCTCAGGTATGACTTGATCTCGTTGACAGCCTGGGGCAGCAGCCGACGATTCGCTCCAACGCCCACGTAGGTCATCCGGTAGACCGCGACCAGGGTTTCCACCAGCCGGCCCAGCGGGTGGAGGGGGGTGTCACACGCCTGGACACAGTAGAGAAAAATTATGGGGAAATATTCCTTTTTAGTGTTCCCTGCTGCTTCCTCCGTAGAATCATGTACAGTTAGTTAGTTAGTAAGTACAAGGCAAATATTTGTTTTACCTGTAAATTCTTTTTGTATGAACAGTACTGTCAGCCTCCCAGAGATATCTAATAGTTAATTAATGCTTAAATTTTTCATGAAATCAAACTATTTATCTGCATGTATTGAGAAATAGCCGTCACCAAACACTTCCTTCTGCTCCTGCGTCACATTGAAGTGCTTTTTTCCAAACTTGGAAAACATCTCTTGCAATCATTATTAACCAAATTCTTCATTAAACTATCGGTATATTTGGCTGCACTGTAAACAAAACACCATTGTTGTTTTCCCAAATGAGCCTGAAATCTTAGGGATTACTCCTTGAACTCCAAACTGACATCTGAATGTGTTTCTGGAAGTGAGGAACAGCTGGTGGATTTACCTTGATGAGGTACAGGCGGATGGTGTGATATCTCTCCATGGTGATCGGTCCCACGTGCTGCGGGATGACCTCCAGACTCTCCAGTGTTCTGCTGTGACTTCGAGACAACACCTCGGGACTGGAGCGCACACAAAACACAAACATTAGACACTGAAGATCTCTGTAGTAACTATTTAAAACACCTTGTTTGGCTCTAGTGCATGCGTACCTGTCCTGGATGTGTCGTCGGCTGGTGGTGAGGGCCACGGCGATGTTCTCCCAGGCCTTCCAGTTCTCTCCTCGTCCTGGCGCCTCGCAGCCCAGCTGAGTCCAGCACTCCTCAAACACCGCCTGCCACTTATCCTCGGCAGACACACACAGACGCCCCAGCTTCCTGCCGCATCGCACACAAAAAGTACATCAAGTAAAAGAAGACGGTTAAGCTAAAGCCTTACGTTTAGACACTCTGTGAGCTTACACGGCGCGGGTCTTGTCCTTGTCGGTGTCGAACAGGTGCGGTTTGAAGTAGGACCCCACCACTTTGAGGCCAGAGCCCCATTCGCCATTGAAGGAGCCCTCCAGGTAGTCACCGTTTGCCATAGTTAGCACGCCCTGAGGGAGAGCCAGCACATCGGCACATTCCACTACACTGTCGTACATTTTACTGCTAATTCTTCAGCATTTTTTAAATGTATTTTTGTACTGTTAGGTGTTCATTCGTTACCTTTCCATTGAGGGTCCAGTCGTCCGAGAATTCTCCCTCATACGTGGTGTCGTCCTCTGACACGAGGACCCCAGTGCCCTAAAACAGAGAAAATACCTCAATTCACTCCCGTCTTTTCTCCTGATTTCTGTAATTTCCTCTCCTTGTTAATCTTAAATGGCACTCCAGTGTTTGGGAAATGAAACTTTTCTTATACTTTGTGGGCCCATGAAGAGGAAATAACAATAATAAACAGCTCCTATATATACAGTGATTTTGAAGACGAAATCTGCTAAGAAATGTTCCTGGCATCGCCTACATCTATTTCCTTATGTGATCTTTTATATTTTTCAGTTTTCTTGTGAAGTGTCTCAAGACTTTAAGCCATCATATCAATATCAATGCGTGTTCCTGTGTGATTAACCGATAATAAAAGTCAGAATCTCTTTATTTACTTGTTTCAGTCCCCCTCAGAGCTTCATAATCAACATGTATATTTCCTGATATGATGTAAATAAAGTGAGCACAAGAGTTTTAGATATTTTGGCCACACTATGATCTGACACACCCATCTTTAAGAGGTTCTTCAGGAACAAAAGCCTTCTGACCTTTGATCAAATCTCCTTAAACTTCCCACCACTTCCATAAAAACACACACAGACACACAAAATGTGACTAAAATCAAAGACAGGAGTGTTTACCATCATCTTATTGTCTTTGAAGGCTCCTTCGTAGTACAGGCCAAACTGAGTGACGACGACCCCGGTGCCCTGTCGCAGGTGGTCCTGCCACATGCCCATGTACTTCTCCCCTCTGGACATAAAACACACAAACAAGACAGGATATTATTTCACTGTACATTAGAAATCATTGTACATTAGAAACGCTGGCGAAACAAGACATTTTAAACGGTCTCTGCTGCCTTTAACCTTGTGTGTGACTTTTGGCGACATAGAACGTACTTTGTAATATCATCAAAGACTCCATAGCCGGTCTTCTTGTCCTGTAGCCACTGGCCTATGAAGACACTGGGAGAGGAGGTGTTGAGCTTGCCGCTGCGCAGCATGCCGTGGCCGTGTCGCATGCTGTCCTGGAAGGATCCATCGTAAACTTCACCGCTGGCATATCTGCAGACAGACGGAGGAGGTTTATTCTCCTCTTACATCCACCAGCCAGCAGCTCTGTGTGCTGCTGAACTAAATCCTGTTTCTTTTATGCAAACTTCTGAATAAATACTCAAGTAATTTCCCACATTGGTTATAAAATATAGAAGAAAGTCTGGCTGTTGAATGCATGGCATGATTTAATCTGTTTACCTCATCCCTGTCCTGTCCCATGATGTGGACAATAAAGTTATTAACTCACTGTCTTCCTCCACACTCCTCTACCTCACCTGTATGTCCCCAGGCCGTGCATCTTGCCATCTTTCCAGTGACCTTGATAGTGATCGTTCTTGTTAAGCGTCTTATTGGGAGCGATAAATTCACCAAAGCTGCACAAACACACAAATACATGAGATGGATGAGGAGACAGAAGCTAAAAAACTCACTGTTTTAAACATTGGGCTCATGTACACTGAACACACGTTATAACAGATTACTGAGTGGCCAGCACTCACCCATCTTCTAGTCCGTTCTTGAACGCCCCGGTGTATATTCTCCCATCAGGCCATTTCAACACTCCCCTTAAAACATAATCAATCCCAATCATTATTACATATCAAGCAGTATGTTAAATATGCTATTGTGATCCAGACAGTCTGCGTGTCCAACCTGCCGTTGGGCTTCCCGGTGAGCCAGCGCCCTTCGTACGTTGCCTCTTTCAGCCGTCCATCCTTATAAAAAGTGTAGGGGGCCGTTCTGGAGATGGGAGGCTCCAACTTTTGCCCTGACCCCGAGTTCGTTGATGCCGAGTCCTGCCCTGCCCCGCTCAGGACCTGGTCTACTGCCTGGTTGATGGAGCGAAGCCACTTGGCCTGGGAGCGAAGACATGTGCATATTCTTAAGACGGATATCATGCAGCTTTCCGGCTCATTTGAGGTGCAACAAACAGAAATACATTTTGTTAATGAGTAGGTATTAAAAGAGCTACCTTCTCCATGGGGGAGGAGGCCAGCAGGGTGAACGTCTCCTCTGGTGTGATCACCTTTAAACCATATCTACACACACACACACACACACACATACATACACGTCATTTTACAGGAAACAACTGGTGTCTCACAGTAAAACTAAACACAGTAAAGAAGGAAGCTAAGAAGGAAAAATATGTAAGACACAAGCTCATTTGCAGCTTTTCTGAAATCCACAAATTTTTAAATATCTGGAAATGATCATGTTAGAAATGGTGTTACTGCTGTGATTAAGGAGACTTACAGGCCGGTGTTCTCCTCTGGGATGGGCTCCACCCACAGTGTGGCCAAAGGGAAGACATGATGGGTGGAGAACTGCAAGAGATGAAGGAGGAATACATACGGGGAGAGGAAAAGACAGAGGGAAGAGGAAAGGGAAAAATGAGGGAAGATGGGAGGGAAAAAAGAAGGGAAAGGTGAGTGTTTAGAGAGGGATAAAAGCAGGAAACATCATTATTTTATTACACATCTGACCACACAAAGAAGGAGACACAAGCTTAATTGCTATGAATAAGCACATATGGTGTATTCTATAAACTAGTCGCTCCTAATTAACAAGCAGGACACTAACATTTGAATTTCTAACACTGATTCAAACATGGAGTGGGACTCTACCAGTCGCATACTATAATATCCAATAATTAAACTATTTATATGGTTTGAGGTCACTACAAAGGAAGTAAAGAGGGAAGTAAGGAAGTAGAGAAGAAAAGTAAAATGGAAGTAAAGAGAACAAAGTCAAGATTTGTAAAAAGTAAGTAAGTAAAGAATGAAGAAAGAAAGGAAGTGAGGAAGTAAAAGAAAGAGTAAAAAGGAAGTAAAATTCAGTAAAGAAGAAAATAAAAAGCAAAGAAGTAAACAGGGAATAATGAAGTAAAGACAGAAAGGAGCTAAAGAGAGACGATTTCACATAAATGCAATAATTCTAACATGTTTGGTTGAAGCTTTTAAAGAATAAGATAACAGAGGAAATAATGGCCATGCATCTAATTAAAACTTAACTGACTATTGAGTTGTTATCACCATAAAAAGGTTAAATGCGAAGGCCATTACTAGCAGGCAGACTCTGAAGAAGCTTAGAAGAACGATGCATCCTGATTAATCTCAGGGATGTCGGGTTCAGTCATGCAAGACGACATGTGCTTCACATGTTTTCAAAGAGGAAGTTCAGGACTAAGCATGCATGCGTGTTTTCACCAACACTTCTCGCTTCTCACTCATACAGCTGTGCAGATTCACGTCACAAGACACCCAGGAACAACACAGTCTCCTGCTGCCAGCTACTGCTGCTTCTGTCTCAGCCTTGACTTCAGGAAATTCACAAACTGGATTTTTTTTTTAACCACACGACTGGTGCAGACTAGAGGAGATCGGGGACAGTGGACGGAAATGCAAACAGAAAAAGAAAAACTGAGAATAAAGGGAGACAAACAGGGAGGGAGGGAAGGAAATTGCTTTGGATAAGTGAACCAGGAACTGTTGGTACGAACAGCATTTGAAAGGACAGAATGGGTGTTATTGCTGAAGTGAATATTAAGAGTTCATTCTATCCTTTCAAATTGTGCGTCAATCGTCATATTACATGTGAACCAACAGTGGAAACCAAGGCCTATGCAGGAAAGAAGACAAGGGCGGGAGAAACTATTATTTTTAAAGGTCTTTTTTGAGTTTCTGATTTCAAGCTGGGTTGGTTTTAACAGTTGCACTGTGGCAAAATGAAGAACAAGAACAGTGTTGTATCAGAGTGGAACTAAAATGCATTAAAACCCATTGAGCCTTGGTTGCAGTCAGTTCATCCTTCCATGCAGTCTCCCTAAGGTAGAGCAGGCAGAGGGTGAAGGTGGGGATAGGGCTGGGTATCACCGGACATATTTAAGAAGTAATTCATCACATTTTTCTACTGCTGATAGTGTTTGAGGGCAAGTTTAAAAATAATACATAAATCACACTCCTTGTTCTGTGCAAAAATACTTTATAAACTACAAGTTTATAGTTTTTAGTACAAATTTCCACTTTTGTGTTTCCTTAATGAGCTGCAACAAAGGGATACATCCTGCTACTTGCATGTTAGATTTGTTTCTAAACATAACACAACCTACAGGGCCAGGAAGAGCATGCTCACATGATTTGGCTGCTTTAGCTATGGTGAGGCCTCATATTAGCTTTGGTTAATAGTGAGTAAAGTAAAGGAAGAAAAAAAAGAAGGAAGAAAAGTGAAGAAGTGTAAAATAAGTATAAAAAGGATTTTATCTTTAAATTCAATCTATATATTGCCAAACCCTGGTTCAAACAAAGGAAAACATAAGTAGGTAAAAATCAAACTTTACTTTAGAAAACAGTAATTTAACGTTGGGAGATCTCTGCAAACTCACAGTAAAGCTCTCAGAAAAGTAAGAAAACAGTGCATCACCAGCACAGTCTCCATCAGTTCCTCATTAAAACTACGCCACGACTTCGCCAACTTTTGTGAGTTCGTGTCGAGGTGTTTGACATGCGTTTAAATGTGAACCAGCTCCCAAGGAGCTGGATCCTATGACACAGAGCCCTACGCCCTTCACACACACACACACACACACACACACACACACGTACAAACATACAGAAGAAAAGGGAAGAGTGGGACAGGGGAGAGCACGGGTCGCTGTGCTGACATTTGCTTCTGGCTGCATACTTACAAGATTTTTACAAGGCGCCACGCCCTGACAGCACGGAGGCAAGCACACACAAACGCTTGAAACACACCAAGTTATAGTGTTCGAAATATGGACGACTTGATAAAAGTGAAAGGATGTGATGAAAAGTGTGTGTGTGTGTGTGTGTGTGTGAGAGTGTGTGTGAGGCTGACCTGTGCATGGACCAGAGTGTCGTTAAAAAGGATGAACCAGTTGACGGAGAACCTCCCGGCGTTCTGCAGAGTCAGGGCTTTGTTGCTGCTCTCGCAGATCAGCCGGCGGTGAGGCTTCCTCAGCGAGTCCTGACCACACCACAATGACACCATTCAGCAATAATGTGACATCATGTGACACCTCGAGGACCAGACGCTGTCGGATATGCTCAGCTGGAAATGAAAAGGAACGCACACGCTGGGGGAGTTTACCGTCATTTTGCCAGGGAAGCTCTTCCAGAAGTGGAAGGTGTACTCTGCGTCCTTCTTTTTCCTCTTCAGCTGGAGGGCCAAAGCTTCGAACTTGGAGCAGCTGTCCTGCAGCCTCTGGTACTCACTGGAGCACTGACAACACACAGAAATATTTACCATGAAACACGCGTTGGGATTTTTTAAATAGAGTCAGATTCTGTTGATTTTTTCAATAGAAATATCCAAATATTTACAGTTTTTAAAGCTTCATTTCATGCTTTTAATTAGAAACCAAAACAATTAGAAACCAAAAAAAAAAAAAAGTTTTCATTGACGTGACAAACTAACTAACTTTTCTATCTTCCATCAGTGTCCAAAAATATGAATTAAATATCCAGAAATAGAAATCATTGTAACAGAAGTCACTGTTTCACCTACCACTTCAAAGCAGGTGGCCAGTTTGAGCAGCAGCCGGCCGTACTCGTGAAGATGGCGAGTCGGGAGGTAGAAGAGCGCCACCAGGAGGTCGGCCATGGCAGGATTCTCCTCGCTGCACTCCGACAGCCTCTGGAGCTGCTCAGGACTCTTCCCAAACAAATCTCTACAGAGCAAATCATCGCTAGTTAGTGAAAAATCAAAGCTAGGTTTGTAGGAATGTGTGTGTGCGTGTGTGTGCTCACAGCGAGGGCTTGGTCAGGGTCTGGAAACCTCCCATCACATGGAAGTTGCCCAAAATGCAGCAGTACCTTCACATGGATGAAGAGACGTGAGCGTGAAGTTCAAGCTGTTGCTTAATACCCATAAATCACCAAATCATTCCTGACTTGTTCTTATCGTTGGTGGCGGCGAACACATACTCGAGGTAAGAGTCCAGGAAGATGCTGGCGTGGTCGAGGACGAGCAGGCTCTTGACGTCGCGGCTGCGGCGCAGGTTGGCGGTGAGGCTGGCGGCGTGCTGCCCTGTCAGGTGGCACAGAAGGCTGAATCTGCCCGCCAGAGTCTGCAGGAGCCCGAGGGACACCTGGCCGAGGGCTGAGCTCAGAGACTCTGCAGAGGGAGTACCGATTTAAACATTTGGATCCTGAAGTTAAACTCTCCCTCATCCTCAGTCTTTTGTGTCACACTCACCCAGCTCCAGAAGGGGCCGGACGATCTGCGTCTTGATGTTGCTCAGCTTGCAATAGAACTTCCTCTCGGCTGAGGCCAGCTCGTGGAGGCTGGCGATGAAGCCCATCACGTTCCTGTCTGAGAGCGCCACGCACCTCTGGCCGCCCGCAAACACACTGCTCACGTAACGCAGCTGGAAGACGCAGGAAACAACGGGAGGAAAAGACACCAGAATCAGGTAAATTTTCACATTACAAGGAATTTATGAAGAAACATTCATTTTAAACTGTCTGAAAGCTATCACTGAATGATGACATTCCTAATGTTGTTTACTCATTCTTTAATCAGGCTGTTTCTGATTTAAATGAAAGTTTTATAGGACATGGATCTCGTGTGGTTGCCTGTGTTTAGACATTTAACACTGCAGTCAGAGTATGCTGTTGGTATTAGTACTGACAAATATCCTACTGGTGATTGATATGCAGCCCTTTGAATTATGATGCATCATATTATTGTGCAAATGCTGCATTCATCCTCCATCATTCATGTAAGACAGCACTTTTTCTGTCTTTTACATGTATTTTAATTCTGATCTCTGAGCTGATTTGTCTCCATCCTAAGAGCATGTTACTTTGTCCTTACGTTCATGCAGAAGGGTAGTAGCACAGGCTGCTGGGTGTAGCCCCCGGCCCGCTGCTCCTCTTCCTCCCCTTCTTCCTGCTGACCCGGCTGCTTGGCCTGGCTGTCCTCCGTCCCCTCTTTCACCTGCTGTCCACTGTAATAAATGATGGGCTGGATGCAGTCTCCGTCTGCCAGCAGGAGGGTGTGTCTCTCTCCCGCACTTACGTCCCACACCCGGATCCCCTCTGACATCTGGGGGAGGGGAGGACAGAGAGCAGCATGAGTTACTGAAATTCAAGCCTTTCTGTGTGTGTAAGAGTGTGTTTGTATAGGAGGGGGTTCCTTACCTTTGCAAGTCGGGGAATAGTGCTGGGGGACTCCATGTGTCCCAGCTGACCACAGCTGTTACTTCCCCATGAAAACACCTGGAGCACAGAAAGATGCTTTCAGGTAGGTAGGAAAACAGATCAACCACAGCTGAGTTAGTGGTGTAACAGCAAAAATGTTTTTCTCCACAGCTCTTGTAAAACATTATTATAACAAGTAAAAGAGCGGACCTGAGACTGGGCAGTCAGAGCGAGGGAATGGTGAGCGCCGGCTGCCACCCGCACCACCTCCTTATTGTTCAGACTCTTGATGCACAGAGGCTGTAATCTGCAAACAGACACATCGCACAGCTGTCACAAACAAGTAATCTCTTTTATTATAGAATAACGGCACATCAACGTTACCGTTTCATTTAATTGTTTTACATATTTAGTCTGGCCTTGTAGGAAAAAGATGGATTGAAAAATTTGCCCCCAATGTAACACAATGTTTTTGGATGGGGAGTGTCCCCATTGTGGGTTGTTCTTAATGTTTAAGATGTAAAGCTTCAAGTCTGTTTTGAGCCTGACAGGAGTTTGTGTGAGTAAATGATACATTGACAGAAAAGTGAGATACAAATATAATATTCAGATTTATCATTTACAGTCTGAAAATAAAAACATCAGACTTGTTGTTGTGATCATGTTGTTGTTGTTGTCCTCTTACCTGGCCAGACTGTCTCCGTGTCCCAGCTGTCCATGCTCACAGTGGCCCCAGCTCCACACCTCCGTCTGCAGGGTGGGAAACACCTCCTGGGCCTCAGGGACCGCCCCTCCCAGCGGCGTGAGGGCGACTGCACGCGTCCTCGGACGACCGGCTTTCCTCAGCAGGCGCGGGGACACTGTGGGTGCACAGACAAAACAAACAACAACAACAACAAAAAGTATTCCTAAATGTCTTTTTTCCTCCACTGTGAGATATTTAACATTTCACATAATTCTGTAAAGTCTGAGCTAAAGCATCTCAGGTGCAAAGTTCAGCAGAACAAATCAATGTGTGTTGTTATTAGACAGCAGTGACATTCAGCTCACAGCAGCCAGATCATGTGAAACACATGTTGTCATCCAGCAGACAAACAATGAGGAGAAGCCTGCAGGCAGCAGACGGAACAAACACTCATGTGTGGAGGAATTTTGTTATATTTATAGATCAGGTTATTGCAAATAAAAGACCACCCACACATCTCTGTTAATCATTTAAACTTTCTGTCAAGTTAATGTTACTGCAGGTGATATTAATTATGAAATTATACGATTGCGCAGTGTTTTTAAAATCAGTCCTATAACTAACTTAACCTGTAATTAATGCACATTACTTTACTGTAAAAGGAAAAATAAATTACCATCACAATTTCAATCCCATTTGCTCTTTTTTCAAAAACATATTTAATTTATAACAATTTAAAACAAGAAGCAGAAAACAAATTCGCTCAAATGGGAACTCAATCTGAATGTCAAAATAATTGATATTGATTGATTAATTTTCTGATGATCTTTTCAGCTCCATTTAAAAGACACTATACTATATTAGTGTGTATGCTGATATGATCCAACGGTGTATTTTAGAAATCCAGGACACATAAAATAGCCGCAGATAAACACTTATCAAAGAGTTGCTATGTGTCCAACTCTTACTTGAATGAGTTTTCAGGATTCGCCTCCCAGTTTCCTCATCAAATCTGAACTTTCAGCCTTAAAACTTGATGCTCGTGAAAAAGCCAGCGGAGGACAGACCAAACACGGATGATGAAATCCAAAGCAAATACTCTCAGGCTGCCTACAAAGACCGACAGATATGACGATAGAAGGGGAAAGTCCGTCCATCTGTTTTTTTATACCTGCTTATTCCTGTCTGGAGTCACACAGAAAATAAGACCAATCCCATAAATGCACCATTCTCTCTCTCTCTCTCTCTCTCCAAATCGCATCCAAAACCTTAATTCCGCTCTATTAAATCTGCTTAATCCTTCCAACGTTCACTGAAAAACCCTGTCAAGTTGGAGGCTAATTATCCATCCACATTCCTCAGTGTTTTTAAATCACACAAAGACGACCATTCATACAGAATAACCTCACTCTTACAAACTGGACCTACAAACATACAAAGCAGAAAACAAAGCTGGAGTCCTGGTTCGCAATGTACGGTTTCATTCTGCCATCATGTGCCAGAGTGAGATTTAAGGGGAAGCACAGAAACTCCTCATCAAAATAGGTTAATTTGGAGCACTGGAACTTTGCTTTTCCTCCAATCTGCCTTGAGACAAGTTAGAAATTTACTGATGTGGAGATTAATCGTCGCTAGCAGCCCTACAAATATAATTAGTATTAACCACGGGCTGAAAGGCAGTGAACGCAGCCTAAATAGAAAACAGGTGGCCTTAAGAAGGAACAACTGTGTCCTGTTGACCTTAAATTATGTGCTGCTCACATCTAGATGGAGATGACATACACAGAATACAAAAGACTCGACTGTGACCAAAGTGCGACACAAGGACAAGCCGCCGCTGTGCTTACGAGCTGGATGAGGAGGCCCGAAGCAAAGACAAACACACACAGACTGACATCAAACCTGCACAAGCGCAAGGCGTACTTACGCAGCAGGGTATAGGAGGAGGATAAGAGGTGAACAGCGTATCTACCCTGTGAGAGAAGTCCTGGGAGTGAGAGGCGGCGCCGCAGACCTTCGGCCTCCTCCTCCCGGATGTCTCCTGTGCTGGAGCTCTTCTTGGCCTGCAGGGAGTCCTCCTGGCGGACGCGCTCTGTGGTGTTGTCGCCCAGCACACATGGGACGACGGAAGCGAGCCCCGCCGGCCCGCCTGACCTAGCCGGTCCTGACGGCAAGTAGAAGTTCATCATCTTTTTGAGCGAAAGGGCCTCGTAGGTGGAGGCGACCCGTTCGCCCACTGCGGAGGCACAAGACGCCACCAGGTTGTTGATCGCGGAGCTGGGGGTGGAGGAGGTGAGGCCTCCCACTGACGGCTGGGAGAGAAATAATGCAAATATGCAGATAAGCTAGATGTGAATGATTGAAAGGTGAAGGTTTTATGTCAACAGCATTTTCCAGTTTCATTGTGTCCTGTGTCTTATAATTGTGAAACAGTCCAACTGACCAGCAGAGTGTGCAGCCCTCCAGCCGTCGCCTTGGCCGTGTGCTCTGTCTGTGTGTTGTCTGACAGCTTCTTCAGGTAGTCTTTGACGGCCTGCTCATCTGGATACAGAGAACTCTTGGCCCCCAAAACAACGCCACCCTTGGAGGGGTCAGAGTCTGAGGCTGGCTGGCCACCGTTAGCCGAGACTGACTCGTCTCTTTCCAAGTCCTGAGAAGGGTCGGAGGACGGGTCAGGTGCTGGGGAGGTGGAGGTATGAGAGGGGAGGTCTGGCTCGGACGGGGATGTTTTGAGCCCTTGTGTCAGAGCAGGCGCCTCTAGCCTGCCCTCATCCTCGGTCAGCTCCACGCCGAGGGGACAGTAGTGACTGTCAGAGATGATGACGTGGTCCTCTTTGTCCGTCATGGTGTACAGCAGCTGGTTGCACTGTCTGCATTTGTCCACGGGGGGCCGGTGGATGTCCTGAGGGCCCAGGCAGCGCACCAGAGCCAGGCTGTGTGAAGCCCCGCAGGCCACCTGTAATACATACCTGCCCGCCAAGTGCTCAACCTTTTGTGGTTTCCAGACAGGAAAGATGGCGGTGTTGAGGCCCAGCTGGCAGCCGCTGCCCCACGTCCACACCTCCCGCTGGACTGACAGCGCCAGGGTGTGCTGCTCCCCGCAGGCCAGCTCCAGCACTGGGACCGTCTGTGGGGGGCTGGTGTCTGAGTCCACAACAGCGACCGGCGTCGGGTTCGGGACGGTGCTGAGGCCCAACAAGCCGCATTGACCCGAGCCATTGTCCCCCCACATGTGGACGCCGCCGTCCTCCGTCACGGCCCCGCTGTGGAAGCTTCCAGCTGCCACGGCGACCACCCGCTGGCCGCTGAGCGCGCCCTCCAGGATCGGTTTCTCTGGCTCGGGCACTTGACTCTGTTTCCATGGCAACTCCCCAAAGCTGTACACCTGCCCTCCTGAATTTGAAGCAACAACAGCACAATAACCAAAGCTGATATTTAGAGGGAACTCATTAATATTCAATATTGTTCTTACCGATTCAATGCCTACATCCTTTTATTAATCAATTAATTATGAAGTATGTGATTGGAAACAAGAATGACATCAATGTCATCAATTAAATACAGAGAAAAGAACCACTCTTTGCATTCACGCAGGTATAACCAGAGCTGATTACTATATACTGTTGCGTGACAAATGTCTAAAATATCCGATTAACTGCATATTGATTGTTTCCTCCACACTCCGCAATAATGGGTTAAAATGCAGTCTGTGAATCACAACCTCCCCAGTTCTCTCCCTCATCTCCTGTCATCTCTCTTCACTCTATTTGTAATAACCCAAAATATTTTCTAAATGACAATATTAAGTGTTACCTTCCACCAGAAGAACACCATGCCGTGTGCCCAGTGCGACCTGAAGGACAGCCCGGGGGAGGAGCAGCCTTTCTGGGGTGACGCTACAGGAGTAGCCCCTCCAGGTGTGGAGCAGGCCTCGCTCTCCGCCACCGCCCTCGTCCCCAGAGCTGAGACGATGATCAATTAGAAAGACAGTGAGTAGGAGTGGGACAAACTATTTGCTCAGAAAAACCTTTTGTGAACTGATTAAACATTAACATTAAACATTAAACGGATCTAATGTGTAATAAAAGGGATATTACGTGAAATATGCCAGACAATAATCATTGAACATTTTAAATTAACCATATACACTTACCTGTACCTCAGATGCTAATCTTTACCATTATATTTTGTTTATATTTGCACTCTTTCCTACTTTAAAATGCAACTGCTAATGTACTAGATGTACATTAGCAGTTGCATGTTCTCCAGGAAATTAGGACGCTTATGAGTTAAAAAGGCACAAAAAAACAACAGATCTGAGATGACTAGATGTGTGGGTGGCTGACAAAGCCGAGCAGAAGCAGATAAACCTTGGAGCATGAGCCTGTGTGAACAACAGACGTTTTGTGGGTGAAAGCAGAAGTGCCTCCATCCGTAGGCGATGTCACATGGTGATCACATCCAGCCAGAAAGCAACAGCTGAGCAGAACAAGCCTATTTTTTCTGTATTTTAAAGCAGCACAGAGGTACCTCTTCCTCTGGGTTTCCATCAGTGGGGCTTATTCCTCCATCAGCATGTCAGGCTCAGGGCTGCTGCAGCTGTCTCCACTGGATTCAGACCTACAAACAAACAAAACACTCCTATTATCTAAAAACAAACACCCCTGCTGGCTCATATGTAGCTGTCAGTGCAAACAAAGTCATGGGGGGGGCGATACCAAGCGTCTGTTAGCTTGTGTCGACCTGTTTTAGAAGGGAAACCCTGTCAGGAAAGCCCCTAAAACTGGACATACGAGGCGGCATGTAAGGTTTCACTTTCACACACCTGTGGCAGGTGTTGCTAGCTGCTCTTAGCTAACAAGTTAACGTTAATCTCGCTAGCTAACATTAGCTAATCAGCCCCTTGCTAACTAGCCCGAACCACAGGTGTCTCTTCCTCGTTTTCGTGGATAAAAAGCGTCTCTTTTCTTACCAGCTGGCTCCACACGCCGCTCATTGAGCTGCTCAGTCAGACAGGGAAGCAAATCATGCGTCCGTGGAGATGTTTGGCCGCTAAACGCCGCAGGAAGTCGTTTCGCCTCCTGATGTTGACACAGACAGCAGCCGCTAATGTCACAGATCGTCTATGATTGAGAGGCTTCGCTCTGCAGCGGCGACAAGTGTCTTAAAGTGGTACTACGCACATTTGTAGGCTATAAAACCACGAAAATGTAATCAAAGTATCAAAAATTACAGCATAAAAATGTCTCCTGTGGCTGTTATACTATTACTTATCATTATATATTATGGGAAAGCATTTTTAAAATAAATAAAGGCATTAAAAAAGATTTTTAAAATACAAATGTATAGTACAGTGCACAGTTTCTTATTAATTACTAAAGTCACTGATTGGATACAAATCTGTATTTCCTTTAAAATATAAAATTTAAGCCATTCTTTGGGACACCAAAACACCAGCAAAGTGGGACCTCTTACCGTATTCCTCCTCTCAGGTACCGCTTCACCACCAAAGAAGAGTTCCTTCCTCTTCTTCTTCTCTTTCTATTTCTGCGTCAAAACGTACTGGACTCACTCAAAGCGCCACCTAGTGGTAAAACCTTGGCACCCACAGAAGATAATCTACTAAATTGTGAAAATTGCAGCTTTGAAAAACATTGGAATTATTAACAATGACTGCAAGTAAATAAATAAAGATTAAAGGCCTATTTGAAATTGAACTGACTGATTGATTAGAGGCTGGGACAGGTGTTGTGGACATTTCTTCAGAGGAGAACATTTGTTTGCGTTTAAATACTTATAAATAGTAATTTTCCTCCCGCTCCCCTGTGTATATAACTGTCTGTCTGCAGTGACCTATGTGCACCACACAGGGCATTTTGAGATACTTTTACATTCTTCTTACTTCCTGGATTCTTCGCTGGTTAGCTTAACAGCGACTTTTCGTTTTCACACTTTATTCTTTATACAGTTCAGTAAACAAATTAGATTTAAAAAAACATTAATTAGTTAGACTTAAAGGTGCTGACAGGCGGATTTTAGTACCTATAGGCAGATCCAGGCTAGCTGAATTCACCTGCTTCCGGTTGCCTTTGTGCTAACGCTAAGCTAAATTAGCCGGTAGCATTAGCTTCATATTGTTAGCATACATTACATAAATGTGTAGCTAGCTAGTGGTGGACGATGTATTCAGATATTTTACTCGAGTAAAAGTACAAAAAAATAACATCATCAACATATATGCCTGAGGTTAGAAAAGTATATATATTATTATTACTGGGTTATAATTAATGAGACAGCTGTACAGTAAAGGTAAGGCTAATTTTTATTACTTTACATTCTGTTGGCTAGCTAGCTATAATGATAGCTATAATAATATATCATAATTTGTTAGTTTATTTATATTTTGCATTGCATATGTACTATGTTTACCCCCAAACCCGGAAGTGCAGTAAGAATATCACAGGAATATTAAAAGCCGTAAAGAGTAGTAATGTCTCCATGAGCCCACAGAGAGAGAGAGAGACAGAGAGAGAGAGAGAGAGAGAGTCACAGGAACACCTTGTGATGGATACCGTTGGTGGGAGGTTGTGACTGAGATCCTGTTGGCAGACGAGCAGGACAGAGGAGCGATGGTAAAAACAAAGGCTGCACACTTCTGAGACAACCTGAGCTTCTTCCCAACAAAACCTGGAGCCGCTGAAATGGAGCAGAAAAGGGATTTAAGGCGGACTGCAGCACTTTACTGCTGCTGGATCCTCATCAGCTCCAGTGAGTGACACACTGCTTACAGCTGCTGGCTTTGTTATATATATATATATATATATATATACATATATATATACACTTTAGGACTAATGTCTGTTTCTATTTTAGAGGCACCTGAAGCCAAACTCCTTTCACAATTTTATATATTTCTGCATCTGCAAGAGATTTTTTAGTGACTTTATAATGTTTGGAGCGTGACTCTACCTTCTGTAGTATCATATAAGAACTAAGCGATGATTTCATGGGGACCTGAAGCATCTCAGTCTCTCATAACAACCTTTTAGTCACATTAGTAGTGGTTATATCCATGTAAAACTGAAATACTCTTCCTCTGCAGAGTATAAAGTGACACACATGCTTAACAAAGGACTCTCATGATTAACAGAGTGGTTCTTTTATCTCCTGTAATAGTGATCTGACCTCCTGTGCTATCATGTAGAGACTTTAATGCATTTTTCCAACTCTTATAACAGTACAATTATCATATCCTTGTTGTGTCCATCGCATTTTTGCAATACAAAAGACACAAATTAAATTTAAGATAGGATCTGGGCACAAAAAGACAAATTATATCAACTGTAATAAAGTGAAAATAAATAGCACGCAACAAAAGCGAGATGTTGTCTGTAACATTGAAGCATAATTTAGGATGAATGCACCAAACAATGCCTCTGGCAGTTATTAATCACTGTACAAGTCATACCGATGAAACGTTTGACATCTTTTACATGGAGCAAATTCCCTAAAATTTCAAATTTGATAACAGTGATAAACGATGTTTATTCATCTTAGTTGTGATCATGTTTTTATATAAAACTCTCTGTAACCATTTAAATGATAAAAAATCAGTTTAGGTGTCACTTTTAACTTGACTGTTGATCAGAAGTTGATCAGAAATGACTTTAGGGGATATAAAATGTTTCTACTTGTACTGAACAACAACGTTTCTTAGTCAAACTGAGTAATAAACGAGACAAACACACAACACTTGATGTTGCAGTGACTAGGAAGAGTCGCCTCTGGTTATTAATCCTTTACAAACTGAATCAAATATTCATGACTTGTTCTGCTGATGCCACCAAAAAGTACTGCCGTTAAAACAAGCACAATTAATGTGAGAAAAGATGCATTTTAATGACCGATTACTTATCACACGTCTGGCATAGAAAGGGAACAACTGGACAAGAAAACCTGTACTTTTCTGCGCCTGAAGGTTTGAACCAGAATAATTTGTTGAAAATAAGATAAAGCAGGCTAGATATCATAAAACAGGGAGCTTATGTGCAGATATTAGTGTTGGGAAAAGTCTGTTTCTCCTCCACTGGCAGAGCCTCACCTGAAACAACATTTTGTCAGATATAAATAGCCAATATAATCACCAAAACTGGCATTACACACATGTGCACAGTTTGTGCTCTTGGCTGGCTGTTTCTTACACTGGCTAATCCCAAATTGCTTGCTGGAGATGCCAGATCGCTTGCCAAAGTTCAAAGCTGTGCATTCAGAGGGAAGGAGCGATGGCTGGTCCTAAAAGTGAACAGGAGAAAGACAAAAAAGGTATTTTATCACAAGCTGCCTTGTGACACCCGACGCAAACGGGGAAACGCTGGGAATTAAAGAGGTTTATTTCAAGCATGAAATTATGACAAGTTGGCTAAGTGTTGTTCAATTATCTCCAATGATTTTGCTGTGTAACATAAAGATAAATCACAGATCCCAGTCTGAATCTGTGAGGTTTTATGAACAATACAGTTCAGATAATTGCTTTTTCTAGAAATAGGACACAGTATTTATCAACTGTGGCAGAAACAGGGGAATATAGAGGGGTGAAAGGGGGGAACAGCCCTTTAAAACTTTAAAAGGAGAGTGAGATGAGGAGATGCTGAAGATCAGAGACACGAAGGAACTAAGGATGGGCTGAAAACTAAATGAAAACAGCACAAAGGACACTAGGAATTAGTTGGAGTGCTTAAGAAAGAAGATTTTATCCAACCACAGCTGAAAGGGCCACAATTTAAAAAGTGATATGAATCACCTTGTTAAAAAACAAGCACTTGAGTTTGGAAATTTAAGTTCCATATAATTGCAACAAGAACATCTCAGTGTGCTCAATAGACAGTAGTTCCACACTTCCACACTTTATCCAGCCTAAATTAATCTAATATCTAATCTCTGTCATTATTCATGCACTGCAACTGCTTTATGTTTCGTCTGTATCTCTGTCCATTATGTTTCTTACTTTTCTAATTGAACTTTAAGGTTATTGTTAGGAAAAATATATGATATTCATTGCTACGAAGGCCAAGCGATCGTAAATTAGACGGCAAGGAAATTGTGCATGACTAAAAGGTGTATTAGGATTGTAATCATTATGATTATTCACCTTCCTGTGTGTTATTTATATTTTAAGACCCTGAAATCCAAGTTATTATCTGTGTGATCAGACATTTTGCTCCGGTAGTGATCTCTCCTCCGCCCTGTGTCTCCGTCAGCGCTGGCCGAACACTGGACTCGTGTTCACACCGAGGACGAGCTCTTCAGGACCCTGTTCGGGGGCTACAGCAAGTGGACGCGGCCGGCGCGAAACATCACCGACGTGGTCATCGTCAAGTTCGGCCTCTCCATCGCACAGCTGATAGACGTGGTGGGAACACACACGTACACACACAAAACAACTGACCCCACCCCATTCAGAAATATTAATATTCAGCACTTATTTGGTTTCTAGATAAGAATCTAAATAAATGTCACACACACATATATGAACACAGACGCCACTCATGGGCTCTTTTTGGCTCCTAAACAGGATGAAAAAAACCAGATGATGACGACCAACGTGTGGCTGAAACAGGTAACAGGAAACTCACCTTTCATTGTAGAAAAATACAAATAAAAAAGTGGTTTAAGCGACATTTCTGTCACAAAACTGTCTTAAAACCTGTGCAGGAGTGGACTGACTACAAGCTGCAGTGGAGTCCCTCCGATTTCGACAACGTGACATCCATCAGAGTTCCCTCTGAGCTCATCTGGGTGCCGGACATCGTGCTGTACAACAAGTAAAAACACACACAGTCACACATTTAGCACCAAACCACTTCAGCAGCACAGATCCTCCTTATTTTTCCACTTGTGGATAAACATTTTCTTTTAAAATAGAAGTTTAAGGAAGCATGTCAAAGTGAAGTGAAGGATAAGAGGAACTGTCGTGTGTCTTGACCCCTGAAAAGAAGTCTAAAATAAAAGGTTTGGAGTCGTTTTCTGGATATAAAATCCATCCTCAGATGAACACACATACACACACAGACATCCAAGGACACACACCCTGTACTCCGCCGGACACGGATTCTCCGTAGGCGGAGGTGGAAATTATCTGTAGTGATCAATTACCTGCTTGATCCATAACAGCGTCTTCATCCGCTGAAGAGCGTTATGAGGAGAGAAGGTCACTTATATGGAGCCAAACAGCCTCCTGCACATTCCTGCATGCCAATCGGTGATACATGCAAATTATCCTCTTGAATAAATTACTCTGATTCCTGCTGCGGCTGTACAGCGATCTTGCATCATACAGTTTTAGTCTGGTTTCCTCTCCTCAGGGCCCGAGGAAGTATTAATTCTGAAATTCGTCTGGATGGAGATGAAACTTTCTCCTCCTTCAGCATTTGTTTAAATGAGCTTGCATCATGAATAAAGTGCCATTAACATTCAGCCATCAATTATTAAACATCGCCTGTGTAAAGTGGGCATCGCTCCAGGTTTATTGATTCACCTTTTGAGTTCGAAAGATAATGAGCCGGAAACTCGGGAGCCTTTCTGAACACAAAACCACTGAAAATATCATCTTTTTATCCAGATAACGCCTCAATTTTGGTGACAATTCTCTTTCTTTCTTGTCAATTTTCAACTTGTCGTCCTCGTTTTCCAGCGCAGACGGAGAGTTCGCCGTCACCCACATGACCAAGGCTCATCTCTTTCACACCGGTCGCGTCCGCTGGGTGCCCCCAGCCATCTACAAGTCCTCCTGCTCCATCGACGTCACCTTCTTCCCTTTTGACCAGCAGAGCTGCAAGATGAAGTTCGGCTCCTGGACCTACGACCGGGCCAAGATCGACCTGGAGCCCTTCGAGAACACAGTGGACCTGAAGGTGGGAACGCATGGACGCACCTCCGCTGTTTTTTTCCACTCAGTGCCTCTTCCCCTCCTCTTGTCTACGCCTCACACACGCTCTTTTCCAACATTTAGTTTTGCAGGAGGATGCCAGCTACACTTTGTGGCTGCTTACTTTTGAATTAACAGAAAGTTCTGATCATTGCTAGCAAACAAAATGCATAGATTTGTTTTTTCAAATTAAAACGCCTCTCAAATCCGTGAGAGGTTCCTCGTGTTTAAAACACACTGCTTTGCTCTCAATTGACGTCACAAACTTCTGCAGACAATTTGAAGGTATAAACTTAATTTGCGTTCCTTAATTTACATTCTGTAAATTCGATGTCGGCCTGTTTGGTCTTGACTGTATAAAACGTGGACGTGAAGAGTGAAGCCAATGCTGAGGAGCTTCTGAGAAAATGAACCAACTTCTCTCCTGATTTATCAGCTCAGTAAACATTTTCCTGATGAGTTTCTGGTCTCAGTCGCTAGTTTACTGTCTTCTTCAACACAGCAGGATGTTCATTTAGTAAATTATGGTCCCATTTAGAGGAAAAATAGACCAGGAAGAGGGGAGAAGTTATTATAGCTCTATAGCTTGAGGGGGACATGACTCAATTTCCCAGCAATCCATCCAGTAATTGCTGTAACATTTTCACTGAGAATCACAAATGTGAACCTCATGGTGGTGCTACAGGAGAAGCGGGAGGATCACAGAAGTCAGTAGGATTAATCCTCTGTGGACCATGAATTCCTGCACAAAATTTCATGTCAAATAGTTGCTGAGATATTTCAGCCCTCCCTCAAACGTGAACGCTAAAAGGAAATCAAATTTCTAGGATTACTGGGAGAGCGGAGAGTGGGCAATCGTCAACGCCGTGGGCACCTACAACACCAAGAAGTACGACTGCTGCCGTGAGATCTACCCCGATATCACCTACTATTTTGTCATCCGCCGCCTCCCGTTGTTCTACACCATCAACCTCATCATCCCCTGCCTCCTCATCTCCTGCCTCACGGTCCTCGTCTTCTACCTGCCGTCCGACTGTGGCGAGAAAATCACGCTGTGCATCTCCGTGCTGCTGTCGCTCACCGTCTTCCTGCTGCTCATCACGGAGATCATCCCGTCCACGTCACTCGTCATCCCGCTCATCGGGGAGTACCTGCTCTTCACGATGATTTTCGTCACACTGTCCATCGTCATCACCGTGTTCGTGCTCAACGTGCACCACCGGTCGCCAGAGACTCACACCATGCCGCGGTGGGTACGGAGGCTTTTCCTCTCGGCGGTGCCACGCTGGCTGTGCATGAAGCGTCCAGACCACAACCTCAGGCCTGGGAGGTGAGAAACCTGTCAGTGAGTAGAAAAAGTACTGAAACTATAAAGTAGTGAAAACTGTCATGGAAGTTCTGGATTCACCAACTTGTATAATTATTCCGTGATCAAAGTGGAACCAGTATTTTGGCCAAGCTGTGAACACAACGCTGACATTTGTCATAGCAACTGTTCAGTTAATGTGGCAAACTTGATCCATTCTAATATATATAAATGCATTGACACAAAGCCCTTACAAACATGCTCATATTTCTTAAAATAAGTACAAAGTAGCTACTTGTGTTGAAAAGTGTCGTTGATGTTCACAGACTCACTTTGTTGTCTCAGGCGGCACCACCCGACCAATAAACTCCTCCCCGTCCGGACTCCAGGCCTCGCCCACAGCACATCCACCTGGATCACTCAGGAGTCTGACGTCGATCTCCATGGTTACCAGGATGACGACGGTTGCCCCAGCGGCCACCAGCTCGACTCCATGGATGCCGCAGACGAGATGCACTACTGCGATCTCCACGGTTACCCCGAGGCGGAGAACTCGGAGAGGTTTGGGGTAAAGATTACCGGTCGGATTTCTTCCCTCTCTCCTCCTTCCCCTCGCTGTCTCGGTTACACCCTCCTCCCTCAGGGGCGCTCCACGCTCAGCTTGGACTGGGACACCCCTCCCGTGGAGCGTGGTTCGATCCAGAGCCCGTCGGCCTCCGTTCTGTCTCCCGCGGTGGTGTCGGCCCTGGAGGGGGTGACCTACATCGCGGAGCATCTCAGGGCGGAGGATGCAGACTTCTCAGTGGGTGATGAAGTGATGATTTTTGAAATAACGATTATTATCAACCCGTCCAGTGACGTTTAAACCAATTTGCTCTTCTTTTCCGTCTCTGCAGGTGAAAGAAGACTGGAAGTACGTCGCCATGGTTGTAGACCGCATCTTCCTGTGGATGTTCATCATCGTGTGTCTGCTCGGGACAATCGGACTCTTCCTGCCTCCGTGGCTCTCTGGGATGTTTTAGAGCCACTCTGAACATCAAAGAATGAATTAAACAAGTAAATGAATGAATAAACTATCCAGGACAAAGCACGGTGGCATGTATGCATGTATAGGGAAAGAAGAGACCGCTGATTTCCCTCTATTTTGACCTAAATAAATGAAGAATTGAGGAGTATAATTAGGGCTGCAACAGTCATTTACATTATCCATTAATCCGCCTTTTTGTCTTTGGTTATCAGCTGTTTAATACTAAATCTCTAAAATGCACAAAAACCAATGAAAGCTGATGCAGAGTTGAACTATTTTCACACATGGATTCAAACTTTGTCTCTTGGTTCGAGCACAATCTGGTTTTTCTTTGAATCGAGGACTTTCCCTCTTATGACACAGGCTTGCTAACAGGTGACGCTAATGTTCACAGAAGAAACAAAGAGGAGAAAGACTGAAGTTGTGTAAAAAGGCCGACGACAGCAAAGGACAGAGGATGTGATGTAAGTAGTCTTTGACTCTGACAGGAAACAAAACAAACTCATGTCACGTAAAAGGAGAAGAATCTAAATTGTGGCTTTTTCAGCTGTGGCGTGAGTGGGAACACTCAACTGCACAGAATGTCATCCAATTATCAACGAAGCGGAGAAGATGAGAGAAAAAGGAAGAAGAAAGATGTAGAATGATGAGAGAAAAAGAGAAAGTCCCTTAATATATAACCATTAAGGCCTGGATTGGCTAATTACGCTGAATCAAAGTAGCTGTCAGTCATAAGACACTATATCTTCACCGGGGTCTTCTTCATCATCATCAACATGATATATTCAGGTCGGCCATACAGCATTTTTCTCCACAGCACGTAAATGAAACTTCCACTAAAACGGGATGTTTAGCTCAGATAACCACAACCTGAGCATGTGAGGTGAAAACATGAAAAACCATCAGTGGTTACAAGGAGCTCGAGGAGGTGGAACCAACCCGAGTGTGGCAAAATAAATCTCTGAGTCATGAGGGGATTCACAAGTTAAGACGTGTTTTTTACGTTTATTCTGGCAGATTTTAAAAAAAGTTTTAGGACTTTTTTGAGTTTTATGAGTTTTTTTTTCTCCATTGAAATAAAACAAACAAACGAACCATGTAATGAGAAAATGACTTATTGTATTCTATGATTCAGGAAACACTAATGAATGAATGAAAAAGGGGACACTGGATATTAAAATGACAAATTATATTGTCCAGTGGCAGTTTGAAGATGAAAAATGGAACTGACTACAATGAAACAACGATAAAAAAAAACAGAACTAAGGAGGAAAGTGAGGATATAATGTGGAAACTTTGGAGCCTTTAATGGCTCTGAAGGTAGTTTGTCTGTATTCTGGAGAAGACGCCCCCCCCCCCCCCCCACACATCTTACGTCTAATTCAGTTAGCTTTAAATCTTATTACACATCAATGTGGTATCATCTCATTCTAACCTTCTCAGACACCACAGATCAATTCAATAGAATAATGAGCACAATGATGATGAACTTTTCCATGTAACAAACCTTGGAAAACATCATGTCATATTCTATTAAGAGTTGCTAATAAAACAGAAGGCATGAAACTGAATGAAAACTTTGTTTTAGCTCAGCTGAAGGTTCACTTAGGGCCACCGAAGAGAAAACAAAAACACTTCAGTCATTTCTTTAAAAGCACAAGAAAGCCGGTGACAGAAAGAGTCTCTGACACTTGACCTGGCCTTCGTTTCCTCTACACTGACCACGATGCCTGGATAGATCCATCCGTGTCCTCCCTCTCCCTCATGACGTGGCTTTTAGAGGCGGCAGTAAGCTTGAATGAACTCATCGTCTGATTCTCAGCATCCACTGAAATCACATCGTTTCACACTCGCAGGATAACCTGGGTGGGATTCATCACGCATGTCTTCGCTGAGCTGACGATGAGCTGGGTCACACAGCGCTGACAGCCTTTCATGGCTGCCAGAGCTGAGAACAACAAGTGCATTTGTTGCTGCCTCCATCAGACGCTCTGAGCTGCAGATTTATCGCGCAGAAAATCTAATTCTGGATCAAATGCGGCAAGTGTGAAAGTCAGGCAACAAGCACTGAAACAGACTTGTGTTTTAAAATTAGACTTAAAGGATCAGTTGGTAACTGGCTGCATCCTGACATTGGTGCATAAGACAGGTAATCTGTGACTAATGAGGTTGTTTGGGCTCCTCCCGGTGCTCCTAATGGGATTTGCAAGAATCAAACGCACCTCAGGAGGAGTATTTCTTCATGTGTGTGTGAACACACACACTTACACACCACCTCTAGCTACTCTAATGCAGTCTAATGCAGTAGGAAGGCAATAAAGCCTCCCTTCATGATGGTTATAATGTTCAGTTTTCTAAAACTGTCTCAGAGAGGTGGAGATTCTGTAGATAGACTGGAAACTGAAAGCGAACAGATTTGTTTTTCCAATTTTGGTTCAAAATAGGAAAAAAAAAACAAAACTTCAGTTTCTGGTTTCAAACAAAATAGCAAATTATGAACCTTCTGTCGTCTGTTACTCATAAAGGGATGATGATAAAAGGAACAACAGACTGCTTTTTGATTCTGACACCAAAAATGTTGTCTGGTTTTGAACCAAATAGCAGATTTACTTTTTCTCCGTATTCAAACTACAAATGAATTACAGGTTATCCGACGATACACAGACTTTTAAAGGAGGCCAACATGGTAATCAGCCTAAATGTAGAAGTGTAAAACATTGTACCTCCATGCTGGCAGTATTTGTGTGTAGCTTTTACACACAGCCTTTCCTTGAAAACTGCTAGTGATGAAGAAATGACCTCACTTGTTCTTTTGTTTACTGTCTCTCAGCCCTACTTACTCCCTCCAAGTTTATGCAAGTTGAACACGATGCATTGGATTGAATAACAGAGGGTTTGTTTTCTCATAAATTCCACTTTTTATTTGGAAAAGATGTCAAGTGCGGTTTCCTGTTTTAAAAATTAGCATAGATAAAAAAGTCACAGTTTTTCCAGGATGTTATATGTTTGTCAAAAGTGACTGAAAACCATCACAGCCTTAGCTAACCCCCACCATCCCTAATCACTGTGAAACAAATGAACTATTTTCAATTTTAAAGAACTCAAAGCTCAAAGGGTGGTGTCTTTTAAGGCTCACATATCTCCATAAACCAAAACGACAAAACAGCATTTCCCAGCAGTGGAGGGAGGATCTTAAATCCTAATTTAACATGGTTACAACAGAGGCGTCTTACTCAGGGGATATTCGAGGGTAAAACTTAATCTGGCTCGTACGGACACCACTGAGGCGTCCAGGTTTGGACCCAGAAGCACCACCTGCAAACCAAGCAGATGAAATGTGGATGAGCGGCTGAGAGGAACATGTGGAAATGGGCCGGTAGACAAACTGCAGAGACAATGAGGGAAGTGGGAACAGGTGAGCAGGTGAAGGGGGCTGACGGTGGGTCAGGAGGGGGTGGGAGGATGTAAATAAACAGCTGGTGGATTACTTTTTGATGGGAACCGTTTATTCCTAGCGTTTATCACACGATCGTTGAGGTGAAAGAGTTGTAACACCCTGTGAGCAGCTGCTTTTACACCCAAATGTCCCACTAATAGTCGGAATAGAAGCCAAATCAGAACAGTGAACCCCCCCCCACTGCAACGAGGGACTGCTGGTAACATCTCAGTACAGTGACTGAATGCTTTGGGCCATGAAAACACGTTTTATTCAGTGTCAGTGTAAACCGTCAAGATGGAATCTGTATTATTAGTATAGTGGGACTTTTTACTGACTTTGATTGGGGTATAAAATAAAGCAAAACACTCGCCATGAAGTAAATTAATAAGGAATAAATAAGAAATAAGCAGAAAAGATGGATGATGATGATAATAATCACATTTATTCCAACAGAGACACAGTGTAGATGAAGAAAACCATAAAACAACAAACACAAGACAAGTTTAACAATGATGTTAGCAAAGAAGTGCAGCTTTTTGCCTCGTGTTCTTCTATTTTATGCACCTGAACAAAACAAATCTGGTGGTCTAATGGTGTAAATCTTGATTCTTCCACCAGCCGCCCCCTCGTCAGACTGTCTGTGTTACTTAGCGTACAGCATTTCTTTTCTTTTGGCGTACATGGGGCTGAGAGAAAACACGGCGTCAGTGAGGACGGTGGGGAGAAAAGGGAAGAGCCGGAAGAAAAACATGTCCACCGTGGACACCAGCAGGTATCTGTATCTGGGCTGAGCGGACGTGACGGCGTGCAGCATGGCGTTGATGACCAACTCGGCCTTTTTGAATCCCGTCTTGCACGTTGACAGGAAGTACTCGTTGGCCAGCTCCACGTACTGCCGGTTGAACACCTGCTTTTGTTCGTCATCCAGTTTCTCCCAAACATCAGAGCCTGTTTTCACCTTCATGATGTTGGTGGCTTGGCCGAAATTACCCGGCTGGATGATGCTGACCTGAAAGTGGGGGGAAAAAGGATTTAGATGTTGAATTATCTGTATTTTCTCAAACCCTTATATGCTTTTTATGCTACAACACAAAGTTACTCATTATTATCTCAAAATTAAGAGAGAGGTCATAAATTTGAGATAAAACTCAAAATAAGTGCTTACTATCATGATTTTAACTTGTGGACACAGATTTTTGGTTTTTAAAATAAACTAAAGCAAAAGTTAAAGCACACAGTCATTTTCAGAAAGAGCCACACGAGCTGTTTTCAGTCTCAGAGCTAAGCTAAACTCACCAAAGTGGCATCAGTTTTCTCATCTAACGCATCTAAGAAAGCAAACACTTGTATAAAAGTCCAACTATTCTTTTAAAACAGTCAGAAATGGGTTAAAATGAAGTGTCTCCTGTCTAATAAAGAAATACTGTGGGTGTTTGACAGACAGGAGGAACAGCGTGACATACAGCAGTACTGACACAACAGTACTCAACTATTTTCCCTCTAGTTCACAAATGCTGGCTTTGTTCTTAATGAAGGCTTTTTCCTATATGCCTACAGGCGTCATATTTTATCTCTGAGGATGTCACGCGTCATGGCTACTTTACCTTCACACCAAAACTGGCCATTTCTACCCTGAGGCAGTCCGCAAACGCCTCCAGTCCTCTCTTTGACACACTGTATGCGGCCATGTTCAGGCAGTTGAAGAAGGAGAAGATGCTCGACACGTAAACCAGCCGACCTGCAGCAGTCAGGAGACATAAAACAGTCATTTTCACCCCTCTGATCACCACAATAACAATCTGAGGTCATGCCGAGATGTTTGCCGCTAACCTTTGGCGGCACGAACCAAAGGCAGGAAGGCAATCGAGGTCCTGATGCAGCCGAACAGGTTGATGTCGACCATGTTGCTGAAATCTTTAATGGTGCTCCATTCGATCTCGCCCCAGTCTGAGATGCCGGCGTTGTTCACAACAGCCCACAGGCCTGATGAAACAAGGGGAAATCTGTGTATTTGTATCATTGACATGTTTTAACACATCCTTTAATGCATTATTAAGCACGACATGACCGATGTCTGTAGAGAGCAAAGCTGTGAATTCAATCATTTTGACTTGACAGCCTAAGTTTTGAGGTAGTAATTGAAAAATGTCTCCTGTATACTTATAATTTTGGTATTTATCTGTTAGTGGAAGCCCATTTTCACCACCAGACACAAGAGAAAAGTTTAGGAAGTCAGTTAAAAGTAAGAGATAAAAGAAACAAATCATGAAAATATTCTTGTTAAATAAAAATTATTGGATAGTAAGTTCTAATTTTACTTAACTGTGACATAATATTTCATAATTTTGCCTTGCAGGCTTGTTACAATAAATATAAAGTCAGAATTTTCAAACTGTCAAGTCAAAAAATTTAGTTAGAATTAAGAGATTCTGATACAGAAAGCTAAATTATTCATTTCTATTTGTTTTGATTGGATGTTTTTTTGGCATCAGTGAACTTCTTTACACAATGAAGCCAATTAAAAGACAAACTGGGTCATTTTTTACAGCAGGCTAAATTCTCACCTTTCTTTGGCAGGTTCTCCTGGACCGTCTTCTTCGCCTGCTGCACATCTTCATCGCTAGTGACGTCCAGCTTGAGGATTTTCAGATTACTGGAGCTCTGTCTGGTGAGACTCTGGGCACCGTCTCCTCCTGGAAACAGACACCCAGCGAAAACCACAAACCCTTTCTGGTCCAAACACAGAGCCAGCTGGTGCCCAAAGCCGCTGTCGCAGCCTGTTATCAGCACAGCGTAGCCGTAGCCGTCCTGCACATGGCTGCAGTGACGGCGGGAAAACAGGAGGAAGAGGAGGATGGCAGAGATGGAGACGATGCCAATGATTTGGCCGATGAAGAAAATCGTGTTCATGCTGGTGAAGCGTCTGGACCACTGTGTCTGCGGACTGAGTGCTCGTCCTGCCTGCTGCACAATATGTATATGTTCACAGCACAGCTGCGGTTCACTGTGAGGGCCTGTTTCCTCTCGGAGGGTGTCAGGGTGAATTTCACACAAGTTTTCATGTGACTTCATAAAAAACACTTCGATTATATGGAGCCACATCATTCTCAACAGAATGAAAGCACAAAGCAGATCCATTTTTGGAATCATGTACAAATTCACAGAAATATCTTTCTGAAACACAACGATGACGTACTGGGACTGAAGTTCAGAATTTGACTCACCTGAGGCCTTTTGGCCCTAATTCTAACTCATGCTGTTTTTAAGGCATGAAGAGAATCGAGGGTGCTGAAGATCTTTGTGATTGAACCTGCATCATAAACACACAACTTTATCCTAATACATCTCGTTTTTTAACACGTTTACCTACCCATTCCCCTCTGATGTGCATTCAAATAGTTCTTGTTTATGTATTTAAAAGTATTTGATAATAGTAATAGTAGTCAAGTCCACCAGGGAGTCCAGAGCCTTCAGCCGCTCGCCCCCCCGCCTCTGGAACTCTCTGCCACACGACATAAAACACTTCTCCTTCAAGTCCCATCTTAAAACTTGTCTATGTTTTACACTTATGAATAAAATTTTAAAAAGTATACTTTTGTCATATAAAGCCTGAGTCTGAAGCTCCTTCTGTTTTTGTTATGCCCGGAGGCGAACAGAACCAAAAGACAAAATAAACACGCACAGTGGCAATAAGCTAAGACTATGTAACAAAAGACAACTCTGTAAAAGCAGGAGCGAAAAAACATAAAACAAAATACAGCAAACAAAAATACTCAGGCCAAAGGCAATCTATACAAGAATGAGAAACGAAGTGAACAAAGGAAAAATATCAGACTAATCTATGTACAAAGTAACAACGAAAAGAGCAAGACAAAGCTTGAGAAAAAGTTTCAACACAAAGACAAACTCACAGACAAGGATTCGAGACTAGGACCAAGGGAACAAGATAGCTGGTTGTCAAGACGAAGGTACATGACGAACTGGCACAGGACAACAAGGGGAGACACGGACTTTAAATACACGAGGTAGACACAGTGTCCCTGGGGAGGGACGTGAGACATGATGAGACATGATTTCAGCAGTCTCCTTAGCCGATGGTAACTTAGGTAACGCAATAAAGTGAGTCATTTTAGAGAAGCGATCCACCACCGGTGTTACCTTCAGATACAGGAAGGCCGGTGACAAAATCCATGGAAATTTCCGCCCATGGACGGCTAGGGATGGGAAGCAGTTGAAGGACTCCTGTCTGTGGTCTAGAAGAGGACTTGCTGCGTGCACAGACTGGACACGCCTCCACGTACTCCCTAACGTCCTTGATCATGCTGGGCCAGTTCTTGTCAGAGTTCTTGACAGTGTAGAGGTTGGCAGTATTCACCCTTGTACAACATTAACAAGTTTTGACTTTTTTTGCCCTTTTGTTGGATGCATGCGGCGCCATACAATGATCTTACAGCCATTCTCTCACTTGAATCTTAATCATTTTAATGCCAATTTTTATTTGCATGTTTAAAACATGAAATTAACAGCATATTAAAAATACAACTCTTATGCTCATATATGCTGATCAATGGATTTCTTTAATGAATCTTCCTTTATTTTCATGTCATTGTTAATCTCTAATTAAGTAATATGAACATTTATTGACAGGCTACAGTCACATTCAAACCTTCACAATGTTCTCGGATTGACAGTAAAACGGCAAATATACGACGCAGCGTGTTGGCAGAGCAAAAAAGTTATTTAATGCAAAATAAAAGATGTAAATACAGCAATTAATGCATTTCTAAGGCAGGATTTCCATCAGCAGGGAGTGTGACTGTGGCGTTCACGTTACAGTAAGATGCATTTCACCTCGATAAGTCACCTGTGATGGAGCAGTGGTGTGTTTTCACAGTGCAGTGGGTGCAGGACGCCCCCCTGTGGTGCACACAGGAGCATGTGAGCAAAAGAACTAAAACTAAAAGAACCAAATATGAGACAAAATGCAATCAACACTTTGAATTTAAACGTCTGAATTTGGTTCAGCTGCTTCACATTTGAATCCTGCTCTAAAACTTCTGTCTCATTCAGTGCGTGCAGTTCAGTAAAGCGTGCGCTTCTTTAAAATGTCAAATATCAGAGGACATGCCAAGTGGTCTTGATCATAAGCTGTGAAAACTAATTGCATAGAAACAAAATGTGGACTGAAGAGAAAACGATTCATATCACATTTTATTTTACTTCTTTCTTATTCTATTTATCTGTAGAGATCAATCAAGGTTATTTTTCTATTTTATTAATTTTGGCAGCTTGTCACTAACAGTTCCTCCGGCTGTCCTCTCCTGCCTGTAAATCCACTTTAATGATTTAATAATTACCTAGGAATGGACTTCCCTTTCTGCCCACTATCAGGAGGTCAATGGTTTTCCTTCTGCTTGGAGGGAAACGTAAAAGGTGTCGTTATGCTTCGAGCGAGGTGCATGTTGGCCAAGTGTGCAAATGTGTGCATAACAAGAAAGAGTTTGAACCTGAACTAATTCTTCACATAACTCCTTCCTTCTACTTCCATGCATCTCTGTCCTCGTGCCACCGTGCAGAGGCTGTGTGAAGGTGTGCGCTGTTAAGGGTCGCTAAAAGACACAAAGCAGGCACGAAAGCCTTTAGACGCGCTCGTGCAGCCCGTCGTATGACCCCTCCCATTTGAAGCATACTGAACCCTTTACAGTTCCCAGAGCATATCCAGCTGTCTTTAACTTCTCTGTCCCCACTACAGGTTTAGCAGCTCTGAGGCTCATTCAGTGGCTTGCTCGTGGAAGAGTGGAAGGAGTCTGTAAGGATAAGGCCGACAGGACTTTAGATTTTAGATTTAGATTTCCTCCTCTGAACCATCGTAGCCCAAAAAAAGACAATTAAAAAATGTGGATTAACTCGCTGCTAAAACAGTCCCCAACACAGACGGACTGACACGTTGCTGTTTTTAGTCTTTTCATGAGATTTGTTGATAATAATGAAAATATAGACTCACACAAACCTCATCCTTTGAATTTCTCCCACATTATAAATATAATAACCTACCTGCATAGACAAACACTGGCTGGTATAATGTTAAAAACTAAATATTCATCCACAGAGGATAATTTACCTATTTTATCTCGGTTTCACTGAATTTCTCTCTTTGTTTCCATTGTAGAACATGAATATAAATGCTTGTGTGGCTGTTATTGATTATATCAGTGTTTGATCAGGGGTGCGGCAGTGCTGTTCATGTACATTTTTATAATTAGGAATAAAAACTAAAGAGCTGCTTCCTGGAAAACATTTTTGTATTCAGCGTGTTGTGTATAATACGGCATGAGCGACTAATAGAGTGGCTGGAGACAGTTATTTTACTAAGGTGGTAAAAATCTTTTTCTTTCAGGAAGGTGTGACGCTGAATCACTGAGTGACCAGGTGACATAAACTGTACACTGATTGTTCCCCGTCTGATCGTGGCCTTCCCAAAACACAGAAGCCATACTGTCCAATAACATCGCAGCTCTGTGTGGTCCAATCAGGTCTCCACTTTCCCGTAGGTGCCGTCGGGCGGTCGGTAGTGTTTGGGGAAGGCCTTGAGCTGCAGCGAGTTAAACGCGTACTTTCGGCATCCCACGTTCTTCACTGTGTTTTCTCGTCTGCAGCCCTCGCTGAGGAGACAGAACGGGGAGGGAGGGGGATGGAGGGGGAGGTTCACAGGCAGAACGAGAGCAAAAAAATAAAAATGATGGTTGGTGAGAATGACTTTCAAATCAGTTTGTACTTCATCTGCTGGGAGTTGAGGAGGTTTTTAAATCGCAGACAATCATGATTACATTAATGGGTAACTGGTATTTTCAAACCAGGACCATGTTTTACATAGTTTGGGTTTAAATGACTTTAAAGTTTTGGATGTGGGGCAGTAGATCGCCTCAGCCGGCAGAGCTGTATCGGCTGTAATGTAATCTTTCTCCTCAACAGCACCTGATCACAGTAGGTCCACTAAAAGTGCTTGTTTTAGCCACTGACAGGCTCAGATTATTATTCTAAATGTGTGACAGCGTTATGGAAAGGATCCCTGCAGAGAGAGACCTGGAAGATCTTTTTGGTATAACCACAGACAGACATTATATCGCTCTCTGCACACACACCAGACTACATTCACTAAAACAGGGATTTTTCAAAGTGGTTGCCTGTGTGCTGCTGTCTTGATCAGTTAGCCTGTTTGTGTAACAACCAACATAAAAACAAATGAAATGATTGAGGCAGCAGCAGAACAGACACTCCCAATGTTCTGTGAGGTAAAATGACTGCTTTTGTCAGTGGAAACTGGTGGTTTTGAATAATGCAATATAACCAGTGTTTCTGATTAAACATAAATGATCTCTCTCTGTAGGGATCCTTGTCACACATGTAGAATAACAATCTGAGCCTGTCACCTACTTTGATCAGATGCAATTACCCCACAGGATTACATGACAGCCATTAGTAAAAAAGTACAAATAGGGCCAAAGTTTAAAAATATCAGAGTTCTCCTTTAACAAATCCAGAAAGTCAAATCAACTGCCCAAAGGACACATAAATGATCGTAGCTTGTTCATTTGGAGACGAACAAGTGCTACTCATGTTGCTGCATTTCCAGTTAATCTCCAGAAGAGGTCAGTAAAGGCTTTTTGTAAACTGCCTCAAACTGAATGGAGAAACACACACACACACACACACACACACACACACATATCGACAAACATGGAGGAGAAGCTGAAGGAAAAGCTTAAGTAAGTTATGGAGAGAAAGAAATCAACGTCAAAGACCACAAAATGCCACCGGAGTCGGTTCAAATTCTGCAGGTAGAAGCAGAAAACGTTTATTACAGCAGGAGTGTGGCGTTCAGGGACACACTGACTGGAGGTTTTCTTGGGTTTGTGGTACATTTAGAGCAAGGCGGGACGCAGAAAGCCTGAAGCTTTTGGACATTTAGCTGCAGCCGAGTTTCGGAGGAAAAGAAACACAAACAACAACTGACCTGGGATCTGTCTGAGGATTATCACTTTTAACACCAAAAAGCCAGCGTGAGTTTAAAGATATTCCCAAACAACGTTTCCTGGAGACACTTTCTGTACAAATCAACAAAAAAAAATGAAGCAACGGAATATAATTTAAAGCTGAAATTAAAATTATTTGAGTTGAAATTTGAATTTTGACCCCAAAACGCCACTGAAAACTTCCTATCAACAGAACAACACTTTACAGTGGGGAATTATGATCCCAGTCACATAATTAATCTCAATGAACATGTTAAATGTGACCATAAAGACTTCGCCTGCTCACATAATAGGTCCAGGTGTTATTAAGCAGCAGTTTAGTGTGAGAGTGAACTAATAAGATGATAAACAAAAACAAATCTGCATATTCCAACGAGATCACACAGACGTACTGAGCTGTGATATAAAGTGAAGATCAGCCTGACAGTTATGGCACAAGCATAGTAATCATATTGTATAGATTCTTTATATATACTGTATATATATATCTATATATATAAATGTGTGTGTGTACATATATACTCTGCTTTGGGATAACTTAAGACAATATACAGCAAACATTAGCATTTAGGCAACACAAGCATTTAAATACAATTTGTGTACGACGATACAAATATATTCTGATATTCTCTGACATGTCGCATCCTAAAGAATAAAAACAAACAAAGAAAAGACTGAACTGGCAAAAGTGACGCATTTCTTTTTACGTATATGAATGATATCAGGATGTTTAGAAATATTTTTCAGGTAGCACTTTAGTGTAATTAAACATAGAAGTATGCGGATTTTAACATAAGCGTCAGAAATTATTGAGAAAATATGAGTATTAAAGCAAAGAATTCAGGTTCCTTCACATTCCTGCTGCTCAGTGATTATGTTACTTCATATTTGTGTGTTCAATTGATTTGTATATTGATTTTTTACTTCTTTTAAATTAACTCTATGTTAATTCAGCGCATAACCTTTGTCTCACAGAGGTAGTTTTAAACCGGAGCATCAACAGATGATGAGAAACGTAAAAAAGAAACAACAGTAAGTAGTGAGTAATAACTTAAAGGAGTAGTTCAACATTTTGGGATCTGTTTTTGCTGGCTTCAGCTACACATGACACGAAGGGAGTGTCAATGTTTTCATTAAACTCTCCTCAAGAAAGCAAATAATTCCCCCAAAAACTATTCATTTTAACTAAGAAATATCAAATGTTAACTAAAACTTACATTAAGAGAATTATTTTTTCTATTACAGGTTTTGTGAAATGATATGTGCCAAATTTTAAACATTTTCATAGGAGAAATCTACATATTCGACAAAGAAAGGCTCAAATTACTTGTTTCATTTTGTTTTGACACATTAGAGCTAAAGGTTTTTACAGAGATATCTTTTTTTTTTTTTACCACTCCATAAATCAGAAAATACTGCCAACAGCCATAATAAACATTTCCCCCATGTTTTTAGGGATAAAATGTTCTAGAAGTCAGGCTATGGATGATATACGATCAAACCCCTGTGTAAAAACCTTCAGAATATAGACAGGGATCAAACGTTTGTCGCTCAGGGTGAGAAAAAACTCATTTTGAGGAAGCAGCCTTTTCAGATTCAAACTTAAATGTGCAGTTTAGATGTTTTCTTTCCACTAGTCTGGACAAACAAGGAAGCAAAACTAAATCTCAAAACTGACCAGTGGATGAAAAAACCTGACACACGTGTAAAAATCTTCTAAAAAAATCAACAAACGTGTTTCTACTGACTGGTAAATACAAAAAGAAAATAAATATTGGAGACTGATCTGAGAACACAGAGCGATATTCAGTGTTTCCATCCCTCACTTCTCAGCACTGTGGGCCCACATGGATCATTATACTTCGCTACTGCATGTGTGTTTGAGTGTTTGGGGGTCATGAAAGTCACGGTAAACTCCCAAAGGAGGCTATTTCGGTCTGATCCATTTCCTTACTGGGTCGATCTTAATGAGACGGAGCCTCAGAGCTCCGGGGACGCCGTGGTCGCCGCTTTCACTTGGCTTCACGGGCTAAGATATTGATTTTTAAAGTGCAGGTTTCCAATGTGTAAAGCAACCTGAAGACTCCTGGTTTCTTATCTTAAGGGATGTTGCTTAACACATTTTAACACATCTATAGTAAACAAACCAAACTGTCTTGTACCAACAGCAGTTTTTTCATACTTTTCTCAGTTGGGTTAAAAAGTAGAAGCTGATAGAAGCTGTTAAAATAACACAACACCACCACTACATGGAAGAAATAACTGTGGGTTATAAAGTGTCATAAAACAACACATTCTCTCTAAAGGAAGCTCTATGAAAAGTGCATGATTTAGAAGCAAAAGCATTTTTTTTAACACTTAAATAGTCGCCTGTCATTTTTCGTGCAAAAATGCCAAAGACTTGCTGGTTCAAGTTCTTGAAATGTAAAACTTTGCCATTTTTCTTTGTTATACACGTTAGCCAACTAAATATCTTTGTGTTTTTGGCAAAACAAGCAATTTCAGACACTGCAGCCACAGGATTAGTCATTAATGAAGACATTAGTGGGATAATATCAGATTATTTCCCAATAAATCGACCTAAAATCCTCAAAACAACAAACTTCACAGATATCCTAATGCTATTCTTCTCATTTCTAGGACGCACACACTGACATGAAGGAGGACTGCGTTCAGACAAAGACGTCACATCTTAATCTCTCTGCAAACAGATCCTACGAACCTGAATTCACCCTATAAAAACCTGACTAAAGCATTTGGCACAAGCATGGATACATTCCTCATTCATTCATCTATTAGAGCTAAAACCTCACTCATCACAATGTTTCTTCACTCTCTATAAAGCTAATATCAACTGTTACTGCTGCAGTTCGGACCAGTTTACCACGACGACAAAGACTGAGAGTAAACTGGTGCACATAAATGCTCTAAAGGGTGCAGAACGTACAGCACTACACTGCATAATCAAACACATTTCACCTGAATATCCTACAGTCATACATTCTGACGTTAGCCAATTACAAACTGCATCCTCACAACACAGAGATTCAACTTTGTCAATTGGCGAGACAGAGCGAATCTTCGCTGCATTGGTGTGAGAAGCTGAAGAGCAGATGTGGGCTGGATCACTGACTCACTTCTGCCACACTGGGACCAATTTAAGTGTCCGAAAGGAAAAAAAAAAAAGGTTTCTGCCCTCGAGGCAGGTGAACGCAAAAACGCTCAATCTCAGAGTGAAAAGTATGAAAGCTTCGAAAGTGTCGGTGCTTTTGCAGATGAACTGAACCCATAAAGAACTCCTCGGCCGGGCTGGAAGAGCTCGGGGGCGTCTGGAGCTGAGAAATAATGTGGAAACAGCTCCACATTTGACCTTTAAACCTGAGGACACATGGAAATCTTATCTTCTAACACAGGCCTGGCTGTGGAAATGTATAAATTACCAGTGATCATAGACTTTCATTAGGAGCCTGGAGTATGACATTGAAATGATTAAAAATGATCCAATTTGCTTGGGAAAGGGGAAATTTAGATATTTACTTTTCTATCAGGTGTTTCACCTAGTTGTTGACTAGTTTACTGACACTCTCGGTATGTTACACCTGTTTCTGCCACAACTTGCTGCACAGGAAAATGCACATACTGCCCTTTAATCACACAGCTCCTTCTCTGGGTCATGCATGTCGTCACGGGACCCGGTGGGTTTTCTGCTCTGTGCATTCACTCATGCTAAGTATGCAAGGTATTTAAAATCCTTTGGGCCAGTGGGTGGGGGTGTGCAGAGATTTCATGTCTACAGAAGAGGAGGAAATATATATATATAGTTATATATACTCATATAAATATCTATATGAGTTCAGTTCATTTACCTCTGAGCAAACAGGGCCATAAATGCAAAGTTTTCTGACACTTTAGTCCTCAAATCAAACGTTATAGTGAACCACGGCTAAACAGACAATTAATTCAATAGCAGCTGTCATTCTGAAATCCAATTCTGTTGGTTAAAATGAGCTGAAAAAGGTTTTGGACACATTAAGCTCAGTGAGGAGTCCTAACTGACCCAGATCTGCTGGAAAGTGCACAAGCTGACGTAGAAGCAAACGATCTCTTTCTACTGTCTAGAAAAGCAGGAAGACCTAAATAAATAAAACGAGCAAATACTGCCTGAAAATATGTAGAAATATATAAATATAAGCCAAAGTTAACTTAATCCTTTTTGGCACCAAATAAAAGCTCTTGTTTCCTCCACTGTAAGGTGCAAAAGCACATGGAAGACAGTGATAAATGGTACAAACCAGCTGTTTGTGCAAAGCTTAAATTATAACTGCTTTCTTTATAACGGCTACTACCAACTATGACTCTTTCCTGAAAGCGAGGTTTAAATAGAATCTGCTTTTTTTTTTTTACATATTCACAACCCAGGTGCAATTTCTGGCCTGTTTCACAAATATACAAACTGTCACTTTGAGTTTTTTCTATATTTTCTGTTACAACCATGAAGAATCTGTCCATTAGAGGGCGCTATCCACTAAAAATGTGAATATTCCTTCAAGGTCTGACATTGTTCTTATATATCATGAAGAACCACGTGTTAGTGTTTTGAAGATGTAAGCTGCTAGCAGATGTGCAACACAGCTGTTAGCTGCGCCACAATTATTTAAATGTGAAGATTATTGACATGAAATGTTCACACTAAGCCGGCTTAATTTAAAAACACAACTTTTTCTCCCAACTTTGGTGTCTCTCCCACACATGCAGTGCTTCCTTCTGCACAAAACTGAGCTCTTTTAAAAGCTGCAGCCTCGTGTTTTAGTGCAGAGGGGAAGTTTTTGGAAAATGATGATGTTAAAGCGTGATCAGTCATGACTCGGGGTTGTTCAGCAGTAACATTTGTCACCTCTAACCCTCATTTTCAAAGCAGTTGTCATGCAAGTTTTAATCCTTAAGATTTTTGTGTTAAATTACTGCTAATTTTAAGTGTTTTGACGTGTAAAAAACATGGTGGCTTTTACTGTGAAGCAGTCACAGGAACCCAATATATTTATCACAAAATATTTTAAATATTTCAACTTGTTTTTATGTTCATTTGGGTATTTATGAGCTGTTATTAAATCCTTATTTTATACTCATTTAATTGTTTGACAACAGAGAGCAAAATATGTGAATCAGACCAAATAAATCATTAGTTTGACTACATTAGAACAATCAAAGGGTGACGGAGAGCAGGAGGGGACAGTGCGGAGGTTTATCCAGCTGAGGTTTGCTGTGGAATAAGATTTAGTGGTTTTCCCATTAATTTTGCATTTCAGCGAAAACATGACGCACACATGTGTTTTTAGATTTAGCCAGCTTAGTGTGGATACAGCCTTAATGTCAAAACTACGGAGGGTCTGGAGCCTCATAACGGAAATCACCATGTTAATATTGAGGCCAAATAATAATATATACCATGTGCATGTTTTCAAACAGAAAAACACAAGGAACTACAGAAACTGTCCATAACGAGACAGACGGCAGGGCTCGGCCTTTGATAAACAGGTTGTGTGAAGCCCTTAGTCAGGGTGGGACGGTGTGTACATGCTGTACAGAATCAGTGTGTATGAATTCCACACACACTCACAGGACAGTGGCACAGTTTCAGAAACACCCTCGGCAGTCAGTGTAGAGTATTCCCGCTCCTCCTCAGAGACGCTGGGCATGCGCTATGTTATCAGTCAGTCTCTCCCAACAGAGAGCAGCTCGAGGCCGCTCAGCTGCAGCGGAGTTTGGCCAGGAAATAAGCCACGCTGAGGAAGATCCACACCACCAGGAGGTTCGGGCTGAGGGCCAGCAGGGGCAGCGAGTACAGGAGGCTGGGGTCCATCCGGAAGTCACGCACCGGCAGCAAGCCGCTCAGGTTCTTCTGGATCACCCCCTCCCTCGTCCCAATGCTGCCGAGTCACGGGGGGTGGGAGGAAGAAGAGGAGGAGGAGGAGGTGTGGAGCAGCAACAAAGATTGGAGTAAGGGGGGGGGGGGGGGGGGGGGGAGGTGGAGGAGAGGGGAGGGAAGTTGATGAGGAGGGAGAAAATGGGAGGAAAAGATGGAGGAAGGAGGAGGAGGGGGAAAATAAAACGAAGGAGAAAATGTATGAGGGTAATGGGAAGGAAAGTTAGGGGGAAAAGAGATGGAGGAGGAAGGAGTGTGTCAGGAGGAAATAAGAGAGGGAGAAGGGGATGAAAGGAAGGAAGGAGGCAGCGTGTTGTAACAAAGCCAAAAGAAACAGATGGCACGTACGTAATATGCATGCAGAGGTGAAATGGTAAATTAACAGGTGACACAGGCGAAGAAAATCACAATGACAAAGGCACCACAATGGAGAACAGTTTCCATGGTGTGACGGAAAATAAGAATAATCATGAAAGTAATAAAAAAAAAATCAGATGGGGGTCACAACAAATGGAAAAGAACCAACCAGAATAAAACAATCCCAGAAAAAAAAATGAGCCAATTGTACAAAACCAAAATCATGATAAAGTCAAACAGGAAACAGAGGAAGAGGAAAAAGAGAAAGAGAAACAAGAGAAAATTAAGAAAGATGTTGTAAGTCGTCCAGAAAAGGAAAGAAGATAAGAAAATACAGCAATGGCTCTCCATGTTTTTATAGTGTCGGACATGGGGTGAAGGAGGGAGGAAAGGGAGGGGACTGGAGAAACACCCTTTAAATTTAAATGTAACTTTAAATTTAAGGAATGAAGTGTAATTTCGAAGGCTGGATCAGGAACTTGCACCAAAAAGTTTACATTTGTCTGAAAGCCAACGAGAAAACTAGCACGTAGTTACTCATCGTCCTCATTGAGAAAACAAAGCTAACATGCAGTAAGCGTCTGGTGCAGATGAGGTACAGACTTCACTTGCAAATGTTAAAATTTGAAGGGTGTAACAATATTTCTAAGCTCATTCCAACATGCATCGCAGCTCGAAGCCGCTCCAAACGTAAAGAAATCTCTAAAAATGATCGAAAAGCTGTTTTCATGCTCGTCGGCTGAGGGGAGGAGACGGGGAGGGATGTGAGGAGAAGAGAAAGAGAGGGGGGGGGGGGACAGTGAAGAGATGTCGTATCATGCTTGTGTCTGTGTGGAAGTGCAACTTTATTGAGCACAGGTACAATGAGACAGGTGGGATTACAGATTTTTTTTTTTTTACATGGGCTTGACAACAAAATATTTACAACATAAAGTCACATCAGACAACTTTTCTGACACAGAAAGATACAAACAGTTGTTGTTTCTGAGCGCTGCACGAACTTTTATAGAGAAGAAAGACAAATTCTGTCCTCGAGAACAAAAGTCACATTTTCAGGGCTGTAAATCTGTGGATTAATATCGATAAAGCACACTCCCTGTGCTTTATCGATATTGGTTATCTTGTTTCTGTTTGCTGATGCTTTATGTAAATGTATTATTTTCAGATGCTGGTCTTCAGTATGTTTCCTTTCCTTTGTTGCGACATAAAGTAAATGTATTTAAAACTTTTAGATTTGAACAAATAAAACCAAAACTATTTGAACTCTACGGCCTCTGTTATATCGTCTTGTTTTTACCGGCTTGAATTCTCACTCATTTGCTTTTACTTACTGTTTCTTGTCACTGTGTGTTATTCTTCCCAGGTGATATTTCTGTTTAATCTGTCCTACTGATGGATGAGCCATCTTTCATGCTGCAAGCCAAACTTCCCGTGCAGAAAAACAATACGGACAGAACCAAACTGAATAAATGGCGAGGTACCAAAAGAGGTGAGAAGGCGAGAGAATAAATTCTGTAATTTGGGTGCATCGACCTTTTAAAAATACACAAGCACTGCAACTCTGCTTTAAAAGGGCAGCATTTCAGCGTAGGCAAACTAAATCTCTCCTTATACCTTCTTAACAGGCGCGGCCAGACAAAATGAATGAAGGAGAGGAAAAACGAAAAGGAGGGATGAAGGAAAAATAATCTGCCAGCCTGTTAGTAACTCTGAAACAGCAGAGGCTTTACAGAAAGGGGAGACGAGACAAGACAATGGTGGGTAGACGGACGTACTTAGACAGACCAACAAGCACCCGACACACACGATGGAAGGAGGATCCTCTCACTTGAATATCAGTTAGCCGCCTCTCTTCTCCAGACCCTCGTCACGACTTGTCACAACATCTAAACGTTTTTTGACAAGAGTCTGGTGAAGCGATCAACCAACTGAATTTCAAAATATTCAAGTATCCTCCTTTGAGATGAACCAGTAACTCCAGATTGGTTTGTTTTACAGAGGCAGCAGGCGATGGTGTGACTTCAAATCACACGTGGGCAAAACATCCTTTTCCATACATTTGTTTCCCTCTGAGATTAGTAAGATTTCTCTACCCCCCTATAGGAACCCTGGTAGTCAGTAAGTGACAAGAATCTGGATCTCTGAGTTCCCACTGTGGTAAAACAAAGGTAGCCTTAGTTATTTTGCCCAGGTATGATTTTTGTTTGTGTTTTGTTTTTCCATTCAGGCACTGTGAGGGCGTCCTACCTGCGCATACAGTCGAGGGCCTGCGTGAAGACCTGCGGCGCCATGCCGTGCTCGTGCTGCAGGATCAGGCACTGCTCCAGGGTCACCGACATGGCTGTGCGGTCTTTGGCGCTTTTGCAGCTGGTGAATCGAACCCCGTTCAGCCGGCGACAGACCTGAGACCAAGAGGGAGGAAACGTTGAGGTCGGTGTTGCGTTAAGAGAGCATAATGTTGTGGGTGTTTCTGCAAAAATGATATTCTAATTCTTAGATTTAAAGTTCACCTCGGCTGCCTGCCAGAGGATGTCCACGTTCTTGTTTTTCCTGGCGTGGACGTTCTGCCCCAGAAACCTCAGCAGCTCAGGGAGACAAGTCTGAGAACGAGACCGCGGGAGGCCTGAGGGGGTTTTTAGGGGGAAGATGGGAAATAAAGGTGAAGGGAAGCTGACAAATATTCGCAAAAGCACTTTTACAGATAGTTGTTTCCTCTTATAGACGGCGGTGGAGGATGTATTCAGTGCTGCAGTGTAAAATGAGATGTCCTGCATTTATAATCCCATTTAGGTCGAAGTACAGGCGTATTATCAGCTAAACTTCCTTGATCCAACCTAAACTGGCCTCTTTGACTGCTGCATTACTGACATTTACTGCTGTAGCAGGTTGAAGCTCAGCTGCAGGTTTATCTTTTTTTAAATAAAGTTACACAGTTTAGTCCAGTTGTTCCAACCTGAGCGTTGAGCGCCTCAAAAGGGTCACCACATAAATCTAATGATCTGATAGAAGTGTAATATCTCAATTACACTACTAGTACTTCTACCACTGAAGATATTTGGCTCAAATTTGAGTCCAAAAGCTAAAATGCTGCCCTGCTGTTGCTGTTGAACTCTTGTATGCTGCAGTACTTACAGTCCTCAGGCAGGACTTCTTTGAACTGTTCGTAGTATGAACTGAGCCTGGAGAGACTCTCCAAGTTAATGATCTCCTGCAGGGACGTGTCTCCAAACCTGAACAGCACAGAGAAACATGGTTTTCTTACATAAAACTGCTGCCAGAATTCATCCGTCATGCACAAAATCTTCCTGAAACTTCTGTTGAATTGTGTTTCAGGCATCACAGAACTTCAGCCCTCTTTTCTTCTCCTACTCGCTCACTTTTCAGCCAGCGTCTGCTGCTCGTTGATGCCGACGTTGAAGTGCACCGGCTGGACCCGCAGCAGCATGCCGCTCTGGATCTCCCGCGGTAACGCATCGAACATGGTCCCCGGCAGCGGGATGCGGACGTTGAAGCCATCCCGATTCCCCGTGATGATCGGCAACATGTCGGGGGCGGAGCTGCCGGTGGCCTGGGTCACCTTAAAGAGGTGTAAAATGCATGAGAGACACAGACAGCAGCATCTTCTTTCTGTTAACATTTGTTATCTTTTTTAACAAACATAATATTATCTGGCATTTAGTGGGAAAGCAGGAGTAACTATTCTGCTTTGTAAATATACAGTACAACTTATTCCTCATGAACGAATAAAAAAAAAAAAAGATTGATTAGCCTGCCAATTATTTGTGATTAATCAATTTGTCAATAAAATGTCAAAAAAATGTGAAAAGTTCCCTTCATAATTTCCCACAGCCCACAAAGATGTAAACACAGAGCTTGTTTTATTCGACCAACAGCCAAAACACAAAGTTATTCTGTTTGCTATCTTAAAAGGTCAAAGAAAAGCATAAAATCTGATGAGCTGGAAAGATTGAATTTTAGTTTAAAAAAGCCTGAAAGGATTAACAAGTTATGAAAATAGTTCCAACTCTAATTAATACATGGTAATTATTAAACTTTTTCAATCTCAATAGAAGTTAAAAAAAAGCAGGGTCATAAGGGACCAAAGTTTATAAATGTCAGTGAATTTCAATGATGAAAAAAGCCGAATCAAAAATGCCAAGAAAGTAAAAAAGGGCAATAAAAGCCACAGAGGAAGAAACAGTAAAGGAGCTTTTTAATATGTTCCTGTTGAAGTAACATGCAGTGTCCTGATTATTGAAGTTTTATTAAAATTTTACCTTAAAGGTGACATTCCGAAGATCCATGATGCCGACACTCATGTCCTCCAACATGGCCAACTCCTCTCCTGGAAACACACACACACACACACACACACACAGTGATCATTTGTACCTGTCTGGGGTGTGTGTGTGTGTGTGTGTTTGTGTGTGTGTGAGTGTGTGTACCGTAGGTGCTGAGCAGGGACTCAAACTGAGCCAGCAGGCCGATGGTGTAGAGTTGTCGGAGGAATCCGTTGTCACGGAGACAGTTCCTCAGTTTGATAATGAAGCCGCAGATGAGAGCGGTGAGCTGCAACACACACACACACACACACACACACACACACACACACACACACACACACACACACACACACACACACACACACACACACACACACACACACACACACACACACACAAGCATTAAAACCAGTTTATAACAAGGGGAGCTGTTTTTAATCCTCTGCAGCTGGTTATAATTGGGGTGTCTGTGTGTTAAACCACAAATGTGACAAACTTTTAAAGTCAGTCTTGTACGAAGCACCGTAAAGTATCACAGTTAAAGCACAGTGTTATACCGTTATACAGATGATAATGCAACTTATTTCAAATATTATAAATCAAACAAAGTTTCTTGTGAGAAAATTGTGAAAAATGCCTCTATTTCAGCTCAAGGTGACGTCTGAGCAACAGTCCAAAACCCCAATATATTTAATTTCCTTTAGCATAACACACAAAGGTATCTTTGCTTGAACTTAACTAATTACTATCTTACTATATTTAATTGTTTATTTTTCTGTCAATTGACTAATTGCTTTTAATCTAATTCTGATTTGGGTGTTTAAACTCATTTTGTACTTTCTGCAATGTTATATTTTGTCATATTCCAGCTCTGTTTTTGTCTTTTTGGTTGAGTGTAATGTTTTTATCTTCTGTCTTATAATTTCTTCCCCTCAGTCTGCTGAAAAACGTGGATTACACATCAAGGTTTGGTTCAGTTTGATTAAACTTGCCTGAAGGTTGTGCCCCAAAACCAGCTCAGTGCTTTCTAAGATATCTGCAGTAAATCCTCTGAGTAAATAAACCTGCTACTGTAGCCGAGAAGAATTCTTGCCAAAACTACAAAAATAAGAGGCATTAAAAATAACCTCGACTACCTCAGAGCTTACATCCTCTTTTAAACTTTGGCCCAAAGAACTGAAACGTCTCTCAGGTGTCAACACAGAGGAGTCCCTTCTCTTTCTGTCTCACTTTCTTCTATTTTTTCATCCTGTTGTTTTTCTTCCTCTGTCTTGTATTTAATAGTCATATAAATACTGTAAAGCCACTAAGCGTTGGACCTTTGCACCCTCCAGTTTAGCAATATTTGCAGATTTATGAACTGCCTATTGATTCTCTGGCTGTGACTCATCCCAGGATGGGTGAGTACATGCTGATGTAAATGTGTGTGGGTGAGCGCACGTCGTGCCACTTAGTGCGCTTATGTGTGCGCTGACCGTCTGGCAGAAGACGACATCGCGGCGGTACTGCAGCGACAGGTCCATGGCTATCGTCGGAGCGCTGTCCTGCATCAGAAGGAAGACCATTGACTTTTTGGCCTTGTCGCTCATCATGGCGACACACTCTGTGAGCGTGGTGAGGAGAGGGTACAGCGCCTCGCTCCACTCGCCTGGGAAACACACATATAGACACAGAAAGTGTGGGTGTACACAGACAAATACATTACAGAGGTTAGAGAAGACAATTAAAATTCATTTCTCCTGTGCACCGCTCATCTCCACACAATCTAACATATGCTCACGTTAACTGAGAATGAATAATGCAATGTAAAGTGAATTTATAAGTTCAATTTGATTTTTAAGACTTGTACAGACAGAAAAGAGATGCAACAGAGAGACAACAGGGAAAGCAAAAGCACTAACAATATTCCAAGAAAAGCCATGTCATATTTTGGTTTTACTTTGGTTTTGAGGTTATCCTATATTTCCCCACTGGACGTTTTCCATGAATACAAGAACCTATCGCTTCTTGAAAAGAAGAAATGAAACCATAAAGATACCCTTGTGGAAAATCCCATTGTCACAGAGGAATCAAAACCAAAAATCTGTATTCGTGTAAGGGCATAATCAACATATCGTGCTTGGCCTAGTCCATAGTGTAGTGCTCATTGTGACTACGTTTTAAATTCTGTCCTCTAAAACATTGGTGACGTTGCCGTGCACTCCACAAACGCATTGTTTGAATATATGGGCGAGTTCAAGCTAAGAGCAGGTGTTAATTTGCTCTTTAATGTCAGAACTTTAAAATGTCATCACTTCATCTTTTTGTCCGATAAGACATTTCTGTGAAATGTTGTCAGAATTACTGTCACAGTCGGCTTGACCTTTGGTTGGAGAGAAGGGGGACGTGCATCCATACAGACGTGCGTACGGACAACCCTAACACATGTGGTAGCAAATAAAGCAACCAAACAAATAAGGTGAAGCAAATCAAATTTTTAAAAAATATCTAATTTATGTATATTCATGTGCAAAGATGAATTTGAGTCAAGGAAGTAGACATCTGACTTATTTGATGGGGCTTATTCTGCGATAATCCTATAGTTCCTGTTTAATCAGAGTCCTGGAGAGGTGGGGACAGCGGCAGAGAAGCCACGGGTGGGACAGCAGCTCTTACCTGGGTACGCCTCCTCAGCACTGGGGCTTCCATCTGGAAGAGGGGACGGAGGTGCAACATGCATGATTAGCGGGCGCTGTAAGCCACACAGAACAGCAGAGACACACATAGAAGACACTGCAAACCAGGGTCAAAGCTCCATCAAAACCACTGTGTTGTAATGGTTGAAATTAAGGCCTCTTAGTAGATTTTGTGGGCAGTTTTGAGAAGTCAGTCTTATTAAAATGCAAAACACAGATGTGAGTCTTGCTAAGAATTGTAAACATCTTTAGTGGGTTTATTTCTCATGTGACCCTGGTCCAGTGCAACATGTAAAGGAGGCACAAAGTCTCAAATACAAACACCATATGACGGGCTGGCTGAATTATCAGCCACGAGGCAGCACCAGCAGCACTTTCACTGGCAAAGCTGGGGAGTAAAAAAGCTGCTTTCCAATTTCCTGCTTGTAGCTACAGTAACGCAACATGTGGAGTTTAGACAGACCAAAGAGACGACAACAAAGACTGCACATTAAACGAAATGCTTCACACTAAACACCCTTTTTTTAAAGTGAAGAGATGAAAAATGATGTTTATATCTTAACACGACTCAAAAGGGACTGACGTAACCAGCTGTCATTTAACCTTTATCGTGATCTGTATAAATCCTGAACAAAATAAAATGATGCCATTAAAAGAAAAGCAACGTGAAAACAGAAGTTACAGAACAATAATAATAATAAATTAAAAACAGGAAATAAAATAAACCTACAGGACTCCTGCCCAGGGCTGGGAGGACGTGCAGAGGAGAGGGCGGATGAAGAGGAAGAGGATGATGGTGGTGGTGGTGATGATCGTGGAGGTGATGATGATGATAATGATGGTAATGATGGTAATGATGGAGATTCCTCTGATACACTTCCTGGGTTGATCCAGAAAGCTCGTCTTTTTCCATCACCTTTCCACAGCCGTACACAGCAGCGTTAATTTGTACCAGTTTATGGTCAATTCTGTTGAATTGACTATATTTCATTGATTACATTTGTGTTTATTAGTTAGATGCCTGTGAACACTAATTTTAAAAGTTGTGTAAAATGTGTTTTAGTGTATTAGTCCCCTTTAAGTTCATTTACTGTTTATCTTACGCTATGTTAAAAGAGAGTTAATCAAATGAACAAAAATAATTAAACTACTGAAGAAAAAGGAACATAAAAACAGACCATTTAAGAGTCATGTTTGTTTGCATGTACCCTAAACTGCAAACAATATCTACTTTTATTGACTTCACAGAAGATTTTGCTTCAGATAAAACATTTTTCAGCCATAAAACAGCCATTACACCAAATGAAGTGTCACATTATCAACACATGAAACCAAAGGCACCTCAAAAAAAGATTTTTCACTGCTGAATAAAAAAATTGCCACGTTAAATCCAAGCATAAACATGTAATCTTTTACCCTGAAAATGAAAAAGGTGCTACCTTTCTTACTGCTGCCTCCCTGCAGGTCAGCAAGGCTGCTGTCCAGACTGCTGTCGCTGGGTCTCCTCTCCTTCTGAAGCAGCTTGTCAACACGCTGGATGATGCACTCCAGAGACTTATCCACGTTCAGCCACACCTTCTCCTGAAAGGAAAAAGACACGAGGCAATGTGCTCATTTGTTCGGAGTCATGTTAGAAAGGTTAAAAGGACTAATAGAGAAATTATAGTATGGAAAAGAATAGCGCCAGAGGGTAGAGAGGATGCACAAGAGATGAAATGAATCACATCAGTATGTAAACCACAGAACATGGCACAGCTTTGCTTGGCAAAATGTGATATGTAATGTGAGCTCTGACTTAATCACATAACTACAAACTCTTGTTTCAGGCTATTTGAATTATTTGTGTGTGTAAAAGTGGAAAAATTGAACTAAATAAATTAACTTACCCACTCCTCTTCATGCCAGTCTACATGCAATGAAGATCGGCTGTTGCGACCGCTCCACTTGGCTAGCAGCGTGTCCTGGTCATTACGGAGGACTACTTGTTCTGAGTCAGCGGAAGGAGATGCTTTGGAGGCGATGTACTCAGGCCGTGCTGCGTTTAGGGCCTGAATGGCTGATGCCAGAAGCTTACAGTCACATACTGTCACCAATTGACGAGTCTGAGAGGGAGAGGAGAAGGTATCCGGTCTAGCTCCTCAGCAACATAGGCGATACATGGATATAGATAAAACAATAAAGTAAAATACCTTGTCAGCCAGAATAGCGAGTGTCCTCTCCAGTCCGCTGGCAGATCGATCCTTGGCGGCTCGGGAAAGCCTCTCAGCGTAGTAGCTGACCTGAGTCTTCAGCGTGTTTATGTGGGCGATGATCTCTTTGGCTCTGACGATGTCCTGGGGTATGTAGACGATGGACTGCGAGCTGGAGAGGGCGCTGCTGCAGAAAGTAAAGACCTGCTGTTTTAGCAGCGCGCCTATATCCGAATGTATGCTGATGACACTCTCTTATACCCTCAAAATGTAAAAAGTTGGCTGTTGATTCTTGGATTCCTGATACTATATCTCAATTGAGGTGAAGAAATACTACTTTTTTATGTCTAACAAATACTATTGTGTTTATGTTCCAGACATTAACAGACATAGATATAGATAGATAGATATAGATAGCATGCACATGCCTGTTCTGAACAACGGTACTAGTTAGTGGCTTAGGAAAATGTTCAAGTAACACAAAGACAACATGAAACTGCAATAAATATGGCTTGGGGTGATACCGTTCACTTCAGAAATTCAGATAGATCTATTTGAGATCTTATCAATACTTTTTTCCAAGTGTAGATAAATGTTTTTATGAGAGCAACTACTGAATTTACAAAATGAACGGTATTTCAACAAACTTTGTGTGTTATGTAAAATATCTGGATTACAGCAAAACATACATGTCAGTTAAATTTAAACTCAACATTGTTAATACCAAATGCATCATGTGTCATTATTTGTTTTACAAAAGCTTATGTGAAACATATTCATCCTAAATCTACTCACCAGTTCATCCAAAACGTTTGAAAATCATTAAACTTTGTTGACAACTCAAAGAAACATTCAAAGTATTTTTTTGTGGTGGTACAAAGCAGTGAGAGGCAAACAGTGTACGAACAAATGAAAACAAGCAAAGCGATGCAACAACTCACCATCCCTCCTCATATATGCTGATCAAAAAAGTAACAAAAACAAAATTAAGAGGAAGCCATAGGACTAAACTGCAGAGTCAATGCAATAGTTGAAGAAACAATGCATTCATTACAGAGCAGCCAAATCAAAGTATCTATGGGTCAAACCTGTTTAAACTATTTGAAACAATAGAAGTAAAATAAGGTATAAAGCCACAAATATGGAGCAGAAATCACTGTGACTGAGGGAAAAAAAAACATGCATTTTCATAGTAAATGGTCATTTTTGGTAAGGTAAGGCTGTGTACCAACTTACTGTTTCTTTGCCTCCTCAAATTTCTGGATAAGTTTCCTCAAACCGCTGTTTTTAAAGCCCTGGCAGTGAGCTGCCGGAGCGCCGATTGTTATCACATCATACGTGTGTTCTGGAGAGAAAGAGAACCAGAGGGGTTTTAAACAAGAAAACTCATTTGTGTGAATAGAAATGACCAGAGCGGTCCGGTATGTTCGTGTCTGTTTGTCCACGCGTGTTCTTCTCGTCTCACCAAAGCCCAGCTCATCTTGCACCCTCATCCTCTGAACGTGTAGGTTGGTTGGCATGAACTCAAGCTTCCTCTCTGCCTTCAGGTTACTGGCTTTGAACGATGGACCTGACATGAAGTAGGCAGAAAATGAGAGAACAACTGTGACAAACAAAACAGGAAACTTTTTTTTTTCTTGCTCTAAAACAGACATGGCAACAAAAGGACACTGAGAATTGTCTGTAGATTCTCACCTCTGTAGGCATTGAGGTCTGAGAGTGTCTCTTGGTATGCAAGTATTATGGTCTGGTACTGAGAGACGATCTGTCGTCGCAGATTCTCCCAGCACGGGGATAACTCTCCCAGCTCTTCCAGCTCACACACCCTTTAGACAAACAGTTTAAGAGCAGACTGTGTGCTTAAAGATCATCTGTTGTCATTGCACACTACTACGTCTAACTGTTATTACAGCTGCAACCTTTAGTTGAGTAACTGGCAAGCCAATCAAAGAAAATGAATTGTGAAGATTTTCTGGTTTATTCTCATGTGATTGTAAATTGAATATCTTTGGGTTTCAGGCTGTAGGTTTTGGGAGAATGGATGCTTTTTGTGTGATTTTTCAGTATTTTCCGGTATTTTAGAGACCAAAGTTTTACTCAAATCACTGAGAAAATAAACAGCAGATTAATTAAGAATATAACTGGAATAGACAGTACAAGAGAGACCATTTTGTTTGTTTGCTTGCATCAAATATCTTCCAAGAAAAAAAGTTAATACCTGATACTTAAAGGTGCAAATTGGCTAAATGATCAAATTTACTATCATTTTTCAGATGAAGTCTGGCATAACTCGCTTTTGAGGAATAATAACATTTGAAAAGTCAAAGAAAACGGCAGCAACTTTGGCACATCAATGCAACAAGAGCCTGATTTGAAATGTTGGACGTCCACATGTGTGTTTGTACCTGGCTGCGTCCTCCTCCAGCAGCAGCTTCACAAACTGTCTGGGAATGTTTAATGAGAGCACGCTCTCTGCCATTTGCTCCAGCACCCGCAGGTGGTTTCCATCAGTCGTGGGGAAGCGGTACATCCTGGACATCGTGCCTCCAAACACTGAAGCCACAAAACATTCAGCCTGGATTAGACTGTTGACATCAGATGGACCTCATGCAAGCCTGGTGTTAACTTAAGTTTTAACCTTGTTTTTGATTTAGCTTTTCTCTGTAAAGTTTTAGGAGTATAACATGCATGAACTGGACTGATACATAAGATAAGCAGTATGGTTAGTTATAGCTATTTAACCATACAGATAAAGTTACTATACAAGAAACATTCATGAAAAAACATATTGTAACATAAGAAAAAGATGAAAAGATTAAAATAAAACACAAAATCAAAAAGCAGAATGACAACAAAATAAGAAGAAATTAAAGAATAATATACATTTTATTCTGGGACACTGCAGTATTAACTTGCCTTTTTTCACTCAACAAACCCTCAGACATTTTCACATTTGTGCTATTTTTGCATCACAGATGTATCCCTGAGGTAAACAGATCCCTCCCACTTACCGGTGACAATCGATATATTTCTGCTTCATAATAAGATTTAGGTTCTGATTTATTGGTAAACATGGAGCCATGCTGGCTAAAGACGGAGATAATGGGAAGACAGGGCAGAGACAGAAGAGTGATTCCCTGTAATATTATTACCATATCTATTTTCTATTCCTTCATCTTTTGGACGGATTCTTTTATTTGGGTTATTCCCTGGATCATTTCTTTATTCTTTGACTTCTGGAGAATGTGGAGTTGTTGTGTGGATGTTCTTGAAGTGATCTTTTCATAAATTACTAAATAATGTCTTTGATAAGATATACAGTCAATAGTTTAGACAAAAATGCAGATATTCGTCAGTAAGAAAGATGATATTTTGAAACATTATCTTGTTTCTTAAAGGTCTTTTCTTTACCAATAGTACTATTTTTGTGAGCACATGACTGGATGATCTATTTAACATCCATGTATATTGTGAGTGGAACTGCTGTGGTGCTTCTTGCTTAAACTTCAGGCAAAAAATAAACCAGCAGTAAGCGAGACGGTGTGCTGGAGTTTTTCATTTTTATTGCAGACAGCTGCATCTAAAAAAAACAATAAAACCCCTGACAAGACCTAAAGCCTCAGCATTCAATAATTCTGCACCTTAATGAGCTGCCGGCTCTGCAATGGATTCGTTTTGGTTATTACTATTTCTTTGGTGTGGAAACGGCACTGGATCTGCCTTTTTGCGGCTAAATGGATGTTGAAGAGGTGAGAAACTCCTGGATCCAAATCTTTACTGAAATCTAATTTCAGTGCCCACACACATGAAGGTGGGATGTATCTGAGCTGCCGTACCTGAGCGCAGCAGGGTGTCTTTGCATAGCGAAGCGTACTTGATTCGGACTCCCATCGACTCTGTGAGGCTCTCATCAACAGGCAGCACCGTCTGCAGGACACACACACACACACACACACACACACACACAAACACACAAACACACACACACACACACACACACACACGTATGGATGTTACACAGCAAGTTAATAGCCACCTCCACCTGCCTGTCCACTCGTTTAGGCCCACTCTCACCTACAGCACACTGACAGCGCTCCTACACGAAACAAATCCTCTGAGATAAAGCATGTTACTGCCTCGTGAGGCCCGTGTGATGTGTTTATCATGACATAAGGCAGGTGAAGTTGAATTAAGCAGCATGATACAAAGAGAAAGACAAACAGGAAACACACTTAGGAGAGGATGGCCATCGACTGTCACTACATTGTCCTGTTCGACTGTCATATTAAAACAATGTATTATACTATGTGAGTCCATGATTCTGTTTTTTCAAAATACAGAAATTAAATCTTAGTTTGTCCCTCGTAGCGCCTCTTACCCGGCCGTTGATGCTGTCTGGCAGGCGGCCGACCGACATCCTCTGATCTGCTCTCTCCTCCATCTGCCAGGCAGCGACAGTGACGTTCCCCACCCGCTCGTTCTCCGCTGATCTGCTCATCCAAACACATTCAAACATATGTACTGGATGTTTTTCATATGAATGCCAGATTTAACTAACAATTATTTCTATTGTCCATAAATCATATTTTGGAGTCCCCCCAAATAAGATATTCAATTTACAATGATATGCTGATTTGCTTAATAAATGTTTCATATTGTTAATGTTATAATGTTATAATGCTATTTGAGGATTTGAAAAAAAAAAACCATTTTATTATTAGTGCATTTATTAAATGACACAAGAACCAAATTACATTATATCTTATTATAATCTTGCAAATGAAACTGTTTCTCTTTAGCGTAAAGATATTTAAAGAGAAGGAAGTAAGGAAGGCAGAGCAGATTTTCATGTTGAATATTTCCTGCATATGGAAATAGAGTTCCTGTATTTCTTTATGTACATGCTGCACATTCTTAAGCTCTTTGGCATCTGTGGTTGACAGTTTAATGAACTCATTTTGGGGATCACAAGTATAAACCTTTTCTTATTAAGCTGTGATTAAGATGCACAAGAGTCAGGAAGGAACAATCTGTTTAGAACTGACAGAGAACAGAGACATTAACAACGCAGTACATCCTGTACTGTTATTAAGCAGCTACAAGACTAAAAGGTTACATCAGAATAACTAAACATCACCTATCAGCATCTAAAAATAATGAAAGGATTAACCTTTTTTAAAAGCAGCATAGAGAGAAGTGTGTGTTTGTTACCTCAGTTCGAGGTGTAATCTGTGGCTCCTCTCTTGCAATAACTCCTTCACTGGAAAAAGTGCTGATCCCAACATGTACATCTACAGAAACAGAAAGACAACATGATCAATACATTCGAATTCAGCTGCGTTCGTGTCTCTTCTTGACTCCACAGAACAGAAGCACAGACACGTCGCTCTAAAAGAGAAGAACAGGTCCTCCTCGTTATGAAACATTAAACCTAAGAGCTGCCTGAATGGATGTCAGCGCTCCGTGTCGTACCGTTCCCTGCGAGCGGTCCTTGACGTCGTACACGGCCAGCTTCACCTGCGTCTGCTGGTTGATGTTGGACTCCTGGAAGAAGGCGATGCTGCTGAGGAAGATGGGGTTACTGGTGCCCTGTGGACGGAGAACCAGCATTACTTCATGACAGGAGCACTTCAATAGAAAGTTAAGGTGAAAAACTACGCATGATCGAGTAAGACCATAAGTGGTGATGTGTGTCTCTAGCAGCATGACAGAAGGAGATGATCATGTTCCTTTTAAAAAGAAAACTGGAGCTGTGTGTTATTCTACAGAGACTTTTACAGAGATTTTACATTTTGAAGAATAAAATAAATAAAAAGAAAAACAAAAACTAATTGATTAAACCAGAACATCATTTCAACAAGGATTTGCTGCTTTTTTATCTTATGTGACATTTAACTGCATGTGTTTTGGCTTTGCAAACATTTTATAGACCAGCTAAATATTTTCTCAATTGCTTGATTAATCAATGATGCAAATTTACACAATATCTATAATTTTAAATGTATAATTACATGCTGAAGGCACCATAAAAATCTACTTATTTTTATGACACTATTTTTATTTGATTATTGTGATATTACTGTTATCATTATGATACTTAATATGCTTTATGTAAAATATCCCAATAAAAGTAAACCATTCATCTGTGGTATTGTCATTTCCTTCTGTTAAACGTGTGGTTGGACGTCAGTTGTCCTAAAAAGCTTTTCTAAAAGTATGTGGTTGTAGTTCTATGTATTCATTTTGCCCTCGTCCTACACCTGCTGATGGAAGAACATGGACGAGGGAGATGTAGGTGGAGACAATCAGTCCTCTACAGGCCCCCCACACTGTTGAGTGATGAAATGAAATCTCTCTCCAAATCAGACATTTTTACATCTTTCACCCAGGAATCATATGAATATAAATGATTCTCTAAGAGTCTGACCTCTATGACTTCGGTCTGGGCGTGTTTGGTCCAGAAGGCCTGTGGCGGTGTCGTGCAGCTCACTGCTACAAAGCTGTTGGGTTTTCGATCCAGAGCAGGAGTCAGCAGGTCTGTGCAGGCTGGACGACAAACACACAAACAGGTCGACGCGAAATGAGCCAAGAGGCACCAAAACGGACTCTCAGAAACCAAACTCGCGGTTTTGGCAGGACTCAAATATCTCTTACTAAATCTAAATTCACAGTAATGTTATACCTCATGTCAGTTTTTAAGACGTGTGTATTATCTTTGACCTTTACAACAGTAAAGTACCCAACGGTGATACCACTGACAGACAATAAATGATGAACTGATACTTTAGTGAATGGCCAATAAATTATTGATGAGCCCAAGTTGTTCTCATCAGCTGAAAGCCTGAATTGTTTTGAATGCAAGTTTTACTCACCCACACTGAACTCAAGCACAGGCTCATCTGGGTCCTGACTATTTCCTGGAAACAACCAACAAGTCACAAAAACATTAGACATCAGAGAGACACTTGAGGCACTTACAGGATAACTGAACTTAAACCTCAGCCCCATTTTTACATATCTAGGGTTTGAAAAAAGTACAAAAAGGTCTTTTAAAGTACTTTTAGTGGACGTACTATGATCAGGCGCAATTGCCCCAAATGATTATCTTACAGCTATTATAGTTTGTTGGTCGCCCATTCTTAACTGACGATGTGATGTGTTGACAGGTGATGAGCAGCCCTCAGGCCTCATTATGATCTGTTTCAGGCTCAAGAGTCTCTTGGCTCCCACACAAGCTTGACTCATTGCCAGCAGAGTGTAAGTGTGAGCAGGTAATTTTAGTTTAGTGGTGCTGAGAGCGGTTAACCTTAATGGCAGGTCGTGTTTATACTGAGCCTCTCTTCATTTTTAGTTTACTTCTCTTATATTTTTATTACACTATAAGTGACATTCAAATAGAGAAAGAAGGAGGGAAACAAACAAGCAAACAGAAAGAAAAAGAAAAAGCTGAAACGAACGGTCGATTAATTGACTGACTGATTGATCGACAGGATGGTCGATTAAGTAATTTTAAAGCAAAAATTCTCTTGGTTCAGTTCCTCCTTTGAGAGGATTTGCAGCTTTTGACTGAATCTGTTTGGGTTTTGGATATTTGAAGACTTTTTTCTCTGTTTTTTTTAGAGATGTCAGCTTCAATTAATTGAAAATAGTCTCCATTTTAAGTGATACTGAAAATATCTGTTAGCAGCAGTTACAATTTCCGCTGTGATAACTTGAAATTATTAACCTTGACAATGATGTCCTATTCAATGTTATTTACTTTGTTGCTCATAAAAAGGGACACGATCTTAGTTTTAACATCTCTGTTTTATGACATCTAGTCTTTTTCATCTTAGCTTTACTTCACCTCAGTTTTTGCCTTTAGGACGGCACCAGACTTAAGATATTTTTAGACAGATAAAGGTCGGGTTCATTATCACGTTCCAGCCTTTCTCTGTGGAGAATCAAGGTTCCCGTCACCTGCGAGAGCCAGGCCGATCATCTCGTTGGACAGCTCGAATGTGTTGGCCCGGTACACCGACCACGGCCTCTGCTTCTGGGAGCCACGCTCTCTGACCCCCTCCATGCCGGTCTGGGAAGAGCGGGCGACGGCAGGAGGCCTGAACACACACCCTCGCACACACAGTCACGCACTCCCATGTGATGTGCCCCTCTTTCTGCGCTGATCCACGGCTGCTCCAGGAAGCGCTTCACCTCTCTGAGCGGAAAGAGAAGAGGAGGAGGAAGGTCAGATTAATATGACATCATTTTTTTGTTAATCAAGCAGGTTTTCAGAGGGTTTCACTGGGCCAACATTTGCTTTATCCCCCAGTACTTTGAAATACATAAAATGAAGTTAAAATATAAAAACAACCTTCATTCTATTATCTAATATCATTAATATCAGATATGTATTGCCGTGTATATCAACTACAGCAATAAAAGCTGTATTAGCAGCATATACAAAATGGAATATGTTTAAAAGGAGCTTTACAGTAACATATAACACATCATTATAAAAAATTCATGTGGTCAGTGATGCTAAAGTGAGTGCCTACACCTGCAGCAGTAGGAGCGGAACAGAAATTAGGAACAAAGTACAGAAAGTAAGATCAGGCACAAAACAGACACACAGCAAACAAGACAGAAAGGACCTTTCTAAGTATCAACTGTTAAGGTCAAGCAAACCAATCTGTACTCACATTTGCCACCTACACAATCAGCAGCATGTTTTATATTCTAACTCTGTGCTCATATTCCATTAAAACCTGGACTGGTTCTGTAGCTGGAGGAATCGAATGTGGATCAATAAAGTATCTTGTTAGCATGTTAAATGAAGGAGAAAGAGGAGACAGAAAAGGGAGAGTAAAACCTTTACATTAATCGGATGGTGCTTGAACATGTCAGTGTCATGTCTGGATGAACACCCTGGTCAAGTGAGCCACAAGGACAACATTTAACATCACTCTTCATTTAACAGATTTTGTTTTTCCGAGTCTGAGTTTCTGAGTCCGAAACCCTTCTGGCAGTTTCTCCCTTCATTTTTAAGGCTCAATTCAAGCTGCAGCTGCGTGGATGCTTTACATACACCATGTGAGCAAATCCTCAGAGAACAGAAAACACTCCTCTTTCTCGCCATCGTAACATCTTTATCTCCCCGCTGTTCCCCGACTTGATGGGCGGCTACTGGAGCAGAAGGGCAAACACATACATATGTTTAGATGTATTTATAGACGGGGAAAGACAGAGGCACGTGTGTGTTAGCGTGCGACTGGGCATCATCTGTCAGCCACAGCATCAGCACGTGTGTTTGGGTTTTCTGCAGTGTGTTTATTTGCATTTGTGTTTTCAGCCCACTTATACACCAAGAAATTTGCATTTTATGTGCCTTCTATTCTCGCTAGAAGAGCGAGTGTTATGTATGTTGAGGTTGCTAAGAGACTGTAAGTTTGCTCTGTATTTTTTATTCTTTTATTTCCTTTGCCCTTCTTTTTCTTTACTTTTATCTGTCTCCTAAAAGATGCCTCTTCTACATCCTCGTCTCTTCTTTGTTTCACCTGAGTTCTACCTTCCTCTGTCTAAACTTTTTCTGCTCTAATTCCCCCTATTTTCCTCTCTCCCCAACCTAAATCTTTTGGGATTTGTTTCCCTGTGGACGAACAACTGCCCCGGTCTTCCCTTCTCTCCTGCTTCCGCTCCCTCTGTCCCATTTCGTTAAAGAGCAATTAGCCTATTTGCAGGAAAGCAGCAAACGCAAGGGACAGTAGTTGGCTCGAATGGAGAGGCACCGTGGTCTAGTTAGACAATACACAGATGGAGATCTCTGAGGTCTATTTTGGTAGGATTTTGCTCTATTTATTGTAGAATAATGTGCTTCAGTGATTCAGGTTTGGGTCAAAGTTACAGTAAGAAGGAAAACATCACAGAAATTCAGTGTTTTCCTCATGCAGACACAGTTTACTTGGTGTTTTGTGGTTTAGTCTGTTGACACAGTGAAACACACCTTTGTACAGGCTAAGCTCTGTTACAAACTGGGCTCTGAACATTTCATCTTTTACAAATATCCCTTCAGAGCGATCTCATTTTAACGGTGGTTCTGGGTCAATAGTTGGTGGCCTACTTCCTGATATGTGGTCCATCGCTGGCGGTGCCTGATACGTCCCAGCTCAGACATGTGCCCTACATCTGTCACTGCAAACATCTGGAGCACCACCTGAAGTCCTTTCTCGATGGAGGAGAAACTACCTGATTTACATGATCATTTGAATGTATTTACATTTCTCTGTGCGCCCGAGCTGATCTGTTTTGGTTCTGCTTGCTGCTGCAGCTCCGCATTTGCCTCTTTGAAACAGTGTTTCCGTTGCAAAGAAACCTTACGGGTGTGTCAATGATCAGACCTGAGTCACTGACAAAGAATCCATGCCTCTAAATATGCGATTTAGCTAATTTTTTTAGACCCACCAAAAAGTTTTTACTGCTTTTTCATTGCCGGTAACACACAACAATGGATAAGAAGAGTATCCCTCTGAATCGGTCCGTTAGTCCAGACCAACTTGAGCCCCGTTATGACTAAACATAAAATATGTGAGTATGCCGAGTTATGGAATCCTGTCTGTTAGTATTACACACTGCTGTGCAGTGTTTTAACGTGTTAAGCCTTTAAACTCAGGGCTTTTCTGAATTCCTGCTTACACACAACTCGACACACCTGAATATCTCATTCCCATCTCTCTGACAAAAGACACACCGACAGCAGAGGTACAGAGCCTCCGTTGGCACATGTTGACTACTGAAATGTAAATATGCAGGAGACAGAAGAGCCACAGCATCGGAGGAATGGGAGGAAAATGTGGAGACAGGATGACAAAGCTAAATAACTAGAACCTCTTGAGCAGGCGACATTCATGCCATATCTTCTGGGGGGAGTATGGAGTTGTTTGTGCAGTTATTCAATATTAATGTAACAACATGAGCTTTGACAGCAGGGTTGGAGGCAAACACAGGCAGGCACGTACTCCTCTGTGCTTAGATGGAGCCGGGGTCTCCACAAACACTCAGTTGTCAGCCTGTAGGGTCTTTAAGCTGAGTGTTATGCTGATGAGCAGAGTAAACAGAAAAGAGATGTAAAAAAAAAAGGACTGTGTGTGTGTGGGAGAGAGAGGCAGGCTTTAGACACTAAGACTGAAGTGAGGAAAAGAAATGGGTTACCTTAAGTTTAAAAGGACTATAGGGGAGTTTTCTTCAATGCTGTCCCTCAGCTATCGGACTCCTCTAACCTTTACTTGAAGCTGCTTTGTGTAATCCTGGTCTCTCTCTAGCTCACGAGCCCAAACATGTTGACTGAGGAGACAAACACCAAGAGCATCAGTTACAGCTACAAAGAGAGACAGTATTTACATGACAGTCAAACACTAAACAGAACCCGTTTAACGGTAAGTAGGAAGTGAAATATCAATCCATTAAGTCTACATTTGGGCTGGTGTGTCTGAGAAAAAGAAGACAACATGGAGCCAGACGTGGAAAATACTGCACTAGTAGGGTTTTAACGTTAACACGGTTCAGAATATCTATAAATCTAAAATCTAAATCTATAAACAAAGTTATTAAAGCCCTTTTCAGTCAGAGACTACGTAACATTGGTGGTTTCATCTATCTGCTAAACGGATGCCTTTTTTGTTAATCTACCTCATTAAGATGAATCATGACCATTTACAGGAGCACGAAGCGTTTTGCTGGATTTTCATTTAATCATCCAAACAGCTGGGAGGAATTAACTTTAATCAGTTCTGGTTGTTTTAGGTTTATTTTTTAACCTTGTTTGAAGATGTGAGAAGAATCTCCTCAACAGCATGAAATTGACTCTTTCACAGACTTTAAAGTTTGTTAAATTGATTTTGAGATTCTGAGATATTAAATATATCACTATGATCATCGGTCTTTGTGCTTGTTTAATCTTGTGCTGCTGCTTTATGTGTTTTACATTAATCCGACGGAGTTCGCCTGTGAAATACACGTGAGTATGAATGTGTGTGCATGTACGCTGTTGGTCTCTTGCAGTCGTATCTAATCAGCTAAAAGGCTGGAAGTCAGCTGACACCTGAAATGTTTGTCAGGAGGAACATGGGACAGTAACGACCACTAACACAACCTGTGCTTTTATACAAGCTACAGTTTGTTTTAAAGCATCAGCGGGTTGAAGACTACAGCCGTCAGTGTGGCTCCAGCTCCGTCTCTCTACAGATTTATGAATCACATGACACACACACACACACACACAGTGCAGATCAAAGACTACACCTCTCAGCCATTGTGCTTCCTCTTCTATTGATATGTAAACAGTAAGTTCCTGCTAAAACATGTCTCTTTATACCAAAACATGCAGACAGCAGAGAAGACGTTCCTCTGGGTCAACGTCACAGGTGTAAAGTGTCCTGTAGCAGTAGAGGAAGGAAAAGCACGGGCTACACAGATTATAAAAACAATCAGCATGGATTTGGATGATTCAGAATATCAATCCTATTCATGGGAACGATTAAAACGTCAAATATAAACCCCACCTTCAGAATAAAAACAAGGTGGGTGGTTGGAAAGCTGCAGAGGCCATGCAGGTGTTTATTATAGTTAGTTATGTAGTTATTCATGTTGATGGAAATTAAAAGAGGTTGGCCAGTATAATGAGAACAAAAAAGACACTTTACTAAGTGCAATATAGCATAATATGCTGATAAAATCCTTTATTACATTAACTAAATGAATGACAATGAATTTCTTTGCTTGGATTCTGGTCTCACGTCAACATATTTCTCGAACCAGGTGCTCAGTTTAGCAATGTGTGCCTGCAGTTCATTGAAAAATGGTTTCAAACATGTTTTGCAGCACATTCACACGTATCTCTCTGTCGATATCTTTAGCCAAGCAAGTGCTGTGGCTCTTGGGAGGGCAATGCTGTTATTGATATTCCACCACTTTGCTCTACACTGAGATATCTGAACTAGTAGATGGTCTGGCACAACAATACGCAGAGATGTTCACGGCTCCCAGAGGATGCAAAAGCTTTGGCGATCTCCTCCTTTTTCTACTAGCACCACCGCCAACATGATACCTGCTCAGCATCAGCATGTTTTAGTCTTCTTTCCGCCATATGACCCCTGATGAGTCAAATAGTGAGAGCAAAACTAAAAATACTGAGACCAGCCTGTCTTAAAATAAAATCATTCTTCCTTTGCACACCAGACAGCTTTCTGTTGGAAATGTTTCATTCTGCTTTTCAAATTACCACATAAGCAAACATGAATGTGCTCAAGAAAATGATCAGACTTGATGCATCTCTGGTCTTTGTTTGCAAACCTAGAACAAAATTTCCAGACTCTCAGCCAACTGGAGTCACATTTTCCGATCTCAAAGCCAAAGATACACGCTGGTTCGACAGGGCTTTACGCGAGCACTTGCTTCCAAGTTTCCTTATCAAAAATGGGTTCGTACACATCACCCAGTTTCCAAAGGGTCAGCGGTTTGAGGGCCATCAACTTGAAGCTACTAGTTTGAGTTTTGTCAAATGTTTCAGAAATCCCAATAAAATTATCATCTTTCCTTTAGAGCAACAACTTCACCAAATATTTAGTGATTTAGTGCAAATCCCTTTCTGTATGACCTGCAACAGATGACAGATTTATCACCTCAAAACAGTAAAGTAATTTGGCACATCTGGGAATTCAGCATCTTCAGTATTCAGTCATTTGGTATCCAAAACAGTCCACTGACGCTAGAAAAAAAAATCCCGATAAGTGAAACTCTTCTCTGAGTCCACAGCAGCACAGAAACTTCGCTGAGAGGGAAAAGCTGCCATATAAGGGAGCTCCAAATTTAGCCTGGTGTGTCAGTGTATGTGTGTGTGTAGGTTTGTGAATCAAATTAATTGGGGCAGACACACACACACACACACACACACTATATGGGCAAGGGAAAATTTGGGCCAGAGCTCCTGACACATAAAACCCCAATCCAGGATTCTCAATGTGGATTTTTAGGGTTAATAAGGATGTAAACAGGAGGAAAGATCCATTAACAAAAGTAGCTTTCAAATGTAGAGAATTCAGTCTGTGGTCTGTTTTCTCATGCCGTCACCAACTAATATGGATGACTGCTTCTTCTTAGGGGTCACTTTGTGCTCATTTCTTCTTATTCTACATGTTTAGACTCAAGCGAACAACAGTCGGTGAGTCTTTTAATCACAACCGTAGCCATATCTGTATTTTAGTAATGTTTTTAGTTACCTAAACTTGAGGAGGCAGGTTGGGGATCTGTCACATGGGTTGTCCAAACAATCATGATCATCACAGTATCTGTTTATTAGCTGTTCTGGAGCCTTGGAGGGCATCACTGTAATAAATCTCAACTTTTAAACCAATGCGGACAGCAAGTGCTCGGACATCTGCATCTGCTCAGGAAGATCATGTGATACCAGTGAAAGCTCCAGAACAACTACTGAATGCAGGATTGTTTTTCATATGGGCAGTTTCAGACGGCCATGACAAATGGTTGGTTCAGGTGGGAGGACTTGTTGTAAGGCAGCTAGAATAAGATGAATAAGTTATACTTTGGCAGCACAAACATCAGGTATCTAAGGACCAGCTTTAAGAAGAGCAGCAGTTAGTAACACACGAGGAAACTTTGGCAGAGTTTTAGGAGTCATATAGTTTGTAGATGGCATTGGCAACAAAGGTCCTTGCTGGTTTTCAAACCCCTTCATGTTTTCCTATGCTGTTCTTCTCTGCATGTGTATATTTTACGTGTACTTGTGGGCGTGTTGAAGCCTCTGTTTTAGTTTCATCCACTGGCAAGAAAAGGCAGACAAGGAGAAAGAGAGACAGAGTGCACGAGAGTGAGAGTCCAGTTTACCATACATGGTGAAACCCCATTTTACAGCTTCCTCTTTGCCAAGAGGCCTTTTGCACACTGAAGACAGGGCATCACACCACACGCTTCTGTGAATGTGTGTGTGTCTGATTACATCTCGTCTCAGACCGGACAAAGGCTATTTCCTGAATTTGGTTCACACAATATCCAACAGCAGACTAACAACAAAACAAAAACACAACAACATCCCATACGTTTATTTCTCGGCCGCGGATGCAGCAGATGGTTACTGCAAGTTGAGGCTCATAGATGATATAGAAAAACAGGTTTTTCTAAATACTTAGTGTTTTGTGTTTGCTTTTAAACCACATGCCTCTACAGTTTCTCAGTGTAAACAAACATTGCAGCATTCAACAGACAGAAGGGAAACTATTTGTTGTCTTGATTATTCAAAGTATTAAATCGTCTATTAAATGTCATAAAGCAGCAAAAACCGTCCAATCCCAGTCCAAAGTGATGACTTCAAATGTCTTGTTTTGTCCCGCCTAGAGTAGTATAGAAGTATAAAATAAAGTATAAAACTTTTAGGTGACACCATGAGGCTTGTGTTTATTTCTCACTCATCTCAGCTGATCCCAGTTTAAGGAGAAACTGCTAGGTTTAGAGCTAAAAAATACAAGTTAAACTTTTCCAGTTCGGTCCTGAACCACCATCAAGAGGAGGCTGTGATGTGTATCTGAGGATTAGAAATATGAGACCTTGTGATCAATATAACATCTGTGTCTGGAGCCTTCCTTTAATGTTATGGAGGGTCTCATAAGGGTCGTGCCTTCTGCAGTGCAAAACCAATTTATTTCACTCCAACTCTTTCATTTCTACAATAAAAGGCTAGTTTTAATTGGCTTTAAAAAGTCAAACCTCTGATCTGTGCAGAAGTTCGTTTCCATCACACAGTCAAGCCACGATAAATCTACAATGACGTGCAGTCTGGCTGATTTAAGAAGTGCTTCAATGAATTATTGAAATTCAGTCATTCTAAAGCCTTAAAGTTTTTAAACTTTCTTTAAGTACAGCTCCCAATAAAAAAAAGACAGTTTTCCACAGGATTTCAGTGCAGCTGGTGTAAAATCAAGTCTCATTTTGATTCAAATCTATACAATATGCAACTTATCATAAAAGGATCGAGATGTTTTGGATAAGGAGATAACAGAGGAAAGAAAAACACTGGTAGCCTCTATCTCACATTGACAGTTAGTGTTTCAGCACAGACACAAACAAGGAGAGATTATCTGTCTGTTTAGACATTCTCAAACATAAAGCTGACACCAGACTGAAAGGTTTACTGGAGAATCTTCTGTTTAACTTCTGAATAGTTTCACTGGTAGAGGACAAAGAGATTCAGAGAGACTCATTGATTCTGAAATCTAACATCTATGTCGTAACGCAATTTCAAGGCAAACAATCTTGAAGTTTCCTTGTTGTGTTCACCAACAAACCACCGGCTGACATGTGAAATGTGAGCAAAGTGCACAGCAGCCGTCTGACTGCTCTGCTCTTTTCTTGGGTTTCATGGGAACCTTCACTGTGACACATGATTATCATTCTTCTTGCCTGACTGGGTTACAAATTGACAGCAATTATTGTCTCTCTCTGGTGCCTCATAGTTTAAGTTATGAGCGATGAAGAGATTAAGTTCAAGCCATGACATTAAAAAAAACATAATCCTACCTCCAATGAAAAATAAAGTGAGTCCAGTAAGTCCTGTTTGCTTGTTAGCATAGAGAACATTTCTTCTTATATCTTCTTTCTCAGTTTTTTTAGGGCTGCACTCAACAAACCTACTTAACTTTAGTTGATGAAAAGAGTCTCAGTCCGTTTTCATTGGTTGGTTTGTTGCAGGAAAAGTAGGTCGATTCTTTTTTGTGGCTGGACTGTGGATGAAGTGCTAGCGGGCATCTAATTTGAAAGACACAGGAAGTGGCCACACTCTGCATTAGTGTTTCCACGGCTGGTTCCTGCGGTTACTGCATTATGATTATTATTATGTACAGTTAGCTTATTTGTCATCATTTCCAGAGGGTAGAGCCGTGTTATACGGTGGTGAAATAAATTCATCACATGATCAGGTGGTTTCCTGGTTGCTCCGACACATTCAGAAACATTCCCACTTCTGCTGCTGCGGCCGCTGACTGGCAGCTCGCGTCATAAGTGCGCCTGTAATATTTATATTTCAAAGTGATCCTGGTTTTCTGTAATTTAGCACAGTATCAATGAAACGAAACCACGACCAGTAAACTAGAAAAATCTTTGGTCGAGGGAGCTTAAACCTGGGACATGAACCCCACGATGGTCCTGCTCTCTTGGTATTTGAGACCAAACATGTAAAGAAATTATTTTTAATTAATTGATTAGTCATCTGTCAAGTGAATCCCCCAAATAATCTAAATCCATCTTCTCCAACGTGATGATTTGCTGAATTTCTTTAAGTTTTAGACAGTTGAACAACTCAGCTTGAGCTCTTGGAAGCTGTCATGCATGGTTTTATTACTATTTTCAATCATTAGTGAATTAATAATGATATAGGCAGAGTTAGTGGCAGCCCTAATGACATGAAATTATGAGGGTGCTTTATCCACTCACAGTCTACTGAAGGGATGCAGGGGAGGAGGAGGTGAGCTGGTCCAGGTTCAGTGAGGATGATCTTCCAGACAACAGCAGCAGATGGTCACGAGCTGAAAAGACACGAAACTGCAGGTTTTAGATGCAGGACGACAACTGTCTGCAGACTGTATGTAAACTGTCTACACAAGTTTATCTTTAAAAGACTACGATGGGAGATTAGATGTATGTTTTCATATCCTAGACACTTTTTTGTCCCTCAAGCCCAGTCAGTATTGGTTGAGAGGCCATCACTGCTTACTTCCTACCTCAAATTAAAGAAATAAAACAAAAAATGAAAGAGCAGTCCTGTCAAAAACAGATTTGCCCCCATGTTGCTCCAATAGAGGTGTCCCCTGTGTGTGTGTGTGTGTGTGTGTGGACTCCGTGGGTTAGGCGTTGGAATAAAGCATGAATAATTTCTTTAGAGGGACGGAGCAGCTGTAGCCCTTTCACATGAAAATGAGCCTCGCCCACACCCTCAAACACACACACACACACACACACACACACACACACACACACACACACACACACACACACACACACACACACACACACACACACACACACACACACACACACACACACACACACACACACACACACACACACACACACACACACACAGAGCTTTATTGAGTTTCTCCCCCTCACTCTCAGCCATGTCACTCTCGCCACACCACCAGCTTCTCACTTTATTCGAGTTACATTCTGACATGAGAATTAAACTGCGTGACACATACGACCAGCATTAGTTTCCACTGAAGCCAGCAAAGACGTAACCTTTGATCTCTAAATCAGAAAAGATCCATGACAGAGATCCAATTTACAGTCCAAACAAATTGCGATCATTTCCTCATACTGTTCATACAGAAGTTAATGTTGGCTTTGTCAGTTGGCTGGATAACACTTAGACGTGGCAATTAGTGGGTGTAAATATTTAGTAGCAGCTCATAAGGTGCCGCAAAATCTTAAAGATTACAAGATTAAACAAACATAGTGCATTAATTTTCCAGTTCAAGTTAAAACGTGATACTTTACAGCCTCATACTTAGCCTGCCTGCTAACAAAAGAAAATCATTTTACAGGAGATGTCCCAGAGCACAAGCACAATAGATTCACTTTTCACCAAACTGGTGACAGCGACAAACAGCACAAATGGAGAGCGCAACTGTCAGTCAGTGTGAGTGTGAAACTGCACCTTGCTTGAGTTAGCATCACTTCCTTCTGCTGTTTAAGGAAGTGTCTTAAAAGAGACAGCAGTAACCTTCAGTCTGCTTCTGTCTGAGTCTCACAAACACCTGACTGTAATTCATATCTGGCTCCTTTCTTACTACAATCATGGCTTTTAAATAACAATAACATGCGTCTGCTTTGAGCTGCATGTACTGTACACTTCTCTAAATTAATCACATGCAATAACAATAAAAAGGGCTAGAATGGCAGGTATATGAGTCAGAATTGCTCCCTAACTTGACTGAAACTTTAACCCTAAAGCCAAGTCTCAACTTTTAAACAGTCGGCTAAAGACACAAAACATGACCTCCCTCTAAAAGTCTACAACTGAAATTGGTCGTTTCGAAAGAGAAACGAGGAGAAACTCATTCTTGGTTAAATAATGCAAGAGATAAATAAAACCATACTGTTTATTAGAATATCCAGCATTGTTAGACATTAACATGATGGTAGCAGCATAATTATCTATCTTAACTTGAAGCTGAATAGGAAAAATGTTGGCTAGTCACAGCTTTAAATGCCACAGTTGTGAATTTCCTGCCTCATACCTGAAGTTCAACGTATGCTCACAGCAAATGTGCAGGGTGCCATTGAAGACGAGTGGGTTTTCACAGTTTAACCACAAACAATAGGAATCTTTTGTGGTTAGACATGGTGCAAGAGACAAAAAAGAAAAGAACAGTGTTTGAAGAGACGTGCTGAAAGCAGAAGTGAGCCGGCTGGGTCATGTTACGAGCCGCTCTTTGATTGGCTCTGAGGAGAAACTGCAAGCACCGGTTCCTGCAACATGAAGGGAGCAATCAATGAAGTCTCTCTGGCATGAAACAGGAGGTCCAAGCTGCTGCTTCAAAACTGATGGTGGAGAAGAGAATCTGCCAGTTTCCCTTTTGATAAAGTCGAAGACGTCTCTGTTCCCACTTTCATCCCTTTGACTTCTAATATTCCAGCCAAATCTGTTCACAGACTCATTTAGCGTGCTGCTACTGATGCAATACATGGAAACGTGTCCAGTCCAAACAGAACTACTTCTATTGAGTTTAGAGAGTATGAGCAACAGCAGAACAAACAATTCATTATCCCAATAAATAGCTAATGTAGACGTGTAATTCTTTAGTGCAGTAATAAGAATAGTCTGACTGGGCATCACTTCTAATCTTGGGCTACTCCAATAAAATGTACTATATTTTCTATATGTTAAAGTGTGCTCATTTTCACACCCTGTCTGTGAATGCATCACATCATCGGTGGGGATGATATCTGCAAATTACTCGGGTATTGGCTTGTTCCTGCTCCACACTACCGTTATTATATTGGCCTTTAAATATCAACTACCGGCCAATGTCTGTCCAATCGCTCCAACTGCTGTCGAGACATTTCAGTTAAAGTGAAATCTTTGAACCCCATTAGCAGCCATACATGTTTGTTACTGCAGAAGGAGAAAACATTACCAAACAGATCCATGTGTGACCGTGACCTCATCTGGTCTGAGGAGATGTGGGCATCAGCCAATGAATCATCAGAAAGAGGAGACAAAAACCAGAAGAAAAACAAAATGTGACTCCGACCAGTGAGTCACCTCGATGAAGTCAGACCAGCTCATTAGAAAGAACAGGACAGGTTTCTCTCTGATTGCTTAAAATAGCTATTTTACTGAGGGAATCTGGTGTTTTGCTTGCGGCAAAAGCAAAAACATTCTGGTGGCAGATGGTAGAAAAATGAGAGGACGATAACAAAATTTCAGCATGTGTGTAACACATCAAAAAAGACGCTCTTCTACCAAATGATTTAGAAAAGGGTGTACGTCTCATTCTGGACTCTAAATGTATTTACAGAGATTAAGTTTTTCAGAATAAAAGCGATCAAACAAGCTGTCAGGTCCGTTTCATGGCTCTGCCTCTGCTTGCATGAGAGGCCAGTGACTGAGTCTCTGGCCATCTGTGCCACAGTGATGCCAGGACCGACATTTGTCTGCCTCATTTGTCAGAGGCGTCATGTTTAACATCACGGCGCTTCAGGGCGTTCGCACTACAAAAACACAGGCTGAGAAACAAAACAAAGGCAACACGTGTCGCACGTACACACACAGACATGCACATTTAATTAAGACAGATCTGACATGTGCTACTATCCCAGTATAACTTTACTGGTATCTGGATGAGGCCTGTACACCCACATCCACCTTGGCGAACTGTCCAGTGGGTGTAACACTGCCCTTTTTTTTTTAGAGCTGGATTTCTCCGTCTTTGGTTGACATTTGCACTGCACACTCTAAACATTTATCTGATCCAGAAGTCCACAATTTGGTTCAGTTCAAACAGAAGTGAAGGAGGTCAGTCGTCATTAGCAGCATCTTTCTCACATGTGCAACAAATAGGTTTTTACAAGGAATAAAAAGGCATGTGCTGATAGAAACAATCTTTGAGTAGAGTGCTTTAGTGGTTTTAGTTTGTTTCCAGCCGGCGTTTATGGGAAAATCATGCAGCCTTTTCCATCTGAGGAGAAACAGCTGCTGAGCAAGCAAAGTACAGCACTATTTAGTATCTTAAAGTGCTCTGGGACAACATGAATATAACTGTCAAAGGATCAGGATCAATAACTGTGCAACATATTGCAAAAATCCTCCTACTAACAAAAAAATCTACAGCTAAAATGATCATTTTAAGTCAGAAAATGCCATACATTTAGTGCCTCAAGCATTTCAGTTGTGATGATTTGCTGCCTTTATGTGATAACACACTGAATTCACAGTATTTAAGTTTGAAGCTGTGTAGATCAGAACAAACATGCCATTTGAAGACATCACTTTGAGCTTTTTTTTTTTAATCTTAGACCAAAATCTAGGAAAAATCCAAAAATAATAAGAAAAATTTAGAAAATAATATCCAACAATGAAGTAAAAAATATTGAAAACAATATCCAAAATTTAGAAAATAATATCCACAAATATCATAAATATAGACAATATCCAAAAAGTAGAAAGTAATCATGTCACTATTTGTCAATATTTTCATTCATCTCACACTCTCCCAGCTTATGTGCATTCCCACATGACAGTACATGTGAACTGTACACTGTGGCTAAACATGCTACTTTATCTAGCACTGAAACTGTACCACAGCACTGACTGAGCTAGTTAACGTGTCCATATTGTCTCAGCACAGCATCGTTTTGCAGCAAGGGCTTCTATGATTGGTTAACAGATGACCAATTAGCATACAGCATGATTGTGCATTTTCCCCCAAATGCCCAAATGCAGCCCAGAAGACATAAAAGAGGCATCAAGGTTCAAATCTGTGGTCAAGTGTGTTTGTACGACATCAGTGTGTCAGGGTGAAGATGGCAGCCTGAGTTTACACACATACCCGAGGATGTCTGCGCTGCTCTGCCTGCTGCTGAAGGATGTAAACAAACTCACGCTGCAGACGCCGTCACGAGGCAAAGGGACTGCAGCTGCCGCCAGAGCACGCCCTCTCCTCTTCCTCCTGCTTCCCATCTCTCTTCCTCTCCTCCTCATCCTTTACTCTCTCCCCCAGCAGCTTGCTGCTTCCCAAACGTCCGAGCCAATTAACTCTCTCTCTGCCTGGTCTGCAGCAAAAGCAGCTTCATCTCTTCCACGAGGGACTTAACAAAAGCTGGGCGTTACAACCTCCATGAGGGATGGATTTATTGCAGGATGGTTGTATTTCCTACATTAGTTTCTGTTAGATGAATCTAATGTGAGGGTTTGCTGCATTTCTCCGTTTTATATCATGGTTAAGTAAATACCTTGAAAACTTCACCATGGGGATTGGGAAATTATGCAAGGATTCGTTTTGCTTTTGATATTTTAGTAATAGAAAAACATTCATGGGCCAAGGAACATCATTTTTAAATATAAATAGAACATAGAAGCCAAAGTTGTCAAAATGTTAAATGTGTCAAGGAAAATACTCTAAAACTGGCAAAATATGAATGAAACACAAACAATATCTCTTTAAATTAAATAATTAGCAAATCTGACTTGAGATTTGATGTTTAACAGTTTGATGCTTGGTGTCCATAATAAAAAAAAGCTGATACCCAACCACTTTAATCTTACTGTGTATATCGAAATAATCAACTGATAGTTTGAGCTCCACATTGAAGGATGTTGTTTTGAGCAGCCGAAGGGGTTCAGCGTCACTGATCTAAAAATAACTGGCTGGATCCACGATATATTGATTTAAAAACTTTTAAAACTGCATCAAAACCACTTATATATATATCAGATTCCTGAGTGAAATGCTTCATACATGATGATGGCAGGTGCACAGAAACCAGACGAATCACATTTTGTGCCAGGTGGCGGTCCTATATTTGACACACACACACACACACACACACACACACAGACACACACACTTCACTCTTCTTTTTGATGCCTCTCCATTTTCCCCAAAGCTCATCAATAATTAATCTGACTGTTGCATGAGAGCATCAGTGGGCCGGTGTGTCTGTGTACTGGTAGCCAGACCGTCTCAGCTGGACACACTCTGCAACACGAGTGTGTGTGTGTGTGTGTGTGTGTGTTTGCATATGAGCTCACAATTTAAAAGGAGAGAAGGAAAAAAGAAAGATGTCTGGAGATGTTAACAGCTTCTGTTAAGTATTGAGCATAAAGCTGCCAAATTGGAGGCTGAGATGAAATAAAGAGCTCATGGAGAAACTACAGAATCATTTCTTCCTCGTGTGAGTCTTTATTTCTTCGTCCTGACTCAAGGTATTTAAACATAAATGAGAAAACCATATTTGTTTCCCCATTTATTTTCCACTTTGACAGCAAATAATCAAACAGTTTCGGTAGGACAGTAACTGTGAAATGAATGCTGAAATTAAATAAACGTTGTTTCTTGTATTTAACTCAACTTGAATTCTTCTTGTCTGTTTTATTTACAGCTTTAATTAACTTGTTTCAGTTATTTCTTAAGAAAAACTGGCAAAAATCCTCTGGTTTCAGTCTCTCAAATATGAATATTTTCTGTCTTAGATACTTTTGTATTGTCTTTGGCTCTTTGAGAAAATAAGACAATAATCTAATAGATAAGCACTAGCTGCATATATATTATTCTGTTTTACTTATTTGTTCTTACATTTGATGGTTGGGGAACAAGCTGTTATCTTTATTGTGTTCTTATTGTAATTATTGACTTTATTTTCACATATATTTTATGTAGCTCCAGATCTGCACTGTAACACAAACGTTTTGTAACATGCTTCCTGTGTAAATATAACCTGATGAGAATGATTATGAAGCGATCTGTTTTGGTGAGGAGGATGACACATCTCATTAACAGCCCACTGGGTCCACCTGAGTCTCCTCATCACATCAGCTCCACGTTTCTCCTCATCCGCCGTTTGGAAGCGGGCACGCAGTGAGACGGCAGCGGCATCTGTCGCTAACGCACGTGTCCGCCGGCAGGCCACATGGAGAGGAAGACACAGACGAGGGTGAATCAACAGGCTTCTGCACGACCCTCTTGAGCTGAGTGGGGGAGTTTGATGAGTCAACACACACACACACACACACACAAAGCAGAGATAGAGGAGAACACTGACCATGTGATTTCCAATGAAATCTCACTCCATCAATACAGCTCAGACAGAATCAATGACCTGCAATATGGCAAAAAAAGAAGCCTCAAGTCTGAAACCTGTTCCATCAAGCTGATAAACAACAAAAGTCACTACATGACTGACAGGAAGCAAACCAGCAACTGTTTTAATAATCGATTCATCGTTTCAAGCACAAATGCCAAATAATCTCTGGTTCCAGCTTCTCAAATGTAAAAATGTCCTGCTTTTCTGTGCCATACATGCTAATAAACCTAAAATTGTTAAGTGCCAGCGTAGATGTCAGTAAGTGGTTGGTCCATTTGACATCAAACAAATCCGTTAATTGTCATCAAAGGCCAAAAAGACAGAAAGAGAGAAATCTGGACAATAACTGTGGAAACTAGTCACAGATTCACATCAGGGATGCTGTTTGTGCATGTAACACTTGGCCACAGGAACACCCTGACACATTTAATGTCGGTGTTATCAGAGTGAACAAAGCGTCTTTAACATTCACACCATGTCCCACTGCCTTAAACCTGGCTGGTCTGAGCCGAGGAAAGACTGATGATTGGGTCGGGCAGACGGAGAGAGTGACGAGCAGTGATTTATGTGGAAGTGCAGGAGGAAATGGAAATAGTAGGGTTTCTTCCAGGACTACACAGAGTACAAGACAGACACAGAAAAGTGCAGATAGATGGTACAGAGCAAAAGTGCAGAATGACTTTTAGGTTGTTGGATTTACAGCAAAAACAAGGGGGTTTAAGTGGTGTTTAAATAAATGGTTGCCATGTCTGAGGCAGCGTTAAAGGGAGCCTATACACATAGCTGCCATAAGTATGATATAATCCATCAAGCATGACAGCTGAGGCAGCTCCACTCTCTGAACAAAGCCAAAGCCAAAGCTAGTTTAGATTATTCTGTCACATGCTGAAGAAAACCTGACTTGACTTGACAAAACTTTGTGCACATTCAGCAACAACTTGGACACGTTCAACCCTCAAATCACGGCAGCAGGTCATTGTTTTCCAGCAGGTCACTCTCCTTCCTCATGAAGAGCACCATCAGCTCTTGGAAATCGATGTCCACCACGCTGACCTTGACTCCCGAAACTCAACACCTCCCCAGCAGAGAGACTGCAGTGAAGTGTGTGCAAAAATCATGCAAACTCACACACACACACATACAAAACTCAGCACATGTGCACATCCACAGTGCTGACACAACCATCATGCACACACACACATACACATACACACTCATGCATTACACCACGAAATGACACCAATCCGTGTGTGTGGTTGTTGGTAACAGGATGATTGGTGAGCCTGTCCAACCATGACATGGCAGTAAATATTGAATGTTTACACTCTCACACACACAGGCATGGAGGAAAATGCACCTTTTCCCAAACTAAGTTACATAATAGCAGCAGCAGCAGTGTTTCTCAGCCTCAGGGAGCCACTTGCACATGAGATTTTACACATAACATGCTACTTTACCTCCATTAATACCAAAATACAACCTCATTTCATGCATTTTCTCTCCTTTCTGCTGACTCTCTACGTCCTGTCCTGCTCCTGGCGTTAGTCCGCGGGGCTCCACTGCTTCCTGTGTCCTTATATTTATGAGTTATGTGCCAAAAATGTGATCCAACTCTGTATAGTTGACTAAAATGCGTGCTAACAAACTCAGGGTTCCGTTTTCCCAACTTAGCGCAAACACCGACTGTATAAACACCAACAACGCCGCAGACGTTAGCTTAGAAAAACCGTCATTCCGCTTCGCATTTTGAGTTCAAATGAGCCACAAATAGCTGGTACTCACCAGTAAGGCTGCGTGTTGTGTCAAAATATCCGTGTGTTGGTTAAAAGACAACTGTTGGAGGGAGTGTGTCCTCAAACTGCCGCACTGTTCCTCTCTCTCTCTCTGTGTGTGTGTGTGTGTGTGTGTGTGTCTTCCTGACTGAAGCAGCGTCAGCCGCTGGACACGCCCCCTGCGTGAGCACGTTGTCTGTGTCATCACGCCGAGTCGTACGTACTACGTAATTCTTTTCAAAACAGTGAAAAAGGTGTGTTAAATGCTGTTCTGTAAAGTCCCACTGTTCCTGAAGGTGTTGAGCTAGGCATGTGAGTGGCTGAGAGTAGGAGGAGCGCGGGGCGAGAGTGTGTGCTTGACTGTGGTATGTGCGTGTGTTATTCCACCATCTACAGTATTTAATATTTAATTACAGATAAGTAAAAGTAAAATCAACAGTAAAATCAATGCAAACTAATTTAATCAGCTATCGTTCTTTGAAATAACACATAATATATATAGATACATACACATACACATATATTTTGACGTACCTGTACTTGCATTTAGTCAATTCATGCTACTTTATAGGTCTACTTACACTATATTGTACTTATTGTGCAATAGATTTATTCCAAGCAACCTCACTCTGTGCACTATACTTTTATATTCCACCCTTTCTTTCTTTTATATATTGTATATTAATCCTATGTTCATACTTCCTCCTGTTTAAATTGTGCATATTTTACATCTCATATTTATTTATTTATTGCTGTCCACTAGTTTTTTATTATCTATTGTTTTAGCGAACACTCTGCTTTGTTACCCTCTTTGCTGCTGAAACGCTGTATTCCCTGCCGTGGGACTAATAAAGGAATATGTTATGTTATGTTATCTTATCATATCTCTTTGGTGTATGACCCTTGCATAAAAGGATCCATTTGTTTATTAATTTGTAAGTTCTATCAATGAGCATCATAATGATACTCAAATCCTCCTCATGCAGAGCCTTTGTTCACGAGTAGAGTTGGCCTCTGTCGCCACCATGTGGACATTACTTGGTATTGCTGGTTAAAGTTTAAAACTTGAATTTCAAGAATTTCAAGCTTTGCTCTCAACCTGCAGTGTCCATGTCTGCTGTGGTTCATTTAAACACACGTAATTAAACTAAATCAGAGCAGGAGTTGGTTTTGTCTCACAGAAATAAACCAGCAACATAGTTCAGCTGTTGTGAGTCCTGATGAGCTCCACCCAGCAGGCAGGGCACATCGGTGATGTGACAAGCAGGTACAGCAACAGGTGAAACCAGTTGCACCTCAAACAGGATCCAGTTAAGACTGTTTAGACGGAGGACTTACCTGGTATAAACTTCAACATGAAGACATTCTTTCAGTAGAAACTTTGATATTTATTTGCTCCAGACATGGCAGCTGTTATTGCAAGTTTTTTAATGGCAACAGCCTCCTGAAGCTGCACAAAAGGCATTTTTCAATGTATTGGCTTCTGTATTTTCAGTATTTTATGACTCTCTTTGGAAATACTTGAGATCTGTGTCGACCGGTGGAAATGGGGACGTCTGTTTTGTGTGAAATGAGGACTGAGAGAGGAGTCTTTTACACGCTTCTGCTCCTCTTCCTCTGCTGTGTTGGAATGAAATGTGAGCTTCAGGACTCGAAACCTGCCGTGCCTCCGACCAACTTCCCTGTTGTCAAACCTTTCCACAATGAACCGCAGGCCTTCCCAGAGGAGGAGAGGGCCAGCCTTCCTGTGTTTACTATGGACTACCCTCGGATCCAGGTCCCCTTTGAGTTTACACTGTGGGTGCTGCTGGCCTCTTTCGCCAAAATTGGTACGTTTGGATGAAGCTCTTGCATTGAAAGTTTTGTTTGTGCATAAAGAAATGGGGATTGTATCAGAAACAGAGCTCAGAGTTCACATTTTTCACTGTCTTGTCTCCAGGTTTCCACGTTTACCATAAAATCACCATCTGGATCCCAGAGTCCTGCCTCCTGATCGGCATCGGCCTCATCGTTGGTGCCATCATGCACTCAGTGAAAGAGGAGCCCCCAGCCGTCCTCAACTCCAACGTCTTCTTCCTCTACATGCTTCCACCCATCGTCCTCGACAACGGCTACTTCATGCCCACGAGGCAGTTCTTCGAAAACGTCGGCACGGTGCTGTGGTACGCCGTGGTGGGAACTCTGTGGAACAGTGTCGGCATCGGGCTGTCCCTCTTCGCCATCTGCCAGTTTGAGGTGTTTGGACTTCAGGACATGAACCTGCAGGTCAGTGAAAGTCACAGGAAGCACAGGAGTGTGAAGATGCTCCTGCTGACTGAAAGGTCAAAGGTGATGTGGAGGGGAGTTTCACACCTCCTCTCTGCTGCTACGTAGTGGAGCCACAGTGGCACAAAGACGGCAAGGACACTATTGTAATGTACTATGAAGTTATAGCTCCCAATCTTTTTGCCTCATAACCCTTTAAAACAAAGAAATATCAACTGCTAGTCATGCATCTAAGGGAATATGAGAGACTTTCTTCCTTGTTTCATTAAAATAATAAGAGGATGTTTTTTTTTGGACAATAGTGTTTGGAATAAAAATGATAAATTTGATGTTAATGACTCAGATGTTGCTTAAAAACTAACAATAATGGGGAAAATATTTCTGGACTCATCAGAGAGCAGTTTAGACCACAGCCTCACCACAAGATCCATTTAGCAGCTCTTCTGGAGCTTTCAATCATATCTTATGTCATCATAGGTGATTGACAGCTATTGGTTCCAAGGTCAAGAATACATGTTAAAACTTTAGAGAAAAAGTCCTCGAAGTGCTCAGAAAATTTAAACATCTCCTACTCTACACCAACTGGGCTGAAGAAGACCATGTGATAGGATCAAAAGCTCCACAGCAGCTACTAAATGTACGTAGCGGAGAGATTCTGTTAGACAATGAAGAAAACTTGTTAAAGAAACTTGGTAACCTGCCTTTGCTGTCATGGAAAAGGAGGTTAATGCTCTCTAAATGTTAATCCATCATGTTGGTGCTCAAACCCTCACAGGAGGAACAAACTTTCTCTGTTTCTCTCGCTCCTCTGCAGGAGAACTTGCTGTTCGCCTCCATCATCTCGGCTGTGGACCCGGTGGCTGCGCTGAATGTGTTTGAGGACATTGGAGTCAATGAGCAGATATATATAGTCATATTTGGAGAGGGACTCTTCAACGATGCTGTCACTGTGGTGAGTGCAGGGGATGTTTGTTTATGTGGATCTATGAAAATATAAGAATAGATTGCTGTGCCATATAGTCACAGAATACTAATGAACGGGGTGAGATGGATAAAGTATTGCTCATGTGATATAAGCCTCACTTAGTTTAGATGCTAAGTTAAGTGTCTGACAGGTACACCTACCTTTTAATACACACGACTTATTACAAAGACATTTTAAGCCTATTTTTCTGTACAGTTTGCTGAGTTATAACCTCTAAAAGTATGCAGAATTAGTTATTAGCACCTCCTCTCAGTATTATAATCAACAAAAAACAAGGAACTATCACTGAATTACTTTGATACTGAAGAAAACTTAAAAATGTCATGATTCTTGAGCAAGTTCTGGAGTTATACAGAACCTATTCTTTCTGTGACTTCAAAGCAGACTTATGGATGTTTATGGATAGGCACAGCTCAACATAATCATATCCTCAGGAAGTGTAAACTCCTCTAAATGTTAAAATGTGTGTATCATGCCTCTCACAGTTTGAAAATCAGATTTTTTTCTCAACATCTTCCACCTGAATTCTGATCTTTTTGTGGTGGGGAAAAAGGGAAAACATTTTTTGTGGGATGATGAATGTTTGCAGCAGCAGGGCCCTCTTTAAATTCTGGAGACTGTAAGTAAATTAAACATTTCTGTAACAATAACTTAAGCAAAAAACAGCTGCCTTGCCCGGGGGCACGACAAAGACTGGATCCCTGTGCCCCTGCAGTTTTCCCCCCAGTCTAGTTTGGCCAGTTCCCCATTACTGAATGCCAGCCACAATAAACCCGCCTTTGCTTTGGCTGGGTTTCACTTGAGAGGCCAGTTTCACTCATCATTTCCTGATTGTCTCCAGGTCATATTGGCATGAACATTCAGCCTGACACAAAAGGAAAAGATGAACAGTTTCAACAATAGTGTGATTGGAGCAGATTCCTGAGTGATTTTAGAGTGGTTAAACCTGCTTGACAGCTGCTGTGTGTGAACTGTAGTTTACATGCAGTAATGATGTATTACTGTATGCACACTTTCTCCTGATCTCTTTACTCTCCGCAGGCACTCTACAGCATGTTCTCCTTTTTGGCAGACATGCCCGTTGTTGAATCCAGTGATGTGTTTCTGGGCATGACCCGGTTCTTTGTGGTGGCAGCCGGAGGCGTCCTCTTCGGCCTTCTGTTTGGATTCGTGGCTGCGTTCACCACACGTTTCACCCACAACGTCCGTCAGATCGAGCCCCTCTTCGTCTTCATGTACAGCTACCTGGCGTACCTGGTGGCTGAGTGCTTTGCCATCTCCAGCGTCTTGGCGTAAGCGTGGGCCGAACACAGCTGTCTCAAACAAAAGTACCAATACTGAAGTGTGAAACACTCAAGTTCTACTTGAACCAAAGTACAGAAGCAAAATATACTACTACTCATAAAGCAGAACGACTTATTGAATTATTATCACCCATATAATAACATGTAAGCAACATGTTAGTGGTCAAAATGGGGTAAAAAACAAAAGCACAATGTAATATGAGTGGAAGCATAAAGAAACAGAAAGGTGATAATAATGAACAGATTCTCTAAATGCCAATAAAAGGTGCTGAATTGCTTCCTCTACATAGTTAACTACAAGCCTCGGCTTCACAGTATATAATGTGACAGACACTTCACGCTAAGATATTAATCTTTAGCCTTCAAATGCTTTAGATGTTTGTACAACTTGCACAAACCTGCTCCTCCACCTGGTCCTTCACCTTCCGGCTGTGACACATGTTCAAAGCGTCATGTGATTCACCTCCACGAAGGTGTAACAAAGGTGGATAAAGTGCTCGCTCAGCGTCGAATATTTGTCAACCTTTAATTAAAAAGAGAACTAATTTTCTTATAATTTAACTATTTCATCCACTTTTTAAATGTAAACAAAGTTCATTTCTTCGTTTATATCTTATTTTCCATATTCTGCCCTTTAATTTCCCTCCATTTTGAAATACATGGACACATTTAGTCAAAATCTGATTAGTAGCATTTGAGATACTTTGCCGGATTAATAGTTTGAGAAGGGCTGATGATCATGATGATCTATATTGTGGTATATTTTTGGTCGTATGGTTTTTTTGGGGGCTTTATATTTGAGTTGACCACTTGGCCTGAAAGTTTCTCCTCCCTGCAGCATTATAACTTGTGCCATCACGATGAAGTACTACGTGGAGGAGAACGTGTCCCAGAGATCCTGCACCACCATCCGCCATGTTGTCAAGATGTTGGCCACCATCTCGGAAACCCTCATCTTCTTCTTCCTGGGTGTTGTTACCATAACGACTGAGCACGAGTGGAATTGGGCCTACATCCTGTTTACGCTGCTGTTTGCCTTCATCTGGAGAGGAATCGGTGAGAGGGTCCCGACAAAGCTTCCCATGATGCTTTCAGTCAGTCCCACTAACCAGACGGCTTTATTAAGCATTGCTTCTGTCCTCATTGTGTCCTGCAGGCATCCTGGTGCTGTCCCAGATCATCAACCCGTTCCGAACCATCCAGTTCACGTTGAAGGATCAGTTTGGCCTCTCCTACGGAGGCCTGCGAGGGGCAATCTGCTTTGCCCTGGCCTTCACGCTGCCTGATAGCATCAACAGAAAGGAGCTGTTTGTCACTGCTTCAATTGCCATAATTATATTCACCGTTTTCATACAAGTGAGACTGTTGTTCTGCAAACTCACCTTCATTTTGTATCATTTGAAATACAGCAGACCATCTTTGATCTGTATGGAAGATTTACGAAGCCTTAACATTTAACATTTTAGACAGTTTATTGTTGGAAGGTTATCAAAGACCAAAAGCAAGAGAGGAGGAAGCTCCCACATACTATCCTGTTACTTGCCAAAAACTTAAAATACAACGTTTCTGTCCCTGGACTTTCATCAGGTTTTCTCCAAAGAAGGTCAGATAAGTCAGGTGTTACCTGAACAGGATCTCAGGACTGAAACATTGAACGGTTTTTGCAAGTAGTAGAACAGTGTACGAGAGCTTCTCTTCTCTTGCTTTAGGACATTTCCTCCCTTGAGCCCACCCTTCTGAAAGTTTGGCCTCTATTAACTATTTGTTTTTCTATTGTCTTGTCAGGGCATCAGCATCCGTCCCATCATAGAATACATAAATATCAGGAGAACCAACAAAAACCTGAACACCATCAACGTAGAGATTCACACCAGGGCAAGTACCAGCTAACAAGCTGTTTTCTCACTTTAAAATACCTCTAATTCTTATTATTACTGGCTTCTGTGTGTAGCTGGTGAATTACATGACCTGTTTCACGCTTGTGCTTTGTCCAGGTGATGGAGCATCTTATTTGCGGTGTTGAGGACTTGTGTGGACAATGGAGCCACTATTACTGGAAAGACAAGTAGGATCTATCTATCTGAGTATTCAGTGTCAAGTTAGATTTTTAGAAAACAACACAAATTGAAAAAGAGTCATTTTATAATTGATATTATCTATTAATTAATGATTCATTTGGGACATGTGGGTTTCTTCCTGCAGATTTAGACTAATTTACTCAATTACTTTGATCAAAAGCTAAGACCACAAAGCTTGATACACCAATAGTGTGTGTTCCTTTGTCTTTGCATCAGGTTTAAGAAATTCAATGATCGTATTTTGAGGCGTATCCTGGTCCGGGACTACAAGGCTGAGTCCAGCATTGTGTCTCTGTACAAGAAACTGGAGCTGCAGAACGCCATCGAGTTACTGGACACACCTATGGGAGACCTTAGCGCGGCGCCATCTATCGTCTCTCTGCAGTAAGCTCAACAGACTGACCTGTTTTGTACTTTATCATTAAAAAAGACTAAATGTCCTTCTGTTAAGAGGAAAAACGTCTACATAATCATGTTTTTCCCTCCATAAAGTCTATATTTGTAATGATTTTGAGCCACATGCAGCAAAAATTATACTTATTAATGCATTAGAACAGTTTATTAGTGATGTGCAAGTCAATGTATTATTTAAAGTCTTAACACTAGACTCTGAAACTGTATCTGCTTACTTCGTGTCAGCATGAGTGCATCAGCCAAATGCATAAATGTTTATACTAAATCTAATTTGGCTCCAGCAGCTGATGATGCTATTTTTCCATCAGATGGAAATTGTCATCCCTTCCTAATTGCCACCCATCTTAATGTCGATTGCAATAACAAAACATTAGGCTTCACTTCAGCAATATCTCTCATTCACTTTTCTTTGCTGCTCCCGTCCCGCCAGAGACGAGAGGAAGGAGGCGTCTCGACCGAAGAAGAAGTTCATGGCAGCTGACGTGAGGAAAATGCAGGACATCCTCTCAAAGAACATGTACAAGATCAGACAGAAGGTACCAACACCTGCAGAGAAACCTTCCTTAAGAAGGGCTGAGATCAGTTATGTGGACTCTTGGGCTGTTTTTAATTACATTTTTTACCTGGAACCGTATGTGTGTGTAATATTGTATAAAGACATTTAAAATAAGGAAACAATAAGTGCACTTTCTCTCAGATACACCTTCCCAACTGTGATCTATGTTAAATGAATGCATTTTCTGTTTAACTGCTCAATTTTTTTGCTGGAATTTGTTTGCGGATTCTTACTTATTGGACGACACTGGAAAAATTCTATATTTTTCTTACAAATCCTGTGAAAAGACAAACATCACTCATGTGTTAGTCTGTCTCACAACACGTTCTGTCTTCCCCACGCTGTCTGCAGCACCCAGCCCTTCTTCTTTCTTCTTCTTCTTTTTTGAAAATAGCTGGATTTGTAGTGGACTATTTTCAGTGGTGGACTGATACAAATGTCTCTCCTTGTCTTCCAGACGATGGCTTACACCAACAAACACAGTCTGCCCGATGACAGCCGATCCAGGGAGATTCTGATTCGCCGCCACGCGAGTATCAGACGCAGCATCCGTGCTGGAAGTTTCCGTCAGCTGGTGCGTTTCTGTTTCAGGTGTCTATTTGCACCAGAATGCAAATAGCCAGTATTTTGGTTTTATTCTTGACAGTTTTCAGTTGCAGTTTAGTTAGGTTTAAGCACCAAACCTACTTGGTTAGGTTTACGAAAAGATGATGATTTGGGTTCAAATGATAAATCAAATACAAAAAGAAGAGGTAGAGGACATTAAACACTAAATATACTCTTTCCAACATACACCTGGGTGAAAATAGCTGCACTGGCTATTCCAGACCAGGTGTAAATAGCATTATTGGCTAATGACAGCTGGGTGCAAATAGCATCTACCTTAAGAATATGTTGCTACCTTTTTTCTCCTCTTGACCTTCACTCCTCCTCCTCCTCCTCCAGCCTGAGCAAAACATCCAGAAGTCTCAGAAGTACTACTCCCTCCAGGCTGGTGGAGATCTGGAGACAGCCTTTGCACTCAGAAGACGAAGTCATGGTCAGTTTGTTTTCATCAGATTAAAAAAAACAAGTTGGCTAAAAAGGAAACTAGATTATTTAAACTAAAAGAAACGCTCAAACGCTTGTGATATATTAGGTGGTGGCAGTGATGTGGACCATCACTCAGCCCGTCTCCAGTCCTCTGGTGTGACACCACGCTCCTCATCCCGCTCTCTAGTTCCTATGAGGAGGCTGAACACCATCAAGGAGTCTGGAAGTGCAGGGGAGCAGCCCACCGCTTCCACCCACCCACTCTCACCCTCTCCTGGGGTAGATGTTCTGGGCAACAGGGGTCCTGGAAGCCTGGGAGGGTCAAGCCTCAGAGGCAGGAGAGCGCCAGTTCCTGATCAGGTAGAGGGAGATGAAGACCCTAGTGACTTTGTACATACAGGAGACATGGAGGAACCAGTGCGTCCTCCTGGGCTGCCACCCCCTCCCGGCTGGGTGCCCGAGAACCAGCATCCCGGAGAAAATGGGGCAGGAAACCCCCTACTTAGACACTCGTCACTGAGGTCTCAACGCTCATGGAGATCATGACGGAGAGACAGTGAAGTATTTATGAATCAGGTCAGGTGGCCAAAATAATGGTCTGTTTGGTGAAAATGATATTCATGTCATGATTTTATCTGCCTTTTAATTATTTGGTTTTATCCACTGAGATTTAAAGAAGACATATTATGCAAAATGCTCTTTTTATTGTCTCCCCAGTGTGTCGACAAACCCTCAAACTACGAGAAAAGACCACCCTCTCTCCGTTTAGTTTCAGCCCCACTTGTGATGTCACACACATTGATCTATTGATCATATAACCTTGTTCAGCGTTAATATGAACCTGAAAATGTCTCTTTTAACTTAACCAGTGACATTACTACGTCGTTTGTATGATAAAAAACTGCTAAATACAATCTGCAGCACAAGTACCCCGACCAACTACTATGTTCACTATTATATATTTGCACACGACACAATTTTTAATTACATTGGAATATTGACAATGAGAATATATATATATATTGTTTTTTAATACGTTTTTTAATGATTAAATGTTGCTAAAAGTACTGTATGAAAATAAATGCAACAAACCTTGACATCCTTGTATTTACCCGATGCGTCTTTCCGTCTGTGCGCATGTTCAACATGAAAGAGTTCTAATAAACACAGAAGGATTAATGAGTGATTAGTTGAGACGCCAGTCAAGAGTCAACACAACACCTCCATTAAACAGTATGTCATATTGTTTAACTAACATTATGTACTGTACATTCATTTAAAGTACTTTACTGTACTATAAGTCATTTTACTTGCATGAGTGACACATATTTGTTGCTCAAAGTTGAATTTGGCAACATTTGCTCACATTTGCGTCACATCCCCTCATGTCTCTTTACTCGTGCCTTTGCATGTAATCGCCCAGCACTTCTCTTCACCTTTGATGTCAACACTAAGAAGACGCTGCATAGCTTTTGTGGTTTACTGAAGCGCTAAATGCTCATCACAGCATGACTAAAAGAACTATAAATAGTGTTAAGTAATATTGAAAATAAGTTATATCAAACAGCTGAAACTGCTGTGTCTACTTTTGTTTATTCCTCTTTTCCCATCCAATGAATTACATTTAATCAATAAAATCAAATGAATCGTATCAAATAAATCTAATAAATGTTATTATATTGAATTTAGACTTTTGGATTAGATTTTATCAAATTATATTAGATTAGAAATAAAAAACTAATTGTAACTCTTATTATAACATATTATCTTCCTTATCTGTTTCTTATACCACATCATTTTATCCCTGTAGCGTCTTATTGGTTTAACCTTCAGTCTTGCACTAAACAACCTCCTTATGTAAACTTTCCTCCAGTATGCAGATGCAGTTAGTTATTGCCTGATGCTTATGGGTATGGTGTTATGTTACACCATTGTATTCTACCATTTAAACAGTACATCTGAAACCAGGCGGAGGACCCACAGGTGCTATTAAACTCAGCAGGGAGGAGACGAAGCACTGAACATTTGCTGCCTCCTTTGCTTTAATGTGCTCTTTTATAAATCCATCTGACCCACCCAGTCTCATATCCGACACACAGAGACAGCACAAGATACACGAGATCTTTTCTTCTCCGCAGAGCTTTGTGCTAATCCTGTTTCTTAAATGTGCTTCAAAGAAACTCCAGGACTGAAACGGCATTTTGGAAACAACTTACTTTCTAACTTATCTGCTGACGCACAGGAAATGCACAAAATGTAGTTATACATGATGGGAAGAGTGTGTGAGTGGAAATGTTCAAATATTACGTGATGATTTTGTTTAAACCTGAAAAAAAAAATCAACATTTGCAAGAAATATATGTTTATTTTAGTCCCAAACCTTATTTTCTTAAACAAAAAGCCAGAAAAAGATGTTGTAACTCACTTTTCATCAATTGTTTTTGGGAATTTTTTTGACGCAGCTCAGAACAAAACAAGAATAAGTCAGATAGCAGGAAAATATCAACTTTTAAAAAGCTTAGATCATTTCTATGAATAAATCAATTCAGTACCCACGACCCTGAAGGATAAGCGGTATAGACAATGGATGGAAATCAGTTTAATTCATTTTATGTAACTGCCATTGTTTTTTGATGAATTGCATTTAATTGATTAATTACTTGTATTTAATTTAATCTAGGTAATTTATTTTCATTGATAAAATGTGATAAAATTCAAATGTAATGAACTTAATGAAATGTAGTCAATTAACTTTAATTTGATTGATCTAATTCTTTACTTTGGAGTGTATTTGATGTGAAATGCGGTGGAGTAGAAGTGGAAAAAATGCACCTGAAAAATTGCACTCGTGCTCCTGCAGGCACCATTTTCCTGGAAATCAAAAAAGAAGCAAACAAAAAAAACATTGTAAATGTCTTAGCACTTGTTGTAAAATTGTGTCATTAGCTAACAAGGAGCAAAAATAATGTTCTCACTAACTTAACCGGCAGTAAATCCTCCCATTGGCCGACAGCTCATTACGCTCCACTCTGCTTTGGGAAAGTGTTTGTCTTGATTACGCTCAGCTTCCTCGTCTCCTGCACAGCTGCTCTAATTAAAGATGTTCCACTACGATTAGTACCATTTCACTATTTACTGAAAATCACCACGGTATGAAATTAACATTTTCTGTAATGGGGAAAAGAAAAAAGAAAAGAACACACTCATCACAAATGCACAAATTGGAAATATTATGATAAGTGGAACCTATGGTGAAAATATGAAGATAAATATGCCAGTTAGAGTAGAGGACCGTGCTGTTACAGACCTGTGATCACACACACACACACACACACAAAGCCTGCGTACTGCTGTTTTTCTATGTCACATTATTGCCTGTTAAGGTCACATTTCAACTAAATATCCATTTATTCCCACCATTCCCACCAAGAGCAGGACAGTGAGGGAACCATGGTGGTTCAAGAGACCCAGAAATGCCACATTTTATCTTGAGTTTGTCTTGAGAGGATAATATTCCTATAATCCTTGTCTCTATTTTACACAGTTTGGATTTGAAATGACTGGTATCCACTAAAAGTCCACTAAAAGTGCTTGTTTTTGTGGCTGACAGGCTCAAATTGTTATTCTTAGTGTGGAGCAAAAACAAAAGTGTTGCGTTTATATTTTTGTTTGGTGTAGCTGGTTTGTGTTATCGTGTGCCTTTGGTGTCTTAAAGGGTTAATTCAGAATAAATGTAATATTTGAGTAACACACAATAAGGCAAACAAACTAACCAATCGAGGTGGCAGTAAACTGTTCTGTGTGGTAAAATTTCTATTTTTGTCAATGGAGTCTGGTGGATGTGAATCGAGCAATATAAGGATCTTTTGGACCAATTCCAAACCTTTTTGGACATACTAGTCATTTTGCGCTAAAAATATTAACATTCAAGAATAGGGCCTGTGGTTCCAGTGGTTAGTTGTGTTACCTTTCTGTATTAATATATCATATATTCAGATTTTCTGGGTAAACCGAAAATACACATTTGCATAAAGCACCATAAATCTTTAATGTAACTATTCACATCAATTTTTCCTTCATTTTCAAAACAGTTCTGGTTATTCTGAAACAGAAAAAATGCACAATAAATCCATATTTGAAGCTAATGAGAGACTTTGAAAGGCACAGAAAAAGCAGTTTTTGGCCTTGGACTGAAAGAGTTGATTAGACTTTCTGTCTAATGTGCCTGATGCAATTACAGCAGCACAATGTCTCACTTCTACTGAGGGATCTCTGGATTTCCAGGCATTAAAATATGATACATGGTGATGCTTCAAAGAGAAACGGGGATAATGAGCCTGATCATTATCACACACACTGGGGTAAACATAACAACCTTTATCAGGAACAGACCCTTTACAAAATTAAACAAATGAGCTGGAATACCTTAAAAATGGTATGCAGGTATAAGGAGCCACTATTAATTGGAGTCATTCACTAACATCTGTTTAACCGCTGTGTGTATGAGCAACGTGGGGCTTATTTCTGTTTGTATATAGTAACTTTATTCAACTTTAACTTGTGTGAGCTTCATTTACACGGTTCAAATTGCTGTAATTATTTTTTTCCTGTGGAAAAATCAAGCAATGACACTGTGGTTGTTTCCACTGCACGGGCATCCTACAGGAAGCTTTATTCTGACGGACTCCTCAGAGGGAACATAATCACGTTTTCCCCATTAGATGGGCACTTCACCATGTTTTCTTCACTGGAGGGGCGTCTTAGAGGGCACGTTTTCTTGCACAGTGCATTTTATCACGTTCTATCTACCATAGGGGCATCCAAGAGGTCAATCTTGCTTATGGGGGCAAAATCCAGCACTACTCTGCTCCCCATGCATGCAAACAAGACTTAACATGCAAGTTGGCACATAAAAATGGTGGAATTCAAATTTCTTGCATGCCTTCTTATCTTATAAAGAAGCCATTATTGATCAAACCCTCAGCAGAACATCCCCATTATGAACTTGTGTGTACATTAATTTCCACATCTTGGAGATAAAGACAGCACATCGGCGTCTGATCCAGTAGCTGTACACTTCCATAAAGACAATGAGCTGGAAACTGGCCCCCTCCTTTACAACCCTCGACATTTAGGAATGGAAATCCAATAGAAAGTGGCCTGGTGAGAGTTAATAATGTTAAAAGCTGTATATGCTCAATGAAAGCAATCATACTCGACAATAAATATGATTAGTGGCATGGAAAATAGCCACCTCATCAAATATGAATCATGCTCATACATTTTCAATAAGGGACAACAGTTTACTGTAACAAATAACAAGTCTGGGAAAGGGGCTGAAGATTCAACAAATACACATACATATGGATGTGAGGATTCATCATGGCGACATTCATAAATCTTTTATATAATGTTGGGAAATGAGGATTCTCACTAAAATGACTGATGGCACCATATTAAAGCAACTTAGTGAGTGCCCTTAGTACATATGTGCTAAGTCCAGATATTTCAAAGGTGCATCATCTCTTCTTCCAAGAAATTGAGAATTTAATTAAATTTCCTTAAAGTATGAAGAAGTAAAAGTACTCACGGAGCAGTAAAACGTTCCCTGTCAGTGTTTTCTTTGTATATCTCGTGTTTCTGGATGAATATTGCTGCTGCGTTAACGTTTATGTTGCATGTTCCTGCTGTAGACTGAGCTGATTTGAACTGCTTTGTATGCTGTGGAGTAGTTTAATCCACGGCAATGCATCATGGGATATAAGATCATCTTATGTTTGTAGTATCGCTGTCCTGTGAGAACCAGGAAGCTCTAAAAAGTCGACTTTTCGGCTGTTTTCAGCTTTGTGATGACACATTTTTCAGCTGATCCAAAAGGGCTTTAAATGGTTTATTTAGCTCCAGAAGGAGGAGAATTTTCTCAGCCGACAAAGAGACACTTCATCCTTCCCTCTATCAGGAACCAAAACAGCTAAAACGATCAGATGTACTACAATAAAAAGTATAATAGAGATGTAGCGGATGGGGAGAATAAAGTAGCTGAAAATGAAAGTACAAGTACCTCAAATTCGTATTATACAAACATTATAAATGATAATATAATATAAATACTTATACTGGAGTACATATAGTGGAGCACCGTACACAGTTTTCAGATACTTGTACTTCATTTTAGTGTTTCCACTTTCTGCTGCTTTATATTTCTACTCCACTACAATCTTTTTTTATTGGCCAACATTTGTCACATTTACAAGCTTCTCAGCAGTAAAACCGCAAGTATTAAAATGAGCTGCAACATCAGTGATAAACACATTAATGCGTCAATAATTAGAGTCCAATAATATCTGATGATGATGAAGTGGGTCATTCTGAATAATCAGCACTTTTATGTTTTGTACTTTAGGTATATTTCACTTTTACTTGTGATAGAGTATTCCCACACTGTGGTGCTGCTACGTTTACTTGAATTAAAGATCTGAGTTCTTCCTCCACCGCTGTGCAGAACTGTCTGTAAAGGTTGACGTTGTCTTGCAGCAAAAATCTGTCAGCTTTTCCTCTTTTGCATCAAGTCTTTTAAGCGCTTTTGTTTTTGATGGAACAAACAGCAGCAGGTTCTTTAATGGTCAAAGTTTGAGCTGAACAGTCGTTCATCAGCCTGAGTCCTTCCAAACAAACAACACATCCTGTCAAAATGTCTTTCATCCAAACACTGAGCCCCTGCTGTAAGGCGCTTTGAATAACAACGTGAGAGAAACGCTTTGGATGTAAAAGCTCAAACCAAACGCCTGCAATATCTTTGCCTCGAGCCAATTTGCATTCTGATCAAGAAACGTTCTGGTATGTGGGAGGCACTGGCAAACACCCTGGTTTATGAACTGTCTGTCAGCTGCATGTGAAGCAGCACATACTTGCTAAGGAGGAGAGAGGGAGGGACGGCATCGAGACCATTTACTGCCAGAGAGGGATACAAAGGAGGGAGAGCAGATTGTGTATTTAAATGTTCTGCCTCTGGTGAAGCTCCAGTAACGACGAGGGAGAGCTTCTCCAGTGCAGCAGCGCCGCAGCCTTCACTTCTCAGTATTAATAGCATCAGCTCCCTGGTCAGTTTGGAGCCGAGAGGCAGCTGTTGGAAGTCGGAGGAAACTTTAAAATTGAGCTGCCGAGAGCCTACGTGATCTTGTTTTATCAGATAAAGGAGCATTCCGTGAAACTGAGGAGCAAACATGAACCAAACTGCTTCTGTCTCTCATCAGATCGACTGTCAGCCAGCCAAGGACTCCAAGGTAGGATGGATCCATTCATGTTGTGGTTCTTCTCTTGTCCGCTGAGGAATTTGTCTCACACTTTTTACAATCACTGCACTGCTCTCATCTCAGTCAGTGGTGGAGGAAGTATTCAGATCCTTTACTTTAGTGGAAGTGCTTATACAACACTGTAAGAATACTCTGTGCTGCATTGGGAATGTTACTTAAGAATTATCAGGGGGATGTATTAAGAAATCATCAAAAGTTAAAGTACTCAGTGCAGAAAAATGTCCTTGAATGATTAGATTATTCATCCATTAATGTACATTAACTCTCACTGTGAATGGATGGACTGAATGGATTAATATGCTGATTGTTTCTCCATTAATCGACCGATTTGTTTTCTATAAATAGTTCGAAACGTCACGATAACAGTGACACCTTCACAATGTCTGTTTTCACAGTTAGATTCAGTACAAACAGTTATATGAAAAGAAACACGTTTTACATGTAAAATGGCATTTTTATACTTATTGTTATTGATTAATTATGAAAAACAGTTAATTGTCTGCCAATCAACTAAGTGATTAATCGACTAATCGTTTCAGCTGCACTTTCATATACTGTCAAAGTACCTCAAATTTGTACTTAAGTATTTAGTCACATTGCACCACAGTACACATGCACACACAGCACATCATTATGTGACAGTCAGCAAAGTTTTGACCATATTTTTATGCAGTAAATACTTTATTTGAGCTTTCGTCATCGTTTCCTCTTCTTTTGTGTTTCTAACCGAGATTTCAATCAGTGGTTTGGTCCATAAGGCGACATAATAATTACGAGCTGCAGCGATAACTGTCTCACAAATCTTCTTCAAATGGTGGATATGCTGTTTTTAAATTAAAGTTATGTCACGTTTATGTGTGTGGCTTCATATTAGGAATGCCTTCAATAGACAGTTAAAATGAAAGAGAAGATAAAAACACCCGCTGAACTATAAACTTTCTCTTCTCCTCCGTGAATCACTTCTTAAATAACCTTTTTAAAGTATCTTTTACCATTTGCTGCAAGTTTGATCTTTCTGATTTGCCCTTAAATGCCTCTTACAGTGGGCCAGGACCATATTTAATTCATTACATTTCTTCAACTAAGCCCTCAAATATGTTCTTTTCCTCAAACTATTTGTTTTTAACAGTTTTCTGGTGCTAAAATCCTTCTCTGAAGTTTTTCTCTTAAAAGTTTATTTGGTCTTTTGATACCTGAAGTATGTAATGCTGACTTTTTGTGTCACTGTGTGCAGATATCAGGTAGTGGTACAAGTACAAAATAACGCTCATAGAACAGGAGAAAACAGAGCTTTTGTTGGACACTTTTTGCAGTGGATTAAACCATATTTGGCGCTCCAGTTAGCATTTCTGGCAGATTTAGTGAATATCTACACGTTAAACTGGGAAATCTCGGATAACAATGCAGCATTGTTTTGTACGGTCGATGGAATAATATATTTACCTGAACTTTATCTATAACTTGTATCTACTAAATGAAAGGAGTTTAACATAACAATTAAAACAAAGGAAATAAAAATACAAATATATGATATGCAAAACTTAACAAATGTCTTTAATTGATCAAACTAAAGCCACCCTGTCAAACTGGATCCTCTATGATTCAGTTCCATTGAAAGATCAAAGCACATTAATGTATTTGGTGACCGCTTTATGTTTTAGGGCTGATATCTGCAGTAAAATACAAGTCAGAGACACGGTGACAGCAGCGGGGAGGAATAAAGGCTCCAACATTAAAGAGCCTCATTATTGCTCTCAGTTTATGCAAAGCGGTTCTTAGCTGTGAGCAGATCCGCTGAACAGAGAGACGAACAGCTAAAGCATAATCCCGTACAATCCTGCGCTGCTGTAGCCCCACAGCAGCACGATGGGAATAATCTGTCAGGGGTGAACTTCTGTTAACTTATGCAAAGAAAGCGCTGCATTACACTTTTAAAGGATGTGCCATTTTTTTTACAAGCACCTCTGCAGAAACATTAGATTTGATGTTTTTCCCGCAGCAAAAACACTCCCTAATCTGACCCCAAATTTGAGATTACAGCCAACGAAAAGCATCAAAAAGACTTGAGGTTTCTACGTGACTCATACATACATACATACATACACACATACTGCAAAATGAACAGGAATGCTTTGCTGCTGTGTTGCATGTGCATTATTTAGCTTGAGTGGTTTTAATTGAGTCATAAATCATGGCTGAGTAATCCTGCGTCATTTCCTACCTGCTTCATAAATAAGCCGGTGCCTCTAGATACATTAGGGCTGCATGTGAGGATTTACCCACCACAAAGGGGGCGGACAGTAAAACTGAAATTAGCGTCCAATATGGCTGCAGGAAAACGTGCCTTTTATTTGCAAATTAGCAGCATTTTGTGCAGGCGCTTAATCACCAGAAGTGGAAATATGTTTGTGCTGAAACAGAACAGTATTGTCAAGGGTGGATTAGGTCATCAGAGGAGACAAAAATACCTTTTTCAGCATTTCCAACTGCAGTTGTTCATCTACATCTTTTCAAACTGAAGTACCTCAATTTGACGAAATGATCTTAAATCAAAGCCAGTTTCTGTAACTCTTATTGAACAGTGGCCACTGTTGCCGCAAGTGACGATCACCAGACAATAGCAAACGCTAAATCACAGTGTTTCGACATAAAATAAGCAAACAGATCGAGCTTAAGTTAACTTAAATTGATGCACTACTGTTCCCGAGGTCAACAGTGTCCACAATCACAAAGGTATTGACGAGGCATCAATCAATCTGAGGTGGACAAAAAAAAGTTTGTTGACCTTTTAACAACCAAGAAAATCCATCACCTTCCTGGTGTCTGGTGTTCTGATGTTCAGCCCTGCTTCTACAATGATACGTATTCAAATACAACTCATCTGCATGAGGCCATATGTTTTGGTAGAAAGGTATTTCCAGGGTTCAGTCTGTTAATTGGACCATTTCATTGGTTTGAGACCCTTCAATCGGCAACTATATCTGAAACTTGCTCAAAAGTATCAAAAAATGTCCACTAAAAGTGCTTATTTTGCCACTGACAGGCTCAGGTTGTTATTCTGCCCACATTATGTGCCTGACAACACTATTGAAAGGATCCCTACAGAGACAAACCTGTGAGATCCTTTTTATTTTACCAGAATTCGCTGTTATATTGCTCTCTCCAATGATCTCTCTGATGATCAGACCAGGATTTCCCCACATTTGCTATTCTTGCAGGGTGTGGTCATTTAGACCTTTATTGGACATTAAATATCCCCTTCAGACATGTTTTAAGACATATAAAACCTCATAGAAAAGATTGAGATGTACTCCTCAGTGTGTGCCTGGAACTATCTGGGAACATCACTGTCTATTAACTGAAGAACATCTAGAAGAAACACCGTGAAAGAAAAAGCATTTAAAGGGATAATAAAGTTTCCACGCAGGATGTGTTGGACCGTCTGCCCACACAGGACCCACCGGGGTGCAGAGAGACAGGAGCTAATTCAGCACCTGTGGACGCTGCAGACCGAAGCCTGACGGAGCAGCTGTGGTGGCCCTGAATTCAAACGGCAGAACAAAAACAGCCTCACAGCATGTCAGTCATCTCGCTCTGAATGCAGTCTCAAATCAAAGGTGCTCTGGAGGCGTGAAATCTAAACATAGTCGGTGCCAAAGCAGACGTACAAATATACACTACTTCAGATTTGGGTGCGGACATTAAAATGGCCTTTTTCCCCCTTAAAACAGGGACACACCTGTAGCTGATGATGCTTGCTCCATAACGTTTGAGTCAAAACTGCAACAACTGATTTGTTTTAGCGTATTTACACACACAGCGGTTACAACCTGCCTTTTTCTACCTTGACATTGGGGGAAAAAAGGTGTTTTCCTGTATTCGAGCAACATCTGAATAGCTGCTAATGGGGTTTTACTGTGTTTAGTGTCAAATTCTTTCTTTTCAGGGTCTGTCTTCATAAAAGCCTCCGTGTTGGTCTCTTTTCACCAGAGCCCTTGATAAAATCTCCAAATTTCTTGTTTTGTCTGACCAACAACTTGAAAGCCGGAAATATTCAGTTTATGACGATTAAAAACAGAAAAGAAGAGCAGAAACTTCTCACATTTGAGAAGCTGGAACATGCAAATACTTAAACAGCTAAACAGGAGACTTTTAAAGACCATGTCCAGCACAGACAGCTGTTTCATCCAGGTGTGAAATCAATATATAATCAGCCCCCAAGCATTGTAGATATGCTTGAAAGGCGATTATATATTAGTTTAGGGCTTTTATATGAAATACAAGGCTGTCAGTGTAGTTTAGCTGTAGGCCTGAGTAACTGTGATGTCCAAATGATGGCTATGGGGTGTTACTTCATACGAGCTGACAGACGTTATTGTTGTGTTAGACATCCGAAGCTGCAGGTTCTCTTTCATTTCTAAGACAATAGACGCAACAGAAGAATCACTGCTTACAATTGGTGCTCATCTATCTTGTTGTAGCAGGACAGAGTGTAAAAAGTGTCACTTCATCCCATTTGAGGGATTTCTTTGTGGAACTTCAGGAAGTTTTGCTATTTTATCATGATTATGATCATCTGTCACTCCCTCCTTCTGTTTTCTCATTTTCACTCGCTAGTTGTTGCTAAGTAACTTGTTATTCCAGCGCATGTTTATCATGTATTTATATATATATATATATATATATATATATAAGTATATGTATATATATCAGTCAATCCCATTTGCACTGGGTCAGAGGAGTGGGAGTGTGTTCATACGCTTGAGTTTGCAGTGAGTCAGTCGTAGAAGCAATGAGCATTACTTGAAAAACGACAAGAAGCTCTCGTCTTCTGAAAGTTTTTCTTTCGTCTTCGGAGCTGCTGTCGACATGTTGTTGATCCGCTGACATCGTCGAAGTCTGCTTCTTCTTTGTGTCAGTTCAGCGAGCGCATAACTGAAAATGTCTAAACGCTGTCTGACCTCGAAAAAAAAGTCAAACACTGGATCACAGCGCAGCAAAGAGATTTCATGATGGCGGCAATTCACAGATCTGCCACAGGGAAAGACAAGCCCTTATCCGACTGCTAAGGTGCCCATGAGCAAGACACCGAAACACTATCTGTGTTTATTATACCTTTACTGCAACAGAAGAACTTTTCATCAATGTGCCTGACAAATCAAAGCTCTTTTAGAGGAGACTAATTCTCTAAGCAGTGGAAAGCGGTGGCTCCCAACCTTCAGGGGCCATTTGAGTAGGTCACAGGATCATTTTGAGAAGTCATAAAATGATTAAAGTTTTAGGAAATAACAAAAAAAACATCTTCCTCTTCACACATGTCTTATATTTTCTGACTTTTCCCCAGTTTGTGCTGATTTTTTGTAAACCACCAGATAGTTTTACATCCTCTGGTAGCTAACAAGTCTGAGGAGTTCACTGGTTCCTTCCAACTGTTGCACACATTTTAACCGTATCTCCTGAAAATCTGCAGAACAAAATGCAAATTAAATTTACTGCTGATATGCAAATATTAGGAGCATCATGATAAACACCTGGTGGTGCTATTTCTCCAGTCAGGTGCCAATAAACCACTGCAGCAGAAGAACGACAGCACTTTCAAGTGTGCACAGTAAATATGAAGCTACTTTAAAGTGTAAAAACAACACTCAAGCGGCTCCACATTTCCAGATTTTCTGGGTGGATCCGTCTTGGTTTTTTACTCAAAATGCTAAAGATTGAGACCAAAACTTCCTCATGTAGCAGGAACTTTCAAAGCAACAACTTCTCAGAGCTTTGTCTGGCCTAAACTCAACCCCAGAACCTGAGAAGCTGAGCAGATCGGCCGTCATGACAGGGTTGAGCAGCCTGTGCGGCTCCCAGTCACACTGAATATTAACATTAGCCCTGTGTCGTCACCACCATCTGTTACCGTGGAGATGGACACGGAGTAAAGTAGCTCATTGGCATGTGAGCGGTGGAGGAAGGTGGAGATGACTCATCATCGCCATCACCGACTTTAGATGCTTGTCAACCTGTGATCAGCATGTTAGCCTTTGAGCTGCGACGTGCCTCAGAAGCTACTTTAACGAGGCCTAAACAGTGTGATGGTGTATACATGTAATGCTTTAATGAGAAAAGGCAGGAGGAGCAGCCTGAGAGACAAGATTTGTGGTTCAGAAATCCTAAATGCAGAGCAGAGCTGTTTGCGTTTGCACAGCCTACACTGTTATCGTGTGAAAGCCAGGCTGTGTGTGAGATGAGAAATCCTGCTGCCAAGTTCCTGACTATGTAATTCACATGGCAGGGGGTGGAAGAAGTGCTCACATCCTTCATTTAAGTAAAACTACTAATACAACACTGTGGAAATATTCCACTACAAGTAAAAGTCCTACATATGATAAGTTTGGATTAATATTAGCGCTGCATTAATATGTGTGTTGTATTGTCCTGCTAATTTTAGCTTCTTAAGTTGAGACACTTCAGGCTAAAACAAAGGTTTTCAGTCTCTGGTCAGTTTCGTGATTTTGCTCTATTTTGCTTCCAAAACATGTTGTTGTTGCCTCCCTGACTTCGCCGACAGAGGGCAGCTGGTTTTCTGTCCTCTCAACCATGTGCTCTGTTTTTCTTAAATCCATTGATTTTCAACATAGTCCATGAAAATAGTGAATACATTTGTTTTTAACCGTTTCTTTTTAACATAGCAGTTTTTACAGTGTTATTCTAAACATATGAAATGTACTTTTTAACACAACAGCAATATAACCTCTGTTACTCTTGTTTCATTTCCTTACAAAACAATTGCATTTTTCCCATGAAACAACACATTTACCTCATACCCAACTAAATAAAGAGTGCAATGCTCCTTTAATAACACTTCATTCAACAGAGGAGTTTGTTCATATAGCATTCAAAGCTTAATTTCTATGACATCATATTCCTAAAAATGTGGCAAAAATAGTTGTTTTTTTACAGCTGCCAACTGTATTTTCTCATTCATTGAGCCCTCAGCGGCTTAAATGGTGCATGTTCAAATAAAAGCATATTTCAGTTCATTAAATTACCTAAATCGGAGCCTCTGATGAACAGACACGAGGCAGAAAGTGACTGCACTGATTTAAAATCCCATCACAAGGTAGCACATGAATGCTGGTCTGCTTCCTGTCACTAGAGGACAGTCTTACACAGGACTGCACGGTGGATGGATTTCTTCTGTCACCCAGTGATGGAATGGCAAATTAGAAATGTGACCTCCAGTCAGATCAGAGACAGGAGATGTGACAGAAAAGCACAAGAATAGAGATTTTACTTTGAAATACCTCATTTAGATTGCGTCTACTTAAATGTGAATAATGCAGACATGTGGAGAAATAAAGAAATAGAAATAGAAATAAACCTTAAAACTGAAAATTGGAGATGTCTTGCATACTATCCACCATGTTGCCCTTGCACATGCTGGTGTTTACTTTGATGTATCTTATCTTTGGGTCTGTGAGTCACACCTTCGCTCATGAGGAATCGTCTCAGGTTGGACCGCTCCGAAATATAATTGCCCAAACCAAGGTCACTGCCATGACAGCAGCATCCCAGAGGCAAGAGGAGAAGCTACCACATGTCTCCTCATTCAGCTGCAGCTGCTGCACTCAGAGCTCTACGGCAGCAGATGCACAAGTGAAACCAATAATATTAATAATAATATTAATATAATAATATATATAATAATATTAACTATGGCTTCATCCAGTTTAAGTCGAAAATACTGTCAAACATACGTTTGATATGTTGGATGCAAAAAAGGATATTTTTATAAGAATTATTTAAAGTCAAAGTTGTTTTAATTGAAAAAATAACTGAACTGACCCATTAAAAAAGTTCAGGATATCATATTTCACCCCCCCCCAAGACGCTGATATTCTGCTCTTGCAGCATTTAGCAGCTATTAGCATGTACAGCTAATTGCCATCATTAGCACTGTTAACATTCATCACTAAAAACAGCAGGTGCCCGTCTTTATTGCCACAAAATAAACATTACGTGATGTGCTACTAGAGCAACCACACACTGTTCAGTAATGGTACCTTCTCCTTCACTAGTGGGTGTCGACTGAAATGATCATTATTTTGGAGAAAGTTTCATCCATTCCACCCAGTTGCAGGCCTAAATCTCATTGAATCCAGAGTTTATAACAATTCGAATTAATGTAATTGAAGAAAAATTACATTAAGTCACTTTTTTATTCATTTCTTTACCATATGTTTCGTGTTTTTGTCACAAATCTGGGAAAAGAACAAGGAGACGTTCGGTTAATTGCCACTGGTGGCCAGTCGGTCCAGCATGGAGCTAATATAAAAAAACAGAGAGGCAGAGATAAGGGACACCTCGGACTAATAAAGGCTTTTCTCTTAATCAGTAATGAACTCTTTGATCCACAGCTCCTCTCCAGGTGGTAATACGAGAGAGTGGAGGGAGCAAAGAGTGAGTGTAAAGTGTGAAAAAGTCCTTTTTAAAGACACGTTGTAAATGCTGCTTTCTCAAGCCAAAAATTGCACCTCAAATCTCACCAAGTTCCCTTTCAGGAATTGTTTGACATTTCGGCAAATGTGCTCATTTGCTGCCAGATTTCCACCACTCTCATGTGAGTGTGGTAATTCTATGACATAAGGACTGGAAACAGGAGGAAACAGCTGGCCTGGCTCTGTCCAAAAATAACTAAATCCACCTTGCAGCGCCTCGAATGTTCCCTAATTAACACATTATATCTTGTTTGTTTAATCTGCATAAATACTTACAATGCAGAACAAAAGGCTATGCTTTCAGTGGGGGCTTTAATGAGCTTATTTAAGTCCCGCCTCCCAAACTCTTGTTCACTTTTGAAATTTCTTTTCCAGAGTTCACTGACATATCAGCTAACATCAAGGCAAATTAACCACAGAGAATTATCTTTGCTCACAGCCTCACCACAAAGTATGTGGTCTGTACTCTGTAATGGGCTCTAATCAGACAGTGTCTCACTCTGTGACATTGCTGGGAAGCTCCTCGAGCGCCGCAGCACCTCTTACTTTAATTCTGATAATCTGTCTAAGCAGGTTGACTTGACTTTGAACTCCCGCTGTGCGGCGGAGTCGACGTTGCTTTTGAATCCCCCCCTCTGGACTGAAACCCCTCAGGGATTTTCCGTCCTGTCTGTCAAACTTCCTGCCGCTTGCTGATGCTTTGACTTAAGGATGCAGCTTTTAATCTTTTCATCTACAAATTTAAAGGTGCAGTGTGTAGCACTTAGGAGGATGAATGTAGTATAAATAACTATGCTTTCAGTACTGTAAAATCACTTGAAAGGAAGAGTCGTTGCTCTTTTGTTAGCTTAGAAAAAGCCCTTTTTATCCACATAGAGAGCGGATCCTCTTCCACGGAGTCCCCCATGTTTCTACAGTAACCCAGAGTGGCCTTCAGCGATTGGACAGCAAAGAGGAAGAAACAAGGAACACCATTGTGTGTTTTGACAAATATTTAGCACAAGTAAAAGCAAATGAGTCCTTGTGGGCCACCGTACTTTCACTACACACTTCGTTTATACTGAATCATGTGTACACTTTGGTCTCATTCAACCTGAAATATTCTCCATTTCTGGACTTGTTTTTGTTTTTTGCTGCATTTTATTCTCCTCACAGTTAAATGGCCAAGCATGAATAACTAGACCTCATGGTGGGTTGTTTCCATCCAATTTAGGTTGTTTTTCAGATAAACCAAAAGTCAAGAGTTGCAAACTGTGGCTGAGTTTAGAGGCCAAACTTATATGGAAGAAGAAAAATGGAAGGCGAGGTTCAGAAAAGTGCACTTTCAGTTCAAATGAATTTTAAGGTTTGAAAAAATCTGTTTCTTAATTAAACCTTATTGATAAGGCCATAAGGCCTATTTTTACAATTAAGAAGCGATAATCAAACGATTAACAAACAAAATAATACATGAATAGAATACAAAAATAGGCAAAAATGAATTTTTTTTGCTCCATTTAAACCCACTTTTGTCTGATTGTCCTTTTGACTGAGAATTGAGCTCAGTGGGCCTCAGTGTCACCACCAGCCAAATTCCCCCAGACACCGACTTAGATAATCAGACTAACGACGCCAAGTGAAACTGGGTTGACTGAATTTACTTATGAATGACACAATTTTTTTTAAGTAGTAACATCAGGACAGAGTGGTTTTGTGAGTGCAAGTGTGTGTGTGTGTGTGTGTGTGTGTGCCAGACGTCTGTTTACTCTGAAGAGAAAAGCCAGACAGACAGACACGCTGGTGGCAAGAGCAGGAGAGGAGGCAGTTTTTTACTATTATTGTAGCTTTTTACACCATCGCACTGCAGAGCGAATGTATTTTAATTGTTTTTTTGGGTAATATTTCCCACTTTTGACGTAGAGAAATAATTGGACTTGGAGGAGGAAGCGCATCGGTGCTGCATGAGTTTGAAGCTTCACGTTTCTGTGTTTTGACTGGAGAGACGTCAACATGATGGACCCAGAGCTCAGGTTCCTGGAGGTGAGGTGTCATTACTCTCTTATTTATAGACACCACAACGCTGTGGCTCTTATGGAAGGTGTGAGTGAGTGTTTTGACATCCTAAAGTTTGCCTCATAGCTGGAGAATCAGTGGAGAGGAGTGACGAGTGTGTTTTATGGGAATGTCCCAGGAGTGCTTGCTGCCTCCTGGGAGAGTCGAGGCTCTGAGAAACAGAAACGCATCCGCTGGGACTCAAAGTGTGTCAGGACTCAGACTGTTGTGGTGAGTTAGTGAGTGATGAATGGGCTGTAGGTTGTGCCTCTGGGAGCTTTAAAGACTGCTGCAGTTTTTGTTTTCATCTGAAAAGATGCATTTATTGAGAGGAAACAGATTTTCTAATCCATAAATCCCAGGTTTATGTTTAGTCTGTAAATTGTCAGATTCCATCACAATTTCCTTGAGCTCAAGATCCATCCATCCATCCATCCATCCATCCATGACACTTGTAGAGTCTCTCCGGTGTGTTCTGGCTCCTCCTTCCAGTTGGATGATCCTGGAAAACCTCCAAAGGAAGGCACCCAGGGGGATCCTGATCAGCTGACCCCCTTATCTGGCTCCTTTCGATCTCATTCTTACCGCCGTTACCCAAAGCTCATGACCAAAGGTGATCGGATGCGAGGCACAGGTTACTGCTGGCACTGCGTCAATCAACCTCAGGCCCAAAGTGACATCTTCAAATTGGTTGTTTTGTCCCCCAAAAGCACAAAAACTCAAGAACCCAGAAGACATAAAACAAGCAAGCAAATCGTCACAACCGAGGAGCTATTCAATGTTTGGTATTCAAATAGTTTCTACTCACCGGGCCCATGTGGAATCTATGATTTATGGCGGATTTTAAACAAATTTTAAATGAATATTATCAATTGCATTACAAGAAATGAAAACATTCTGCTAAATTCTGCAGATTTTCATTTTGGATCTCCACTGGAACTGATTCTGTGTCTAGTACAACACCTGCATCGCTGCCGACCCTGCACTGTTCACTACTGATTTCATGCTCCATCCTACCATAACATGCAAACAAGACCTCAAGGCAGGTGGACGCCCCCAATCTGAGACTGGAAATCAGCTGATTCCACCATGTTGGTGGGGAACTAGTTGCCCAAACTGAAGAGAAATAAATAACTCAAGGTCTTGTTGAGGATTTATTGAGGATTGGTGTATGATGTAGATTTGGATGAAGTGACTCTCATTCTTACTCGTTACTCACGAGCCTAACATTATACCATTTACTTCCACTTTCATAATCACAGTCTTTGACGGTGATGAAACCAAATTCAGATGAGTCATCTGTTCTAGTTTGATACTGCACTGAGTAAAGAGGCACGTTTTCAGATGTTTTCAGACTCTTTCTCCTGCTGGGTAAACCAGGCCTGAGCCGGTCTGCTGCCAGTGTTGACTTTGGGCATCAACATCAACACAGACAACATCTGCAGTCACACTCTTAAACCAATATGACTCAGGAGGCCGAGACGTCAGACTGTGAAACCCCATCAGAGAGATTTACAGTCCTGCAGCTTTTTCTTTGACAGTAAACCGTCTTTCCTTGCAAGCTGGGCCGACTGGTGCCAAGCAGGGCCCCAGGCTGGTTAATGGGCCAGTCAGTAAACCCTAACCCACTTTTTTCTAGGTCAAGGTAGTGGATCTTCCACTGCCCCACTTATTTGACAGCTGTAGTCACTGGTTGATTCACAAATTCAGATTCTCGCACTATATCGCAGTGTTTCTTGGTCCTGATTCATCCGACGGCCCAGTTTGTGTGACTCTGAGTCACGTCAGGTTCTCATGTGAAAACAACACAGTTTGGTTATTTATTCCTCATCTAGAAAGAGTCCTCTGTTGTTGGTTTTGGAAAAAGGCCACATATAGGTTAGAATATCCATGTGTATCATCATGGCAGTGACTAATATACTCTGCAGGTGGATGGTTTTCAGTGCCACACTCCCACACACAGCTTATTGTCTTTGTGCCTGCGCTGTTTGCAATTTAGCATTTCTATAAATGGACATTTAGGCCTCGAGGAGATTTAAAGCATTTGCGTGGTTCAGTGTCTACGGCCTCTTTTATGCTGCAAGATACTCTGAAATATACATTAACATTTAAAGAGGCCACTCTAAAGACTGTTATGATTATTTAGAGGTTGGTCCTAAACTTCCATCCTTTTTATGTGAGGACAGATTAAAGATGATATGCAAGAGGTCATGTGACTTTGTTGGCTTTTTGTGACAGGAAAAACAGGTTTGTGTCGCCAGGCGGCATCTTCTTGGCAATTAGAAGGACTTTTAATATAAATATCTGATTGTTATTTCCAACTACAAAACATGTTTATGGCTCCTGTGCTGCACCTGTTTGAATCTGGCTCCAATTTTCCACTAATTCCTTTAAATATTTAATTTTGGCCTCACAGAAACAATGTTATAATAACAGGGACACAGAATAACACCTAGAGCTCAACGTGGACAAAACCATCGTATATCCAGAGGGCAATGGCAGACCAGAGTTTGGAAAACATGATGTCGAGCTACGTCTCGCCAAATAATGGACGACCGTGCTTAAACTGTGAGAAATGCAACTAAAGTTACATTAGGCTCTGTAATTAAGTGAAGGGACCAGCAGTATCTTCCCTCCTTTAGTAAGGACTGTTTTATGTATCCCAGAGATGCAGTGAGGCACTTTTCCTCTGTGTTTCCAGACTTTAACCTGCGCTTATCAGGACTTCTCCTCGGATCCTTCTGGGTCAATTAACCCACTTAGGAGCCCTCCTTATCTGAAAAACACTTCTCAACCAAACCTCAGTGGTTCCAGAGTCTGAGCCCTGCAGGTTTCCATCCTGGCAGCAGGTTAATTACATTCACCTGGCGTCCCAGGTGTAAATCAGTCCCTAATTAGACAGCAGGACTGAAACCCAGAAGGGTTCGGACACCCGAGGAGGAGGAAACTCAACCGTTTTGGCTCGTCACCCATTAAAACAAAGCTCTGCCTGCACAAAAACAACATCCAGTTTACTTCCACTCGAGGATGATGGTGCGTCTTGGTGTTGATTTCAACTGTTCCCAGCCTGAGTAAAACTGGTGTTAGAAGGTAGAAGGGAAAGAAACATCCTCAGGTTCTTGTGTTTTGATCTTCAGAGGAGGCTCCAAACTATTTAATATTTTACAAGAAAAACACACACACACACACACAGAGAAAAAAGCCAAAAAAGACTCATAAAGCCAAAGTACAACAGTACAAAACAGATGAACATGATGATCAAATTCTTTAATGGGCTATTTTCCTATCCAGTAAATCAGCTTTGCACACTTGTAGCAGGCACGTGGATGAAAGTGTGTTCATATCATTTTAAAGGCAGGAAGAGCTGCTGCACAAATATATGAATGCCAGAGAATGCAAACGCGCCCAAATGATAGAACCAGTTTGTGGTCTGAAGACCGTGGAGAAGATTTCTACCTCAGGGACATTAGTGAACTTCTCAAACACCAGCAGAGGTCAGAGAGAGAGAGAGAGAGAGAGAGAGAGAGAGAGAGAGAGAGATCATTTCCATGTGGTCTCTGATTCCGCCTGTTAAATATTTAATAGAAATAGTCCAACCAAGCTTTGAGGATCTTTCCTCCCTCTTCCTTCTGTTCCTGCCCTCTGCCTTCTACCACCACTCTTCTTCCGCCATTCTTCCCTGTGCTCATTATTGCTTCCCCCTCTGTTTTCCTCAGGATTTTTCGATCTGTGGCCGTTTCCCTCCCCTCGCTCCCTGCTCGTTGACCTCGAGCCTCTCCTCAGGTCCACATTTGAGCACTAACGCTGCTCATTCGGTTTCCAGCCGCATGCTTGTGTTACAGCCCATCTGATGGTTTTTGCTCGCTACAATCATCCCTTAACCCACGAAGCTGAACTCTGAAGATTTCAATTCTCCTTCTGAAGATGCATCAGGCTCTGGAGGAGAGGGTTTGGAACAGATGCAATCTTTAAGTGAGCGCAGCACGCTTTTTCCAGCTTTACGAACAAATCAATTATGCACAACAGAGCAAAAGCAGAAGCAACGCAATTATGCTGTGTTACTTGCAACTGTCTGATCTTCCATTTCCCTTCCATACTTCTATCACTAAGATTAGCTAGCTCTGCTCCATACATCAACCACTGAGGATGCTGTTCGCCTGGGAGCTGATCGCCTCAGTCTCACATGATGTAAATAGTCACCAAATGCATATTTAAGGCCTTTTTACATAGTTTAAAATGAGTCAACAGGAAACATCAATGTATAGTAAGTATAAGTATATAAGTGTAAGTATATTTACTCATGTCCTGTACTTAAGCACAGTTTTGACGTACTTGTACTTTACTGGAGATCAATTAGATGATGTTCAGCATGATGAATACTTCACTTTAAGTATACTCCAATGCCAACACTCGTTACTACACTGTGGTATTGCTACTTTAATTTTTCCTCCACTAGGAGAGTAAAAGTTAGCTTAATTAGCTCAACAACCGCTAAAACTCTGCTACAGCAGTTTGAAAGCACGAAGAAAAGCAAGAAAGACACAGAAAACCTGCTTTTGTACTACTGTTTAAAATCAGGAACTCATGGTTTCTAAGATGAGCTCGTCTACGCCGGGAGTATTTGGTCCTCAGAAGTATAGCAGAAAAAGAAGGCACACACAGAGGGAGACCATGGCGGGCTGTTTTAACACTTAATCAAACCACACTCCTCTGTAATTACATTTCAGCTTTCCATAATAGCGTTTCTCCCAGTCAAAACTGTATTCCCACCAGTCCGAGCTGTAATCAAAGACGTCCACAGAATCCTTTCTACTGGTCCAAATTGAACTTCAAGATATCTGAAACTTTGATTGCACTTGTCAAAACTAAATTCAAGATATTTAAAAAGTGTAAGTGGCCATTTTAAGAATTAGACTGGATTGCAGATACACATAATTTAGAGAAAGAGAACATTTCAGACATTCTTCCTACGACAAAAGTCATTTTTGCCCTTCATCTGCATTCAGTTTCAGATAACACTGTCGTTTTTTTTTTTATCTGTGATAGAATTCTTACTCCCATTTTAGATATCTATCCATCCATCCATCCATCCATCCATCCATCCATCCATCCATCCATCCATCCATAGGGCTGGAGCCAATCCCAGCTGACTTTGGGTGAGAGGCCCTTGTCTGGTCGTCAGCCAATCACAGAGCCGACACACAGAGAAAGACAACCGTTCATCCTCACACTCATCACACTCATTAATCTCACCAATTAACCTGGTGTTCTGAATATCCAAAATACACTGTGGCTTGTAAAAACACCATGAATAGTAAAAGTGAAATCACCTACCTGCAATTAGAATTATAACTAGAAACCAGGCACGAATCCACAAATATGTTTTTATGACTGCTGACAGCCGGATTGAATTGGAAGCTCAGTATGTATGAGTGGCAAGAGTGACGTCACCTGAAATGACAATCGTGGACAGGAGGAATGTCCTTGAGGACATCTGAAATGTTTCTAGGAAGATAGATATCTGCAATATATACCCAGTCTAGCTATTAGATGTTAAAACAGCTTCTCATAGGAGACTAATATCAGCGGCTTGGTTTGTCTTTTCTGCTCTATCTTCATTTATCCACCTCCTGTTATCGCCATTATTTTTGGATGTTATAGTGTGTGTGTGTGTGTGTGTGTGTGTGTGTGTGTGTGAGTGTGTGTGAGATGGGGTTTGTGTCTTTGGGGCTTTCTCTGTGACACCTATCAGTTTGCATCCAGTCTCTTGGCAGCAGGAAAGGCCAGCTGGTTACTGATCTGCCCGATTGTCTCGCTTCATTCCCCTCTGAAGGGATTTCAGATGGAGCCTCGGTTCGGCTCATTCTCCGATGACACGCCGGGCTATAATCCTATAATTTATTTTCTGAGGGATATTCTAATAGCCTACTAGATATTGCAGAGGAGCTCTAAGTCCCTGAAGTGATACTGTAGGAGTAGTAGAGTGACATCATCAGAGGTAAAAATACCACAGCCACACTGTAAGTCCCTATGGGGATATTACACTGCCATACAAATACTTATTCACAGGAAAACTCTACTGCAAGCTTAATATTCGGTCTTGGAGTTTATCATAGGTCCTGTTAATGATGTGATTTTTAAATTTAATCAAGCCATGCACAGCATTTGTCAGGATTAATTAAACCACAGGCACGATTTTTAGTTTAATTAATGACCAAAATAATGACTGATTTCAAGTTTTAAATTGCTTCCATTTAACTTTGCGGCTTTAACTAATTGTGGACTCATCATGTGACTGATGTACGTTCACACTGGGCAGGAGGGCCTCAAGTAAATATTCAGCACCTCCTGTGAGGCACATTTAAGAGGCACATTTTGAGGGAATATCTCCTCTGTAGGTTCATCCTGAAGCTCCTGCCACCAGTGGGGGAAGTAACTGAGTAAATTTACTCAAATGTGTAGTTGAGTAACATTTTGAGCTTCTTGAACTCCATTTTCTGCTACTTTATACTTCTACTCTATTTATAGCTAAATATTGTACTTCTTACTCTACTGCATTTATTTAACAGCTTTAGTTACTTTACAGATTCAGATCAATGCTACAAAAATATACTCATTATATAGATTATAATGTATTATTATCAGTTAAGATGTTATTGATCCTGGGGTTACAGTTTATAAAGCAATTAATATGTGCTCCATCTTTAATGATTTAATAATTATAATCCAATAATATTAAATAGCTGATTCTTAAATGGGCCTTTGTGCATAATGAGTACTTTTAGTAGTTTAAGTGTATTTTTGATAGTAATACTAATATTTATACAGCAGTACCAGTGCAGACTAGACAGACTAGATATTCAGCACCATGGACAGAGCTTCAGCCGTTCAGGCTCCTGACACCGGATGTTAGCATTGATTTAAAACAATAAAAGCCTATGACAAAAACTGGATCACAAATGAATCTAAATCTAAAAAGTGGCTCTACCGTCCTTAATCCCACTTAACTACATGTATTTAAAATTTAACTCAAGCTGAAGTAACCTACTTAGTAAAAACGTAAAATTACTCATTATGATGGAGGACCCATTTCAGAGTAATGTGTAGGGTTATAACATTACTGGAATATAAGTATTGATGCATTCATGTGTAGATCACTTTAATGTTGCAGCTGATAAAGCTGGAGCTATTTTTAATATAAGTTTATGCATTTTTCCTCATATTACTTTATTTACTGCTGAATATCTTGTGATTTCCCCCTAAACGTATGACATCATAATTTATTTATTCATTATATTGTGTGTTGTTTAACTGCATCTGCATAAAAATATACTTTAACTACCAAAAGTAGAAGAACTCATTAAGCAGATTGGCCCATTTAAGAATCATCTGCAGTTTAATTATATTATAGGATTATGGCTGCTGGTGCATGAATGTGTTCATCACTTTGATGTTACAGCTGGTAAGGCTAGAGCTAATTCAAATTACTTTATATACTGTTGGGTTGCTTGAAGAAATCAATAAAACCATAGTCATTTGTTTGTGTATATATATATATATCATATATATATATATATATTTCGACTGTATGGATCCTGCAAGTAAGTTAAAGTATTACATTAATGTGGTGGAATAAAAAGCACCTTTGAAACCCTTTGAAAGTATATAGTGGTATAAATGCATAATCTAAAATAGCAGACAGTAGGGCTTTTACAAATGTACTCAGTTGCATTGCACCACTGCTAAAGCCTGAATCATGAGGCGGCCATTATTTTGAAAGTCCCCCCGGAAGTATCCCCGGTGTTGATTACGGGCTGCTTTCCGCTCCTGCTGCTAAATTGACGCGCCGACAGGTTTGGATGTTATTACCGGGAGAGGCGCTGGATTCAGGCTGAGCAGGAGGACCGTGGCTCCGGGACAATGACCGCGTCCAAAGATCCGACGAAGAAGAAGCCGAAAGAGGCGCAGCAGGAGGAGGTAAAGACCCAAAAGAGGAGAGAGAGGCATGTTTATTTAGATTTACTCAGCTGTGGGGAGATAAATCTGGGGACAGGCGCCACAGACCGCCTCTGTGGACGGACACCAGATGCGCTTCTCTGGTGCTGGGGCTCCTGTGGAGCTCTGCTGGTTGGATTATTATGGAAACATATGAAAAGGCTGCATGTCAGGAATATTTCCAAACACGTCTTGCATGTTTTTCATGCATCTTCATGTTGCATGCAAACAGTGATGGTGGAACAAGTGCTCAGATGTTTTACTTATGTAAAAGTAGTAATATTACAGAATAAATACTTGATTCCAAGTAAAAGTCCTGAATTTAAAGTGGTATTTAAAGATAATCAGTTGACTGCTCTTACAGTATTAGAAGTAAAAGTAGTCATTGCAAAAAAGCAGCAACAAAAGTAAAAGTACTAATTAGTCCTGCATGTGTTCATCACTTTAATGTTGCAGCTGGTAAAGGTACTGCTAATTCTAATGACTTCACAAACTGCTGGGGAGCTCAGTAATTACTAATACTTCATCATTTATTAGTTAATTTAGACGGTGTGTTAATAATCTGAATCTGCAAAGTAATTAGTGTTGTCAGATAAACAGAGGGGAGAGGATTTGGTCGTGTTTGAGGTTTGAGCAGGCGTGAGAACCGCAGCTCTGTAATATTATGTGATGTGAGTTGCATAACACAGAATCAGTTAATGTCATTAACAGTAGCCTGTGTGGACGCAGCAGAGCGCTGACACGACCATAATCACACTTAGTAGGATACTTCTAAAACATTTTGCATAATTTAACTGTGATGAATCAAAAAAATATAAGAGGAAATGACAGATAGTTCACATGTATGCACTATTAAACACTATAAATACAACGTATAGCTGGATTACTATATGTTAGTGTATATTATAATGAAATTAAAATGCAAAAAATGATTTAAAACAGAATAAATTTGAATAGAATTTTATATAGTTTGAAAGTTAAATCATTAACACAGACACCTTAATTAAAACAGTAAAATATTCATTAACATTAATATGAAAAGCCCAAAAAAAGTCCCATTAGAGGAATGAGGGACATAAAAAGACATGAAGACGAGATATTAAAGAAACACAAGGTGATATAAAAGATTCATATCATGGAGGGTTTAACAGGAGGAAAATAGAATAGTAGATATAGTAAAATAAACGTATGAAACAGGAGCTACAGTGGACAGTGCAGGATATGATCAGATTCTGTTTGAGTTTTATTTTGGTAAAGAAGCGATGTTCCTTTGTCTTTGTACCAAATGCAGCAGGAAGTTTTCCTCCACAGGGCTCAGAAAAACTGGTTAGATTCAAAAATGTAATGCAAAAATGTGTCAAAAATAAAGATAGAAGTCCTGTTTCTGCAGAAAAACTGATTCTATGTGACATTAATAGATACAGTTTAGTCCAGTGGTTTCCAAACTGAGGGTCAGGCCCCTCCAAAGGACCGTGGGATGGCAACAGGGAGTGGGAAGAAGAAACAAGTTCTGACACACCATTTGTTTTTCTACCTTTTATTGTGGAATAGTTAATAATAATAATCTCAGTCAATGCGGTCCAGTTTGCTATGAGAAACATGCAACGCCTGCTTAGACTTTCAAAATAAAGCTTGCCGAGTAGCAGGCCATGAGCTTTGAAAGTGTCAGGTGACCTTCATCGTCGTGGTAGCGACAGCAAACATGTGGTTGCCGCTGTGAGATTGTTGCAGTTGGGTTAGGTTAGGACATGCCGGAGAGAACAAAGTCACGTGACCTTCGTCGTCACGGTAGCAATGGCCATGTGACCTGTGTCGTCATGGTGACAACAACAAACACGTAGGTTTAGGCACCAAAACTACTCAGATCAGGTGAATACGATACAATAAAATAAGCAAATGTAAGTAAAGTAACTCAGTGATGACTATCGTGGTTTCATGTGGGAAACAAACCGCTGCCACACCCGACTGATATGAAATGATGCTCGAGGCGTCATTGTTTGAAGCGTACGGCCACTGACCGAGCTGGGAGTGAGGAGGGGTTGATCCACGACGAGCCCTCAACCACTGTGTTAAACATTTAATCATGTGTTGTACGTGTTCTTGTTAAATCTTAACATGAGATTACGTTGTTCCCCTGTGAAATACGGTGAAGCAGAAGCACGAGGTAGAAGAAGGGGAAATATTCACGTGTTTGTTCAAGCAAAAAACGTGTCTGGATTTCTGTGGGCTTTCTCTGGAAAATCAGCACCTTCTCCAGATCTTGAGTGCTGATCTATTTCTGTGTCTGTATCCCTTTAACGCTCGCTGTCAAACACACACACACACACACACACACACACACACACACACACTCGAAAACACAAACACCGACATACATACTTGATCTCCCCGCCTGCTTTCCTTTCCACTGAAGTGAGTCTGATCAACAGACTGTTGCAGTGAACTTTGTCTGCTAAAGCCCTGCTTACACACACACACACACACACACACACACACACACACACACACAGACACACACACACACACACACACACACACAGACGAAGCATGCAGAGAATTAGCTCAGAGATGTTGAACTAATACATGGAGGAGCTGCTGATGGTCCAGTGGTGTGCAAAGAATGCTTTACCCTCTGTGTGTGTGTGTGTGTGTGTGTGTGTGTGTGTGTGTGTGTGTGTGTGTGTGTGTGTGTGTGTGTGTGTGTGTGTGAATCAGTTTTTCCTGCTTCATTAATTAAACAGCTTCCACTAACCGTACATGTGATACAGATTGTTCCGGACGCATTTGTGCCTTTTTATCTTCATTGTCAGACAAATTCATTCAGAGCGGTTTTATGATAGTAATACTTCAGTCAGCTACTGTATAAAAAACATTCCTCTTTAAAACCAAAAGCATCCCTGCTGTCTCCACAGAATCAGAAGTACATTTACTTCTTATGTGTATTTACATTTTCTGCTGCTTTATGCTTCTACTTCACTACATTTTCAGAGGGAAAGATTGTACTTTGTACTGCACTACAAGTAATTACTGTTCAGACTGAGAAAAGATATCAGGAGCTCATAAAATATGATGCTGTGCTTTACTATTAAACTAACCGGTAGTTTATAAGATATCCAATAACATAATGTATTATTAATGATATAACACTGAAAGCAGTTTTTCTGCTGCTTTTCCATTAGTGGGCTTTAGAGGAGCTTTTATGTGGATTTGATTACCCTCAAGCAGAGCCAGGCTAGCTGTTTCCCCCTGTTTCCAGTCTTTATGCTAAGCTAAGCTAACCGGCTGCTGGGCTGTAGCTTCATGTTTAGGTATTGATCTTCCTATTTCACTCTCAGCAAGAAGTGATTAAGAGCATTTCCAAAATGTGTGAATCTGTCTGAACCCAGGACAGTTTGGGGTTTTAAAATCAGCGGCTTGTTTAAAGTTTTCTATGTTTTATTTGTCTGGAAATTGGTCCCAGCCGGAGAGACCAAAGAGCTGCATGAGATCAACATTTTCTCCAGTGACAAATCACGTACCTGGAAAGCAACACTTGTCTCCTGTTCACCTCTCTAACGTTGTATGTGACCACTTTGTACGTGTCGGTTTTACAAAAGAAAAGTTAACATTCACTCTGATGTTTGAAAGAGGCTTCACACTGTCGCTCTGTCTTTCTCTCAAGCTTTGAGAAGCAGTGAATTAAACACCTTATGACAGCTGCCTATTACAGTTCCCTGCAGCGACCCTGCTGGAAACCTCCGAGCGCCCGCCCAGACCTGTTTTCTGTCCAGATCCGAGGTTGAAACTAAAAGCCCTCCTTGCATCATTTTCTCTTCTTTTCTCTCTCGTTTAAAAGTCCCGGCCGCAGGTGACTTTCATCATCCTGGCCTGGAGTCAGAGTGAAAAGATCAGTCCAGAGAGATGATGTAAGCCAGTAGCTTCTCGACAGCCGGGTCAGAGATGTCAGCGCGTAAAAAGTTACAGATTTGGACACTCATGAGCCAGCCGCTGAATTTCTGCCTTTGGTACAGATGATACGTTTTTCATGTCAAGTCTGAGTATTTTCTCTTCCTTTTTTTTTGTGCACAAAAAGCTGCTCTGATGGCTCTTTTTGGTGGATAATCACCTCGTCTAGACGGGATGAATATAAGCTGCATCACAGTCTCTCTCTTTTTACTGTCCAGTCATGAGAAGAGCTGGACCGCAATATTTCTCTGGTTGCCAGATACCAGAGACAGTTGCTAAAAAGTCTCCTTGAAGTATCATTTTATTCTATTTTCTATATTTTCAATCCCATAAGAACATGAAATCTATCATTCTCTTTATTTGCTTTCTGATTTCAGTCCTCGTTTGTTTGAGACATGTGGCCCTTTATTTTTCTTCCTTTCTTATTATTTAATGTGTTATTTTAATAAAGAAGTCAGTGTGGTGAACTGAAGCTAGCACAGGAGAGGAGACACTGGTATTAAAACCAGACGTACATTTTTAGATATGTATGCACAGACTGTTCTCTCGATAGAGTTGAGGAGAAGCTATACAGGATTATAGAAATCTGCTGACGATGTCAACACAAGTCAGTGTTTTCGATCTAATCTAGATCTTTTAATAATTAATAAATTATGCTTTTTCAAATCTTGTAATTCTTCTTAGTTGTGTCTTTCACACATTTAGGAAAATATATGTTTCTTTTTGCAATTTCATCAGTGGAGGTGCCTTAATCCTTCATTCTTTCTAATGTCCAGCAGGCGGTGACTCCATTAGGTGCATCTATGCAGAGAAAATGAGCTTAATTCAACACTTGATTTATTACCTCAGTAAACATTTTCCCATTTTCATGGTCACAGCTGTCAAGTCTTATTCAACACAGCATGATGTTCATTTAGGAAATTATGGTCCAAAATAGAATAAATTGGACCAGAAAGCAGGGGAGGCTTTAGAGTGGGACTATCGTATGACTAACCACTCAGAGGTGGGTCATGCCTAAACCTAACCAATCAGAGGTGGGTCATGCCTAAACTTAACCAATCAGAGGTAGGTCATGCCTAAACCTAACCAATCAGAGGTGGGTTTTTGCAGAACGAATATCACTGCCTTCAAAACAGCAGTCCACAAATTAATGGGCTACATCACGGTGGCTACGTCCACTTCTTATTTGCTGTCTGTACTCACAACGCAATGCTAACATGCTGACGTTTAACAGGTATAACGTCATGTTTAGCATGTCAGCATGCTACTATTGTCTAATTTGCAGTAAACACAAAGCCGAGGCTTTTAGGAATAATAGTGGCTTTGCAGGTATTTGGTCATAAACCAAAGTATTCTGGCACTAAAGTATTACAGTTAATCCTGAGGGGATGTGAATGTGTGTAGCAACACATGTGGCAATCCATCCAATAGCTGACATTTTACCCCCCAAATGTTTTTCCTAGTTTGGTGTAGAAGAGCTTGACTGGTTCAAACACAGACTGGAACTGTTTTTTTTGGGGTCTGCAGGAGTTTGTGGATGTCAGCCCCCCGCAGAGGAACTGGAAGGGCATTGCTATCTCTCTGCTGGTGATCGTGGTGGTCTGCTCGCTCATCACCATGTCTGTGGTCGTCCTCACACCTGGTATGTTAACTCACTGCTATGCTACACCTCAGTTCGTCCTTTGTTCTTTGGAGATGAAGCTGGAGGAACATCTTGGACCTGACTTGTTGTGTTTTCTCAGCGGAGATCCCCGGCAACAGCAGGTCCAGGCTCACTGTGGCAGATCTCTACAAACCAGAGTTCAGCGTTCACGACCCCGTGGCCAGATGGATCAGCGGTGAGTACGGCATGTTCACAGTCTTTGTATTAAAAGGAAAGAGTAAAAGCTCCACCAACAAACCCCTTGAGTGTGTTGAACTGAGCAGAAATGTCACACAGCTGAAAAAAGGGCTTTTGATAGTGAATTAAGATCAGGCAGCTGTGTCCACATGTCTGCACAGAGGCAGGCGTGGAGGTGAAGCTGACGTAGCTCATGTTGAGAATCAGGAAGCGAGGACGGTGTGACATTGGGAGGAGAGTGTGATGATGATGCAACAGGAGAACAAAACGGTGTGACTTTGAGCAGAGAGTCTGAACTGGGCTGTGTGCAAGTTTCTGAAGGCTGGAGAGACACAGTTGGGTATTTTTTATCTTCTAAAAATGAAATACACAAGCTCCCTTTTGTCACGTTTTGGTGGAACAGCTGGTCATGTCTGGCTGCTTCATCGCCTGCAGAAATTCAAAGCAGTTTCAGGTTCAACAGTCGCTTTGAAAACAGTGGGGATTTTTAACACCTTCATGCTAATTTCTCAGCGAGAACGACTGCGCTTGTCGATGTTCATTTTTCACCCCCAAGCTTGATGCCTTGAACTTTTGAGGAGGCACAATTTAAATTCACCAAAATAAAGGTCAAAAAACATCACCTGGATTCAACCTGAAATATTAGTTCTAGTCCATAAAAACTCCCAACAGACGAACGCTGTCTCCTAGAAATGACGTTAATATACTCATTTATATTTCACACACAACTTGTTGGATGGTGCTGAGTGCCGCCTGTGGTCATGTTTAGGCAACAAAAGCGTTTAAACTCAAATTTAAACTTGATGGCAGCAAAACAACACAGATGAGAGCGGTGAGAGGGAACCAAAACATTACATTTGAGGGCCTGAAAACCAAACAATGAGCTCAGTTTTTGTGATAATTCTCTGTTGGTTTGTCATTATCATCTCTGTCACATTGCACATATCATTTGATCCTTCGTTATTATAAAAATTGTGACTGTAGCAGCTTCACGGTTAGAGAACGATCATGCTTTAGTTTAAAGCGGCTTTAATCTATATTGTTTATGTAAGACACAACTTTATTCACTTTTGCTGCTCTCATAGCATTTTCAGCATAGTTAGAGACTAGCTGGTGAAGGTAGCGGAGCATTTAGCCACTAAAGAGCCAGATGTTTCCCTCGGGAGATGGTGGAGACCAAAAACAGAGCTAAAAGAGAATGAGTGTATCAGGTGAACAGAAACATGACATAAGTTGTTGCCGTCAAGTGAATGATGAAAATAAACACACTGCGTCTTAATTTTTCAATTTCTAATCAAGAACATCATGTTTCTCTGACCTTAACTAAGTGTTGTCTAAACATAAACCAGACAAATTATTAAAAATGCTAATTAATAATAAGGTACAGGAAGATATTGGTAAATTAGTGGTACAAATAATTTCCAGGAGACATTATTGTCAATACAAAGCTGGTATTTACTTGTCTTTGATATTACTACTACTACTAACAGCAATCATAATCATAATAATCATAATCTTTATTTATAGAGCATTTAAGTGCACAAAGTGTTTCACACATGGCAGCAAATTAAGAAACGCTAATTAAAAACAAATAAACAAACAATTCAAGGAATGTGATCAAAATTATTTATTTGAATCAGTTCAGTTTAACTGTTCTGATCTAACTATGAAAATAAATCCAAACAAACTGATTGTTTCTCAGCTCGACGTTGCTGACTTGTTTCATAAAAAGCCACTTTTGTCCAAATAAAGTCATCAGACCCAGAGGATGGACTTGCTTTTCCTACCAGGGGAGGAAAAACAAGTTCACAGAGCTGTGGGTAAAAAGTTCAGAGCACTGTGGGAAGTGCATTAGAAGAAAATGAGAATCTCTCCACCTGAGGTTTCATTACAGACTCCAAACATTTGTCAGTGCAGAGAGGTGGCCAGTTTAAATTCCATCTATATTAAAACCATTTGTTCACCAAGATCACAGTTGCTAAAAGCAGCTGCGAAGTGTGAGCTGCCTGCAAAGTCGAACTGAATCCATCAAGGTCAAAGGAATCTGGATAATCTCATGTGAAAGACGTTCAGGTGAAACAAACTCGCTCAGTCCTGCTCCGAAACGCTCATCATGTAACAGCTGCGACACTTTTGGAGACTCTGTGATGCCTTCAGGGACACAGGCAGGTTTTTGGAAATACTAATAATTTAGACAATTAGTCCAAATTTACCAAACAGAACGTGAAAAGCTATTGAAGGGCCACCAAAAAAAGTACATTATATTCATTCATTTGATGTTTCAGTAGTTCCTGAAAAATATTTTAAAAACTAATTAAACTGTAAAATTATAATAAATTTAATTAAATGTAGTAAAGATGTGAATAAATTAGTTAGAAAGGAACTTAATTAAAAGTTAAATTAATTCTGTTTGAATAATCAAATCAAATTGCAAATTAGATCAACCTTAAAATCCAATGAAATGATATTGAAATATATTATTTTAATAAATGAAATCTTATTAAAAAATGAATTTATTTACTTAATGTTTTATATAAGTAAAATATTGACTTGTTTTTTTAATCTCAAATTTTTAACCTGAGGATGTTTTGTGAGCACGACCCAAATGTTTGGTTTATTTTTTACAAATACGTCTTTGTTATTCATCACCACATTTGCACAAAGTGCATAAACAAAGAGTAATTGATGCGACTCCTGCTGACTGGCATATCCAAACACAGATGGCCTCACAGCGTCATGTCGAATCAAGAGCACGACAACCTGCGGGTCAGATATCGTCCCACCCTGTGATCCACCATATTCAAGCAATAACATGAACAACAACATATAATTAACACATATGGGCACCAGTGAGCAGTGGTCACAGGAAGAACAGCCCGGACACGATCCTGTAGCTACATGCAAAATCTGAGATATTTCTGCTGTATCAATTAACTGAACTCATCAATTTTCCCTGCATGCACTGCACACTTACTCATACAACATATATGAAGCACGCTGCGCTACTTGTAAGGATGAAAATAAGTAATGACCCATTCAGTTCTTAATTAAGCCAAATTAGATAAATCCCACCCATTCAAATAATAAAAGAAACCCAGTTTGGACAAATCTTTAATGAGAGCTGAATTATTTGATCTTGTCCTGTAAATTATTCCTGAGGCTTCTGCTCCGGCGTGAAAAGCAGTCAATAAAAATCTTCTGATCAATTCAAAACTTTACTGGAAGCATGAGGAGAAAAACAAGCAGCATATGTTTGATCCTTAGATACACTGATCGCAGGTATACAGGCAATTTTATTGACTTTAAATCCCACCAAACATTATTTATGTTTGATGAGCATATTCAATACAAGTTTTAAATTAAATTGCTATATTGCCATGATGATCTTATAGACCATGATGCATTGCGGTAGATGAAACTACCCAACGGTATATAAAGTAGTTAAACCAGCTCAACCTTATTCATCTGCAGCAGTGAAATGTAACATCCACATTAAAGCAGCAGTGATATTAATACAGAAACAGAAAAACCTGTTACTTTTTTTACACATTTTTACTGAAGCAAGGTTTTGAATGCAGCACTTTTACTTGTAGCTGAGTATTTTTACTGCTTCTTTTACATAAGTAAAAGAGCTGAGTCCTTCCTCCACCACTGTGCAGGCGATAAAAATAAAACCTGCATAGAAATAGGGGACATGCCCACACGGGTAAATGCCAAGCTGTGGCTATAGCACTAGAGGAGTCTCGAGCCAAAAACATGTAATGTAGTGTCAACAGTAAAATGCAGTAAATTCACGGCTCTCCAAGCGTTTCTCTTCTTCACAGCAGAAGAAACGTCCCCTCCATCACACCCTGCCACTTGAGTTCACTGACCTTTTCCACCCCAATCTTTCCCCGGGCCACATTGCCAGCACCTCCTCATTATATTTTTTTCTCCAGTTACACAACTTGCACCCCGCTGGAGGTGTTACAGCCCAGCCTTGATCTGTAAATGACGCCTTTATTGTTTCACACAGCATGTAGATGTGTGTACATCACTCCTCCACATGTTCCTCGCTCGTATTCAAGTCTGAACCTGGAGAATCTTGAATGTCTGCATCGTTTAACTGACAGCGTGACAGATTGTGGTTACGTTCGAGCTCTGAAAAGAAGAAAAATCAGAGAGAGAGAAAGAAAATAGCAGCTACACTATAGCTGGAGGAGTCAAACAGACTCACAGTGGTTGCTTTAATGGTAAATTCGGGAAAGCAGATGACTAAATATATCCATAACACCCTTCTGCTGGGAGTGACAGAAGGAGAGACACAAGGACAGAGGTGGTGGGAGAGGGAGGCAGTGAGAGATGGCCTTCCTGCTCTGGATATGAAACACAGATCCACCGCCTGCTGCGTCCTTCCCTCTACAGGGAGATAATAATAATGACTAGTCCTGTGGCCTGTGGCTTCTCATTACGGGCTCTGGTTGGGATGGCCTTTAACACACACACACACACACACACACACACACACACACACACACACACACACACACACACACAAATGGGCTTGTGAGGACCGTACTTGACTCCCTAAAAGCGGGGACACACATTTAATCTTAATGATTTGAGCGTCACAACTGATCAGACTGAATCTGCTTCAGTCTCAAGCTGTAGAAAGTAATAAAATTATACGACATTATTCCTATATTAAAAATAGATTACGTGGCTATTTGCATGTCAAAGAGGTTGTCGTCATTAAAACGAGCCCTAAAAGAATTATCTGCAGTTTCCCGCAGTTTTATGAGACCTATAGCATATTTAGGTTTTTGGTTTTTTGATTAATTCTCGTCGTTTTGGACGCAGCAGGCAGCTGCTTTCAGAAAAACTCTAAACAATACAGTTAGAGACTAGCTGGGGAACACTGGAATGGCCTCTGTATACATTAAAATAGGTCCAAATGATAAAAACTTAGATGATGCTGGACTCCTTTGTAAAAAACATTGTATAATATTCCAGCAATGTCATCTTGGAATTACTTTTTTCTCCCGCAGAGCTCAACAGAACAGAAAGGTCAGGGCATTTCCTGTATTAAATAGCCTCCTTCACTGAAAACAATTCCAATTTAAATATTTCAAACCATTCAGTCAGCTTTCACACCTCAGACTGATGAATCACAATTGCCGTTACAGCGCAAGTTGCTTTTGTTTGATGAAAAATCTATTGAGGAATGTTATAAATGCAAGCGATGGTTTAGATTTGTATGTGAAGAGACACTGTAGATGAAAGACGAGTGAGGAGGAGACATTTTCACACACCACTCCAACGTCTGTATGCTTCAGCTCCTAGTCAGCAGTCAACTAGCTGAGCTTATCATAAAGAGTGGAAACAGGGGAAAACAGTGACCCTGACTCTGCCCAAAGGTAACAAAATCCTTGTCCCGAGGTTGCAAGGAAGCCAACGGACACTCCAGGAAGTTACTGTGCCTGGTCCAGCTCATAATCCCTCCTGAAAAACCTCAATTTATCATTTTTGCAATTAATTTCTTCCCGTTTCCTGTGTTTGTGTTCAGCCAAGCTAACTGACTGTCTCATATTTAATGTGTATAGTTGTCTTCTTCTCTCAAATTGTTTCTTTAAGCCTTTAATTTAGCAGAGGAAGCTCCATCTAAACATCTTGTATATATGTAAAATCAATCAGAGCAGATGGATGGAACGATGGCTTGACTGTAAATTGTTAAAGTTATACATTTGGAAACAGATTTTGCTGTTAGCTGAGGTGTTTATATCACCTTGAGTGAGAAGTGACTTGCTTTCTCGTGCCAAAATAATGGATTTTTCAACCCAACAGGGTCAGCCGTCCCATTAGCTGTGTCGTTGAGATTGATGATGAAGTTGGGAAATTACCAGCTGACATTATTGCGTGGTGTAAATCTAACGCTGACCGGGTGTGATGAGTGCCGAGAGCCCGTGTAGACGAGCGTGGTCTGGGCTTGAATTTACTGCTGGCTCTCCTCCAGGTGTTGTGGGTATAATTCAGACCCGTCTTGTGATGGAAATTGCTTACTTGACAACCTCCAACTCATTTCTTCTTCTCTCCTCTAACATGCGAGTCAGGCTTCAATAGCTGCTCGCCGTAATATACTAGCACAAGAGACACATGAGAACTCTTTGTAGAAATGAATAGTACTTCACAAAGTGCCTGACTGAAACAAAGCAAGAGGCGTGGGACTCACGTGGAGCCCTCCAAACCTTCGGGATGTGCAACATGTGCAAGAAGTGGAAACGTGAAAAGACGTGAGATGGAAGCTGCAGAGTTCAGTGGATGCTGAACAAGAGCTGAACATCATATTTCCAAACCAGAGCGAAACAATCAGACACATCAGCGCCCAAATCTGTCTCCTGACCACACGACCAAAAATGACTTTAGAAAAGAGTTTTTAAATAGTTTCAAATATCAAGTTACATTTGTGCTGCTGTGCTTGTAGTCATTTCTATGCACACACAGTAATCATTGCTTAACGTTGTTGATGAGGTTTTAATTTCTGGATGCTAATTCGTCTTAAAAAATTTAATAAAGCCCAAGAAAGAGCTAAATGTGAGGTTATTATGTGCTTGACTGGTCCTGTGCTGGGACCCAGAGGTTCATTTTGTCTGTTAACAAAAATGCAAAGAACCGTTTTCTTATTTGTGGAACAAAAGAAAAGTTAAAGATTCTATTCATCAACACAACCTGGAAGAATGAAGCTCTTGTGGATTTAACTGGCTCAGCGTGCACACACTGCTCACTCACAATGGATGCTGCACTAACTTAGATGTTAGCAGTGAGGTTTCATAAACAATTGGATGTTTGCGTTCTGACATTTCTTTGTGTTGTTAATAATTTAAGACAGAAATGTAAAACAGAAAGGCTCCGCAGGCTTTGGTGAAATGGTGCAAAAGCATGAAGCAGAGTTATTAGAAGTCCGCTGTCTGCTCTTATTTACAGTTTCCTTGCATCATCAGCAGCATTATTGAAGCTACACTGATTTTCGATGTTACCACGGGAAACCCTATAATAATCCTTCAGTGGACGTGGTTTCATTGCTGATATCTATTTTGTGGAGTATTCGTGGCGTCGCTGTAGTAATATATGAGTGAATTATTCATGGAGCCATTGTGTGTTCTTGATGCATCGTTAATGTGAAGTAGACTTTGTTTACACGGGATGAAGCCGAAGATGCAAGAAACATCCAGGTACTTACATAAGAGTGTGTGTGTGTGTGTGTGTGTGTGTCCAATCACGGTGTCTTATGGATGAGTGCTTCTCGCTGCTTGGCTTGTCATACATGATTGCTAATGAGATTTGTGACAAACAGTGGGCTCCGTCTTTAGCAGTGACCCATATGAATGACACAACATGAATAATGCATCATTTTGGATTATATTGTGTAAAATAAGTAAGATTGTGTGGAGACGAGACAAAAGAGCAAATGTGAAAACCTTTTGTGAGTAATATATATCCTCAATAAACCTCCTGGTAAGTATTGTCAGCATTACAAGGATTTTACTATCAGAGTTGGTCATTTTGACGTATTTTGTATTTTTACTACTGATCATTTTCAATCTGAATTAACCTGCTGATTATACACAGACACTGAGCGACGCTATCGCCACGTCCTGAAGGAGATGTATGGTTCTTTAGCTGCTAAATGCTCCATTATGTTCACCAGAAAGTGGAAAGTAGAGCACCAAATTTATGAGACGTAGCAGCAGGGCAAAGGTGTTCAGTCTTACTGAAATCAATATGAAAACAATATGAATGAGCAACCTCTGATGTTCCAGTTTAATAATAATAATAATAATAATGCATTTTATTTATAATGCACTTTATATCTGACAGTACAGATCTCAAAGTGTTATGTTCAGTCTTGTTGTGTTTTAGTTGACGGCTGAAATTAGTTAGGATCAAATTAGTTAATTAGTTTCTTGTTCAGAAAAAAGTCTTAAATGGTCAAAGATATTGTTTTTTATATATATTTATAGAAATCTACAAATATATATATAAATAAAACGTCCTCTTAACTTGTATTACTGCTATTTGATTCATGTTTTTTTTTTATTTGATGCGTCCCCCCACAGCCTCAACACTATTTCCTACATTAACGACATATTTAGTTTTTTTTTTACATTTCTTCATTAATGCACATTCAGCCTGAGAGCAGCAGCCAGTGATTGCCTCCTCTGCAATCAGCCACAAATTCACTCCAAATGACTTTCAGGAGTTTGTTAGGGGGAGGGGGGGGGAGGAGAGCGGCGACACAGCTGCCTCTGGTTCAGCTTGATGAGGATGTGGAGCATTTGAAAGTGTTTGGATTGAAGAATGTGAAGTTAGACATAACATACTTGCAGAGAGAGCTTGAGGGTTAAGAGGGGTTAAGAGTTTTGTTTAAATCTATCTGGAAATGTAGGTATTCAGGATTGGTGGTAAAACACTTCTTTTTAGATGTGGCTGCAGCACAATGTACCAAGCTGCTGTCTAATTTCCAGTCATTTAGAGGTAAGTCATGCAAACTTAACACACCGCAATCATGTGCAAAACTGATTTTATATAAACAAGTTTTTTTTTTGTGGTAAAGTTCATGAATTTTAAAGGATTGGAGAGTGGTCAGTGAAAGCGTTTTGTGTCAGAGCAATGAAAAGTGATTCACAAGTTTGGTGTTCACTGTCGCTGAGCCCGGTTTTATCATGTGCAGCTAATTTCAGAGACGTCGGCTCTTTGTGGTTCTGCAGGAGATTTTACCTCGACACCTGCTGTACGATTTCAGCTCTCACACACACAAGTTGAATTAATGTGACAGCAGGTCTGGACAGTGTAGCTGTGACCTACGCAACATGAGAGAAATCCAGGGCAGTGTGTGTGTGTGTGTGTGGTTACATGCCAACTAGCATGGCTATTTGTGTATTGCTGTGAATTACAAATGTTCCCGGTGGACAGACGACTGGATTCAGAGCGATGCTTAATGAACTGACAGACTCTGAATCCTCAATGTCATGGAAATCAGAGAGTGGGAGTCTGTGCTCCTTTTTCTTCTTCTGCTGAAGGTGCAGCTCCTCCTGTATTATTTATAGCAGGGGTGTCCAAACTACGAAATTCTAAAAATGTATTGGAACACGGCCCACACATGGAACCTGCACTGGACTGTGTTGTACTTCTTAGTCTCACCACTAGGTGGAGTATCGGTCTTGAACGAGGCAGCTTCTCTATAAAATGAGTAATAGAAGAAGAAATTTGCTACAGGTGATCCAAGATGGCGGAATTAAGGAGCAAGTGAGTGTAGAAAGTTTCAGACGCGGTGTGCGATGAGAGCACAGGCTGCTTGATGTTAGCAGGCTAAAGAGCACCACGACGGGTGAGGATGTTTTTGAAGCTGTGCCAGATGCAGTTAGTATGAAGGGACTTTAATGGGACGAGCTGTGTGGAGGAACGACGGATGCAAAGGAATGGGCCTCTACGGTGTCCGCCGAGGGGCAAGAAAGTGGAGGTAAGGGGAGGCCTGCTCTACCATTGTCATGTGCGCTGGTTAAGTTGTGGCTCTGTGCTGCAGCGGTTTTATTCCCTGAATCATATTCAGGTATCAAGCAGAATTGACCTACATTTGATTGATTCACCTCTAGTGGATTAAAGTTAGCAGCATAGCTCACTTCTGGTGAGTGGCCCAGCCCTTTGTGTGTTTTTCTGTATGTGGCCCTCAGGGAAAAGTTTGGACACCCCTGATTTATAGCATTCATCATCACGTGTCTACCTGCTGATATCATTTTTAATTTTCACATTGAGGCAATGAAGTCCTGATCAAATGAACGTCACAACAGTGTTACAAATATTGCAAACTAGCATCAAACCCCATATTTCTTGTTCTTGTTAGACATGTGAATGCTGCACTATGGCCAATAAAACGTCTTCTCACACCAGTTCAGTCAGGTGTGGTGCAAAGGCCATAAATAGGCCCCTCATAGGTGTTTTCTTCCTAATTGGACCTGTCTGGCTTCCAGATAACTGAGACACATTTCCTTCTAGTGCTGGAGAGACAGATTTGGGCCTATTCAGAGCAGGATTATATAAATGTGAATGCTGGAAAAGCACCAATATTACACCATCCTCCATTTTGGACTGGTCTTCAGAAATTTGTGTCAAAGTGTACGAACTCAAGTGAAAGTAGTGCGCACATTTATTTAGTCTCTGCAGAGGAATGTGGTGATCACAGCTCTGGTTAAACTAATTTCTTTTTAGGGCCGTATGTGTTGGTGCCTTTGAGTTTTTCCACTATAACTCCACTCAGCTTTAAGCAGAGCAGAGGTTTAATTGGCCAAAGTGGCTGGTGTGGGTATGAGGGAGCCTTCACACATTCCAGTTTGTTTGTTGAAAGCGTGATTTGATTTTTTTTTTTTTTAAATCTAAGTTAATTATCAGATGAGTTCATGTCATGAACCCAAGTGTTCGTACCAGGAGACACGCCAAAATGGCACCTGGTGTTTAAAGGTGGAAATAAAATATGAATGAATTAATTGTATGGCTGCAGGCAGATTTGATTGTGTGTGGTTTAAAAATAGGCAGTCTAATGGTAAATTAGGCCTTGTTTACCTGAACTGACATGTTTACTTCTGTAATATTCATCTCTAAGTTGTAGATCTACACTGAAAAAACATGTATATCTGAAAATGCTTAATATTCAACATAGTGAGTTGTGCCAACATGACTGGTTTATGTAATGTTTTCATGTTCAGTCAACGTCATCTGCTCCAGGAAGTCTCTATTCTATCTAAACGCTATTGAATTACAAAAGATTGATTATGATTTATCAATCTCACATGATTTCTGATTTCTTTTGACAACATTTACTGTGGTACATTTTTCAGAGCAAAATCTGGCAATAAGCAGAAACTTGTATTTGGTCAAAGATTACAGCTTCAACTTCGCCTCTGGGTGAAGTGAAAACATTGCAGGGGGGTCGTGTCATAAAATGTCAGTCGGGCAGCAGGACGAGATCAGGACCGCAAAGTCGGGTCATAAAAGCAGCGCTGCATATCTTAAAGAGGGAGCTAACGGACCGCTCACGTCCAAACTTTCTAAAGTGCAAAACACATTGAGCCCACGATCTGTGCAATCCAAGATGGCGAACACTGAAAACTGCATCCTGTCCGCTTCATCGGTGCTCTTTGGTAACTGATAGTCTATGATGCCAATGATGGAGGGTGTTGTGGTTTTTAATTGTAGTCATGTTAGGACGAGACGTCTTCACAGGACAGGATGAATTATTACACCCAACAGCTCTTTCAAAAGAAATATTAATGTTCAACCCTGTTTCCTAGAAGTTCTACCTGTGTATCACTAACTAGTTTTCAGAGTTACGTTTTACTGACTAACATAATGTTTAACGTTTGTTGAAATATGTATGAAGTGTAATACGTCATCAGTATTTTACCAAATATGTTCATTATCAACTTTTTTCCAACTTAACATTTGAAAAGTGGTTGGCAGGAGGTTTGTCTCCTGCTGTCAGACGTTAGTTGTACATAAATGTAATTTCTAGCAGACGCGGCTGAAGTGTTGCACTAAAATACATTTGAAATAATATGAATATTTTAAGTCCTTCGATGTCTCTCATTCAAATGAAGTTCACTGACTTGTCTTGTAAACAAAGATTTCTGTTCTCTAGTCACATCAGAATGTCAAGTCGTACAAAAGATGAACAGTTTTAATATGAAAGCTTTTATTGTGCACAGTAAATTACTTTTCAGATTTAAAAAGGCAAAAATTCATGCAAAAAAAAGAACCATTAAGCACAAATGAAAGTGAAGCTGAAGTAGTATTGATTGGTAGCTGAATAATTTCACCACTTTGGCTTTATTTGAATACTTCGTTTTCTAGTCTAAGGTTTTTTATAATTAATAATTAAATTACATTATGAATGTGCTACTTTTGAATGTCTTTTACTTTAGTGAATTTTGTTTTACGTCCCATTTGAACTTGTCTCTATTTAACTCCATCCATTTAATTTTATATCCAATAACAACATAACTTTGGAGCGTCACTCAAAGCAGAAGTCGATCTTCGCCCGTGGCGGAGATCTATTCTAGAAAGATCTAACGTTGAAAATAGTCGTAGAACAGCTGCTCCCCACTGCTGTCACCTAATGGAAGACTCATTTTTCCTCGCACCTCCAACTGAGAGACTTGTTCTGTCCGATAAAAGCAGGAGTGGATGCTAAAGGTAAATCCTCTGACATAAGAGAGAAAGCAGCGCCTGTTCCCCAGAAGGGGGGGCTTTTCTTTCTGAACTAAACAAAGTCTTTCATTCTCCTCAGCGTGACTGAGACTGGTAGACCTCACATCCCTCGAGATTAAGAGAATTCTACAACACTGAAATATGTTCAAAAAGAAAAAATGAATGAATTATTTGAACAGGGAGCAACACGGCTTTAATCCAACCATCGGCGTCTTTAAGTGAAACATTAATAAAGCTAAACAAAACACATTCTACATTATGAAGAAGTTACTGTGTGTTCTTTATGTGCACCTTTTACATGACCTGCTGTGTTTCTCCCTCAGATTCAGAGGTGGTCTACAGGAACCGCGACGGTCACGTCATCAAGTTTAACTTCGCCCTGAAGGAGACGGAAGTCATTCTGAGCAACAGCACGTTTGTGAGTCTGTGTGATTGTGTCACTACTCTAGGTTATAGAGTTGTATCAAGTGCTAAAATGGAATAAATACCAATTAAAAGTGACGCACTCATATTTATACTGACTGCTCCATTATCCCGTCTGCTTTCCCTTCTGTTTAGAATATAGCAGATCAGATGGTATCGGCATGTAGAGTCCTTAGATGTTATTGTCTTGCAGTCAGGCGTTGCATAGTGTGCACACAGGCTTGAGCTTCCACTACAGTGCATAAAACATATGATATAAATAAGTAAAACAAACCCTCATAACACAAGGCTCATATGCATCCATCTGATCTGCTCGAACTCTGCAACATTTTTATATTTTAAACACGATTTTAGCATTTTAGAGACTTTGGGGGCAAAAACACAACTCTCCTGAAGATTCCTCAGATTTTAAATTAGAGGGTAATCAGACACTTATTTTTGACTTTTTGACACTTATTTTTGGCCCCAAAGCTCCAAAAAGAACATTTTTATCTTGTATTTTTTTATCAGGGGCTGCATAGAGAAGCCAGTAGACTTCTACGCATAGTAAATGTGGAGCTCCTAACGCTGCTGCTGCCCAGTCCTCAACACCATTCTTTAAAAAATAGACAGAGCTGCTCTCTTCTTGTCTTGCTGGTGTGATTGGATCCCCAGAGGCTGCAAGAAACATGTCAGAGCTGCTGGCAGCACCTCATCATCCTGTTACTGAATCAGTATATGATAATATGCTGCTGAGAGGGTTGTGTACGCAGCTGTCTGCACTGTGGGTGAGCTTGGGCTGTAAGGTCGCTACATCTGCTCACCTCACCTCACCTCTCCACAATCACCGGGAAGAGAGCAGTTCAGTTGGAAATATGAGGTTAGAGTAGTGTTTTTTTTTTTTAGTGTCTTCCTGCTGTTATTGCATGTAAATTAACATTTACTGTGACCATGTGCAGCGTTTCTTCCAGGAACATGAAAATATGTCAATATTTGTCATCGTATTATCCTTTGAAATGCTTAGATTTCAGTGTAATCCAACCAGGAATGCTAATATCAATCAAAATCAGGGCAAATTTAGCTGTTTTCTAATTGCATCATCATAATCCTGCTATTCCATAACACTCACACTGTAAAAAAACCCCAAGTCTTTAATTCTTATCCTCTCTGCAAAGCACCTTCTTTGATAAAAACCTTTCTTTATTCCTGCCTTCGTCTTTTCGTTTTGCAGGAATTTTGCAGAATTGTTGCACGCTGTTGTAGCTTGTACTTTTAATGGTTGCATAAGGGGATTTCATGAGGATTTTAGGCTCTGCGGTAAGCCTGTCAAACTATGCAACCAAAAATCATAAAGGCAGAGGTGGCCTTGTATTTAGGAAGTCTCAGATTTGACCCCCAAACACTGAAATCGCCACCAGCTGCAGCATCCAAACTGCACGCTGTCACTGCCAGGCTGCACAGCTTCATCAGCACTGCTAAATGAACAGTAGAAACAATATTTGATGTTTGTAATAATGGATGAAAGAGAGACACTTTCAGGCATTATGTTAAAATAGCTAAGGCACGGTGTTTAAACTGCACAAGAGTTGAAAAGTGACACTTTGAAATGTCGTCTGTAAAATGTCCGTCCACCCCGTCCTCTCCCGGAAATGTCAAAACCTGCTGCGGCTCCCTCGTGGTTTTCTGGCCTTTAGTTGCTAGATGAGTTTTTGCCTGCTGCATTTTTTTTTTTTTTTTTTTTTTTTTTTTTTTTTTTTTTTTTTGTCATTGTCATGGGATGAGAGCTGGAAATGTGAGAAATGTTAGCGGGCACAAAAGAGTAACCATAACCTGTCAAATAGAAACAGACTCTCATGTTTTTCTTGTCTTTGCAGGAAGTATATAGTTGATTTATCATTGTTTGCTTTTATTGTAATTTCCTACACATAGTTCTGCTGCCAACCAGTCCTGCTAGTTTAATACTTACCATCATTTATGTCTGCTCACTTGCACATTTGTTCATTCGTTTTATATATATATATATTTTTTTTTGCCAGGTGGCCTTCAAAGTGGCAAAGTACTCGCTCTCTGCAGACCTGAAGTACGCGCTCTTCGCTTACGATGTCAAACAGGTGAGTCTCGCATTAGGACGCAGCCTCGACCCCAAAATAATAAATCAAAATCACCTGAACATCGTCGCATAAGAGAACACAAAGCTGTTGGTGTGCTGTGATTGACATTGTGGATCATACTCCACATTAGCAGCCGCTCGCCTTTTGTTTATAGCCTGGCAGGCTATCTGTTACATTGTGCTCCCATGCAACACCCAAGGGTGCTGTCATTTACTCATCTGCATGCGCACACTCACACACACACAAGCTGTGGCCATGTGGATTTGTAAAGGGTTGGTTTTTATTCCTATTTATGCTCTTGTGTTCTCCAAAGAGCAGTTTGCTACGTTCTGACCTGACCTCAGCTCACCCCTAACCCTTTACCAGGACCACAGAAGTGATGTTGTACCTCATTAGGACTGGGCTTTGGTTGCCATGAGGACCTCAGATCCTAATGATATTTATACCAGACATGGTCCCAGTAAGGATAGAAACACACACACACACACTCTCACACAGAGCTTCCCTGGGTGTGTGTGTGTGAGAAACAAAGCACTGGACAGGTGTGGACTCCTTTTGTTGTCTTCCTGCTTTGTTAGGCTTTATTTGTGTGGTTTTGTGCTTCATGTGCATTTCCATTTTGTGAATCCTCCAGTTTCTTGGTCTGTGGAGTGTTTCCCTGTGTGTTAGCATTCAGCCATCCTCCACGAGGCTTTCTTCTCCTCTCAAAGTCGAGGCTTTTTCATTGATTTCTAGATTTGTTTGCAAACAGGCTCCGGTTTAGAAACACTGCAGCAGCTGAAAGAAACCGGGGAGGATGTCTGCATGTCGTGCAATCCACTCTGTAATAATTACTAGATCCACGCAGTAGCTTGGTTTGGGGCTGACTGAGATGGATGCATGTTTGGAAAAAAAGATTCAGGTGTTCACCTTTTTAAGAAAAGCCTCCTGTATCTGTAGAAACATTGATTTCCTCGGCATTATTTCCTGCACACTTCACCCCACTCCTCTTCTGCATATCAAGGCTTAATTGATTGCTCTCCAGTTATATTTGTTGCCAGGGCAACGTGAAATCCCCTTGAGGTACAAGTAACTGAGATTTTTAGTCGCTCTCAATTGAATTTCTTCCAGTTAATGCACCGCCATGCGTGAAGAGAAATCAGCTGTGCAGGACTCGTAGAGCACAGTTCACCTGGCAGTCAAGGAAAACAAGTTGAAGGAGAGGATGGAAGTTTGGGGAATTTTCGCCCAAAGTTTCTATAAATATGTCGGGCTGTGTTCAAATATTTGATTCAGTATCAAATAGCTTTCGTGCAGTGGTGCAACAAGCTGATGCAGGATATATACGATACCGTCAGACTGTGTGACTACTTCTGGGGAAACAAAATGGGAACGCTGGAGTTTTCTTTATCTGGTAAGAAAGATTAAATGCAGTCTTAGAGTCATTATCCCTCTGAAAAACCAACTCTATTTCACACAACTTCAAGCAAAAACACCCCTTTGTGCCATGAGAATATCTGAAAATGTATCTAAGTTGAGCCTTAACTGAATGGAGAACACTGGTTTTTGAGGACTCTGCATCGTTTTGCATTATTGTCTGTTTACATAAACCCAGTTTCTGTGTTTTGCTTATTTTATTAGCTGCTCCAGTGACTTTGTGTCCTCATGCGTCTTATTGTTCTCTTGATGAGATACGAGAAACGGATCTGTGTGTGCGTTATGTGATGAGTTCGCCTCTCGTTGCAGATGTACAGATATTCCTACACGGCGTCTTACATCGTTTACAACATCTACACCAGGTGAGCGGGTTTCCCTTTTTGTCACCTCGGTATGTTTGGATGCACCTGATGCATGCACACAGTGGCATTCAGGGGCAGATTGTGGTTGTTAATATACTGTGTGTGTGTGTTTGTGTCAGGGAGGTATGGGAGCTGAACCCTCCAGAGGTTCAGAACGCGGTGCTTCAACATGCATCTTGGGGAAGACAAGGACAACAGCTGGTGAGGCTGAGAGTGTTTATGTCTCCATCTTTTTCCCTCCTCGCTGCCTTTTTGAGAAACTCACGCTGCCTTGTCTCTCCGGAGGGATTTGAGCTGACAACTATCTTCTCTTCTTTCAGTTTTTACAGTATAGGATGTGTTTACGTTCACACTGAGCTGTTGTTTCTGAGTCTGTCAGCCTGCTCTGCCACTGACCTAATTCCAGCTGTGATGGAGTTTACATTACATTACACTCAGGGTGCTGCTTCTCCACACGAGCGAGGACATCTGCAGAGTTATATGAGCCAGGAGCGCGGAGATGACACACTCTCTTTGCATAATAATTCCCTAGAGAGGGCTGACTTCATTTTCCTTTCCAGGAACCTTCTCACGAAAATACAGACAGTGTTTAACACACCCAGTTTATTCCAGCCCTGTCTATTGTTAGCATGAGAGTCTGTCATCTTCACGGTTATCTTATCAGGGTTAAGTGACTGTCTGCCACTGGCTGCTCTTATTTTATATGATAGATTGGTAAAACTTCTAATAAATCAGCAAAGTCAATATGGAATCATTTGGAATTTGCATCCTGAGGGATGATTAGGAATTTTTGAATTTTCTAGGTATTATTTAGAGTTTGTAGTTTTTGTTCTTTATTAGCAGTTTGTCATATTTACTCTTTCCTTAAGTGTGGCAGCGTTTGTTTGTTTGATTAAATTTAATTCTATTTTATACAATTTGATTGTGCATTTCTGTTTCATTGTCTTGCAGCACCCTTTAGAGGATAACTTTCTATGTTTCACTGGATAATTAAGATTCAGACACTGAATAAAAGGAGACTCACTCTGCAAGTCAGTTTTGCAGTTTTCACACTGCTAATGCAGGGTACCTTCATAATAAATGTTTTATTTTGCTGTTGCCAGAATTTGCATGAGCTGCACTTGCTCCAGGTGTAGTTTTCCTCATTTTAAAAATGGCTGCTGTGTGACTAATGGCTATTGAGAACAGAGCTGAAAATAAATAACTCCAGAAAAAGAAAACACTCTACACGCAGGAGGAAAATGAATCCAGGAGAACTCAGGATATTGGTGAATGTGCCGGGCTGATCAAATACAAATATTAAAACAGTGATGGAAGAAGAAGCGTAAACACACAGGTTTGAAGTGTGGTGAGATAAACCAGAGGTTTTGATATGAAAAACACAAAATCTCATCAGAGAGGAAAAAAGAAAAACAAACCGAGCGGCCGAGCAGAAGTGTGTTTGACAGCAGGAAGTGAAAGACGAGCAGAAAAACAGCAGCAAGGAGCTCAAATGATGAAATAAGCTATGGGATCATGCACGAGTGTGAGTGTGCAGTCAATACCTTCATTATCTGCTCTTTCTCTTCAGATCTACATCTTTGAGAACAACATCTACTACCAGTCAGACGTGAGGAGCAACTCTCTGAGAATCACCTCCTCTGGGATGGAGGGAGTTGTCTTCAACGGACTCGCCGACTGGCTGTATGAAGGTACGTTCTGCTCTGCACCGGCGCTGTGCTTCTGCTGGGTGTCTCACATGTGACAAATGGGATGAGATCACTCCGCTCGCTCATTTTGGAATATTCTGTTAAGCGAAACAAATGCCAAAATTACTACATGTGCAGGAGCGCCGTAGAGCCCGTAAATATATCTGCGATTTACCAGTGATGATCGTTTGTGAAACATGCTGCTGTGCTTTGTGATCTTCATGAAAGCAGCGTTAACGAATCACTTTTGGCTTCTGAATGAACACATTTATTTAACCCACAACTAAACTATGCAGTTTTTATTCGGTATTAAAATGCAGATGTGATTAAGTGTTTGATTAAATACTTGTTTGCGCCGTAGTTGTTCGATGAATCTGTTAATCTCTCGATCAAAGATGCTGAACAAGTTTAGAACTTCTGCCGAGACGCTTCAAGCTCCAGGTTGGAGATGTTTGGATATTTCTCTTCTTTCAGACGGCAGAAGGCGCAGAGAGAGAGAGATGCTGCGTGATCAGTGTTGTGTTGAAGTAACACTGTGCAACCTCAGTTCAGCTGTTTCCCAGATTTGTCTTTTGCATTAAAAATGCAGCGGAGCAGACTAGACAAACTAAGCAGGATGGCAATGAAAAATCAACAACAAGCCTGTACAATCCATTAAGTCGCTGTGCAAACAAATTCAGTAATGCGCTGATGGTGTGTGCAGTTTGCACAGAGCAGCACAAACACAGGCCGAGGCAGATGAACATTATAGAATCATTTCTGTTTGCAGATTCACTGCGAGCTGTTTTCTCCTTTGGATTTGCATTTACTTTAGATTGTGACCATTTGGCTGATGTTTTGACACTGACGGAGAGAGCAGAATAAGTGTTATGTCCTACTTCACCAATAATATGAGCAATCAACAGAAAGAAAAGCTCCTGTATTGAAGAAAGCCCCTTTTCCCCTCAAACCGTCTGTTTTCATTAGACTTTATTAAACATGCCGTGCATTTGACTGCAGAAGCTCATGTCTGAATCCTACAAGAAAAGCAAAGAAGTAAGCAACAAAATACAGAAGTAAAGGTGCAGAAAACCAGTGCATTATCAATAAAAAAAGACATAAAAATGAAATAGCGGGCAGCATATTACATCATCAGCAGAGGTCATGACTCTACACAGACTCGCATAAACCTCTGAGCATTAAACAGTCAGAACAGGAGGAAGGAAGGAGTGAAGCTGTGATTCAGGTGTTCATTATTTGTGTGTTTGTCTTCTCAGAGGAGATCCTGCGTTCACACTTGGCTCACTGGTGGTCCCCCGACGGGGAGAGACTGGCCTTCCTCACCATCAACGACTCCCTGGTACCCAACATGGTTCTGCCCCAGTTCACCGGCAACACCTACCCCAAAGGACTTCAGTACCCATATCCCATGGTAAGCCTGGACTCACTGCTAGACTCATGTGTCTGTGTCAACAATGTGCTGAAACATCTTTCTACAACATGGGCTCTAAGTCCAGGATTGTCATGTGTCTGCCAGAGGAGTGCTGCTGCCTCCCCACCGAGCAGCACGTCCGTTATCGAGGGGAAATATCTCATCTTATGACAGCATTAGCACCATGTGGGCAGGCTCAGCAGGGTGAACATCTAAATGAAATGAACACTTCACAGACTCGGAGACATTCAGACAGTTTCATTGATGCTATAAACCTACTTTGTTCCCCACACAACAAACTGATTAGGAATCAATGGGGGAATTAATAATCAAGAATCAGTCTGATAAGCAGAGGAGATGAAGCCACTGGTATCAATGAAATCTTAGCAATTCCCATCCCTACTTAAAGAGACTAGTTAAAGAGAAATTGATTAGTTAATTGTCTTGGTGCTTAGTGTGTTTTACTAAACTAAATGTCCAACCTTTCTTTTGCCTGAAGCTCCAGAAACCAACAAATTCTCCGATATAGAGCTGAAGCAACAATTATCAATATATTAATCATTGCTTCTCAAATGTGCTTTGTTTTGTCATGTCAAAACAGCAGCAACACAATAATAATGTCCTGAGAATAGACGTAAAGTCACACACCAATAACAGGACAGTCCGTAGTCAGCTGGGCTCTGCATAAACAGAATCATTTTGAAATAAATGGAAAATCTGTCTGATTCGAACTGTTTTTCCTGCAGCTGAAATAATAAAGGGCTCCTATACCAGGCAGGGAAACAAGATGACGCAAAAATGCTGCGGTCTTTATAGGTTTATACTGTCGAGGTGCATATTCTCCTACAAATCAACCAACGTAACAACCTAACTGCTGTACAGTGACCGTGTGGCCTTTAGTTTAACTGAAAAGATTAAATATAAAGAGATAAAGCAGAGCAAAAGTTAAGGTATCTTTATAGCCTGAATGTCTTGTATTTGCAGGATAATATAGAATAAAACTAAATGTGGTGTTGCAGGACTGAAGGAGCTGCTTCCTGAAACACACTCAAGGTCATTTTCAGTGTTTTTTACTGAACGTGGTGCTGTGTAGATTATCAGGCTCACATAATGGATGGCAGGTCAGCCCAAGAGAAACTAAACCATCGTTCTCCTGCTATTGAAAGGGCAGCTTCATTTATTGTCTTTCTGTGCTTGTGGAAGTGTATTGACTCCACATGTGTCGGTGCAGCTGTTTCATGAGGGACAAAAACCAGATGAAGCAGTCGGGGAAGCGATGATCCAGACCTGGAGGGGTTCAGTTCTTGTTTAGTATGTTTTAGTTCAGCATCCACAACAGCATTTATGATTTCATTCCACAATGAAACTCATCAAGAAGAAAACTATAAAAATAGATGCAAACAATGATCTATATAATAAAGGATATTTAAACCTGCAACAAGCTCAAAACCAAACATTAATGTGTATGCTTGTTGTTTTAGTCGGCATGTCATCAATAATGCATCATGTTTCAGACAGATGTCCATTGTGTCTGTCTGTCCAGCAGCAGCTGTCAGTACTTTCTCTGCACAGACCGACTGTTTATCTCCACACCTCCTCTAGTCCACAGTGGGTTCGCTGCTGCTCTGTGCGCACAAGAGGGCAGCGAGATTTAGTTTCTAGCAGACAAGAAAACACTGGGTTTACAGGCAAAAAGTCTCGAAGCAGCGTGAAAAACAGAGTAAACTCTGAATAAATGCACCTGTGGATGTTGAGACAACATGCAGCCTCACTCTCACATCTGGACTCTGGGTTTTTAGTTGGTTTTGGACTATTTAGATTCAAGAAATATTCCGTCTTATGTCATCTTCTGGGCCATTTCTTTGGTATGACCAGTCATGTATTTGAAAAATCAATTTTGATGCTGCAACATCTTAACGTAACTGAGTTTCTACACCACATAAATCATCTATTCATCCACATCCTTACAGGGCGGTGAGGGGGGCTGAACCAATCCCAGCTGACTTTGGGAGACAGACCCTGGACTGGGTGCCAGTCAGTCACAGACACTACATTAGCCACATAGATAATACAGCAGTTAAATCTTAAATCACAAAGGATAAAAAAAGATGAGTCAGTCCCATTAAATACTAATTAGTGTAGCTTAGCAGAGTGGCAGTGATTCTGGCCTTTGTGGGGTCACATTGGTTTTGGCTTCTTAATTTAAGCATCTGTAGTTTCTTAATCACTTTCTGAAACTGAAAACTATATAACTTGGGACTAATTATTGCTACGAGGGGAAGGATGTTCAGTTGGTTTACCTTGAAATAATTAATTCCAGTTGATTCATGTTTGAATTGCGTGTTTTCTTTCAAACGGATTGATTTTCTCCCTCTGAATGGCACCAAATCATACAGTTCTTTTCAGAAAAACCTCAAAGAAAAATGAATAAATTCAGAAATGATGTGCCTGTAAAATTAAGTGTCACCGCTTTTTGTGAAGATAGAAAGACGTCAAATTGCAATAGCCCGTTAGAGTGCACAGGAGATTTAAGTTTCCTGCAGGGTTGTGGCGGAAAAAATATATTTTACCCAAGACATTTCACTTTTTTTTTTTAACGTTTGATTATTATCTGTCTGTCTTCCACTCTCAGGCCGGCCAGACAAACCCCACCGTCAGGTTGTCAGTGGTCAACTTGTTTGGAGCGACACACACTCAGGAGCTTCAGCCTCCGGATCAGCTCAGGCTCAGGTTACACACACATATAAATAAATACAGCCGTGACACACACAGGCTCAAAATCCTCAGTCTGACTCTCCTATCTGTGCCTCCTCTGCAGGGATTTCTATGTCACCATGGTGAAGTGGATCAGTAATACTCACCTCGTGGTGCGCTGGCTCAGCCGGCCCCAGAATGCATCACTGCTGACGGTGTGCGACGCCACCATAGGAGTCTGTCTCCAGGTGGGTGTTTCTGATTGGAGGACAGGGTCAGAGATGATGAGATTAGGGTGAACTCATGAGTGACCAGTGGTTGAATTTGTGCTCTGTGTACTTTTGTCACTTTCCGAGTACTTGTACTTCACTTGTGTTGGTCTATGTTATGCTACGTAATACTTTTACTGCACTACATCTCATCCCCTTCTTGTTTTCTCAAAAGCTGAAGGATGAAATGATCCTTATAGGCCATAATGCATTGCTGTAGATATAAAGTGGTTAAAATTACATCAACTGTAAACATCTACGGCAGTGAAATCCAACAAATGCAGCAGTAATATAAATCCAGACACACCAGATATTATAGGAAAACACTATTTACACTTTTACTGCACGAAAAAAATCCCCAAATCGATCTGAGAAACATCTGTTTCCAGACTGAATCTTAAAATCATTTGTACACTGACAACATGCAAGATTCAGGTGGAATATATGGTGTTTATTTCTAATAAATCACAAAACCCTTCCAACACACCAGACTCATGATCAGCTGATAACGAGCCGCTGGTCTGAAGGTGTTTCGGAGCAGGCAGGGTCTCTTCTATCAGACATGCACATGTTACAAGGTGGCTTTTCTTTTATGCAGAGACACGAGGACTCTTCAGAGACATGGCTTTCCAGACAGGTAAATCTTTCTTGTTTGTGTATATAAGCACAGCTTATAGAATGAAATTGCCATCTTCAGCTCTATACAGTATTATCCTCACAGCAATATATGTTCCATTATTGAGGCTGAATACAGCAGATCTCTTCCATTCATGAACAACGTCACCTCTAATGTCTGAGTTTCTCTCCACAGAGCCAAGAGCCACTGTTCTCCAAGGACAGGAGCAGGTTTTTCCTGAACCTGCCTGTGAAACAAGGGGGTCAGGGAGATTTCCACCACATCACAATGTTCACCAGAAAGGTGACTTTACCCTTGATGTACTGTGTCTTTCTCCACCTCTGATTCTTGTCCTCTCAGTGCAGAAAATGTAAAGTCCTATTTGTATTGGATAGTGTGGTTTTTGTTTTTCATCTCTAACGGATTCTCTTGCAGTTACGAAGCGACCAGGACGAAGTTCGATACTTGACATCAGGAGACTGGGAGGTGACAAAAATTGTAGCTTACGATGAAAACAACCAGATTATGTAAGTTTTAGTTTTGCTTCTCATGTTGGATACAAACAAAACGTGCTAAAATTAACATTTTCCAAATGTACTACTGTTATATATTAAAGCTGCTGTATATTAAAGTCCTGCATTCAAACTGTTGCTTAAACAAAAGTATGTAAGCATGTAGCTGCATGTGATTACAGTATCAGAAGTACTTGCAGTAAATTGCGCCTGACATGACTGTGGCGTCGCCGGGTATGGCCCAGCCCAGCCCGAAAGGACGATGTGGGTCCGACTTCCTCCCTTCCGCAGAGGGAGTCGTAGGGGTCGGGTGCTATGTGGAACGGGTGGCGGTCGAGGCAGAGGGCCCCAACGACCCGGGCCTCGGAAACAGCCTCTAGCTGTAGGGACATGGAATGTCACCTCGCTGGGGGGGAAGCAGCCGGAGCTAGTGCGGGAGGTTGAGAGGTACCGGCTAGATATAGTCAGCGACAGTGAGACCTGGAGGCTCAGATCAGGGAGGCCGTTCCTCCCAGAGTGGTGTCCTGTTGTTGGACTTCTGTGCTAGTCATAGATTGTTCATAACGAACACCATGTTCGAACACAAGGGCGTCCATCCGTGCACGTGGCACCAGGGCGTCCTAGGCTGGAGGTCGATGATTGACTTTGTTGTTGTGTCATCCGAACTCCGTCCGTGTGTTTTGGACACTCGGGTGAAGAGAGGGGCTGAGCTGTCAACTGATCACCACCTGGTGGTGAGTTGGATCCGCTGGCAGGGGAGGAAACCAGAGAGACTCGGCAGGCCCCAGCGTATCGTGAGGGTCTGCTGGGAACGTCTGGCGGAGCCCGCTGTCGCCGCAGTCTTCAATTCCTACCTCCGGGAGAGCTTCTCACAGATCCCGGGGGAGGTTGGAGACATTGAGTCCGAGTGGACCATGTTCTCCACCTCTATTGTCAGCACAGCCGCTCGAAGCTGTGGTTGTAAGGTCTCTGGTGCCTGTCGGAAGTAAGGGATGCCGTCAAGCTGAAGGAGGAGTCCTATCGGGCCTTGTTGGCTCGTGGAACTCCTGAGGCAGCTGACAGGTACCAGCAGGCCAAGCGTGCTGCAGCTCGGGCGGTAGCAGAGGCAAAAACTCGGGCCTGGGAGGAGTTCGGGGAGGCCATGGAGGAGGACTACCGGTTGGCCCTCAGGAAATTCTGGCAAACCGTCTCAGGAGGGGGAAGCAGTGCTCCACCAACACTGTTTACAGTGCGGGTGGGGAGCTGTTTACCTCAATTGGGGATGTCGTTGGGCGGTGGAAGGAATACTTCAAGGATCTCCTCAATCCCACCGCTGAGGAAGCAGAGGCTGGGGACTCAGAAGTGGACTCGTCCATTACCCAAGCCGAAGTCACCGAGGTGGTCAGAAAGCTCCTCGGTGGCAGGGCACCAGGGGTGGATGAGATCTGCCCTGAATACCTCAAGTCTCTGGATGTGCAGGGACTGTCTTGGTTGACACCTTTCTGTAATATCGCTTGGCGGTCGGGGACAGTGCCTCTGGATTGGCAGACCGGGGTGGTGGTCCCTCTTTTTAAGAAGGGGGACCGGAGGGTGTGTTCCAACTATAGAGGGATCACACTCCTCAGCCTCCCTGGGAAAGTCTATTCTAGGGTACTGGAGAGGAGGATACGGCTGATAGTTGAACCTTGGATTCAGGAGGAACAATGCAGGTTTTGTTCCGGAACACTGGTCCAGCTCCACACTCTCCATCGGGTGCTCGAGGGTTCATGGGAGTTCGCCCAGCCAGTCCACATGTGCTTTGTGTACTTGGAGAAGGCATGCGACAGTGTCCCTCGTGGCATCTTGTGGGGGGTGCTTCGGGAGTATGGGGTCCGGGGCCCTTTTGTTAAGGGCTGTCCGGTCCCCGTACGACCGGAGTAGGAGTCTGGTTCGCATTGCTGGCAGTAAGTCAGACCTGTTCCCGGTGCATGTTGGACTCCGGCAGGGCTGCCCTTTGTCACCGGTTCTGTTCATTATTTTTATGGACAGAATTTCTAGGCGCAGCCAGGGGCCGGAGGGGGTCTGGTTTGGGGACCACATGATAGCATCTCTGCTTTTTGCGGATGATGTCGTGTTGGCTTCATTGAGCCGAGACCTCCAGTGTGCACTGGGGCGGTTTGCGGCTGGGATGAGAATCAGCAAGATGAATGATGGAGCGTGAGATCGACAGGCGGATCGGCGCACCGTCTGCAGTGATGCGGTCGTTGTATCGGTCCGTTGTGGTGAAGAGGGAGCTGAGCCGGAAGGCAAAGCTCTCGATTTACCGGTCGATCTACGTTCCTACCCTCACCTATGGTCATGAACTTTGGGTCATAACCGAAAGAACGAGATCGCGGATACAAGCGGCCAAAATGAGTTTCCTCCGCAGGGTGGCTGGGCGCACCCTTAGAGATAGGGCGAGGAGCTCGGCCATCCGGGAGGAGCTCGTAGTAGAGCCGCTGCTCCTCCACATCGAGAGGAGCCAGCTGAGGTTGCTCAGGCATCTGTTTCGGATGCCGGAGCCAGCTGAGGTGGCTCAGGCATCTGTTTCGGATGCCTCCTGGACGCCTCCCTGGGGAGGTGTTCTGGGCATGTCCCACTGGAAGGAGGCCCCGGGGAAGACCCAGGACACGCTGGAGGGACTATGTCTCTCGGCTGGCCTGGGAACGCCTCGGGGTCCCACCGGACGAGCTGGAGGAGGTGACTAGGGCCGGGGAAGTCAGGGCATCTCTGCTGAAACTGCTGCCCCCGCAACCCGACTCCGGATAAGCGGCTGAAGATGGATGGATGGATGTTCATGACTCATTTAAAGACATTTTAACTATCTCACATAATGTAGGGTAATTTAATCATTAATGTGTTGCATTTTATAAAGTTATCAAATTTTTATATATTTAAACGTCCTTCTGCACAGACACAATACTTGGGTAAAGTACCTCAAATTTGCACTTAATCACATAATTTGTCATATGTTAAAAGGATAATAATAAGAATAATATTTCAGCTTTATACAAGCTGCTCAAACAAACTGATGAAGCTTTTTAGGGCCTAGTATATAATTTGTCTCAGATGCACCTTCGCTCCAAGCTGAATTTCTATCCTTAAAGCAATTTTCCAAAAAATGTTTTGAGTGTTCATTCATATTCTTTAAAAATGGTTCTATTTTATTTTTATTCTCAGTAAAATTACTATAAATTCTGCTCTATTCTGTTTGAGGAGAGAGTAAAACAGATTGCGTGTTTGAAAACATCTATCCTTTAAGATGCTTTGAGCCGCAGGGTTCATGACCGTATAAATCTGTGTTTGTGCTTGGCCGGCCCCGATATGCAGTGACTAGTGAGGGCAGATGTGTAATGGATCCATGACCTTGTCCTGCTTCAGCTGCTCTGCTTCCTCCACACAGATACTTTCTGAGCACAGAGGAATCTGCACAACAAAGACATTTATACAGGTACAACATGCTCTGCTGTGCATTCAGAACCTTCTATTCATTGGTATGCCAACATCTGTCATCCTCCTTTTATTGTGTGTGCTGCACTCGAGTGTCTGTGCTCATGTTGTGTCCTTCTTCTGACAGCGTGTCCACGCTCGGCCTGTTTCCACGGCGATGCCTCACCTGTGGGCTGAAGGAGTGTTCGTTCTTTGATGCCGAAGTCAGCCCCGACGCACAGCATGCCATCCTGCACTGCAAAGGTCAGACGGAGGCAGAGACAGGAAAGAAATGTGCAATTCAATACATTTAAATCAATCTGGCAAGAAAGAAATTGATTTAATTGATTGTTGTGCTTACCCGAATAACGGTAGGACACCAGACTGTCTCGTTAAGGCACTAATCATTAACTGTAATCATTGAAGAATTTTTATTTTTTTTTTTGTACCACGAAAAAAGCAGTTGAAGCAGCCCTGAGTATTGTCTTCAGGTAATCTTTTTAGGCCACGTACACCCCAACGACCTCGACCAATCAGGTCGGGCAGTCTGCAGAGCCTGAGAGGTGATGAGTGACACTAAAATCCTCCAGGTGTCCTCTGTAGGTCCTTGGTAGGTCCTAATATCTCTGCACTTTGCAAGTGGATACATTTGTGGACGTTTAAGATTTGTTTAAGTGCCGCTATTACTGCAGGTTCACAATTTTGTCTTTTAGTGAAATATCTTGCCAACTATTGGATGGATTAACGTTCATGTTCCCCTCAGGATGAATCTTAATATCTTCAGCTCCAACTTCCCATTGGTGTAATGTTCCTGTAGTGGTTATTCCAGTGCCTATATAACCACTGTGGTGGCTGAGCAGAAGTGTCTGACTCAACACCGCCAAAAGACAAATGTCCACCGAGAAAGAATAAAATAAATGAATGTTTCAAAATAAAGCACTATTTATTCTTAATATAATGTCCACAAAACTCATAAACGAAGATGCTATTTTAAATAAGGATGCTAAAGATAACTCAGGATTCTCTGGTGCACAGGTCCAGGTCTTGGCTGTGAGGTCAAAAGACTCACTTTTTGGTTGGCCACACCTTCCTGACAGTCTCCCTCGCCTTTATCCCTATCCTCCGGCCACTAGATGGCATTGGCTCAAAAAACAGAAATTAATAAAGGGAAAACAATGATTCTGGCTCCTACACATCCAGCCCCTAAATGTGTTAGCCTTAGCATTAACATTTACATATTAAAAGGAGCCAACATTTATTACTGTAGCACAAAAATAAAGTCACCTTTCTTCCAGAAGCAGGCAGAGCTTTGTAATTGGTCGCTCTAAGATGCCTGTTTTTGTTAAGTTTGACTGACCTGACCAGTCCTTTAGAATCAGGCCTTGTCTCTAGGATTCTTCCCAGAGGCCATGAAGACCGGGGGGAGGTGGGATCTACTACTACCACAATGTCTCCAGGACTGAAGCTCCTTTTAACCTTGGACCACTTCTGCCTCTCCTGCATCAATGTCAAGTATTCCTGCGTCCATCTCCTCCAGAACAGGTCAGCTAGGTACTGTATTTGCTTCCATTGGTGCTTGGCGTAGGAGTCAGCTCTGGAAAACTCACTCCAAACCACCTCCTTCTGCTGAGTTCCCAACCTGTTCTTCCTGGTAAGTGGCTCCAGATCAAAAGGGTCCGAGGATGTGGTGGTAATTGGATGATTGTTAAGGATTGCCTCAACTTCGCAAAGCAATGTGTGGAGACCTTCATCATCGACTGTCTGTTGATGCAGTAGTGAGTTCAAAACCCACTTTACTGTTCTGATTAATCTCTCCCACACTCCGCCATGGTGAGATGCTCCCGGTGGATTGAAGCTCCAGTTTATACCCTTGTCCATCATGGCATCCTGGATTTTACTGGGGTTGAAACTGGACAAAGCTTTTCTTAGTTCCTTTTCTGCACTGACAAGATTGGTGCCATTGTCTGACCAGATGTGCTTTACCTGACCATGTCTGCAGACAAATCTTCTTATGGTGTGGATACAGGAGTCTGTGTGTAAGCAACAGGCCATTTCCAAATGAACAGCTCTGGAAGACATACAGGTAAACAGCACACCGTAACTTTTCACTAGACCTCTTCCTCTTTTTGTTTCTATTGGCCCAAAGTAATCCATGCCAACAAAGGTGGTAGATCTGGTAGGGTTCTCTCTTGAGGCAAATCGGCCATCTTCTGTTCCCCTGTTTTGCCTTTAAGCCCTCTGCAGGAAACACACTTTGATATGACTCTTCTTGCTGCACTATTTCCATGAATTATCCAATATTTCTTTCGCAGCTGACAAAGGATATAATTTCTTCCACAGTGACCATACCTTTCATGAATGTGGCGGTGCAACAGATCAGACATGTGACACCATTTGGGAAGGATGATGGGGTGCTTGATGGTTTCAGACATGGCTGCCCGAGACAACCTTCCTCCTACTCTCAACAGCCCATCTGTCCAGACTGGGTCCAGCCTGTAAATGGAGCTTGTTTTTTGAATACTAGATGGTGTCTTTGTTAAGTTTTCATGCTCACGTCGGAATGCTTGCTTCTGAGAGTATGATACGATGGCCTTCTATGCAATGCCAAGATCTTAGAGTTATACATTGACCACCGATTGTATTGTTGACCATGGAAGCAAGCTATTTCCTTTTAGCAGCCAGGGCCTTTGATACCAAGCGACTGCTCTTAGTAATCTGGTCCAATCTGAGAAGAAATGCACAAGTTTGAGTTGGACTTGAAACCTCTTGGATCACAACGTTACACACAACAGTGCAACCCTTGACCTCTGGGTCATTTTGTGGTAGAGTCATGATTCTTAGTTTCTGCTGGCCATGTGTGCTGGGGCTCCCACAGAAACTCTGGGCCATGGAGCCAACGTCTGTTTTCCATGAATTTTTTTACACTCAGCCCCCTGGATGCATCATCTGCTGGATTGTGTTTACTGTCAATGTATCTCCACTGTTGGACGTCAGTATTTTCTCTTATGACAGACTCTATTTGCCACAAATGAGTGAAATCTTGCTCTCTCTAGCAATGTATTTTATTACTGCTTGGCTATCAGTCCAGAATAGGGAACTTTCTAGGGGGAGCTGTAGCTCAGTTTTGAGCATCTTATCTACTCTAACAGACAACACTGCAGCAGTTAGCTCAAGCCAAGGAATTGTCATTTGCTTTAAAGGCGCTACTCTTGCCTTTCCTACCATGAAGGAGACGTGCATCTCACCTAGGTCATTTTTCATCCTGAGGTAGCTTACTGCTCCATATCCTGTTTCGCTGGCATCAGAAAAATGGTGCAGCTGAAAGGTCTTTGGTTTTCTAAAATCACTGGGCTTAATACAGCGTCTAACATTAAAGTCCGCTAGTTTGGGAAGATCTTGAATCCAACTAATCCATTGTTTTTGACTGAATTGCAGGTACTGGCTCATCCCATCCACAGCTCTGTTAACGGAGCTGCTGTAACAGCTGTCTGGCTGGAAGAGTGAGAGGAGCTAGGATGCCTAGTGGATCAAACACAGAGCTCACCATTGACAAGATTCCCCTCGTTGTGTGTGGTATTTCAGGTACTACAATCCCAAACCTGAAAGTGTCGTCCTCCACACTCCACTGAAGTCCAAGGGCATGGTCAACTGGTCCCTGTCGAGGTCCAGCAGCCTGATGTCTTTCCCTCTCTCCTCCTCTTTTATGCTTGACAGCACAGCTCTGCTGTTGCTTACCCACTTGGTGAGCTGGAAACCTACTTTGTTACTCAATTTGCCAAGGTCTGATGCCAGCTGCACTGCTTCCTTTTCATTTCTCAAACTTTCTTTGAAGGCTCAGGAGACGTTGCATGGCTATGTGGCGATTGGTTGGCATTTGCACATCATCCTTCCTGAAGGGCAAGTTAAGAACATAGCGTCCATCTAGCAGTGAAATCGAATCATTTGCAATTTGGAGGAACCTTTTATCCTCATGTGACAACTCACGCTTTTCCTCTGATGCCTTTTCATTGAAGTCGTGATTGTACTGACTAATCATAAGCTTTTCCTTGCAACAGTGATTCTATTTACTGTTGGAGAATGGGAACAGTCACTGCGTCCACTGAGCTCACCACCTCTTAAAAAGTCCATTGATTATCCATCCCACCAGGGTCTTCACTGCATATGGCCCATTACCCTGGCTGTTAACAATTTCCCAGGGTTCCATGATCTTGGAAGTCTTTGCTTGATTTGTTCAGTATGGAGGACAGTAGGATGCTGTTTAGCACACACTGAACAGGTAAGTCTATGTCTACAGCCAAAACACAGACCTTTTTCTGGAGTGAAGTACAATGCTTCAAAGTGGGATTGTCGCTGCACAGGCAACAGAGAAAAGTTAGTAGTCTTGTCTCAGCCTGCTGAAAAACCCAACAGTGGAGACACTAGTTGCAAAGCTGCTTCCTGGCTTAGATTTCATTTTAAGGGACAACTTTTCTTTGGCTCTGGTGGGCTTATCCTGATTGTCGCCATACACTGGGTCAGAAACTATCTTCACGTACTTAAAACTTAACAAGGTAGTCTGCCTCGCTTCATGTTTGCTGACAAGTTGATTTCCTCTGCATATTTCATTTCTTCCATAACATTACAGCAACTTTATTGTGAAGATTTGTAATGCCTTTTGGTCTTCAGCTTTAATTGCAGGCCACTCCAATGCTTTCTTCATGTAAACAGAGCAAATTTTGAATTCATCTCCATCGTGTTCCTTTAGCAAAGCTTTAGCTCTCCTATAGCCTCTGTCTGGGCTCATGTGGAGATAACTCCTTACAGGATCTCTGGGAACGCCGCTTGTGTACTGATCCAAAAAATACAGTCTATCTGCTTCACTGTCAGTCTTAAGCTCAAGTCTTATTCTCAAAGGCTCTGATAAATGGTCTATATGACAAAACTTCACCACTGAAAATTGGGATCTCTTTATGTGGGAGCTTAATAAGAATTGCTGTAATCTCATTTTGGCATTCAAGGACATTTGTTAGCTTATCATGACTTATACTGCTCCATGAGGATGCCACGAGCTGATCTGATACTCTTAGGCACATCTGGAATTTGGACTGTCTCTGTTAAACCATTAAAAGGACTGGCTGCCTGGTCACCGCTGGCTTGGGTATGGATGGTATTGAGTCTGTCTGACTGCATTACGACAGGCTGATAATGGACACCATCCCTGGGGTGAACACTATGTATCTGTATAATAGAAACAGTTTTGTTGGCATTACCTTCGGTTGGCAGTGTTTCTGCAAATGGCTGCTGCTCTTCAGCGTGTAGTTTTGCTGTCGGCTTGACCTCTGCAGTGTCTTGTTCTTCTATTGCAGATGTAAGAAGTTTAGTTTATGGCTGCTCGGCGCATTAACGGTGTGAAAGTGGACATGTTGCTTTGGTGTTTGCGTGCACAAAATGTTATGTAATGCATTCTTGAACTGTCCACCTAGCTCGTCAAGGGTCATCAGTGAAACTCTGGCATCACAATGCTCAAGATGTTTGGAAGAAACTACTCTTAATCCCTTGAAATAAGTCAGCAAATCAGCCTTAAATATAGAATTTTCTAATTTGTCTTATTAGCATCTTGTTACATGCATAAAACGACTGAATATCTTATTCCCTCCTGTTGCAGGCCCGGGAGTCCCGTCTGTGCTGCTTCTCAGTCTTGACGACGTGGACTGTGAGTTGTCTTTTATTCTGCTAAATATGAAAACATTTCGTGTGTCTGAGTGTGGAGGCAGATGTGCCGTTCCCTTTCGCCTGCTCTCAAATGGAAAATGGTTTGCAGCAATTAAGCATCCTCATCCTATTTGTGTGAAAACATTGGCAGCTGTTGGATTTGATGCCGTGCCAAACTGCACTGGTGATTTGTACATTTCAAGATGTTGGATGTGCCTCACAGTTAAAATGGCCCCTGTTCATTTCCACAATTGTGTTTTTTTTTTTTTTTTTTTTTTTTTTTTTTTTTTTTTAAAGCTGGCTAATAGTCGGCGCTAGATGATGCAGCAAGAACCTCAGATATTGTTTTTGTCATGGCACATGTCCAGTATAGGAGGCCTCTTAATGGTTATAAAATAAAAATGTTCTCATGCTCTTCCACTGCTATGTTCTCTGGATGAAGCTCTGAATATTTCATGTGAGCTGTTGTCCATATTGTCTTTATGTCTGCATGACATGTCTTCACCTTTGCTTCTACGCCAAGATGAAACACAAATATTTGAGAGGAAATCTTCATGCTCCTTTTTAGATGTAGTTATATATAGATGTAGTATTCTCTCTCTCTCTCTCCTGCTGAGGAAGGGCAAATGCAAGTTAAAGGTGGACTTGCACTGTATTTTAAAGGTACAGGACACCCAATCTAGAATAGTTTTTTCCAAAAATCAACACATTCAGAAGGCAAACTTACAAAACTTTAATTATCTGTTAAATAAATGACTACTCTGACCAGATGCCAGGGGGGTTATGGATGTTTCTAGACTCCAGAAATGATGCAAACGACAAGAACAAATCTACATGACTTATGCTACAGTGACAACATACAGTCAAGGCAAAATCCCCATGATTAACAGTCTCCTTTAGTGGCTCCACATTTCCTGTTTGTCTTTCTGGAAACATTTCTTGGAATATGGTGAATAATCCAGCTAAAAGGGTGCGTTTGGCTTAATTCCCCAAACCTACTCTTCATGGAGAAGCACCTGGGAGGGGTTTTTATCCTGTTTTATACGTCCATAGAGTTCACCACTTCCCACTGGTACTTAAATGAGTTGTCATGGGAGTTATTTCCTATTAATGGCCACAGGAGGCAACAGTGAGCCCGTTCCACATTTAAATACTAGTTATTTTTGGTAAATGTGGGTCTGGTTAAGCCCACCACCCCTCAGGACCAAGGTTTCAGCGATTCTCAGAACTGGCATGTTGACTCCTCACCTCAGTCACACATTAAAGGTAACTTTCAGGTTACAGCTGTGAGCCATATATGGACACCTCTCTGACAAACTGCTTAAGTGCTTTAAACCCCAGAGATGATATGAAAGTACAGATACACACAACGCCTACATACTTGTTAGAAATGGACCTCTCTGAGTTTCCTGCTCCTTTGCTGAATGACTCACATCTCTTAAGGCGCTGTGGTCTTTCTGCTTTTGCTTAGAGCAAATAAATAAGAACAACTCTGCTCTGCTCTGAACCTAATTTCTCATCTCGCAGCATATTTCATCTTGGAGAACAACCTCCCTCTGCGGTCTGCGCTGGAGACTAAAAAGACGATCCAGACGGAAATCCGGATGATCACTAATGACAACTTTGGTACAAATGATCTGCACTTAACAGCTGTGTGCTTGTGTGCATTGATTTGCACACATGACGCATCTTCATGAGCTAACCGAGCCGTCTCTCCTCCAGTTAACGTTTGTGTCTCGTCCTCTCAGAGCTGCCTCTGAAGCTCATCTATCCTCCTGACTTCTCAGAGTCCTACATCTACGGCCTTCTCCTCATTGTGTAAGCCCATTCCACTTGATTACATTTACATTTTTTTCATTTACATTTACCACAGCGCTGCGAGCTTCAAAGGCCAAACTGAGTGAGGACATCCTCGTTCCCCTCAACCTGCAGGCTGTTGGATACATTTTACAAATGAACAGCTGTAATAACGGAAAATACAAGTGAAAATGGAAATATAGCATCAAATTTCACACCTTAGCTCCAACTTAAGTCCTACAATCCTTTTTGTATGCAGAGTAATTTCAAAAAGGTCCCAAAAGGCCAGATTTCTTCTTCAGAGTTCAAGCTGTCTTAATTGTGTAAGTTAGCAGTGCTGCTGCATTTGGACAATGTTTGCAGTAGTAACAGATTGCTGACATCCTCTGGTCGGTTAGTTGATTGGTTGATTCGTTCTTCTCCAATCAAAGTCTAATTTGTCAGACAATAACTGTTACTTCTACCAAGAAAAGTCTTCTAGATCCATTGTGTATTTATTATGCTGTGATGCTTCAACTCACCACTGCTGCTGATTGGGAGAGAGCACAAGAAAAACAGACTGCTTCTGGGTTTGGAGAGTGAAGGAGCCTTAAACTGCCTTGTTTCTAAGGGGGCGACTCCACTGGCTCCAAATAGAAGTCTGATTGGATGGAAGTCAATGAGAAAATGATTCTGTAAACACTTTCTTAATGAGTTCATCATCTCAATCACCAGTTTTAACTCGGTGGAATTACACTTTGTGGACTGAACGTCTCTTCAAAATGGCAGCCATAACAAACCAATGGGTGACCTCATGGTGGCTACGTCCACTTCTTATATGCAGTCTGTGAGGAACAAGAACATGGAGCAGAAGAAGAAAGTGTGTGTTAGGGAATGATTCTGTTGCTGATGCATCATTGTATTTTACTGTTGCAGCTGCCTCAGGAGAAGACAGTTTGAGCTATTTTACATACAGTTAGTATGTAACTAACTAAGCCCCTCTGAAGGGTTACCAGATAAATCTAAGAGGTCGTGAGGTGATTCATGGGAGAGGAAATTGGAGTTTTCTTTTTCCATTTTGGTGAAATATTGTGTAACTGCTGCTTTTGGCCTCAAACAGTGAGAAGTCTGGTTTGGTCCAGAAGCTACAACTTAAATCTTTTTTTTTTTTAAATGTGTTTTATAAGCACAAAGTGTCTTAATACAAAATCTGAAAAGTAACTCCAGCTGCGAGATAAATGTAAGTAAAATGCATAAAATAACAGAAAATGAGGTATCTCTAAATTGTGTTTAATACTCTTTAGTACTTGAGTAAATGTACTTCTCTCTACTTTATGGCGCTCTTTTAATTAAAACAGTGAATCATATCATCATGTGTTTGTGTGTTCTGGCTCAGTGGCAGTTCTCTGGGCGACCAGGCGGTGACGGATGAGTTCAGGCCGGACTGGGACTGGGTCCTGGTGGGGTCAGAGCAGGTCATAGTGGCACGGCTGGACGGCAGAGGGTCGGGTTTCAGAGGTCAAAGGTACTCCACGTTAACTGCATGTGTTTTGGAGCAAACACCCCCCCCCCCTCAGTCTGGTATGATCATCTGTGACCCTCCTCTCACCACAGGGTTCTGCAGCAGGTCCACCACGGGCTCGGCACGGTAGACGCACAGGACCAGATAGCAGCTCTGGAGTACGTAACACACCTTTTCCTTTGACATTTGAATACGACAACTTGGTGTCTAGAAGATTCTGAATCATATTTTATAGACCAAATGATGACGAGATGAGAATATTGGCAAATTAATTGTTGTTGGAAATACTCATTGTTCTACTGGGGGACTTCAACGCCCACATAGGCAGCAACAGTGAGACCTGGACAGGCGTGATTTGGAGGAACGGCCTCCCTGATCTGAACCAGAGTGGTGTTCTGTTGTTGGACTTCTGTGCTAGTCACAGATTGTCCATAACGAACACCATGTTCGAACACAAGGGCGTCCATCGGTGCATGTGGCACCAGGACGTCCTAGGCCGGAGGTCAATGATAGACTTTGTTGTCGTGTCATCCGACCTCTGTCTGTGTGTTTTGGACACTCTGGTGAAGAGAGGGGCTGAGCTGTCAACTGATCACCACCTGTTGAGTTGGATCCACTGGCAAGGGAGGAAACCAGAGAGACTCGGCAGGCCCCAGCATATCGTGAGGGTCTGTTGGGAACGTCTGGCAGAGCCCGCTGTCGCTGCGGTCTTCAACTCCCACCTCCGGGAGAGCTTCTCACAGATCCCGGGGGAGGTTGGAGACATTGAGTCCGAGTGGACCATGTTCTCCACCTCTATTGTCAGCGTAGCCGCTTGAAGCTGTGGTCATAAGGTCTCTGGTGCCTGTCGTGGCGGCAACCCCCAAACCCGGTGGTGGACGCCGGAAGTAAGGGATACCGTCAAGCTGAAGGAGGAGTCCTATCGGGCCTTGTTGGCTCGTGGAACTCCTGAGGCAGCTGACGGGTACTGGCAGGCCAAGCGTGCTGCAGCTCGGGCGGTAGCAGAGGCAAAAACTCGGGCCTGGTAGGAGTTCGGGGAGGCCATGGAGGAGGACTACCGGTCGGCCTTGAGGAAATTCTGGCAAACCGTCCGGCGCCTCAGGAGGGGGAAGCAGTGCTCCACCAACACCCACAGTGTGGGTGGGGAGCTGTTGACCTCGACCTCAGGTCTTCCGCTGAGGAAGCAGAGGCTGGGGACTCAGAAGTGGACTCGTCCATCACCCAAGCCAAAGTCGCTGAGGTGGTCAGAAAGCTCCTTCGTGGCAGGGCACCGGGGGTGGATGAGATCCGCCCTGAATACCTCAAGTCTCTGGATGTGCAGGGACTGTCTTGGTTGACATGTCTCTGTAACATCGCTTGGCAGTTGGGGACAGTGCCTCTGGATTGGCAGCCCGGGGTGGTGGTCCCTCTTTTTAAGAAGGGGGACCAGAGGGTGTGTTCCAACTATAGAGGGATCACACTCCTCAGCCTCCCCGGGAAAGTCTATTCTAGGGTACTGGAGAGGAGGTTACGGCCGATAGTTGAACCTTGGATTCAGGAGGAACAATGCGGGTTTCGTCCTGGTCGTGGAACACTGGACCAGCTCCACACTATCGGGTGCTCGAGGGTTCATGGGAGTTCGCCCAGCCAGTCCACATGTGCTTTGTGGACTTGGAGAAGGCATTCGACAGTGTCCCTCGTGGCATCTTGTGGGGGGTGCTCCGGGAGTATGGGGTCCGGGGCCCTTTGTTAAGGGCTGTCCGGGACTGGAGTTGGAGTTTGGTTCGTATTGCCAGCAGTAAGTCAAACCTGTTCCCGGTGCATGTTGGACTCCGGCAGGGCTGCCCTTTGTCACCGGTTCTGTTTATTTTTATGGACAGAATTTCTAGGCACAGGGGTCCGGTTTGGGAACCACATGATAGCATCTCTGCTTTTTGCGGATGTCATGTTGGCTTCATCGAGCCGAGACCTCCAGTGTGCACTGGGGCGGTTTGCGGCTGGGATGAGAATCGGCACCTCCAAGTCCGAGGCCATGGTTCTCGACCGGAAAAAGGTGGGGAGTTCCTGCCTCAAGTGGAGGAGTTCAAGTATCTCGGGATCTTGTTCACGAGTGGGGGAAAGATGGAGTGTGAGATCGACAGGCGGATCAGTGCAGTGGCTGCAGTGATGCGGTCGTATCGGCCCGTTGTGGTGAAGAGGGAGCTGAACCGGAAGGCAAAGCTCTCGATTTACCGGTCGATCTACGTTCCTACCCTCACCTATGGTCATGAGCTTTGGGTCATGACCGAAAGAACGAGATCGCGGATACAAGCGGCCGAAATGAGTTTCCTCCGCAGGGTGGCTGGGCGCACCCTTAGAGATAGGGCGAGGAGCTCGGCCATCCGGGAGGAGCTCGGAGTAGAGTCGCTGCTCCTCCACATCGAGAGGAGCCAGCTGAGGTGGCTCAGGCATCTGTTTCGGATGCCTCCTGGACGCCTCCCTGGGGAGGGGAAGTCTGGGCATCTCTGCTGAAACTGCTGCCCCTGCGACCTGACGCCGGATAAGCGGCTGAAGATGGATGGATGGAAATACTCATTAGTTGCAGCCTTGATGCCGTTCAACAGGTAATTTAGGGTGAGAAGGAGTTGTTTGTGTTAAAACTCCTCAACATTGCTGGAATTGTAAAATGTTTATCTGTTTAAAATCATTGCACATTAATTGATTCTCTGTCGTACATTTAGTGGAGGCGAGATCATGGAACACTGCTGCAGAGAAGCACTGTTCGTGTGTGTGGAGAGACATTTTATTTTTGACTATTTTCCAGTTTACTGTCGTGTCTCCGCTGGGTCGACTTCACATGTAAACATAAAACCTGCTGTTTTAAAAATGAAAACACAGTTGAGACTCGCATGTTTTTTCCTGGTTTTCTCATTTATTCTCCCAACAACTCTCACATGATCAAGGCCTTGCCGTCAGTAACTCCCCTTGGCTGTGACCTTTGCCCTCCTCACTTGTTAATCTGTGCTATGAGAGTCACTTTGGACCAGAGCTTCAGCTGAGTGTGTGAATCTAAATGTAAAAGTATCAGCTGCTGTCCTGTAGTGTTGAAACATCTCCTCTGTGCCCCAGATACCTGGTGAAGCTGCCGTTCGTAGATCGCACTCGCGTCGGAGTCTTCGGAGAGGTTCGTCTGCTGGCCTCTGAATAACAATCAGACTATTCACCCTCATTTTTCAGCCGTCTGGATAAAATCTGTATCTGTGTGGTGGAAATATTCGTAAATTGTCTGAGTCATTAGCGAGCACAGGATCACACACAGACTGACTTATGAACTTTAAAAAGTGTTTATGAGATAACCAAAGATGTATTTATGCAGATATTTTACATGCTCACTAGTTCTCTTCTGAGCACACAGCTTGATATGTTCAGGTTTCTCAGGAAATATTGTAGGTGCCCGTTCTTTTTTGCCTTTAAACGAATGATTGTTTTCTTGCAACCGCTCATCACACGTTGGCCAAAAAGTGCTACTTTTCCTGTGTTTTACTTGAATGAGCTTTGAGTACTTGAGCAGGTATAACATGGAATCCATTCCTCCAACAGGACTATGGAGGCTTCCTCACACTGATGCTGCTGAAGTCGACGGACAGGCTGATCAGGTGCGCTGCAGCTCAGGCCCCCGTCATCGACTGGTCCATGTACGGTGAGCACAGCTTCTCCTCTCCTTCTACACACACCGCAGTGACGGGGAAATATTTATTACCTCTGCTGCTACAGCTCAGGCCGTCTTTATCCCACGTACCGTGTTGTCAGCCGGCGTAATGTGACTTTAATTATCTGCAGGTTCTGCTTTCGGGAGTTCCACCTTAATAAATTTTAAGATGAAAAGCTGCCTTCATTTCTGGGAGCGTTGGGGAGGACACACGGCTGCATGTGATCAGAGTTTAATAGACTGAATGTCTGGAAATCCTCAGTGCAGACTAAGAATTTCACATCACTAAGATTTTCTCTTACTGTGACTGTAAAGCATGTAAAACCTTGGCCAGTGTTTGTTAATGGCAGATCGAACAGAGAGAAGAAACCTTTGTTTTATTTAAGTTGTAAAGCACTTTGTTGACTGGAGCTCGGTTTGTTTTTCCTCCACAAATCTCCACATCTCTCTTCCTGCGCTGAAAACGACATTCTGTAAGCTCTTCTCTCTCTGCTTATCTCCTCCAGCCTCGGCCTTCTCCGAGAGATACTTGGGCTCACCCTCAGCTGACGAGAACAAATACCAAGTGAGCTGCTTTTACCAGTCGCCCATCTGTTGCTGGGCTTCTGTTTTGTTCATTTGTTTGTTTTTTATGTCCCAAATTGTCTTTTCCAGCAGCCAGATGCATAAAATGAAAAAAGGGGCAATAAAACCTCCAATAAAAACACAACTGAAAAATGACCCAAAAATGGAACTTTGTCTGATTAAGCACCTGAAAGGACTACATTAAAGTCTTAATAAATCCATTTATTTCCTGTCTGTCCTCCCGTGTCTCTCCATCACAGAACTAACTGCTCTCTAAATAAATACCATTGGAAATAGATATAAACAGAACTAAAGTTATGTAAAGCTTGATTATCCTTTTAACAGGATTTAATCTCATCGATAATGTGATACAGTTTAATGGATAACTGGAACGCTGCTGATATGTCATATTATAAAATAACAGCTGACTTATGTCTCATACAGTAGCATTTTCACTCATTTGTACCTGTGGCTTCCTGCTTCAGTACCAACTATTTCTATAGAACCTTTCAAAAACAAAGTTAAAAGTTACAAAAGCAACCAGATAATAAAAGTAAATTAGATCCAAAAACAATACAACAGGGTAAAAAAAAAATCTGAAAAGTACAGTAAATACAGTTAAAGTCTGTAAGACTGTGCCACTTTAAGGAGAAGCCCCCCATTTCCTGCTGGGACTTGGCTGCATCCCAAGAGACATTTCCCCTCTAAAAATCCTCCAGTATTTCACAAAAAGCAAAGATTAGAGAAAAGTTCAAAACATTTATCCAGATGTGTTTATCAGAACTTTGTTTTCTTCCCATTAATCATCTCACGACTGCAGAATTATCTACTGACCCTGAGGTTGGGAAGCACTGACTGAAAATAGCCAACTGTATATAAAACAGTTAAAACTGTCTCCAACAGGAAAACACAGCTTTTCTACACAAGCAGTACTTCTACTTTTAACATTAGTTTTTACTTAAGAGCACTTTCATGAGTTGTGAGTAGCTCCACCAAAGAATTATTTTTCCTTTCCTTTTTTCCCGTTTGTCAATATTTTAGGGCAAAGGTTAGTAAAACTACTCACTTTTTTTTTTTTTTTTTTTTTTTTTTTAACCAGTCTCTCTCTTGTGTCATCTTGAGACGCCTCAGGCTTATGTTATGATCTCATGTTTGGTCATATAGATAAATCTGGATAGAGCAATGTTAAGAAACGAGTTTCTAAAATCAGTTTTACTTCCAGACTTGAATGGCGTCAGCTTTAACATTAAAATACAACATCAAGATGAATGGATTTCACTCTTTGTAGTGTTCGACTCCTAAAAAATGACTTTTCTTTCTACAAAATCTATTTTTTTTTTTGCAAGGAAAAGGTCACATCTTTTTGAAGAAAACAAACTCCGCTTTGGTTCACTTCACAAACAGAACAGCCCCCCGTCTGTTTAAAAGAAAAAAAGAAAATGTGGCCACAAGCATTTCAGGCAGCGCTCCAAATCTTGTCCTTTGAAAAAGCGGAGAGCAAAAACACACAAACATGACAAAAAAAATGAAAATGCCAGAGGTGTGGGCTAAAAAGAAATTACACAATTGTCCTTTACGTGAAGGTTGCAGTCAAAGTGTGTTTTCCCTCCTAAGTGGGTTGCCCATAACTGGGCCAGCTATTTTTGTGGCTCTCTCAGCAGGAGGGGTCGTCTGCTTTAAATGACATCTAAAGAAGGGAAATGTGGCACAATGTGATCAGACAATAATCAGCGGGACATCACCACCCACCCTGTCCTCTGAGACCGAGAGAGAAGCAGAGAAAGAAAATGGGTTATAAAATGTCCGGTCGATGATGTTCGGTGACTGACAAGGCGGAACATTTCTTCGTTTGAATCCCAGATGGGAAAAACTGAATGATGAGATCGAGATGTCCTTCAGTAGAACAGCTACCAGCCACACTCCCCGCAGCAATGCATCCAAATGCAATCTGGCGCCTTATTTGCTTTCTGATGAAGTGTTTGATGAGAGTGTTGATACCACTCATGTCTCTCATGCCAGTTAGCTTAGCTTAGCATAAAGACTGGAAACGGAGGGAAACAGCTAGCCTGGCTCAAGATGCATTGGAAAAACAGTATTTTTAAGACAACATTGGAAAACAACTTACTGTGTAGTTATTGCTGCTGCAGTCCAATCTTTGTGCATTTATTCCTATTTTTCCATATTTTTGATAGTCTTAATCCTTTACACCATGTCTGTACTGTATTACAATCATGTCTGCAACTATCTGGTGCAATTATATAGTTTTCATAGTCATATCTGTATAAGTGCATGGTGAACAGTTTCTATCTTTCTCTCTCTTTCCTGTTTTTGTTATTTTGTTTATCACCCAAATGCACCTTCCTCTATATTTGTGATTCTTGAACTGCTGTAAGAAGTGAACTTCTCCAGTGTCAGATTAATAGACTTTATCCTAAACATTTTACCTGTTTATATCACCTAAAAGTGAGTAAAAACACTTATTTGTTTTGCTGCACAACATTAAATAAGAAGAAAAAGGTGAATGTTACTTGTACCAGAGTATTTTTATGTTAATACATTGGTACTTTTACAGCTTCTTCAAACACTGTTTTTGAGTTTGTCTTTTCATGTTCTTCAGCTCTTGAAATCCAAATGAGCCTTTTGTCATGTTAATGATGTCCGTGGTTTAAATAGTTTGTATTTATCTGTTCATCCAGGCGTCCAAAGTCCTGCCGAACATGAAAGGTCTGCAGGGAGGAACCTTGTTTCTGGCTCACGGCACTGCTGACGGTACGCATGTTACCTCCACTCTCTGTTTTCACTGCAAAACAACACATTGAGGTGTAAATTTCACACGAAGCTGTAATGTGTTATTCAAGGTTGATGTGAGTCTTTTCAGCTGATGGTTGTGTCCCTTTTGAAATGAGCCTGTCCATGATGCAGAGCATTAAAACTCGACCTTGATGAGAGCTGCAGCTTTTATCCAGCGGTGGAATTAACCCCGCGGACACTGATTTGCATGTCTTGTTTTTCCCCACAGCAAACGTTCATTTTCAGCACTCGGCAGAGCTCATCAAACACTTAATAAAGATCGGAGCCAACTATACTATGCAGGTAAATACTATGCTCTTATAAATAATGCATTTCATTCATAAAAAAACTACTTAAACTGGGGCTGGAGATAAAATAAACTGACTTCACAAGGAATTACTCTATGGAGGGTCTCTTAGTTATGGTCTGCATTGCAGTTTCAACACACTATCCTCCTCTATCATATTTCACAATGAAAAAGTACCAAACTGCATTGGAGCAAGTGTATTTTTAAGGCAAATTTATGAAATGACTACAAACTAAGGCTGGCACATATGAATGTCTGATTAAAAACTAGTTTAGATGCGAAACAGTGCCTGAAATGTATTTGTCTTGCACATAAATGTTTTTGTTTGGTGATCTTATAATTCAGAGGCTGTGCACGACAGGAAAAAGGCAAAATTTTTGCTCAGAGTATGCCTGAAGAAAAGCAAAACCTAAAAAAATCTTTTTGTACTAAAACATTTCAAATATTTAGGGCAGAAACCTTCACAATTCTGCTTTAAGCTGTAAAAGCAATGTACTGCTGCTCTTGATTTTCATGGGTTTTCATTTTAGCTGAAGGCTGACATTCCTGTATGATCTCAGATCGATTGTTCTTGTCCTTGGGCTCATAAATCTTCATTGAATAAACTCAAAGTAAACATGATCATCAAACTACAACTGAGTTATTTGTCTTTGTGACAGACAAATTGACATTTGTTGTTCTTCCTGTGGCACAAACAAAAGAAATCCAAACAAATAAATGAAACTGACAACCAAAAATCTCCACTCAGGATCCACTTTAATCGCTTGTTCTGGAGCTTTTAACCATATCAGGCGGTCTTCCTCTGCAGATTAAGTGTGCTCGGTTATCATGGAGCTGCAGATGTTAAAAATAGGCATTTATTCTGAGCACTTAAGACTGTTTGAACATCTGCAGCTCAGTGACAGCTGAGCAAACGTCACGTACTGAAGCTCCAGAACACTAAGTGGACCTTGAGTGCAAACATGATAAAAAATAAAATGTCGAACTTTATATGTGAATTATTGCAGTTTCCAAGAAACAGATACATTTATTCTTTTTAAAATTAATTTTCCAAGCTGCCGAGTTGTGGCTGACCCTGTGTTTTTATCTTTTTTTTTACTCATTCATCTCTTGGGTATTTCGGGACAGATCTACCCAGACGAGGGACATTTCCTGTCAAGACGCAGCCAGATTCAGCTGACTCACTCCCTAATTGGTTATTTTAGAGGATGTCTGCTTGACGCATCATCGTTACTCGACCAACTACAGCGAGACGATGAGTGAGAGGGAACCTGACGGACCAGTCAGCGTGTATATGAGCGTATGTGCCCCTGGTAGACTGAGTTTGAGTGTGAGTGTGTGTGTTTTATACCTGTAGCACAATGTTTGATGGACAAAACAAGCTTCTTCTCAACATATCAGACTAGTTTCTATCTGTTGCTCCTACAAACACCTCCGTTGTAACCTGATGCAGTTTTCACCTGTAGAACAGAGAAAAAGGTTAATTTTTTTTGTTATGGCGAGATTTCTTTAAATTGTGGAAAATGTAAAGGTTTGGTGGAGGAGGTGATAGCATCGCCTTTCTTTTTGGTGCCATGACAGGCTTCTATCAGCACAGCCTCCACAAAATTTTGTGAAATTAGCACAAATTCTGAAATTGTGTCATTACATTGGCATGTTTGTTTTGTTTTCATACATTCATAAAAAGTAAAGGTTTTATCAGATTTATGCTTTATATTTTGTTGAAAGTGTGTGGAATAAGAATATAAAATATCAATATGGTGCAAAAATATTTATCTGCAACCTTAAATATTCATGAGTAAATAAGCAGAAATCTTAAGTTTGGACAAAAACATCCTTATTACCTATCAATCAAACTTTATTTGTCTCGCACCTTTCCTATAGGTCAGTGCAATTAAAAATGCTGACAAGACTAACTCACACGAGTAATGAAAATGGAATAATAAAATGGAAAAGTAAAATAAGAGTTGGGGAAGTACTCAGTGTAGAAATACTGTTAAAGTAAGTCTTATATTCCAAATGTTGTCTAAATCTAAAAGAGCTCATTGTACAGAATGGTCCTACTGTATTATACTTTAACAATTACTGTATGTATTGTAGGATAGTTTGGGAATCAAAGCCTATATCCATATTAATTTCTATGCTGATATGTTTTATTAATCTGAATCTGGATAGTAACTTAAGTTGCCAAATAAATGCAGTGGAGTAAAAAATACATAATTTCCCTCTGAAATATGGTGGAGTTGAAGTATAAAGTAGCAGAAAATGTCAACTCCAGCACTATTTTGAGGTTACTTGTTGTTTGTTTAAGTATTTGCACTTTCCACCTCAGTGTTTGGGTTGTGTCATAGCAGGAAAAACATCTTTGAAGCAAAACATTTGAAGCAATTTCACAAACCTTTGTGAGACGAGGCTGTCTCTGCTAACTATATTTTGCTATAGTCCTTTAGTGCTTCAGATGCTTTTATTGATGGGCTGAAAACATTCTTCCTGTCAGTATGTTTTTGTTTTGATGCAAGTTGTACCAATTGGGTCAATCAATGAGATATGAAACAAACTCAAAATGCACATTTTAATGTGATTGATCCTCTATAGATTAACAAAAAACTGATGTAAAGGACATTTGTGGGGCACACTGGGTCTCCTGTGGCACCTTCATGTGCTCTTTATATCATTTTCATTCCCCAAAGTCAACATTTCCCATCCCTAGAGACTAAAAACCGCATCTGGAAGAGGTTGAGCTGCACAGGGAAAAATCTTAAAATGTTTGTAAGGAACCAAAAGTCATGTCAAGTCTTGTATATTTACGTGGGGCGGCTTGGATTTAATAAGTCATCTAGCCTTTAACTAGACAGCAATAGTGCTAAACTGATGTACAGTACTTTAAGTTCCAGGATGTTTTTTCAATACACCGTCTCCTTGTTAGTACCAGTGTTCAAACTGAGATTTATTTATTTATTTATACCATTAGATATTTATCATTTCATGCCAAGGAGTGCTTAAAGGGGCAATGAGATTCTTTTCTTTTCTTGTCTTTGCACAAAATGGTCACTATCAACAGTAGCTTAAAGAGATTGTTGATTGATAGCCTTTTTTTTACTTGATTATTCACTGTGTAACCCTGTCAGAAGGAGTTTGCGTTGGATTTCTGCTGTAATGTACTCGTGCAAATGTCATTTCATGTTTTGATAGTTGCAGGCTGCTATTTGCTTTTTAATTTTCTATGTTTTTGTATCTTCTTCTGGTCGCCAAAACAGTTTTAAACCACTTAAAGTTCTCTTAAATTCTTGGATGACAAAGCCACTTGAAAATGTGTGTAACTTCCATTCTGAATAAATTATTTCAAGTGCACTTTGCAGCAGTTTGTGCATTTCCAGCAGCTTAAAATGTGGCTTTTGCTGCAGCAAATGGTTTGGAAATCCTCCCAGGTTATAGACGGATCCATAAAGCATTACAATAAAAGGCATCATAAGTGTTATGGTAACACAAGGCCTGAGAGCGCTCCTCACTGTGATTATATGAGAGTGATTCAAACGATTACTGTCTGCCGCACACGAGTGCCATCAATCACAGCGCTGCTGTAGCTTTTAGACATGTGCTTAGTGTCTGGAGTTCAACTACAAAACTGTCATTAAGACAAAAGAAAAGCAGTGACGACAACTGAAACCTGAAGTTGTGATAATCCCCAATAACGCATGGCTGTTGGTTGCCATGCCAACGTGTGTTGGTCGCCGTGGATACAGCCTCCCTTGCAATTCATTCGAAGATGAAACGCGGAACTGCTGGTGATCTTCAAAGTGGTGTATCTGCTTAATGCTCATGAGACCAAACGTCCCACTGTGTGCGCGCTTCAGTTTAAAGGAACAGTCTGTAAAGTTGTTGTTTCTATCGGGGTTTGTACTGTAACTTTTTTTTTTTTTTTTCTTCTGGGATTGTGGGTGAGGGATGAATAAGGAAAAGCTTGTTGTATCTTGTGGCTGTTTAATATTAGAACAATCATTTTTGAGTCTTATTTTAGAAGTCTTTAGGACATAGACTCTGGAAGCACTTCTTCCACACAAATAGCTAAAAAAATTCTCCAAGTAAAAGTCCTGAATTCAAAATGTTACTGAAGTAAAAGTACACAAGTATTACAAGCAAAAATGCCCCTAAAGTATAAAAACTAAAAGTACTCATTATGCTGACTGCCTCTTTTATCACTTACAAATACATGTGAGGGGATTTTAATGTAGTTAATCAATTTCTCAAATAAATGTAGTGGAGTAAAATGTACAATATTTGCTTCTGAAATGCAGTGGTGGAAAGTAAAAGTACATTTTTACTCGAGTACTGTACTTTTATGTACGTTATGGTCATTTTATGCTACTTTAAATGTCTACTCTACATTTCATAGGCAGGTATTAGACTTTTTACTTCACTGAAAGCTTTAGCTTCTTTACATATCAAGAATTAAACAAATCCTGTGATCAGGTTATAAAATATGATTCCGTGCTGCAGGTTAAACTATCCAACAGCCTATAAACTAATTAAAAATGTGCTATTCAGCAACCTGTCCATGTTCTTTTCATACCCTCAGTAAGAATAAGGTACCGTAACGGAAGAACTTATGAAACAGGGAAAAAAAACATTTATCTTTGTCTCTGACCTTTATAAATCCCCTGTCCACACTGCCCAGACTCTGCTCAAATTGAGCCTTAATTACATCAAAGCAATTACAGAGCCAATATGAAGGCCTCATCCGCTGAGAAAGGGAAGAAAAAGTCCAACGGCAACCTCAGAAACTATGAGTTAAGACCCGGGCTGGAGAAATAAGTCTGTCTCTGGTGGCTCCGCACAGAAAATCTATGAAGAAGGAAAAGACGTTTTGTAACAGAAGAGAAATGTTCCTTAGTTTTTCACCTTGGCTTTGTTTGAGCATTCACTGTTATTAGTCTGCAACACAAATGCATATAACTCGAGTTATGCAGATAAACAGCAGTGAGATGCTATCATTTATCTACTTTTGGCCATATCTGTGTGTGTGTGTTTATAAATATTGTGCAGGTTGTGTAGCTCAGTGAAAGCTGGTCTCTAAATTCTATCCAGGTTAACATGCTGTTTTCAGGTGTGTGCTGCTGTTGTTGTTTGGTAACCTCCCAGCAGGCAGTATATTCTTGGACATAAGTCTCATTTTAAGTGTCTGTGTTGTTAAGGGTGTAGTTTTGTGAGGTTGGTGCAGGGTTCGTGACGTTCAGGAGCCTGCTATGAAAATGAAACCTCACTAAAATACTGGAAAAAACGTTTATAGTTACATGAACATTTTCAGCAAAGTGAGTTCTGTAGATATAAAAAGTAAATCTCATTAAAGTGACTCTCCACTAGAGCTTTTAGTTCTCTGACAGCAGGAAATTAGCCAATTAAAACCTTTTCCTTTCCCTCCGTTCTGCAGTAAAGTTTCAGTGTTGAGAAGACATTTAATACATTTAAATGTCAGAGTTGCTGTCAAGTCTTTCAACTTGAGTTCTTATGTTTTTCTTCAGTTTCTCAGGCTACATTTGGTTTGTTTCTTTTTCACTGCACAAAGATTTATTCATTTTTATTTTATTTTTTTAGTTTTATTATGTACAAGTATGGGCCACTCTTCATTATGGACATTTAATTGTGATAATTAGAGCAACAGACCACAGTGATTTTACCACAACCCGATGATTATCGATGGTCATTATCCTCCTCACTGTCAATAAACTTGCAGACCTGTTGCTATGGCAACAAATTCAGATGAATTTTAAATCAGTTAAACGATTTGAAAAAATCATTAACTTACCTCTGATGTGGATAACTAGCTGTTATAGATGAGTAACACCACACTGGCATCTAGTGGCCAAACACCCACAGTTCACCCAACTGTATTATTGGTGATATAAAACACATGTAACTAAGTACATTCACTCAAATATTGTACTTAAGTACGAATTCCAGGTACTTTTAAACCTGCTTTACTTCAGTATTTTGTTTTCATACAACTTTTATACCAAACATTTTACTTTTTCCTCCAAGACAGTTATCAGACAGCTTCAGCTACCAGTTATTTTTGTGCACACAACATATATGATATCATGTTTAGTTATTAATTAAGCTAAATAGCAGTTTATGCAACTACAGCTGGAACAATTGTTCACTTCATTGACAGAAAAGTAATCCTCAAGCTTAGATCATATATGAAGCAGGGCCCTCTTAGTGCCAAATTAATCCTGTTTATCCTCACTGAGCTGATTTGTTTTCAGATTATGTGTTCTGGCTCCGCTGGTCTTTTACAGTCGGATTAGATTATAGTTATTATGTATTTTTGCTCACAGTGTCTGAAACTTAACTCAAAATTTTGGTTTGGTTCTTTTTTACAGTATAAACCTCTTTTTGTTGTATATTTTGTGTTGAAAGATTCGATGAGGGCAAGTTGGTGTAAACAGTTTTATTTAGAAAAGGAGGTAAAGGCACATTCTCTCTCCTAGGAGAGTTTTTAATATACCAAACACCATGGGATTGAGCTCGGACATACTGCTGCTCAGCAGTAAGATTAGTGTTTGTTAGTGGTCTATAAACCAGTCGTTAAACTGCACATGAACACTCAGAGACTTCCAACCATTTCTTCTTTTAAAAACTGTTTCATTATCTGCTTTCAGTACTCCTCCCCCTCTTCGTCTTCTTCGAACGAGTCGATGCCGACCTCCTCGTAGTCCTTCTCCAGGGCGGCCATGTCCTCTCTGGCCTCTGAGAACTCGCCCTCCTCCATCCCCTCTCCCACGTACCAGTGGACGAAGGCCCTCTTGGCGTACATCAGGTCAAACTTGTGGTCCAGACGGGCCCAGGCCTCTGCGATGGCGGTGGTGTTGCTCAGCATGCACACGGCCCTCTGCACCTTGGCCAGGTCTCCTCCAGGAACCACGGTGGGGGGCTGGTAGTTGATGCCCACCTTGAACCCTGTGGGGCACCAGTCCACAAACTGGATGGTGCGCTTGGTTTTGATGTTGCTGATCGCCACGTTGACGTCTTTGGGCACCACGTCACCGCGGTACAGCAGGCAGCAGGCCATGTATTTACCGTGGCGAGGGTCGCATTTCACCATCTGATTGGTCGGCTCGAAGCAGGAGTTGGTTATTTCAGCCACAGTGAGCTGCTCATGATAGGCCTTCTCTGCTGAGATAACTGGGGCGTAGGTGGCCAGGGGGAAGTGGATACGAGGGTAGGGCACCAGGTTGGTCTGGAACTCAGTCAGGTCCACGTTCAGGGCACCATCGAAGCGCAAAGAGGCGGTGATGGAGGAGACGATCTGGCTGATGAGGCGGTTCAAGTTGGTGTATGATGGACGCTCGATGTCCAGGTTCCTGCGGCAGATGTCGTAGATGGCCTCGTTGTCCACCATGAAGGCGCAGTCGGAGTGCTCCAGGGTGGTGTGGGTGGTCAGGATGGAGTTGTAGGGCTCCACCACGGCTGTGGACACCTGAGGTGCCGGGTAGATGGCAAACTCCAGCTTGGACTTCTTGCCAAAGTCAACTGAGAGCCGTTCCATCAGCAGGGAGGTGAAGCCAGAGCCAGTTCCTCCTCCGAACGAGTGGAAGACCAGGAAACCCTGAAGCCCGGTGCACTGGTCAGACTGGATGAGAAAGGTAGAGTTTAATACTTAAGAAAGATTAAAAACATGCCTCTTATAGGGCTTATATATAAGAATTTTATTTTCTAAATGAAAAAAGAAACAATTCTTGAGGATATTGGTCACTTTTGCTTAGAAATGTGGTTTCCAGTCATCAAAAAATAGCTCTATATACTCTAAATCACCATCCGCCAGGGTCCTCGGCTCTTCACACAGCGTGACTAATGACGTCTACTGGATGCTGTGAAGTTGCTGGACCTCTAATCAATAATGGCTTGTTTGAATTCTTGCCCTTCGTTGCCTCTCACCAGTTTGCGGATCCTGTCGAGCACAGAGTCGATGTGCTCCTTTCCCACGGTGTAGTGACCACGGGCGTAGTTGTTGGCGGCGTCCTCCTTTCCCGAGATCAGCTGCTCGGGGTGGAAGAGCTGGCGGTACGTGCCTGTCCGGACCTCATCTGGAGGAGCCGGAGGAGATGGTTTGAAAGCACATTAATACTGTGGGGGCATTGACATTCTCCTTTTTTGAGTTCTTATCTGAATCAAGGGTCTAAAGAGAGGGGGCGTATTTTACAGACTGTAAAATAAATAATGCTTATTTTTGTAATGTATTAATGGAACTGTAACTTTACAGTGTATGGAGGCTTGGAGAGGCCATAGAGAGAAAAAATATGCATATATTTTACTACACTGGGTGCTTGAAATGTTGAAATGAGATCTGATTGGCTGATTCAAACTAAAGAGGGCGTGGCTACAATACAATTTTAATGACTTGCAAACTGGAATTGCTTGAAATGAACTTTGGGCAAAATGTCAATATAAATAAATCATGGATTAGTAGTTAGTGTGGGTAATTATAAGCCAGTTTAATCTTTATAGTTTTATTGTCTTTATATCTTCCTTCTCTCTAAACCCTTTGAAGTGTTCATTCTACTTAAGTCTGAAGTTACTTTTCCAGACAAGCTGGTTTTTCGGTTCTACTTCCTGAAGTTTCACTCAAACTGTTTCCATAATTAAACCAACAGCTTCCACCACTTCCTCAGCAGCTGTTGACCCTTAACTCCTAAACTCTAGCTCCAGGGTGAATTAGTTAAGAGACGGGGCCCTGCTGAAAATGACTATTCTGTTTTGCCCTGAAGCTTTAAGAAACTCCTCACCGATCACAGTGGGCTCCAGGTCGACGAAGATGGCTCTGGGGACGTACTTCCCAGTGCCGGTCTCACTGAAGAAGGTGGTGAAGGAGTCGTCGTAGCCGCCGGAGGGCTTGTCGGCGGGCATGTGGCCGTCAGGCTTGATGCCGTGCTCCAGGCAGTACAGCTCCCAGCAGGCGTTGCCCATCTGGACACCAGCCTGGCCGACGTGGATAGAAATACACTCACGCTGTGGAGGAAATAAGAGGAGATTTTATTGATTATTATTATTATAACCTGTCCTGAATCCACTATGGTCTTCAAAGTTGAACTTCTGCTCCCTTCCAGCTGTGAAATTACCATCAGATTCATCATGCAAACCAAAACACTGCGGAATATGAAAACAAACGTCAAATTATTTTTCTGGACAGCTTAATGCCAACATTTCTGTTTTTAAACCTGTCTGGATCTGCAGAAAATGACAGTTGAGTGCCAGGAAACATTGGGTGGAGTCAGCACGTTATGACTTTCAACTGTGTTTGTATTTCAGCAATATTTGCATCACTGCCTGATTTCTGTGTGTGTTCACTTTTGCAAGTCTGCCTTTTCAGATTTCACTTCCAGGAGGACCAGACACATCAAGTCGGGAGTCACTGGTAGAAATAAACAGGCAGGGGTGATTAACATAGTGGTGTAAAAGTGTCTGTAGAGGCCAAAGTGCTTCCACACCCCGCTGAAGTATTTCTACTTGCTTGTAAATTATGTGGGTGGAGGGTGGAGGAGGGAGGTGATGGGTGCAGGCTTGCTGAGGGGCTGAGACAAGTTTGGTCGCATCAGTTGGAAGAATTGGAGATCTGGCCTGAGGTACTTTAAGATGCAGCGTCCTACGTGCTGTTACGTCAACTGGGCCGACAAGCAAACGGTGACAGAAATGCAAATGCAGTGCGAGCAGAAGGCGAAGCCGCACTTCAAACTGCACGAATCAAAAACTAGTTTCTGCTGGTCCATAACTGCTTACATTATTGGAGCACTCGGTCTGTCAACTAAAGGCCTGACGTCACCACGAATATGATAATGTAATGATATAATAATATATTAATGTTATGTTTTCAAGGAACGTGCAGCCGACCACGACCTCTGACCTGACCCCTAGAGAGACCAGAGCCAGTGAAATATTCGTGTTGCTGTGAAACTCCGGCCCGTCTTTGAGCCTGTGGCCGAGCCAGAAAGCATCTTGACAGGGCAGCTCGTCGTGTTTTTCCAGTGAGACCTCTTTAGCAAGACAAACAAACGGGCTCCAACAACACACAGCAGAGCATGTCCGATCCCCCTAACAAGATCACTCAGTCAGATAAGCTTGTTCTGCTTTTAACTGTGTCACGGTGCAGATTTTTATCAGGAACTTTTGGGTTTTGATGTGAGTTCAGTTATAGTCATCTACTGTCTTTCAAGTGAGCCTTATTCCTGAAGAGAAAAGATAAAGATAAGAGATTTAGGTTTGTGTCAGCTGACGAAATTAGTTTGTTCAATGAAATATAAACGTTGGTATACTTTGGCCAAAGTAATGGACGAATGGTTGAAATAATTAGATGAAAGTAAAAGGTTGTGTTCACATTTGCTAAATTGATGGATTAAGTGTTGAGACAATCCTCTAAAAGTAACATAAATAGTTCAAATACAGCTAAAAGTCATAGCTAAATGGTTGAAATGTCAAGTACCAATAACCAAACTGACCTAAACCCTGACAGACACAAACTACAGCTGATAAATTGATTATTTTCATTGTGGGCTTTAGTTTGTTTTGGTTTTGAACCCCACCCCCTCCCTCTAAAACAGCCTGTGATAAAGATGGAGGTGGGGTCTCTGTGACAGGAGAGCTGCCAAGTATGGCGATGGCAGCCGGCTCAGTGGCTATTTTGAGTGACGCTTCAGTCCTGCGGCCCACACAGACAACTACACTTTACACCGACTGACCTGTTTGGACTGCGGCTCACATCATAACATGCTTTGACTGCAGAGTGCTGCTAAAATAATAATAATAATAATCTGACCAACTCTGAGCAGCACAGTATCAAGGGTTTTTCCACTTTATTTCAGCTTTGTGAGGCTGAAGCTTCAACATGTGGTTCGGGGGAAATGAGAGAAGTGGAAGTGGAGGGCCTGTTTCGCTGGTGTTGCAACACGCCACATCCGCTCATGTTTACAACACCCAGACTGTGAAATTCACCCTTCCAGGCAACGGTGGTAAACGGAGTGACTATCTGCTTCCTGTATCTTGTCCTGAAACTGCGTCATGGCTGACATTGGGATCCTGATAACACAGTGCAGCTTTGTATTTGCTCATTTATGAATCAAGACACTGATGAATCAGAAAGAAGATTTAGGATTTTATAGTTTCCCAGTGGAAAATCAACTGGAGGGATGTTGTTTATGTTTTCATGCTTTAAAACGTGTTTTCCCACCCAGGATGTGACCCAACTGGACAGATTTCAGCCTTCAAACCAAAATATAATGCGAATTTAATAAGCTGGAACACCAAATGCTAGTTCTCTCCATCCAAACCCAAACTAACAAGACTTTTTAGGGTGTATTAGCACATAGCTGTAGCTCCACACCTCCTCCCCTTTTCATGCCGCAAACCAAATGGCCCAACAGGAAGTGTTAAATCTCCACAAACTGTCTTGCCATGTCTTTCCAAATGACCTGCAAACATTACAACACACTCGTTGTTTGCACCGGCGTAACAAGTCAGGAGGGAAAGGTCAGCGTCCAGAGCTCATGCTGAAGAATTCACTTAAGGCTCTTTGGCTCACATTAGCTTGCAAAAATGTTGATCCGTGGATATGAGGGCTTTACCGTCATGTGCTCGGCATCACAAATATGAGAGCTAAAAGTAGCAGCTTCAGGTCAAACGCTGCAGGAATGCAGGCGGCTTATCAGCACGGTGGCGGGGCAGCAGGAATAGAAATGTAAAATACACAAGCAGCCCGCTGGAAGCCACATCAGCATTCCCAAAACCAGCCAGGCAAACAAGCACACCCTCCTGACAGGCAGCCCTCCAGTGCCCATATGGAAACAGTTAACCTTTACTGGAGCTGGAGCAGCGTGCCTGCCAGCATGTTTCCACTGACTGACTTTATGATTTTCACCATTTCAAACGTGGAAATGTTTGAGTTTTGAGTTTTTATGTGCTGCAGCAAAGCCAGAAAGTTATTTCAGAGGCAGCCTGTGGCCTCTAAAGTAGAAACAATGGACAAAAGCTCAGGCTAGTGACACAATTTAGGAGCAAAGTATGCAGATACAACAGGAAATAGGGTTATTGTATGACTAGCAGAGCTGTGCTACAGATATGACTAATATTCCCCACGAGCACATAACACATGGCACAAAAACTACTGAAAAATACATTTTTTAACGTGTTATTTGAGGTATAATTCTAATAAAAGTGATCACAACTTAATGCTCACCATTTTGCTGTTCTGATGAGAGGAAGAAGAGGAGGAGGTTCAAACTTTCAGGCTCTCACAGGGCACCTATAATGAGATCTCTGTGAGTGGAGTCCTATCAGAGAGTGACACCCCCACTTTTATAGCTACTACAGGGGGCGGAGGAGGATGAGGAGGAGCCATTGGCAGCTGCTTCTTTGTTCTTTTCAAATCTTTTTTTCTCCCCCTGGAGAGTGTTTATGGCTTCCTGTTTGGCTGTTTCAGAGTAAAAGAGACACGCAAAGCAGTCACATGACCACGGCATGAAACTTTCCAGTGGCGGGAAGTGATTGAGGGCTTAAGTGCTGCGTTTAAGTACACATTTTAGGATCCTTGTAGGATGTTTAACTGTAGTGGAGTCCTATTCACAGTGCAGTATTTGTACTTTTACTAAGATACTCAATACTTTTGATTCATCACTAGTTACTATAATAAAGATACAGCAGGCTATTCTTACCATCATAATCGCAGCGTGGAAGCAGAATATCATAAACTTCACTCTCTCTAACTCAAAGAGCAGAAAGAGTGCAGATATGAATGTTTCTTTGTCACAGTCAGCCTCCTTTTTCAGCCCACTCATTAAATAACTTTTACTTGTGATACTTACAGTTAATTGTGTTTCCAAAATCTTCTTATGCAGGACTTTTACTTGTGATGGAGCCGTTTTTCCCTTTCATCAAATACTTCTTCCATCATTTCCACAGCACACTTGTAGACGTCTAACACGATGAGGAGAATCATTTCATTAGATTTCTAAAACTGGAAGAAAACTGATGATATTCTTAGAGAGCGTGATTTAATTTGGACCACTGAAACATGGAAACACTAGAGGTTTGAGCCGAGTGTAATCAAAAACACATTATCATGTCTGCAGTAAACTTAAAAATCTACTTTGCTGTGTTTTATTAATGCGTCTTGATGTATTTTCATGCTTGAATCTTTAGTGACTCCCTCGGTGTTACAGTGCAGCTTAGAGCCACTAGATGGAGGCCTCGTGTTGATTTTGTGCAACACCTTCACCATCGTTCACTCGGCTGTGACAGTGTGTTATAGAGGACATCTATCTATCTATCTATCTGACAATGTCAAAATAATGAATACAAATAAAATATGACACTAATATTTTTATAAACAAAAATAGAAACACGTCTGACATCGTGTTTTGAAGAAATGGAAGGTTAACCATCACTAATATAGAGCCAATGAGAGCGTTTATTTAATTCTGCTTTATACATTTCCAGTGTTTTATGTTTCATGTGACTCACATTTGATTTTTTTCCCCATTCGCTATGAGCACTGCTGTGAGTCCTGTTGGTCTGGATATGTGTTAACTTTTGACTTTGGATGTGTGTAACTTATATACAACTTACTTTTTCAAATTATAGTAACATAATCAGTGAGTTCCTGCAGCTGCACCACTCAGTTTTGGCCCCACAAATGTTTTCCAGTTAGTGCTGTTTGTGAACTTTACCTGTCCATCACTCTTTACAGGAATGCAGAGCTGATCCAGGAGCCCTCAGAGGCCTGAGCTCCTCACGCCGCGCCCTCGCCTCTGAATGTAAACGTCCTCATAATCCCTCAAACAAACCCCTGGAGCCTATAGCTTCATCCCCCGAGCCACTCATTCCTCTTCAAACACTCCTCTAAGAATCTTTTTTTGGAAAGGAGAGATAGTTTTTTGCGATGGAAGGATAGTGGAGATCTTTTTCAAGTGTTGTGTTTCGTTCTCCTCCCCTCAGAGGTGCACAGATTACTTTTCTTTTACATCTTCCTCAGTGGTGAGACTGTAAACTGCTTCTTTCCCTCAATATTCTGACAGTTTAGCAGCTTTTCTTTGCCCCGTTCCTCTTCTTGAGTGAGAAAAGTCTCCACCTTAAGTTATTTAGTAATATATTAGTAAGAACAAACAACACATGCAAAAACATACAGATAATACTGCAGGTGCAAATGCTGAATGATAAAAATGGCCTTTGAGAGAGGATCTGAAGGTTACAATTGGGGGATGCTCCAAATCTAAAGAGCACATTAAACATGAACATTAAAACCACAACTTCCCCAAAAGCTCCTGCCCTCATACCAAAAACAACAACAGTGGTTCATGTGGGGAGGCTGAGGGGGAAGGTGAAACCAAAAGTGAACACTGAGATCTTTTAAGTTACTTCTGTCATGTAACAGAACTTTTAACGACCAATATTCCTTTGTTACACCATTTAAATTTGTACAGGTCCCAGACAGCCTCCAATGCTGTATCTATTTTTCGAGAATACATCTATAGTTCACTCTCAGACAGGAAGCAGGACTTTTTATTTGGATAAACATTAGAAATAGCCAAGCAGTTCCTGCATGGCCTCCTATGTAACTAGATATTAGGCTGTGTAAAATCTCTAAGCTCATAAAAGTAAACCATAAAGCATCAGAAAACTGTGATGTCACAATTCAGCATATCAGTGTAATCTTTGACCAACTTTCTGTTAATAAACTGGGTTTTAAAAAACTGAAGTGGAATATTTGAGCTTCGAGTGCATCTCGTGGGATCCTCCATGTGTATTCTGTGCTTTATCTCAGGCTGACATAATCCAATCCGCTGATTCAAGTGTTTGGATGACTGTTAGCTGTTAGCAAAGAATGCTAATTCCACCCTGTAATTGAGAGACTCCCTGAAGGATTTGCCCTCAGAAATAAGGAACTCTAATCCCTTCCAATTATTGTTTGTTGTTTCAGTGACAGGAAGATTTAGTTGCTAAGTGGACCCTTCGCCCTGACAAAACACTAATCTGTTTTAATATAAAAACCACTGATTACTTTCTTAAACAAATTAAGCTCTTTGACAAAACAGTGGCCATGTTAGCAGCCATGTTGGTTTAGTAAACTGGCCATGTACTGCTCTACAAACAGAGCAATAACTGAACTAATTAGCTAGTTAAATAAATTAAACTTTATTGAATGTATATATATATATATATATATATATATATTTATTTATCCAAAGCACAAGAAATCACCCTATTTTCACTAGTCAGAGGCCATAGAAGTTGCAGTTAGTGCTACTCTGCTAAGCTAGGCTAGTTAGCATTTAGTTGTATTAGTTTATTTGCTGTGTCATTTTATTATTTAATATTTTGTAATTGCATTATTTATGATACGTTCACTTGCTAAGATTTAAGAGCATGGGGAACTTGGCATTAGCTGAGGCTAAGGCTAAAGCTAATGTGCATTTGTATTTGAGGTATTTGTACTTTGTACTTCTACTTTTCTACATCTTAAAGAGACATATTGTACTTTTTTACAAAGTGACTGCAGCTTCAGTTATCATATTTGAAAAATCAGTCTTTTACTGATTAAATGATGTGTGTTGGTCCCCAAAAGTGGCTTAATTTCAGATCAATGCATGTTAGTGCTTGTATTTATGCTTGATAAAAAGCTATTTACACAGCTTTTTTTATACAAATATTACAATTTATTGTATTATTCATTGTCTTAAATGAGGTTTGGCTGTTTTTCTAATTGAAATTTAATTAGTTTATCATATTGTTATGTTGCCTGACTCATTTGTAATTACAACAACTATTGAAGCATCTGATGAGTAATCTGTAATAATCTGTAATGGATTACATGTTGAAAGTAACCGGGGGTCCCTGCCTATAAATCTGCTGGCAGTCTCTGGGCTGGCGGTGATAAGGGTTAAGCTGTATTGAAGCTGGATGGATGCAGAGATCAAAGTCGGCGGTCTGAGCCTCCGAAAAGTCGTGCTCTCAAGATAAAAATACTTAATGCTCCTGTTCGGCCGGAGGCTTCGGGGCCCTCCTGAAAAAACAACCTGTTTCTGAGACGTTGATTGAGACAATCAGCAAGACCCAGGAGCAGTGAGGATGTTCCTGTTTTGGTATTGGAGATATTTTTAATTTCCTTATTTCTAATATTTCTTTAGGAACTTCTTACTGGTGCTCCTCGTGCATCACCACAGTATTCACATAGTATTTATAGACCTACATTTGTGAAATAAAAGTATAAAGAATAAAATGTAATATATTGTTTTATTAGGATTATTGATGCATTTATGTGTTTAATGTTGCAGCTGTTGAATGTATAGCTCATTTTAATTACTGTATATACTGCTCCTGGATCAATATAGTCCCATTTGGATCTATAAAAATACATCAGAATTTACTTGTTGACCATATTTTATATTATTAATAAATAGCTAGGAGCTAAAAAGACATGTAGCAGATTAAAAATACAATATTTCCCTCTGAAATGCAGTGGAGTTGAAGTATAAAGTATCATAAAATGGAAATGCTCAACTTTAGTACAGTGCAAGTAGCTCAAAATTGTGTTAATTAGATATATCAGGAGTACTCAGCAGTGACCTTACTGCACTTAATGGAGTATTTTAGTGTCCAAACCTATAAGATTGTTCTGCTGTGAGACATCTGATATTGTATTGTACTCTCTCTCTACCTGTCAATCACCATCATCATCAGAATAAATTGGACGTTTCTCCAATACTGTTATCGATTGATTGCTATCTCCGCCTCAGCCTCAACTATTGATCCGCAGGCCTATTAAAACCTACCTGGGAATATCATCCTTCTTTCTTGTTTTTTTTTCATACAAGACCTTCTTCAAATCATAAAGTCAATTCTTTCTGCCAGATTGAGTTTAAAAAAACATGTCACATTGTTTCAGACGAGGATGAGGCTGAGTACAAATCAGCTGGGATGATTTATAATGATCTAATTTCTCCCTGCAGATCTGATTTAACACGTTTGACACATGTGTTTTAAGGAATTGGTTGTTCACTGGAGACGTTGGTCTTTAAAGGTCAAAAAGCCAAAACTAATGGTTTTCCCCAAGTGGATTTTAAATTAATACTTTGCCACATGAGGAATAGAAACTGGACGTCTTAGATGTTATTTACCTCTGTGATCAGCTGCTGTATGTTCATGTATTTGAATGTATGTGATTTCAGGGCCTTTATCTCCACCAACAGCAGCAGACAGCGGCGTCTTTAATGCCAGATCTAACCAAAGGGCTGCAGAAATGTCAGGCAGCCAGCGGCACACACTCCTCATTCCTATCTTCATGTCTTGCAAAATGATGTATGAAACCTGTCAGCTGTTCTGCCTGGCTGAAAACCCTCTCCGTAATGTATTAAATGCTACCCTGACCTTTGACCTTCACACACACATTCATGCACACATGCAAATATGTAGATTTTGGCCTTCTTACAGCAGTTACTCTCCACATTTTGCCATTTGCATGACTTTTAATGCTGAAAAATAATAAAAAAAAAAAATTCCAGCTAATTAGTGAATGTTTTACTGTATTCGTGCTTCTCTGCACCACATTGCTTCAATTAAAACAACAAAATGTGAAAACTTTGTATGAGATTTGCAGCATTTCATGCAAAACCAGTCTGTTGCCACTTTGTAATACTAATATTTACTAATGAGCAAATTCATTTTTATAATTAAGTGTTAAAATTAATACCTTAATCAGATGTCTCAATAGTCACATGAGATAAGTATCTTAAATACAAAATATAATGTCTCTGTAAATATTTGCTTTCTGAGCAGACTGAATCACCTGCACACAGACAGCAGATGAGCTTTGCAGAATAAAAAAAGCATAGATTTAATTAAATGCATGTAATTTCTTGAGTATTTCAATTCTATACACCTCCATCTAATAATAAGGTGATTTATTACAAGGAGGTATATCTTTAAAACTATTTCTGTGTGGAGGCTTTGAATCTCCATTGAATAGCCTTCAACATTATACTTCTTTTTAGAAATGTTGCTTAGACACCACAACCTGCAAATGTACCAATATCTCAAAATCCATATCTCAGTATTTCAGTATCAATATCTATTTTGACTGTGGAATAATCTGGTTTTGAAATAAATGAAATAAAAAACAGAAATTAGATTTAAAAAATTAAAAAACAACCTTGTGAATGAATCCAAGTCCAGCAGCAGTAACAGTAATTTATTTATTAAAACATGGACAATGACAGTTTTACTCTGAGAACACAACAGTCTACTGAATATTATTATATTAATCACTATAGGACTAATAGCCTATATGTTATGAAAAACCTAAACATGACGGGACACACTGGTATCAAAACTGCCTCTGTACAAGCTGAGAAGCAGAAGAAAATGTAAAATGGGTCTTTACCTGCCAAACATATAAAAATAAGATAAAATATGACTATAAATGAGTTTCTCCTGCAGACAGTGATAAAATTGGTCCTTTTCATCCTCAGTGTAAAAGTCACCGTCACTATGCCATTGTGTTAAATCTGGCAAAGCGGTTTGTTTGATATTATAAAGAAAAATACAAGTAAATCACAATTATTAATATCAATCCTCATTTTCACTTGATTTGAGGAAAATGTAATTTATGAACACAATATCTGATTTTGACATGTTTTTTTATGCAGTGCACAGATGTCAAACTGTCAGGAATGACTGCTGGGATTGAAGCAAAACAAGCTTAACAGTGCCATCGTTGAGGAAAACGTCCCAGTGTGTGTTCTCTTACGCCTCTAAAATGGCAACGTGTCGAGGAATAACTTATCTATTATTGCAGGCGGCGGCACCAAATCCTCCAGCTTCAGATAGAAGATCCTCTGCAGGCCCTGGATGCACAGAGTGCGGAGTTCACGCAGTTTTTCCAAAAGTCTGGACAAGTGGTTGGCCCAACAGTTTGAGCCTCCATCTGCGTCCTTCAAGCACTTGACGATGTTGTTCTGCAGCTCCTCCACTTTCTTGGGCTCCTTCAGTCCGTGTCGCTCTGCAGGGCCGTAGATCACATGTCAGACAAACACATGAGATGGTCGTTTATGGAGAATAATTACATTAGAAACATTAAAACCTTTTTGAACTATTGGTTGACTGTAAGCTCCAATCCTCAGACAAAGGCTTTTATTTTGACAAAACAACCAAACTAGCCTTTACACACTTTAAATTGCAATGGAGAGGCTTGTGTTAATGTGTTACAGCTGCCTTAATATATCGTTTTATTTTTCGAATGAAAATAATCTCTTTTTTTTTTATTATATGAGCTATTCTACAGCCTTTCCACCTCGGCCATGAGGTCCAGCCTCTAAACGTTACATGAGATTTACAGCCATGAAAAAGGTAATTCTTCTCACTTAAAGCTGCATCTCTCTGCATAATTAGTTTCATAGCAAAATGACTATAAAAGTGGGGTAATTTCAACTTCCAGATCCCAGAAAACAACTGAGGTTGGAGCACTTGAATGGAGCATCAGTTGGATACGACCCTCAGTAAAGACAGTAGAGCGTCTCACCGGTGACCAGGGCGAGGGTGCATATGCAGGAGAAGGTGGACACATCTAGGTTCATCCTCTGGAGGTTAGCGGAGAATTCGACGATGCTGTCAATCCACTCCCCGAATCCCCGCAGGCACTGCAGCCGATGCCACACCGACCCATCGCAGAAGATCAGCTTCCCTTCCTCTGGATTGGATCTGAAAGAGAATAGCAGCTTGTGCTAAAGGTATAAAGCTGAATGGCAGAGGTGGATATAAAGTGGGTCTCTCTCTTAATTAAAGAGTTTGGTCTGACCTGCTCTTTATTGAAAGTGTCTTGAGATAACACTGTTATGAATTGGCGCAATATAAATAAAGATTGATTGATTGCAGGTGCCTTCAGTGTGCATCCATAATCAGACAGATAAACCTCAACCCATCTTTCAGTGTCGATAAATGTCCTGTAGTGTGTTCTTCACCTGTACGACAGTCGTAAAACAAAGAGCTCCAGGAAGGCCGAGTAGAAGAGGAGGTCTTGGTCGTGTTTGGGCAGTGAGGTGAAGCCCGGGATCTTCTGTGCCCAGCCTCGAATCACCTCCATCGACCTGGTCAGGAGGTCGTAAAACTGCAGCACGTGCTGAGCGTCGTCTCCCGGTGGGCTCTCTGGACCCTCCTTGAACTGGTGAAAGGTCACCAGTGGGATTGAGGGGACAAGATAGAAAATGCAGCCAGTTACAGTTCTGATATGCCCTTATCTAGTGTACGACAATGCCCACGTCGGTGCTTACTTTGAAGTAGTCAAGAAGAGAAGGTGAAGGGTTCGATTCCACGTGCGCCCTGACGAGGGCGCTCAGGAGGGTGCTAACAGGTGAGGACGAGTCCGGAAGAGCTTTAGGTTTGGACGGCAGACGACCCCTTCGACCTTTCAGACTGTCTGTCCTCACCACTGCAGAGCATGATGGGAAACAGGACACACTTGGATTTACCACCAGTTGACCCCCACTGTCAGACATGAAACGTGGCTTTAAGGTTTCGTGGTTTACCTTCTTTGACCATCCCCACTGCAAGGCACTTCTGGAAGCGGCAGTATTGACATCGATTCCTCCTCCGTTTGTCCACTGGGCAGCTTTTAGCAGCCAAACACACGTATTTGGCATTTTTTTGCACCGTGCGCTGCATGGAGAAAGTAAAAGATTTTGACTTTAGTTCTGAACCACATTCCCACCCACTCCTCTGACTCATAACATAAAAACACCTGTTTTTTTAAGGGGTCTTTGGTGGAGACACAACAGGAGAACTGAGGGAACATTTTAACTCATAAATGTCACCATGAACCTTCACCAGCTGATTACTCACATTGTTTTTTTGTATTACACGTTGTCTGAAATTTATGATTTGAATATGCAAATGAGACACTGTCTAATTAAACATACCCTAATTTGCATATAAAGCCAAGTTCAAAACACTAGTTTCATTTTGTTGACATATTAGAGCCAAAGAGAAGCTTTGATCACTCCATAAATCAGAAAATACTGTCAACAGCCTTAAAAATATGTTCTTGCTCATATTTTATGGATAAAATGTTCTAAAAATCAGGTTATGAACAACATATGAACAAATCCCTCAGTAAAAACTAGTGTAGAAATAGTATAGAGTATAGAAAGGAATAAAACTGGGAGGATTGCTGCTGAAGGGGAGATTTCTGGCTCAGAGTGAGAAAAATCTCATTTTTAGAGCACGGCCTTTTGAAGATATGAATTTTAAAAGAAACCCGCAGACACAGATAGACAAAGGGAAGTAAAATAAACACCTAAATGTGCATTTCTGATGTTTTCTCTCCTCTAGTCTGGAAGAAGACATGTTATGGGGGCAAAATACTGGACAAAAAGACATGTTTTTGCCTGCACTGTCACATATAACACTTTCAGGACACAAAGAGGTGGAAGATAAGGGCCTCTGTGTTCTGGTGTTATATCTTAAATGTTCTTTGCTCTCGATAAAGAGAAAACATAACATAATTGAAAACCATCTGTATAAAGCACAGTGAATCTAAATGTTTGGAGGCCTTCTTTGCAGCACTTCTACACCTCTATGGCAGATGGTCTAATGTGGTTACTTTAAAATCATTTAAAGACTCTTTGGGGAATTATACAACTTATAGAATCTTTTTCTGGCAGTTTCTAGACTCATTTCTGAGCAGTAAAAAGCCTTAAACTGTCATTTGAAAATTAACAGCAGCACTCCTGCTCCTGTGGGCCATCTGAGGCAGTATAAGGCATTCAGCAGGCGGACAGGGCAGTCTGGGTAAATACAGGGTCGTGGTCATTCATAATTTGGACAATCGCCCCCGGGAATCTCCTTCAGAGAGGAGAAGGCGAAGGTTTTTATTCATGGCACGTTGGTGGCCATTTTCATACAGGACATTTGCCCCTAAAACGCGTGTGTCAAGAGATCAAAACGTGCATGTGAAGCATAATGTCCACTTTAGGAGGCCAGGCAGGGGTCCCAGTGGGATTTTTACATTATAGCTTATTACTCGAATTAGAGTTTCATTAGGCGACACTGCAGCCATGTGGTCATCTCTAAAGAAAAAAGTGAATATTTCCATAATAACAAGTCTGATGTTTTCAAGTTTTCACGAAAGCAGGATCAGATAATATTTTCCACAGCTGAAAAGAACGGTTTGAAGTTTTTGACAGACACTTACACAAATATATTTATTTGTTTCAGGATAAAAAAGGCCAGCAGCTGCAAATATCCAAGTTGCAATAGCAGTTTTTTTCCTACAAAATAAGGCCGCGTTGGGAACAAACCTTGAAGAAACCCTTGCAGCCCTCACAGGTGCGCACTCCGTAGTGCTGACAGGCTGCGTTATCGCCACACACCGCACACAGCCCCTCCATGCTCAGCGGCCCTCGGCCGGGAGCAGAAGAGCTGTGGTAGTCCATAAAGTGGTGGCCGTGGGCGAGCTGGAGATGATGAGGAAATCCCACTCCGGGCTGCTTCCCGAGGGCAGAGGAGCCCAAAACCCCGGGGCTGTCCAGCGCCTGGTGCGCCCCGGCCGCGTCCAGGTTCATGGACACGTGGAGAGATCCGTCAAATTTCATCTGGCAGGTGGACAAGCTCTGCCCGCCGTGCTGCGCGTGTTTGAGGGAGAACAGCGAGAATCTGGAGAGTGTGTTTTTCCTGTGCGCCGCCGCCAAATAGTCTTGTCGAAAACTGTACAGAGAGCCGGAGTCCTCCCATATGTGTCCCGGTGGAGTCTGGAAGTTGGATGTGATGGGGGTGTGAGGCGAAGGAGAGCGGTAATAATACACGGAGCCCGGGGAGGAGAGCAGCTCGTCGGACTGGCTCGGGTGATGCTGGTTGGGCTGGTACCGCGGACACCCGTGCGCATCCTCCAGCTTGACGCACGGAAGCTCCCCTTGCACCGGCATTTGGAAGAGACACGGGGGCTTCACGTCGTACCCGGAGCCGTAAGTGTCACCTAAAGTGCCAAAACCGGCAGTCGACGTTGCAGCTGAGATTTCACTGTTGGTAAGGTCCATGCTGAACTTGACAAACTCCGGGGTGAGGAAGTCGCTGCTGCGCTCCCCGCCGGCGCTCTGAGAGGCCGGACTGGCTCCTTGTGGAGAGGAGCCGCACTGGGTCTGGACGCACGGCATGGCCTCTGCAAACACAAGCACAACACAGCCAGCTCAAAGTAGGCAAGTACACAGTTTGTGCTTGTATCTGATATTAAACATTACTTTCAAATGTTCTTCTCATCGAACGACCTTAAAACTATTTATAAATCGGACTTCAACGACTTGTGTGTCAGACTGTGATTGTTTATTATTACCTTAAAGCTTTGGTTGTCTTATTTTCCAGAGGATGTTATTGCCAGATGGACACTGCCTGGTATTAATTAAAATAAAACATCAGAGCGTCACTTGCAAGCTTTACATTGACATGCGTGCATTGATTTCCTCATAAATGAGCGGAGAAAAAGTAGAACATGCAATACCTCAGACCTCCATCCAGTGCGGGAGGACAGTGACGAGTAATCCCATCTCTGCTGCCCTGTTGCTTCTGATCTATTAAAGCTTAAGCTGCGACCAGAAAAGTCCACTCGCTGTGTGCAGAGCGAAGGAAATGACTGTTCACTTCTCCCACTCTTGGCTTGCGGACTGGCTGCCAGTGACACCTACAATGTGCTTTTGTTTACGTGGTGCGCACCCGTGTGCCAAACCCCTATTACGCACAAACCTCAGAGGGGCGGGGAGGTGCGCGTGCGTGTCCCTCCGTGTGTGCGCGCAATTGACTGGTGTGGGCACAGTAATTCGGAAATAATACTTGTGGCCCACTTTCTTGCAGTTTGCATCACATGTAAGGAATTTTATTGCGATTTTTTTTTCAACACAGTGCTGCAACACAAAACAGATGTCATTTGGCATTGATTTGGAGTAAGATTTAAAGTCTTTTAAGAGTAGGATCAGCACAGCAGGTTAAAAAGCATCATTTTACAGCGTAAAACACATGTTTAGTGCAAGAAATACTAAAATAAATACTTTAAAAATGTCAGTGTAGTAATATGTTGCAGTCTTGGTTTCCCCCTCCATGCCTCAGTGCTGAAAGAGACAGGAAACGACAGCTGGTGGCACTTCTTCCTCTTTATTATTATCCTGCAGGAGGAGGATGGAGGGGAGACCAGTGTTGCGCAATCTTAGCCTCACCTTACGTCAACAACGTGGCGCCGCCTCCTCTCCAACGCCATTGGTCGAGCGCAGCCAGAGTGCCGCGCTCTGATTGGCTCTCCCAGACGTCTTTCGGCGCCGCTCAGCTTCCTGGTCCGAGCTGTCAAACACATAGCAAGGGTTTGGATAACAACCGATGTCCTCAGTCGCCGCCCTGCGAGGTTTATTCAGCCAAAAAACAAGAAATCCTGTAAGTGGGAATGTCTGTTGTGTCACTGGGTGCTTTTTGGACATTTTAGAATACATACATTATTATTAATACATTATTAATGGGTAACCATGTGTTTTTTGGCGCAGAGCCGATAACCTCTTCTCTCCAGACGTTATCGCTAAGGGCACGCCAAATTACGGTGTGTATTTTGCTTATTTAAAACCGTAAAAACAGCTTAATTTTCCCTATAACTCTACGCCTTCCTGTGGAGGAAAGGGTGGGGTTGTCTTTTTTTTTTTTAAGCCGAAAAGCTTATTCGTGACTGTTAAGACGAAAGTCGTTATTGGTTTTGACATTTTAATCCACAGCAAGATGTCAGTTTGAAATAACAACCACTTCCTCTTGTGATATGATGTATCGGTTAGGAATAAGGTTACCAGACCTTGTTGATCAATATACTACCACCTGCTGTTAAAAGCAAACCCGCGATGTGTGGCTGTCAAAACTTCAAACGGGATTTCCCAGATATCTCGTGTAAACACATATAGGCCTTAAAATGACAAAAATGTCAATGGAGTTCGCCATGTGTGTCTTCAAAAGGCAGCCAACATTACAGCCCCCCTCCTGTGCTGACTCATAATGAATCTGCAGGCTGATGTAAGTGGATGGGGCAGGGTGAGAGAGGAGGGTGGTCCCAGCATCACCATGAGCTGGAATAGTTACATTTCATGGTTATGTCACTCACTTATTAGAGCCTCACTTTGACAGTTTTGTGGTTCAGCTGGCTAAACCACAGCCATCAGCACATTGCAGTGAAAAGAGCTCCTCAGGGCTAATTATTGTCGTGTTTGGCCTTTATTTTCAGTAATGAGCAGCCTGTGAGAGGGCGTGAAAGCCTGTGGTATGCCACAGAGTAGCTTTTGACTATATGGTGTATGGAAGGCCTAGTGGATATTGGGATTTTCCAATATTAGTGTACATATGAGAATATGCCCAAACTGAATTTGATAGTGGACTTTAAAAAAGATCACCATATTTCCCTGAACATAAAACTTCTAATCTTGCTTGCTGATTTGATGTAATATTTCAAGCTGCCAGATTTGGACTATTTTATTTAATATTCTACATTTGAGAACGTATTAGACCTACAGTGATGAATCTGTCATGCCAGTATATCAGCCACCTATAGGCTTATTGCAGCTATGTTGTTGTCTGTGTTTAATATTGACCAATATGCCATAAGAAATAGAATTTTTAGGTGATTTATACTCAGAAACAGCTTCACCGTTCCAATGTTTTTCCACCAGAGAACCCTGACAAATGTATTATAGCCCAACCTAAAGCTAAATGTTTCAGCTTTTGATATTTAACCCTGGCAGAAGGGGATCCTCTGATATAAATAAGTCTAATTTCTCATTCTTGTCAGTCACCACGTCTTTCAGAGGATGTTAAAACTCTGCCACAGTCATTAGCGGCGAAATCTATAATTATATTTCAGTCTTCTCCGTAGCTCACACCTTTAGCATCTGACGTGTGCAGTTGTGTCGCGGAGGAGTTTCTGAGGAGAAGCTGTAAACCGTCTTTATAACAGGTAATGAAAGAAACCAAAGTACAATACTGTAATCAGACATCCCACAATGCTACAGTGCATTTTTGAGGCAAACGCAGGTCAAACTTTGACTGTTTTGTGGTAATTTTACAAATAAACAACACCTTCATGTCGGTGTTTGATTTATTTGCAGTATAACAGTTGTGTTAAGTGAGTAGTTTAATTCACAATGTGGTCCAAAGTAGATTTCTGGTGCTGACGTTGGCTGACACAATAGCATGCTACTTCTACTAGATAGGTCATTTGTTGCACCAAACTGCTTATTGACATTTGTGCCATCTGTAGCTGTGTTTTATTAAAATGCATTAGAATCTGCTCCAGCGTATGCCACTCCCAGGAAACCTTTACTCAAAGTATTAAATACTTTTTTGGGCTGCCTCTGATGGGATTTGAGGCCCTCGCCCTGCCAGGCTGGTGTCATGTTCTGCTCCTTATGGTGCACAGTCATTATGAAAATGTGGAAACATTATCCCACCAGTTGCTTTGTACCAAGCTGCAAATATACTGTGTGTTGATTTTAAACAAGGTAATACTGCTGAGTTTTGCTCTTTAACATAATGCTCGTAGTTGGAAACTTTTCCAACAATTATTTACTGACTTGTGCCAATTTTTAGCACAAAAACTCCAAATATTCCCAGTTCTATCCTCTCAAATGTGTAGATTTGCTGCTTTTCCTACTTATGTGATGTTAAATGGAACATTTGTAGGTTCTTGAGACAAAGAACTCACTTTCAAGATGTAATTTTTAATGTTTTTCACTATTTTCTGGCAGTTTATAGGCTATCTGAATAATCAGGACATTGTTTGGCAGATTATTTGATGATAAGGTCAAATAGTAAGTTAGTTGGTTAGTTGCAGTCCTAGTTTCAAACAAGTACATTTACACTATATGGCCAAAAGTAATCAGACACTCTTAAAGTTTGTGGACGACAAACTGCCCAACTGATAATTTGGGCTGCCAATGATTTTATTAACGATCAATCTGCTGATTGTCCTATTAAGTGTTGGGTCTGTCAAAACTGAATTACTGCAAAGCATTAAGACCAAATATGAACAAAATATTAGTAGTTTATGTTACTTTCTATTTGTATGCGTTGCACAGAATAGTCGAAGTCAAAGCAAAGTGAATGATGTGTTAATGCTGCACAGTTGGACAAACATAACGATTGTGAATGAAACATTTTCACTATTGATTAATCTGTCAATTTCCACTTCCAGCTAATCAGTCATTCTGATCTTGTGGTGTTTTAAATGTCAAAAATAATAACAAGCACCCGTCACAGTGAATGTGGTGTCCTCAAAGTGCTGATTTCCTCTGACCAACAATTAAAGAAGACAACATTTCATGATAGCTTCTAAAATATACACATTTTCTGCTTTTTCTCTATTTTCTATGATTGAAAACAGGTTTTTCACAGGATGTCACTTTGAAATTTAACAGACAATTTCCATTTTTTTGATGTTTCATAGACAAGATGATTAATGGGGGAAAGCTATAGAAAAAACAAGGCACATGTATCTTCAAAATTGCCACTGGGGCTTCTGTACATGAACTTTTCTCTATTCCAACCTGACTTGCAGCTTTTTGGACCCTCCCTCCCCCCTTACTTACGCCCTCTTTCAGGCTTACATGCCTCCTTCACACGATCACCTGTCATGTCAGAGCTTTAAATCGTCCCTACCGTGCCTCCTCACTGCACTCTATCTCCTGCACAGGGCCCATGGCGTTCAGGAGGGCTCTGAAACGCACGGCGATCATAGGAGGCGGGGCGGTCGCCACAGCTTTTGGCCTGTCACAGCTAATTGAGTACAGGAAGACACAGGTAAGTTGATACTTGGTTCCCAAAAACACAGTGGCCTTCTGAATTTGCTGCTGTTTCAGGCATTACAACAGTACAGCTGCAGCAGGGAGGGACGGCCTCTCAGGGCATGTCCTGTCTAGATTTTGGAATGTGTTCACTGCCAACTCCAAGGATGTTTTTTTGTTTTTTGGACACTTGCCAGCTGCTGTGCAGGAGCTTTCATTCACCTGCAAGTACGCCGGCACTGGATGGATAAAATCGGCGTAATCTATTTTCCCAGCAGGTTTTTACATTGTGGTAAAACTCTCATGGAACTAACTCCCTCCACATATTTTTCTTCCATTTCATGGTTCAATGAATTAATTGTAAATGTGTATGACAGCTTCCTTTCTGAGTTTTAGGAGGTTTGAGTCCTTTAAAGGACGAGTTTGACATTTTGGGAAATACATTTATTTGCTTTTTTGCTGAGAATTAGATGACGACACCGCTGTCAAGTCTGACCACCTGCACCAGCAAGACAGCTAATTGTTTTTACACTTTGGTTTTGAAGACACAAGCTGCAGTGTGTTAATAAGTGAACCTCAGAGGCAGACTCTGTTGGCTTCAGACAGAACCAGGCTGCGTCCAGGCTTCATGCCAAGCTAAGCTAGCTGACTATGTAACCTCACACTTGAGAGTGGTGTCTCAAACAAAAGTAGAAAAGCAAACAAGCATATTTAACAAAATGTTGTACTTCTCTTTTAATCTGAGCGGAGGAGCAGCTTTCTCTTAATGGTGGTTTCCATGGCAACGCAGCTATACATCACCTCGCTTCAAGTCATTCATTTAGATGAATCAATTTAGAGGAAGCTTTGAATATGTTTATGAACATAGAAAGAAAAAACTGTTCCTCTGAGCAAACCTCATGCAAAGAAACATGTTTTGACCAGATTATTGTGCTTGTTCTGTAACATAGACAGTCAATGAAAGTTTAGATGCATTTAGTTGTTTCATATATTGTAAACTGTGTGTTTATCTACAGTTTGGAGGGGATGACAAACAAAGTTTAGCTGCTTGACAGTCTAGATGGACAACACCAGAAGTTTGAGGGATGAGGAAAGTTTTAATGGCAGTAGAGGTCTTGAGTTAGCACTTCCCCTCATGATGGGCGACACTGGGAGCCGCTGGCCCTCAAGGACCCCAGCTTTTGTCTCCCTGCCGATCATCCTCATGAGCACAAAAATAACCTCACGGCTTGGCTTCATTTGAGACAGACACGCAGCTAGCTGTGTTTCCCCTGACCTCTGACCTGACGTAGGGCTATTTTAGGCGTGCTGCACATCTACATACCAGACTTTATTTGACTGTCCAACCTAATGTGAACTTTGTTTTGTGTCCTGGCGCGATTATTGTCTTCTCTCGCCCGTCGTCGTCCTCTCGACCAAGCATGGATTGGTAAGCAAGAAGTCGACCCTGATGAAATCTAATTATTTTTACAATAGTTTGTAATCATGCATGCCTCTGATCCCAGTAATTGTAATGCTGATGAGATGAATGTCCGTCTTGTCTCCTTTAGCAAGGGCATATGGCTTGGTGAAGTTTTCAAGACAGCGGCCGATTGGCTATTAGCATGGGCTTTGCGGTGCCATTCACTGACTTAACTTGATTACGGGGGGCACGCTGGCTCTTAATTCTGTGGCGGTGTTTGTCTGTGTGCATCATCAAAAATAGACAATGATTATATCATCGTCTTGTTTGCGGTCGCAGACCTAAATTACAAACGCCTGCTTCTATTTGCAAGTCAAATGCCACGTTTGCTTCAAAGCGGCTTGATGCAATCATTTAGCTTGAGCTGCTAAATAGAAAAATGAATAAATATTTCATTAGAAGCGAAATCCCACACCCTCACATCAGAGGGGAGCTATGCTTTTTATTGTAGCTGTGATTATTTCTTTAAATTGATACTTTTGCTAATCAGACAAAGATATAAGTGAGATTCAAAGACTGGACTGTGATTTACTTTGTGGGTTTAGTGAAACTGAGCAGCATGTCTGAGCACATACTAACCCCCAGCAAACATCTTCTTGCAACTAATAACATCATGAATATTTATAATATTAGCAACACTTCACTTAGGAAGTGAAAGGAAGAAGAACACAGTCAGAAAACCAAAAGCTCCTTCTTGTTTTCCATTTCTTAAAAATGTATTCCAACTACATTGGTGCTGCATTTAGTGGTTGCAGAAAAGTAGAAATGCTTAAAAGTAAAAATGCTCTTTCACAAGTAACATGCCTGCATTCTTAGTAGATATCAGCTACTTAAAATATTAAAACTACTAATTTATCTGTGTTTTTTGTCAATAAATACAGTCTTGAATTACATCTTGCATCACCGTGTAAGTAGCATTTCCCTGTCAAAGCTGGTATTAACTACTTTATATACTGGTAGTAGTTGAGTAGTTTAATGTACAACATCATATTTTCATTTCTTAGCAGTGCAATTCTTTAAAAATCAAAAAACAAACAGGGCATGATGGTAGATCAAGTGTAGAGGATTATTATTAATATGTATGTTTCTGTCTATTATATAAAGGGGTTAAAGCTACAGTAAGTTACATTAAAAACCATTTAGTAATGATAATATCCACTGAGAGGATGCTGCAGGTATTATGTACATTATATTCCACCAGTTACAACACAATAATGCATATTCTACAGTAATGTCATTACGCAGTCACGTCAAATCCATAATGTATTGAAATGATTGCAAGTCATTATGCACTATATCACACCGCTGTACAAGATGATTATTATGCACGAATGATGCGTAAACACATCACAAAATGCACCTCAAGGAAAGTGTTGCTGTATTTGTCTCGTTTTAAAGAATTTAACATAGAAACTAATATAGAAAACTATATAGATATAACTATATATATAGAAACTATATAGATTTCACACTTTAGGGAATACAAATGAGTCCATAAAAGGCGCTGTGCTCATTGTTCCTGTGTTTGTGTCACATCCAGGCTCGGCTAGCCCACGTGGCAGCAGAGGCAGAGCTGAGGGTTCCCTTCGCGGACGAGCTGCCCTCCCGGCAGGCCCAGCTGGCGGCGCTGAGAAACACAGAGGAGTTTGATGTCCTGGTCGTCGGGGGAGGGGCCACGGGGGCAGGATGTGCCTTAGACGCTGTCACGCGCAGTAAGATCACTCTCAGCTGCTTTCAAACGTTGCAGCCGTCATGGGACGCAACAGGTCTCAGGCGGTATAACTGTTCTTACTGAGTCATTACTGACACAGGGAAACACTTTATAATGGTCTCATTCCAGTATGGCAGCTGTGATTTACTATAAATACACCTGAGGAGCATGTGTCAGTGCTTTGGTAACTGACAAATACAACTGGGGGGGGGGGGAACTCTGATTTATGAGTGGATGATATGTCATTTTAATACAGTAATAAAAAGCACTCATCATTAATTAAAGCTAAGGCAGCAAAAATAGTGCTCCTGAGACAGGAATTGATTTTTGGCTCCATTGTATCACAATTTTCTGTCAGTGAAACTAAATGTAGTCAGTAGAGTCAGTGTGATCATGCTATGGAAACTAATGGAGCCTTTTCTCATTCTTTGATAAGATTTCTGGAAGCCATGATGTTGCTATATTCATCATATTTGTATCTGATTGAAGATCCCACTTGCATCCTGTAAAGATTGGAAGCTTTAACGACATCTTAATAAAAAACTGTGCATCTTTATTGTCTTATGCTTTGTCTTTTTTTACCCTCCAGACCTCAAGACTGCTCTTGTAGAGAGGAGCGATTTCTCCTCGGGGACGAGCAGCCGGAGCACCAAGCTAATCCACGGCGGAGTCCGCTACCTCCAGAAGGCCATCATGCAGTTAGACTATGAACAGGTTCCTCTTCATCCTCTTATTTTTAATTTTTCCTCTGTCGCTCTTCTTTGTCGTCATCTTCTGATCCTCTCTACTGGAGCAGTACATGATGGTGAAAGAGGCCCTCCACGAGAGAGCCAACCTGCTGGAGATAGCGCCTCACCTGTCTGCACCACTACCCATCATGCTTCCTGTTTACAAGTAATCGTCAGACTTAAAGACAATTTTTGTGGCATTTGAGACCTGAAATTATCCCCAAAAATGTAGTTAATTGTGTAAAAGTGATGAAATGGGCAGATGGATTCAGTTAGGGTCACTGTGTTCATTTCCCAGATGGTGGCAGTTGCCTTACTACTGGGCAGGGATCAAGATGTACGACTTGGTGGCCGGGATCCAGTGCCTGAAGAGCAGCTACGTCCTCAGTAAGACCAAAGCCTTGGAGCTTTTCCCCATGTTGAAGAAAGATAAGCTGGTGGGAGCCATCGTCTACTATGACGGTGAGTCAAACCTCTGTAATGATTCGGTTTTTGGTTTTTTTCCCTGCAGAGACTTGTTTTTTTGCTTTGTTTTAAATTGGATAATCTCACATAGACACTGGCATGTGTGGACTGTCATCTTAAAGTCATGCTTCATTTGTTGATTCATTATTCATCTCTTTATTTCCTGTAAACATGAACCCGGCAGCTGAGTCAGGCTCGTTGCCCTTTTCCACTGTTTTCCCTCTTGCTCCTTTCCAGTGGCAACGAATTGGGTTGATGAAGTAGGAAGCAGAAGATAAAACGATAAAAAAACCTTGATTTTAACCACAGCTCTCTAATTATCTTCTCAAAATGCCTGATTATCTGTGTCAACATGTCTTGATAATGACAATGCACCCATTATCTGGAGGTAAGAGACTTCCTCAGGGTGTAAAAGACAAACTTGAGGTGTTGTGAGATGATTATTGGGAGAGGAGACAATCAAAAACAGCATTTTTAGTCATCAAACAAAACAGTTTGAGAAGGACAATTTCGCTTTGGTTGAGCATCTCACAGTTGAGTCTGAGGAAGGTACAGGTCAATATTGCTTTGATACTATCCTGAAAATCTGAACACACAGACACGATCTGCACAATTTCCCTGGAAAGCTTTCTATATCATTGGATCTGCTTGGGAATCAGGAAGTCTCCAGAGCCTGCCTGAGAATCATCAGGTTTTTAAGCTTTCTTTCACTGAGAACTGCAACATCAACACAAATAAGCACTTATGAAATGATGCAAAATCAAAAAAGAACAAGATTTCAAAGATGAAAAGTGATTCTGGATCAGAAATATTATAGAAATTGTGATGATAAAGCTCCACAGAAGATTAAAGATCAGATTAGACTGTTAAAATAGGCCTCAGATGTAAATCTTGCCCCCTGGCCTTCACATCTCCACTGGTCCCTAACAAAATGTGTTGACAGGCTGGTGGGACGCCCTCTTTTCCCCATGGCAGTAAAGGCTGCGTGCCTCCCTGGATGGTGCGGAGGAGAACCAAACATATGCTGAGTGTCCAGATGAGTGTGAGGAGCTTGGTGCCGCGGGCGTCCTTTCCTTTCCGCTACCGAAAATAACATATTTGTGTCCGTGGGTGATGTTCCTGTTACTGTAGGCTTCAGCTCGTCATGTGTAACGACAACAGGCTGCTGTGTTTTTAAGATCTGATGCTACTACAAGAGGCTTTTATTATCTCTTATTTAAAGTATTCAACAGTTAGACAAAGTCTGCATATTTCACAGTGCGATTAAAAGCAAAAAATAACATTTATGCAGCTTTTTTAATGGATGCAAGGTGAACAATTCGTAGCTCCAGTTTGGATTATTAATCTTTTTAATAAAATGAAAAATCTCCTCTTAACAGCATGTTTTGGAGGCGATTATCCTGATTGTGTGTAATTTCTATGACATTAATGTTCTGGCGGATGCTGGTATTTATGCTTTATAGCTGCAGCGCTGTGAATATTGAGCAGCATCATTAAAAACCAAAACAAACAGGCTTATTAGTCTTTAAATGTAAAATAACTGGGTTTCCTGCAGGCTGGAAAAAGCGTTTTCTTGGTGCAAAGCAGCATATGTTTGATTTCTACCACCCCCCCGCCATCATCTGCTCTGAGGGGGGACAGGGACGGGATGGTGGAGGGGTGGGGCGTCTTGCCTCCAATTATGCCGTCTGGAACAATCACGCCGGTGACATTTCGAAATCTGACCTTCTCTCCCGGCGGTGTAGAGCGCAGAGGAGCGTCGTAGACGGTCGGACCGGCTGAGCAACAGCTATTTCTCCCGCCGCCTTGGTTACTGCTGCTCCTGCTGCCACCGTCAACGCTCACAAACACAGCTCAGCAAATGTGTTGGCCTAATCCTCTTATTTTCTATTGGCTGGGTGGTGTATTTGTTTATATGGCTTATAATGCACCTACAGAAGGCCACAGACAAAGCAGGGCATTTAGGGGAAAGCGACGCAGGGATGAGTTAGAGTGATACGGCTTGACATCACGACCCTTTATTTTAAAAGCAGTCATCAGTGGTCCCTCCTCTTATTTTACCACAAACTACCTTCATTTCTGTTCTTTTTCTCAACATTTAAAATCAGATTTGAGAGCAAAAAGGAATTATTCTCATATAACTGAATGTCTCTTGACATAAATGAGCTCTGTAAGGTTGTAGAAAAGAAAAAGAATTCACGAAATGAATATAAGAATATGTATAATAACAGGATGTCGTGGCTATGAGCCTCTACAGCTTATACTTGATAGATGACGAAGACAATGATAGATGTTGAAATGGCAACTTGCATCAGCTCTGGTAACCTGTGCACAAAGGAATCCACAGGAAACAGTGGAGCAAGGCTTCTTAACGGGTCAGTGGTGGCACACAGGGAAAAGAAAAGGTGGTGCTTTGAATGCAGAAACATGAGAAAATAAAATGTGCACACATTTATGTTTCAAGCCTCTAGAAACAGAGAAAAGGCAGGAAGTGGCTTGATAACAGAAAACAATAATAAGAAACCTAAATTATTGAGTGTTGAGCAGAAAAACTACACTCAGTCAAGCCGAGTGTCTGAAAGCCTTTTGATCTTCCTCACGCTCTTCTTCTCTGTCTCCATCAGGGCAGCACAACGACGCCCGGATGAACCTGGCCATCGCCCTCACTTCCGCCCGCTACGGCGCCGCCGTCGCCAACTACACTGAGGTGGTGCGTCTGCTGAAGGGCAAAGACCCACAGACCGGCGAGGAGAAGGTGTGTGGCGCCCGCTGCAGGGACGTCCTCACAGGTGAGACGTGCAGGCTGCATCTAGCTGTAACTATCTGTATCAAATCTCTTCCCACACACTGGTTTTTATATTTTGATATCTTGATTTTGGACCAATCAGATCGGCTTCAGTTTTAACCCTCTGGGTGTTTTTTCCCCTCACAGGACAGGAGTTTGACGTGAGGGCCAAGTGTGTGATCAACGCCACCGGGCCGTTCACAGACGCGCTGAGGAAGATGGACAACCAGGAGAACAAAAACATCTGCCAGCCCAGCGCTGGCGTTCACATCGTCATCCCCGGTTACTACAGGTGCCACATAGCCCACATACAGCCTTTAAAATGCTCATTCATCTTTATTTTTCTCACTTCTCATCAGGTTTTTGGTATTTCAAATACATAAACTGGGTTTTCTCATTCTTATGTGTAAATATTAAGCTGGTTAAACTGTTACCTGACCTATACTTACATGCATAAGACAATCTCCTCTGGTTAAGATACAGCAGAGCAATAGAGTGATTTTGTTGAAGTCGGGGGTTTTTAAAGTTCAGCGAAGCTTATTGAGCGAAACCCGAGGGAGCGTGAGCCCTTTGAACAGCGGCAGAAATGCCAACCACCTAATTTTCTTCCTCCCCTTCTCTCGTCTTCCTCGCGCTATCTGCCCCCTCCCCACCTCCTCTTCCTCCCCCGTATCTGTGTTTTTCCATTTGTGCGTCTGTTCTCCTCTGCTCTTCCTCTCCAACTCCTCAGTTTGTCCCTCTCTTCCTTCACATTTTTGCCACAACTTTTTCTTTGTTTTGCTCCTCTGAAACTCTTCCAACTCTTCCTCACACTTATTACTTAAGACAGCAAAGATAGTAACAAATCAAACATAACAGCAACACTATTACTCCTTCTACTTCTTCTTCTTCTTCTCTTATTAGTGTTTGTAATAAACCTCCCTCCTGTATTTTTAACCCTCAGCCCTGACAACATGGGTCTGCTCGATCCGGCGACAAGCGATGGCCGCGTCATCTTCTTCCTGCCCTGGGAGAAGATGACCATCGCTGGGACGACCGACACGCCCACCAACGTGACGGCCCACCCCATCCCGGGGGAGGACGACATCAACTTCATCCTGAGGGAGGTGCGCAACTACCTCAGTCCTGATGTAGAAGGTACGGGAGCACGCAGTGACGCAAAGGATTTTCTTTGATCCCACTGACATTTATAGTAATTCAAATAACTAAACATCCAGGCTTGGAGCAGTCAGAGTATGTCATGTGGTTCACTTCATGTGTGTAGATAAGTGCATAGATTAAAAAAAATAAAAAAAAGATTGAACATTGTTTATATTTTCCATAAACTGTAGAGAAAAGAGATGAGACACTAACTTTAGAAGAAAGTGTTGATGAATGTGATGCATGAGCTTGAATCAAACTGCGATGACGCTACTTCCTGTGCTGCAGCACTTGTACATTTTCGTTTGAGATGTAGTTTTTTCATGGGAGTAATAGGTCTTTAACTTTGATTGAAATCTGCAGTGTTCTTAAGATATGGAGAGTAAACAGGAACTCCCTTCATTGTTTCAGAGAGACAGATAAAACTTGAGAGATTAAGTTCTCTTGCTGCTATTCACCCCCCCCACATAATCCTAAAACACTTCTTCTTCTTGCACTGTAGGATATTATTTTTTCACCCGAGGCAGAGTGTGTCTAAAGTGTGTAGAACAGCAGGTCTAAAAGCAAACATGGACTAAAGTTTATTTGTGCAGCCTAATGTCACTCACAGTGGCTCAGTGGGCTTTGTCGTTCCCAACAGACCAAACTCACCAAAAACAAAAGGCCGCTTTATACTTTGTCTCCTAATCATCACCCATACTCTGTTCTATCAGTCTTGGTTGTTCTGGATATCTGTGTTTGTTTTTCAAGTATATGTTTTGAAGTATGTAAGATATTTATATATATTGTTTTATGACTAATAAAACCAAACTACAGGGCAACAGAGAAGAGTAATACAAAGTTTTGGCAATAAGTAGAAAAAAACGTACAACAATGAGATCATTGGCCAGAAATGGGGATTGTTTACATATATTAATGTGTTCTGAGTCAGTTCTTCACAGCACCAGATACAAAGAACCACCTTGATTTTTACAAACAGGCACTTAAAGATGCTCGTGTACAGAAAAGTTTAAGAGACAAAAGTTCTGTCCCGTCTTGGTTTCTTATTGTATCATCGGCACGCTCACTCAGGATGACTTTTAGCTCTGAGGCCAGCGTCTTGGCTGACATGTGACTGTGCTTGTGTCGTCTGCAGTGCGTCGAGGAGACGTGCTGGCAGCGTGGAGCGGCATCCGTCCCCTGGTGACCGACCCCAACTCCAAAGACACTCAGTCCATCTGCAGGAACCACATCGTCAGCATCAGTGACAGCGGACTGGTCACCATCGCCGGTCGGTTGGCTTTCGAGACGAGCTTGTGAAATTACCGCACTAAAAAGCTGCGTGTTAAACATATTAAGGTGAGTTTCATGTTGTGTGTCCAGGTGGGAAGTGGACCACCTACAGGTCCATGGCTGAGGAGACTCTGGACGCTGCCATCAAAGCCCACGACATCTCAGCCGAGCCCTGCAAGACCATGGGTCTGATGCTGGAGGGAGCCAAGGGCTGGACGCCGACCCTCTACATCCGCCTGGTGCAGGACTACGGACTGGAGAACGAGGTAAAACACATCTGGGCCACAATTTGTCTGGTTTAGTAACATCAGGTTGAACCTTGTTAAAAAAGGAGGTAGAGGTACAAAATGCTGTAGTTTCATTCATGTTTAGCATTAATTTCTTCTTAATTTCTTCTTCAATCTCTCGAAAAACTTTTTTAACTTGGCCATTAATGTCTCTTCTTTAAAGGAATAATGTGCTTGTGATATTTGCTGCCTTTCAGAGCATGAAACTAATCTCAATCTTGCTATGTCTACTTGGTATTAAAGATCTGTGTGTGTGTGTGTGTGTGTGTGTGTGTCACCTTTTACCTCCTCAGTGTTGGTAACATCAAATTCATCGATCTATCTGCAGCTTCTATACAGTGTGTCAGCGACAGTCAGCCAGCACAGACTTAGGTTTTCATCCCCATACCAAACCAAGTTGGCAGATTTCCAGTCACATCTCGCACACATTTCACCTGAAAAGCTGCAAAAGTTGATGCAAATTAAACTCAGTTTCCGTCCACTATCGTAATGTGAATATAATTCTCTGGTTAGTTGCCATTAAACCAGGATAGAAGGCAGATTTCTATGCAGCTGTTTGAATTTGCACATAAAAAACAGCTGGATGGAAACACACCTGTCGCTGCCCTGACGCTGCACACACACTCTGCACTCTGCACCGTGAAAGAGCTCCACTCGAACCCCACAAATCGTCGTTTTTACACTTCTGTGGAAGACAAACTGTGCTTTTTAAGAGCAGTTTAAAGCGTTAGGCGCAGAGGAAAGCAGACCTTTAACCAGCAGCTGTACGCAGGCGCAGGCACACATCTGTGTCCAGACAAGACACATTCGCTGTCTCCTTCAGCAGCAGCGGTGGAGCTGCTGACATTAAAGCTGCTGCTGTAACAATGCTGACATTTCTGCTACACAAAAGACTGGACACACGTTGAAATGCACTGTATGCTGTACAATTTATCAATGGCATTAAGTAAGGGCACATTGATTTACATCAGCTGCATGCCATCTTTCCAATAATTAGGCTGTGCGTTTTCATTAAACCCAACAGAACACGGTTTCATGAAGAAAAAGTACTCGTGCACTGAGTGCCTACAGTGTACTTACTCCTCATTAGAGGCATTCTGCACCGACTCCGCTGTTCTCTGGAATATTCCTGAAAGGTCACTGTTGATATTTGGACAGCGTTTGCCCTTTCACATGATCGGCAAGCCGACGATCTGAATAGCAAATAGCCCTCTTGTGTTCTGTAAACATGTGAAGCCTCATTGACAAAGTGGCGCTAACGCTTATCGCTTAACTCCGAAAAGAGGTGAAATCGATCATGTGAACGATCCGCAGTGTTTAACCTCTCATTTTTACATCGTGGCAGCAGAAAAGTGAATGTGGGCATAAACAGGCTCTAAATACGAGAGTTCCTTCTTCGCCTAAATATGTAATCAATAAAAGGTTTTACTGCGACTGTTCTACAATTAAGAAAACACACTCTGCAGTCCAGTTTGAGTTGTAGTGAAAGAAAGAAAGCATGGGGCTGAACTGATTAGTCGATCAATACAAAACTGAATCTATTCAGTCCTTTTTCAAACTTTACTCGAGGCAGCTCCCCAAATGTGAGGATTTGGTGTATAAAAGGGAGAAATCTTTAGGTTTTGGACGAACAAAACAAGCAATTTGAGATGAACTGTAGAAAAGTGTGCTTTTTTTTTCCACTTCCTGACATTTTATAGACCAAATTAGGAAAATAATCATCAATAATGCAAATAATCAAGAATTGGTGACAGGTAACCTGACCAACAGGTCAAGAGCAAATATTATATTTTGTGAAAATGTTATTGTCTCTTATTTAGGTTTAACTGAATGTCTTTCCTCCTTTCACATCGGGTACCTCCTCTGTGCACAGGTCGCTCAGCACCTGGCCTCGACGTACGGAGGAAAGGCGTTCGATGTGGCCAAGATGGCTCAGGTCACCGGGCAAAGATGGCCGATTGTTGGGAAAAGACTGGTGTCCGAATTCCCCTACATCGAGGGCGAGGTAAAGTTGGACCGTCTACTAGAGCGTCTCTGGGCTCAGTTTGGTCCACAGAGGCTCAGAAATGCTCTCCACTGAGCCTCATGTGTTCCTTCTCAGGTGCTGTACGCCATCAAGGAGTACGCCTGCTCTGCCATCGACGTTATCGCCCGGCGAACACGCCTCGGCTTCCTGAACGTGCAGGCGGCCGACGAGGCCCTCCCACGCATCGTCCAGATCATGGGGAAGGAGCTGGACTGGAGTCAGGAGCGGAGGACGGTACGGTTTGCAACAGTTTACCTTCTACTCACATTTTCTCCTGAATTCAGTAAAAAAAAAGGTGATATACATTCTTGTAATTGCACTTTTCGCAGTCACAGTGTTGGATTGTTTTTCCCTGCTCTGTTTAACATGACGCTGTGATCCCTGGTGGGTTTTTGAAGTCCTGCCGGTGTTTCTCTTTTCCCGTACACAATGGAAAGGTCCACACCCTTTATCCCTTTAGAGGAGAAGCTCTGCTTGTGTATGAAAGAGATGAAGTGATATGTGTGCGTGAAAACTGAACTCTCCACTATTTTAACCCCTTTTTGTGAACCAGCTCAGGGGGCTCTTACAGCAGCACCGTAGAATCACATGTCAACTAGAAAAGTTTTAGCTGTTGTCTTCACTCAGGCAGATATTTCCAGTCTCTGTCACTCACCTGTGAAATAAGCATCAACTCTAATATTTTTAAGATGCTCATTTCACACTGGGGACGTTGTTTGTTAATCATTTTAGTCATTTATTATCAGAAATTTGCTGGTTCCAACTTCTTAAATGTCAGAATTGGCTGCTTTTCTGTCACATTTGATAGGTCAGCAAGACATTTAAAGACATCACTTTGAATTCTGGGAAACTGTTTCCTACTTCTGGTTGACATTTCATAGACTAAACTACGGTTTGATTAATCGATGAGAAGAATCAGCAGGCTGTTAGTAGCGGCACTAAACAAAACAACTAAAGCGAACAACTCAGAGGTTTCAGTGCGTGTTATGCGTCCTCTGGTGTTTCGGTGTTTCATTCAGGCGGAGCTGGAAGGAGCCAGGAAGTTTTTGTACCACGAGATGGGCTACAGGTCTCGCTCTGAGCAGCTGACCAAGACGTCTGAGATCAACCTGGACTACCAGGAAGTAGTCAGGTAATTATTACGCCTCCTTTTCCTCAAAAACATGGTAATCAATGAGTTTGTGTAGGTGAGCAGATGATCGGCCCTGAGAGTCAGTCATTAGTTTCCCTTTCCAGAGAACAACAAAAACTAATGTGGTTTAAAACCCTGGGACATAAACTCATTTCCCATCTGGCCTGATGAAACCATTTTAGAGAAAATGAGAATGAACTCCTGTTATTTAGTTTCCTGAATGTTGTGCTAAACATGTGTGACAGGTACAAGAAGCGTTTCCACAAGTTTGACAAGGAGAGCAAAGGATTCATCACCACTGTGGACGTCCAGCAGGTCCTAGATGTGAGTCTGTCTCTGTCTCTCTCTCTCTGTCTGTCTCTCTGTCTGTCTGTCTGACTGTCTGCCTGTCGTCCTCACTCTCTGTATTACGCCGTATTGATCCCTGCTCTTGTTTTTCTCCTCTGCAGAGCATCAATGTCCACATTGATGAGAATGCGCTGCATGAGATCCTTAATGAAGTCGACCTGAACAAGAACGGACAGGTGGAGATTGATGAATTCCTGCAGGTTCGTAACACACACACACACACACACACAGTGATGATTTCACACATTCATGTTCACTGCACAGCTGGAGGCACCTGTGGAAAACTACAGTTCAGGTGAAGAAAGGATTTATTATATCTGAACAATATCATATAAAATAGTTTTTAAACACTTAAGTGGAGAAATATGCTCCTGCAACCATCCTGCAGTTTGGAATGAGATAAAAATAGTAAATAAAAAAAGATGCAGGTTTATCTGTTAATACGTCCAGTGAGAGGACAGAATGCACCTTTAAGGGAGGATCAAATTCAACAAAATAAAATGAGATTGACCGAAGTGAGTGATGTTACATATTTCTAAATAATGGAGATGGAAACAAGGCACCGTCTCACTCCATTCATGCTCCATCAGAACGAAATGAATAATAAATCAAATAAATTAATGGTCCGTTTTTGTCTATAATCAAGTTCTAAAACCTCACTTCCTGTTTCAAGCTGTGTCCAATAGAAACTAAAAAGAAGAAAATAAGACGTCAAATGATGGTCTTTTTGCAGGAAAAACTACCTGAACATAAAAGTAAAATTCTCTAATGCAGTGCGGAGAGGAAGGCCATCACGTACACATTTCGCCATTTTGTTTTCTACAGTGCAATAGAATTTGACTCTGTTTTCTACTTCCTGCCCTTGTCATGCTTCAGAAGTTGAAGGAGAAAAAGGCCCTAACTCGTCTGCTATCTATAGTCTGTCCTTTTCAGTGTAATGACTCAGTTAAATACAACATCCTCCTGCTCATACGTGCTGTAATGTCCTAACGGCTTGCTGCACAAACCCCCCTCTGCCGTTAAAAAAAGGCCACTGTCAACCTGAGCTGTGAGAATCTGCCCCTGCAAACAGAAGGTGTGAAGTCCGACTGGATGGAGCTAATTAGGAAGGAGAATCTCTGTCAGCGACTTGCGTAATGAGGCCTGAAGTGTGTCCGGAGCTCGGCCGCGTGCGTCCGCCGCTAAATTACTTTCTCACTCGAGTCCAGGAAAGAGTCATTATGGGAGAGTTTGATGACAGCCGATGATTTAGTCTTCATTAGTGTGCCGGCTTCTCCGCCGTGCTCTGACTCTCGTGGGGACAAGGAAACAAGCTGACGATAGATCAGCTTTTATGTGACGAGATCCATGTCAGTTTGCCGGTAAAATCCAATGGTTTTTAAACGCACGTGTCATGTATATAATGATGCTGAATGTCTGTCTCTGCTTGTGTGTATGCCTGACCTGCACATGGACACCACTTAGGAACGACAAACAGGTAGTGTGCATGCAAAGCACTGATGGGAAACCGGCACTGTAACCCTCTGAACCCTCTAAGGCCGAGCTGATGGGGGGATTCCTCTCACATTAACGGATACTTTTATTTTGTCAAGTCCTCTGGTGAAGACCGACATGGCTGAAGGGAAAAGACACTTCAAAGTGTCCAACAAGTGTTAAAGCTGCACAAGGAAACTTCACACATAAGTGTTAGTGTTAGTTGATAGTGTATGTTTTTCTTTTTGTTAACAAATGTCATGAAAAGACCAAAACCAACGATGAAGGACCAGAATTACTTAAAGTACTCTCTGATATATCCTGATATATCTGGGCATACTGTGTCGTGCACATTTTCACCTTGAAAACACATGGAATAAACAAGAAAGACCCATATTTAAGCATAAAACATGGACGAGCAGGAGCACAAAGTAAAAATACTTTTACGAAATTATAATTATTAAAACTACAATAAACACTACAAATCAAATATTACAAACCAGAACACATTAAACAAACAAACAAATCTATGAGATATGAGCCAAATAATGGTTCTAAACTTATAAAAGACCTTATTCGAACTCACAGTGGTTCTGCCTTTGTAGCTGTGGTGGTTAAAGGTTAAACCAAGCACTTGTGATTCAACAGTGTATTAATCCTCATTATCAGTCCCTGACGTTATCACTATTTACTTTGCTTTGCTTAAACATTTGCTAAAAACTACAGCGCCCAGCTTTTGTAAGACACTATAGAGCCTTTTTTCAGACAGACAGCAGCTCAGTACAAACAGTATTAAAAACAGATGATCTATTCTAAAACAAATAGATTCTGTAACTAAATGAATGAATTCTTTCTTGCTGCATCTGAAAACAGAATTTTAGAATCTGACAAAGACGTTAACGATGGAGCCATTTCCCAGAAAGGTTCCAATAATCTTGCCAGAGATGTCAGATTTGATCTATTTGAATGAATTTTGCAGTTGACTCCGTCTTTCCCAACTCTATTAGAGCTGATTTTAAGATTTAAATCTTCAGTAAGAGCGATAGGGGCTGAGTAATCTCTGGTGACTCTAGAGAATCTTAGGAAAAACACAAAACTTTGATTAGGGAGTGTTCTGGTTTCCGTTTGAGCAAACTCTGGTTGCATCCAGGTAAAATAATGTTTTTCTTTTTCTTTTTTTTTTTTATTAGCATGTGGATATCCACTGGCTACGTCAGAACATGGCGGCTAAATCATCAATGGGTCAGACACACATTGTTGGTTTCGGTCTTAATGAGATTTGCTGACAATAATAGAAACATAGAATAATATCTTCCTTTAAAAACTGAAAAAATAAATTGTTAGATGTGATGTTTTGGTTTAAAGAATCTCTCTCCAACATGATGCAGCTCCCAGCTAATAAAATGGCGGCATGTCCATGTAAAAGAAGAACCCTGGTTCAGCTTTAACACATAAAACTCATATTTGGTGTTGGTTTCATTCTCTACCTCTTAAATGTGAAGGTGATCAGACGGCGCTGCAGCCTCTGATTGTGGGGATTTTCATCGTGGTACAGATCATTATTTCAACCTCGGCTCCGTTTGACAGATTAACCTTTTCCTGCTGTTATCATGCGCGCTGTTTAATATGTTTTCTGCTGTTTCCTGTGTAGCTGATGAGCGCCGTGAAGAAGGGACAAGTGTCGGACAGCCGTCTGGCCATTCTGCTGAAATCGGCAGAGGAGACTCTAGATAAGAGAGGCCCGGTGACGGTGGACCGGAGCGGGGGCGGCGTCTGAGCCCGTGGCGAGGACGCCGAGGAAACCTTCAGCTAAAGGTGGAGATGACAAAGGAAAGTAAAGATTCTCATGCAAATGGCGCTATTTGAATGACAATAATGCAATCAAGCACGCGGCAGGATGAATTTGGCCAAATCAAGTGCAGCCCGGCGTCTCTCCTGAGTGTGTTTTGGGTGAAATCGGATCTAATGATTGAAGCTGAGGTTTGTTTTTCATGAAGAGTCGATTCGCCTGTTTTGCGTCTTCTGTCCTCGGCGGATTGATTGCTTCTCAGCATCAGGTGCCTCTGATATCACACAGCACACATTGTTCACACTGATCTGTTTTATACTCTTTTAAACAATCTCTTTGATATTCTAATCATTGCGTTACCTTTGTAGTTCCTCTTCTTTTTAAGAACATAATCGACGCTGATTGTTGGGGAAACACTGTCCTGTGAGCGTTTGGTGAGGCTTTCACGGGTCCTTCATTTCTGATTTCTTCATAGTTTCCTGGACAGAATTGTGCAACTTGGTGCCAATTACACGGCCTGTAGGGACGGTGTTCACACCTCTTAGATCTCTCTTCTCTTTTAGGCCCCTTTTCATTGATCGTAGGAGTTCTCTGAGGAGTTACTTTTCATACTTGGTAACAAATTCTTTCCAGGAAACCGCGGACCCCCAACATGAAGCCTCACCGAGCATTTTAAGTGTTGTTTCTGATCTTCACGTGTTTCAAGCACTTGTCAGGTAACATTTAATGGTTCTTAAAGCACTATAAGATGTTTCTGAGGCCTCTACTTGTCCCAGAAACATTATTTTTAGGGTTCAAAAAGCTGATCTGGGTTAAGTTTTGGAGGAATCTTCCTTTCTACTGTGTTTTCCATCTATTGCACTACCTGCAAACCACTACTGACACTGAGGTTTACATGATAAGGTTTCCAGCTTTAGCGTTACTGAGGAAGATGCTTTCTGATCACTGCTGTTCTGTTCTTTTAATGCATATTTTTAAAATTATTTATTCCTTCTCCTCTGGCGTCACTGCAGCTGTTTACACACACACTTTCTGAGATTCTAGGTTTAAAGTGTGGTGAGGTATTTCTATTAGCTGGATCACATGCTACATGTTAACCCGACTCTCTGAATAATGTAAATCTTTATTTTTTACTGCGTGTGTTTGAAGTGGGGTTACTTTGTTTTTTATTTCTGTGCTGAAATGCTTTTTTTTTTTTTTTTTATCGTGCATGCAGTCGGCTGACCGATATATAATCCTGCATGCTGTTAGCTTTTCACAGTTCATATGACAAAAAATGGCGGCGTGTCGTCACGTCAAAGCATGTTTGTATCTTCAGATTTTGTGTGATTTTTCAGGAGCAAAATGGAAAAGGTATGAATGTATGATATGTGCCTCGATGTGCCTCTTTTTCACACTTCATCGTAAAACCAATACAGGAAATCATGTCAAGAATGTAAAAGTATTTAAGTAATAGTTGATATGTAAAGAAAAGTATTTAAACTTTATCATATGTTTTTTTTTTTAAACAGAGGCCTGTTGCAAAGGGGCACGCCGCCATGTTGGAGGAGCTGGAATTTGACCAACATGGCGTTTGAGGGATATTTTTAGTTTGGGAATTTGACCTACATGAGTCAAAAGAGACTCTTATTTTGTAGTAGTAGTTTTTCTTTCCTCCAACATGGCTGTCCTCACTCTTCCTCACCTCAGGCCTCTGTTGAAGGTTTTATATTGTACATTAAGTGCACCGACTGCTTCCGTATTGCCTTCATATTATGATTTACACTCATGTTTTCTACATGCAGACTTTGTTATGCAGTAAACAGAATCATTCCACAGGTTTCCTCCCATGTACCAACACTAAAACTGTTACTCAAGTGTGTGTATCAGCATGTGGTCACATGGAGGTTCGGCGACAATACCTCGACACCGAGGACCCTTCAAACTGCCAGCGCCCGCCTGTCAAGAATAGCTGATAGGCAGCACGACTTAAACCCACATCCCCATGTTTGATTGTCCTCTTTGGATGAAATTACAGCTTTATCCAGGCTCAAAGAGAATCAGATCCCTCCTCTTTTTTTTTCTTTTCTACCAAGTCTGTAAGAATACTGCCAGTCAGTCTTCAGGTTAAAAAAGAAAACAAAGCAATTATCTAATTAAATGTATCTGGTTGCTCGCAACGCTTTTGTGTTTCTTGTGTGAGCATCTTTCATAGCTGGCGTCATAACAGCAGAGAGGAGTCATGTGAACAGACAGACAAGACAAGTTTACTGTAAGAGGAGGTCTTATTATTTGTTTGTTGGAACTCAGTCCTTTAATTTGATGTTTGTGCTTGTGGAATTACTGGAAAATTCAGCTTGGAAGATTAATTTAAAGCATAATTTACTGCTTGTGCTGAAATAAGCCAATTATTAAGTACTGTATGGAGGATTAATCATCTTTTCTGATAATTGTTTGATCATTTAGGCTAATTTCACAGGCATAAACTCTACACATTTGCTAATTAATTTGCTTATTTTCTCTGTTTTATATGATTGTAAATTGAATTAATTTGAATTTTGGATCAAAGGGACAAAACAGAGGATCACTTTGAGACGTCACTTTGGGTGCTGAGTATGTATTTACTCCAAATGATGGATGGCACCAATTATCAACAATTCAACAATGAAACTGTTCAGGAGCTTTTGATCGCTTCCCCAAGATCTTCATCAGCAAAAACACTTTTTATCCACACTGAGTCAGAATAAGTGCTGGAATATGACTGAAAGCACCTGGACAGTTACTAAATGGTTTTCTAGTGACTCTCAAATCACCTTAATTTAATACATTTCCTGCCTCTATTGTTTGGAGTGTAAATTCAATTAGAGATGCAGCTTTTTAATGTCTTTTTCAAATGACGCAGGCGGAGTTCAACAGGATCTAGTTTAACATTAAGTGTTACCTGCCTGTCTGTTACTGTACAGCACTGGCTCAGGTTGCACCTGCTGAAAACATCCTCACTCAGATTGGTTCTCACAAGGATAGAAGCACACACACACACACACACACACTAAACTTCATGCAGTCGACTCCCTGCAAACTGGGTGAAAAACAGCCTTTTCTCCCTAAAGGTCACAGTGAGATTTGAATGACAGCTCTAAGTCCTGCGCTCATATTACAATCTGCAGCAGAGACGTCCGCAGCGCGCTGCCTTCCTGGGAAAAGGCCGGGAGAACAGGGAAGCAATTAATTGTAATGAATAATGGGACAAATCTGGTTGGCATATGACCGCTAATGCTCTTTGTTCTCTGGGGGATTAGGGCGGCGATGCCAGCCACGCCGAGGTGTCTGCCTGCACACTAATTGAAAAGTGTGAGGAGGATGGGGGGTGGTGTCAGCTGCTGTCTTCCTCCATTTCCTCTCCTTCTTCCTCTTGATCCAAAGGGAATTTCTGGTCCAAATACATCAAATTAGTCCACTTTTGTTTTTGAGCATTTGTCGACTCCAAACCACCTGGATTTTTCTGCAGCTAGGAGAGGAAATAAGATAATTACCCTCTGAAAACTGGGATTTATTCATTTCTGTGTTCGATTTCATTGTATTTCCTGCAAATACACGATGCTGATTCAAAGCCTGATAGAAGAAAATACTACATTTTGGACCAAAACAGTCAAATTCATAGAAGTTAGCCTTAAAGAATATCTTTACATATTTGTCCCCACAGTTGCTACAACTGTCAAGCTTTCAATTAGATCAAAAATTCTGTATTTTACAAACATAGTGGTGCTCAATTCCACTTGAAATTGGTAGTAATTTTGTTAATACTTGATCTGAAGAGCATTTTCTGCTTTTTTAGAGCTGAACACTGCAGGTAATTACATCGTTTGTGTGCACCCATGACCCCCCTCACTCACTAATCCGGCCATGCCTGAAACAGGTAAGTGGGAATTATCAGTCATTCTCCTGGTTTCCATAAACAAGTTGTGTCAAAATGATGATATTTTGATGAGTTTTAATTAGAACTGTGAGTGAGAGCGCTGGGACCAGACGTCCCCACAGCAACTCAGCAAACCCTCACTTATTCAGCTAATAATTATGGTAAATAAGATGTTAATTAACTGACAGCTCCAGAAATTAATCACATCGACCTCTTGCAAGGAACTAAAAGTTCAAATATTGATACGGAAGAGGGCAGGTGAGGCTAATTTAACATATTATTTGATGTTATTTGTGCCTTTAAGACTAATTGCAAGTGAAAGTCATTAAATGTGGAGGTTGTTTTTGGACGATGAGGCACTGAAATGGCAACCTAAAGTCTCAAATGTATCCTCCAGGGTGATGTCTCAGACTTTGAGGTGTCTGAAGGTCTGAAAGGGTCCAGAAGATAAGGGGGGGGGCACCCTGAAAAATCTCCACTTTATGGGGTGAAATAATGGTTCAAACCTTTCTGGTGGAACAAAACAGCATCCTGAAAGGTGTCCTGACATTTACCTGGGTCATTCACGGGCTTTGTATTTGTCGGTGTGTGGACAGGAAGCTCTTTCAGCCGCAGTTCAATGGACAACTGCCAATCAACCCAAATAAAGAGAGAATCTTAATATCAACATCTTTTCCTGCTTGTGTCCAACTGGCGCCACAAATGTCTCCATGAGAGGACGGCAGACAGCAGCTACAGTGTCTTTGCACTCATTCTGATTCCTCCCACGCGCTGAAAATTAAGCAGACTCTTGACGAAGAGCTGCGTCGTCTTCATCGTCCTCAGATTGTGTTTGTGCCTGGCAACAATGCCCCCTTTCACACAGGAGTTTGGACACTGAGTCATACCCCGTGAGCGACTGTGAGTGGGCTGAAATGTAAAATACATCAGCTTTGTCTCTCTGAAGACTGGAGACATGCAAACAGCATCGATGCTGAGTAGTTAGTTGATGTTTAGCTGTATTTGTTAGCGTGTTAATGGCTGCTAATATGCACAAGTAGAAAAAACACCAAGCTTTAAACACAACAAGTGCAACTTCCAACACATGATTAACTAACTTCAAAGTCACCTCAGTGAGATCAGGAGCTGACAGCTAGTCTACGCGCATGGGTTGGAATCCCCTCTGATGCTCTTTACTTTGGATGCTTTTTCCTCCTCAGTGCTGACAAGCACAACAAGTGCAACTTCCAACACATGGTTGTGTGACTTCAGGGTTAGCTCAGTGAGATCAGGAGCTGACAGGTCATCTGGACACATGGGTTCAAATCCACTCTGATGCTCTTTACTTTACTTTTCTCTTCAGTGCTGACAAACACAACAAGTACAACTTCCAACACATGAGAACGTAACTTCAGAGTTAGCTCAGTGAGCTAAGGAGCTGACATGTTATCTGGAGACATGGGTTTGAATCCCCTCTGATGCGCTTTACGTTCTTCTTCAGTGCTGACAAACACTACTAGTACAACTTCCAACACATGATAAACTAACTTCACAGTTAGCTCTGTGAGATAAGGAGCTGTCATGTTATCTGGAGACATGGGTTTGAATCCCCTCTTGCATTTTTTACTTTACTTTCCCCCTCAGTGCTGACAAACACAACAAGTACAACTTCCAACACATGACAAAGTAACTTCATAGTTAGCTCAGTGAGTTAAGGAGCTGACAGGTCACCTGGACGCATGGGTTCACATCCCAACTGAAACACATGTTTCTCTTTAACTCCCCATGTTTTTCCTTCATCTTTTCTCCTCAGTCTTGACAAACACAAGTACAACTTCCAACACACACTCAACTGACTTCAGAGTTAGCTCAGTGAGATCAGGAGCTGACAGGTCACCTGGACATATGGCTTCAAATCGCCACTAAAACGCACACTTCTTTTTAACTTGCCATCTTTTTCCTCCAGCTTTTCTCCTCAGCGCTGACAAACACAACAAGTGCAACTTCCAACACACTCTTGCATGACTTCAGGGTTAGCTCAATGAGATCAGGAGCAGACAGGTCATCGGATCACATGGGTTCAAAACCCCTCTCAGACTTTTCTACTTTACTTTCCCCCTCAGTGCTGACAAACACACACACTCATCTGACTTCAGAGTCAGCTCAGTGAGATCAGGAGCTGACAGGTCACCTGGACACATGGGTTCAAATCGCCACTAAAACTTTTTGATAACTTGCCATCTTTTTCCTCCAGCTTTTCTCCTCAGCACTGACAAACACAACAAGTACAACTTCCAACACATGACAAAGTAACTTCAGAGTCAGCTCAGTGAGATCAGGAGCTGGCACGTCATCTGGACACATGGGTTCAAATCCCCTCTGATCCTCTTTACTTTACTTTCCTCTTCAGTGCTGACAAACACAACAAGTACAACTTCCAACACATGACAAAGTAACTTCACAGTTAGCTCCGTGAGATCAAGAGCTGACATGTCATCTGGACACATGGGTTTGAATCCCCTCTGATGCTCTTGACTTTACTTTCCTCTTCAGTGCTGACAAACACAACAAGTACAACTTCCAACACAGGACAAAGTAACTTCAGAGTCAGCTCAGTGAGATCAGGAGCTGGCACGTCATCTGGACACATGGGTTCAAATCCCCTCTGATCCTCTTTACTTTACTTTCCTCTTCAGTGCTGACAAACACAACAAGTACAACTTCCAACACAGGACAAAGTAACTTCACAGTTAGCTCCGTGAGATCAAGAGCTGACATGTCATCTGGACACATGGGTTTGAATCCCCTCTGATGCTCTTTACTTTACTTTCCTCTTCAGTGCTGACAAACACAACAAGTACAACTTCCAACACATGATAAAGTAACTTCACAGTTAGCTCAGTGAGGTAAAGACCTGACAGGTTATCTGGAGACATAGGTTCGAGTCCGCTCTGATGCTCTTTACTTTACTTTCCTCTTGAGTGCTGACAAACACAACATGTACAACTTCCAACACATGATAAAGAAACTTCAGAGTTAGCTCAGTCAGATAAGGAGCTGACAGGTTAACTGAATACATGGGTTCAAATCCCCTCTGATACTCTTTACTTTACTTTCCCCCTCAGTGCTGACAAACACAACAAGTACAACTTCCAACACATGACAAAGTAACTTCAGAGTTAGCTCAGTGAGATAAGGAGCTGACAGGTCATCTGGACACATGGGTTCAAATCCCCTCTGATGCTCTTTACTTTACTTTCCGCTTCAGTGCTGACAAACACAACAAGTACAACTTCCAACACATAACAAAGTGTCTTCAGAGTTAGCTCAGTGTGATAAGGAGCTGACAGGTTATCTGGAGACATGGGTTCAAATCTGGTAGGGGTAGGGACAGGTAGAGGAGGGTGGGAGTAGGAAGAGTAGGGGTAGGGACAGGTAGAGGGGGGGTAGGGATAGGGACAGGTAGAGGGGGTTAGGGATAGGGACAGGCAGGGGGGGGTAGGGATAGGGACAGGCAGGGGAGTGGGAGTAGTAAGGGTAAGGGTAGGGACAGGTAGAGGGGGTAGGGATAGGGACAGGCAGGGGGTGGGAGTAGGAAGAGTAGGGGTAGAGATGGGTAGAGGTGGGTGGGAGTAGGAAGAGTAGGGGCAGGGATGGGTAGAGGGGGGTGGGAGTAGGAAGAGTAGGGGTAGGGGCAGGGATAGGAGGGGGTAAGGGTAGGGACAGGTAGAGGGGGGTGGGAGTAGGAAGAGTAGGGGCAGGGGTAGAGGGGGGTAAGGATAGGGACAGGCAGGGGGTCGGAGTAGGAGGGATAGGAAGAGTAGGGACAGGTAGAGGGGGGTAGGGATAGGGACAGGCAGGGGGTGGGAGTAGGAAGAGTAGGGGCAGGGATAGGAAGGGGTAGAGGGGGGTAGGGACAGGTAGGGGGGGGTAGGGATAGGGACAGGCAGGGGAGTGGGAGTAGTAAGGGTAAGGGTAGGGACAGGTAGAGGGGGTAGGGATAGGGACAGGCAGGGGGTGGGAGTAGGAAGAGTAGGGGTAGAGATGGGTAGAGGTGGGTGGGAGTAGGAAGAGTAGGGGTAGGGGCAGGGATAGGAGGGGGTAAGGGTAGGGACAGGTAGAGGGGGGTGGGAGTAGGAAGAGTAGGGGCAGGGGTAGAGGGGGGTAAGGATAGGGACAGGCAGGGGGTCAGAGTAGGAGGGATAGGAAGAGTAGGGGTAGGGGTAGGGACAGGTAGAGGGGGGTAGGGATAGGGACAGGCAGGGGGTGGGAGTAGGAAGAGTAGGGGCAGGGGGTCGGAGTAGGAGGGATAGGAAGAGTAGGGGTAGGGGTAGGGACAGGTAGAGGGGGGTAGGGATAGGGACAGGCAGGGGGTGGGAGTAGGAAGAGTAGGGGCAGGGGGTCGGAGTAGGAGGGATAGGAAGAGTAGGGGTAGGGGTAGGGACAGGTAGAGGGGGGTGGGAGTAGGAAGAGTAGGGGCAGGGGTAGAGGGGGGTAAGGATAGGGACAGGCAGGGGGTCAGAGTAGGAGGGATAGGAAGAGTAGGGGTAGGGGTAGGGACAGGTAGAGGGGGGTAGGGATAGGGACAGGCAGGGGGTGGGAGTAGGAAGAGTAGGGGCAGGGGGTCGGAGTAGGAGGGATAGGAAGAGTAGGGGTAGGGGTAGGGACAGGTAGAGGGGGGTAGGGATAGGGACAGGCAGGGGGTGGGAGTAGGAAGAGTAGGGGCAGGGATAGGTGGGAGTAGGGGTAGGGACAGTAGCTGCAGGGACAGGTAGAGGGGGGTGGGAGTAGGAAGAGTAGGGGTAGGCAGGGATAGGGGGTAAGAGTAGGGACAGGGATACTCCTACACCCCCTGCCTGTCCCTACTCCCACCTGTCCCTGTCCCTACACCCCCTACCCCTACTCTTCCTACTCCCACCTGTCCCTACACCCCCTACCCCTACTCTTCCTACTCCCACCTGTCCCTGTCCCTACACCCCCTGCCCCTACTCTTCCTACTCCCACCTGTCCCTGTCCCTACACCCCCTGCCTGTCCCTACCCCTACTCCTCCTACTCCCACCCCCTGCCTGTCCCTATCCCTACCCCCCTCTACCTGTCCCTATCCCTGCCTGTCCCTATCCCTACCCCCCTCTACCTGTCCCTGTCCCTACCCCCTCCTATCCCTGCCCCTCCTGTCCCTGCACCTACTCTTCCTACTCCCACCCCCCTCTACCTGTCCCTACCCCCTCCTATCCCTGCCTACCCCTACTCTTCCTACTCCCACCCCCCTCTACCTGTCCCTATCCCTGCCTACCCCTACTCTTCCTACTCCCACCCCCCTCTACCTGTCCCTATCCCTGCCTACCCCTACTCTTCCTACTCCCACCCCCCTCTACCTGTCCCTATCCCTACCCCCCTCCTACTCTTCCTACTCCCACCCCCCTCTACCTGTCCCTACCCCCTCCTATCCCTGCCTACCCCTACTCTTCCTACTCCCACCCCCCTCTACCTGTCCCTATCCCTGCCTATCCCTACCCCTACTCTTCCTACTCCCACCCCCCTCTACCTGTCCCTATCCCTGCCTACCCCTACCCCTACTCTTCCTACTCCCACCCCCCTCTACCTGTCCCTACCCCCTCCTATCCCTGCCTACCCCTACTCTTCCTACTCCCACCCCCTGCCTGTCCCTATCCCTACCCCCCTCTACCCCTGCCTATCCCCTCCTATCCCTGCCTACCCCTACCCCTACTCTTCCTACTCCCACCCCCTGCCTGTCCCTATCCCTACCCCCCTCTACCTATCCCTATCCCTATCGCCCCTACCCCTACCCCTACCTAACCCCCTCTACCTGTCCCTACCCCTACCCCCCTCTACCCCTACTCTTCCTACTCCCACCCCCCTGCCTGTCCCTACCCCTACCCCTACTCATCCTACTCCCACCCCCCTCTACCTGTCCCTACCCCTACCTGTCCCTACCCCTACTCCCACCCCCTGCCTGTCCCTATCCCTACTCCCCTCTACCTATCCCTATCCCTATCCCTACCCCCCTCTTCCTGTCCCTGCCTGTCCCTATCCCTACCCCCTCTACCTATCCCTATTGCCCCTACCCCTACCCCTACCTACCCCCCTCTACCTGTCCCTACCCCTACCCCTACTCTTCCTACTCCCACCCCCCTGCCTGTCCCTACCCCTACTCTTCCTACTCCCACCCCCCTCTACCTGTCCCTACCCCCCTCTACCTATCCCTATTGCCCCTACCCCTACCTACCCCTACCCCTACCCCTACTCTTCCTACTCCCACCCCCGTGCCTGTCCCTACCCCTACTCTTCCTACTCCCACCCCCCTCTACCTGTCCCTACCCCTACCAGATTTGAACCCATGTCTCCAGATAACGTGTCAGCTCCTTATCACACTGAGCTAACTCTGAAGACACTTTGTTATGTGTTGGAAGTTGTACTTGTTGTGTTTGTCAGCACTGAAGAGGAAAGTAAAGTAAAGAGCATCAGAGGGGATTTGAACCCATGTGTCCAGATGACCTGTCAGCTCCTGATCTCACTGAGCCAACTCTGAAGTTACTTTGTCATGTGTTGGAAGTTGTACTTGTTGTGTTTGTCAGCACTGAAGAGGAAAGTAAAGTAAAGAGCATCAGAGGGGATTCGAACCCATGTGTCCAGTTAACCTGTCAACTCCTTATCTGACTGAGCTAACTGTGAAGTTACTTTGTGATGTGTTGAAAGTTGTACTCGTTGTGTTTGTCAGCACTCAAGAGGAAAGTAAAGTAAAGAGGACTCGAACCTATGTCTCCAGACAACCTGTGAGCTCCTTATCTGACTGAGCTAACTCTGAAGTTACTTTGCCATGTGTTGGAAGTTGTACTTGTTGTGTTTGTCAGCACTGAAGAGGAAAGTAAAGTAAAGAGGATCAGAGGGGATTTGAACCCATGTGTCCAGATGACCTGTCAGCGCTTGATCTCACTGAGCTAACTGTGAAGTTACTTTGTCATGTGTTGGAAGTTGTACTTGTTGTGTTTGTCAGCACTGAAGAGGAAAGTAAAGTAAAGAGCATCAGAGGGGATTCGAACCCATGTGTCCAGTTAACCTGTCAACTCCTTATCTGACTGAGCTAACTGTGAAGTTACTTTGAGATGTGTTGAAAGTTGTACTCGTTGTGTTTGTCAGCACTCAAGAGGAAAGTAAAGTAAAGAGGACTTGAACCTATGTCTCCAGACAACCTGTGAGCTCCTTATCTGACTGAGCTAACTCTGAAGTTACTTTGCCATGTGTTGGAAGTTGTACTTGTTGTGTTTGTCAGTGCTGAGGAGAAAAGCTGGAGGAAAAAGATGGCAAGTTATCAAAAAGTTTTAGTGGCGATTTGAACCAATGTGTCCAGGTGACCTGTCAGCTCCTGATCTCACTGAGGGGACTCTGAAGTCAGATGAGTGTGTGTGTTTGTCAACACTGAGGGGGAAAGTAAAGTAGAAAAGTCTGAGAGAGGTTTTGAACCCATGTGATCAGATGACCTGTCTGCTCCTGATCTCATTGAGCTAACTCTGAAGTTACTTTGTCATGTGTTGGAAGTTGTACTTGTTGTGTTTGTCTGCACTGAAGCGAAAAGTAAAGTAAAGAGCATCAGAGGGGATTCAAACCCATGTCTCCAGATAATCTGTCAGCTCCTTATCTCACTGAGCTAACTGTGAAGTTACTTTCTCATGTGTTGGAAGTTGTACTTGTTGTGTTTGTCAGCACTGAAGAGGAAAGTAAAGTAAAGAGGATCAGAGGGGATTTGAACCCATGTGTGCAGATGACGTGCCAGCTCCTGATCTCACTGAGCTGACTCTGAAGTTACTTTGTCATGTGTTGGAAGTTGTACTTGTTGTGTTTGTCAGTGCTGAGGAGAAAAGCTGGAGGAAAAAGATGGCAAGTTATCAAAAAGTTTTAGTGGCGATTTGAACCAATGTGTCCAGGTGACCTGTCAGCTCCTGATCTCACTGAGGGGACTCTGAAGTCAGATGAGTGTGTGTGTTTGTCAACACTGAGGGGGAAAGTAAAGTAGAAAAGTCTGAGAGAGGTTTTGAACCCATGTGATCAGATGACCTGTCTGCTCCTGATCTCATTGAGCTAACTCTGAAGTCCCGTAAGAGTGTGTTGGAAGTTGCACTTGTTGTGTTTGTCAGCGCTGAGGAGAAAAGCTGGAGGAAAAAGATGGCAAGTTAAAAAGAAGTGTGCGTTTTAGTGGCGATTTGAAGCCATATGTCCAGGTGACCTGTCAGCTCCTGATCTCACTGAGCTAACTCTGAAGTCAGTTGAGTGTGTGTTGGAAGTTGTACTTGTGTTTGTCAAGACTGAGGAGAAAAGATGAAGGAAAAACATGGGGAGTTAAAGAGAAACATGTGTTTCAGTTGGGATGTGAACCCATGCGTCCAGGTGACCTGTCAGCTCCTTAACTCACTGAGCTAACTATGAAGTTACTTTGTCATGTGTTGGAAGTTGTACTTGTTGTGTTTGTCAGCACTGAGGGGGAAAGTAAATTAAAAAAGTCTGAGAGGGGATTCAAACCCATGTTATCCGATGACCTGTCAGCTCCTGATCTCACTGAGATAACTGAAGTTTCTTTGTCATCTGCTGTAAGTTGTACTTGTTGTGTTTGTCAGCACTGAGTGGGAAAGTAAAGTAAAAAATGCAAGAGGGGATTCAAACCCATGTCTCCAGATAACATGACAGCTCCTTATCTCACTGAGCTAACTGTGAAGTTAGTTTACCATGTGTTGGAAGTTATACTAGTAGTGTTTGTCAGCACTGAAGAAGAACGTAAAGCGCATCAGAGGGGATTCAAACCCATGTCTCCAGATAACATGTCAGCTCCTTAGCTCACTGAGCTAACTCTGAAGTTACGTTCTCATGTGTTGGAAGTTGTACTTGTTGTGTTTGTCAGCACTGAAGAGAAAAGTAAAGTAAAGAGCATCAGAGTGGATTTGAACCCATGTGTCCAGATGACCTGTCAGCTCCTGATCTCACTGAGGGGACTTCAGAGTTAGCTCAATGAGATCAGGAGCAGACAGGTCATCTGATCACATGGGTTCAAAACCTCTCTCAGACTTTTCTACTTTACTTTCCCCCTCAGTGTTGACAAACACACACACTCATCTGACTTCAGAGTCCCCTCAGTGAGATCAGGAGCTGACAGGTCACCTGGACACATTGGTTCAAATCGCCACTAAAACTTTTTGATAACTTGCCATCTTTTTCCTCCAGCTTTTCTCCTCAGCACTGACAAACACAACAAGTACAACTTCCAACACATGACAAAGTAACTTCAGAGTCAGCTCAGTGAGATCAGGAGCTGGCACGTCATCTGCACACATGGGTTCAAATCCCCTCTGATCCTCTTTACTTTACTTTCCTCTTCAGTGCTGACAAACACAACAAGTACAACTTCCAACACATGAGAAAGTAACTTCACAGTTAGCTCAGTGAGATCAAGCGCTGACAGGTCATCTGGACACATGGGTTCAAATCCCCTCTGATCCTCTTTACTTTACTTTCCTCTTCAGTGCTGACAATCACAACAAGTACAACTTCCAACACATGGCAAAGTAACTTCAGAGTTAGCTCAGTCAGATAAGGAGCTCACAGGTTGTCTGGAGACATAGGTTCAAGTCCTCTTTACTTTACTTTCCTCTTGAGTGCTGACAAACACAACGAGTACAACTTTCAACACATCACAAAGTAACTTCACAGTTAGCTCAGTCAGATAAGGAGTTGACAGGTTAACTGGACACATGGGTTCGAATCCCCTCTGATGCTCTTTACTTTACTTTCCTCTTCAGTGCTGACAAACACAACAAGTACAACTTCCAACACATGACAAAGTAACTTCAGAGTTAGCTCAGTGAGATCAGGAGCTGACAGGTCATCTGGACACATGGGTTCAAATCCCCTCTGATGCTCTTTACTTTACTTTCCTCTTCAGTGCTGACAAACACAACAAGTACAACTTCCAACACATAACAAAGTGTCTTCAGAGTTAGCTCAGTGTGATAAGGAGCTCACAGGTTGTCTGGAGACATAGGTTCGAGTCCTCTTTACTTTACTTTCCTCTTGAGTGCTGACAAACACAACGAGTACAACTTTCAACACATCACAAAGTAACTTCACAGTTAGCTCAGTCAGATAAGGAGTTGACAGGTTAACTGGACACATGGGTTCGAATCCCCTCTGATGCTCTTTACTTTACTTTCCTCTTCAGTGCTGACAAACACAACAAGTACAACTTCCAACACATGACAAAGTAACTTCAGAGTTAGCTCAGTGAGATCAGGAGCTGACAGGTCATCTGGACACATGGGTTCAAATCCCCTCTGATGCTCTTTACTTTACTTTCCTCTTCAGTGCTGACAAACACAACAAGTACAACTTCCAACACATAACAAAGTGTCTTCAGAGTTAGCTCAGTGTGATAAGGAGCTGACACGTTATCTGGAGACATGGGTTCAAATCTGGTAGGGGTAGGGACAGGTAGAGGGGGGTGGGAGTAGGAAGAGTAGGGGTAGGGACAGGCAGGGGGGTGGGAGTAGGAAGAGTAGGGGTAGGGGTAGGGACAGGTAGAGGGGGGTAGGTAGGGGTAGGGGCAATAGGGATAGGTAGAGGGGGGTAGGGACAGGTAGAGGGGGGTGGGAGTAGGAAGAGTAGGGGTAGGGACAGGCAGGGGGGTGGGAGTAGGAAGAGTAGGGGTAGGGGTAGGGACAGGTAGAGGGGGGTAGGTAGGGGTAGGGGTAGGGGCAATAGGGATAGGTAGAGGGGGGTAGGGATAGGGACAGGCAGGGACAGGAAGAGGGGGGTAGGGATAGGGATAGGGATAGGTAGAGGGGAGTAGGGATAGGGACAGGCAGGGGGTGGGAGTAGGAAGAGTAGGGGTAGGGATAGGCAGGGATAGGAGGGGGTAGGGACAGGTAGAGGGGGGTGGGAGTAGGAAGAGTAGGGGTAGGAAGAGTAGGGGTAGGGACAGGCAGGGGGGTGGGAGTAGGAAGAGTAGGGGTAGAGGGGGGTAGGGGTAGGGACAGGTAGAGGGGGTTGGGTAGGGGCGATAGGGATAGGGATAGGTAGAGGGGGGTAGGGATAGGGACAGGCAGGGACAGGAAGAGGGGGGTAGGGATAGGTAGAGGGGGTAGGGATAGGTAGAGGGGGTAGGGATAGGGACAGGCAGGGGGTGGGAGTAGGAAGAGTAGGGGTAGGCAGGGATAGGAGGGGGTAGGGACAGGTAGAGGGGGGTAGGGGTAGGGACAGGCAGGAGGTGGGAGTAGGAAGAGTAGGGGTAGGGACAGGCAGGGGGTGGGAGTAGGAAGAGTAGGGGTAGGGACAGGGACAGGCAGGGGGTGTAGGAGTATCCCTACCCCTACTCTTCCTACTCCCACCCACCCCTTCCTGTCCCTGTCTCTACCCCTACCCCTACCCCTACTCTTCCTATCCCTCCTACTCCGACCCCCTGCCTGTCCCTATCCTTACCCCCCTCTACCCCTGCCCCTACTCTTCCTACTCCCACCCCCCTCTACCTGTCCCTACCCTTACCCCCTCCTATCCCTACCCCTACTCTTCCTACTCCCACCCCCCTCTACCCATCCCTGCCCCTACTCTTCCTACTCCCACCCACCTCTACCCATCTCTACCCCTACTCTTCCTACTCCCACCCCCTGCCTGTCCCTATCCCTACCCCCTCTACCTGTCCCTACCCCTACCCCCCCTACCTGTCCCTACCCCCCTCTACCCCTTCCTATCCCTGCCCCTACTCTTCCTACTCCCACCCCCTGCCTGTCCCTATCCCTACCCCCCTCTACCTGTCCCTACCCCTACCCCTACTCTTCCTATCCCTCCTACTCCGACCCCCTGCCTGTCCCTATCCTTACCCCCCTCTACCCCTGCCCCTACTCTTCCTACTCCCACCCCCCTCTACCTGTCCCTACCCTTACCCCCTCCTATCCCTGCCCCTACCCCTACTCTTCCTACTCCCACCCCCCTCTACCCATCCCTGCCCCTACTCTTCCTACTCCCACCCACCTCTACCCATCTCTACCCCTACTCTTCCTACTCCCACCCCCTGCCTGTCCCTATCCCTACCCCCTCTACCTGTCCCTACCCTTACCCTTACTACTCCCACTCCCCTGCCTGTCCCTATCCCTACCCCCCCCTGCCTGTCCCTATCCCTAACCCCTTCTACCTGTCCCTACTCCCACCCCCCTCTACCTGTCCCTATCCCTACCCCCCCTCTACCTGTCCCTACCCCTACTCTTCCTACTCCCACCCTCCTCTACCTGTCCCTACCCCTACCAGATTTGAACCCATGTCTCCAGATAACCTGTCAGCTCCTTATCACACTGAGCTAACTCTGAAGACACTTTGTTATGTGTTGGAAGTTGTACTTGTTGTGTTTGTCAGCACTGAAGCGGAAAGTAAAGTAAAGAGCATCAGAGGGGATTTGAACCAATATGTCCAGATGACCTGTCAGCTCCTTATCTCACTGAGCTAACTCTGAAGTTACTTTGTCATGTGTTGGAAGTTGTACTTGTTGTGTTTGTCAGCACTGAGGGGGAAAGTAAAGTAAAGAGTATCAGAGGGGATTTGAACCCATGTATCCAGTTAACCTGTCAGCTCCTTATCTGACTGAGCTAACTCTGAAGTTACTTTATCATGTGTTGGAAGTTGTACATGTTGTGTTTGTCAGCACTCAAGAGGAAAGTAAAGTAAAGAGCATCAGAGCGGACTCGAACCTATGTCTCCAGATAACCTGTCAGGTCTTTACCTCACTGAGCTAACTGTGAAGTTACTTTATCATGTGTTGGAAGTTGTACTTGTTGTGTTTGTCAGCACTGAAGAGGAAAGTAAAGTAAAGAGCATCAGAGGGGATTCAAACCCATGTGTCCAGATGACATGTCAGCTCTTGATCTCACGGAGCTAACTGTGAAGTTACTTTGTCATGTGTTGGAAGTTGTACTTGTTGTGTTTGTCAGCACTGAAGAGGAAAGTAAAGTAAAGAGGATCAGAGGGGATTTGAACCCATGTGTCCAGATGACGTGCCAGCTCCTGATCTCACTGAGCTGACTCTGAAGTTACTTTGTCCTGTGTTGGAAGTTGTACTTGTTGTGTTTGTCAGCACTGAAGAGGAAAGTAAAGTAAAGAGCATCAGAGGGGATTCAAACCCATGTGTCCAGATGACATGTCAGCTCTTGATCTCACGGAGCTAACTGTGAAGTTACTTTGTCATGTGTTGGAAGTTGTACTTGTTGTGTTTGTCAGCACTGAAGAGGAAAGTAAAGTAAAGAGGATCAGAGGGGATTTGAACCCATGTGTCCAGATGACGTGCCAGCTCCTGATCTCACTGAGCTGACTCTGAAGTTACTTTGTCATGTGTTGGAAGTTGTACTTGTTGTGTTTGTCAGTGCTGAGGAGAAAAGCTGGAGGAAAAAGATGGCAAGTTATCAAAAAGTTTTAGTGGCGATTTGAACCCATGTGTCCAGGTGACCTGTCAGCTCCTGATCTCACTGAGCTGACTCTGAAGTCAGATGAGTGTGTGTGTTTGTCAGCACTGAGGGGGAAAGTAAAGTAGAAAAGTCTGAGAGGGGTTTTGAACCCATGTGATCAGATGACTTGTCTGCTCCTGATCTCATTGAGCTAACCCTGAAGTCATGCAAGAGTGTGTTGGAAGTTGCACTTGTTGTGTTTGTCAGCACTGAAGAGGAAAGTAAAGTAAAGAGCATCAGAGGGGATTCAAACCCATGTCTTCAAATAACCTGTCAGCTCCTTATCTCACTGAGCTAACTCTGAAGTTACATTGTCATGTGTTGGAAGTTGTACTTGTTGTGTTTGTCAGCGCTGAGGAGAAAAGCTGGAGGAAAAAGATGGCAAGTTAAAAAGAAGTGTGCGTTTTAGTGGCGATTTGAAGCCATATGTCCAGGTGACCTGTCAGCTCCTGATCTCACTGAGCTGACTCTGAAGTCAGTTGAGTGTGTGTTGGAAGTTGTACTTGTGTTTGTCAAGACTGAGGAGAAAAGATGAAGGAAAAACATGGGGAGTTAAAGAGAAACATGCACTTCAGTTGGGATTTGAACCCATGTGTCAAGATAACCTGCCAGCTCCTTATCTGAATGAGCTAACTCTGAAGTTACTTTATCATGTGTTGGAAGTTGTACATGTTGTGTTTGTCAGCACTCAAGAAGAAAGTAAAGTAAAGTGCATCAGAGGGGATTCAAACCTATGTCTCCAGATAACCTGTGAGCTTCTTATCTCACTGAGCTAACTCTGAAGTTCCTTTATTATGTGTTGGAAGTTGTACTTGTTGTGTTTGTCGGCACTGCGGGGAAAGGTAAGGTAAAAAATGCAAGAGTGGATTCGATCCCATGTGTCAGCACCTTATTTCAATGAGCTAACTCTGAAGTTGCTTTATCATCCGTTGGTAGTAGTACTTGTTGTGTTCGTCGGCACTGCGGGGAAAAGTAAGGTAAAAAATGAAAGAGTGGATTTGATCCCATGTGTCCAGATGATGTGTCAGCACCTTATTTCACTGAGCTAACTCTGAATTTACTTGGCCATGTGTTGGAAGTTGTACTTGTTGTGTTTGTCAGCACTGAATAGGAAAGTAAGGTAAAAAATGAAAGAGTGGATTGGATCCCATGTGTCCAGATGATGTGTCAGCATCTTATTTCACTGAGCTAACTCTGAAGTTACTTTGCCATGTGTTGGAAGTTGTACTTGTTGTGTTTGTCAGCACTGAAGAGGAACGTAAAGTAAAGAGCATCAGAGGGGATTCAAACCCATGTGTCCAGATGACCTTTTAGCTCTTGATCTCACTGAGCTAACTGTGAAGTTACTTTGTCATGTGTTGGAAGTTGTACTTGTTGTGTTTGTCAGCACTGATGAGGAAAGTAAAGTAAAGAATGCAAGAAGGGCTCCGAACAGCTAACTCTGAAGTTACGTTGTCATGTGTTGGAAGTTGTACTTGTTGTGTTTGTCAGCACTGAGGGGGAAAGTAAAGTAAAGAGTATCAGAGGGTATTCGAACCCATGTGTCCAGATGCCCTCTCAGTGCTTGATTTCACTGAGCTAACTCTGAAGGGACTTTTTCACGTGTTGGAAGTTGTACTTGTTGTGTTTGTCAGCACTGATGAGGAAAGTAAAGTAAAGAATGCAAGAGGGGCTCCGAACAGCTAACTCTGAAGTTACTTTGTCATGTGTTGGAAGTTGTACTTGTTGTGTTTGTCAGCGCTGAGGAGAAAAGCTGGAGGAAAAAGATGGCAAGTTATCAAAAAGTTTTAGTGGCGATTTGAACCCATGTGTCCAGGTGACCTGTCAGCTCCTGATCTCACTGAACTGACTCTGAAGTCAGTTGAGTGTGTGTGTTTGTCAGCACTGAGGGGGAAAGTAAAGTAGAAAAGTCTGAGAGGGGTTTTGAAGCCATGTGATCAGATGACCTGTCGGCGCTTGATCTCATTGAGCTAACTCTGAAGTCACTCAAGAGTGTGTTGGAAGTTGCACTTGTGTTTGTCAGCACTCAAGAGGAAAGTAAAGTAAAGAGTATCAGAGCTGACTCGAACCTATGTCTCCAGATAACCTGTCAGGTCTTTACCTCACTGAGCTAACTATGAAGTTACTTTATATTGTGTTGGAAGTTGTACTTGTTGTGTTTGTCAGCACTGCGGGGGAAAGTAAGGTAAAAAATGCAAGAGGGGATTCAATCCCATGTGTCCAGATAACCTGTCAGCTCCTTATCTGACTGAGCTAACTCTGAAGTTACTTTGTCATGTGTTGGAAGTTGTACTTGTTGTGTTTGTCAGCACTGAAGAAGAAAGTAAAGTAAAGAGCATCAGAGGGGATTTGAACCCATGTGTCCAGATAACCTGTCAGCTCCTTAGCTCACTGAGCTAACTCTGAAGTTACGGTGTCATGTGTTGGAAGTTGTACTTGTTGTGTTTGTCAGCACTGAGGGGGAAAGTAAAGTAAAGAGCATCAGAGGGGATTTGAACGCATGTCTCCAGATGAGGTGCCAGCTCCTGATCTCACTGAGCTAACTCTGAAGTTACTTTGTCATGTGTTGGAAGTTGTACTTGTTGTGTTTGTCAGTGCTGAGGAGAAAAGCTGGAGGAAAAAGATGGCAAGTTATCAAAAAGATTTAGTGGCGATTTGAACCAATGTGTCCAGGTGACCTGTCAGCTCCTGATCTCACTGAGCGGACTCTGAAGTCAGATGAGTGTGTGTGTTTGTCAGCACTGAGGGGGAAAGTAAAGTAGAAAAGTCTGAGAGGGTTTTTGAACCCATGTGATCAGATGACCTGTCTGCTCCTGATCTCATTGAGCTAACTCTGAAGTCACTCAAGAGTGTGTTGGAAGTTGTACTTGTGTTTGTCAAGACTGAGGAGAAAAGATGAAGGAAAAACATGGGGAGTTAAAGAGAAACATGCACATCAGTTGGGATTTGAACCCACGTGTCAAGATAACACATGGGTTAGCCTTATCACACTGAGCTGACTCTGAAGTTACTTTGTCATGTGTTGGAAGTTGTACTTGTTGTGTTTGTCAGTGCTGAGGAGAAAAGCTGGAGGAAAAAGATGGCAAGTGTGCGTTTTAGTGGCGATTTGAAGCCATGTGTCCAGGTGACCTGTCAGCTCCTGATCTCACTGAGCTGACTCGCTGAGTGTGTGTGTTTGTCAGCACTAAGGGGGAAAGTAAAGTAAAAAAGTCTGAGAGGGGATTCAAACCGATGTGATCAGATGACCTGTCTGCTCCTGATCCCATTGAGCTAACTCTAAAGTTACATAAGAGTGTGTTGGAAGTTGTACTTGTTGTGTTTGTCAGCACTGAAGAGAAAAGTAAAGTAAAGAGCATCAGAGTGGATTTGAAACCGTGTGTCCAGATGACCTGTCATCTCCTGAACTCACTGAGCTAACTGTGAAGTTGTTCTCATGTGTGTTGGAAGTTGTACTTGTTATGTTTGTCAGCACTGAGGGGGGGAAAGTAAATTAAAAAAGTCTGAGAGGGGATTCCAACCCATGTCTTCAGATAACCTGTCAGCTCCTTATTTCACTGAGCTAACTCTGAAGTTACTTTGTCATGTGTTGGAAGTTGTACTTGTTGTGTTTGTCTGCACTGAAGCGAAAAGTAAAGTAAAGAGCATCAGAGGGGATTCAAACCCATGTCTCCAGATAATCTGTCAGCTCCTTATCTCACTGAGCTAACTCTGAAGCTACTTCGTCATGTGTTGGAAGTTGTACTTATTGTGTTTGTCAGCACTGAAGAGGAAAGGAAAGTAAAGAGCGTTAGAGTGGATTTGAACCCATGCGTCCAGATGACCTGTCAGCTCCTGATCTCACTGAGCTAACTGTGAAGCTATTTTCATGCGTGTTGGAAGTTGTACTTGTGTTTGTCAGCACTGCGGGGGAAAGTCAAGTAAAAAATGCAAGAGGGGATTAGATCCTATGTGTCAGCTCCTTATCTCACTGAGCTAACTCTGAAGTTTCTTTGTCATGTGTTGGAAGTTGTACTTGTTGTGTTTGTCAGCACTGAAGAGAAAAGTAAAGTAAAGAGCATCAGAGGGGATTCAAACCCATGTCTTCAGATAATCTGTCAGCTCCTTATCTCACTGAGCTAACTCTGAAGTTACTTTGTCATGTGTTGGAAGTTGTACTTGTGTTTGTCAGTACTGAAGAGGAAAGTGAAGTAAAGAGTGTCAGAGGGGATTTGAACCCATTAGTCCAGACAAGCTGTCAGCTCCTGATCTCACTGAGCTGTTCCTCAGCTGACTTTTCAACAAGTCCATGTTGTATTTGTGGTTCATATCAGTGAGGAGAAAAGTGCTGGATTAGAACTGTGAACCTCAGACTGTGGAGCATCAGTCAGACAGAGTGTTTACTCACTGAGCTACTCATCAGGACATCCAAGCTCAGCTCGCTTCTTGTTCTTATTGACATTGTTGAGGAGAAAACATTGAGAATCGTCAAGAGCTATGAACATGCAGGAGACCATAAAGACTCTTGTTTCCAGAGTGAAACAAATAAATTTTAATATTTAGATCCCCTGACTGAGGAGAAGCTGCAGCTACATGAGGAACATTTTCTTTCTATTCTCTTTGAAGCAGGGACAGAACTATGGAGCAGAGGAGGAACTGGACCAGCAACCATGAGACCTCCAATCCTGCTGTCTCACCCTCGACCTGTCTCACCTTCTGCCCCGCCTGTCTCACCTGAAAGTACTTTACAAGTTTTGCAGCAAACTGTGACTTTCTTGACTTGCACAATGATCTTTTTAATTGACAAACATGATGTGTGTAATTAAAAACATTATTTCTTACCAGGCAGGACTTCGCCTGTCTTTGGCTGTGACTCCATGCACCAGGGTTCTTTCAGAATGATCAAAAATGTCATATTACTGTACAATTTTGAGTCAAAATGTGAACCAAAGTACAGTTCTGCTGTAACATTCAGACAAAAAGGAAAGACAATTTGCCCCCCTGCTCCTTCTAAAGCCACTCATCCTCACCCACCACCACCACTTAATGACTTCTTTAAATGTCACTGTGGAGGGTGCTGTTATATACGTTGGATTAAAATCTCATTAACTCAGAATGAGATCCTCCAGCACCTGCAGGACTCCGGTCCGATGCTGGGAGCGGAGTTTCACCATTTTGCTTCCAGATGCGGCACAACATTAAAGCAGAGGATTTACCCACAGTCAATGATTCAGTCAAAGGCACTTGATCGATCGTGGTCCCTCCCTGGTGGCCTCTTGCTGGCAGCCGCTCTCCCTCACTCCCTCACTCCCCCAATATTCCCCCTGACTTGTCACAAACTCCCTCAGAGCATCAGAGAGGATGACGAGCCCCGGGCAAGCTGTGATATTTCAGTGTGTCGGCGAGGGTGACCTGCCCTTTACATCACCTCTCACTAAGGATTCCTCCACTCCTTCATCCTTCCCCTCCTGCCTTTTGTCTTCCTCCTGAAAGAGGGAAGAAAGGAAGGGGAAAGGGAAGGAAGACAAAATATAGCGGAAACGTTCTTGTATTTACCTCTAAACTCTGAAGGTCACAGAGGGCCTGCAGTGTCTGATCTGGAAGTCCTTGCTGTGACCTCCGACCCAGAGAGCCCTGCAGCTACAGCTCCTGTTCACTGTGGGGTGAAGACTGACATTTACTTCTATTCAAATGAACCTGAAATATATGCGTGCCTTTGATAAATATGCATTCCTTTAATAGCATTGTTGCTTGTGTTTTCCTGCTGACCACGTCCACCTGCAGGGGAAACCTGTGCTCTGCCACTCTGCACCATATGCTAATACAGTGGCTCTCAAACTGGAGCCACAGCAGGGAGGGGAAGACTTGGATAACCAGGGGAAAAGATATGAGGCTGATTTAATAATATCTAAGCTGTGAAAATAAACAAACATACCCCTCCTGGACTTTAATCTCTTAAATCCCACTGCCATTTTTCTTTATTTTCCACTTAATACAATCACGTTGTTTCATAAATATTCATATTTTGAATGAGATGAGAAAACAATGTTCTCAATGCAAAAACCCTTCTGCTTATGGTCATAACCAGTCAAATCTGACATGATACGCATTTTTATACTCTTTCCTTAATAGACCTAAGACTCACTCATTTTTATACTCTTCCCTTATGATACTTCCTGAGAGTATCATATCTTCGATGCACATCATGAATAATCATCTATAAATCTGCTTAGAAATCATAAGAAAATAGGACGCTAGTTCTGGATAACTCCAGAACTTGCCTGAGAATCATCACATTTTAAAGTTTTTTTCAGTGTCAGTATTCAGTGATAGCTGTTTGCACATAAATGCTTACAATGCAGACAGGAGCTGCTAATATCAAATTCGGCACACTTTTAATGGTGCAAATCGTCTTAAATGTCAACAAATAATGGGTAGAATAAACTTGGCTCACGTTGTAGCCCACAGCTAACTCAGTGACACCATGGCAACATTATACTTCCTGTTTACAAGCCCTTAGAAGTGATATGTTGTGCTATATTCAGTGTATTTCTCAAAATGTCACACTATTTCCTCAAGAACTGTGATATCCCTACAAGAATTCAACATCAGGACATTGTTTCTGGATTCTCTACTGAATACAATCAGGGCAAAAATTTGTATCACTATTTATCTAAAATCTATTTCTAAATCTATTAAATATTTTCCTTTGTGCTTTTACAGATCGTTATCGCAGATAACCAATCTATAAAATTCGATCATATTCTTGCAGCATGGGAAACGTGAAACACACACTAGACTTCAGGCGCCATCTGTTGTCCACTTTTTATACCTACAACATATCTAACGTCACCATATGTGAACAGTGTGTTCTCACAGTCACATTTGGCTAAAATAAAAGATGCCAATCTGCTGCTGAAAGACGAACAGCATCATGAGTGTTGGTGAATATAAGTTTATCAAGGAAAAAGGAAAAAAATCCCATAATTCTGACATTACTGTTTCCAGTTTCAGTGTGTTTGAACTCATCAGTAGTTCTGCTTGTATCCACCTTATAAATGTGCTTCAGACGTCATTAAAATGTCGATTGCTGAGAAATGTACTCCCACTGTGACTATAATACTGTCATACCACCACAGTTCTCTCATTTTTACTGAAATTGGAGAATAGAGAGAGTCAGAAATTATAATCAGACGCTTCATCTCTTTGCTTGGTTTCAGATTAAACTGCTCAAATATGGAGCAACACAGATAATTAACAAAATTACAGTGAAAGGTTTACTGTTTACGCTCAATTCACTTTATTTATCCGCTTCTTGTTTACATTTGGTACTTATTTAATTTAATTTGTTAGGCACTATTTCTCTGCATCCACTTAGACACTTTATACTTTGTATACTTATTTAGATTTTTATTTAATTCCTTTCTGTAATTGTATATACTCCTTCAACTTTGTATTGTATTCTGGCAAAATAATTTCCTTCGGGATTAATAAAGTTGATTTTATCATCTCTTAAATTGTAAAATCGCCCTGAGATTATAACCTATATTTTCCCACCACTGACACAATAATGGTGAACATCTCTTCACGACACTGGAGTTTATTCTCATTAAAGTGAGTGTTAAAAAAACAGAAACTCAAGGTTTCGTGGGGCAGTGTGCGGGGGTGCGCTCACGATCGGTAGAGCATGAGACTCTTAATCTCAGGGTCGTGGGTTCGAGCCCCACGTTGGGCGCCAATGTAGCATGAACTCTCTTCTCTGTCGATTCCCCAGCACTCACAGACCACCACCAGACGATCCGACTCACAATTCTCTTTTATTTATTTTGTTTCCACACACGCGGTTCACGCCCTGCAGTGAGGGTCGGCGTCTGTCCCTTGGCCCAGACACGGCGGAATGTCCGGCCCTCGTGTCTCCTGGTTGTATATTCCTCTTCCTTGGGTCCCGGCGTGCTACTGCTTAAATAGGGAGAGAGGTAATTTACTGCACCTGTTCCCAGGTGCGCTGGTGCTCCTTACCTCTCTCCTGCGCCATCTCCTGGGCCAGTCCTGCACCTCTCTCCGTTGCAGCTGAGCGCAAAACCAGCCCACACCCCCACAGTATAGTTTAATGAAAATTCAGACACTTTGATGGTTTGACAGGTTTTCAGAGGCTTATTCAAAGCAAGTATCAGAATTACACTTAAAAAGAATCATCCTTCAGCTGTTTCTGTCCCAGAAAATATCATTATAGGTATCCGATTCTCATGTGGTTTCACTTTAATACATTCAAGAAAGAGCTGCCAGTGATAACAACCACGTGACCCTTAAATCGTATCATGTATGTGAGCAGACAGCTCCCTCTTTAGGCCTCAGTGCCTGCAGTACACTTCCCATTCACTTCCAGAAGGAGGGGGCCGCTTCTGCTTCACGGTGGCTGAACTCTGACCTTAATTGTTGCAGTTTCAGGATATCCTCCTGTGTGCACAGTGTAAATGCTCCCTGTTATTATATCTGATGTTTCTGGATTAATAGACTGCTGCATTTGCTGCATGTTCAAGGCTGCGCTGATTTTAACTACTTGATATACTGTTGGTGGTCTAATCTACAGCAGGGCATCATGGTATATAAGATCATGTGTTTGTAGCATCGCTGTCCTCTGAGAACCATGTGTCTCTAGAAAAGTCAACTTTTTATAGGAAATGCAGCCTGTTTTCAGGTTTGTGATGATGCGTTTTTCTACATCCAACATGGTTTTTAAATAATTGATTTAGCTTCAGACTAGTGGGAGAAGTTTCTCAAAATATAAATGAACTCTTCTGCTTCAGTTCATCAAAAAATAAAAAAAAGATTAATGGTTTTCACTGAACAACAAGAGGATGACAAATGGAAATAATCAGAAAAGTAACTAAAGCTGTCAGACAGAGAGTAAAAACTGTTTCCCACTGAGATGTAACAGATTAGACATATAAAGTGGAAATACTCAAGTAAAGTACAAGTTCCTTGAATTTGTAGTGAAGTACAGTAAGTTTGCAGCTGTCAACTGCAAAGCAGGCTGGGAAACATGAGCAAATAAACTTAAAATAGACATTTCTGAACAACTTAAGTTAAATGAATAATCAGTTGGACTTTTAGTCATTTAAAGACTAGTGATAAAATATAGCAATGATAAAGTGACTAAACACACGATTACAGGAACTTCATGGTAAAACTATGAGCTGATTTAACTAAACAGGCTATGAAAGTTTACAGTGTTAATTCCATCATCCTATACATTCGAATATTTGCTTGAATTACACTTCAGTTACTAATATTATACTTTAACCTATGTACATTTTCTAATTACATATAACACACTTCTTTTTATTAGTACTGTACATTTAACTGGTGATTAGGAGATGAAAGATACAGATGAGGTGAAGGAAAACACAGAAATGTGCACACACAGAGGCCACAGCACACTCTTATGTTGTCCCAAAAGTTGAGTAAAAGGAGGAACCTTTTGATTTGACTTATTCACTTGAGGCGGACAGGACTTGTCGCACAGTTGGCCGACATGCTCGCAGATATTCACAATTAGTGTTTGACATCAGAGAGAAGAGAAGAAATTGAAACAAAACGTTTTTGTACAACTGGAAATGAGTTTGGCTGCAGTTCAAAATGCGTCCTGTTGCGGCGAAGTTCATATCAGCTCATTCAATGCTGCACAACAGGCCAGCGTGCATCTGTCTGCATTATGTTTTCATGCTGCAGTCTGCCACTAGAGAGCAGTGCTCATCCATTTCCTCCTCAGTTTCATTTGAAGTTCATTTGCATGGAGAGCGTCTCACTTTGCCCATATTTTACAATAAATTAGACTCTCAGCCTGGTCTATAAATTCTTCATTTCTCATGATAATCCTTCTGAAGTTCCTCAGGCAAATGTCGCTTGCTGTTGCGCATCATCAGCTCCACCCGTCCTGTGCTGTAAGTTTTCTCAAAACCAACATCTGAACTCAGACTCTAATGATGCTGATGGAGGAGGAGGCTCGGTGAAGCTGGAAGAGAGAGAGAGAGAGGAAGACAGTGAGGAGGGAAGCTGTGTTCATAAACACATGAGTCACAAACAGAGAGGGTCAGATATATGAACATGACTCATATCCAGGAAGGCAGCGCGTGGGACAAACGCACATGTGCTGCCACGTGAATTTATGCATTTAATACATGGATGTGTGGTAAAGATTTATGAACCAATCAGTGACCTGTGCATGTGTGTGAGAGATTGGCATTTAGTGCACAAATCTAAGCAGCAGCAGCCCCGCTGGGCCCGAGTCAGGCTTGGCTGAATTTCTCACTTAACTGCGTTCAGGTTTTGTCTGAAAAATGTCAGAAATTTGAAATGATTCTCAGTGCGCTGAGGATGATGGGGCGCCTCTTGTTATCGAGAGGCAGCCAGACATGTAATGAACCATGTTTGGCACATCTTTGTTTGTGGTTGTTTTCGACTTGTCTCGGCCCCGGGGCAACTAGTGTCAAAACAACAAGAAGTCCCCCAGTAGAACAATGGAGTCTCCTCCACAGCAGCATCCAGCACCCCTCCCACGGACTCCAAGAAGGCCGGATACTCTGTACTGCTGTTCGGCCCATATGCCGAAACCATAGTGTGAGGCCTGTCCTCAACCTGAAGGCGCAGGGAAGCGACCCTCTCGTTCACCGGGGTAAACTCCAACACATGGCGGCTGAGCTGTGGGGCTATAAGCAAGCCCACACCAGCCCGCCGCTGCTCCTGGAGAGTCCAGCCCCTCTCGAGGAGCTGGGTTCCAGAGCCCAAGCTGTGAGTGGAGGTGAGTCCGACTATATCTAGCCGGTACCTCTCAACCTCCCACACAAGCTCCGGCTCCTTCCCCCCCAGCAAGGTGACATTCCATGTCCCTACAGCTAGAGGCTGTTTCCTTAATAGACCTAAGACTCACTTTTCTTGGGTTATTGCAATAACTTATTTTTTTTCATCTTTTCAGTTGCTGTATCAAACTTATTAGCTAGCAGTTGCTTATATAAACATCCAGCAGTTATGGAGCAATATTAGCATCCATTCAGAGTTCATTATTCACTCTCTTTTAGCTCCGTTTCTGGTCTCCACCAACTCCTGCAGGAAATATCTGTTTTTTTAGCTAATAAATGCTCTGCTGTGTTCACCAGCTGGTCTCTGATTGTGTCTTTCTGCGGTTTGCTGCTCACCAGGGAGAGAACACTGGCGCTTTTTCAGGTTTTCCTACAAAAACAGCACCACAAGGGCCCAGAGAATTAACCTAAACAGTGAAGTTGCAGCTGAAGAGCTGAAAGTCGATATAAAGCTCTGCAAACTTAAGGGAAGCTGCAGATTTGGATGATAATTCATTATCAGTGTGTCATTTGATAATTAAATCAGTTAAAGCCCCTTTAAGTTTATGACCTGACTCGCCTTAAACATTGTCACACCTTCACTTATATTTAGAAACAAATCAACCCGGTCCGACAACTCGCTTTTACTGAGCATACCACTGAAGAGATCCACAGCAGCAACCCAACAAGCAGCTAGTTCTGTCTGTTTCCAACCTGGTTGTTTTATATTTAGCCGTGATGGCAGCAGCTCTGGTTGCTAGGAGATCTCTGATGCAACTACAAAGAAGCACTCTTCAGAAGAAACAAAATATTCCTGGCAGCCAAGAATGATCATGCATTATAGAGAAGCGTTGCAACAAAATGAAAGCTGTGGAGTTTGACAGGAGCAAGTTTTCTTAATGAAGTTCAGGGATTGGGGGATAGTCACCCTGCTGCTGCGCACGGCTCCGTTGTGGTAGATGGGTGAGCTGCCGGCTGAGGCGTTGTAGTAGGAGGAAGTGGCGCGCACCAGCGGCCTCTTGGCTTTCTCCTTGGTGCTGCTGGAGTCGTTGTCTTTGATGATGTCGTACTGTCGGCAGAAGAGGGCGATGACGGCTGAGGCGCAGGACGGCGAGCATGTGGAGAAAGTAGCAAAGAAAAGCAAAGAATGTTATTAAGCCCACATTCAGTGTGCTCCAAATACATCCTTATCTTCACACAGGCAAGCAGACACATTCATGCACCCACACACATCCAGGCTAACCTGCCCACAGCAGCAGCACAGTGGTGATAATGAGCAGCTCCCCTGTCTGTAAGTGAGGAGTCATGCCCAGACCTTCCATCGCTGGTTCATCTGAGGAAAAATAAGGACTCTGTGTTGTCAAACTTTATTAACAAGGATTTAAAGATGTACATTTATTTGTGAACAACGATCCCCAGAAGGAAACCTGCTTTGCTTGCCAGTTCACATAAACAAATAAAGTCAGACAGGTCACAGCAGACACTATAGCAACTATAGGAGAGTCTCTCACCACAGTACTGACAAAACTAAACACACAAACTAACACAAGGCCCAAGGGGATGGCAGTGTGGCTTCGGAGCTTGGCAACAAAATAAATAATATAATGTGGTGGTGCAAGTAAAAACAAGGACAAATGAGACAAAACCTTAAAAAGTTTGTCAGAAATATTTCTAAATTAGTAAACATGTCATTCATGGGTTTCACAGCCATCGGTTAAAAACAAAAGTTTAAACTCTCCATGAGTTGTTTGGACCAGCTGCTTCTTCAAAACACAGGCTAAGCAAGCATAAAACAATTACTTCTACAGCAATAGTTTACCAAGTTTTACACAGAAAATGTACTTAATTAACCCCCGTTTCCAGTCTTTATGCTAAGCTAAGCTATCGATCTTCTCATCTAACGCTGTACAACAAAGCCTTAAAAGTACAGAAATATTGCTTTATTGGTTTGTTGACTTCTTTAGCAAGGTCAACAGGAAGGTCATAGTCATACAAAGTTTGTTTTGTTTGTTTTTTTATCATTCAAAATGAGACGGGAGAGGTGCACATAAGAATGTAGTTTTTCCCTTTTTATAATTCTACTTTTCCTTTTCCTGCCTTTTCCCCTTAAAAATGTGCAATTTAAGTGATAAATTGTGCCTTGTGGTGTCAAGCAGTGCTTAGTAGATTAAAAAGGCAACGCTTGCACCTTTTGGTTGGACAGAATAGAAAAACCTGCCAGTATTCTTCAACAAAAACTGAACAGTAAGGGAGGATTTATTACAGGGCTGTTGTGTTAGACTACCTTACTTTAGCTAAGTGTACCTAATAAAGTGACAACTAGGTGTATACAGTATGTGTGTGTTTATTTACGGTGGTCCAGGACTCCGGCTGGATAATGGTCGCTCCTCTCCAGAGTCCTGAAGTGGACGGCACGGCTGGGTTGGCTGTCCCCATGTGGCCCGACAGACTGCACCTAAACCCCACCGAAAAAAAAGCAAAAAAGAAGACTTTTAAGTTCAGGAGACACTGAAGCTAAGATGGAGCCACATGCAGACACGTCTTTGCAGCTGAACACAAAACACTGGGTACATTCCCAGCTGACATTAACACAGGATGACATTATGTAACGATGACAAGAAACTGGCTCCGCTAGGGTATATTTAGCGAGCAAATGGTGCTTTGGTTTTTGGCTGGAATCCTGTATGACCGCTGGAGGACGAACAGTTCTGTAAATGCAGAAGCAGACTGAAAGCTTGGAAGACTAAAGAAAGACCCATTTAAGGACTTCCTTGGGACCTTTTTCAGCAAGCAAGGAAAGTGACAATCCACCCAAAAATGACGCTAAACACATTTCATAGTGTATTTCTTATTCAAACAGGATTTTGAGACATTTCTTGAAGCTACAGTGGAGTCTGGTGACAGAAAACATTCAGTCCAACAATCAGAAAGGAAGAGAAATCCAACACAGAGGCACAACGCCGCCATCTCCGCCTACACAGTGACCGTAAAGGTTGAAAGCAATGAGTTTTCTGAGGTGAAAATGACAAACTGAGGCAAAAGTGGGAATAATACAAAAGTTAATTACAACACTTGATCGCAAAATAAGTCCTTGAATTCATCTGGAAGTTTTCAAAGGTTTGTCCTTTAAGAAAAAAAAAGACTTCTCTAATTTGAAAGTTTGAAGTTTGATCTCTGTACCTGTCCTTGAGGAAAGAAATCAAGCTCTAATCTACCCGCTCACTGTGAATAATGATAAAGCTCTTCACCTAAATACCCCTTTTTAACGTCCCCCTCCTCTGCAGGAAGGTCAGAGGTGAAAGCCCAAATTTCCACACTCCTGCCGCTGGCGGGACTTCAGTGCACTGCTCAGTGACTCTTCTGCAGAACATCCGATTGCTGACAAGCATGTTTAACCGAGTCCTCCAGCTGAAGGACAATCTGTATCAGTCTATTAAGCTGTAATGGATTATAAAAAGTTTAATAGAGCCATGATAATAGACTCACATTAGATACCCCGCCTTCAGAGAGGAGCTGTGGTGTGTGCTGGCTTTTGGCTTGCCATAAAAAAGTGTTAATAGTGCACGTTAATTAAACACAGAGAGGAGATTAATAAGAATAAGAGTGAGTCAGTGAAGATCCTCAATTAAAGCTGCACTGTAGACATCTGCACATGACATTTTACATGCAGGTATGTTGACTTTTCCTTTTAAACGCTGTTGCAAGTTTGATTTTTTTTTTTTTTTTTTTTTTTTTTTTTTTAAAAGGGCCTTGCTAGCCTTTTTTCCAGAGCTTTCAGCTGCATCTCACAGTCTTCCTCAGTGGCAGGGGAATGAAAGCTTGATAACATAATCATATATAACAATATGTCGTCATGAATTCAGTGCTCATGTTAAGAGTTTTAAGCCGGTGTGTGTGTGAGTTCTACATGTTCATTAAAAGTTAAAGATAAAGTTACAAGGCATTCTTTAACAGTTTGTATAAATACATATCCAATACATATCCTAATCTAAGATAAGCTATATTATAATGTGTTATAAACCATTAAAGGGGAAATATTGTGCATTTTTAATGACGTTTCAACATAAATATATGTCTCCAGTGTGACCCTCCGACTCCGAGTAAAGACCGTTTGCTCATCTCACCTGGACACTGTAGTGTGTGTCCTCGTCCAGGTCCCACAGCACACACCAGCGGCTGGACGTGTTCACCTCTCGGATGGAGCGCTGCATCAGGCCGTCCTGCCTCTGGAGGTGAGACACGTGCAAACACAAGACACAGCACAATAAAAACACATGGAAACAGAGGAAACCTCAGTTCAATTTGGGGAATTTTACATCTGTGTTAGTTTGAATACTTGGGTCTTCCAGAGTCAAGTAGTAAAATAGAAGAACAGAAGTACCATACAACAGTTTAATGAAGGGCAAATGTGTATAAGTGTGAATGTGATGCAGGCGAGTAAAAGTAGAAGCTGAATTAATTTGTTGAATCTATTCTTCTAAATACCAATGAAATCCCCGCTGCAACAGCAGCTTCACCTCGTAGAAATGCAGCTTAATCGCTTACTCGCTCCCAGTGGGGGAAATTAGGTCTGCAGGCGAGGTAACAGCAGCAATCATCATTTGAAGAAGAAACACATGTACAGGCAGAGATACTCTGCTGGAGCAAAAACACGCCTTTAAGACAGAATCCATGTACAAATATCTGCCTCCGAGCTGCTGGATGAACTGATTCTGACCTGGTAAAAATCTTTAAATCTCTCTTACGGTAAATAGTCAGGGTAATTCAGAATGATTTGGGATTTCCTTAGAAGCTGGAGGCCAAACTGTGCAAGCCTGAGGGAACGCTCCATAAAGTGCTTTAGTTTTTGAGATACCGGAGGAAGAACAAAGCACAACAATGTTTTTCATATTCTCCAAGGTCTCCCACATAACAGGATTCTTGTGTAGAAATATTTCATAGCAAAAGTGGTTAAATTGACAAATATGTCACACTCCATAAATAAAACAGGTGAAATAAGAAGCAGAATGGGAGATGATACACTTGAACTCATGTAATTTCATAATGAGTCTGTAACATCGGCAGAACCTGCAATAACTTGAGTTTCTGGGAGTTTTTAGGGCAGCGGAAACAAGCTGTGAGCACAACATTACCAGCTTTTAAAGTAGACAAGACAAACTTGTTCACACACAGCTGCTAATTTACACATCCTGAGCAACATTAACATTCATTTGGTGTTGTTTTGTGTCCATAGGATAACTTTAAGTCCAATATTCACTCTCTTCTAGCTCAATTTTTGGTCTCCACCAACTCCTGAGGGAAATATCTCCTCTCAAATACTTTTTGAAATCCACAATCATGTCTGTTTTTGATATTTAAATGTAAAAGGGTTAACAACTGCAAAGCACGCCATTTATCTTCACAAACTGTTTTTTTCCCCACTGGATAAAAGTCTACCCAGGCGATGGTGGGCGTTGAGAGTCTAGTTTCGAATGAGACACAACTTACCGAGAGAGTAAATGTGGCTGTTAAGCACTAAAAGCTGAAGAGGAGTCAATAAATAGAAAGCTGGCAGGACGCTCGAGGCTCTCCAGATGTCTGAGTCACTCAGCAGAGACAGAACAGAGTCTCTTGCTTCTCTGGCAGCCTTGTGAGCAAAGGGTCACTGACAAGGTTTTATTGTCCCACAGCACTAAAAGACCATAGTATACAATATTTGTGCAGGGGTTAAAAGGGTTTTTGATCAATGCCAGTGACTCAGCGATGATTCTGCAAGATTCTCAGATTTTGGAACAAAAACTTGCATGAAAAGCTGAAAAAGCCTCATTCAGGCGAAAAGTCATCGAGGAATGTGCAACTTCATGTGATATTTCATGAAAGAACGAGTGTTAGGCTTCACTGCCCCATCTTTGACTGATGTTTAAAGGTTTTCAATCTTTTTCTCCAGCCCGTCTGAAAACCTCCTAAATCTACCTCGCTGACCACTGTTTTGTCTTCGCTAACAGCAGCCCTTAGTAACAGGAAGATGTCAAACATGAGACAAAGCAACAGCCTGTTCTGTTCCTCTAAACCGGAGCGTGCAGGAAGAGGCTGAAAACAGCTTTCAGTGTTTTCAGAACATTCAACCATGTAAACCTGCTGTGGTAAGACCTCCAAATATAAGTATATATGAGACTTTTAATTAACACATTAAATGTTTTTTTTTTATTTTACCTGAAACATTTGCTGCAGAGGAGATGTACTTTTTTAAAGCCCTGATTCATGGCTAGAGGTAAGGGTATTTCCTGAAAAGCAAAACCCATGGCAAAAAAGATGCTTCTATTTTTGCACAGACTTGTTAAATGACAGATTTTGCAGATCGCTTGATTCCTGTGGCCGTCCACCAAAAAAAGAAGAAAACGTGAAGTCACCCTGCGCTTTCCTTCCACTTGGATAGATGTACCTTTTAGCTTGCTTGGTTATGGTTCACCTGACACAGGCTGATGCCTCAGGGGCTTTTAAAAACTGCCAGCAGGCACAGAGGAAGTCGTGACCTCTGTCCCGTGTGAGGACTGACCCTTGAGTCTGCAGGTGAACACCAAATTTGGTTACATAACTACTTTTAGGTCAAGACAGACGTCGGCAGCCTAATGCATTTCAGCGGAGAAGTGCCGCAGATCTACAAATCTATTCGCTCTCTTCTTGTCAACAGCTGACAGCTTCCTCTGTGTAACCTCAGAACTCGCCTACAGTTTAAAAGAGACACCGTCTGCAGAAGCTGTAACGTCTACCCACATAAACGCACTGTCATCAATTAGCCTTATAGCTCATGAATCAGAATAAGGATTATTAGGATTGTGCATCTCAGAAATACAATCTCAAATTGGGTTACTTCCGTCGTGAGTGTGTGTTTGAAAATGCTGTTGCGTAATGTGTGAATCTCAGCAGCCGGAGCTCTGGGATTTGGAACAACTTCAGATGAGTGAAGGAAGTCTTTGTCTGAGCAGATCCTACTCGTCCTGCCTCTCCTTCACAAACAGAAGGCTCAGCTTGTTACTGAAACACAGTGTATATGAGGTAATCTCCAGCAGCCGCTGTGCGGGTCCAAATCAAACCTAAAGCCTCACATAGGATCTTTGATGCACTGCAGCACCTTTTATATAACAGCACTTCTTGAGTTTTTTTTGCCTTTTTGGACATTTTCACCCTCATCCAGAGCACCTCCTGATGACTAAGAGCCGAGAAAAAGGAGCTTGTATAGATAAAACCTCCTGCATGGACACCAACTGCGGCTACCTGCTCCCATCACCTCCCCTATTAATATTTGAGTAAGGTTTTTACATAAGAGCTCTCTGAGGCTATGGCAGGAGATGTTTTACATCCCCATCGTCTGTTTTCTTGAAAATGCCACAAGGTTGATGGATTCTGAGTCAGACGAGAGGCGAAAAAATAAATAAAAAAAGGTTTGTTTGGCATCGCTGCCGCCACTGTGGATGTTTCTCCTGTGAGAGACGAGTCCCGGCCAAATAATTTCCACTAATGGAGACAACTCCCACTCAGAGCTCAGCTAATGTCTGATTCTTCTTTTGCCAAACTGTGGGTGGTAAAACCTGATTAGAATGAACCAAGCTGAGTTAGCAGGCTGGCTTTCAGGAGACATGAGATGAACAAAATGTGGCGATAGATGAACAGAATTAAACAGGAGCTGTCTTGTGATTCCCAGCCAGGGGTACTTGTACCCCCGGGGGCACTTCTGATGATGTGGACAGATTGTAAAGCTGCACGGGTTATTTAGAAGAAAAATAAATTATGTCTTGTTTAGAAAAATACCCACACCTGAGTACAGACAATGATTCTACTTATTTCATAAAGAACTATAACTCAGGCTTTGTTTGGCTGCAAACCTTTTTAATCAGGAGATTTGTTTTTTATTATTACTCCAAAAAAAGCACCTATACGTCAGGCAGCAGCAGCCCTGACATTAACAAGCCTTTCAACAAGTTCGATGTTTATGAGCAAATCCTCCTGACATTTCCAAACTTTTAAGGAGACACCCGCCGTGACTCAGAGTGTCTCCGGGCAAAATGCTGACTGCCCACTGGCCTCAGGAATGACGAAGCATTTTAAAAACCCCTGAGGACAGGATCCACTCCTCAAGAGATGAAGACGATCACAAAATATACATAATTCAACTTTTCAAAAGCGGTTTTCTTAACCCTGAGCGGGGCAGCCATCCAAGTTTTCTGTGCATTAGATTCATAATTCATATCCCTTCAATTTGTGTCCCTACTAAATTAATTGGCCCTCAACCAAATGAGAGCAGAGAGGGAGGACGGGTTAGACAGGCTACGTCTGACGTGAGACAGATTGGCTGAGTTTAATGAGCAGCCTGGCAAATTATTTTCAAGCTTTTGGAGGATTACAGCAATTAATAAAAATCAATTTCTGAGCTCAATTGGCCTGAACAGTAAATATTGGCACACACACACACACACAACTGTGCAGTACCTGCTGTGAGATGGCGTATCCGATGACGGTGTCTCCCTGGGGGACGTTCCAGGTCACCATGGCCGAGTGCGCCCTCAGCTGGGTCACCGATACGTTCACTGGGGCTGCTGGCACAGCTGTTACACACACACACACATTCCTATGGTCAGTAACACATTCATGTCCTGCTGCAGCAACAAAAACAGATCAAGTATTTCAAAGTGAAGAATGTATATGGATGCCCCAAACATCCTAACCACACGTTTTCCATCACTTACTACATTTATAGAGATCAAACCCTGCTGCAGGCCCTGAAAATACACTAAATGACCAAAAGTATGTGGACACACCGCCATTACACACACATCTGATTGCTGACTGTCTCATCTAAAACAGTCAGACATAATCTACTGCTGAAACAGCCTCCACTCTTCTGGTTTTGGAGCCCGGCTGCAGGGAGTAGCTGCCATCCAGAGACAGGAGCATTAAACAGGTTCAACACTGGTGGAAGGTGACCTGGTGCTCAGACGAGGCTGGGGGAACCATTTCTGTTTGGAGCTGGCTTCGTGCAGAGGAAAGGGCAAACCCCCAAACTGTTGCCACAAGGTTGGAAACATACAAATGTCTTTAATATCACTGTGTGCTCAGGTGTTAACATTTCCCTTCACAGAAACTAAAGGATTCAGCTCAGTCCATAAAATAGCACATAACTGGGGTGTCTACATACTGCTGGCCTTCTAATGTATTTGCACAAATCTGATGGAATCAAACTGTCAGCAGGGAGAGAAGGAAACCTTTTATAACCATCCATCCATCTTCAACCGCTTATCCGGAGTCGGGTCGCGGGGGCAGCAGTTTCAGCAGAGATGCCCAGACTCGTACACAAGTACAAATCCTTCACCTTAATGCATAACAAATGGTGCCCCTGCGTTTTGTTCTGTTTTAATAAATGTTTTAATACCTGCTGTCTCCTTTAATGTTGTACAATTATTAATTATCTTTGATAATTATTAATTATTTCTGATAGCCAAATTGAACTTTACCACTTGTTAAATCACAACAGGGCAAACCACCTTTTTCCGGTCGAGAATAATGGCCTCGGACTTGGAGGTGCTGATTCTCATCGCAGCCGCTTCACACTCAGCTGCAAACCAACCCAGTGCACACTGGAGGTCTCGGCTCGATGGAGCCAATACGACAACATCATCCGCAAAAAGCAGAGATGCTATCATGTGGTCCCCAAACCAGACCCCCTCCGGCCCCTGGCTGCGCCTAAAAATTCTGTCCATAAAAATAATGAACAGAACCGGTGACAAAGGGCAGCCCTGTCGGAGTCCAACATGTACCGGGAACAGGTTTGACTTACTGCCTGCAATACGAACTAGACTCCTACTCCGGTCGCACAGGGACCGGACAGCCCTTAACAAAGGGCCCCGGACCTTATACTCCCGAAGCCCCCCCCACAAGATGCCACGAGGGACACGGTCGAATGCCTTCTCCAAGTCTCTCCAAGGGGAATACATCGCGGTTCTGTTGTACATACTTTGATGACGGTTCATCAAGGTATGATGAACCGTGATGATAAAGTGATGTTAACAGTGTAGCTAGTATAATTAGTGATTGTTGAGTACAGTCTGGTTCTGTTATAAGCTGGAAACTTTTACTTTCTGCAGTAGATTGAGGAAACTTTTGGTGAAATGTCCTAAAAAGGGGAGATGCAATGAATGGATGACACTGGGAGTAATGTATCCTGACGCTTCACTATCTTTGATACCATGTAGGTGTTATGGGTAATGGTTACGTAGGCAGAGAGAGAGAGCGGGGCACACATCGCGGTACATACGGTACATACGTTGATGACGGTTCAGTAAAGGCACGACAAAGAGTCACAGAGTCGGTGTAATTCATTTTATGTCCGTAAGCAGAGTCTACAGACATTACAGTACCTCTCAACCTCCCGCACAAGCTCCGTCTCTTTTATAACCCTAAAGTGAAAATCAAAATAATGTTACGTATTAAAAGAACCTGAAGCTTTTATCCCTCTCAGGAAAATGAACACATTAAAGATGAATATACTTTCATGAATAATGCTCCTCAGCCCACAGGCCTCGCCAAAACACCTGTTTTTATCAGGTTTAACTAACTTTCTCTTCTTTGTTATTGTTGCATTGTCTTTTATTAATCGTTTATCATCCTCTACATGTTACCTGTTGCTGTGTGCATGTCAATGTAAAGCCCATAAAGTTTAAACAACATGAGATGTGCTCCATGAATGTCTGTACAGTAAATACCACATTATTTATGTGGTTTAAGACTCTTCAGAAGATGAAGCAGCAGCTACAACAAAGTGTGTTATATTTTCTGACTTATCTAAATTTAGCTTCACTGTTGTATCTCTGAGGGGAAATTAACTCTGTCAAACTGCAAACAACGTGTGCATATATTTAATTTCAGGAGAACATGTGGTAAAGAGGTGCAAAGACACACTCAGTGATTTCATCTGGATTAAAGTTTTGGGAAATATATGAATTTTACTCTCTTTCTGATAGTAAATCAGAATATATCAAGTGTACGGTAAACTCACGCCAACAACAAGACAGGAAGTTACTGCGCTCAGCATGATTTCATCTGATACATAATATTATAATAATGTTAATTTTTACATTTCTGGTTTTGCACAAATGAAACATGTGAGATATAATATGTTCATTCCTGAGCTTTTGGCAGATTTTGTCACCTTTGTACAGAGTCTGTTTCCACTATTTATGCTAAGCTAAGCTAACTGCCTCCTGGCTATAGCTTTGTATTTACTGTACAGACATGAGTGGTATCAAATATATGTATAGGTATTTAACTTTCTCATTTATGGAAGCAAAGATGGCTGTAAGTCAAGTTATTTGTTTTTCTTTCTATCTGAATGAGCAAAATCTTAAAATAAAAAGGTAAAAAATAAATCTATAAATATATATATAAATTCCTGCAAACAACCTGAATGGTAAAATCATTCATCGACACTGTGGATCAGTGAAAGAGACTAACTAACACACAGCCAACGTCTCCAGCTGGACATCACTTGTGTGTGTGTGTGTGTGTCCGAGTGTCCTTCAGCGAGAGACTTCTCACGACGACTTTCTGCCGAGGATGAAAGTGTCGGCTAAGTGGCTAAACTGTAGATGTATGAGCCGCACACACACACTTGAAGGCTCATATTAATGATTCTCTGGGGACAGTTTAGGACTGCTGGGAAATCTGAAGTGTTCGCTCAGAGAGAGATTTTTTTATGTTACTGATCCATCAGCATCGGCTGTGACCTCCACTGAGACGCAGAGACAGAGACGGTGAAAAAGGAGGAAACTGGAAAACAGCTGGAATTAGGAGGGAAGGAAAGAAGTGAAAGGTGGCAGAAACAGAAAGAGGGGGATTGGAGGACATTAACCTTTTTCCAAAAAATCAATGAGGGAAACGGCCTGAATGAAAGAAAGAGACAAAATGTGAGAATAAGACAGAAAAGATGAAGACATGAAAGCCAAAAAGAAAGAAAGAAAGAAAAATGAGATTGTTTTTTGAAAAAAGACAAAGAAAGCAAGAACACAAGACAAAAAGAAATGTATACAAAAAGCTAAAGAGGAACCGAAAATGAGACAAAAAAAGACATAAAACCCACTAAGAAAGAAAGAAAGAGGTGATCCAGCCTCCCTCTTGCTGATGATAAAACATCAAACGGAATCAATAACTGGATTTTTACTGGCAGTCAGGAGCTATTGATGAGTTCAGTTCATCCACTCCAACTTCTTCTTCTTTTAGTGCGGGACAAGAATAGCACTCCATATTTCTCATCAATTTCTCAGGCTGCACAAGGCAGTTCATATCAATCCCTGGAAGAGAGGAAGTGTGTGTGTGTGTGTGTGTGTGTTTCCATGTTTGCTTTGATTTTTTTTAAAAAGGAGCCAATTAGGGCATCAAGGCTAAAAAAGGACATTAAAACGCTGTGGTTTTGCATGATGGCGCATTAAAGTCAAGCAGAAATTTGAATTCTCTTCACGTTTCAGGAGAGAAAATAGAAACAACAACAATACAGCAGCTACTGTGCATATTTTTCCATTTTTTGAAAAAAAAAAAAAGAGGACAAAGCAGTATTTTGTTGTTGTTGCCATAATGGTGGAGGCTAAGCTTCAAACCCACGCTCAGTGTTTCCTGTGGCAGCAGCTGCCTACAGCAGGAACGCTGATACAACGTGCTTTTTACTCCCTTTTCAACAACATGCGCTGCTTCTGATTTAAGACTTAACTGCATTTACAGGAGCGGGAGATTTAAACCATCTATCCTTCTAGCTGCTGTCATCGGAGCGATAAACAGCTGAATGTTACTGCAGTCACACAGTATGGGATGATCACATGTGCATATGTCTGGATCAGCTGTGTGTGGCCACTGTGTTGGGTCATAGATCCACTTGGACGGACACAGACACATTATGAACAATGGACCCCCAGAGAGACACATGCAAAACCCCCCCCCATACTAGCAGCAAGGAGGTAATTGTGAGTCCTGCTGTAGTTGTTTTGAGTCTCTTTCAGTCATTTCGATTCTCTTTTAATTCATTTTGAGTCTCTTTCAGTCACTGTGAGTCTTTTTCAATTCATTTTGAGTCTCTTTCAGTCATTTTGAGTCTGTTTGAGGTCATTTTGAGTCCTGCTATAGCTGTTCTGAGTTTCTTTGTTGGGAGCTGTTGTGCATATAAAACAAACCATATGAAATTAATGCTTTCAAATTACAAATAAAATAGTGAATCAAGCACGTCAAATTGCTTTGCTATTGTTCAGTGTTGTATCCTCTAAAAAGGGATGCAGCAGTGATGTTTTACGAAGCACCTGCATGTGCCTGTCTGGTCTACATCCAAACCAATTATCCTTCACTTTTATAGCTCGCCACTAACAGTTTAATACTTCCTGCCGTCTATTTCAAGCAGTCATGCATTACTTTTAGCTCACCGTGCAGACCTCACTGCTCACTTACTATCTAGTTCTCTTTAGCCTGCATCTTTTTTGGAAAAGTTGTGGTAAAAAGCTTGATTGATATGATACAATCTGTTTATGCTCTGCAGCTTTTAGTTATTAATGGTGGTTGTACCAACTCAGTATTATATTTTGAGACAGACTTTTGTTCTCATGTCCAGAGGAGTTTCCAAATATAATTTCTCATATTCAACTGTCCTCATTTTCATACAGTCTCTTAATGTGGTTTTTGTTCCAAATCAAACCTGGGTTCTATTTGTTAATGTTCTCTACAATCCATTGCTTATCTGCCTTTATTTGACACTTCTTTTTACTTTATTAGAACTGTCACAGCGTCGCGGTGTTGTCCTTGCTCTGATGTTTTATTGAAGTACTCTGGATCCACTGCCACAGTGTTTGGAGCAGTGACAACTGAAACAAAACTGACAGCATCACCACCTCCCCTCTGCTGTAGGAAAACAAAAAAACACCTCATTTACAGCCTTCTGGAGACAGCAGCACTGACACCAGCTCTCCAAACATTCGGTAACAGACTAAAAAAATTCAGTGCGCTTTGAAACCAAAAGCATCCAGCCGCGGTCGGTGGAGCCTGGCCGTGAATGTCGAGCACTATCTCGGGTTATCAAGCTAACCACAGCTAATTATGTAGACTTCCCCTGCTCCCTGCAGGAAGCACTGACCTGCCTGCGAAAACTGGTTCATTAAAGGAAAAATCCACATACTTTCCTTAACACTGTGATCTGTGATAGAGTGGGTCAAGTGTCTGCCTCGGCTGCCTCAGCCTGTGATTTCCTACATGATCCTGAATTTCCTTTAAGGGCACAGTGAAGGATTATAAACCTGTTGCACTGAGCTTATGTAGGTGGACTGAATGAAAGCATAGCAAGAAAGTGGGTGTTTCTTTCATTTGAGAAAAAGCAACATTTGTGGCTGCAATGCATTCTGGTCTATTTCCTGACACTGTGGGTGTAGAGATTGGCCACGGTGGCTGTTCTGTGATAAATTCCTCTTTATTTAATTACTGACTGTCTGTGCTAAACGGTTGTATAAAGATGTTCTTGCTGTTTTGTTTGTCAGGAGCTGACAATCCAGCTCTGAATCACTAAATGCTGCACTGTGCAGCCAAAAGTATGCGGACACCCAAACATTACACCCGTATATGATTGCTGAACACCTTCCTCTAAAGCCGGGGGCATAAACATGCTGCTGTAACAGCCTCCTCTCCTCTGTGGAGGATTTCCACAAGATTTTGGATCCCTGCTGCAGGGATTTGCTTCCGTTCAGCTGCATGAGCAGTCAAGGTGTGTTAAGACAGAATAAGACATATGAATGAGACCACTTCAATGAAGAAGCATCATCCTGCTAAAAAATATATACTATTACATTTGGTAAGGAGCTCAGCGGCCAATCATGTACAAGCAAACACACGTTCCTGACAATCTGACGAGGAATCTACTTTGCAGAGCAGCTACTGTAATAGTTATTTTACTGTATTTCATGTCGCACTATAGCAAATATGTCTGAAAGTATCTTTCATAGCAGCCACTGGATAAATCAGAGCTCTGTGCAGCTCGAGTTCTTCTCCACCAAGCGGGGACAACTACTTCTTCATGGACGAGGCTACAGCTGTACAGGGAACGTTCAAGGTTCATCAGAACTGACATGTGTGCAGCAGTCACATTGCAGGACGTGTGATGTCAGGGAAGGCAAATTAACTCAAACATGTCATGCTACAACTTTTTAGCTTGAAAACTCGCACATGTACAGAAGAATCTGTTTGATGTAACATAATTTACTCCAATCTTGAGGGTTGTTGGACGCACAGAGTCTACATCTAGTGAGTAACACGCACTCGAACCACCAATTATAACAATTATTGATCAATTTATCAAACAACAAAAGCAGGCCCCTCTCATCATTGACCACAACTTGACCACCGTCAGTGCCTTGCAACTCTAGATGAGAGTTGTCGAGTCTGTTTAACAACTTACGATGCAGCTAAACCACTTGATCTCATAGATGTGGCAAAACAGAGATGTCCTGGAACATGTGGCGGGAAATAACGAGATATCACAATGTTGTTGCTTAACTAGACAACTGACGCCAGGGGACGACTATGGAAAGAAGAGAACAGACAGCATTAAAAAAAACAAACAAGTGTACATATAATAAAAACATGCACACACAAACACACACTCAGAGGAAAACACATTCAAAACCATGTTCCCTTGTCTCTGCCAATGACAGCCAAGATGTCCCCAAACTCTCATCCCGTTACGGCTGCTAAATCCCAACTGCTTACATCTGCCAGAGCTGCAATGGAGTGCACACGCGGTGAATAGACTTCTGCAATTACATTATACACATCAGGAGAGGAGATGAGAGGAGAGGCTTAGATAGAGTCAGGAAGACAGGGGGAAAGAGATGGAAATGAGAGAGGAAAACAGCAGAGATGAGAGGACGACGGGGAGAGAGAGGGGGATGAAAGAGGACAGGAATATGACAGAACAAGAATGAAGGAGCAAAAAAAAAAAGATGAGAGCAAGAAGAGAGAGCAATTATCTCAGGCAGATATGAAGAGATGGCGAGTGAATTTTCAATCTTTTGGTTTTGAGAGAGAAGACAGACGAAGGGCAAAGTGAGATGGATGGACGGAGAGGGAGGGAAAGAGATCAATGTTGGAGGGAGTGGTAAAAAACGGCAGAGATGGAGGGACGGTGGAGGGAAAACAGGGAGTAGGAGGAGGAGGAGAATGTGGATATTGATTAAATGATGAAATATAGCTGTTTCAGGTGGCTGTACGAGCACACACACACACACACACACACACACACGTGCACACACACACGTACACAGACACGCACACACACACACGTGCACACACACACACACACACACACACACACACACACACACACACACACACACACACCATCCTTGCATGTCCTTGCCTGTCCTTCAATTTTCAGGCTGGTTTGTTCAAATTATTTATTTATACCCATTCATAATTATTTTAACGTTTCTGGATGTTTCTGGCCACTTTTCTGCTCCATGTTTGTTTAATATGAAGCCACATTTGCGACTCAGAAGCTTCTACTCGGCTGAAATCTGATAAAATCTAATATTATAGTATAATAACAATATATATTATCACCATCGAAAAACAACTAGATTTTACTCATCGCTCCACCCCCAGAGCCTCTTAAAAAGAGGACATTATACTATAAAAGAGCTTTGTTACTCTTTAACCCATATCAAAATACCCCACTTGTGCTGATTCAGGATTTATTTTAAATTAATATCAACAAATTTTAGTATGAATGAATAAAACAATGTTACAAAAATGCAATTAAAGTGTGTATTTTGGTTTTCTGAGGCAGCAAACAAGTCAGAAATGTAGAAACAGTGTTGACAGTACAACGTTAATCATCACCAAAGTGAGTAGAAATCATCCTCTGGGGAACGTGAATGTGTCAACTAAATATCAAGGCAATCAAACAGTAGCTGATGTATTACTGACAGACATGATTTGTCTGTTTCATGACGTCAACAACTCTTATCTAGGAAAAAGCTCCGGCACTGGGGAGAGGTGGGCCAACCTTTCCACAATGGCAGCATTTTTAACTCACTAATCCTGCTTTAAAAACAACAGTAGAATTAACAAGTTAATTAAATCTGAGAGGCGAGGAACAGCCAGGGTGTGTTTACAGAGGATTTCCCTCATCTGTCTGTCCTTCTTCCTCCCTCTGAAACTCAGAAAAACACTCACACACCCAGTGGTTTGATCTCTCCACACAATGCTCTGTTCATTTATCACACTGCACTACGAGGCAGACAAAAGCTTCCTCCAAGCATACAGCTCTTGTCAAATCAAACCGTGTTACTCTGCAGCCCCTTGCAACACTACAAAGACTGCATCTCCACCAGCGACAGACACAACTACAGGCCTCGTGACAGTCGTTGTTTACATCGTTTCTCCAGGGATAAGGTAGTCTGTGACGTACGGCTCGGCCCGGACAGCCGACTGTAAATCACAGTAAAGTAACAGTTTGCTGATAGCCTCAGACAGCCTAATCTGGCTAATGGCTCCCCACCACTCTCTGTGATGGATGGATGGATGTAAGTGTGTGTGTGTGCGCGCCTCAGTTACAGTAACAACCTGTGCATGCTGATTAAGATACAGTAAAACATGGGCGGATTATGAAACAGTGGGCGCCTGAGCACAGACCTGTAAAAGCCCCCCCAGTCCTCCACTGGAAGAACAGACACACCAAAGGATTTGAGTCAAAATGGTTGCCTTGTCTCTTTGTGGCTGGTTTGTCTCTTTGTAGTATTTTAGCAGTATTTTATGTCTCTTTGTAGCCATAGTGTCTCTGTTTCTTGTCGTTATGTCTCTTTCAGTCATCTTATCTCTCGTCCTTTCACCCCATCCCCATTCACACCTAGTATTAAAATACTATCTGTATATGGGCACGTTATCTGGGAAGTATACACTCAGATCTTGCCGTCACACTGACGCCTGGTGCTTTTAATGTGCTCTCGGTATTATAGATCAAGATCGGATCTCAGAAAAATAGCTGGGAGTCGAGGAGTGCGGGCGAACTGGAGAGAGTGATCATCTTCATTTCAACTTTGCCATCCATTCATTCATGGGGAGCAGACTTTGCCACATTGAGCAGCGTCCTGAATGCAGGCGAGCAAACATCTGTAAACATTTCTGACAGCCAGTGAAGAAAAACGTCTCCACGTCTCTCTGTGAGAGCCGATTGTTGGGAAACTGCGCCTTACTGACAGGTGGTTGGCTCTGAAAAGAAGCCTTGTGTCACCCAGCTTCCAGTAAAAAGCATATTTTATTTGCATCCTGTCATTGTGTCTCTTTCTGCTCATTTGCATCTCTTTTGAGTTGTTTTAAGTTGCTCCATGGTGTTTTTTCATCTCTTTGCAGTCATTCTTTTTGTGGTCATTTGATTGACTTGCCAATAAAAAATTTTAACAGTCACTTCAAACAGATCTGCCTCATGGGCTCCCAACGCCGTGGGCCTCTGGGCCAATGCCAGGTCCACCTGATCAGTAGTCCATCAGTATTGACTACATAGAGGCAAGACATGACATGATAGATGTTCTATCTTTTTTTATTCTTGTGCAACTTTCTGTGAACCAACTGAATGACCAAATTATGCAACAACAATTTTGAGCTGGACCCAAATGTCAGCAATTAGTTGAGAATTTTAATTTGGCCTCAGTTGGTGAAGTTAAGTCATCTCCCATAAGAGCCCATCAAAGTGAGTTCTGCTGGATTCCTGAGCGGCAACACGGCAGCGATGCTCTGACAGACTGAAATAACCCAGGTAGGCAAAGTCATAAAAAAGGAGACACGGGGATCACTCAAACTGTTGTAGGGGAAAATCAGAACAAGCAAACAGAATAAATAACGACAATAAACAACGAGCAGAGCAGTGATTCGAAGCAGAGCAGAGCAGAAGGAGAGAGACTTCCCTGCATGAATAAAGAAGTACTTTGCCCTGCTCCGTTTTAATCTACACCTCCTGGGGTTGCAGTTGGTGCATTTTTGACCCCCGATGTGCTGCAAACGTTCAGCTTCCTACTGTGAGCTCCTTTATGAATCTGAAAATGAGCAGCTTTTCATCTAATTCCAACATTTTTCATTGTGGAGCGGTCTGATGCAACACAGAGAAAAAACAACCCAGAGTTCAAACAGTTCTGACGAAAATCTGTTGTTGTGAGCACAGAGATTCGTTGTTGACCTTGGTAGGTCCACTTTGCTATTCCCAGAGCATTTGACCAGACCCCATGGACTTCCACAGGAGTCGTAGCGTCACTGAAGTACAGGACTTCGGCCAAGCGACAACAGGTGGTTGCACTGTATGGGGAGGAGATCATAGCCTGTGTGGCTTTAGACTAAGACGTCCATCAGGAACTACAACATGACCGGTTTAAATCCGGCTAAGTCTCCCTCCTTTATTTCCTGTCATCTCTCCACTGTTGCTATCCACTGAAGGCAGACACTGCCCTCAAAAATAATCAGTCAATCACACAAATCTGCCTCGAATTGTAAATGTTTAAATGTCTCTGCCAAGTTCTTGTTGGAAAAACAAAGTCTCCATGTTAAACTCAGAAATGATTGCCTCCTCAAATATGCAAAAAAATGTACATAAATCTGTCCGTCCTGCCTTTGGTAACGTTTAGTGGTGATTTATGTTTGAACAAATGCTGAATGCTGAACAAGAAAAGGTTCTTGTTGTTTTTCATGAATGAAAAATCCTCATTTAAACCTTCGGCAGAAAGCGGCAGGATGCAGCGTGGCTCATGAGCACCTGCGAAGAAGAGATGCTTGTGTCATGAGTGGAGAAGGTGGAGGCCATGTGGGGAAACATAATGGCACGCTTCGTTGGCTAAATCGATGCAAAGGCTCGTAAACACAGATTAGCCACCTCTTGGTAATCAGCCAAGGTGAAGCACGTTGATTTGGTTTCGCTTGCCAAGGGTTGCTTTGATTTTGCATAAAAGATAAAGAGAGCAGTGGTTCGGATGATTTAAGTGTCTGTGCGTTCCTGCTACAGCTAATTAAACAGGCCAAAGAGAGCCAGTGAGAGATTGCGTAGAAATCCAAGTCCTCTGATAGACATTCAATTAAGATTTTGACAGTTTTACAGCAGCTGTTTGTCTCATTGAAATATGTGGCGTAAACACGGCAGAGCAACCCCTCTGCTCACCTCAAATTAAACACACGAAGCGTTAATGTAAAGCTGTGCTGCTGTCATGTACTTGAAGCTCTGGCTAATGAAAAAATAGGCTCCATTTGCCCTCTTTTATAGATGCTCATATTTCCAAAGTGAACACCTTCGTGTTTTAATATGACGCATGAATTTATGAATTTTTTTGAGGGTTTTTAGCTCCTCAACATCCAGTTTTACCCTTAAAGAGGATTTTATTCCACACTGCCTGACTGCATCACATATTTATTCTGTGTTTTTCATCATTCTAAACAGATTCACCCAAAATCCAGCCTCACATTTCTGGTGTCTTTACAAACTTTGGGATCTCCAATAGAATTTAAAATAAAGTTATCTGGTTTTGAGTCGTGTTTGACTGCACAGCATGAGCTTGTTCCATGAATAAATGCAGGGAAGAAGACACAGATAAGAGATGTTTGCACTGAGAACATGGCAAACAACCATAATGTTGTTTGCCCAAGATACTGTATGAACACTCATATTCTCATGCTTATGCTTTATATTGAGAAAAGATTTTCCAAAATGTTGAAAACCAAGAACAAAAGTGTCTATACATGAAGAAACCTGCACTGTAAAGACTGAAAAGGTCTCCCAAAGTCTTTTAGAATATAAGGTAGACAACAATAAGCAATGACCACCACATTTGTGGAAAAAGAGCTTCTCTTCCCATTATATCGGTATTATAGCTTTTATATCCCTGGTGAAATCAGCCTTTCATGTATCAGCTCATATTTGTTCTTTCTCAACACAAGATTTACGACATATTTCATGATATTCTATATTCATAATGTAGTTTTGCATGTGTACTCATGTTTGATTCCGTCGGTTTCTTGAATTTGCCTTTAGAAATAAACATTTTTGTATTTGAAGCCATTAAATCACACAAATCACAACCTGGTGCAAAACCACCAGCAGTTTGCACTTGGAAAGTCATCCTGGACTTCACTTTGATGCAAGATCATTGCATCGACACCGAACATGAGACACCCTGAGTTAGAAATCAGATTAGGAAAGAGGGAGACTCACTCGCTCCGACCATCCCTGGTGTCTGCCAGCAGGCCAGCAGCAGCAGCAGCAGCCGGAGGTCCAGGTGAGGAGACGCGGTCATAACCTTCTCTGTCTCCGTGCGCACACACACACACACACACCTCTGGCTCTTCTGCCCTTCCTCTTCCCTCCCCTGAACTCTCCTGCGTTTTACTGGAAGTTTCCCCACAGGGTCACCACTGTTTCCACACCATCTCCATCCTCATCTGCCTCTCTCACTGCTTGCACTGCTTCCTCTCCTGCGTCGGTTTTTATTCCCAACTTGCACAAAGTAGGTCAGTAGGTATGCAGCTGCGAATTCAAATGTGCTGAATGAATGAGGAACGGCCACTTCTCGGTCCCCTTCAAACGCGCAGCATAATCCCGGAGAAGCAAACAGGTAGTTCGAACCCCCTCCGACACTTGTCGTCGGCTCTGCTCGTGTCCAGCGGGCTCAATTTTGCGTCAGATGCCAGCTGCTGGAGCTAAATGCGCCTTTTCTCCGCGGCAGGTGGAAGGTCGCAGGAGTTTCAGCACCGCGGACAGCGCTCCGGAGGCTCGGCTGTCATGTCAGCGAGGAAGAAGAGAAAAATCGGCGTTGCTTGGAGGATTTGCATGAATGAGAATGGGGAGAAGAAGACAATGGGGTGATATTTGAGGAGGAGGAGGCGCAGGAGCGCAAAGGTGGTTTGTATGCTCCGGCGGGCTGGATTAATCTGACAGATTATGGGAAGCCCGGTGGATGAGAAAATGTCTGTCTGCAGGAGCTTCGCTGGTAACTCCTCCAGCCACACACACACACACACACATAAACACAGGAGGCATGCACGGTGCCTCCTCCAGCACCGACACTGACGTTACAAACCCTGTCACTACACAGAAGCTGGAGGAGGAGGAGGAATGAAGGAGGGAGGAGGAGGAGGAGGAGGAGGAGGGTGCGCATTTCATCACTCTGAATTACCTACATGTCGTCAGTGATCAGCACTCTGAACTGTTGATTATGTAATCAGATTATAAAGACATGCCTCTACAGGATTAAAGTAATCCTATCATACATAATAAAGAAATGCTTCACAATGTCCCTAAAATTAATGTTCAGCTGTGACCTTGGAGGAAGTTGAGAAAAACAATTTCATTTAATTTGTCTGGGCCTAAAAATCTCCACTGGTGGATGAAGTATTCACGTCCTGTATTAAAGTATTATACCACACCGTAAAAATACCCTGTTATAAGTAGAAGCATGTAAGGAAAATGTACTTCAAGTAGGGAAAGTAAAAGTACTCAAAGCAGAAAAGTGTCCCCTGTGTGTTATAATATTATATCACTGGATTATTATTCATCATCATTCATGTAAAAGCAGGATTTTACAGCAGATAGTGATTATTTTCATTCATCTGCTGATTATTTTTTCCATTCATTGATTGATTGTTTGGGCTCGGGTTCATTGTGTTGCCATTTCTCGCTGTGTTTACAATTTTTACAAACCAAAGCGACACTTTCACAATTGTTGTGTCCAACAACAGTCCAAACCTCTAATTTATTAAAAATACATTCAAATTATTCATATCATTTAAAGGAAATCACAACTTTTTTCAACATCAAAAAGGACAAACAATTATCAAAGTAGTTACCAATTAATTTTCTGTGGACTAATCACTCTAACTCTGCATGTATGAACTGTTGGGTAGTTTATTTATAACAAAACATCACATTGTGTTTGCTCGCATGTTTTTTTTTTTTTTAAATCAGCAAAGTAATTATTAATTATTAACTAAAGCTGTCAGATAATTGCTGTGGAGTAAAACATTGGGTAAATGTACTTAAATTACATTGAATCTCTGTCCATTAAGGTTATGTTGAGGGAAACATCATTATTTGAGTTAAAATGAGTACGTTGTTGAGGCTTGGGAATCTTTGTTGTCATGGTTACGATGATAAACCCCTCTTTAAGGTTATGGGATGATTGTGGTCATGGTAACAAGAAACCAGTGCTGACTGTTAGTAGGAATAATAATAATAATAATGATGACAAATAATATTTAATGTTTGATCTCTTTAGTGGGAAGTAAACATGTACATTTACTCAAGTATTATATATCATTTAAGTATTTGTACTTTACTCATGTATTTCTATTGCATGTTACTTTATACTTCTACTCCACTACATTAAAAATGGTGCCTCCAGCAGTTTCCATAAAGTTTGGGGGGCTCACAAGAAACAGTTAAAAATAAGGGTCAAAAGTGGCTAAAACTTTATCGAAACCTGCAATAACTGATTTTTGACCACTATGGGGCAGCAGAAACAAGTTGTGAACACAACACTGATTTATCAACTCCTCTTATGTTGATAGGGCTCTTTTCAATCTAGTTTTGGTCTCCACCACCTCAAGAGGGGAATTTATGCCTTTTTAGCTGCTAAATACTCCACTATGCTAACCAGCGAGTCTCTAACTGTATCTGACTGCTGAGCAGGTAGAGTACAGTGGACAGCTCAAGCTTTTTCTCTGCTGCGAGAGTCAACTAAAAACAGTAAAGTTGCAACCGAACAGCAAAACTATGAGCTGAAATCTCTCACATTGTCATTTGATACAGTGCTATCATAAAAAAAGTGATAATAGCCACTTTAATATAGAAATCTCTTGAATTAAATTATATTCTTTACAAGGAGACATGGCTAATATGGCGATAACTTGACTATTTAAAACTGTTTCAATCTTCATAAGCGCATTATGAAAACGAATCGGATTACCTTGTCTTGAGATCAACAGAAGAGTAATATCCCCTCTCAAAATGTACATAAAACTCAAGAGTATCAATATAATTTTATGTTCGATCATTTTTATCTTGTTAATCACTTTACAACCCCCCAGGTTTATCTGGTGACTTCCTGAAGAGGTCCTGTCCCGCAGGGTGGAGACCACTGCCCACACTAACATAAAAGATAAAATGATAAAGAACGATGTTGTAAACTCTGTGCTGATGCCACCATAAATCCCTGCAGTACAACCATAACAGTGTCACTGAAATATTAGAAGGCTACAACTGTAATTGGAGAAAAAACAGCTATAAAATAAATAATCCCACATAGTAACATTACAACGTAGAGTTATAGATTTACACTCTGAAAGAAAACAGAAAATTCTCTCCTGCTCATTATATTTGATCTCATGTTATCTTGAAACTTTCAGTTGTGGCAAACATGCAGCTATAAAACAGGAGGTGAAGCATACTGACCTTGCTCTTAAAATCTACTCTATAAAAATGGCTCACAACCTTCTGCAAAGGCTTTTCTATGGTGGAAACTGGCATTTGTCCCAGATAAGGTGTCAAAATAAAACACCTTCTTAATAAAGTCCTTGTTTAAAGGCTGTGGGGCAGCAGTGACAGTTTTCACACATCATTAATCTTGGGCTGAAGCTTTCGATTTCTCTTCTGTTTTATTTTACCCATTTTTGGCAGTGCACTAGTTATTTCACTGCAAAGTCATACAGTTTGACATTTCTGACATTACATATTGATTCAAGATCAAAGGCAGTGGGAGTTTCTGCTCTTTGATTTTCTGGGATCAAATGGCACCGAAATTATTTAACGACCCTACAAGGTGCGAATATATATATATATATATATATATATCCTAAGTGTTACATAATAGAAATGTAGGTATTAAAAACTGCAAACCACACTGACATTTCCGATGATGGATGAATCTGACAAACTCAGACAAAAGACATTTTAGGTTTAACTCGTGCAGTTTTAGAATTAATAACCATATTGTTTGGGATTAATAATATAAGGAGCGGAAGTACTTTAGGCCTCTGCAACATGTGCAGCATATTTCTAATTAAAAGCTGTGTCCCAATTGCACACTAGTGTGACTAAGCAGGTTTAAAGAGTGCTCACACTGGTGAAGAATCTGAGGTGGCGCCTTGACACTGGTGAGGACGGCTGATACCTTTAACCTGAGTTGTTCTGCCTCTGAGTCCGCCAGTTTGTTGTTATGGATGGCGGACTCAGTGGCAGTGATGAGGTCTACCAACGGAATGTGTTCTGGTGTTACTGCAAAACTCAGTCCCTTGGCTAGGACATCATTCTTTGATTGGGTGAGGACTCTAATCGGACAGGTTCCTAACCCACTTGTCCTTTTTTGTTGTGCTGTGGTCTTTGTTCTTTCATATCAATTCTGCTGTTGTGTTATGGATGCTCTGTCGTGACTGTAGTGTTTGGATTTTCCGGATCTGACGTTCCTTAAGATGTTGTGACATCTGTGCAACTGGACTCTGTGACCCTTGACATCAAGAGCAAACTTAAAGACTTCTTCCAGGACATCACTGGGTAGAAGTGCTGCAAGTTGCTCCTACATCTGGTCTGTCCTAACTTTCAGGGAGTTGATAGTGAAGTGGGCCTGTCTTATCCTTTCGCTGAGCAGACTGGACTCTGTGACTCTCCACTGTAGAGCCAGTCGTAAACTGTTTGGGCTGGACTCCACAGTGAAGGGTCACAGAGTCCAGTCACCTTCGAACCTCACCATACAAGAAAGGAAGGCACTCGCATCACTTAAACAAGACCAGAACATCACCATCTTGCCGGCAGACAAGGGAAGATGCACAGTTGTTCTAAACACTACAGACTACAATGCAAAGGTGACTAACCTCCTCAGCGACACAGCCACATATGAGACCCTGAAGCGAGATCCTACAAGCACCTATACGAAGAAAGCAATTAACTGCCTTCAACAATTGGAGAAGGACCAAGCCACATATGAGACCCTGAAGCGAGATCCTACAAGCAATGTTGCTTACAACATACAAGGTCTTCACAAAAAAATTGAAGATGTGGCTTATCAACACCTACAGCTGCCAACACTAAAAGACAAGCCTGTTGTGATGTTTTGATGTTGTGATCAAATGTTATGTTGTGATGTCTTATTCTCTCTTAATTGTACAGTAAGTGTTTGAATATGTATCTTGTATTATATTGTATAGGTATTGTGTGCTCTGTGCTTTCTTAACAGTTTGTTATGTATATGTTATTTGTTACATTAGTGCCCTATCAAGTGTCTAACCATGTTTTTCTCTTGTAGATGTATTTTACTGCTTTTTTACATCATGGCCAGGGGACTACTGATGAAAACTAGCCTTCTGGCTAATTCTGGCTTTTTTAACCATGTGTAATCATGTGTTTTCTGAAATTGTATTGTCCCCTTTCAAATAAACTAAACTGAAACCTATAAGAAGAAAGCAATTAAATGCCTTCAACTTCTGCCTTCTAACTCATGTGCAGTTTAAGAATTAATAACCATATTGTTTGGGATTAATAATATAAGGAGATTAAGTACTTTAGACTAGTAAATTGCTTTCTTCTTATAGGTGCTTGTAGGATCTCACTTCAGGGTCTCATATGTGGCTGTGTCGCTGAGGAGGTTAGTCACCTTTGCATTGTAGTCTGTAGTGTTTAGAACAACTGTGCATCTTCCCTTGTCTGCCGGCAAGATGGTGATGTTCTGGTCTCGTTTAAGTGATGCGAGTGCCTTCCTTTCTAGTATGGTGAGGTTTGAAGGTGGTGCCTTGGCACTGGCAAGGACGGCTGATACCTTTAACCTGAGCTGTTCTGCCTCTGAATCCGCCATCCATAACAACAAATTGACGGACTCAGAGGCAGAACAACTCAGGTCATCATTAATTAAAAAAAGAATAAAAATCAGCAAATAAATTGTGATGTGTTATTATAAATTGAGCATCCTGGCAGTGTATAAACTAAAAACTGGTACATATTAGTTCACATGAGGGTACACAGTCTATACAGTTAGTATGTACCATATAGTACAGACTTGGTACAAATCAATATATGACTCTGCTGCCTCCTGGGGTTACTGAAGTGAGACTTTCTCAAGTACAGCTGTAATTGTTGCAGTGTTGCTTTGTACTAATTCCATACTGGGTACTATTTGTATGCAGGAAAGGTATTCTGACTAACTGTGTGGGCTGTATTTACAGTTAGTGTGCATTAGTTCATAACATACTGATGGATGTTAGTCAAAGAACATTACAGTCAACTAAACACACACACACAGCACTGTACTTGTTCTCAGATGTAATATATTAATATTTTGCTTCTCATAATCCTCCAGCTGTCTGAGTGCCACACATAATTTGTTGTGATTATTTGCAGCTGTGAGCAGCTCCTCCTGCACTGTGTCACCATCAACAGCGCGCTCAGAAATCAGCAGCTTTGTAGTTAAGCTTCAAGTTGAAGTCACTTTGGCGTGACTTTGACGGATTTCTTCTGTTGATCAGATCAGAGTCAACAAAAAAAATACAAAAACTTCCAAGCAGAGGGTGAATACTTTCACTCTAAGATATACACGTGTCATTATTGAAATAACCCAATAGTACAAAGGCAGGGGAGAAGCTTTATGACTTTGTTTGGGGACACAGATCTAAGAAAAAATCCTCACAAAGAACCAGTGTTCTCTGTTGTTGATAAGAGACAGTTCAGCAGCTCAGGACGCCTCCTGGATGCCTCCCAGTGGTGGATATTTTGATCAACTGGGACTGAAGACAAAAGCAGGGCAGATCAAGAACATGCTGGAGGGTTTAAATATCCCGTCTGGTCTGGGAACGCCTCGGGATCCCCCTGCAAGAGATGAATCATCCGCTGGAGAAAGGGACTTTTCTGCTCCACAAAGGCAGAGAGCTGCAGGAGTTTAAAGTTTTCAGGCTGGCCGGAAAACTGCACCAAAGGTACAAAGGTAGTTACTTCTTCATCTTGTGCCTTTTGAGGCCGATTATTTGCTAGTTACTGGTGGCGGACAAAGTACTAAGATCCTTTACTTAAGCAAAATTACTAATATCACTGTTACAACCCTGGCTCACAGGTTGCAACAAGTGAGAGAGTTCACACAAAAATTCCAGAAAAGATATTTATTTCCACCAAGTAATTTAACAGAAATAGGCCCATTCCAAACAACAAAGGGCTCTGGCCATGTGGCCAGCCAGCAATTCAGCTCAGACAGAGAGAGAGAGAGCGAGAGAGAGAACAGACGTCCTTTTATATGCCTGGACCACACCTACAGTTGTGGGCCAGGCAAGTCAACGCCCACTTCTCCAGAGTCCGGCTGGAGAACAGGGAAGGACACATCACAAGGCCGTCACACCCCCTCCCATAAAATGTTCCCTGCCAAAAAATCCAGGGTTAAGCCAACCTCCGTTGGCCCTTTTTGTTTTAAAAAAAACAAAAAAGTTTAACGTCAACCCAGTGCAGCAGCCACAAGGTAGAACATCCTCTCCCCTGGCTAACTACCTGACCAGGAATCTAACTGTCTGTCTCAACCCTAGTCTTCGTGCACCGGTGTCGGTGGGAAACTTATACACAGAGCCCAATGACTCGGCCAGGCAACCATGCAGAATGGCGACCTACCTCGACGGTCATGGAGGTGTACCCAAAGCAAAATGCTGTGGCCGTACTAATGCACAAAAACAACAAACTAAAGCAATAAACAACGAGTCCACGAATAGACTTCGTTCTAATACCTATCGGGAAAGTAGTTCCACTGGTTAGGCTGTCTTATACACCAGATCAAGGCAAACAACAAAAAAACTGGCAGGTTAACAACAAGCCTCCACACGGGCAGTCTCCTTTAACTTTTGTGTGACTCCCTCCAAAACCACACTGCAAGTAAAAGTACTGCATTCAAAACCTAACTGAAGTAAAAGTATGTAAGTTATTATGCAGTAAAATGCTCCCTGTTATATGCTCCTGTTATATCTCATGTTTCTGAATTAATATTACAGCTGCATTAATGTGGATGTTCCAATTCCTGCTGTACATGTTTAAAGTTGTGCCACTTTGCATACTGTTGGGTAGTTTAATCTGCAGCAAAGCATCATGGTCTATAAGATCATATGTTTGTGACGTTGCTATCCTGTGAGAAATGTGTATCTTTAAAAAGTTTTAACTTTTAAGGAGAAAAACAGCCTGTTTTCAGCTTTGTGGTGATGAATTTTCCAGCTATCAAGTACTTCAATTATTACTAATTATCATTGAATAGTAGGAACATGTTCTAGATGCATAGGAGCACTTCAATATACCAGATATATATCAGAAAAAATAACATAATCACCAAATCTGGAGATGCAGATTCACAGTAACTAGTATCTAGTATCTGTCAACTGATGTAGTGAAGTTGAAGTATAAAGTTGCCTGAAATGGAAATACTCAAATAAAATAAAAGTACCTCTAATTTGTACTTAACTACAGTATTTATTTTTATCATTTAGAGCACAAATTGATGAACCCCAGTTTAATGGCTATTAACATGCACTAACTTGCCAACAAACCAAAGGATTTCCAGCTTGGAAGTTACACATCGTAGCCATGTTACAGCTGTAGCTGCTTTATTGTTAAAGTTCCACTTTACTGCAAGCTTCATGAGCTCTTCCTCTCTCTCTCCGCTCCCAGGAGGCAAAAATCATGTGTTGCTCCCATGTTTATGGCACTATGCTAATGTCTATCTGCTGTGTGAGTGTGTGATGCTCTGAGAGAAAGCAGAATGAAAGCGCCCTGGAGTCACGATGCACCATAAAAGGATTAAGGTTCCCTCTGCTTTGAAAAACACAATGCGGGATGAATTATGACAGGAACTTTCATGACTAATTTCCCGTTTTTGGTTTTTGGTTTTTGAGTTTGAAGACATTTCTGAGAATTATTTTGCTCCTGACTCAAAGTTCTCACTGACATCTGCAGCTCGAATTCTAAGATCTAATCTTTTAACTGATACTACTTCCTGATACTGGCTTAAAGATGATCATCACAAGATTCGTCATGAGGGATTTGCTGATTTATGCTGAGTTTAGTCTGATAATTGCAATGATAGTAAAATATTTCATGACCGTAACTGATCATTTACAAGTTTCATTATCTTGAAACGTGACACAGCATTAATTTACCGTCCCACTAAAGTGTCACAGCTCACATCCTGATGAAGGCTGAGCCATGGTGACTGAAGATTAATCCTGTTTACTTCTGTGTACCAACTCTCTCCACCAAGGGGAGCTAGCAGCCTGCACAACACCATTTGTCCCTTGGCAATGCCAAGATTATGAGTCAACCAACTTCAGATCACGTCTTCCTCCAGCAGAGCGCACACATCCAGTGCAGAAACGAGGCCAGACCACATCACCGTGCAGATATACAGTACGATCTGTCCGTGCACTTGTCAACCTTATTACGCTGTAAAACACACATTCAGGGACTGTACCGCTTGAGTGGTGCTAACTGCACGCAGCTGAAGTTTAATATTTCATCAACAAGGAAGCAGTGGGATGCACTAATTACAACAGTAGCACAAGCATTTATCACACCAGATGATACCGAATGAAATAACTCACAAAATGTCATTAATTCATGGGATAAATCTACTGACATGTGTTAGACCCCAGACTATGTTATGACCAGGCTGACCAGACGTTGAGGTATTTCAGAGAATATATGAAAACTTTGGCTTGCAAATGGCTTTAGAAAAGTCAGGGGATCACTAGCATCACTAGGATTCATCCTCTGAGCGACATGACACATGAATGCATCACTATTTATAATCCAAATAATGATGCATTCATGTGTCACTCTGTCCAATAGTTTCACTCCAAACCACACATGTCAACCTCAGGTGGCACAAGAGGGAAAGTCAGAGCATCACCAGAGTCACCAGGATTCATCCTCTGGGGACCATTAACACAAAAAAAATTACAATGCAAGATATTAATCAAATGGACCAAAATGATTCACCATCTGTCATTAGCACGCAAGCAACCTGTATATTAATATGAATTATGAGTGTTCACATTTGGTCCTGAATTATTCCCTGAACCATGTTTATTTAACAAACTTTATTAACCATTCAGAACTGTACTGTTAAAAAAAACAAATTAATGAAAATATATCCCCATTAAAAAATCACTGAGCTGCAGGGTGTAATTCCAATTTTCCACAGCTGAGTGGTTTGTTCTACCTTACAGAGATCTGGATGCAAATAATAACACATAATGACAATGATGGAAAGAATTACAAATCACAAACACTCCCTGCTGGGGCTGGACAGCTCCATTTATAATGTTTTACTTCAAAGACTGTCCTGACATGACTTTCTTGATTTGTCTCATGTTTTTATATCTTTAATGTATTCGAATTACGTCACTCATTCAGATTTTTTCCTCCATTTTACACATTTCTGCAGCCACGAAAACCGCTAAATCTTTACTTGAGGGGGAGGACAAATGTTTGAAACTACAAGGCCTAATTAGGGGTTTTTTTTCTAATTCTTTGCTAATGATGAAAGCCAGCCATGCATGGGCTAAGTGAGCAGCTCCACATATGGTGCAGCAGCCATGAGGAATGTCAGTTTTAGTGAGCAGCAAATCCACGTCCATCCTGCAGGACACACTAGGCTTTTACATAATCCTGGTGAATGAAAATAAAAAAAAAAAAAGAGATGGTAGTTTGACGCATGACAACAGGAAGAGACATTAATAACTTAAAAATCAGACCCTGTCCAGAGTTTAGATAAAAACAAATATTACATGGAACAGCGTGTTATTATGTCATGCAGACATGCGCATGGCGTGGCTCTGATTTCCATCTGCTTTCTTTTGATTCAAAACACATTTTAGACATTTTATTTTCTTGCATTGTTTTCTTTTTCATCATTAATTTGCAGTTGGCCATTTACATAGTTGTGTAGGTGACACAACTACTGGGTTTGGTTCTTTATTTAGACTGATGAAGTAGAGAGAGGTGTTTGAGTTCACTACAGTCTACAACCTCTCCTGACTCTGCTCCTGCTTTTTTATTTTTTTATACTATGCAAAGAGTCCTTAGGTTTCTTGAAAGGCTCAATATAAATCCAAGCTATTATTATTGATCTGATATTCCTCCATTTGTCTGTGATTTCATGTGCATATGTATTTCTCGGTGTGGCTTCTGCTATGTATTTTTGGCATTTAAGATTAACCGCTCCAGTTTACAGGTTCTATTTCTAATGTTACTGCTTGGGTTTGGTGTTTTGTAGACGCATGAATGATGCAAAACCACAGAGAGAATAAAACAACCAGAGAGAGAAGAAGAACTTTCATTGAAGTGAATGGGGCACCATGTTGGAATACCCATTTATATGAATATTCCCAGATCTGTTGTTACTGTTAGACTTGAATCCAAGACTTTCTAAGAACAATTCTGATTTTAAAAAACCTTAAATCTGCCTCATCATTCCACTAAATCCCCTTTGAACACATGTGATCACTGAAAAAGAGCTTCATTTTATGTTTCAGACATTTAACCTTACCTTAACCCTTTTACCATCTAACCCACAGACTCCTTCACTGTTCCATACTTGTGAGCACACTTGGTCCTCCCAAGTAAAGAATAACCACACAGGACCTTTGCATACACTATAGAGACACTCCAACACACACCCACATGCAAACAGCAACACTTCCAGTATATTCAGGGCATCAAGGCTTCAGTCCTACTGACACCCAGGGGAACTTGTGTCCTTTGTCAAAGCAACTGGTTCTGCCACACTGGCAGCTTCAGCTAGGAGGCAGCCGGGGCAGTTTCTGTGTGTGTATGTGAGAGTGTGTGTAGAAGAGAGAGTATGAAAGAGAAATCACTGTGTATGTGTGTGTTCTGTGTGATCATTATGCGCTGTGGGTGGCCAAGCTGCAGCAACACGGTCATCTACATAAGATCCAAAAGGCAAAAGTACTTACAGTCACAGGCAAACCGCTTGATTGACAGGCGGTCTCTAGCTACAGCGCAGCTTCGAGTGCTTAGCAACAAGGACGGAGACAAGATGTATCAGCACTTAATCTGTCATCCTGAAAAAGGCGTCTTTTCCCAGCAGGAACTGCAGCCAAAAAATGATTGCTTTATCTTGGAAACTTCCACAATCAATTACAAAAACCCAGTGGGTTCACACTTTTCTTGACATTATTAATTTGGAGCTGGAGAGTGATGAAAAATCTGACACCAGTCTCAGTCTTTAAAGTTATCTTTTCTTATTATGATTAAATTGATGAAATTTTCATCCTCCATATCCTTCAGACTCCAAGAGATCCTTGTTTTAGTTTGTGGGAGAGGATTTGGAGGATGGGAGTCACTACTGGGCAATTATTGTTGTATTCTGTCTTTTTGTTTGTCTCTTTTTATGTTGTACTTCCAATATCTTCAAAAAAAAGTCTTCAAAACATCTATTTGTGGCAAAACCAAGATAGCTTATGCCTCTTCCAGTTAATCATTATTCCCTTTGCTGCAAAACTCAAACAGTGTTGGTAGATAATGAACACAGTTTCACAGTGGTGTGAAATAACATATAAAAATAGCTGGAAATGCAACAAAAGACTTCAAAATGAACTATTACCTGATGCTCAGTCTCACAAAATACAATTTGTAGAGATGCATGTAATATTAGAGACATGCTGACTATGGCTGACAGCAAACAGCTTCCGTTCATGAATAACTCAAATCTTAATGAATCTATTCACATCTAATTATATTGAGTCCATGGAAAAATGGGGTAAATGACAGGTTATTTGATGAAACACTACCAAAAGAAACAAAAATCCAACTACATACATACAACTCATAATTAACTTTTTCTAATCTGGCAACACTATTGGCAGTTCAGTGCCCTCAAAAACAAATATGACAATTAGGCCATATTAGCCATGTTAACGTCCCTATGAGAGTGCATCGGCACAGCGGTGCTGTGAATTAAATGCTAATGTAATCATGCTAATAAGCTCACAAGCTCACTGTTAACATGTTGATGTCCAGCATGCTGATTTTTGCTAATTACACTAAACATAAAGTACAGCTGAAACTGATGGGTAGGTATTTGGCCATAAACCGAACTATTGGACAATGTTATGATATGACCTGATGATGGCGCTAAACTAAAAGTCAAATGATGACCAACGTTGTTATAATCCATCCTCAGGGGAAGATGAATGTGTGTGCAAAATCTTATGACAATCCATTGAATCATTTTTTTTTTAGAAATTTCACTAAAAACCACAAGCCAGAAGATCACCAAAGTCACTACCAATCATCCCCAGGGGACTATGAATGTTTCTATAAAATTTCACAGTTATTTCACAGTTAGCAGATATTTCAGTCTGGAACAAGGTGGTGGGATGAGTCACAACACTTCTTAATACAAAACTATTTTCCGATCTGCTACGTTTTGCTGTTCATGTTCCCTGGTAACAAAAGATGAGTAAAAACTAAAAATATTTGTATCATTTAATTATTCATACCTGATAAACTGTATGTCTCCCATATGAATTTACAGTGTATCTGCAGCTTTTAAATATTCAATAAATGCAGTCTGGCTGTTTCAGTCGACTCTACTTCTACTTGAGGCCCCTGAGGTTGTCTCGAGTGTTTGTGTGTTACGGGCCCTCTAACTTTGCTAGCGTCAAAAACTGTCCTTCTGAGGTTCAGTGATGTTCCTCCATGTGTGTGCGAGCGTGTCTCGTCTCCAGCCTCTGGCATGGTCAGGTCCAATTTCTATCACTGCACTCTTTGGATGGGCTGAGAAAATGGTTTGCTCTGCCACTGCAATGCACCAGTCATCCATTTGTTCATCTATCTATCCACTTAGGAGTTCATGTATCTTCCCATTCATTTGTTTATTCATCCATCTGTCCATTGATTTATCCATCATCCAACCATCATCAGTCCTGTGCGTTGTAAATCATCTCCATCCCAGATGTGTATTCTTGTCCTGCCTGCCCTGCAGTTACCATACCCATAATCCCCTGGCTCATATCACTATAGTTCAGCACATGGTTGCCCTGCTCATCATCCCCATCTGATTTCACAGCTGTATGTGCCCGGCATCTTAACATGTCAGATCTCATCGCATGGTACGAGTCTAAATCCTATCGGGATTGTTCCAGGGGAGCCCACGTGTCAATGTATTGTGTTGATTAAAATAGATTCCCGTTGTACAATATTGTTATTACTCAATACCAATGTTGTGTCCTGCATTACCACCAAGGCAATCCTTGGATTGAAGCACACACCCTGCGAAGCACCATGGTGTGTTTAGGTACAGGAAACATTAATCAACAAAACCTGGTGTTATTAAAGGTGAACAAATCAACTGGGTAAATTATAAACTGGGGTTGCGAGATTTTGTATAATATATAAAGAAAAGTCTGGAGAATGGTGTAATCAAGGACGGGGGCAGGTTAGAAGAACCTCAAATCTACCTTTATACTTCAGGTAAGAGATTAGTTTCCCTCTTTCAATTATAAAACAACTGTCCTGTAATATGGGTGCATGTCACAATTTGAGTGACAGTAAAAAAGAAAGGGTAAAAACCCAATTTTTTAAAGCTAATCATGGCTAAAAGGTACACGAAGCTGCATTCATGGGTGTTAGTTAGCAATGAGTTTGGGACTACAAGTGCCATTACACTTCATGCACATTATACAAGTGGTATTGATATGAGAAATACTGCTCAATGGATGTTTACAGCCAAAATATAACAACAAAGACCCACTTTCTAAAGCTTCTTTGAGGTCAGAGGTACCAGTAGCAGGCCAAACACAACTCCATTTTTAGCAAAGCAGGATCAGTCGTTAAAACAGGAACGGGTTTGTTTTTGTCAGAATAAGTCTGCCATCACTAGGGTTTGTTTTGATAGAATATGTAGTCTGTAAAGGCAATACACTTAGATGATAAGAAAACATTAGGATCAACAGAAGGGATGAGGATTTAGTGAGCTGTCAAATGTTGGAAATAAAACACAGGGATTGTCTTTTAGTGTTTGAGATCAACTTTTAAAAACAAGGCAAATTGTACGCATTGCATTCTACCTTTTGTAAAAACTCCTTTTGTAACTGCATTTTCTCCACTGTGATTCGGGTTTGTCTTTAGTTTTCCTTATTAAAACAAAATCTAAGTGTCTGTTACAAACAATTCACCAAATCACTGCAGGAAGAGACCAAACGACAGAAGTAGACAAAGCAATCTTCGCTTCCTAAATGATCTCCCATAACTTTTAACCCATTTTCTGCTATGATAATGTTCAATGTCCGTACAGAACATCAAAGTTTAAATTGCATTAAGACAGCATATTGGATTAACATGGGAAATAAAGCATCAGTCCATGACTCAGTGTTGTCTGTGCTTTCTTTGGTCGTCCTGCAAAAACAAACTTCCTCACAAATAAGTGTTATAGTACCTTGTATCCTGCAACTACATGGTACAGTATCTTGTCTTTTTTGTACACTATCAAAGCAAGAACACAGTGTTTGAGCCCAGAGGAGTCAGACAAAGATCCTCACCAAACAGAAGTCTATTCATCATTGGTTTTTGCTAGGAGGCAACGTGTACCCATTACTGACTGCATTGACCACATCAGTGGAGAAGGTCAGGCGATATTTTCCATTAGGAACATGGAGTTGCTTTGTGTGGAGCAGCTTTAGAGTTATGGGCGAAGGCTTTTAGAGGATGCTGAACACTTATGGGAGGTTTATTGTTCCCACAACACAGGAGTGCTCTGGTTATGGCTATCGGGGATAAACTCTCAACATAAAAAAGATGGTTAGACATTATCAAATGGAAAAAAGGGTTCATGAGGGCTTCTATATTTCTTTTTAGATTACATTCATTCATGTTTAAGTACAGCTTCCTTTCTGTGTGCTTATTACCTTTTACATTCTGCTATTACACCAGTGTCCTCCATCATAGAAATACTAAGAATATCAGAATATTCTTCCCTGCAGAATCTTATGGCTTTTAATGTGTTTTGAAAAATCTTCATAGATAGCAGAGGTCAGGCATTTTCAGATACTCTAATGATTTAGATCAAAAAATAGAAGTTCATTGGTGGTTTGCGAGTTTTTCAAAGATCTAAAATATACCTTAAGGGTTCTTACAGCAAACACTTATGATAATGGATATTTAAAGCACCATAAGGCATCTATAAGTCTTTTAACCATGCTTGTGGCTTGGCTCTATGGATGCCAAAAAAGGTCTGTCTGTTTGCCAGCCAGTCCTCAGTCTCAATCCAGAATGAAATATCTCAACATCTATTGGAGGGATTGCCATGACACGATGTGCAATCTGCTCATCCCCTAAAATGTCTCTGATGCCATTTGTTATAAGCGTCTATTGAGTTTTGCTGTTAGTTGCTGAATGAAATTTTAAAAAAGGAGAGAGTCAATAGAGAATAACCTCCAAATAAATACAAGCAACTTACAGATTTAAGCAGCGAGGCAGCAGGAACAACTTTACTGAAGATTCAAGATTAAACTTTCTTACATTTTCAACAAAAGATAAACTTGAGGGCTGTCTTATCTTGTCCCTTTTATTTCTCTGCCTGCTCCTCCTAATCATTTATTTCATTACTTATCTGTTCAATATGGAATTACAGAAGAGAGCGTCCAAACCATTGGTTGTGAAGTTCAGAAATATCAATGTAGATTTCAAAACTATAGTTTTATGTGAGGATTCACCCAATAAAGGCAATTTATATGAATTGTTTTTGGACAACAGCCAGCCACCAAGCTGGCATTCTGTTCCCTGACGGTCAGCGCTACATGCTGTGGGTTACTCATGGAAAATCATATTGATTACAGAGGAAAGTCTGGCCAAAATAGCTCAAAGCCAATATGACCCGTCTCTCCCTCACACACACAATTTCATCACACGGTGTTTCTGAAACATTTCCCTATCTTTTAGTTAAAATCGTAGTGTTTCTTCTTAAGTTACATGTATGAAACAACATATTTGTGTAAAATGAACCACTGGTCAATATTCTGATATGAAATGGCATCTCTAAACATTTTCAAAGTCTTTTTTCCTGTGGAATAAACCTGTATAATGTCATAAAATTTCAGAATTTTTTCATACACTTTCATATTTTCTTTTCACACTACATGGCTACGAATGGGGTCAACTCAGCCCCCTTTTGTCAACACTCTCCTGTGTCCATCAACAATCAGTTGGATTGACTATTACTAGGATCTCCCTCACTCTCTCCTTCACGCCCTTCTGCCTCCATTAGGACCCTGGCACCCTGATAGGACACATGGGTGATTATGAGGCCAAACTCTGGCAGAGGAGGGGTGTTAATGGGGGGTCTGTGCATGCTGGTCCAGCCTGGGTTCATCACCTTGCTGGAGGCCATGGGCGGGGAGGGTTAGTCAACTTATAGGGCCCTGGGACCTGCCCCAGCCCTTAGTGTGCCCATAATCTGCCACCTTGGTCTTAAACTCCCAGACTGCACCTCCTTTCTCCTGATCAGGAGCTTCCCCACATCTTAACCGGTAAGCAGTTTAACCTTTGACCTAAAGAAGTGTTTCATTAAAAAGACCTGACGGAGAATGTTTGACCACTGCCATCAAGTAACATTTATTTTTAGGTTTTAAGCTGATATAGGGATCTCCAGCTAACAAATGCTGTTGATTTATTCAGTAGAGAATTATTTATGATTTCAGTTTTTCATTTAGATGGCTTATTATAGCCCCTAAGCCATTAATACTGCTCCATCAAGCAACTTTTGACAGATTATGTGTAATTTCTCAAAGACTGAGGACAGAGAGCACTTTGCACTAATGAGGATTAGACTTCACTCAATTATACAAGAACATTATGTAAACTAGATTTTTTCCAGAGCTGCCACCAGTCTTGGTTTTGAGGTTCGAAGGTGAGCCAACATTGTTGTTCAAATATAAAACAGATTTCCTCTGACGTGGCACTCTATTTTACTCACACTCTTCCTTTTATGATTCAATGTGGAGCAAATTTAATGCTCTATTTGCAGTTTATCCCATGGGCCATTTTACAGTCAGGTCGGTAGGTAAAGGCATGGTTACCATTTTGTGCTGTATAGGCACAAGAATTAAAAGCACATGCATATTGGGAAACTCATTTCAGAGCTTTCATTTTGTTTGATATGAGCCTAAAATGGGATTTTGCATGGAGAGCATCTGCACTAAATAAAAACAATTGACCATGAGGTGAAACACATTCTTCATTGTCTGCATTGTTCCTAATCCAGACAGCAAAACCCCACTGTTTGTTTTCCCTGGCAGCTCCCTTAAACGTTCTGCTGCTGCTGCCGTCCAACCCTAATAATGTCAGATTAAGCCCTGCACATAACTGTCCATCTGACATGAAGGCTGGATTTGTGCTGGATTGGAAAATCTGGATGGGATGCCTCCAAAGCCCTGTAATTCTGCACATAGACACTTGCAGATAGATGCACACACACCCACACACAGAAGCAGATTAAAAAGCAGGAGGAACAGGGAGGCTGGAGAGGATATGCATGTCACGGTTGTGTGTTTGTGCACTGTTGGGGTTGTGTGCATGTCTAAGTTTGTGTGTGTGTGTTCGGTTTGACCTCTACTTCTTTGGTTACATCAAGCCCAAAAAGTTCCTCAACTGTCCTGAGTGAGGCTGCACATAACAGCGCACTTTGGCAGGCGTATCTCAGAGTGTTTTGAATCCAAGAAAGGCTTTATTGGAACACGTAGCCGGGATATTTTTGTGTCTATTGTTATCAACAATGACAAGGACGATAGCTTAGTAGATTTCAGGGGTGCTCGACCCTCCCCTGGGATAAACAAGCACCCTGGAGGCTACAATTCTGATTCAGACCACCTCATCCCCAGACATGCCCCCACGATGCCCGCGTGCCTCACTGGGCATGCCCCCGTTTTGTTGCATCTGAGGGAAGGGGGGCGACTGACATGGCGGTGGGTGATGGTCACCCAGATTACACCTCATCATACGGCCTATTTACACTTGACAACTAACAGTAAGGCAAACAGAGAATCGCACCGCAGCAACAAAAGCTGTGCTCACTGAGGACGCCAGTTGGGTTCGTTTCATCATATAATTTCGAGAATTGTCACGTGTTCCTCTGGTTGCTCATGTGACCCGGTGGTACGGACCAATAGGGTGGCGGAGTTTGTCCTGGGCAGAGCAAAAGGAAGAGGGGAAAAAAATCATTTTCCCTTTGCGATTTTTAATCTTGCAACGCCGAAAGTGGTCGTCATCTACTGTATCCTGCGCTACATAAAGGTAAACTCTCTTTTCATGGCTCTTTTGAACAATTGTTTAGTAAATCCTATTGCCATTGCATTTTTCATATAATGTTAGTAGTCAAATGCATCATTTATTTTGTCAATTTTAAGAAAATTATTTAAGTCATGAACATGGTTTCTGGACTTCCAAAAGCATCAAACTGTTGAAAACTTACATGAAATGCAGGTCCACACTGAGTTGGGTGATGTCGTTCAATAATTAATTAACTTGATAACTTACCCACAGTCAAGAAAAATCATTACTCTAATAATGAGCTGTGGCACATTACGACTTATTGATTCGTTATCTAATCTGGTTATTTGAAGTAGATCAAGCTAACATTTTCAGAAGTTACCCTCAGTGTGTCTAAATAAGGCGACTGCATGCGGTGTGGAAATATTTTGGTTTTCCCCAGAGAATAGTCAATTTTACGGTCAGTCGATTTTGCTTTCGGGTGTCTCTTTTGATTATCATTGTGTGGGTGTTCATTGTCTTGGCTCGGATTCAGACATGAGCAATTTTATTACTTAAGAATGAGGAACATGAACCAAATGAATGATAACTGGAAGAACGGTTGTTTGTCCACTGCAAACTATGAAGCTGGACCGACCTTTTTTACTGTAAGACTGATAACGTGATGGTCAGAGGAACTGATACATCAGTTCCCCTCCAGGATCATTATTCCAATTATCATCACACTGATATTTGCGCTGCTGATGGCCTTTTTCCCAGCTAGTCATAGAGCAAAAATGTCATTCGTCATTACCTCAAAAGCTAAGCTCAGTACTCGACTTGAAATTCGCCGATGAATAACTCCTTTGTTTGGGTAAAAAGCTTGTCGTTTGGCCGAGACATCAACAGTGAAAGTCTGCTGTGCTCACAAATGTATGGAAGTGACGATACTATAATAGAGCAATGACTGAAATGGGTTTGGAAGGAATGACAAGAACAATTAGCTAAAAGAGGGAAACCAAAGAAAAGGGGACGTGCTTTTGACCCATACTGCATGACTGCTCTGCGAAAGCTCCGCGTATGGAAGCCATGACTTTGTGACAAGCGGTGATCTCACATTACAAATTGTGGCAAATCTAAAATGGCCGACTTAACGCTCAGCTCTTAGCACCGCATTCACAGCACAACATGGTGTGCCTGCATTGTAGAGCCCTTTACACTGTGCCACATCCAGTGCCGACTCACTGGATCCTCCACCCCCCACTCTTGGACTATTTTAAGACAACACACAGCACTCTGAGAGATACTTTTAAAGCTACTTGGTGATAGTTGGTCCCCGTGTCCTCTGTCCTCTTTGCAGTCTCTGATTTGACTGGTTGTGGTGAGGATGTGGTGGCCACAGTTTTGATTGTGATTTAGGCTGAGCTATCAGGATGCTGGGCTGCTGATGTGGGCTGACAGCTCTTGAGAGCACTGTCATAGTGGCGTATAGGAAGGCCGATGGGGTAGACGCCCCCCCCCTCCACTCAGTGCACCACACCACATACAACAAAAGCCTGCGCCAGACGAGACAAGAGCTGCTCATATACCAGTAAACTGAGGGCGCAATCCTCAGGACTCCTGTAACTCCTCTCGATTTCTTCTACTCGACCTGCCTGCAGTTACTATTTCTGACAGGAGCGACCATCACCAGCAATTATTTATCATCCTTTTTTTTTTTTCCTGCGCCGCAGAGTCTCCATTCCTGTTACTTTCCCTGTCACAAACTTTGCCTTGATGAGGTTTTCTTCTCTCAAAACTGATTTTTATGCGTTGAAAGAGGCAAACGGTCGTGAAAGTGAGAAGTCCTTCCATGCGGAATGGAGAAGCTTTGAACAGATCTCGTGAAAACATATGGATCAACGAGGTCACCCTCTGTGTTCCCCCCGGCTGCCCTATATGCACGCTAATTTTTCTTTTGTTCACCCTTAATTGAAGCACAAACATGCATCTCCCCAGTCAGTGGTCTAACATATTGGCTACATTACAAGACAACCTTTTCCTTTGGTCGAGTTCATTGCAGCTGCATACGTCTGCAGTTTGATTTTATTGTATCGCTCTGCAGTCTTCTCTAAGTCTAAATGCTAAAATTGACAACAAAGGTAACACATCATTTACCAATACTTGCATTTACAGGCAGTGCTATGTGGTTTGGCGGCTCACTAATGGAAATGAATAAAAGCATAAAATGTTTTCAGTGGTCAGAAACAGCAACTAAGATTAAAAAAGCTTTTTTAACAATCTTTGGATTGGTAGATAACATTCAGAGAGGTAGAACCATAGAGGTATCAGAAGACCTTTCTACCCTCTTTAAAAGTAGGTTATTTGATAGCTGCACGCAGTTTGGCCTTTTACCTTGAAAATGACCTTGCTTTGCTCTGCATTTAACCAAAACGTGCCCCCTTGAACTCTCTGAATCACCATCCTGCACTGAGAAGCAGCCATTTGCCAAACTGGGATGCTTGCATAAAAGTGAATCTCTAATTTACAATAAAATGTCACTTCAAGCTTTCTTGTGAGCTTAAAATTCAACATTTGTAACCACATCTATTTTTAAAAAGATTGAGAATGCAGCTGTTTAAGGTTAGCTGTAAAAGGTCAAAGAGCTGAGACGCCTCCTTTCATAGCAGCTGAACAGCGCATATCAACTTCCTTTGGGATTCATTAGGACTGTTTTTTAAGGGCAAGTCTGCTTAAAGTTGCAGACAGTGAATTCCTGCAGTGCCATTTCTCCAAAAGCAAAACATCACACTTAAAACTTAAAAATCAGAACCAGAAAACTGTAGCAATTAAAAAGCCCAATTTAGTTGATATACTCTGAGAAAAACTCATTCTTCTACTCAAGCTTTGGTTCACATTAAAATGTGTTGCGTAACAGCTGAAGTTCAAGAAGCAGCAAACTTTTTTTCTTTTTTTAAATCCTGCTTTTTGATTTCCCCTCGCCTTTACCCACTCATCCCAAAAAGATAAGACTCTCACATGAAATGTATTCTTCAATAATGCTACAACTGTAGATTCATTTTGTGAAACCTCTGCCATGCAGCTTGGACTCAGTCTGTGGTCTGCAGTCATGGAGGGTTTTATATCAAAACGTCATAATGACATATCTGTAGATATGTGGATTAGGATGGAACAGATGACAGCGGCTTTGGCCTAGATTAGACCGCCGGCCGTCTATTTAATGATTTTCCTTACAGGATTTCAGGCGTCCCTTTCTCTCTCTGTCTGTCAGCTACTCTATTGACAGTAACTGTGTGACTCAGTGACGACTGTATGGCAACATAAAGGTATGAAAGCTTTAAAGAGTTAAAAGCTTTTTCACTTTGTCATCTTTTACAGGGTTTTAGTAGCTTTAGCGTCACATGACTTAGATTTATCCCAACGCTGATCTGACGGAGTTACTGAATCTTAGGTAAGATTAGTTAAGGTTTTACCAGATTTAAAAAAAGATCATTATCTGCAAAAACTATCCCATACTTTCAGTCCAAAATACCAAATCCTTGAGCAGTAAACATATGTAAAAATGTCCCCGAATGTGAATTTATGTATAAAATACACAACTCATGCACACAATGGAGGTGGCATTAAAAAAAAAAGTGAATTACCAGCAGAGGGACGCTGACCCCAACAGTGACTTCATCTATCATTTAGAGCTGGATATGCAAAAAGCAACACCTACACTTTTTACCTCTTTGTGAGGTGCTAGACTTGTTTCCTGTCCACAGTGTTTTAGTTCACTTCCGAAATCTATAAAAAGAGCTTCAAATTAAATCAATTAGGCAGAAATTCCATGTATGCCTCTCAAAACCACAACAAATGGCCGAGGAAAGGTGTGTCAAAGCCCTGAGAGAAAGAAGACAAACTTTCTTCTCTTATTCTTGATATTTTCTCTCATTTTGAGACATTTTGCGACACTAGACACACGAGAGAGACGTGGATTCATGTCAAAGGGAGGTCAAAGTTAGTTGATGGTGTCTTAGCTTAGCAGCGGCTGTGAGGCTGGAGTGCAGGGCAGAGGAAGAGGGGCGTCCAGTCTTGTGTGCAGTGAGCGCTGTCATGAGATGCCTCCATATCCCTGCAAAAGGCAAATAATAGCATGTAATCATCAATATTTTAAAATAACACACTGATATACTCTGATAATATGATCAGAGTTCATTAATATTAAATCATTTCCTCTGCACATCTTAAAAATGCACTTTCACATGCCAAATATCGCCCCTTGACTTTGCTTTTTTTTCCCCTTTGCAAGTGTCTTTGCATCATTTACACCCCAGCGGCTCTGCACAACAGCAGCATCTCCTCATTGTCAGGAGTCCATAAAGACGAGCCATGAGATAAAAAGGGAAGAGACCCTTAGATTCAAGTTCTTCAAGAGCAATGCACAAGTCTTTTCTGTAGCGAGAGCTGAGCAGACGCAGGGAGAGATGGGAGGCGAGGGGTGGGTTGGGGTGGGTGCGGAGGGGGGGGAGCCATTTTGTGCACTGCGTTGTCCAGCCGAGCGTAAAGCGTGATTAATTCAATAGCCGCCATAGAGGAGGAGGCTAGCAGCACTGCAACACCGAGCATGACCCACTTTCCCCATCAGATGTCATGAAAAATTCCCTGTGTGTGTTTCTCGTTTCCCCCTCTAACTTCCTGCCTGATTAACAAAGAGACAGGGGAGGAAAATTACAAAATCGAAGCGAGCGCAACATGTTTGAAATGATCCTCAGAAGTGGCCACAGAGCAGAAATATGACACAAAAATATGAGCTTACAGTTGGATGTTTGGAAGCTTTTAGATGACAAATTCAGACCTTAAAATAAAAAACTGGCTATTTGCTGGGAGGTTTTAGCCCATTGGGGCAAATGATTCATGGGGCCTTGACCTAATTCTATTATGCTACAGGACGTATGAGCAAAATACAGTCTGGGAGGACAACTATTCAAACGCAGCTCTTAACGCTGACCTGGTTCATCTCTGAGGTCCAACAGACTTGTTTTTGTTGACCTAAATCTACGGCGGAGGATCCCAGTTTCTGTTTTAATCACAGGGAGGGAGGACATTCATTATTGTGCACGAGTGGAGAAAGAAAGCAGCCTCAGTATTTCAAACACATGAGTGAGAACGCTCGCTGAAATGCTATTCAGTCAACGACATCAACTTTCAGAAAAAAAAATCTTGGAGTGAGTCTTAAACTTTCTTCTTAAAACGCTTCTTTAGTTTACTGCAGCATCTATCATCAACGTTCAAGCTTGAACCCAAGCTTGAATCCTGGCGTCAGTCTTGGAGGTTTTTTTCTCCCTGCCCCCCCCTCCCTCCTACCACTGGAGAGGACCTGCACCGCTGGCTTGGGTCTTAAACCCGGATTAAGGCTTTTTATGTAATCTGGTCTCCTCTGGGAGATTGGAGAGACAGCTGGCAACAGAATCCCTGTCCTTATCTCCCGAACCCCCCCTGGCCTCCAACCAACACGTCCCTCAGCTCTCAGCTCCGCATGCAGCGTAGATTAGAGGAGGAACGATTTCTGGAGCCGGTAGCTGATGGTACAGTCATCCAGTGAAAAAACAGGGTTATTTTTAACACAACTGTGGGTCTAGTTTAGAACAATTTGTTACATCAGCAATATATTTCCTTTTGCCAGCTATCGTCTGCACTTATTTATGTCTTTGTTTAGCACATTTTAAACTGTCAGAGCCAACATGTAAGGTATCATTCTGGGGATTTACTGCTTTTCTCTGTTTAATATCACAGTAAACTGAATATATTTGGGTTTGTCAGATTAAAGGCATCATCTTGGCACACAGTAAAATAGAACTACTATCTAACTATTCATCATGAGGCAAATTGTTGTGCAGCATCTTCAGGAGGAAAGAATGCATTATCAATAACGGTGCAAGTATAAGAATATCAGTAAAGGTTAACAGGTTAACTGTAAGAAAGACGCCGTTGCTGAAATTGATGTAAAGAAAAAAAGAGAATATTCCTAATCTCAGTGTCGTATTTTGTCCTTGAAGTAGTGTGTGACCTTCAGTGGATTAACATACTGTTTTATATATTATAAAAGGCATTTAGGTGTTTTCCTGTTGTATAATGTGCCAAAAGTGCTGCTATCAGGTCTAATCGCCCAGTCGAAGCAGCTAAACTATCATCAGCATCACCCCCCGCTGCCCTGCAGACCGACGCAGTGCTGGACCACCAATCTATGCAACATTTACATGCGTTCAGGGGAAATAAGATGTTAAATTTGGCTCCCATTCTGTTGGCAATGAGGATCTCAACAGACTGGCAGCAAGGTCAGGCAGGTCAAGAGACAATCCCTCAACCTGATAACCTCGACTGGAGCACATCAGACAAAACATTTCATGGGTTTTCCTTGACTCATCTGAAAGACTCTTAATTCTTTGCATTCAGATCATCACTCTGAATTCCTTCAGCTAATTGGCACCCTAACCCTAACCTTTACCCAGGGGAGGAGGGGAGAAAACTCACACACAAAAATCACATATCCGCACAGCAACAATGCCTCTGATTGGCTGGCAGGGACTTTGTCTGTCTCTTCAGTCAAGGTCAGCAGCTTCAGGAGCTTTTCCCTCCATGTATCGTCTTTTAGCCGCAACGTACATCAGTTAAACTCATATTTAGTCCTGTTTCCCTGTTTTATGAATCTTTATCAACCTCAAAATGTTGCAAACTGTAGCTGAACATTAAATGTGTAGGATCATGATGGTTTGTGTGTGAAATAAAGTAAAATCCTCAATATTTTATTATTTCTGTACTGATGTGAATTTCTGTTTACAAAAATAGGAAATATGTGATATAATTTCCTTTGAATGCATTTTTCATCATTTGAGGTGTTAAGCTTATCATCTCCAGTCATTATTTCAACTTAAAAAACTGCAGTCTCACACAAGGGAATGTTTTTCTTTCTAATTTAAGGGGATAATTTATTCAAATTTAGAAACAACCTTGTTATTTCCCTCATAATTTACAGTCACTACATAACGCTGGGTAAACTGCAGCTCTCCAAAATCTCACAATATGAATACTTGTTCCATCTCGAGGTATTTCTGAGGCGAAAAAAAAAAAAAGTTATAAATGTGCCCTCTGTGTATTTGAAATGAGCCAGCCCTGCCTGCAGTGCATGAAGCGGTCAGCTCCACTGTCAGGACTGCAGCACCCTCTTGTGGTCTCTAACCGAAGTCCTGCTTGAGTCATTACATCACTTGTCAGACAGAATTAGATGGGTTCCAGCTGAAATGGGCTCGACAAAAATAAATATGGCACTCAGCGTTCGATGGCTCATCTCGTGACCATAGAGACATATGCTGACCTACATTTCGATGGCTTTTATTGCAAACTGTTGTGTGCTGCGTCCGGCTCTGTAGACACGGCTGTTTCTGCAGCACGCTTTTGTAAACGTTACTGGTTTGTGGACTGGACCAAGATTGTCGGAGCATTTTTTTTTTTTTACATCCTGCAACGACTTTTATTAGCTTGTGATTTAAAAAAAAAAAATCAGACACAGGGCCCAAGGTAACCCCTTTTTTCTCCCTCTTTACTGTACTAAAACACTACAAGGCCCCAGGTTTGTACAATACAATACTCATTTTGGGACCATTTTAAAGACTTCAAGGTCAATAAAACAAGACACACGTCAAAGTTTGGTGATATTCTGTATATTTTCCTAAACCAACATTACATTGATCTACTAACAAGTAGTGTCGTCCTACAGTTCAGTGTCATAGAGCTCCATTGTTGTCCGAAAACTATCAAAAACTCACGAGTGATCCTCACTGCTGCTCTGGCTGACATCTTCCTTCATCACCATGAAAACACACACTGTCATTTATTTAGACTCCGTCCCACACGCACCGTTCTGCTGCATGAAATACCTGCCAGAGCACCAAATGTGGATTAATCCATCGCTGAAAATAACAAATGCACCATTGACCCCTGTTTGAGAACTGTTTGCTACAGACTACAGTGAGCAGCTGTTTGAGAAAAGCACTGAGCCTTTTTAGCAAAATTAAACCACACATTTGTGTTCTGTTTTTAAAGATTTATGGATTCAGTAGGAAGAAACAGGGTGGAGAACAAGAGATCAAACCTTATCCCTTCCTTGATGCAATTTGATATTCTGCTTGAGAGCTGAATATTTAGCACAAACTACACAGTAAACCAGGAGCTTTCGGGGGCCCCTGAGGGTCCTGGGACAGTTAGTTGCATTAATCCATCTTTTTTCCTTTTGTAAAACTAGAAGCTCTTCAGTTATACTTTATTCAAGCTGTCCAATGTTTAAATTATCCAAATAAAGCACTACACTACATGATTGACTTGCAATTTCACATCAACTACACAAACTAAAGTACCTCAATGTCAAATCCCCACACACAAGTCCCCGCTCACTATCTAATCACAGGAAGTGCATCTCTATTCTCTTTGACTGGCAGGTGACCGGTTGGCTGACTCCACCATCACACTCGCGTTGGCCCTTGAACCTCTCTCTCACGTGACCACGCCCCTTCCTTCACATCCAATCCCGACATGGAGCCCATCAAGGTCCAATCAGAAGGTGGACTGAATGTGACCCTCACCATCAGGCTGCTGATGCACGGCAAGGTACCAAAATATAAAAAAGGTTCTCGGCAATGAATTCAATCTGTTCTGTAACGCTGGTTTTATTTCCAATTATCTGTCAAAAGAAAATAGATAATTTCAAGGGCCCCTGTGGCACAAATACACCTCACCTTGTTTTTTTGTTTTCCTGCAGGAGGTTGGAAGCATCATAGGAAAGGTATTTATCACAAACTCAACAAGCAGACCATGTAAAGCATCATAACGCCTGAGGGAAGCACAAAAACACCTCAATAATCCCTCTTTTCTTTACTTCCAGAAAGGAGAAACGGTGAAGAAAATGCGTGAAGATGTAAGTAGAACTTTTCCACAAATATTCACACACTAATGAGTGTTATCTGTCTTGTAATCAAGGATTTTTTCTTCCTGTTCCTGCCCTGTAGAGCGGCGCCCGTATCAACATCTCAGAGGGGAACTGCCCTGAGCGGATAGTCACCATCACCGGGCCAACAGATGCCATTTTTAAGGCCTTTGCCATGATAGCCTACAAGTTTGAGGAGGTATAATATTCATGTCTGTTTTTATCATATATATAAGTACAGCAGTGGTATTTAGTATCAGATCCTACTGATAGGACAAGAGAACTACTCTTGTCCTATTATATATTCTATCATTATTCCTAATGCAGTAATATAAAAGCAGGATTCTACAGTTGGCTGATGTGGAGCTCATTTTGAACTACTTTGTATAAGACTGCAGCTAATTATTAACCTCGTTTAATTCAATTGATTAAAAGGATGAACAGTGAGACCTTCACAACACTTGTTTGTTCTATTAACAGTTCAGACCTCAAAATGATTAAAGATGAAAAATGATTAAAAAGAAAAGCAACATATCCTCACGCTCGAGAGGCTGGAGCTTTGAAACATTTTGCACACAGCTCTCCTTGTGTGTTTCATTTTGTAAGCTCTGCAAAAATCTTAAATTGTAAAGTAACTAAAGCTGCCAAAAAGATCTGAAATATCTTGTGCAACGTGTTTTTCAAATTATGGAAAATATTTAAGTAAAAGTACCTCAAATTTTGTACTTATGTACAGTACTTGAGTTAATGTTGTGGGTTGCATTCCACCACTAAGCTTTAGTGTCTGTATTGACTCATTTCCAAATGGAATACAAAGCAGGCTGGGCCCTGTTATGTAGGACAGAAATGTGCTGATCTAACCTTGCAGCACCCTTTGAAAGTGGGCCAGTACTGTGTTTTGATTTGGTCGTATCAGCTCGCTTCCAGCCGCGCCAAAGTATCTCCAAAACACTACAGATCAGATAAACCTGTGCCAGGGTGGCTAAACTTCTCTTTTTAAGATGACGATTCATCTTAAATGTAAAATAGCGCTCTTAACTGTAGCTCTCAAGTAATTGCAGTGGAGTGTGTCGGAGGCCTAGTGACAGGAGGGACATCTCTACTCAAAGTTAGTTTTGTGGTAGATCATATTAAATATCTTGTTTGCTGACAACCAGAGAGTTTTCTCTGGTTTCTACTGATGTGAGACACATGCATTAAGGTGGATTTCTACAAAGCCAGCACATCGATTACTGTAACGGCTGCATTTATCTGTTAACACCTGGTCTTTCTTCCCCTCAGGATATAATCAACTCTATGAGCAACAGTCCGGCCACCAGTAAACCCCCTGTAACCCTGCGGCTTGTTGTCCCGGCCAGCCAGTGTGGCTCCCTCATTGGCAAAGGAGGCTCCAAAATCAAAGAAATGAGAGAGGTAGAGTAGAAAGAACTGTAAAGAGTTGTCCGCTGCATGATTTCTATAAACACCACACGAATACAGATTTTAGAGGATACTTACTATTAATGGTGCGATCATGAGATATTGCAAATCTCATATTTATAATTCATGTAGTTGCCATGTAAGCTTTCTAAATTCTATATTTATGGTTCACGTAGTTCCAGTTTAAGCTTTAAGTCCCCCATAATCCCCAGTGGGTAAAGCTCAGAGCCATTATTGCTGATCTAATATCACTTTTTTCTACGTTTAAAGTATAAATCTAGATTCAGATTTAATAAAAATTCTTCTCACCTTTAGTCCACAGGAGCTCAGGTGCAGGTTGCAGGCGACATGCTCCCCAACTCCACCGAGAGAGCAGTGACGATCTCAGGGGCCCCCGAAGCCATCATCCAGTGTGTCAAACAGATATGTGTGGTGATGCTTGAGGTACAGTCAGGAGGGGAGGGAACAAAAGGAGGAAACATTATTTACAGTGAACATATGTCGTGATTGAAATGCCTGATATGGAAGACACAGTCGTTAAAGTTTTAGTGCTGTAGTTTAATTATACAGCAACCAATGGTGTATCTGTTTACAGTCATTTCCATAAAGAAGCCTGTCAATAATTTGCATCCTACCATGAAAAAAATACAAAAAATGACACTGAATTACATCCTGCATCATTTCCTGTGAATCCATTGTGTGTATGAAGGCAATTTGAATCCCATATATGAATGGCGGACTCCGCCACTAACAATGAAAACGTCAACAAGCAAAAACGGGGGTTTGATGTTAAGAATCATAACTTCACGAAAGCTGTAAGTTTTAAGGGCTCTCTGATGATGCTAACACTAATATCCTTTCATATCTGATGCATCTGCTTCTGCTTCCTGTGTTTTGATATCTTGGTTTGCAATTCTGTAAAGCTGCCCTTTATTGTATTGCTGCAAAAAACATTTGGTTTCTCAACCAGCTACAGTAACAAAGAAAAAAGCAGAAAATAGTGATTCTGGCTTCTAGTATTGAAAAAGCCTAAACCCAACTGTTTATTCAGATTACCTCAGCGGGCTCTCCTCAACATTCAAGTCATAATGCTTTGGATCAAAGGGCTACACACTTTGTAGTTGTCTCTTTTTCTTGCACCATAATGTTAATTGATTTAATAATTATCTGCACAGCCAGTTCTCCATTGGGCCTTCATGATGGCACCAGCCATGGATACTAGGAGATATGTGACATGACTGTAAGTCTCTAGAATATGGACTTGAAAAGATATATGAAATGCAGTATGTAGAGTCATCATTATCCAGTTGAAAGTGGTGTTCCAGGTAAATCCAAGTTTAGTTGTGCACTGAACCACAATTTGGACATTTTGTCAGCATGAACACACAGTGAAGAGCACTTTTGTGTGAGTGTCACAGGTTGTCTTCCCTAAGGCACTGTCCCTCTCGGTCTCACTTTATGCAACTTCTTTTCTTTCTTTCTCTCTTTCTGTTTCTTTCTTTCTGCTCTAACACTCTCTCCACATCTCACCCCTCTTCTTCCCCCTACTCTCTCCCCCTTTGCTCTCCTCAGTCCCCACCGAAAGGTGCCACCATTCCCTACCGCCCCAAGCCTGCCTCCACCCCTGTCATTTTTTCAGGTGGCCAGGTAAGAGCAGACCCACTGGGGGCGTCCACAGCCAACCTCAGCCTCTTACTGCAGCACCAGCCACTGCCTGTTAGTGTCGCACCAGGTTTTACTCACTTTTCCTCCCTTCCTCACTGCCCCCACCCACCCCCGACTAGCATGAGACCATCACTGCTGTTTACTGTGCCCTCACTGTCATCCATAGCCCAATGCCACTCAAACCAGAACTGGGATAAATGACATCAGCTGTTAACGGAGAACCCAAATCTGCCAACTTAGCTTTTAATTGATGACATCATAGGCAATGAAAACTTGAGTCCCTAAATAATAAATGGACAGAGCAGGTCTTAAACTTCAACTTTTCCTTCTTTCCTAAACTTGGAAGTCATAATAGTGGGAAGCCATCATGCTGGCTAACTTACCTTGAGAGAAAGAAACTTGATTCTTGTACCAAAGTTGGACAAACACATCACACCAGGTAAACAATGCAACACAGCAGGCTAGAGGGCAGGCCAGGGAGGCTGATGAGAAACAGGTGTATAGACAATAGGAAGTGAAGAGGGAAGAAAACTCAGTGGGGGCTACTAGTGGATGGAGTGTGAACGACAGGAGATGATGGTAAACAACACAAATCATCAGCTCCAATCCTCAGGGATCTTATATTAGACTAAAGGACAGCTCCAAATGATTATTTTCACTATCTATTAATCTGCCAATATTCATAGTTGGCCTACAAAGTGTGACAGGACAGTAAAGAATGACCATCTTGATATTTAGTAAAGCCCATCTTTCAACCTACAGAGTTACAGTCATATAAAATAATAAATTCAGCTAATATTCTTATTTGAAAAGCTTAAAAAAATAGTTACACATTGAATCTCACATCAAAATTACTTTTAATTTACTCACCCTGTCTCTTATCTAATCAGTTGCACTTTAAATTCTTATCCTTTAACATCCAGTTTCTCCTTAGATTTGCCCTTAAATGGCTTTAAGGTTGGAAAAACACCTTTAAGTCACCAAAATAGTCAACATTAATGTCGCATCAGACAAAGAAAAGCAGCACAATTTACAAAGAATTCTTGGCATTGATATTCTGATCCATGCTGACGGTTAACCAGTAAAAGAAAATAACATATTTCTGATAAATTGCAGTTGATTTTAAATTTCTTCATGAGACATTATTGGGAATACAACTAAGTACATAATCAACAGGGACTTGTTATTAATTTTTATACTTATACACTAAATTTCCAGTGAAGTGACCCCATGCAGAGTTATTTCTTAAGCTCTGGCTGCCGTCTTGGCCGATGAAATGAAATTTAGCTCAGTTCTGACCTCTGTGGCCCCTTTGAACCACACATCCAACAGGTCAAGTCACATTACTCCTCTCAGGGTCGCTCCTCTGGTCTCCTCCACACCCTCCCTGTCACCTCCCCACTGTCTCAGTTTTCCCTTATTGATTTAGTTCAACTGGATCTGATTGATGAATATTAGGAGAACATGACAGGGAGTCTATAGTGCATGACTTTCTTGTAAAATGACTTAATATATATGTATATGTATGTATATATATATATATAAGCACTTGTAGAAATGTCATTGTTCTTAGATTACATGCTATTTTGGCCTAATTTGACGTAGATTAAATCTAATAAATGTTTAATCTGTTTTATTTTGAGTGTTTTTGTGGGCTTGTTCTGGTGATGTAACAAAATAACAATAAGCTCTTCTTCTCATGTTCGCAGGCTTATACCATTCAAGGACAGTACGCCATCCCACATCCAGATGTGAGTGCAAACCCCACAAGGCAGTCCACACCGCACTCGCCATCATTCTGTCTCGTTGCATCCACATTTCTCTCTCTTTGAGTCGCAGGCTCTTTACTCTCTTTCCACCCTTATTAATATTAATTGATAATATTAATACAACTTTTTTTCTGATATGTAATTCCTATATCTTCTAACTTTTCTGACTGTTGCCTCCCTGCCCTTTGTTTGGCACTAAACCTCATGAGGCTTGGCCTGAAGAAGAGATATTGTCCTCGAGGGACCTTTAAACCAAGTTTTTAAGAGGGATTCTTTTCCTTTCTTCGCCACTGGCGGTTCATTTCACTTCAGTATGACACAGAAATAAACCTGGGAAGTGCTTGATAAAGGCTCTCCGTTGCAGCAGACATTGTGTTGCTTCTAAATGTATTCACTATTTGCTTGGCGAGAATGTAATGCAGTTCTGAGATGGGACCATTTTGAAAACTTTTCTTTGTTGGCGTGTGTTTAGGAAGTCTGACATTTTCAAGACTTGAATGTCAGTCGTCAAAAAGCACCTCATTCTCACACTATGGAGATGGCAGATCAAAGCCAGAAGACAAACTAGATTAGAAAGTGAATTAAAAGAAACAGTCCCATTTTGACGACATGGTGTTCAGCGTGACGCCTTCACATTAGAGACAGACTTTTACTTATTTATCTCTAGCTGATAAATATCCCCGTTTGCTGATGTTACTTTTTTGTTACTGAAATACGCTGTTAATACAAGCTCAACACTTCCTGTATTTGTTTCAAATTAAGAGCTCTCTGGTGTTGCAGTCTCCAGCAGTGACTGAAAACAGAAAATACAGTAAATGAACAATCATCATGTCGATTAAAAAAACATGCTGATTTAAGTGTTCTTGTTTCTGTAAGCCAACTTACAGCAATCTTTAAAACCATGCACAGCATTTTCATGGCTCCAGTGAAGGAGGATAGTTTGGCTCTGTTGTTTTTCCAATCAGCAAAAAAAAAGAGATGCTGCCAGTGATGTAGAGGTCTGGAACCAGACTCAAGAAAATTAGTCTAAAGGATAAATATTATATGCTTTGGAAATATACATAAATGGCCATTACATTCCTTAAAAAGAAAACGAGTGTGTATAAAACTTGGCAACTTCAATCTGAATTATTGAATCAAATGGTCCTGTGGGCATTTCACCAAAACATGACTCAGGCCAAGTCCTTTATGAGCTTCTTCTTCCTCCTCTTTCTGTCTCTCTCTCGGTCTTTGTCCTTCACCTGTCTGTGTTGTTACTTCTCCTCAGATCCTCTCTCTACTCTTGTAGCATTTCGGACAGACCTGTGTGTGTGTGTGTGTGTGTGTCTGCGCGAGCGCGTGCGAGTGTGTTTTTTAACGATGACCTCATAGCTCTGCTGTCCTCCTCCTCCCCCCCTCAGCAGTTGAGCAAGCTCCACCAGTTGGCTATGCAGCAAACCCCCTTTACCCCCCTCGGACAGACCACCCCTGCCTTCCCCGGTACGTACCCACCTACACGACGACCCTCTTGACCAAAGCTCCTTCTCTCGTTTTTACCTGTAGAGACAAACACATTCTCTTCCTCCTTTTTTCTCTTTCTCTTCTTTTCCTGTCTCTGTCCTTTCTCTTTTTCTTCTTCTCGTCGTTCTCCTCCTAATGGTCTCTGTGGTGCACTGCCATTGACATGGCCTGCTGGTGGTCTGCTCTTGTTGATGTTGAGGTTTCTTTTGTTCTTTGGTTTTCCCTTTTTTTAATGATGCAGTTGCCTCAGATTGTGTTTTCCCCCGTTTTAGATAGTAGACTTCTGTCAGTGTATTATAGTTATACAGTGTGCGTAGGCTCCGCTCAGGGCTGAGCCAGACTATCCAGTGACACAGAAATGCTTCTGGTCAATAGACAGGGAATGAAAAGAACTCCAGGGCTACACTTCATCAATGCTCTTCACTCCCTCCTTGTGCCAAACTCTATTTTATGTCCTCTTCCTTCCCTCCTCTCTCTGTCTGTCTGCTTCCTGTGTTCAGCAGCAGGTCTGGATGCCAGTAACCAGGCCAGTACTCATGAACTCACCATTCCCAATGATGTGAGTACATTTGTCATAATGTGCAAAATGTCCACTTGTGACTGCGATAAGTGTGGTTTGTTTCATTCTTCCTGACAGTGATTCATTCTGGGCAAAACTGCAAACAGCACATGAAAGATTCGCCTTCAACACAACTAATGCAGAGATACTGTCACACTAAATCTGGAGTTTTGATTATTTGTGGCCACTTAGTGCTAATTTGTCACAGCTACTGCCAATACACGGTACTTTAAAAGTAAGATTTGAAACATTATGACCGCAAACATTTCAGAAAGTCCCTTAAAGTCAATATAACTTCTTAACTTCTTTAATTTTAAGTCCATTTTCAGAGAGATTAGACTCTTTTTTTAGTTGAGTGGTTAAATTATAGATCAACTAGAACCAACTTCTATTCACTAATCAACATATTGTTGGACCACAATGACAAAAACTAGTTTGTTATCTTTTAAGGTGGCTTCCTGTTGTTGTTCCCAGCGATAAAATCTGACAGCAGATCAGCTGCAGCTACAGAGGTCTCCTTCTCCCCAGAAGTGATTCAGTTTTGTAAAGTGAATGTCCTTAATGGAAAAGACTTGTTGGATCAAAGTCAGAAGTATCAACGTTATAGGTGAAAGGCTGACAATGATTGGCTCATACTCACATGCGTCATAACGAGTCCAGCATCAGATGAAACTGTGCTCTGGCCATCCTAAGTCCCGCCCACCATTTTCTTCCCAGCTAATAGGCTGCATAATCGGACGCCAGGGAACCAAAATCAACGAGATCCGTCAGATGTCTGGGGCGCAGATCAAAATTGCTAACGCCATGGAAGGGTCATCGGAGCGCCAGATCACCATCACAGGGACCCCCGCCAACATCAGCCTGGCCCAGTACCTCATCAATGCAAGGTCAGGTATTGTGGTTGTTAACAATGAACTCTGCTAGCCTCTCTTTAATGATTAAAACACTTGAATGTGATACAGGAATGTATCAATGCTGTGTCTGGGCTGCTTTTGTGTTTTAGTGTAATAGAAAACATACAAAATGCAGGTTTATTTTATTTAAACTTGAAATGAAACTATTGCTGACTCTCCAACGACGCTCCTTCAGGTTCAGAGACGTGGCGGCTATGTGGAACGACCCATCTTCCATGACCACATCCTGAGATCCCTGACTGGCTCCTCCGTTTGGCCCTTTCCAATGACTGACTACCGCAGACAACCCTGATGAAGCCCTTCGGACTCTGGCTGTGGCTCTCCGAAAAACCCTGACCAACCTTCCCGCCCTGGTTCGAAGTTGTTTCTACGTCAGGGAGGGTCGGGCGCTCACTTGTATTTCAGAGAGCCAAATTAAATTTAAAAAAAACAACAAAAACAAAAAAAACAAAAAAGAAATTCTCTGTTGATTAGGTTTTTTAGAGAACTGTTGAAGCATGTTGAATGTTTATTAGGAACAACTTGTGTTAATCTTTCTTTCTTTTTCTCTCTATCTATTGCTTTCTCTCTCTCTGTCAGTGCTGCGTCATAGAACATCATTTAAAAGTATAAAAAAGTGCTAGTAAAAGATTGAACATTTTTGTAGAAAGTAGATATTTGCATATTACAGCTGCTCAGTGATGCTATCGGCAGAGTGTGTGGTGGGATGTAGCTAAATTATCAAAATTTTGATAATATATTTTGAAAGGAAAAAAATTGGACTGTTCTGCTTTTGTCCTAATTTGCATCTTTGTCTACTTACAAATCCAATCTCTACCCATGACTCTTTGCTGCATCACATGACCCTTTTGAGCCAATGGTATCACTCCTTGAGCCTCCCTTCTCATGTTAATTTCCTATATTTACATTATTGCTAATCTTGCATGTGTTCAATGTCGTGTCGTCGTGTATTTGAGTAAACCTGTTCAGTGTACATGTTCCTTCAAATGTTATTATAATATCTTTGCGCTCCCGTTCTTTTTCCGCAGACTTTTTCAGCATTTTTGGCCATTCACGTCTAGTCCTACTCCCTGCCCAAAAGAAAAACTTTCCGACTTAGCCTCCTTCTATCAACACCGATTATTAGTATATAGATGCATGAATGGGAATTAGTGAAAAATCAGTGGCTAAAACACTAACTGAAAATTTAAATGATTGTTTACTAACTTATTATTATACTGTATTTGTTTTGTACAAGGACTATTGTGACTTAGCACATTAGTCGACTACGCGGCGCTCATGCAATAGACTATTCAACACTTTACTCTGGACTGCCTCTGATGTGGGAGGAATTAGTTGGACTTAAAAGCCAGGTGTTGCGTCCAAACCTTTCGACTTCCTTCCCTTGTCTCGGAGAATATTAGCCAGGCTGCTTGCAAAAAAAGAGAGTTTTTTGGGGGGAGGTTTTTGAGCGAGCAAGGGGAAGAAGCCGAATCTTCGCGGCAAAGAGGCCTAAATGTTTGGACGAAGCTGAATGGTGTTTTTGGGGCCAAGGAATGTTCAGGGGTTCATTGGGGGGAACCCATGGGGCCTGGGCGGACGTGACCACTCAGTCTCTTTTTCAAGATTGTTCATCTTGTCGTGTTCTTTTTGTTGTCATACGGTTGATTTGACGCATTAGGTTTGAATGTCTTTTTATTGTCACGACTATGTCAGCAACTTAATCGTTTTTATTTTTAAAAAAAAGGACAGGTTGGATGACAATTCTTGCTTCTCTGGTTTCCAGTAAAACCAGCATGTATTTATTTATGGTGTGGTGATGCACATATGACTTTTTGTTTCTTGATTACGACACTTAAGCTAAGTTAGTTGTTGTATTGTATTTAATTTGAGAGGGAGGTGTGGATGATATATGGTATGATTCAGTATTTCAACCATCCCTCACATATTCTACTCTGCTACTAAGGATGCTCTAAATACTATTGGACAGCTTGAGTCATCACATTTCCGAGCTTCAGCGGAGCTCAATTAAGTTTTGACACATACAAACAGCTGTTGAATGTTATTCTCGAATCACATTATCTACTGTCCAACACAGCGACATTCTGCATTTTCAGTGTCTCAATTTCTTCATACATACCACTGCTGTTGTTTTATTTCCAAAGGAAAAGTTTGACATTTGGGGAAATATGCCTATTCACTTTCTTGCCAAGAGTTAGACGAGAAGATTGATACCACTCCCACATCTGTACGCTAAACATAAAGCTACCACCAACAGCTGGTTAGCTTAGCTTAGCATAAAGACTGGAAACGGGGGGGGGGAGCTAAGCAGAAATACAGAAATTTTTTTCCAGTATCTAAAGCTCACTAATTAACACGAGTTTCCCCTTGTTTTCAGACTTTGTGCTAAGCTAAGTTAGGGTAGCTTCACATTTGACATTGAGCCATCTCTTGGCAATAAAGCAAATTTAACTCTATTAGGGCTTAAAATATAATAGAATAAATAAAATGTATGATTTCAGCGAGCTACTTTACATAACATGTTTATTAGTGAATTCTTGAGAAGGCTCGCTGTTTCCCCCTGTTTCCTATCTTTATGCTAAGCTAAGTAGCTGCTGGTGGTTGTTTTGTATTTAGCATACAAAAATGACAGTGGAGTCATCTAATATTTGGCAACAAGTGAGTTAAGCTTAGTTACAAAAATGTAAAAGTTTTCCTTTAACTTTAAGCGCTTTTATGACATAAATGTGATTATGTAAATGGACCAAATGCTGTATCAGTCAACTGAACCATGCATAGTCATTAATTATTCTGCAATAATTCTTACATTTTGATGTGAACTCAAGTAGTAGTGCTAGCATTGAAATTATGAATTTGTATTTTTTTTTTTTTTTAATTTTACTTTGAGTTGTCATAGCTTGTACTTCAATGGGAATGTTTGTCAAATTAACAAATTAAGTTTATGTTTTTTTGGCAAACTTGCTTTTTTGAGCAGTTAGCAAATACCTAAGAGGCCATTCTTTCCCAACAGTACTGTACCAGTAAAGAACATCCTCAAGGGTATTATGGCTTTTATACAACTGTTATCAGTGCATGTGTACCATTGAAATGTCTGCTTCAAATTAGTACACATACATAGGAATTGACAACATAGGATTGCTAATGCTTATTAGCACAGTGGGCGCGTGCATTTGACAAAGACCTTGTTGTGTAATACGAATTTGATCGCTAAGCAGGAATATTGAGTTGTAAGTGATGGCAGTGTGATTTTAATAACATCAATATTCATGTGTTACTCAGTGTTTGAAAACTGTATTTACATTTGTGTATATGGCTGAGTATACTACGACTTTGAAACAAACTGCAACTAATGCAATAATAGGGTGCAATGTGCAATTATTTATTCAGTTATTTCCTTATTAGCATAGATACAGGAGAGCTGTGTAGCTTGTTGAAAAGATTTTGAATTTTATCCACTTTCCACGTGGCAGCAACAGCAGGAAAAAAAGAATGACTAGACATGTTCTTTTTTGTTTTTCAGCTTTCATTTGTGTGTATTGCAGTTTGGGAAAAAAAGTGATAGAACTTCGTAACTATTTTTGATTGATTTATTTGCTATGTGCAGATCTATATTAGTTGTGAGTACTTACATAGGTTTTAATTTCAAAGTGTTGGTAAGTATAAAAACAAATAAAGTTTCATTTTTTCTTTCTGTGACTTGTTTCTCTTTGCTGCTTCTTACAGAAAGATGATTTCTACACTATTCCCAGTGCACACATTAATGCACGATGAACCATGAGCTGACAAAGGCCTACTAAAAATCCCCCTGGGGCCATTTTAATAGTAATTAAATACAGCTAATTATCGTATGGCAAAGTGATTATGGGAATTTGATGATGAGGTTTAAATGAGAATCTCATCTATTCCTTTTTTTGAAATGATGGCTGAGTGGTTTTGCTCGAACAAAGATTAAAATCTGATTTTAAATAAAGGGCAACGCATTTACATTTAAATACAATTTAGCACTGCTGTTGTTTAGAGCAGTGGTGGTCAAAGGAGGGCTCAGGGACCTTGTGGAGGTCCGCAGCAAAATGAGCAATAACTATAATTTCTTGTAATTATCATCATTAACTTTAATTTAATTTTAATTTGTCGTAATTAGAGAATGATTAAGGATGTTCTAATCATAGGTTGCTCTCTCACCACTTGTATTTCAGTACAGACATAAAAAAAATCAATGATAAAAGAACTCCTCTCATATAAATCCTCAGGGATGAAATATTACTTTGCCTTTTAAATATTCCTAAAGTAAAGTATTTATAGTAAATTATGGTTAAATAACATAAATGTCATTACACACAATTTCCTCACAATTAACCTGCGTTTGGGTTGCAACTCGTGGCTGTACACAGAATTACTAACTTCAGAGTTTCACGTATAAATAATGAGTTTTATACGACAGCAATTAACTGGCAAATTATGCTGCATGACAGTTATGCAGTTTCCTATAAATTTCCATAATTCAACATGACAGTGAGTATTAAAGGGGCACTCCACTGATTCATCTACAATGCTGCCCCGCTTTCCAGCCCTCCACACAGATCTGATGTTTTCATCTGCTGCTATATTTCACTTCTCCGGTGGAGGTGAAGCCTCGCAGGGTGTGCGAGTCACCTGCTTTATGTACATCATGATTTCCTGCTTCTGTTGCCTTTTGTCGCATTTTGCTTTCATCGACAAACCAACTTTTTCATCTCAGCCAAGCGTAAAAACAGACTGCAGCAGAGGTGAGCGGCGGGCTACAGAAGTCTGATAAGCTCTCCTCTTTCGAACTCCACATCTCCAGATTCTTTTTCATTTTCAAACTTTACACACACACACACAAAGTGTCTGCTATTAGACAGATGGAAGCTGAGATCCAAACGTTTCGCCCCTCTGCAGTGAAACACTCAGTCAACATCCTGATATGAGCTGACTCGCCTTTGAACCTCCAAATTGCTTTGCCAGAGTGGATGTTGAACATACAGACTGAAGACAGTGATTTAGAGACTTTTCCCCCCCAGACCATGTGATACACCATCTTTTCCGCTACTACATGACACATAGATGGGGGCCACATTCGCTTTCTTTATCTCTGCTAATGCACCATGTGCCAAGCAGCTCTGAGCATTAAAGCAGGTGAAAAGTTCATAAACAAAACAGGATTTTCTGAGGATTTTCTCATCTAAACCTCAGGAGGTATTTGGGAGGATAAATTGTTCTGTGTCTGGATTTGTTCTAAGTCTGAGACGGTCATCACGGACAGCAAGCTGGTCTTACTTCATGGTGTGTGGCAGAGCAGTGAAACCATGTGTAATGACCAGAATACCACTAGCTTTATCTTAACAGAGCACTTGAAACAGAGTGCAAGACAATGCCAGGAAAATTAAGTGTCATGCTGGTGAGATGGGGATGCCCACAGTTTTAGTGAAATGGATAATGGTTTCTGGCTCCAGGGCTGGATTCAAGGGTAGATTAACAATTTTTCAGGAGAGAGCCAAGAAACTGTCTGAGAAGTTGATAGGTATGCGGGTCATAATTGTTGGCAGAGATCCAGAGCTTTGCCGCGTGAATCAGAGTTTAACAGGCGGCCCCTGCAGCTGATCGAGAGCCTGACTGAGGAAGAAAGTCCTGCCACATAAGAGCCGTTACACATTTATTCACATCGTTCCAATAAATGACAGAATGCCCTGGAGTGCTTTGCAAGAAAAGATCTCAAGTTATAATAAAAACAAAATGCGAGTCTAAGAAATACCGTATAATATGTATTAAGAGGGAAGGATATGCCAGTCATTATGAGTGATATTTTGCATTCATATTTTTTAAACCATGACAATTTCATGCGTGTTCATTTTTCCCAGAGCCGAGAAAAGCTAAAAATTCTTTGTTTGGGGCCACCAGGAGAAACACTAATGCACATCAAACAGGGGGAGAGTTACAGAGGGGTTCATCAGGTTTCTACAAAGTCTCATCTTAACTTTAACTTGCCATTAGTGGTGCATGCATAGAAGTGTGTGCTGAATGATTGGATTGGCCTCCTGGACGCCCCTACAGTAGATAAAACATGATAAAGTGCCCTTTACGGTGGTGCATTATGCACAAAAATGTGATGAAATGCCTGCTAGGAGCCCCTACGTTCTAAAAACTGTTTTGGATCCCATCACATGCAGTTGGTGCCCTTTTTAGTTTTTTCGCCTCTGGCCCTCACACCAGAGTCCGCCACTGCTGCTCCCTGCGTTGGATATGGTTGAAATTCCTCAAGATAATGGTCTGTCTAGGGAGTCGTAGTTTAAACAGCTGATTCGACCGGGAGAGTTTTATGTCTATTCAAACCTTGGATGTACTTCAGCTGACAGTCACTCAAATATGCTCTATGTAGAAAATGAACTAAACGGCCCAAAATAACTCCCTTCACATCACAACTCTACTGGAGCCAGTTATTCACATGTGACATCCAGCTCCTCTGTGACCGGAGGGGATTATAGTAAATCTGACAAAACATCTGACCCGACGCTCAGATTCAGTCAAAGATCAGATAATCTGCTGCACTTTACAAAAAGCACACACAGTTTCTCTCATCCATCCTTTGCCGTGCCCTACGGAACAACCTTGGGATCATGTTTGTTTCTAGTCTGATACATAACCCAGAACGAGGGCCTGAGCTATAACAAAAAAAGGTCATCAGCAAATCAAATGGCTCGTACACTCTGCATCAGACCGTGCTCTCCTCAGTCAATTTACCTTCAATATCGGTTCAATAAGGCTGTGTCCGACTGGGCTCGTCCAAAACCTAAAGGCATCCTCTGCCCCTGTTGTTACTTGGCATGAAATTTGGAGTGGATCCATGTTATCACTCAGCATTGCTGTAAGCTGCTTATAGACAACCTTCTCTATAATGCAAAGGACTCGTGTCAGAGCAATGAGGGAGACGAGGTGCAAATCTAAAAGTTGCTGCAGATGTCTTAAAGTAGAGACTGTGAGGAGTCCCAGGCTTGTTTTTCTCTCTGCTTGCAGTTTGGGCTCGGGGGTCACCGTGCTAAAACACTGTGTCCTCCCTCCCTCGTGAGTGAAGGCAATGGCGAGCCGAGTGAGCAAAATCCAATGTCAGATAGTCTCTGCAGCGGGAAAGCATTATCAAATGTACTGAGCATGGCTTTGGAGAGGTCAATATATACTGTAGGGCAGCACAGTGCTGCTTCCAAAGAGAGACTCGTCAATGTCATCTGTGACAAACCAGGCATGAAGTGCGGATGGGACAGAGTGATGTCAAAATCATGTCTTTGTTCAGATAAATAATCTGAATTCATTGTTTATAGTATAAATATGTCTAAATATGAATAATGTTGTGACACAATCACTCAATCTATTATGCTTACGAGACAAAGGTTCCTGAAATTGGCTCACTTCCATATCATTGTGCTCCTGTGGAGGAGTAGGAATTATTTTAAGATGGCTTACCGGGCAGGAAATTTGCCAGGAGTCTGACAAGATGAGTAAGAGTGATAAACAAAAGCCTTGGCAAGTTTCAAGTGGCTTAAACAGCCCAGAATGTGAAGTAAATCTATCACCCTGATTACCCAGGAGCAAGAGAAACAGTAGTGTTGGGTTATTTCGACATTTACAAGTGTGATCTTTGGATATTGTCACAATAAAGCCTGCACGCTGAAACGCTTCAGTAGTCGATACAATCAATGAGTCTGCCTTTCAGCTAAATTGACAGGGCTGAACTCTACGCATTTTAATCATAGAGACGCTTTGCAAAGCGCTGGCTGCATTCAGGTGCGATGCATCTCGGGAGCACCCTCAAAGGTCTTTAGTCACCGTCGGTGTGAAGGGCTCGGCATTGAAGTCCTCCATCACGGCAGGACAATTAATGTTTATGAAGAATGACAGAGCGTGACATGCAGAACAAACAACCAGTCAGACACAAGAGCACGAGGAGAAGAAGACAGAGCTGCGTTACCAAAATGGGGTTCATGGACCTCTAGGGGTCCTTAGATGGGCTGCTGGGAGTTGTTAAGTCTCTTTTTTTTAAAATTTGAAGGTAGAACGGCACTGTAGGATTTACTCTGCACTCCTCTTTCTACCTCATTAGCGGCTGTTGTAATGTGGCTGTACTCTGATGTACGGTATCTATATGGAGATTTATACATCTTGTGCCAAAATGCATGCAGGAATATAATAAAGCAACTTCAAACCTACAGTACATGCATGCTTAAAGAGGTTATTTGCCCTTTAAATGTACTTTGTCTTAACTGTCTTTCAGATTCAAACAAACACAGACAGGGATAATTGGAAATAATTTAAATGGGGTGAAAAAAAACAACAACCAGAAGGCAGAGGAGACCTCAAAACACAAAGAAGAGGTTTAGATGTCATTCAAAGGTGCAAGTGAGCATGAAATTTAAATTTAATACATCAGTGGACACAGTGGAATGAACCGACGCCATAGATGACACTACACAATAGAGCGGTAACAAAAATTCATTTTCAGTCCAATTAAATAGTTTTTAAATCATTTAGTCTAGTAAACACCAGGAAATATGTTGGGTGTTCATCAGAAGTTACTAAAAGTTTTCTTGCTTATTCATCATGCATCATATTTTAGAAGTGGTGTAAACTCTTAATTAGCAAAGTAATGAGTGACTGCAGCTGTGGGATTAATGTAGAGGGGTACAAAGTGTAGAAGTGAACAGAGAGAGAAAAATGGAAAAACCCAGGGAGGAACACGAGCATAGTGATAGATGGGTGATAACCTGTGGAAATGATGTTTGACTGTGTGTTTAATAGCATGTAGTTAAAACCCAGAGACCTCCTCAGCAGAGAGACGCTGAAACGGGACCAAAGCGGTGCAACTCTCACTGCTGCGGCTCTGCGCATATCCACACACACACACACACACACACACACACACACACACACACACACACACACACACACACACGGAGAGACACTCAGCTGCTGCAAACCTGCACAGACAGGAGCCTGTAAACTGTAAGCAAACAGTTGGATCCGGACTCTTGCACCGGCTGCGTTCTCTGGATTTGACTGCTGCCTTTTGAGCCTCTTGGATGAACTGCGGTTCTTTTCTCCTGGAAGTCTCCTCTGATTCTGGGATCCTCACGGTGGCTGCAGGCTGATGTGAGCCGGACAGTGAGAAGCTATCAGGTAGGTTCACACAGCAGTCTCAACTCACTTTTTTATTGACAGGATGATGGAGTTTAACCTGCATTTTAAAGGAGTGGGTATATAATGGGTAACAGAATTATCATGCATTATTATTATTATCAGTAATAAAAACAGGAAAACGCACAAATTATTGAATGAATCTTTGCTTCTTGCTGCGGTTTTTCATCTTGATGGGACGTCTGGATTGATCACAAATGCTCTCTAAGATATCTGTGCAATATTCTGCAGGGAACTTTAACAAACTGTCTGTTGAAAGTAGCTGCAGCTTTTTTGTTTTAATTATCATCTGCTGATAAGTTTCTACATCGATTAACGAGACCAGATGTTCAAAAACACAATATTCAGTTCATTATCATAGCAGAGTAGGAAAACTAGCAAATATTCAAATGCAGAATAAGAACAGAAGCTGGGACAGTTTATTAATAATCAAAACTGTTGCTGTTTAATTTTCTGTCCAAGGACAAATTAACTAATTGACTAACTGTTTCAGCTCTAGTGGATTTAATTGCTATAAGGTATTTGTCTTTGTCATCTCCTAAAGCATCCCCATAATCCTAATGACTGTAATATTGTTTAAAGGGTTTACGGCGTCTCTGGAAGTTAAGAGTGTGTGATTGGCCATCCTTTTATTTCCACTTCCAATAACATTTTGAGAGTATTTCTCCTGAGATATTTAGTTTATCAATGTTAGCATCAGGACTCCTGGAGAAGCAACTTATTTGACATTCAACATCTCGATCATAAAGCTGCTTCCTGCGTATCAGCTGTCTGTTTTCTAATCTCCAAATACATCCTGTCCTATAGTCGTTTTAATTCACACTCTGACCTTCACATAGATCACTGTTAATCTTATAGACTACACACTGTTTTTTTTTTTATTCAATTGCACGTCAATGTTTCAAAGTTCATCTGTTGCATATTGATGAGCTCACACCTTGTTTAATGGCTTGTCATTTTCTCACGGGGACAAATCTTGATTGAGGCGACCTATACAATAGAAACATGCCATTATTATGATAATCTTGAACTTTGCTGGTTTTCTTAACAAAGGGGAATGCACCTGAAAGGGGGAAGTGGAGTGGAAACAGTTCTTCAAAACATCATTGCAGGTTTTAGCAGCATTCTTTGGCGCAAAGCACCAAACTCAGAGTCAGCAGGCAGCAACAACAGAACAAAGAAACTCCTGAATATGAATTTTCATGAAAAACTTGAAATTCTCCTTACCTTTTGTCTCTCCATCTTTTCATCTCTTTGTAAATCACAGGTTTTTTCCAGTCAGCTGTGAAGACGTGCCCCCTCCCATCCTGGATACACAACCATGACTTGGCCTGTCAAAAATTTCCCCTCAGCTGTGCCGCACTTTGACATCTCATTTAGTTAGTATGCAAACCTTTGAACGTTTGCTCCCTTTGTGTCGGATCAGGGCTTGGTTTTCCATAACTGTCGGGGCAAACGATGAACGATAATGCCTGTGTAAATGCTGAAAAGTGCCTTGAGAATGAAACTTTAGCCACTACTGCCCAGACGAAGACCGTGTTCAGACAGACGTAAGCCCTGAAACAATCCAAGGGCTGCAGCTAGAACCTGCAGGGTCGTCTGGGAAGAAAATTTAAACTGCCTTAACGTTTGCTGCAATTTGGAGAGGCGCTGCATTAGCAAACCAAGCACACATTCCCGGAAGATTACTTTATAACATGAAGGGAATATTTCTACTGTTTACCTTGGGATTGATGTGACAAATGCGCGGCCCCTTGTGTTGTTTTAACGCAGGGCTGTTTTCAGTCTAAACGCTCGCTAATGGGGGCCTCTCAGAGGTGTAGGTCATCCATAAAGCCTCATTCCTGTGGTTCTCTTTTGCTTGTGGGGACACTGATGATGATTATGACTGCGTACGCTTGCCCTAAGATCTGCCACTGCACAGACAGGAATGGCGTGGTGGTGCAGTGCACCTCACGCAACCTGGAGAACATCCCGCCGAACTTGCCCAAGGACACCGTCGTTCTCTTGCTTTCGTCCAACCGGATCAGACACATCCCAAATGAGGCCTTCATAGACCTCCACCGCCTTAGGGAGCTGGACTTATCTCACAACGCCATTGAGAGCATGGAGGTCGGTGCCTTTCAGGGAATTTCCGAGAGCCTGCGGACCTTGGATCTTTCAAACAACCACCTCAGCAGCCTCCCCAAGGACACCTTCGCCAAGCTCCACGCTCGTGTCCGCCTGTCCCACAACCCCTGGCACTGTGAGTGCTCTTTGCAGGAGGTGCTGAGGGAGCTGAGGCTCGACCCTGAGACGGTGAATGAGGTCAGCTGCTACACATCCGTGCAGGAGGAGTACGTGGGGCAACCGGTGATCCAGGTCCTGGACTCGGGGATCAACTTTTGCAATTTCCACCACAAGACGACAGATGTGGCCATGTTTGTGGCCATGTTCTGCTGGTTCTCCATGGTGACAGCTTATATCATTTACTACATCAAACACAACCAGGAGGACGCCAGGAGGCACATGGAGTACCTCAAGTCCCTGCCGAGCACCTCTAACATCAGCAAGGACTACGACACAGCCAGCAGTGTGTTTTAGTATGTCTGAGAAAAGATGCAAGTGTACCAATGAATACAGATGAAAGTGGACCAATGAATATGTTTAGGGCGTATAAGGAACAGTGATAAGTGACAGCTATAGTACGAGCACTGAAACTCTCTCTGATTTACACAGCACAAGGCACAAACACATTAGGAAGGGATTTAAAAAACATCGAGTACAGGCTTAAAAGTAGCACCAGACTCTTTCTAGCTACAAAATAAAGCTAAACTGAATCAACATTACATTTCCAGCTTCTTAAAGAGAGTGTGAGCAGCAGGAAAAGCATCTTGAGCTTTCAAGTGGTCTCGATTTGTTTTCCATCCACGATAACAAAAGGTGACAGATCATTATTTTTCACTCAAACGGCAAGTATAATGCATAAAAGCATCTCAAAGGGAAAACTCCACTGAAAACCTGAGCAGTTTTGCATATTATGATGTGGTTTCAGGGTTCACTGTGGATTCATCCACCGTGCGAGGCGAACCTGAGAGCCACTTTTATGTCAATCAGAGTTCAGTGAAATTAGGTAGCTGAAAAATAATCCCCACTGCTCCAGAGGGGGATACATCCTCTTTTAAGTTGTTTTTTTTGGAGAGTAGCAAAGAAAGAGGCAAAAGGTAAAGTAATATTTAGATGTATTGTTCAATTCTACGAGAGATGAGATGGAACTGAGTTGAACGTATACTTCCCCCTTCTAGGAAAGAGTTTATGTATTTTATAATCCATAAAGGATTTTAGCCAGTAGTAAAGATTTGGTGGCACTGAATCCCTCTGGCACTCCAACATTTAAGGTGGAACCACCGCCAGGGAGTAAATTTCACCTGATTTAATTGAGAAGATAATAAATGTCACTTTGGAGGGTCAAAAGAATCAATTCTTGTCAGACAAAGTTTGATTAAAAGAGCCCGTCTCAGCTATTCAACAAATCCTGTTGGGATTTTGTGTCTCTAAGTGATTTTACAGGTTTTTTTTAAACAATGGGAGACCTAAAAGTGCTGTTTAGATCACACAGTCTATTGTCAATATGTACATTCACTGGATCTGAGTTTCTTCTTCTGCGAAAACATATCGCAGCAGTTTCTGTCAGCTTCCTGTAAATAGATCACTCACTTCCTGTTGTGCCTAAAAACCTGAAATGAATATGAGCAAGTGGGACCAGCTCACATGGTCTCACAAGTCAAGTTTCCATCCAAATGTAGCACAAATGTTGCCGTTTAGTCCCATTTTGTTTTGACTGATGTACCAACGTTCCCACCTCATCCAAGAGTGAAAAACCTTTTTGTGATTTTAGACCTTTTTTTCAGATTTCTGGCATTTCTACTGTCTTGGGGATGATGTTTGTGAGAAAATATGCATTAAAAAAAAAGGTAAATTAAGTGACAAAATACATTGTTTCATACACACTTTCTAATCTGACGCCATATTGACAGGATGACATAATTTGTATATGCCTTTCAAAACATTTTCTGGACTTCTGATTTAGTTTGGTTTAGCAACAAAACCTTGTTTAGGTTTAGAGAAAGATCAAAATTAAATCAAGTCACATCTTCTTGATCCCAACAACCGTTTCTCTTTGTCGACTCTGTTTCTTCCTGTTTCTTCCTTCCTGTCCCCTCACAGACAAACGTAAACAAATGCAGATTTGGGGCATTTGCTAGAACGCCTGAAGCTGTTTTTCTTGGGAGGGCGGGCTCCTCAGTCAGTGGTTTCTTCAGTTACAGCTCCTGCCTTTTCATAGGTCTGTGGGCGTCCCAGTCTGTCGCTCAATAATTCAGATACAGCTGTTTGGCTGCTACTTATCACACAACAGTGCTGCAGTTATTTATTTATTTTTCTTCTTTGGACAATAAAACAAGTTAAGGCATTTATCAGAATCCTGCTCCTTCTTCCATTCAGGAAAGCCTGTGTTTATTTGATGGAGGCAGAGATTTGAATCCTGCCTCGAATGCTGTGTTTTTTAAAGTCATTGTTGTCACATCCTCCAGCCAATAAATGTGCCCCAGGCTCACACAACTTTTAAATCTCTCACACAATCCTTTACCCGTTATCAGCCATAACACACTCCTCACAATGAGATCTTGCTATTTATCCCTCCAGATTACAATGAAAAATACCCACAGCTCCAAATATGGAACCCATATATCTTCAGCTGCATAGATCTGGATGAGGCAGCATATTAATACATGTCGTGCAACCCAAAAATAGTTTCATTCCACTAACAGTTCAAATCCATAAATCTAATGAGCCTTTATGGGAGGCATTTTGGGGATATTTATATCAGCAATGTCCAAATTCATTTCAAAGTGGGCCAAATTCGATAAAATGAAAATGCCTGAAGGTCGACTGCACCTATTGTCATATTTCTGGACCATAACAGAGTCATATAATAACAACTGTTTAGTTCAACTGGGAGTGTAGCCCAATGTAAGCCTCTCTTTAAGGTTCAGACGGTCACATAACACAAAGAACAAACACTCATGTCGTTCCAAGTACATAATGGGAGCAAACCTTCCTCTCACAACTCCTAACTGAGATTTATGAATTTCTGATGATCAGTCACTAATGTGACAAATGTTGTGCAGGAACGTGGGAGCCTGGTCCGAAGGTCCTAACCCTTGGTGTGTGCAAACATCGGGCTCTTGTTGGAGCACCTGTAGGCTGAAGTTAAACAGAAAAAGATCTCTCAGGTCTTGCATTTGCTGTTAGTAGCGCAGACCCTCAGCTGATGCACCTCACGTCGATGTCGTAAATATCACTGTATATACGTCTCATAATGTCTCTTCTGGCAAACTATATGAACAAAACTCTTTCAGTTCTCAGTTCTCTGTCAGCAGTTAAGCTGCCCTTGGTATCAGCTTTCCTCTTTTTAGCTGCAGTAGCAATGGCAAAAACTATCTACCAGTAGCTGGAGGCAACCATCAGCGTGCCCCCCTGATGTGGAAAGAGAAATTGCAGCCTGAACTTGTGTAACTTATTATCTCTTTTTGACATTGCTGGAAGGCCATAAATAACACATTTTAAGAAGGATGCCGAAGACTTTGGACATGAGTGACTTTGTGTAATCATGTAAATTACTTGATTTATCTTTCTATTCTTTCTGGATGCTATTCAACTTACTACACAATCTATATTTAGCACATAGAGCCTCTTTCTGTTGTGTTTTCCCAGCATAAAGCACTTAATATGTTTTGTTTAAAATCTAATTCTGTCCTTGTAGTCCCTAAAACCTGACCTGCCTCTCCTGGGCACAACATTAATTATAGTCCACTTTGTCTTAGAAGTCCCAAGGGCTGTGGCGTACGTCCTAATGAACTGAATATTATTAATTAGCTGGATAGAGTTGAGGTCAGTGTGTCTCTCTCAGTTTAAGTTCAGAGAAACAAGTGGCGCCTCATCAGTGTTACATAAGCACCAGGAGAAAGGGCTTGTATCTATAAAACAGCTTTCCTCAACTGGGCAGTGCTGCAGCTCCAGTCCTGACTGTTAGTATGGTGAAGAGAAATGTAGAGATCAGGCTGTTATTTTACTCATCACTGCACCTCATGTTGGTCTTAGACTGATACTTCAAAATCATGGCTCTAGTAACGTGGAGAAGACGGCCAGGAGGGAACATACTCATACTGTAAACGACTTGCTCCTCAAACTGACCACAAATTACATTCCAGCAGGCTAAATGTTATTATATTATAATATCGCTGAGCAAGCAAGACTGAGAAAGTGTATTAGAGGTTGGCACATGTATAGCAGGCAGGGCTATAAATATACAATATACAATATATACAATATACAGATTAACAATACAAAAAGTAGACTAGTTGTGGTCAGTTTCCACGTCATTCCTTTGTTTTGCTGTGAAGCCAAATGTAGTGTTTTATTATTGTTGTATTATTCAGTGTTCTTATTTACTCGAATCCATTGCGGTGTCATTGATTTATGATACACACACCAGCTTCAAAAGGGGAGAACAGGATTCCTTTATGGAGATTTACCGCTTTTCACTGAACACTGAGGCAGTGTTTGCAGATTACCTGAGGGCCGCCCTGTGTGCTCGCCCATAAACAGTGACCTTCAGTAAAATAGAAAACATCAAGAGGCAAAAGTGGATGCATGGTTGTTTTAGTTTCCCTCTTGTCACTGTATGAAGCCAGTTGGGATTAGGGCTCCTTTCAAAGTAAATTAATTCTTGTTTAATGAATTAAATTCAAAACTATAATAGCTTTGGTTACCAGTGGACCTACATTACCCAATGCAGGGCCCAATGGGGTGTTGATGATGTTGACATTGTCTGAGCAAAATCTGCTTATAAAACAAGTAGTGGTTAATTAGTAACTTCACCTACAGATTACCTACATTTGTGTTTCTTACTCAGGCCTGGAGGAAGTCAAAAATGGAGGGATGCATTAAACCTGCCATGGTGAGAGCTTGGCTACCAATCCAATTAGTATATTCTCCTCTGCAATTAATCAGTCTGCGTTTTTGTCCCTGGGCTTATGATTACTCCCATTTGTCAGTGGTAGAAGCCACAGATGGCACATGGCCTAAAGAAACAGACATTTGACTTTTTCCAACATCGTTTTTAGGAAGGCTGGTAGCTTGGATGCTTAGAGCATGAGACAGCAGAGGCAAAGTCATGGGTCCAATACCAAAACTGACCAGCAATAGTTACTGAGCAAATACACGGCTGTTGAATGTCTTTCAAGAACAGGCCGAACGAGTAATGTGTGTAACGACACGAGGAGCCTGAGAAATAAATGCAAGAAAACACCAACTGCTGCTGTTACACCCTGAAAAGGGAAATATAAATGAAGACAGGATGCTTCCTCTCTGGCAGCTTCATTTCATTTCGGAGTGTTTCCGAAATTATTTACATATTAACAAAAGTCACTTCAATATCAAACAATGATTTCAAAGTCAACTTTCCACTCTATTCTCCTTTGACAGGTAAGTAAGCAGTATGCACACTTTCAATTCTCACTTTTCCCCCAAACAAGGGAAATTAAATGTGACTGACAAGCATCCACTAAAATGCTCTGTTAGTCGGTGTACACAAATAAACTATTAAATATAGCGTATTGAAAATAAACAAAAATATTGTACAAAACATCGCTGTTACGCTCCGTCTACTACAATTGTGTCGGTGTGGTCCATTCATACATATTATCAGATGGGTTTTGCTGAGCAGACACAAATACCGTGAAGTATGTGTCCATCAACTCTGCTAATCATAACTTACAACCCTAGAAGTCTTCTATGTAAGTTAATTCCCCTCCACAGACACCAAGCTGGGAGGTGGTTGCACCTGATTTTGACATCCTAAAACAGATCTGAATTTGTTCGTTCTTTGCAGGTCGACTTTGGAAGAAAATGTGAGGACAAAACTCTGTCCAGTGAAGGCCGGTTAGCTCAGCTGGTTAGAGCGTGGTGCTAATAACGCCAAGGTCATGGGTTCGACCCCCATACTGGCCAGAAAGACTGTTTTGCCAGACCCATCTTTCTGCATCATCCTGCTGCTACCAATACCAAAAACTGCTCCCAGTTTAATGTTGGAACAAAAAAAAAAATTACATAGAACTTCCCTTTTCTGTGACCGCGTGGCCTAATGGATAAGGCGTCTGACTTCGAATCAGAAGATTGAGGGTTCGAGTCCCTTCGTGGTTGTAAACTCCAGTCCTCATTCTAACTAGATGAAACTGTTGGGTGCAACGCAGCTATCTGCTACAAGTGTGTAGGTATCATACATTTATCAAATGGATTTTGCTGTGCAGAAACAAATATCATATGGCCATCAACTCCATTAATCATAACGTACAACCCTAGAGGTCGTCCATGTAAGCTAATTCCCCTCTACAGACACCAAGCTGGGGGTGGACTCGCCCGACTCTAACATCCAAAAAGAGATCAAATTTAGTTTTTTCTTTGCAGGTCGACTTTGGAAGAAAAATGTAAAGACAAAACTATGCCCAGCGAAGGTGGGTTAGCTCAGATGGTTAGAGCGTGGTGCTAATAATGTCATGGGTTCGACCCCCATACTGGCCAAAAACACCTAGTTTACCACAGGCTTTTTTCAGTACCATCCTACTCACATGAAAAGCTAGTACTAACTAGTAGATTTGAGTGGTATCCACCCACGCTAAGCTGGGACATGGTCACACATTGGTCAACATAATTGTAAACACTGTCCCCTTCATCCATGCTAAGGTGCAAGGTGGTTCACCTGACTCCATATTGAAAATAATGCCATGGTAAAACAGTCCTTAATGGCAGCCTGGATAAACAGGTATGTTTCAGCATGTTGCTTAAAAAACAAAGCATTTAATTGTATATCAGAAGAATGGGGGCAACTGTTTTTGTGGCTGGCACAGCAGGAATGCCTCGAAAACAGAACAGCAGCGGTGCTTTCTTTCCTGATTTGTTGCACAAATAACTGTGACTATGCAGCTTAGCCATAATGATTTATTTTAACACAGCTCAAAACTGGCATTGCACTTGCAGAGGGATATCGTTGGAGGAGTTTTATTGTTAGCATGCTTGCTGCCTAACTACCGTGGAAAGAAGACCCACAGCTCAAAGAGTACATGTGAGATGTAAAACATTTGTGAGAATTCCATTGTAAAAATATCCTTTAACAGCAGCTGAACAGCCAAAGCTGCATATGACTAGTCCACTGATTAAAATATATGTTTTCAACAATCTGAACATCTGTTAGGGAGTCACTGGGCAGATGTCACTGTCAAAGTCTAAAACATGTCATATTTGGAACAATAAAGGTAAAGTGGAAGGTTGCCCAAGATGAAAACACTGCCAAAGTCTTGTCCAAACTGAAATTAAATTACACCCATATTTTCAGCCAAAGCAGGAATAAAATCTGCATTTTAAAATCTGCTTTCAGCTCCAATCCTTCTTTCAGTTTATAAAAAAAAAACATGTCTCTGTCACACTGACTTCTTACAAGGCTCATCCACACACACACACACACACCTTTATCGGTCAGAGCTGATGTGAGGCGCAGCACCTTCACGGATCACTGTTCAAGGTTCAAACACCTGCAGGAGAGACAGAGAATGAGAAGGATATTTATACTGTGGTGTCCTTAAGTCGTGACCTGTCTGTCTCTTTCTTTCAAAACAATTTGGTTTCGGGATAACTTTTTTTTTTTAAGTTGACGGAAAGTTGCTGAATATATAATGTACAGCACAGCTAGAGTTTCCTTTCCAAGGACGGAAGAATTTTATTTTCTCCTCCTCTGAGCAGGAGGGCTAAGGTTAAATTTATCCATGTAAATGAATGTAACTGAGCTGAGGCTTATCTATCAATATCTTGTCAGCACCTCCAGTCTGAAAAAGACACCTCACCTACCAGTCACGCAGGTGGAGAATCCTTATTTGTGCCTTTCCCGTGTTATCATTAAGTCATACTGTACTGTGCATCATATACCACTTATTGCTACATTGAAAGTATTGCGAGTCTATTCTTTTTTTTATGGGCGTGAACAAAAGTTATCATACTATATTTTGTATATATTCACATTACTTTATTTTAAGGAGGTGTGTCATTTTCAGAAGTAGAGATTAAAACTCATTATGTTATTCTATACTTGGACGAGAGGATCAATACCACTCTCATGTATGTGCATTAAATGTAAATCAGGTACTCAAGTATATAACTTGGACCCTAATTTTACATGTTTTGGGTTTGCAATGTTTCTCTCCAAGTACACACAGTCCAATAACATGCAGGTTAGATTAATAGGTGACTCTAAATTGCCTGTAGGTGTGAGTGTGAATGGCTGTCTGTCTCTATGTGTTGGCCGCCTCTCGCCCAAAGACAGCTGGGATTGGTATCAATCCCCCGTGACCTGTAGGATAAGCGGTATAGATAATGGATGGATGGAACGACTGGTGGGTACAAAAACTACTGAAAAAAGCTATTTTTGGTCAAACAAAAAGGATCTAACAGGTATATCTCTGTAGGGATCTTTTCTTTGATTGAAATAAACTCGCCATCGATGCTTTCACGCTTCAGTGAGTTTTAAAACTCTTTATTTACTGCTTTAGCTAACGTGTTGCAAGCTTAAAACTAACCCGTGTCAGCCCTTTCATCGCTTGGTGGTTAAGGTGACTCCTAAAAAGCCCATGTGGTCCTTTGAGAAGTTTATTAAGGTAATTTATACGTCCATGCTAGCAGCTGTCCTACAGTGTTATTGTAGCAGCCTGCCTCCACACACCTGATTCAATTAAGTTGTCATGAAAATAGATCCACCTTAATTGGATTAAGTGCTTCCAGCTAATGACCACTTTCATATTCATTGCATGCTTGTGCACATGAACACGTTTTACCCTTTAAAGTAGCAGCCGCATTACATGTTTTTGTGTTGGTGCTTATTATTCTTTCGTAACCGATTACTTTCTCCAAGAGTGATGTTGCTCTGTTCTTGGAGACTTTCATTTTAGGCGAAATTGTTTCTGAGGATGGGCGACAGTGGGTGGAACACATATAGATGCGTGATGACACACGAGTGGAGAAGCAAACAAAACCCTGCAATGAATACAAACTCCTGTTGTTGAGCACATAATGTCTCGTGGTGACCGCCTGTTCTCCAAAAGTGCACAGGGAGTGCATGGTAATGAGGCTCAGGACGCATCCTCCAAGATGAAGATTGTGAGCGAGTGTGTGTTTTTGTCACCATATTTCTTTTCCCATCCAGGCCTACATCCATCTTCCCACGGAGGACGCATCCTGTGAGCACATCTCAGTGTTTTAATGGGCAATTAAGAAGCAGAAAGAGAGTAAAAAGGAGGTGCAAACAAAGAAAAGCACAATGCGACAAAAAAGTTGAGAGATTCCCACAGAGCGGTCTTTCAGTTTAAAATCTTGAAGGAAGTCGAAGTGTTTTGGCTTCAGAGAGGCAGAGAGAGACTCATTCGCTATCATCACAGTCATCACAGTGTTGCACAGGAGTTGGTGGGCGAACATGCTGTGAGAGGGCCACTCAGTTCAGAAGGAATTCTCCAAGATACCAAGTGTCTGAAACATGCGAGACAGAGCCAGACTTAAAAAAAAATACACAAATAAATCCTGCTATCTGACATGCTTTTTGATTCTGGATGAATCATATGTATGTGAGTCTATGACAAGAGGCAGAAAGGGATAATGAGACACACTCTAGCCAAAAGTAGGTGGACACCCAAACATGACACCATGAGCAGCATCCTGCTGTTACAACAGTGATTTTGAATGTATAATTACATTCATAACACAGTTCCAGTGGCCTAATGGGTGAGGAACTGGCCTCTTAAGCCAGGAGCTGTCGGTTTGAGTCCCAGCTGGGGAGCTTCATAAGTGTACCGGACTCACAACCTAGTTAGAGGTCACACTTCATGATAAAAACATATTGTTAACATAGCTCAGTGTGCTTTTCAGAATTTAACCTCTCTTTTATATTCACGGTACACTTGCTGCAGAGGCAGACAGACCAGTCGGTGTCCTCAGCGGCCATTATAACCAGTGGCTGGGGAGGTCATTTATCAGAGGCTGCTGCAGCCCTGGAGCTGGGCAGCACACAATAAAGAGCTCGTTTATATCTGTGAAAGAAAAGCTGAAAACAACTATATCACAGCAAAGTGTACCTTTGCAGAGTGAAATGTTTAATCCCTCTGGTCTGTTGTAAGTACACTTAATCCTTTCCTCCTCTGCTCTTGGGTCAGAGGGCTGCTGCCTTTGCACGATAGCCAAAAATCTTCACTCGGGGGTTTCCACGCTCATGGCCGTGTGTGCAAATGTTTAAATGAGTTTACAATACATGACTGTGTGCCGCCGGCGTTTCTATCAAAGCTATCAAAGTTAAGCAAACACACTACAGGCTACGCAGATCTGCTGTACGCCTCACAAACCACTGACACTTCTGTCTTCATGAAGAGGAATTATTAAAGGCCAGTCTCATAATGTATGTTACTCTGTGTCCTGTAAGGAAATGTACTCTTACCTATGGTACAGTGGACTAATTGGACATCCTAACATCTTAGATGGAAGCTCAACTTGATCCTCTTTGACTTGTCAAGTTGTCACAGGATTTGCATGCTAATGCTGAAAAGTCAAGGGCACGGACCACAGATTTTTGACAATCGTGTGTTTTTTTCCTGCTCTCCACATTATATGCTCCCAAATAAATAAATAAATAAATGAAGCTAACACCTTCTCATCGTCTGTCAGAGGGCATTTTCGCTCCAAGACCATCGGACTGTGTCTGTGGGTACTCCTGGCGGTCTGGAGATGCGCCCAGCTGCAGGCTTGAATGTATCAGCCTCAAACTTGGCACCATTACAGATGCATAGCTGAGCAAGCAAAGGACTCCCCAGGGTGCTGTATGCTCATGCAACAATGCTCTAAAACACATCTTGGCACCCTACTGAGCTCGAGTTTATGTGTGTTTGCACACTGATAAAACACCGCAAGAGGAGACGCAATCAATAATTTGTGCATCAGTAAAATGTCTCCCTTCAGAACAACCAACAGAAGGATAATGTCTGCAGCCTCCACGTCATAGGATAGCTGAGTGCCAAGTCAGAGACAAGGCTGGATGTGCTGTAGCATCTACATTTACTCTTCAAACCCCACCAGCTCTGAAAACACAAGCTGCTGAACCTAAACACAAGCTGAGCAACAATATATGCAGTCAGGTGGATGTGGAGACCTATTTAATGCAGAGACAAATTATTTGCTGAACAAGCGCGAAACAGCTCAACACAGCGGCTGAAGGGGTCAGTGGGGTTCAAAGAAGCTTTTCAGATGGTCGAACGGCGTCTGAAACCCCCTGATGTCACAACCGGGGGGCTGCTTCTGACAAATTTTGTATCTTCCCACAGCTGACGATCATTCCCACTCTATGCAGTCATTCCTGAGGTGTTACACAGACTCTCTCAATCGCTCCTTTTGGATCACCTCTTTTATAAGTCACACCAGGAGAGCCTGTGAGGAGTGTGTGCCCCTGATCCCCGTTAGAATAACTAACGCAGCTCACTTGGTGCCTTCAAAACAGGGTCGTGTTTATGGTTTTCACAATAAGAATCTATATGAACCCCCCCTTCGGTGGTATACACAAGTTGGGAAGTAGAAATAGAGTTCATGAGCTGTGATGTGTTTTTAAAGATTTAAAAAATGGCGGAGGCCATTGTAGTTTGATGGTAAGTTAACATATATTCTTTTTAGTTGTTAAAGATATGTGAGTTTTTCTTAGTAATCTTATGTCTGAGGAAAATACTGATTTTCCCAACTGCCTCATATTTCCTGCTTTTACCTCCATTACCTACGTTGCCAGCTTGCTAAACTGCCGTCTACACGCCAACAGCCAGGTGTCTTTTGGCAGCCATGTTGCCGTGCAGCATTGCCTAGCAACAGTGTTCTCACACACACCATAACCACCTGAGCGCCGAGCATATGGCGACCATGACCTCTCATGTCGCAACCACAAGCTCACGACTAGTCTAACAGGATCAGACGCTCCCTGGACTCCTTCTTCACTGTCTGAAAATGACATAAAGTCTTTAGAAAGTCTAGTTGCCTTTGACTCAGCACGTCAAATATAAAAAAAATGATTTATATTGTGTAATAATAAAAGAAATACCAGTTTACGAGGCTGTGATGACTCTTCTCTCTAACAGCAAAGCAAACTGTCACATAATCAAATTAGCTCGAAGTGAAATGATCCAGTGGCACGTTTACCTGAAGGCGAGGGGACACGAGCAGCCATGTTTCTACATGTTTCTTTCAGTTCAGCTTAGCAGAGAGGAGCACAGGTGTCACCAATAACTGTGATGATATCCCAACATGCACCTCACCACTGTTCCTGATTACACCTGTGCTTTTCCTGCTTTGTATCAAAATATCTGCTGCTCTGTTGCGTGGTTCAGTCACATTCATATCCCACAAATATCTGTTCACTTGTGATTCAGCGCTACAAAATATGCAGCTGATTCTTTCTCAGTCATCTGATAAATCTACTCCGTTAATTATCCTCACAGCTCAAAATGCATTTCAAAGGTCCAGAGCGCCTCATCATCTTCTTCTTCCTCACTTCTAAATATAACATGAGCACTTTACACTTGTGAAGCTTTGTTTGAGAACATAAACAATGTGTTTTCTCTCAGTCTGAGTGGCAGCTCCGCACCAGGATGTGCAAACTTCCAATTAAAGCACAAAATCAGAGAAAAAGACACAAACACACATTCAAGAAAATGTGGATTTTTTCACTATCAGCTCCTGCATTATTTATAACCTGAGACTCCCAGGCCAGAAATCCCACCGCCACAGTCTTATCCAAAGAGACAGAGTGGCTTTACTTTAAGTTACAACTGTTGTGAAAGTGCATTTGTACAGCAGTGATTTAGGATTTGTGTGACACGCCTATTTCATATTGCAGCTTTGATTTACGTGGCTTCTGTCACCTTGCATGAAAATAGAACAAAAATGAGCTTCATTTTTAGACCTTTTCCCTAAAAGAAAGTGATAGAGTGGTGTTGACTTTGTGTCCTCGGAGCCACCAACAGTGGTGGTTTAGACTAAAGGAGAATGAGCAGAACAAGTGTCACATTAAAATAATAATAAAAAAAAGACTATTTACATAAATACATGGAAATATTACACAAAGAGCTTCAGTGAATCATTAAAGAAACTGTGACGTCTCAGTCCTTCTTCCCTTTTCCCTTCACTACACGTTCAGGTCCTCTGCAGTCTGGTGGTCCAGGAGGGAGCAGCGGTCCTGTTGCTCCTGGACAGCCATCATGGACGGTGGTCCCTGGCTGGGTGGTCGACCGGAGAGGGCAGGCGAGACGCCGCTGCTTTGGCTCAGTTGTTCCCGAGCTCCGCTGGGGAGACCCAGATGTGTGCTGATCTGCGACGACCGAAGGCTCCTCATTTGGCCCCGTGCACGCACCTCGTACAGCTCCACCGAGGTTTTCTTGTACCTGGAGCAAGCAGAAGGTTATTATATTCGCCTGATATATGAGATGATGAAATGTGATGAAAATTATAATGAACAAGACCATCGCAGCAGCAAAAGTCGTGCCAGAGGAGGAAAAATACAGAATGCAAATACAGTGTGCATCATTGGATGATAAACAACCAGCATTTCTGATTTCTGAGGTTTTTTGACAGGAAAATAAGAGGAATTGATTAATTTTTGTACTTATAACTTCAGTATTTTTACACCTGGGTCCTGTTTTTACATATTTTGGGTTTGAAACCATTGGGAGGTACTTTTGGAATTGGCTCAACAGTGAACAAACTGTAATTGCTGCAATTTAATCCTTCAGGGCAATTGCACCCAATCAAAGTAGATCCACTAAAAGTGCTCGTGTTTGCCACTGACAGGCTCAGATTGTTATTTGAAGTATAAGAATATATATAAAATATATAAAATTAAGGCAGAGAGAGAGAAGATCCTTTCTGTTTAAACACCATTGTATCACACTATCAGAACACAGAAGTTGCTTGTCTACTGTTAGCAGGTCATTAAGGTCTGGTCTTGTTGTTAAAGTCTGCTCCCTTTCGAATGTCTTTGCTCTTGTTAGAATAGTGTGGTACCTTTTGTCAGGCAGATATCAACAGAATTAAACATGCCAGCGTCCTGTAATTACCATTTGTGTCAGCAGAGGCCACCGGTCATCAAACGTTACATAATCTAGCTTTACATATGGATTTTCTTCCCTCTGTACTTCCAAATGCAGCCTACCAAACATACCACACATTTTTTATGATCCCACAAGTGCTTACAATCTGTTTTCCTCCTTACTTTCCCTCCTACTCCTTATTTTCTGTCAACAAAAACACTGCTGCTATTGTTTCCTTAAAGAACGACCTCCAGCTGGCCTGTGGAGTTTTAAACCAGCAAGAAGTTTGATTTAATGTTTTTACGTATATATTGTTTACGTATTCTTAAGGATGTCTTGAATATTTGAAATGCATCGTGCATTGTTGGGTGTCTTTCAGGAGCAGCTGAAAATCTGGTTTTTGCTGACCGCACACTGTGGCATCACTGGTGGGTGCGGCCACAGTGGCCTGGCGTTTTGCTACTTAATAATAACTTAATAATACTAATAATATTCTATCTGGTACATTATGATCTATTAATTTCTCCATGAGGATCAGGTGTAATCTTATTCTCTCATCCTTTCCTCTCTTGATGGAACTCACATTTTCAGCAGCAAAGAAGACAGAACAACTGAAACAGACGAGGCAGCCATCGCTGCAGAGCCCATCCAGGGTTGAAGCACAAGGCCAGCAGGCATGAACACGCCTGCAACCAACAGAGGAGAGAAACTTTCATACCTTTCACACATACGGTGGATAAACACACAGATATTATTATCTTATTATCTGACTGTTTTGAGGCAAAAGAAGGGAAGACAAACGATTCCTGAATTGCATATATGTCTGTAATTATGGAGACTTTTAGGGAAATAAACAAAACTTTTTTACTGGCTGGTGCCTTGTTAGGTGTCCTCCAAATGTTTACAGTACAAAAGAAACCTTGTTAATAAAAAACATTTGTCCTTTCAAATCAAATTCAGTGGAAGTTCTTTCTGTAAAAATACAAAGATGTCACTTGGTGTAGAATCACCTGCAGCGATTGGTATTCCAAGGAGGTTGTAGATGAGGGCGAAGACAAAGTTGATCCTTATCCTTTGCACCGTCTTCTTCGACAGCTCAATGCTGGCCACCACATCCAGCAGGTCGTTCTGCGGAGTGTAAAAAAGACGGTTTAAAGGCGTTAATGTGTCCCCACGCAGACCGTTCCGTCTCAGCGCGTCACCTACTCGGATGAGGACGATGTCGGCCGCCTCTATGGCCACGTCGGTGCCCGTGCCGATGGCGATGCCCACGTCGGCGCGGGCAAGGGCGGGCGAGTCGTTGACGCCGTCTCCCACCATGGCCACTCGCAGGCCTTGCTCCTGCAGCTCTTGCACTTTTGCCACCTTATGTGAAGGCAGCACCTCTGCAAACACCTTCCTGATCCCCACCTGTGATCAAACAGAAACTTATTTCATTTCACGTCACACATTTGGTAATAAAACCCTCCATTAATGTGACTTTTACCTGCGCCGCTATGGCTTTTGCTGTGCGTCTGTTGTCTCCTGTTATCATAACCACCTCAATCCCTTTGCTGTGGAGTGTGTGCACTGCCAGCGCCGACTCTGCCTTCACTGTGTCCGCAATGGCCAACATGGCGCACAGCACACCTGCAGAGGAGACACATGCGATGAGGAGGATGAGTCTGAAAAGTCAGCGTCACTTGTTTTTTGCTTGTGTGTTTCCTTCTCACCATCGATAGCCACCAGGATGGCAGTCTGGCCTTTGCTCTCGTGGCTGGACATGGCGGCATCGACGTCTGCTTCGATGTGGTGGCCGTTCCTCCTCATCCATTCTCTGTTCCCAATCAGTACAGAGTAAGGCAGAGGCTCACCTGAGGGAGAGGAGATACTGTAAAAATGAAGCTCAATGTCTGTGAGATAAGTGAAATTTGGAGCAAAGAGGACTAATATAGTTTAATGTGATTTTAAGGGGATAGTTAATGGATAAAATAATGGCTCGCAAAGAAAGAATTATTGGATTATCAGGATGGTTTAAGGGCTTTTCAAGAGAGTAAGAACTCTTAAAAATATACCATGAAAGCCACTCCTTTTCATACTTTAAGTTGAGATGACATTTTTCAATAAAGATCATCACTGTCATTATATTTTGTCTATGTAAGGAGTATTAATTACCTGATTACTGAATAAGAATCCCTTAGAATATCATTCATTTGCACATGAAAGCATTTCAGAGCCCTGAAGCTCAACCTTAATAACACCTTAAATTGATAATGGGTTTGTCAAATATCAAAATTAATATAAAAGTAAATTTTTTTCTATTCAAATTCAAATTTGGGGGGAAAATAAGGGATCTTAGGGTAAATAAAACAATTTTCAGACTGTTGAAATCCATGCGAAACACAGCACACTACAACAACACGGTTGCTAAGGAGTGGCCAGTATGGGGGTCGAACCCATGACCTTGGCGTTATTAGCACCACGCTCTAACCATCTGAGCTAACCGGCCTTCACTGGACAGAGTTTTGTCTTAACGTTTTCTTCCAAAATTGACCTGCAAAGAACGACCAAACTGAGACCTGTTTTAGGATGTCACAGTCAGCAACCACCTCCCAGCTTGGTGTCGGTGCAGTGGAATTAGTTTACATGGAAGATCTCTAGGATTGTACGTTAAAATAAGCGGCTATGTACTTCTTGGTATTTGTTTCTGTACAGTAAAACCTCTACTCCTATTTCTTTTTATACTGTGTAATAATGCTCCATAACTAGAGACAGTGTTGCACCCAACAGTTTCATCAAGTTAGAATGAGGACTGGAGTTTACAACCACGAAGGGACTCGAACCCTCAATCTTCTGATCCGAAGTCAGACGCCTTATCCATTAGGCCACGCGGTCACAGAAAAGGGAAGTTTTATGTAATTTTTCATTCTTTTTACTTAATTTTCTTTCAGGAGAATTTGTTCCAACATTAAACTGGGAGCAGAAGCAGTTTAGAAGGTTGGTCAGGTTGGACCACCTTCCAGCTGAGGATCGGCTAATGGATGCTGCCCAAATCTTAGAGCATGATGTTTTGGTATTGGTAGCAGCAGGATGATGCAGAAAGATGGGTCTGGCAAAACAGTCTTTCTGGCCAGTATGGGGGTCGAACCCATGACCTTGGCGTTATTAGCACCACGCTCTAACCAGCTGAGCTAACCGGCCTGCATTGGATGAAGTTTTTCTTCCAAACTCGACCTGCAAAGAACGAACAAACTTGGACCCATTTTAGGATGTCAAAGTCAGGCGCGAGCACCTCCCAGCTTGGTGTCAGTGGAGGGGAATTAGCTTACATGAGATTATTTTCAATTGTATTTTTATCTATTCAAATTTATGGGGAAAATAAGGGATGTTAGGGATGTTGCTCCGGGTAAATAAACACATTTTAAGACTGTTGAAATCCATGTGTTAGAAACACAGCACATACACACACTTCCTCAATATCTACTTTCAGCAATAGGTAAATGCTAAGCAATGGCCAGTATGGGGGTCGAACCCATGACCTTGGCGTTATTAGCACCACGCTCTAACCAGCTGAGCTAACCGGCCTTCGCTAGAAAGCCTTTTTTAGCTACAATGTTTTTTTCCAAAGTTAACCTGCAAAGTTCGAACAAATTCACACTGATTTGGTAGGTTAAAGTTTAGTGCGACCATATACTAGCTTGGTCAATCTCTCTATATGTGTATGTTAGAGTTGCATGGAGATGGTCTATGTTTCTCCTACTCTTGACTCAAATGCTTTCTCTACTACTTTCTGTGTTGACTAGGATGTCTTGTGCCTGTTTCCTGAAGTTAGAATATAAACTTACAACCACAAAAGGACTCCAATCCTCAATCTTCCGATCCGAAGTCAGACACCTTATTCATTAGGCTACGCGGTCATGTTAATGACCTACTAATTGTGTCGAACCAGACAATATAAATAAAGTGTGACTGTCCATCAGACCTGCAGATGAGGGCTCGGGAGCAGAGAGCAGGCTGCTGTCGTCGGTGGTGACTCCCGGCAGCAGGAAACGCTCTTCACTCTGCTGCTGCAGCAGATGTTCCACGTTGGAAACCCGACAGCTGATCCCACAACCGGGCACCGCCTGGAAGTCGTAGCAGTAGCCCAGCACGCCAGAGCCCAGCTCCTGTAATAGCATGTACGGTCATTTCACCTGGACACAAGACTTGTAGTTGTTACGCTGAGTTCGAAATGGTTGCAAACACAATAAAGACATACCCACAGACAGATGTCTAACAAATGAATGGGTCAGACTGGGTGTGATGGAGCATCATGGCTCTGACCCAACTCTCACCTCTTTGCAGTGTTTGGCAACCGCCATGCCCAGTGGGTGCTCGCTGCTGGCCTCGGCTGTGCCGACCACCGCCAGGATCTTCCTCAGGGGCATGCGGGCCATTTCCCACAGCACCAACACGCGAGTCACCCGTGGCACGCCGTTTGTGATCGTGCCGGTCTTGTCGAACATCACCACACGGATCTGAGGGAGCAGCGGCACACAAACACAGCAGAGTTACGTAGCGTTTCCCAAACAAACCCCGTGGGAAAACTCGAAATGTTACTTATTTATCTGTCATGCAAACTGCATCTTTCTAGGTATTTTCATGGTCTCACAGATGTGTACGCTCTGCTAAGAATGATAAAAAGTTTGTCTGGAGCAAAACAAAAGTTTAAATCTATTATTTCCTCTCACTGGAGTGTGTTCAGACCAACAAAGTTTGTAGACACTGTGGATTTAAACATTGGTTTCGCCCTCAGGCAAACACTTTATCATTCAGGACAGACTGTAGACATCTGTGAGATCATAAAAAAACACCTCTGTAGACCCGAAACTTAATGCTGGATCACAGATTAAAAATAAAAACCGTCTAATGGGCCTAAAGGTCGACCTAAACCTAAAGGTGTCTTCCTCTTCAGAGGGTGCACGTGAACAGACAGTGTCATCCCAATACAGCCATCACTGTTACAGATGTTATGTTTCCAAAAGATAAAAAAGAAACACATGAATAGAAGTGATCATGTAACGTTTCCTGCAGCAGTTGCAGATCATTTGCAGTAAGCAGTAACGTTTCATACCACATGGTGTCACTACTTCATTTGAATAGAGGTAGACTGAAAATTAAAATGCCACTTAAGACACACATAATAGTTTGTAGTTCATTGTGAATGTCAAGCAGCAGCAAGTATTTAATAAGACTGAGAAATTAACTATAGATTCCAAATAAATAAAGAATGGAAATTGCTCGATATGCTCATTATGTGGAGCTTCAATAAATGTGTGTGTGTGTGTGTGTGTGTGTGTGTGTGTGTGTGTGTGTGTGTGTGTGTGTGTGCTCCTGCTTTTCAATGGCTGTGATCATACAGTGTTGTTGCTCTTTGTTGTTCTGACTTCAGCGCCAAATAAAACCAAACAAGTATGACTGAGAAGACTCTGCAGGGGTGAGCACAAGCAGGATGTAAAGTGCATTGCCTTGTGGGCCATCTCCAGCGGCTCGCCTCCTTTAATGAGGATCCCGTTCTGGGCCCCGACCCCCGTCCCCACCATGACGGCTGTCGGGGTTGCCAGTCCCAGAGAGCAGGGGCAGGCGATGGACAGGACCGTGATGGACGCCTGGAAGGCAAACCGGACGATGACCTCCGCTTTGGAGATGCTCTGGTTGTAACCCTGTGAGGAAGACAGCGATGCTCAGACTTTTCTTCACATGAAATCTGCTTTTGTTTGTGTGTGTAATCATTTGTGCACACCCACCGGGAAGTTCTCCTTGACAATGTCAAAGTTGACAAACCCGATCACCAGCCATGCCACCAGCGTCAGCAGCGAGACCATCACTATGAAGGGCACAAAGTACCCACTGAGCCTGTCTGCAAACTGCTGGATGGGAGCCTGAGCAGACACACAGGGTGCAGAGGAGTGGGAAAAACAAGGTCACCTGCTGTGGAAACGATCGTTTTTTTGCATATTTCAGTTAAGAATACCTAAAACTGCATTTTTAAGTAGAAGAATCAGCAGAATTTCTGACTTATTATGTGAAAAAACAGGTCTAAATGATAAATATTTTGTTTAAATTAGATATTAGAGGCCTAATATTGGATGGATTTTGATCCAACGATTTACATTGTGCAAGAACTATTTCAGAATGAAGCTCAAACCTCTTACCTTGGAGGTCTGGGCTTCTTCCACCAGTTTAACTATTTGTGACAGCGTGGTGTCTGCGCCGACATGCGTGGCCTCCACCAGAAGGGCGCCGTGAGCGTTGATGGAGCCGGCGATCACCAGACTGCCCACCCTCTTACTGACCGGCATCGGCTCGCCTGACAGAGACACCAAGAAAGATGCTAAAACTACCAAGAAACCAGAAATAAGTCTTTTGTGTGTTTTCTTCCTCACATTTGGTCCTGTGGTTGTTTTAATGTCTAAAGCTGTAACATCAGATTTCCTGTGCTTAATGGCTTCTGCACTTTAATGGGCTGCTTCAAATGCAGTGACTGCTTATGCATCACAATGAAAGATGGGGGATTGCTGCAATTTTGAGGTGAAACTCTGCATCCAGAAACACTTTTACATACAAATATAAACCAAAACCGAACCCTGAGTCCTCCCACCTGTGATCAAGGACTCGTCGGCCATGGAGCTCCCCTCCATCACTTTCCCATCGACGGGGAACTTTCCTCCCGGGACGACCTTGACGATGTCGCCCCGCTGGACCAGCTCCACCACCACCTGCTCCTCACTGAGGCGCACACACGGGTTCACGGTTACATGCTGCAGCTGGAGTTCAGACGGTGGTTAGTTTAGAGCGTTTTGTTGTTCTCACCTGATGATGGAGTGGTCGGGTCCCAAAGTGACCACGGTGGCGTCAGTGGCTTGGAGCGACATTAATTTGGCCAAAGCCTCTGAGGTTTTACTCTGGAAATAACACAGAAACACTAACTTCACTGATAAGTTACAGTAAATGTGCTCCAAAATGAATATTTAGATTAGCCACACGCTGCGGTGTAGCTGTCTTATCAATAGCTTTATGTATAACAAAACTACTGTTTCTTTATTATGACCCTGCTGCAGTGAACACCGTCCCATGTCTCTGTGAATAGTTAATGTCAAAGGATAAACTTTAATGTGCTCTTATAATTGTATTACAGCATCAGCTGATCGGCAGTTAATCATCGACCACAAACACTCCCGACGTGACCTGCAACAACAACATGTGGTTAGAATCCCCACTGAGCCACGTGAAGAGAAAAGCAGACAGAAGAAGGTGAAATATGAAATAATAAGGAAGTATTTAAAGGTGTTGTTCCAAAAAACTAAAGTGAATTCTTTTTTCAGTTAAAGGAATAGTCCGACATTTTAGAAAATGTGTAATTGTTTCCAGCCTTGAGTTTGGAGAGAAGTTTGACACTGGAGCGACACATACATAACCCATTACTTTTAGCTAACCATTTACACTGCATTCCTTTTGCTTACAAACCATTAGTTTGTTACTTTTACTATTTAAACAAATCAGCTTTTGTTTGTTTCATTAAATACTAATTGTCTTTCTGGACATTGTCTATATTGTAAGGCAAAGAAAGCTCATTCTAACATTCTAACACAACACATTCAACTTCTGCTGAAAAGTGTTGGATTAACCAGCAGGGTGAAAAAATGTATTCTAGTCATCAGCTGGGGTGGATGTTTTCTTACATGTGTTAAGGTTAGAGGTCATAAACATCACCAGCTCTTTTATGATCTTAGCCAACAGGTTGTAATAACTGAGAAGGAACTTTCCTCTCTTAGACTCTAAACAAAGGAGCTTCTCAGGGTCACGTTCAGGTCAGCTGTGAATCCTAAAGGAGCACAGTTTAGCTGTTTGCTGGCCGACGGCCTGCAGACAGGGAGTTACCAAGGTCGGAGGTGATAGCTGTGCTGTGCTCCAGGCATCACAAGATAGACTGTCTCCTGTTGGACACACATGCTGACGGTGACGCTGGACCGTCCTGGTTTAGATTTAAGACTGACGATGGACACATATCTGTGCTACATGTAGAATGACCACAAATGGGAATGGGGTCATTTTGGCACGCCGAGCACGGGTTAAACACGGGAAACGACCTGAAAAGAAGAGTCTCTGTTCCTCTTGGCCCAGCAATAACTTCAGCTTCAACGATTTCCATCACAATAACTCAAATAACCCAAAAATAAAAAGCTACTTTTGACTATATCAGAAATAATATAAAACCTTTATCCAGCAGAGAACAGCATAACTGATGTTGATTTTAGTAAATTTAATTAGGATCTGAAAAAATGGTGATGTACAGTTTAGTATGAACTGATTCTGCCCCTGTACCTGATGTTTGTAAGAGACATAAAGGATATTAGAAATCTAATGCTGCTCTTTTATTACAAGAAGACTATATATCATATAGTGAAATCTGTAATAGACCAAATATTATAATAAATAATAATCATTTTTTTTTACTTTTGCAATGTGCTCCAGCCATCGACCCAGTGCGATGAACACAAACAGCATGGGTGGAGTGTCGAAAAAGGTGACGGGGCTCTGGCTGGCTCGCTCCGCCATGGCTACGATGAGGACCACGCAGGAGTAGATGTAGGCAATAGAGGTGGCTAGCACAATCAGCACGTCCATGTTGGCCGTGCGGTGTCTTAACGAGCGGTACGCCTGGATGTAGAAGTATCGGCCTCCAAAAATCTGCAGGACGGGAGAACAAAAAAAACCAAACAGCTGTCAAGTCGAACGGTGCAGGCTGTCCTGTGGTGTCCTATTAAGTTTGACTTTCATCTAATCCAAGCAAACTGGAAACTGGAAAGAAATTGTCCAGCTTGTCACCCCCAGTGAAACTACTGCATGTTGTTTTTACACTTTGGTTTTGTGCATATTAAAGAAACAAGATGTGAAGTGTCCATTAGCAAGCTTTATAATAACTGGAAGGCAGATTTTGTTAACATTGGACTGAGCCAGGTTTGTGCTAAGCTAGGCTAACTCTCTGTCAGCTGTGGGGTCATATTCATCAGTCTTTTTCCCAAACTTCCAGCTAATCAGCGATTAAGCCTATTTCTGAAAATAGTGAAAAATAAAAACTTTAAAGCATATAACAAATCCTCCTAAAATCCAGGGAGTCCATTTTTTAGCATTTGCATTAAAAACATAATGTGCAGACACGACAAAATCTCTGCCTCTACCAGGTCTTTAATAAAGCTCATTGATGCTAAAGGTCAAACAAAGAAGGAATGGATGGTATTTTCGTTCAAAAGAGTCTTTGCTTGGTTATTAAAACAAGTTCAGTGAGGCAGGCGGGTGCCAAGAACTATCCAGTGTCTAAGACCTGTATTAAAATATCAATTTACTAATTTGTAAAAGACACAAGACTCCTCTGAGGTAAAAAATATATAAAAATAAATGTCACCATTTGTCCTACACTTGTGTCTCCAGTGTTTCTTACCTGCACAGGGGTACAGAGCAGGAAGAAGGCCAGGTTGAGGAGGGAGAGGCCGGGCAGCAGGTTCTGCTCCTCAGGCATGGAGCCTCCGTGTTCCTGGTGCTGGCTGTCCATCACCATCATGTAGATCATGAGGCCCATGACGGGCACGCCGAAAACTAGGCTGAGCAGAAAGGAGCTCCTCCACCTGGGGAGGTACCGGCGACGTGTCAAATACTGGAAACAGGACAGCCTCAGTATCTATCGACGCTCTAGTGGTCTAATGGATAAAGCACTGGCCCTCACTGTCTGTTGCTTTGGAAAGCATTTCCATGTGTATATTCCTCTTGCATATAGAACATTTTCACACAGTTCAGAGGGTTTATAGCCCAATAATAGACCGCTAGGGGATGAAGCCTAAAACGACACCTAAAACAACACCCATAGACCGTTTATGGTGTGGACAGATTCATCCTTACATGTTTGAAAAGGCTTTTCGCAGCCCCAGTGGCCTAATGGATAAGGCACTGGCCTCCTAAGCCAGGGATTGTGGGTTCGAGTCCCATCTGGGGTGCTTTTGTGCCGAGCCGTGGATGTTTACTGAGCCCACATGCCAGTTACTGATAAATAGAAACTATCCTCTGTTAGAAATGCTGGTTCATTAATTCTTAGCTCAGGTACCACTGTAGTAATCACTAATTCAGGATAGGTACAGATCAGTCCCTCATGCAGGACTGTTTTCTCATCTAACCTGCTCTTATTTAATAGACAGTTAAGTAACATCCAAGGAGAGTGTGAGTCCTTGTGGGAACAGAAATAAAAAAAAGCTCTAATTTGTGATGCCTGAAGGTCAGTAAGTCTTTTAAGAGTTCACTTATTCTGATAATGAGGACAATTTTAAAGCAGATACTTACTGTCGAATTTCCTCCGTGTGATCGAGGTTGTTTTTGAAGCCGGTCTTCTCCAGACTGGCCTCGAAACCAAGACTCTACAAGGACAAATATCACAAATAGGCACAACATACAGGACGCAGTGAAACGTCACAGGAGAGGAGGTTTAAAACAGAGAGCGATTGTTACCTGAATGATCTTGATTATATCTCGAGCTCCGAGCATGTCTGGGTCAAACTGGACCTGTGCTTTCTTGGTTGCCAGGGCAACTGAGGCCCTGAGGATCCCTTTGGTTGCGGTGAGCTTGGACTCAATGTTGTGGACGCATGATCCACACGTCATGCCTGTTATCTAAAAAAAAAGGTGGAGAGACATGACTTCTTTGGGGTATTTGTTTATGTTTATTATCAGAACACATAGAAAACAGTGTGTAAATGTATCTTTTTCTCAATTAAAAACCCTGAAAAGACTTACAGTGAGGTCTAGTTTCCCATGTGCTACTGCATTGTCCTCCATCAGTTTGGCACCAAAGCCTAAGTCCTTGATGAACTGAGTTACAGCAGCAGCATTCATGACTTCTGAATCATACTTCACCTCTGCCTTTCCAGCCATTAGCGACACCAACACCGTGATGATTCCTAGAAGTGAGAATAATCGTAAAATACTGTCACTGCATTTGTGGACTAAAACAAATACTGCATAAAGAGATTTAAGCTCGCTCACCCTTGTGTTTGAGCAGGTTCCTTTCGATGTTGGCCACACAGGAGGCACAGGTCATTCCCGTTACGCAAATGAAGCATTTTTGTACTTTACTCTCGCTTCCGTGAGTTGCCTGTGATCCAGTGCCGTTGCTGACTCCCGCCTTGGTGGGTGGCTGCAAGTCAGAGAGGTCGGAAAGTCCCGAAGTAGCAGGCCTGGACTCTTCAGGACTCTGGATGCTGTTTGCAGATTCTGTAGGGAAGAAGGAACAAAGTCAGTGGCAGCAGGCAAAGATGCTTGAAGGTAGACGGAGAGTTTGATGGGTCAGTATCCTTCATGACAAACTGTAAGATATATTGTACAGTTTTTCACATTCCCCGTCCAGACCTCCTGCTGGAAAGTGAACCTATGAGCTTCTGTTTATACTAGTAACCAACAGAAACCAACCATAGATATAACTTCTATGATTCGCAGTATGAAAGTATGAATTAAACATACGTAGAAGGCAGCAGCAGCCCTCTCTGCTTTATCGCTAAAAACTACCAGCCCAGCTACCTAAATAAAGCTCGACCTTGAAAGGTACATGAAAGAATCTGCTCATAATCCGCCTGAGTTAATTCCACGTCTTGGCAAGCTGTTTTTTCGTCATTAAATCCAACAAGAAAGCCTCGGCCGGCGTAAGAGCCCTCCACGCCACACTGGAGGGCATACTTGTCTGGTTGCCACGGTAACCAGCAGACAGTGAGGTGAGCGTGAGGCATCCTGACGGCCTGGTGGCCCAATGCCCCACGCAGGTTACACGAGAAAGGTGGAAGGGTTTTTGCTCGTCGTGTGCAGGCGCTATCAACCTCTCCAGACTACAATGAACAGATTCTTTGGCATCCCAACCCCATAGTTCACTCTTAATGTGTCATTTACAAGAATTCACAAGTGGATGGACGTCGTTGCTTGAATGACAGCAGCATAAGTCGACCGAGAGCCTCTAACAATGGGTGCTTTTCTACCTCGAGCTGAAAAACCAGTTCAGCGCTTCCTGTGTTCCAAAAGCAACTCCTATACTGAGGAAGATAAATGACATGAGAAGCTCAGGTGTTATCTGAGCTTTTTATCTGTTCATCAACTTTATGTTGGCATGATAAATAGCCTCACAAACTCTTTATATCCTCCTGTTTTATTGCAGTTTGGTAATGGTACATGGGAAATTGGACAGTGGACCTCTAGGACTTCAGTGAGAGTTACAATTTTTTTTGTTTGAGTGATTTCTAAGACATAAAATTTGAAAAATCAACTATTGTCAGGCTGGCAAATGTATAAATGTTCTGTAATAGTAAGATGAATATCTGGAGTTTGGACAGTTGGACAAATCTGAGGAGGTTAGTTTAGGCTAATTGTGATGGACACTGTTTTCTGAAACTTTATGTACAAAAGTGATGCATTGATCAGGAAAATAGTCTCTGTCTTCCTCTTTTACCTCCTGTCACCATCACGCTGTCAATGAATTCTCTTTTCTTAAAATAAAACCTCTGCTCTTATGACAAAATGAAGAGTTTCATCCTGATAGCTGCAGCATTCTGTTTGATTTACACCTTCAGATTAACCAGTGAATCAACAAAGTGCAATTATAACGTTTCTCATTGGTGTCTACCTTCAAGTGAGGCGTCAAAGCCCATGTCCTCGATAGCTGCCCTGAGCTGCTCCGGCTCCGTCAGACTGGGGTCAAAGGTTATCGTTCCCTTTCCCTCCGTCAGCGACACCACTATGGAGCTCACCCCTGTCATCTGAGAGATCCTCCCTTCGATGGACTGCACGCAAGAGTTGCAAGTCATCCCAACGATCCAAACGTCGACAGTCTGGACTGATGAATTCAGCGCCTCCCTCTGCCAGAAGCTTATATCTTGTCCGGGCGGATCATCGTCTAATGAAGTGGCACCAAACCCCATATCATCGATCTTGTCCCTCAGCTCCTGCTGTGTAACTAGAAGAGGTCGATAAACAATCAGCGCTGCCCCGTCTTGAAGGGACACCTGAATAAATGACACCCCATGTAGAGGAACCATCTGTCCCTCGATGGTTTGCACACAGGACTGGCAGTGCATGCCCTCCACCCCGATCCGCACCGCTGACTCTGCATCAAAGCCCATGGTGTGGAGCTCCAGGGCGATGTCTTTGGTTGTGATAGCTGACGTGTCGTAGTCCACTTTGGCCGAGCTGCTGGGGAAAGACAAGCTGACAGAGAGTACTCCGCTCAGGCTAGAGATTCTGCTTTGCACGGCTTGGGCCTGGCGCTCGGTCGTGAGTCCCAGGAGCTTAAAAGTTGCTCTGGAGGCAGTTTTGGGTGGAGGGCAGAGCTCACTCTGACTCCCATACTCGTAGGCCAAGTTGTCAAGGCCTTGTTTCTCAACGTTAAGGCCATTCGTCTGGAAAGAAAGAAAAGACATCAATTCAGCATTTTTCACCTCTGTAAACTTTGGGACTGAAAATGAAAATGAAAACTTCAGTCCTCCCATTGACTTTTCCTGCTATCAAACCACATTGTAGTACAACTGCACAAGGGATATCCTGTAATATCATCCCCTCCATGTCACACGTGAGTTGTTGTTGTCTTGGCTCAGGAACAAAAGCCTCAAACACACTTTTAATTTCCTGTTCCATCAACGTAAGTATGCCTACCCTGCTTTCTGTTCCTCCTGAGTATGAGAAACACAGGTGGAACCGATGTATGGGCTCCTCAACCAAACACCATTCAACAAACTCAACACTTGACCTCTCTATGCTCCTCTCTAATAGATATAGAATAAAATGCAAAGTTTCATCAGCAGCCGTTAACTCCCATGGTGCATTTATTTTTTTCTCATGATCTCACTATACCAGCCCCATCCAGGATTTATGACCTCCGTATTTCTAAAAATCTGCAGCTACATTTTCAAATAAAAGTTTAGAACACCTCTGTGAGTCCATGTTCTTCAGACGTGAGGATATAAGAGTTCAGCCGTGCAAATGTTTCTCATAGCGTGTGTTTTAATCCCTCGTCAATCGACGTAACAGTGCCACCTTTCATGCATGCTGGCTGTGAAAACACAGACCTGATATCACGTGCCTGATCAGAAATACTTCACCCCACAGCGAGATGTTCCCACGCGCACGACTGAAAAAGGTGGTAAATTCAGTTCAAATGGTTAAAATATCACTAGATACTTTCACTCCCCCAGTTGGTTGCTGGTAAATGGGGGTCTCACTAAGGACAAAGACCCCCCCTCTGCAGGTTTGGGGCCTAAAATCCACATGACTTGTCCTTCATATAAGCCTCTAAACGTGACTCTGCTTAAAGTCGCTGTGAAGAAGAGCTGTTCTCTGTACAGGAGAGCCATTTGGAAAAATCAATCATGTGTGGAATTTGACTTTAATCTCTCGCAATAAATGTCTCGTTTAAAATTTAGAAATGACCCTTAAGAAGAAAATCCTTCACATTTTAGTCTCTTAGGCTTAAGGGCAGATCTGTAGACAAACTTATTTTCCCGAAGGTGTTTTTTTTTAAGTGTCTACAAGCCACTAAAGTCACGTATCACATGAGTCACACAACTAGTGTGTTTTCAAAGTTAATTACAAGAATTTTCAGATAAAAAATTTGGATCTAGAAAGAGGTTATTGAGCTGATTGTGGATAAACATCCGTATGTCCTCTATTGGAAAAACCCTTTGCATGTAAAAGAACAGCAGCTTTCTGAACCCAAGATGGGACTCATACTCATAATCCCTGGTTTAGGAGGCCAGTCATGTAACATCCTGAATGTTATATTTCAGCCACCGCTGTATGTCCACAGTAAAAATCTACTGTTGGTTGGATGTTTCAGCACCACAGATCACCTGAATGCAGATCTGGTCTGAGGTACAGTGAGGGAGGCAAACACTGAAATGTTGCAGCAGTTCAAAGTGCAACTAATCACACACAGACAAACATTTCCCAGAAACATCAGGCTACATACACCATCCTCATCAGCGAGCGGTGGTATTTTATGACATCAAACCTACTGTATATCTTCACACTGTAAACTGTGACCCTCCTGTATTTTATGCTTTGTTTATCTGCTGCAGCCATGAGTGCAAAGAGGAACTGTGGCTCACACGGAGCCAAAACACAGAGATTAAACACATATTGCGGTGAGGCCCAATCTTGGGATCAGGGCCAGCCAGGGGCACCTAAGGGCGTCCCAGGAGGTCCCAAAGACAATTAGGCTGTGACCATATTCCACTGCACATAAAGCACACCAGCTTACTGTATATAAGAGTAATAATATACTGCTTTACCTTTTGTATATATAGCCCCGTTCACCTATTATTCATTCTGTACAGTCCTTCGTCTTTATATATCTCTGCTGCACTGATGATTACTGAGAATGAGATGAACTTGTATTATTTTGTCTCAAAGCTACAGCAAGCTGGAGATTTCAGCAGACAGGCAGCTAATCAAAAATAAATCACATAACTATATAAATACCGCAGTTTACTTTTATTTATGTCGCTTGTTATCACACTCTTTCTAAAAACAACAGGTACTTTATTAAAAGTTAAAAACACTGATACGCAGCCTACCTGCATCATGACTAGCTGCCGTCACACCTTGTTGTCTTAGCGATTCTCTTGGCAGCTGCATAGAAATATTTTCTTACTCGCTGAACCAATCAACTTCATCCACTGTAATAATATACACGTCAACACTGGGCTCATAGTCATTGATTGGCTTTATGCTTATGGAAGGAAATAAACCTTTTTTTTTAATAAATACACAAGTAACTTGAGGGCAGCACTTCAATCTGAGGTTTTGTAGTGATTTTAGAGAGTTATTGAAAACAACACCAATTCTCTTGGCTTTTAAAGTGACACCTTGATGTCCCGAACAACCTCATGTTTGTTGTAGTGTCACAAAAGTTCTAAAAAGACATTTTATGTGTCTTCACTTGCTGGATTACACAGCAGCAGTTCAGACACAAGCTGTTAATGTAACTGCTTGCTTGACTACACTTCCCGTTTTTTTTTTATTGTGTCACCCTAAACCGTTGTGAATGCGGTGACTTGCGTTGCTGCACCGCATTCATCTGGCTTGTGTCCAGTGGACGGACAATAAGTGCATTCACGCTCCGCAGCAACGGGAGCTGATGTTACACATGACACATGAGCACATTCAACGACTTCATTCACCTCCTGACAATAAAACGTTTGTGCGACGCAGGATCAGTGCAACAAAATCAAAAGGTGTGTCACCTACGAAGGGGGGGGGGGGTCAGTGTCTACCTGTAATCCCTCCTACTGAAAAACTGACTGAAAAGGGCCTAAACAGGTAAAACTATCCAGTAGTTAAACAGTTTGGTGCAGCAGAAAGGTGGAAAAGTAGATTTATTCTAGATCAGTGCAGCAGTAACATATTGTGGTATTTGTACTTTACTTGATTAGATCCATTTTATGCAGCTTTATACTTCTAGATATAAAAATATTATGACTAATATCAAGAAATATTAGTTTAATTTGAAATACAGTTTTCTTTTAATGCCTGTTTGAGGCCCAATGAGGTAAATTAGCCAATATTTTTTTTAAAAAAAGAAGCAAATATTAGGTAAAAGTTCAAAACACTGAGAACAGATTGATCTGGTGACCCTGTGGAGGGACCCGACCCCTATGTTGGGAACCGCTGGACTCACTGGACAAAGTGGCTCCACCTGCTACAGCAGAGAGACGCTGCTCTGACACTGATGCTTCAGGATCATCCAACATCACATGGAATCACTCATCAGTCACATTTTACTGCAGCGCTTTTACTTTTCACACTTGAATGCCAGACTTGTAGCTGAGTGTTGTTACACTGCTGTATAAGGAGGACGGACGCTGGTTATTTTCTCAATTAATCGATTAGTCATTTGGTCAATAAAATGACCAAACTGTGAAAATTGTCCATCCCAAACCCCCAAAGCCCATGATGGCGTCTTCAAATGTCTTTTTATCAGCCAAAAAAACAAAAATACTGAGTCTACTATCACTGAAGAGGAAGGAAACCAGAATATATTCACATCTGAGAGGCTAAAAACAGGATACTGACTACTGAAATGGACTGATTGATGAATCAACAGGTGGTGAAATAATCAGATCTTTAGTAGCCTATGCTTGGCAAAATAACACATCACAGTAAGTTACATATTAACATATGATTGATGCATTCATGTCAGTGTTGTAAGAGGTCACGGAGACCATTTGAACTACTCTTCCTGAACAGATTTGATGTCAAACCAAAGTAACAGACCTGAAGAGCAGTACAGTAGAAGAGCAGAGCACTCTGTGTGGTTACTGTGTACTTTCCACCACTGTGATCAACTGATAGGTGAAACTGTGGCCTCTGACCCACAGTGACCATCAGCACTAATGTCTCTGAGCAAAGTGACTGAAAACAAAGTGTTGGAGGCCCGATGAAGCTTTTCCAGTCACACCTTCAGACCAAAGAGCAGACAGAGGATCATCCCTGGCAGGGCAGCAGCTGCAGGCCTACCTTGCACTCTGGCGCACAGGCTCTCCTGCTGCAGGTGCAGTCCGGCTTACACTCCACCATGCAGAACTGCTCCCCCCCGGCGCCGCGCGACGACTTGGAGACATACTTGGAGACGCTTTTGGGCGACTTTGGGGAAAACATGCTCGAGGAAGCTCTGGCGCAGCTCGGCTTATCTTCACCTATCAAAGTCGGAGGGCAAAAGTCCGCAGTGGGCAAGCGCTCCGTCCGGGTCCTGGAGATAAGGGGAGCGCAGCGCAGCGCCGGCGCGCACTCCGGCGACACGTCATTTTTTTTTTAGCTCAGGTCCGGAGTTGGAGGGTTTTGATCAGAGGGGGTTCACAAGGGGAGGGTGGACAAAGACTCCAGTCACATGACCTGTGCATGTTGGAGAAGAAAGAGCAGACTCAATTAAAAGTGCATTTCATCCTGAGAGGATCTGCAGAGATAAACTGTAGGAAAATACGTTTTATTCAGGACTCCATACATTATTATACAAGGACTTAATAAGAAGGCAGGAGCAGCTGTCTTCCCCTCCCTTCAGAAGACTTTTATTGTAGGACATTCAGTCCAAATTTTCAAAATAAAACAATTTTCTGCCTCAGAAATGAAAAATGCTGCTAAAAATGACAATTTCATCTGACTTGTGCTAAAATAAAAGCAGACCAGTAACTGCACACACTGACTCCAGAATATATTTACAAAATACATTTTATTGAGTGTGTGGAGGTGGGAGGAGGAGGAGGAGGAAGAGGAAGAGGGGGAACAAAGCGAACCAAGGGGGCATTAAAAACTGATGCAAAGGAAAGAAGAAAAAAACAAAAATCTTCATTTTTTTTTTAAATTTGAACAAATGAATATAAAACACTGCAAAAAAGAAAATCCATCTTTGGTCTTTTCATCTGTTGTCTTATTTTTCCTAAAGCAAGTGACAAAAATCTGCCAACTGACTGAGATACAGACGATTCCTCTTGTGTGAAGGATTTGCAGAAAAATGTCCCTGACTGCAGAGAACTGGAGGGACTGGCTGAGTGATCCAATTGTTTCTGACGTGTCTGCATAGGAAGCTAAAGGCACTTCACCTCCACCACTACTCATCTGTTCACCAGCACGATGTTAGAATTAATTCACTCCTTCAATTTAAAACGTTAAATTAAAATTTGGAACAAAGTGTCTTTACAATCACTGCTGAGGTTGAAAAATGAATAAATCCTGATGTTTTGGTGGATATAAAATGCTCCTTTGTCTGTCGTCAACCTTTAAACTTCTTAGCAATCTGTTGTTTTTTTCTCCAAGGTCCGGCTGGCAGACAAACAGGAAATGAAAACAATCTCCTTGGCCAGAGTCACAAAAGGAATAATCTCGCCTTGGCACGGTTTCTCACTTCTTTTAAGGAAACGCTGTATTTTTAGACCACACGTGAGACTAAATGTTCAAACGGACATTTCTTGCAGTGTAGATCTGTACAACAGGGCTGCAGGTTGACGGGGACGCAACAGGAACCACAAAAAGAAAAAAAAGGAAAAAGGAAAAGTGCTCAGCGCTGTCGGTCCCAGCGCCAGATTGAAGCGTCGTCGCACACGGCTATCAAGATGCTGCTGTCGCGGCTGAAGCTCGTCTGCCGGATGGCCGACGTGCATTTGGGGAGGGTCAGTGTGGAGCACCTGGGGAGCAGAGCGACAAAACACACCATCACAAGCCATCACACACAAATCCTGCAAACAGCAAACGAAACAGACAGAAGCAACAACGCAGCAGTCAAAACTATCTGATCATGTTTTGCAATGTTTTAAATGACTGATTATTTTTAATAATCTGTTGGTGAACTATGATTTTCTGGTAATTTGCTAGTCTATAAAAAGTCAGACAGGAGTGTGGCCTCGCTTCTCCGCTGTCAGCTGATCAGCGTTGGGTTTTGGACTGACACGTGTACATGTACATCAAAGTTGTGGATTAATTGTGTCTCAACTGATGCAAATCAATTTACAATTACAGTTTCAGCTCATTGTTGTCAATGGTCTGTCTCCGCAGGGATCCTTTCCATAGAACAACAATCGGAGCCTCTGAACCTTTAGTGGACCTGCTTTGACCGGTGAGGTTACATCACAGCCCGTTTTGTTGCTCCCTGCTGAGACAACGGGACCAATTCCCAAACTTTTTGTACCTACAAGTCATTTTGAACCCGAAGGATGTAAAAATAGGGCTTTAAAAATACCAGAGTTCTCCTTTAAATAAATGAATAATTTAATAGAGCTGTATCATTCCCCATCCTTCTTTGATGCTATTTCAGCCATGAATGAGGATACTGAGTCAAACAAAAGGAGAACTGGGAACATGTGGGACTGCTTTCTTTTCCCAGGTTTTGTTAACGTATCATTTTTTAAATATTTATGTGTGTGTGTGCGTCTCTTATATAAAAACTATATCAACCTCACGAATCACCATCAGACATTAGAGGCTCCACCAAGCTGCTGTACTGTCACGTTTGTGACTTCGCCTCCACCCTGTCCGCTGACAGTGACACCTAAGCCGTCAGTGCAGGCAGTGAATACATCACACTGAGGTGTTTGTGTAACGTTTAATCCTGCTTCACGACACATCAGTCTGGTGTGAAACGTGCATTAAATTCCATTCATATTTGAGGGATTTAGCTGACAGTCATCGTCGCTGACAAAGGGAGCATCCTGGCTGTCAATTGAGATGAAAACTGTGACTCATCTGTTGGGATAAAAGCCTCCTCGCCTGCAGGGCTGCTCACTTACTTTGCTTTGTGTGGGTCTTCCACCTCCAGGTCCCACACATAAAGCTTCCCCACCTGGTTTCCCAGAGCCAGCATCTGTGAACCAGCACCCCAGAAACCAGACATCAGCAACGGGATCAGATCTACGCTGCACTTTCACCACCATGATTACAGCTGAAAATACTCAAACGACGTCAGCTCAGATCATCTGTGTTGTATTGTTAGTCACAAACGTATAAGATTCAAAATGGGACAAAATGATCATATTTGCAGCTACAAATGGGGAATAGGTGGCGTCACCTTCTGCCAGAAGTCCATGGAGAAGCGCATGTACCAGATGTCACACTGGCTGTAATCAAAGCGTCCCAGAATCGTCACATTCGACTCATTCGGTTTAATGTGATCGATGTCGTCCTCCATCTTTCCTGGTTTCCAGCAGACAATCGCATTTTCACAGGACTGCAGCGAGACGGGAAGCAACAAAAGATGATTTATCAGCTACATATGCAGCATTTTAAATTGTTGAAATGTATATTGTTAAATTTGACCTTTTTGCAGGACAAGTGTTTCAGAATGGGACAAATTCAAGATCACCTTCTGACTTTAGTCCACATTTTACCGTCCAGGATTTCCACTTTATTATGGAAGCTTTCATTCAAAATGGATCAACTTGACCTGTTTGGCAATTTATTCTGCACAGAATGACCCACAATGACAACGGGACTGATTTCAGCTTCATAAATCTGCACAGTAATTATAGATTACTGTGTTGCCAAACTGCCTGTTTCATCGATTTTAAGTTAAAGGGGTCTGAATACTTCAAAAGCCACTTAAGGCATCATTAAGTTTACGACTAACTTGCCTTAGAAAGAATAAGATCTCCCAGCCACCGCACACAGTCCACATAGTTTCTATGGATGTCTCGTGTTGAGAAGTCAGGGAAGTGAATTTTCTGTGAGACGAAAGGCCTGAAGAAAAGCATGAGATGATGATTAACATGATGATGAGAGTTTTAAAAAAATGTGGATTTGAGTGCCTACGAGGTAAAAACTGAGTTTGACTGTTTTACCTGTTGGTCTTGGAGGGGTTGTACTCATAAGACCCTCGAATGGCTTTCTGCATTCTCTCTGAGTTGATCCGCCAGAGTTTTAGGGAGTGGTCCATCCCGCATGACATGATCTTCTCGCCCAGAAGATCAAAATCCTGCAGCGGAGAGGAAAAACAAAAACCATGTAAATCCAGGTACTGTTTGGGGTTTATTGTTAGTACCGGTGGGGGCTGATGAAACGACACTCACAGCACTCAGGACTTCATCTCGATGACCCTCCACACCGCCAAATATCGCCACTAATGTGTCCGTCTGTATGTTCCATAGACGAAGGGCATGATCTGAAGAAACAACAACTCATCAACAAAATGCAATGAACACATGATTCTAATTACTATTATCAAAGAGTTTAAGCTGCTATAATTAACATTCATGGCAGACAGTAACTGGACATAACATTACAAGTGTCCAGTCAACATTCACCTGATCGAATTAAAGATTAAACTTCACATGACCCTCATGTCCCAGAGGCAGTGCTGTCTGCTGTCACCTGGGCCCGGAGACATTACTGAACCAGCTGACAATCACAAGGTAATAAACAACCCATCCCTGCCATCCTCGAGCCGTGTTATAGTCCCGGACAACACCTACTGTTTACCACTACTACACCTACTTCGTTTACTTTATTTGCCACAAAGGAGGGAGCAAAATAGATGATGAGGGAGGATTTTTCGTGTCGAGATGACATCTATAAAACCACCAAAGTCCATGTTTTCACGCGGTCCCTGCTGCTGCATTTGCCAAACAGAAGCAATACGTGACCTGCTGTGATATCACAGGCTTTTCTGTGTCATAGTTTAATTGTATATAAAGCACATTGAAGGTTATAGCAGGGTTTTTTCACCTTTGCTGACGGAGAGGAGGAGATTTGGATCCCGTGGGTGAAACTTGAGCTCATTGATGGCGTTTCCATGACCTACATAATGCTGGAGAAGAACGGGTTGTGATTGTAGACATGATCTTGATTCAGTCACACACATTGTAAATGAATGCATTTATTGGGGCGCCCTGGTCTCAGCAGCCATATTTAGTCCAAGGCACCTATAAACCAGTGTCTACATGTTCACCCTCACCTTGATGCACTGCATTGTGATGTGGTTGATCACCCGAATGATGCCGCGGGACCCGGCAACAGCCAACAGTGGATGGCTTGTGTTGGTGTCGTAGGTCCAGGCACACGTATAGAAGTTCTCATCTGCCTTTACGCAAATTTGATCAAGGAAATCAGATAGAAACAACTCCAAATACAACAGCTGTGTTTTTGCTGTGCCATTTTTTCTAAAGTCTAAAGTAAACAGTAAATTATGGCATCATCAGTTAGCTCAGGTGACAAGGATTAAAATATGTCTATGTTGGTCCAGTGTAGGTTATTATGTAAAAGCTGCTGGACCTGAAGCTGTGTTTGAGTGACAGATGAGACAACGAGGAAGGAGCCAGTTTAACAAGTGAAAGGATACGTCTGCATCGACATAAGACTGCAGGAGTCTCATTTCTCCCTGAGAGTGACATTCATACAGAGTAACCTGGTGAAGAAAAGGCAGCAGTGGTTAAGTATGGAACAAGACAACAACAGATGAAAACCAAAAGGAGGTTTTTAGGAAAAACAGGTTAGAAATTTAAGTGTATATATTAGCTAAAATACATTAAAAGACATACAGTCCTGCCATATAGATAGTTTACATGGCTGCTGTAGTCCAAAAGAAGACCACATGACTTCCTCATCACTTACCCTGTTGCTCCCAACGGTGGCAAACACCAGTGGGTCTCCCTCCTTAGTGTGCCAGTTAAACTGGACTCCAAACAGCGGCTGACCGTGGTCCTCCTGCGGGAACAATGACGTCATTATTAATGAAGTTCAGAGGGTGACGTGAACACAAGTCGCCTGACTTATGCCGGCTATTTAGGCATATAGGTAATTCTGTAGGTTTTTTTTGCTAAAACAGTAAATATATGCATGTAATCTGGTGGTAATTCCAAAGCTACTAAGCAAGTTTCTGGTCAAAGAAATGATGAACGCAGGGCTCAACATGTTGTTAAAGCTGGTGTCTGTACTCACCCGCAGACTGTTGACACACTTAAATGAATATCTGCACTTCTTGGACTTCCACTTGCCCTTTCCCCAGCTCTTTCTGCCCGGAGTGCTGGCGGTGTTAGTGGGTGTGTCTGGGCGCTCTGCGTTGGTCCCACTCTCAACACTGACAGCATCATCCTACAAACGCAAAGAAGATAACGGTGATGTGGAGGAATGACACTAATCTGACCTGCACTTTCATCACCTACACAACAGTTTGTTATTAATATCTGTCTGATGGCTGCAGCTGTGTTCACACTCTTATAGACATATCACCAACAAGTAAACACAGACCATGTTGTTTAGCAAAAACCTGTGTATAATAATCAGCATTAAACTGATGCAGATCTCTAACAGCCATGCTCTTCTTAGCATCTTGTTACTGCAGCATTGACATTATTTACTTCAAGTATTGGGGCACTAAAACAGCACTAAACAAGCTTATATCTAATAATAGATGGTCAACTCCATTATTGTGAGGTTCAGGTACATATAACTGATCAATTTTTTAATTATATCATATCTCAAGCTTCAGCCTCTCCACCACACCTTAAATAAACTCTGCCACAAAGCACGTTTCAATGAATCCCCTTCCTCATCAACTTCCATTAGCTGCTACTGCTAATGCTAACCTGAGTTACACTTTAATGACTGCAGTCTGAGGGTAAAGCCAAAGTATTCTATGTGCTTACATTAAATTAATATGAAACTGTGTGAAGTGTGTTTTGCACGGACAGAGAGCTAAATCACACCAGCTGTTTTAATCCACATGAACAAAAGCTGCTAGCTAACCACTTTAGCTAGCCGGCTACTTTAGCACGATGCTAACTCGCTAGAAGCTATTAATGTGTCATCTGTCGCCGAAGAAACAACACACTTTGACTGCTTACATTCTCGTCTCCTGATAAATCGGGGTTACTGTTCTCGTCACTGCTTAGTTTTTGTTTTTTCGCCGGTATTTCTTTTCCCGCTTGAGAGGGGGACTCGGACATGTTCTTATTTTCCCTCATTTTGACTCAAACTCCGCCTCTTCCGCTCCGCCGCCGCAAGTGCTGCTGGGAATGGTAGTTTGATTCGATCCGGGGTCGTAGTTCATGCATTTCCACTAATTTTGTTGGCATTTTACTTTAATTAAAAAAAATATATACATTAAAATGATAGATAACCTAAATAATAGATAATAAAAATTTACCATTTTCTAAGGCATTATGTGCATTAAAAGCACTAAATGTACAAAATAAATGTCTGTGGCTCAGATACTAAAGATGCTGGTTCTGATTACCTCCCTTTTTTGTAGTTTTTTTTAATGTCAGAGGGGGACTACATCTACTACCGTTTGCCTGGGAGCACATGAGCACGACCCTGGAGATGGACACTGCACACATAGATGCCATTTCAACTTGTTTTCATTTGTAGATCAAGCCCAGACATAATGACCAAATGAGTGCAGGCTAAAGCAAACATAAAAACAAGCATCTTCACAGATAATCATTTATTTAAAAAAGAAAAACAGTTTACAAAATGTTTTCTGACCACCGAAGTTTGCTTTAACAGTCCAACATAATTCTTCTGTATTTGCAGTGATATCTTCCATGTTGTTGGAATGAACTGGATTGGCTTCAGGACTACAGTATCATGTCTGCACCCTCCAAGGAGGCCTCGCTCATCTGATCAGACAGCTCTTCATCCTCCCCCTCCTCCTCCTCCTCCTCCTCAGCTGCTCTCTTCATGCCTCTCTGCTTCGACAGGGCCTCCGCGTAGCGAATGTTGTACATGTTAAAGTCACACCTGTGCAGAGAAAACACACATTCGCAGTTACTGATTTGAACCAATTTGGCTACTTACTATAGGATGGAACTCTGAGCCAAAACTAGTGAGACATACAGCTTGGACAGACTGTCATAGTGTCTCTGGATGCTCTTCTGCAGCGCCTGGAGTGTGGGCAGTATGGCTCCCGACCTGCATGCAAGATAAAGATAATCAGGTACAGTCACACAAAATCATATCGAGACTTTCACGTGCACTTAATAAAACCATAATAAGGGACGGGAGCGGACCTGTTCTTGAGTTTCTGTCCGTGCAGCATGAGCAGGCTCTGGGCCCAGGTCATGTAGAACTGCAGGTGACCTGATTTCTCCAAACACGCCGCCACGAAGTCCAGCAGCTTCTCAACGTAGATGTCGGGGAGAGAGCCGCAAACTACTGCGACTGGAGAACAGACAGTATTTAAGCCATAGCCAAGTCACTGTGTTGTGAGTGTAGACTGCATAAAAGAAATGGACGTAGCAATTGAAGAGCATTTAACCTGCATTCTTTCTAATGTCCAGCAGGGGGCGACTCTGCTGGTACCACACCAGAAGTCAGACTGGATGGAAGTCTATGAGGAAATGAGCCTAATTCTCACTTGATTTATTAGCTCAGCAAACATTTTCCTAATGAGTTTATGGACTCGGTAGCTAATTTCACGTCCTCTTCATTATAACTTGATGCTCACTTGTTAATTATGGTCCCATTCAGAGAAAATAGACCATAAAACAGGCTATGCTTTAGGAGTGCTGGTGCCTTCATACAGGGTCGTGTTCACAGTTTTTACATTAAGAATCCATATGAACTATCAGTCCATACATTTTTATTGACATTTTCAGAAATGACGGGAGTCATGGATGCTCATTAATCAGTGGACGATAAGGTAATATGTTTTCATTTTAATTTCATGTCTGAGACAAATGTTGAGATGCCTCTGTGGCTTCCACACGTTGTAAACGAGGAGCCTTTTGGCGTCCATGTTGCCTAGCAGTGGTATTGTGATGAAGGATGGTTTGCTCACTCTGCTCGTGCGGCACCGCTTCCAGCACTTCCTGTTTGAGGGCTTTTTCGTTGAGTCTAAACGCCAGGACGATGGCCGACGTCCACTGCTGTAGCCGCAGCTGCTTGTGTATGCTGGCCGGCGTCACATCCAGGTCGAGGTCGTAGGGGTCGAAGATGAGAGACCCATCGAGGGAGTAGACCAGCAGGCCCTCGGTGGTGGTGGCCGCCCAGCTGCGACCTGACAATACATGCAACCAGTTTATTGACTAGTGCACACCAGTTTCCCAACACAGCCTACAAAGACGCAACTGTCTCACAACGCCAACAAGAAACATCTCCACCCGTTATCCTGTCACCTACCAGTAGGAGCAAACCGCAGCGAGCTCACTCTGATCTCTGGCTTGAAGTGTCGAGAACTCATGTCACCTGTAAGAAACACAGAGAGAAAAAACAAACAAGATGTTTATAGCAAATAAGCATGACATTGAGTCATCTAGCAAATAAATCACTTGTCTGGAGGAAAAGCTAAAATATCTTTAAAGAGCTGTAAGTGTCGAAGAGGGCGTCGCACCTCTCCTGACTCCAGGCAGGCTGATGTTGACCCCGTCTCCGTCTCCGGCTCCTTCGTCCACCAGAGCCAGGCTGCCGAACTCCGTCATCTTCCGGCGGTCCAGGAACTCCTGCAGGTAATGTGGGACCACAGCATGAATCAGAGAACAGGGACCTCACAAGGACAGAGTTAGTGTGTGTATTCTACATCTGCACACACACTGTTATAAAATCACCCCACAGTTTTCCCATGAAACATCAAACAGGTGCGAACTAAACTTAAAAGACCATCATTTTCCTGTATTTTCCTCTCTAACAGTCTAACAACAATAACATCTAATACCAGGACTCTAACAGCTGTGACTGAGCTGAAGGTGAGGCCGTACCTCCATGGCGTCAAACGACAGGTTGCAGGAGATTTCGAACTTCTTCATGAGCATCTGCTCTTTGACGTTGTAGATGCACACAAACTTGGACTGGCCTCCCGCCAAAATCGACTCCCCATCCGCAGAGTAGCACAGCGACGTGAAGGACCTTAAAAAAAAAGCATGAAATACAACCTGAATTGATGCCCACACAATCTCATGAAACCTCCTCTATGGTTTGGTCCGGTTCTCTCACTTACTTGCCCTTTGCAGACTGCTTGGCTGTGATTTTATCGGTCTCCTTGCGGCCCGTCGCCAGGTCGTGGCGTCCGGCCACAGAGCCGCTTTGTGTGGCTGTGTGGGGGTTCCAGAAAGACACCTCACCGTTCAGCGTGGCCACAGCCAACTCCTGACCGTCGGGCCGGTAAGCCACTGACAAACCTGAGGAAAAAAAACACACAGAAACACTGTGAGTGTGTTCACTTAAAGCAGAGTAGCTCTACATCATCTATCAAAGACCCAAAGGTGATTTGGCAGTCGTAATGACAGTTACTTTTATGTTATTCCAAAAAATTCAGGCCAATGGTTTAGTCATCCTCGTGAATATCTACAAAATTTCTATGCACCATTCACCATAAAAGGGATTTTAAATTTTATAGTATCATTAATCTTAAACCACTTATAATTTGCGAACCCAGGAACTGTTTATTAAAGCCGTTATTAGTGTTTGAAGTTTGAACTTTTGGAAACAGACGAACTAAACTAAAAACTAAAAGTCCCTTTTAAAAGTTTCCTGTTTGCATTTGAAGAACCTAGAAGATTAGGCAAATTAGACCCTTGGTGGATTAAAAATGATTTGCTCCACAAATGCTCTTGTTCCTGCAGTGCCCTGCAGTGAAATCCTCCTATTTGTGCCCCTTTGTGTGTACAGTGGACAGATCAAAATACCAAATGACCAGGTTACAGCAAAGACGGTTGAGTCAGGGATCAGATTTACCATCAGAGCTGAGGGGAAGGGTTTCTTTGACCTGCCAGCTGTCCATCATGTCCCACAGCCGGATGGTGCGATCCCACGAGGCGCTGGCCAGGATGGACTGGACTGGACTGAAGCACAGGCAGCTGACCGGGCCCTCATGGCCCGCTAGGACCTAGTTCATCACAGAGAGGAGGCAGATATTTCAACATGAGCCATTTGATGGAAAACCTCTAAATAGAGAATGGAGACATACAGAAGTATTAATCCATGACTTTCTGTGCCTACCTCCAGCAGTCTGCCCGTCTGCATCGACCACAGAAAGATCTCAAAGGAGTCCTGGGCTCCGGCGCTCACCAAATCTCCACTGACATCTACTGCCAGGGAGGAGAACTGCGCAGGCCGAGGCGACGTGAACGTCCTGAAGTTTCTGTACCTGTAATAAAGAAATAGACACACACGGATTTACGCAGCGCCTCCTCGGATCCTTTCAACATGTTTCCGGTCTGTGTGTGTGTGTGTGTGTGTGTGTGTGTGCTCAGTCTCGTCACCGAGCGTCACCTGTGCAGGTCGAACGCTCTGACCGTCCCGTCCAGAGAAGCGCTGACGATGACGAAGCCGCTGGAGGTGAAGGTGACGTTGGTGATGCTGCTGGTGTGCTCTGTGAAGGTGACGAAGCAGAGCCCGCTGTTGCTGTTCCACACTTTGACCTGAGGAAAATGAAACCACAGACTGATTCCACACTGAACACCTTCACGTTACAGCACTGGCATGTCGACAGGGTATGAACTATTCACTGCTTTTGCAGGTTTGGAATTAAAATGAGAAACAGGTCCATCTGTACAAATCAAACCCTTAATTGGGCAGAAAACATGATATCATAATATTTGTAATGGCACCAGTTTGAAGGATAACGTCCGTATTTTAAAACCTTGGCCCTATTTATACATAATTAGGGTTTTAATTGATTAGTATGTAAACTTTTGGAAGTGGTCCAGTAGATCGCCTCCACCGGCAGCCAAGAACAGCCGGTGAACAAGAAAGTGCTTGTTTTTGCCCTGACAGGCTCAGAGTGTTATTCTAAGTGCCTGACAACATTATGGAAAGGATCCCTACAGAGAGAGACCTGGAAGGTCACAGCCTCTATATCACTCTCTCCAAAACCACCAGACAAATATTGTGTTGGATCCGAACCGACCCTTTAAAACAGCAAAGTGACAAAACAACACAAAGAAACTGAGAAAGCGACAGACCGCCCACTATGTCCTGGCTATAAGCTACCAGACTCCATTGACAAAAACAGTAATTTTACACCGAGAGATACAACAGCTGTTTGTGGTTTTATGCTCAAGCCCCTGAAATAATAATATAACCTCTCCCCACAGATGAATAGTGAAGCGCTCACTTTGCCATCATCTCCTCCTGTTACGATGTACTGTCCGTCCGGAGAGTAAGCCAGCGACGCCATGTTGTTGAAGTGACCCTGCTGCTTGAAGACGTACGACTCGCTCTGCCACTCCCACACCAGCAGCTGACCCATCCCTGAAGCAACAGTGCGGACATTTAACAATAACAGGTGCTATTACTTAGTGAAAAATCTAAAAGAAAAAGGTTTTACCAGAGCAGCCAAAGCCGATCCAGTCTCCAGTGCAGTTTAAGGCCACTGAGGAGATCCTCTGGTCTGCAATACTGGAAAGAGAAGCATTCAAATAGTCAACAAAGGCAGTTTAATCTAAATTTCCTGCCTTTGTCCTTCTGTGCAACCTACTAAAAACGCAACTCATGCATATTCTCATTCCAGTTTAGCACTTCAGACAGAAAAACTCCTCTCACCTTAAGGAGTGAATGAGGTTAAACTCGGGAAGTTCGTGCAGGTGGAAGATTCCAGAGGCAAAACCTGTGACCAGGATGTGGGTCTGCTTGTGGTAAGCAGCTGCTGTCAAGTTGTTAAAATCCCCCTCCTTGTTGAAGAAGTGTCTAAGAGCAGAAGCAAAGGGAAAGAAAGAAAGTTTAGATGAAGAAGAAGCGCTTCTAGCCGTTATCTGACTTCTAAAGCCGAGAGGTGCCTCAAGAAGCAGCTGATGTCTTTATTATCGACTTAAAAGTTGGCACTTCTGGGCACCGAGACACTCTGAGTCATCATCTGGTATTTACCTTCAGTCACACCTTGTTGGGAGCAGTTTGTGATGCTTTAATTTAAAAGAAAAAAAACACAACACTACAAGACACTGGCTCCCAGCTACACCACATGCTGATTTACATTACAAATGCTGATGCTGCTATTACAGCTCTGGAGCAGCCAAGGGACAGATAATGTGCTGTGTGGAGCCAAAAGCCTAATGGAGAGAGGGATGATTGCCACTTAAAGTGTCAAGGTCTGAACATTACAGCGCTTTTTGGAAGGACTTCTAGCTGTGAGGAACTACTGTGGTGTTAAAGGCGTTCAGCTTCAGCAGAAAGAAACTTCATTCAACTGAGCAAAACTAAAATTAAACTAAACTAACTACTTTTTCTATGTTTGCACACACAATTATAACACAGTACTACCTACATTTACAAATGATTGGCTGTTATCTTTTATATATTACTTATCTTTTGGAGGATATGTTGATGATACAGCAGTAAAAATAGCTGGGACATTCAGGTAATTTAACTCATATGTTGGCACTTTCAGCAAGAAAAGACTACTACTACTACTTTTTTGACTAATAAAGAATAATAAGCTGAGTCTTACTTCCTAATGTGCTTGTATCGAACATTTTTGCTCTTCTCCTTCTCTTTGGGAGTTTTGGCTTTCCCTCTGATGACCTCGCCCTCCTCTCCCTCCATCTTTTCCTCCTCGTCGTCGTCGTCCTCCTCCTCCTCCCCCTGCCTCGGGAGCTTGGGTTTGTCCCGGCTCTTCTTCAAGACGAGGCCATCCAGCTCGGTGTCGCTCTCCCAGACACACAGCGTCCCGTCCTGGCTCACCGTGTACAGCTGAAAAGCACAGGTTTGGAGAGTTGATACTGACATTTTTTCTTGCAAAACCATACTTGTCCTCCCTGGAAGGCAAAAATAAACTCACATCCAGGCTGTCCTTCTCAAAGAAGCAGCCCACAATGATGTCCTTGTGTCCGCCCAGGGAGTAGTAGATAAGGTTGGCCCAGCGCTCTGCACCAAACACCCACGTTGACATGTCTTTGCTGCCCACCACAAAACACCTACAGGAAAAACTTCTCTTTTAGGATTAATTTCTCCACAGATATAGACTTCCTGTAAGCTTGTACAAATTGTACCTCTGTGCACATAAGCAATAAGAGAACTTCACCCATTCAAAACTCCATTAAAAAAAGTGGCAATTCAATAATCACCACCTTTTAAGCAGGTGTAACACAACTTATATCAATTGTTTTGTCCTTCAATAGTGCAACACAAGTTATTTTGGTGGAAGACAGTTAGAAAAGAGCCCATTTAAAATGATAAAAAAACACTTCATAATAAAAAGTCTTAAACATGCTTCAGGACTTTTACCATAACTGATGTGTAATGAAATATTAGATTGAACAATATTTGAATGAAATCTGGTGTGACGCTCTCCCCAGCTCACTCCCTTTTACTCACTTGGAGTCGTCTGTCCAGTCGATGCAGGTGGTTTCATCGTAGGGGCCGTAGTAGCTCTTGTCCAACACGAAGGCGTTAAACTCCCGCTGCTTTCCGGGGGCGTGGTACATCAGAGCTACATTCTCCTTTGTAACAACAAACTTCCTGAGAGGGAAAAATACAGCAAAGCTCAGCATCGCCTTTGTTCCACTCAGGGTTACTTTTTGGCAGACCAGTTTGTTCCTATTCTGGCACTGATCCCACATGTAATACAAGCTCATAATTCTGTCCATAAAGTGTTCTTTCCACACTAATGAAGTACATTACATGGTGTGCAGAGATGAAACAATAAGCTGTCACTCTTTAAGCACAAAAAGCAGGTATATGCTGGTTCTTGCTCCCCAGATAAGACGATTTGCTGCAGGGTATATTAAATATCTTTGTGTTTTGGACTGATGATTGGTCATATTAGAGTCCTGGAAATTGTGATGGGGCATTTTAAGTAATTGCTATTTTTAGACATTTCATTATGAGGTTCATCAGACATCCTTACCTGCCATCAGGTGAGAAGCGGATGCTGCTCACCGGCTTGTGAAAGTGGAAATGATGAAGGATGGCTCTCGTGACGAGGCTGACCAACAACGCTGCTCCGTCTGTGTGACACAAACAGCGACACATTCGGATCTTTGCTTTTTTTTTTTTTCTTCCCCTATCAGGACCCAAACTTGTGGCTTAACTGCTCACCTTCATCCACCACGACTGCCAAGTTCCCATCAGGAGAGAGACCCACACATGTTATGTTTTTGGTAGTGGAGAGAGGTAATGTCTCGGATGTGTTGCTAGAGCACAGAGAAGAGAAAAAAAACAGTCTTGCTTTGCTTTTTTTAATATATATAATATATATAGATATAATATGGATTAAGTCTGGTCTGAAGCAGCCTACTCATGGAAGCTTTAGGTCTCCATATTTTCATATATTTAATCATGACTTACTTCTTCAGGTCGAAGACAGAGACCCTGTTTCCAACCGGACTGATCACAGCGTTGCCATCTTTAGAGAAATTCAAATTCCCCTGGCGATAGACAGCTCCGAGCAGATTGGAAAACTACATCAGAGAGACAGTGGTGTCCTGTTTTAATCACTCATTAGCTGCTGTTTGAACCTCAACCCGAACTCCAGTCAGAAATGTGCGAATTCAACAGTCTCCAAGTTTCCAAGCAGGTGTAGATAAATAAAATCACCAGTTTCAACCAGTTTAAAAAACAGCAGCGTGTTCAAATAAACGTACGTCTTAATTGAAATGTCACTTCTGGTCCTTCATTTGTGTAATATTTGTTATTTTAGTTTAAAACGTTTAAAAAAGATGACAGGATATATATATCACCAAATGCTGTCATGTATCATAGCCGACATGAAGCATAAAAACTAAAAGCTTACAGTAATAAGTCATAAATGTGCTACATGAGTTTTACCTTTACCGATATGTAATGACATGTTAAAATGAATAATTTTTGAAAGGAGTCTGGTTTAACTGTTGCCAAGCAGCGCGACAGTAGCAAATTAGCTAGCAATGCTAGCGTACTTACCCTATAAGCAAACTTCATTTTACTCGGTATCCTTTAAACGCATTTATATACTTTTTAATTCTTTATCTATCTACGTGGAAGTGTTAATATAAAGACACTATTACACATGCTTCCTCCTCTTCTACGCCACACGTGTTTGCATTTTGTTGACACTTGACGCTTCCGGCTGTAGTTGAGTTAGAGTTTAAACGTGGCGCCCCCTAGCGGCAGGAGGGCAAACGACTGATAGTAAAAACATGGCACATCAATCTTTATTTAAAACAAAATCCAGTCAAATAAGGAGAATATATGTGAACAATATCTATTAGAAACTACAGATTAACATGTAGCTAATAAGCAATATATTCCTGGATGTTATGATGAGTTCAAATGAAGGTGATTTACAGATTATTTTGGCTCTCATGGTGTCATGAATATCACTATAAACACAGAAATGCAAATTCCCTATTCTATCTTTACATTGTAGGACATTAATTTAGATGCTGTCTAACTGACATTATACTGACATTATAGCATGTCACATGTTTAAAGCAAGCACACACACTCATGGGAAATTAAAGCAATATGACCATTTAGCAAAAGTTACACTTAAAATTATTGTAAACAAAACTCAAAAGCATCCATCAGAGTGAAACATTAGTTAGAGTCTACTTGTCCTCGATAGCTTCTGATTTAAAGTGTCTAATGTACACTTTAGACACTGAAAACAAAAAGTCCTGCTCTAAATACATGACACACTTGGAACAGAACAAAACCGGGCCGACGTGGCCTTCACACGATCCCTCTTGCCTATTTTCACCCAATACCCCTGCTGAATAATTTAGCGTCTGGCAGCTACAGTACATACACAGCACACGTGTAGAGATGGGTTGGTGCCAAAGGTAAATGGATACCGTACATTACACTGCAGTGTGCTGGTTCACTTCAGTCCATGTCCACTTTTCTCACCTTTTATTTTATGAAAAACAGCTCATAGTTTTTTATCACGTAAGAAGCATTTCTCTTCTTCACCTCAGTGTTTTGTGCCAGAGGTCAAAGCAGGGCACCACGTGCAGCCGGACATACTTCTGGCCCCCTGTCGGGCACTCTAAACAGCCGTAAACAGTTTCCCGCCTCTGGTTGCCCATGCCGCAGAGTGCGCAGGGCCCCTTGGGGATGTTGTGTTTGAGGAGGTTGACCCGTGTGTGGGAGCTTTCTCTGAGGTAGGTGGTGGACACGTCTGTCATGCTGGCGGCTTTCTCGTAGTAGTCGGTAACCATATCGTCCATGTAGGTGTCAGAGTGGGTGAGCTCCTCAAATGTTTCTGCGCAGGAGTTGGATATAGAGAAATTTCAGAGGTGTAGCACAAGGAATGGTGGGTTTATCAAGCAGCAGAGGTCTTTATCGTGGCGTACCTGCTCTGAAGGGGTTTCCATAGATGATTCCAGACAGGAACCGGCGTAGTCGACCCATGGAGAAGTGACCGATGAAACCCCCCAGCTGCTCCCTGATCTGCTCCCGCTCAAATCCACCTTGAGACTCCGGGGCTACGCAAATATCTGACACAGAAGAAAAAAAGAGACAAAGATACAACTTTGAAGTTTGTTGATGGAGAGTTGGATCACATCTTCTTTAGGGCAGAGAACATATACTGTGATTGTAACTTTGGTTATTGTAATATTTATCCACTAATGCAGCTGTAACGGCTAAAGGCTGGCCAGTATGGGGGTCGAACCCATGACCTTGGCGTTATTAGCACCACGCTCTAACCAGCTGAGCTAACCGGCCTTCAGTGAACAAAGTTTTGTCCTGTAGTGAACGAACAAAATTGGACATCAAAGTCAAGGGGGACCATGTCCAACCTTAGCGTGGCTGGAAGGGAAACCACTAAAATCATAGAGTACTAGCTTTTCATATGAGTAGGATGGTACTGAAAAAAGCCTGTTTTTGGCCAGAAGGGGGGTTGCATATCTCGCTTACTAACATATATGAATGCTGCATACCTACACAACTGTAGCAGACAGAACCACAACAAGAAACCACCCAACAGTTTCTTCAAGTGAGAATCAGAGATGGCGCTTACAACCACGAAGGGACTCGAACCCTCAATCTTCTGATCCGAAGTCAGACGCCTTATCCATTAGGCCACGCGGTCACAGAAAAGGGTATGTTATGTAATTTTTTATTTTTGTTCCAATATTAAACTGGGAGCAGAAGCAGTTCAGAAGGTTGGTCAGGTTGGACCACCTTCCAGCTGAGGATCGGCTAATGGATGCTGCCCAAATCTTAGAGCATGATGGTTTGGTATTGGTAGCAGCAGGATGATGCAGAACGATAGGTCTGGCATAATATTCTTTCTGGCCAGTATGGGGGTCGAACCCATGACCTTGGCGTTATTAGCACCACGCTCTAACCAGCTGAGCTAACCGGCCTGCATTGGACAGACTTTTGTCCTCATGTTTTCTTCCAAAGTCGACCTGCAATGATCGAACAAAATTGTTCCAATTTTGGACATCAAAGTCAAGGGGGACCATGTCCGACCTTATTGTGGCTTGAACTCAAATCGTAGAGTACTAGCTTTTTATATGAGTAGGATGGTACTGCAAAACTCCAGGGTGAAAACAGGTCAGTGTGCCTATGAAATTATCCATTTCGCAGGTAAAGGAGTCCAAAACGTCAAATGGCTCTATAAAGAAAAGATCCTTTTCATGTTTATGTTATAGAACCTGTTTTAATATAACTTCCTCTGTTTAAGATATGAATGTGCGGCATGAAGAGTGCAGAGCAGCCTCAGGTGTTTGCCATAATTGATGCACCCACAACTTTTTATGTGGGATGCAGTTCTCAGCCACGAAGCCATTCAGGCCTTCAATTTTGTTTGTAGTGGATTAAAGTCGGAGGCAGCAGAGCGGTGGAGAACTGTTTCAGCACTGTAACCCACATTTAGTGATTTTCACGCCTGCAGGAAGAAAAAAACAGGACAAAGAACTGGAGAAACACAATGTGCTTTGTGATGCGTTCTGTCTACAGAACTAGAAAACTCTTTTGGAGGATCATCAAACTTTTCAAGGACTTCCAAGAATTAAAAGAATCAATTAGAGTAGGAGAAGGATGGGGAATGATGTAGGTGTTCTTCCTACCAAGGCGCCCGTCCAGTCGAACAAACAGCTCGCAGATGCTGAAGGCGATGGTGGTGTGAGCCGGGATGACAATGGCCTTGTCTCGACCTTTGGGGTTCCTGCCATCGTCGATCTGAAACTGCAGCACAATAAATAAGCTGAGTATTGCTAATGGAGCACACGAGCCGGATCGGTGGAGAGAAAGCAGCTCCATTTGGGAGAGAATCTGCCTTTTGAGATGCATGTAGGTAAGGGTGTGTGTCTGTGTGTGTTTACCCTCATGGTGGTCCCTCTCATCCCAGCGTGGACGGTCAGCGAGCACTGACGCGTGGTGCGGATGCTCTCCACCACGACACACAGAACGCTGCGTCTGCTCTCCTTGGACTGACGAATCAGGCAGTGATCCAGGTCAACTTTTCTAAAAAAACCACACAAGGAATCCTCACGAACTTGACTTTTATGTCGCAGTGAATTGTGAATGAAAAGTCTGACATTTTGATGAGTAAATTAGCTTGTTAGCTCCCCCTTTCCAACACAGCTACATTAAGTTTGACACCTATCGATGCCAGACAAGACAACATCTACTGTCTCTTTGCTGCCATGCATTGTCCTCCTGCATGTGTGCTCGTGTAGAGTAACATAATCATTTATCATTTATCTCACAGGGAAACCCTCCTCTCACATAGACTGTCACAAGGAGGTCAGAGGTCAGGTAGTAACTTAAAGCCACATTTAGATATATCGCATGTCAAATATGCACGGCCAAAAATGAATTTAGGAAAGATGAACTCATGACAGTTGACCCTGAACATCTCTCTTTTCAATAATTCATCAAAAATAGATTATTTAAGGTGGGTATGAATAAAACATTACAGAGATGACTCAAAGTGATATGAGCACACCAGCACTCAGTCTGCTGTGTTACCTGGAGCTGAGCTCCCGCAGTAAGGTGGGCACCTCCAGCTCGTGCTTGGTCACGATGCCGAAGGAGGCCTTGACGGCCACAGAGTCCGACCCGCTGATGTTGAAGCCCACGTCATTGATGAGGTGGTTTCCTAAGCGGCCGTTGAGGGCGAGGTCAGATTTGTCCTCGTAGTTGAGGAGCTGATACGAGGACACTCCTGTTTAAGGGAGAAATGTTGTTGTGAGGGATTTATGGCGTGAAGCTAAGTACATTTACTCAAGTGCTCACTTCATGTGCAACTACACGTATAATGATGCACTTACTTGACAGCTATAGCTACAAGTTACTTTACAAATTAATACATTACATGCTAAACGTATAAATATGATCTTAGCCATAGTATACGTGGACCTGTGCTCAGTCTCACATGTAGAGACATTTAAGACACACGTTGCCTTAGTTCCTTTTCAATGCCTATTTAATCGTATCTTATTTTCATCAACGATATTTTTATACATTTCATGCTTTTATTCTACATTTATATTTCTCCCAGTAACACACTGAGTCTCATTGTACACGTACAATGCCCATTAAGGTCTATGTGTATTCTGGTTTCTTTTACTTTTGATACTGAAAGTACATTTTCCTGACAATACATTTTCAGTGCAGGACTTTTTACCTAAATGCTTCCTTCACAGATGAAAATATTTGGTATTTAATCATAAAAGTTTACACGATCTGACACTATGTAGCATGTGGAGAGGGTCCTAATGTGCATTGATATTATTTGGTTTAATTCCTGTACCTGCTGTGATCTCTTTCTCCCCCACTAGGATGTCTTTCAGCGAGAAGGGGGTCGAGGCGTACTTGTTCTTCTTCCAGAAATGTCTCTTCCTCTTCCTGGTGACCAGGCTGAGGGGCTGGTAGCGGTCGGCCTCGCTCAGGCTTGGCACGGGGATCAGCCTCCCTGTGTCCCCAACCTGCTTCACAAAGTTCTTAGTAGCTGCCGTGAACATTTCCAGTGATGCATGAGCTTCAAATCTGGTAAAAAAATATCTTCACCTGCCGGATCACAGTGTCCCACACGCTGCTGGGTCCATTTGTGGTGAGCTCCTCTCAATGGGGGAGCTAATTCAGGAGTGTTCTTTCAAACCCGTGAAGTGTTAAATAATGCAGGTGGTGTGTAAGGGAATATGGGACAAGATGTGTGTTAACCTGATAGGTGACTGTAGGCCTGCAGCTTCCTGTCACATGACAAATGAGGTGGAAAAAAGCAAATTATAGAAGCACTGTCTTACACTTTTTACCGGCACGTATTACTTTTTAATCTATAATTGCTGACTAAAGCTAAACTAAGAAAAAAAAGTGTAAATCATATCCGAAACATGACTCAGCGACACATGAAACATCTGCTTTGGCCACAAAAGCCTGAAAAACGGTCTGGATCATGTTTTTAAGGGATGTCTCTGTGGTTTTTGTCAGATCTAATGTTTTTTCATCGCTGCTTTTTTTAGTTTGGATAATGTCCACCTTTCTGACTGGTGGCCTCCGCTCACAGTGTGTGTGTCCTGCACGCTGTGGTTACACTGCTGTCTAGTCTATACATCCAGAAATAGCCTGTATGCTGGAGGCTTTTAAACGCCACATGCAAGAAACTCTCTGACCACAGAAGCTGAGGTCAGAATTAGTTTTCTATACATAAAACTCCCTGTAATTTATACTTCTTGGCTAAAAGAAGCAGGATTTAAGGATTAAAAGCCATCACACTACACTTGCAGCCTTTGCCTGGTCATTGAAATGTATGGATAACACAAAACTAGTTATGGTTGAACATGATATATATGAACATAACAGCACATCCCTGCGACCCTGACGGATAAGCAGTGTAGATAATGGATGGATGGATGATTGCATATTGAGAATGTGGGTATCGATCCACCCAGGCGTAGCAAACAACCTCAAACTGTCCAAATAAAGATTTTGCTTATTTAATTGACCATGTGATTGACTCCCAACAAAGAGTAATCTAACACAGAGAAGGCGATAAAGGAAACCGACAGACAAACTATTTCTATTTTCTAACCACCAGTTCATCACACTGCAGACAAAACACTATGAATGCACCGAAGCTGAGCTCTCATCTGACAGAGAAACTGTCTTCCCATCTGCTTCACTTTCTGTCCCCCATGGCTCTGCCCCGCTCTCCGACTCTTTAATGGGAAACCAATCTGTTCCTCAAGCACCTGAATCACCTCCTGACCAAAGTTGTTCAGCAAAGGGAAACAAGTGAAATCCACGAACAGACATGTGACTTCACAAAGGCTCCGATAACTCACTTCAAGACAAAATCATTTGTTAAAGATGCTGTTTTGTGTGCAGGAATCACCAGCAGCAGAGACGACGGCAGTAGTCGAGAAGCGGTGATGTTTGTTTTGTTCTCTACCTCTGGGACATCACTTCAGGGACTGACAGTCTGCTTGACGCACCGACTTGGCAGAGCCTTGCCCTGGAAAACACATCAGATGAATGTAACATGCACATTGTAAACCACTCAAGCTGTAGTGAACAGATTTAGGTCAGCAATTTCAGGTAGATAGCAGAATAGAAGCCAGTTTTTTTGGGGTTTATTTTCAATTCTTTATTTCAGGTACAGCTCTGGTACATCGATACATTACAAATGCCAAGAATTCATTAATATTGGAGCTCATTCATCACCAGCAGACATGAAGGAATGTCCTGAAAGCTAAAATTATGCTTCTCCAGGCTGCAGGTAAGAGATTGTTCACAGGTGTTTCTGCCACTTTATTCTACAGATTCGGGGTATAATATATATGTCAATGAGAAGGTCCCAGTTATGACATAGAGGATTGAAGCTGAAAATGTAGAAATGTTCTTCTAAATCTTGACAGTCCCTCAGTTCCTCTTGGATCATCAAGATGTGAAACATTGGGTTGCCTGAGTCAAGCAGACGTTATTCTTGACCCACCAAGCGGTCAAGGTGAAAGGTCATGCAGCAAACTGTAAATCCTACATGTGGCTGCCCGGAAAAGAAACGCTCAGCTTCAGCTTTCAAAAGTCTGTCTTCAGCGGCGACAGCAGCATCCAGCCCATCTTCTTTCATCAATCTTTTGGTTGAACAAATGTAATGCAGCCTTTAATTAGCTACATCGTTCAAGGCGACTGCAAGCGCCCAAAGGAGGAGGTTGGCTTTGAAATGAAGCAAGAAAAAACGATGAGCGAGGAGGAGGAGGCGGAGGAGGAGGAGGAGGAGGAGGAGGAGGTATTGGGGGGGGTGAAGAGTGAGCTTGTTTCAGTTGCAGTAATCGCTCATCCAGGAGCCTGTTCCTCTCAGGGATATTTGGATTTTTCAGTCTGGATGCTGTAGCTCGGGGTTGGGCTTTCTCTGACTCCCTTGTCTGTCCAGTGTGAGGACGCTGCATGTCTGGCATGCAGACATGGGCCCCTCGCTGCTCTCTAGGATTACTGTCTGCCTGGTCATCACCTTGGCTCAGGTGATCGCCGTGACCTGCCAAGAAAATACCAAGAAAGGTGAGTCACTGCCGCCCCAAATATGACTGTTTCTTCTGCCCACTGATTGGTTTTCTATGTTGATACCTGCAAAGGCTCAGTTACTGACAGGTTCATGCAAAAAAGGAAAACAAAAGGGGCATAAAAATGCTTTGGATTGATGATATGAAGACAAGATGTTCTCCTGCTTCTGTTGGGTTTTGTGCTGAAAAGACATCTGTCCCATGCTAATATCTGAACTTTATAAAAAGTTATTTTTGTCTAACCCACCTACCTGGGCTTATTTTCAGGGCTACATCATGTTTTCACATTTGTTTTATGGATAACTCTGTGCTGCCTTCTAATGATTTATGACTGGGTTTTCTTCTGTGCTTTTTTTATGAAAGTGACATGTTTTACAGTTCTGTTTTTCAAAATGTAGAAAGTGGTTCGGGAAGTTTCTCATCTCTTGCAGACTTCCTGCGTCATGTTTAGTTTAGAAGTTAAACTGGGCTGCTCTGCCTCCCAGCAAGCGGACCACACTGGCCTTGTGGTTTGGAAACTAAAGGTTAAAATCACACCCACAACCTGGACCAGGGAGGCTGATTTTGCCCTAATGAGACACCATTTTCTTGTCCGTGAAGCCGCTAAGTGGTGATTAGGCGAACGTTCTTGACACAAAGTATCTGGAGAGAGCTGCACATTTTTCAGGAATTAATTAGAGACGGAGAAAGTGATAAAGGAAAGTGACATTGATGCCTGAACACTGAGTACACTGACTGAGACAAAAGCTCTCAAACTTAAAGATGGAGATGTGGCAAAGCTAAAATAAAACGTCCCAGTGGATGTGATCCTGGGTCAAAAATATCTTCCCCCCTACAGGCTGCAGTGCAAACTAAAGCACGCTCGGGGCTGGCTGGGCTATTTCAGTGCGAGGTCGAGCCTGAATGACGGGGTTTCGAGAGCCACGGCTATAATGATGTGGCCTCGGGATGGGATGGACAAAAGCAGGCCACTAATTTTGGTCAGACTTCGGGCCAGAGGCAGACAAGACACACCCAGAGTGAAAGGATGCTGGATATGAAATACGCCTCGCCATCCAAGTTCACCTCCACTGAGGCTGCAAGAGAAGAAAGACTTTAAGACGACCAGCTACATCTGAGTTTATTCTCAAAGGTCGTCACATGTGCAGAAGCTGTTCTTGGGACTGAATTTGAGTTTAGTTTAGCAAAGGCATTTTCTCCAGTTATGCACTCACAGGTGTATCACTGCAGTTTGGCTCTTTATTCTTTTTACATATTACAAAAATATACATAAAAAAATAAAGTACTTTAGTTTTGAGTTAGTTTAAGATTTTAGTGTGCTGCTCCTGGCTTGTGTGTGTTTGTTTGAGTGGGAAAAATGGAGAGAGGCTTTAAACCAACATCAGCAGGCCGAAGTTTATACAGTTTTTACTGGTTTTAAGGAAGGTGAGGCTTTTTAATTGTGACCCTTTAAACTAATGGTTTCTGTGAGCCTTATTGGTCTTTGGATATTATAAAAGTAAAGATGTGTAAATGAATGTATGTCCCTTCTTAAATAGTTTAATTTGAAAGATTGAGGCCTGGGGAGGTGAGAATCAAGTATTTTACAAGGAAAAACCTTTAATTTCAGCTTTTTTTCACGACATTTCTCTATAATTGGTTTGTGACTGTCTTAGTTACCTGCTCAACCAAATTTCCCTCATATTAAATCCTCATGTGACCCATCTGGTTTATCGTAGGACCCCTTGAAGTCCCAACCCCCGTGTTGTAACTGACCTAAGTTAGAGTGCATGTGGGCTGAATATTGTGTACTGCAGATGAGGATGTTTAGGTCAGGGAGCTAAACGAAGCCCACAGTTAGCCATGATAATTGCTCTCAGGCTGGATATCAGAGCCCTAATCACATTCAAATGACAAAAAAATATAGTATGTAAGTTTCAACTTTTCTGAACATGCTGCAAAAAGTCATCAAAAAATGAATTTTACATTAATAAAAGGTTCAATTTTCCAACAAGGCAGTTGCAGCAGGCTAGAAAACCACCAAATGCTGGAAAAATGCTGAAAACAACCTGCAGAATTGGCCTCCAGCTCAGCGGCGTGCTGCAGCCTTCATGCTGCTGCTCAGGGTGCAGCAGGTCTCGTAGCAGGAGGGATCTCCGGGTGTGGCACCTCTCTGCTCTCCCAAATAAAGGCGAACCACAAGCTCTCCCCAAGCACAACGTATAATACAGCCACTGCGGTTTCCCCTGAAATAACTCCTGCTTTAGAAAACCAGCCTCGCTGGCGGGGAGAGGCTCCACCACATAATTAGTACGTAGGATGTCACTAAACTGCCTGGATTAAAATATGCTCTCACAGCTCACAGCAGGTGGCTATTATGTTTTCTACTTTTTCTAAGAGTTTGGCACTTTTTCCAGATAGTTTTGTTTCTTTTTTTTAAAGACTGATTGACACAAGAGGGTTCATCTTAATCCTTGATCCCATTCTGAATGTATTTTTATTTTATAAGCTGAGAAAATGTCTCTTTTTTTGTGTAAACAATTCTTTTATTCACTTTTTTTCAATTTTCTTTTTCTTTTCTTTTTCTAATTCTCTGACACCTTTGGTGCATTTTTGCACTTGGCTTATTAAATGTATTATTTTAGAACAAACCCATTGATAGATTGAGTGTCAAAATCTTATTTTCCTTCACTTTATCCTTTTTTTGTTTGCATTTGTACAAAAAAACATAAACAGGGTATTTTTACTTGAATTTTAGGCATTCCTCTTAATTACATGACTGCAGATGATTTTGTGTACCATGTGTGCTAACATGAAAACTATTCCTCATCTTGTTTTAGATGATTACATACTGGCATACAGACACATTTACAGCCAGGAGCTGTCAGGCTCAACCACAGTCTAGTCTCTGGCTCATTGAAGTGCCTTGCTCAAGTGTAGCTAAGAGGCAAATGTGCCTGAAAGTGTCTCTTAATGCTTGAAGACATTTAATTCTAAAATTGACACGCGAGGAGCCACATTTGTGCTTTTCCATATAAATCAGTGAGCTCTCAGTCTTCCCCTGAAGGCACATTTATACAAGATATGTTTCTCATTCTGGTTTCTCTTTCTTTTTGTTTTGCACTGTTTTGCAAGTATTTTCTTGTTCACTTATGTATTTTAAAGGCATTACAGACTATCATGGTAGGGGCTATTGGTTCATGCTATATACACCCTATAGAATAAGCATTAAGTAAAATAAATAACCTGTGAGAGACAGATCAAGACAAAAGGTCAAATTAAAAGAGCAGCTCAGATATAATTTCGTTCCAAAATCTTGGATACTACACTTCCCATAATGCAACATCTTTCAAAGCCCGTTCCCCCAATTTAATTGTGGCTTTTTGTTGAAAGAAATGTTTGTTTTTGCCCTCTAGGGCCACAGACGACATTATGAAACTGATTCATTTCTCCTGTAAACTGACGCTGATGTGCAGAATCTGTGGAATTTCCCTTTACAGTGTGTTTATTGGCCTTCAGTATGAATTATGACTTTTTAATTTTAAGTCTGTGAAGAGTAAAGCATAATGACTTTGACAGTCACTTCATTCACACGTCAGTTATCACAGGTTGAATAAATTTGGAGGTGTTTGTTCCACTTCACTACAGTTTAAAGGGAAATGTTGTACTTTTCACCCCTGCACATTTACCTGACAGCGATAGTCCACAGTTACTTTACAGAGGAAGATTTTACAGACAGTAACAGTGCATGGGATAATAACTAATAACACTCACATGGGCCATTTGGAGACTTTTACTCTGAATGCTTTATGTATATTTGGCTAAAAATACTGCTTATGATATAAAGTCTCTGCAAAAATACCTCTAGAGATGTTTTTAGCTCATAAAGCTGATATTATATAATGAAACTTTTTCCCACAATGTAGCCCCAGTGGCCTAATGGATAAGGCACTGGCCTCCTAAAGTAGGGATTGCGGGTTGGAGTCCCATCTGGGGCGTCCTCTTGCCCCGTGGTGCAGCAGAGGCCCATGTTGGAGGTGGGTCTTGTTGCTTGGATTAACTCTGATCCAGCCACCACCATCAAGAGATGGGAAAATCAAAATCTCAGAAAGATCTACAATAGCTGGTTGTGTGCATGTTTAATGTGTGTCACACCAACATGGATGAATCAGTTCATGCATGAAAGCCAGCTGTTTCTGCTGCATTGCTTGGTAAAGAGCGCGGCCTAGTGGCCAATGATGGGAAGTACAGTTAGAAGTCTGCTCTTAAAACCTGGTTGGAAATAAGAGTTCTTATTTTAATGTGCTGAACCTCAGATTCAAAGTATATTCTAAACATATCAGAAATAAAAAAAACCTAAAACACGTTTTATTTATTTGCTCTTTTTGATTTACTCTACTCAACCCATGAATGTGTCCTGCTCACAGAAAATGTTTTATGACCTCTGCAGAGGTGCAAGCACACCATTCACATGCACATCTGGCCCAGATGCTCATTGCCGCTCTGCTTGACTCAGGCAGCTGTGCAGAAAATGGAAAAGTCTACTCCAACAATCAGATATGGAGCCCAGAGACATGTCGAATCTGTGTGTGTGACATGGGGACTGTAGTGTGTGAGGACGAGGTGTGTGAGGAGCTGAGTGACTGCCAGACGGCTGTGACTCCAGCGGGCGAGTGTTGCCCCGTGTGCTCCACCGCAGCGCCGACTCTCGGTACAGACACTGAAGCAGGTAAATGGAAATGACTGCTGTTGTGCCTTCGTTCCCTCCTGCAGGGGATGCTGGTTACACTCAAAACCTTCAGTTTCCTGCCAGTTGGGTGTGTAACATCATTATGGGGCTTTCTGACATTTACCAGACTAGAGACTTTCAGGGAACCCCACATTTGAGCAATAATCAGACAGCTAGAGTAGAACAAGAGCTGCATAAGCACTAGAAACAACACCCACACATTACAGAGAGTGGGTACTTTTGTGGATGTAGTTGGATTACGACTACAAACTTTATAGTTTTTATTTGCAACGATCACAACTATTCCTAAACTACTCCTCCGTTTATTAGAATCTGAAGTGAACACATGGAAAGCTTTGAGCAGGATAATATTCGTTACTCTTTATTATTTCTCACTTTATTGTAAACTCCTTTGTCCCTGTCAGGATGCTGCAGCAACGGTGACTCAGTTTTCCCTGTGATCTGATTGGTCAGCAGTCGAGCTGTTGGCAGGATTTGTTGCCAGAGCCTGTCCTCTGAAGGTTACCAGGGAGATCTGCCCTGGTTACCATGGTGATCTACCCCAGTTAAAAGTCAGTCAGCTTTGTGGCACCGGAAAACCTGAGTCCGACCCAGAGATGGTCTGCACTCCTCTGGCTTTGTTGTACAGGGGAAGTTAATAAACAAATAAACAGCAGCAGGTGCAGCGGAGATTCAGGTTCGGTGTGTTGGCAGAGACATGTGACGTGTTATCTGGGATGCTGCTGGCACATGTGGAGTTTTATGTGCCAAACTGAAATTGAGCGGGAGCCGATCCCAGCTGGCTCAACTAGCACCCTATTAGCAAATACAGTTTGGTGAAATGTATATGTAATCAGCCAGTAAACACCTGTGTGGCTGCACTGGTGTTTACTTAGAATCTAAGTTCCTCTGGAGGCAGAAATCACATCTGTGGTTAATGTCCTTTAATCATTAGTGAAACAAGAGTCAAAGAGCATTTTGTAAAGGAATGCTTCAGTTAAATATTGTTGATCAGATGCAATGAAAGTTATTTCAACCTAAATCATCATGACATAATGTTGCCTGCTGCAGCTTTAACGACCCTGCGCACTGGAAAAATGTGGTTCTTTTGTCCGTGAGGTTAACCTGACCTGAAAGACCAGAGCTCTGCCTACAAGTTTGTAAAAGTGAACAGCATGTCCTTAAAAAGCTGCTATAGAGGGAAACACTTGGTGCTACGCTCTGTGGTCCCAGCGAGGCCAAGCGAAGGTGCCACCGGTCCAGTGTTGACTCATGAGTGCCATAGACTGTCAGTCCTCTGCGGTTCATGTGCTTGGCTTCACAGCCCAAAGCTGAGGAAACCAGAAACCTTATTGTGTTTACGGGTTTTCTGAACAATCATAGGACCACAAGAATCATGATTGTTTTCTCTTGGTTTAAACCTCTGGAGAAGTCTGGATTAGCTCCAGTGGAACAGGCGTTAAAATAGTCCAGCTATCATAGACACTCCATTTAGTATCATGAGAAAAGAGGAAAGTATAGTAGGCCTTACAATTGAAAACCCCATAATGATGTACAGACTGCACCTTTACTACCAACAGAAGGGGAATCAGCGGTAATACTGATGCTGTTCTGTTTCATGAAGATACCTGCAAAGGCAATGGGATGACCTACACCCACAATCAGATGTGGAGCCCAGAGCCGTGTTGGATCTGTGTGTGCGACACGGGGACTGTGGTGTGTGAGGAAGTGGTGTGTGAGGAGCTAGGGGACTGCCAAACAGCCGAGGCCCCAGAGGGCGAGTGCTGCCCTGTGTGCTCGACTGCAGCACCACAGCCTCCTAGCACGGACAATAAAACTGGTAATAAATATTTAAGAACCATGATTTTGAACCTGATATTTGGCAGAGCAGATTTAAATGTGGGTCTGTGTGTTCCATAAACATCCACATTTACAAACCTACCTGGGTGTATTTATGTGACTTAAAAATAGAGGAGAGTTTTACATCTTCTCCTCTTGACGCCTCTCGTCTCATTTGGGGATAAATGTTCTTAACTTTTTCAAATCCCTTCCTACTGTATGTCTTCTCATTGTTAAAACTATTCAACGCCCCAAAGTCAAAGTCATTTTTCATCATTCATTCATTCATTCATCATTTTTGTGTTTCATCCCATTAATTTTCTACTCTTGTCTCTTACATTTCTTTGCATCTAGTGTTCTATCATTGCTCCAAGTGCCTTTTGCACGTATTTTAAGTTGCTTTCATTGAAATCATGTACTGAATAACCACTGGGAATTGTGCAGTTACTTCTACTCACAAATTCCTTTCACATTTGTTCAGAAAATGCATCAATATAAGATTAAAAAGTCATCAGCCAGATCTTAGAATTATGAACAAGACTTATGAGACTCCCCAAAGGCACCATGTGTTATAATTTAGCCACCATTATGCCCAGTTAACACAATTTGTGTCAATGTTTCAGTGGTGCAAAGAGAAACTAAGCCAGGTTTGCAATATATATGTAGTCTGAAGAAGTTTAGATGTGCATTGCATGTAAGCCTAAAAATGGGTTAAGTGATTAGTAATGCCTCACCTTTTTGGGGTTTTACCACAAGGAGAGACTAAAAGGGACACAAACAAAGAAAACAAACTACAGCACATTTGTGTATTCCTGGCATTTTGAGGCTGAGAGACCGCTATCAGTTCATGAGTGTACATGCATTAAATCCCTGCCATGCTTACATCTCGGACAAACGGACTACTGATGATACTGATGTCAGTTGCTGTTGTTTTTCACAAAGATTCCTGCACAGAGGATGGCAAAGTCTACTCCAACAATCAGATATGGAACCCAGAGCCATGTCGAGTCTGTATATGTGATATGGGGACGGTGTTTTGTGAGGACGTGGTGTGTGAGGATGTAGGTGACTGCAAGACCACAGAGATCCCAGAGGGCGAGTGCTGCCCCGTGTGCTTGGTGGCTAACACAGACACTAAAACTGGTAAACTGGAATGTAAGCTGCACATTTGACTACAAAATGATTGTCTGTGGATGCATCCAGGCTATTTTCTCGCAGTGTTTGTGTTGTGCAGTCAGACATTCTTCCCATCTGTGTCAGGACTGCTGGTGCTCTTTGTCATCTCTCCCAGCCTGAAGCCCTCCTCTTCAGGCTCCTGTGCACACGACCTAGAAATGTTCTTTTCAATTCTTCAATATTGCGTTCAGAGTTTCCCTTTGACTGTACTGTCGGTTTGCATCAGGAATACATTGACTTTTTGCCATAAGATCACTTCTCAAACAACTTTTGTGCAGCAAAAACATTGCTAGCAATGCCATTTGCAATTTAGCATTAACTTCACATTGACAGCCACGTCAGTATTAATAATAATGGACAATAATGAATGCTGGCAAGGGCTGCTGCCAATTTAACTGCCGCACAAAAGGATGTTGAGTAAGTAGCTTATTTAACAAATGAGGTGTATTCCTCTGGGAAACTGCGACCTCCCTCGCCATGTTCAATGTCATGTCGTGTATTGCACTTTTCATGCACTTCTGATGATGGTCATTGCCACATTTATTGCTTTTATTGTGAGTTGCTTTATGTATGGAAACAAATTGTTTCTTGTTAAAAGAAGCACTGTTTAAAGCCTCTATGCTGATTTTAAGATTTGTAAAGAAAGACAGTGATGCATGTTATAATTTGGAGGATGCTAAAATAAAAAAAATGCACATAGGGGCTTTAAAAAACAGGAGGACTGTGTCCTTTTAGAAATATTGTGGGCATGAAGAGTTCAGCATGTTAGAGTATGCTATGAGAAATATGCTTACACGCCTTTTTTTTTTGCCAAGAGTTGGATGAGTCTTCTCATAACTCTCGGCAAGAAAGCAAAGAAGCATAAATTGAAGTCATATTGCCAACATTCACTTATTGCACAACAATTCAAAACCGCCATACTTCTAATAATTTGTCTGCACTTCTGTTTGGCGAAGACACCTGCACAGAAAATGGCAAAGTCTACGGCAACAATGACATATGGAACCCAGAGCCGTGCCGGATCTGTGTGTGCGATATGGGGACGGCTGTGTGTGAAGACGTGGTTTGCGAGGACCTCGGCGACTGTCAGAAAAGTGTGACCCCTGATGGCGAGTGTTGCCCTACGTGCTTGAGTTCAGCTTCAACATCAACTCTCAACACAACAGGTAAATGTTGTGTCAATCCTGTCATATTGTTGAGGGCTTGGTGTGGGGTCCTTTTGAAATCCCCCACCTGTTTCTGTCCCTCTGTTACAGCTGCGGATGAGCAGAAAGGGGAAAGCTGCACGGTCGATGAAGTGGTCTACCAGCACAACGGCATCTGGAAACCAGAGCCTTGTCGTGTGTGTGTCTGCGACAACGGCGTCGCCATCTGCGATGAGGTGCAGTGTGAGCTGCTGTCAAACTGCGAGAAGGTCGTCACACCTGAAGGAGAGTGCTGCCCCGTGTGTGACACCTTTGCCAGTGCCGGCAGGACCATAGGTGAGATGAATCTGCCCATTATCCCACAGTTATTATAGTAACTTCTATGTTCAGTAGGGTTTTGCCTGTCTGGTCCGGTATATGAGCTTAATCCAGTTTGATTTTAGATAGATAGCATGAATTTGTCATTACATCAGTAACCTGTGCCAATAATCTGACTTGTATTACAATACTGATAAGAAAAATGATATTGTTATTAAGATGATATTAAGTTTGTTCAGGCCATAAATGGAGTCGCTCATGTTCGGATACTGATCTTTGTTTTTAGTGTCTGTTCGTGTTCTCAGTGTCTTACATCTTAGGTCTTTAGGCAAAGCAAGGCTCATTTATTTATGTTGCACCTTTCAGACACAAGGTGATTCAAAGTGCTTAACATAAAACACAATAAAAACCAGACACAGAAACATTAAATTGCATTAATAGACAATAAAAGCATGTCTATAAAGAGTTACAGACTAAAAGAAGTTATGAATAATAAAACCTGAAAACTAAACTAGCAGACAAACCAGAAAGACTCTGTTCAAGGTTTTATCCACCAAAGAAGTCCTCCATTGTTACCAAACTGGCCTTTAGACGCTGTGCACACATGACAGATGCTTGTTTTTAGCCTCTGAGACAAACAGCAAAGCTTGTGGTTCACTTTCACATCACTGAACCACAAGAGACGTAGAAAACTACAAATTTGCATGAATTATTTCGCTTCAGGAAGATTAAGTTGAAGTAGAAATGTAATTAACAGCATTTTTTTCTTGTTTTCCCCAAGAAATTATGGGCTTCAAGGTAAGTCATGATTCATTCTTAAATAGATTGACATTCAAAACAAATATAAAAAACTACTGTTTCCCTTCAATTAAAACAACTTGTTGATGTTTCCTTTTTAGGGACAGAAAGGGGAACCAGGTGATATCCCATACGTAAGTATTTTCATGAAACAAAAAGTGGATTTATAAAAACCATATATATATATATATATATATATATATATATATATATATATCTTCATTTTTCATTGTTCCATCCACAAAACCTTAACACTGTGTATCTAATCCCCAGGTGGTGGGGCTCCCTGGACCTTCAGGCCCCATGGTGAGTGTTTACTGCTTTTACTCTCTCTGTGTTTTTGTGTTTATGTCAAGTGGATAATGTATAATATAGAAGGCTAGAGAAATTACATTTGAAGAACAGAGGATGTTTAAGAATAATCTCCCTCCTAATAATCCCTGTACACTAATGTTGACACTAGGAGGCACTAAAGTGTCATATTAGTGTTTATGATCAGAAAACATCCTGCAGGAAACTGAAGGATTGCAACTGCAGAATAGGTCACTATTGTTTGTTGATCTGCTTTCTAGAAACGCCAAAGAAATTAAAATATTTATTCAATATTCTGTGCAGATGTTGATGTTCCTAATTTCAAATCCTTTTTGTAACAGCTGTAATGTAACGTAGCACTTTTTTAAACAGAAGTCTGACAACTTTTATGGTTGTAAACAGCAGATTTTTTTTGTATGAAATGTGTTTTTCTTATACTTGTGTTTATGGTTCAGGGTCCTCCAGGAGCTCAAGGCAACACTGGACCAAGAGGCTTTAAAGGCAGGAAGGTAAGTCACTGAACCACTGCTGACTGAGCTGCTGCTCATTTATTTTATTTAAATTGATCACGATGGAAATTATCTGTGACAGTGCTGATTGTACTAGGAATGCTGCCAATATGGCTGCCAGAGAGGACGATCTTATCTCAGATCCGTGAGTGAATTATAACCCGTAGGAGAACGTGTTGTCTCTCACTAATCATCACCAAACACTTTTCAGGGATTTCCGGGGCCTCCAGGATTTGACGGAGAGCCCGGTGTACCAGGAAATCCAGGACAGCCAGGACCCCCAGGCCAGCCCTCCCACCCTGGGGTGAGTTCTTCTCATTACTGTGATTAAAAGCATGGATGGCTTCAGCAGTTCTTTACTAAGCATTTATTTTAAAATCATTTTAGGGCAACCTAGTGTCACAGATGGCAGGTTTTGGAGAAAAGTCTGGCCTGGCTGGGATGATATCAGGATCGAGGGTGAGTGCTGCTGGGAAAAGATGTATATTATATTAGACATTTTGCATATCAAAGCTTGGGCATTAGCTCTGATGTACAATCTAAATTACAGTGTATAAAATGTTGCTATTTCAGGGTGAAGCAGGACCACGAGGCACTCCAGGGATGCCTGGACCATCAGTACGTTTTCACTTGATGATTTAAAATTCAAATTCACAAGTCGCTCTAAAATGAAAAGTGACATAACTAGTAGCTTCAACTTTAGATGAAGTGCTTTTGTGCTTTATATCATGAGTGACTATCTCTGTTCAGGGTCCAAGTGGTGGTCAGGGAATTCCAGGAGAGGCTGGAGATCCAGGACCAATGGTAGGAACATTCCTGCTCCTTCAACTTCATGTTTTAAATGTGATGTTCACACCCACTTCAAGTGTCTACGAGGAGCTGCTCTAAACCTGTTTCTAAACCTGCGATGTGACCTCCATCAGTCCTGACGGCTGCTTGTGTTTGTTCTCAGGGCGAACCGGGTCACCGAGGACCAGATGGGCCGCCTGGAAAAGCTGGACCTGATGTGCGTCAAATATACATGCATGCATAATATAATACATAATATGCTGTCGTGGGACTTTTCAGATACTTAATGCAACATTTCAAACGGAAGTATTGTACAGATTTTACTTTCAAATCTTATTTGTAAAATAAGATGCATTTTTCAGTGCATAAACTGTGTTTACTGTGTAATTTTAGCCCTTAACTAACTGATTTCAGCCCTTTATTAAGTCCTTAATGGCTAATTTTCTTCCAAAACAAATGAAAAAATCATGTTTTTAATGCCTTAATGCCTTAACATTGTTGTTACTGTGACTCTCAGCGAACTAATAATTATTAGCAATCAGTAAATATCAATCAGTAATGATATTTTAAGAAGTATTAACTAAGAACTTCTAATCACCTTTTCTGCTCAGGGAGAATCTGGACCTGCAGGTGCTACAGGAGAACCAGGTTTTTCAGGATCTGCGGTAATCCCAGCATAATAATATATTATCAATATACATGTGAAACACAGTGGATGTTCTTACATGATGAGGAAACACATAGAAGGAGAACAATCTGGGAATTCATGGTGATTTGATTATTGGTTTAAATGCAGGGTGCCAGAGGATTCCCAGGACTTCCAGGTCATCCAGGACTGAAAGGTCACAAGGTAAGTCTGACACGATCCCTGCTCCCTGATCAAAAACCACATCATGCCTCTGTGAGTCCTCACTTTCTAGGATTATTCAGAAGAATCAAGAATGTAGCTGTTTGTGAATTTCTCCAACAGGGACATGCTGGTCTTCTCGGGACCAGAGGCGAGTCTGGAGCCGCTGGGAACAAGGTATGAATTCATCATGTTGTTCTCCCAGAGGGCGATTCCTCATATTATTAATATACAAGGATGATTAGAGCCCCACGTACACTCATGGATGGATTACGAGGCAAAGGGCATCACTTATCAGTCGTTTTGTGCCTCTTTGTCGTCATTTTGTGTCTCTTTATGGTAAGTTTCCATCTTTGTGGTTGTTTTTGCATCTTTTTTTCATTTTTTTGTGGTTATTGTGTGTCTCTTATTGATGCTTTGTGTGTCTTCATGTTGACAGTCACTTGAACAGGGACGACCTGACCCAGTGCGCTGTTCAGTAACACCATGTGTACCATTGTTTGTTCTGCTAAGAACCCCTGCAAAGATGCACAAATGATTTCACTTAAGGACGTAAATTGTGCAATAAACCCTGCATGGTTTCATGAAATGTTTTAAAGCAGCTGTTTTGGAATCTTTTTAGAGTTTTCATTCTAGTTTTTGAAATTTATTCAACAAATCTGAGGGAACTTTAAGTCATACAGTCCGCTTAACAGAGAACTTTAGAGGAGCCCCCTCTGATGGTATCCTTGTCTTTGTGTTTTGCAGGGTAAATCTGGTACTTCGGGTGCAATGGGTCCTGCAGGCCCACAGGTAGGCAACACACACTGCACTGAACAGACCACCAGAACATGTCACACAGAGCCAGATGTCACTCACACAGATACTGAGCCAGTCTTTTGTCTCAGGGGCCGGCTGGCATGCAGGGAGAGAGAGGCAGAGCTGGACCAACTGGTCCTGTGGTAAGTAAAACAAAACGACATCATGAGTTTGGAAAAAGTCTGAAAATGTTGAAATTTTGTTTTCAGGTTTAAGATGTTTTCTTTCTTTCCGTCTTTTAGGGAAAGCGCGGTGCAGCCGGCCATGTTGGCAAACCCGGCCCTCTGGTAAGGTCTTACCTCTACAGGACAGATGTACTTATGGAGGCTCACTGGCCCAACAGACAGCATTCAAAACTAGAATCAAAGTAGTCTGAAACTATCACATAACACAGCAACAATTGATGGCTAGTTTATATACAGTATCTTTCATTGCTGCTGCTGGTTTCTGGACATAATTTCAGCAGATAATACACAGATTGTGAACTTTAACCTGCGCAAAACAACCCAAAATTTCCTTTAACTTCAGGGTCCTATAGGAATCCCCGGACTGCCAGGCTTTCCCGGTAACCCAGGAATGAAGGTGAGATTGGAACTTTACTATGAAATCTTGAATTTACCTTAAAATGTTGGAGACCTTTGTGGATTTTAGATACTGGCAGAGCTGGACAGCTGATCCAACACTGTGACAGTTACATGATAACACACACAGTGACCTTTACTTACCTCGAAAATCATTTTAAAAACTCTGAATCTGCCGTGCTGTGCAGGGTGAAGCAGGACCAACAGGGGTCCGAGGAAGTCTAGGACCGCAGGGACCCAGAGGGGATGGCGGTCACGTAGGACCGACTGGACCAACAGGAACCCAGGTGTGTTACAATTTCATCAGCATGTCTATTTTTTTTAATAGAACTGTAAAATGAACACATTCTGACGGACTCTAATAGACTTTGTATTAATATGATCAATTCTAAGTTCAGATTTTTTTGGTGAACAGGGTGCCGCAGGGACTGATGGAGCTCCAGGTGCCCGTGGTTCATCTGTAAGTGTAACTGCAGCATGTCTTTATCTGAAAATATCTATCTCTGTTAATCTGCTGTCAGTTCATGTTTTTATTGAATATCCTTCCCAGGGTCTAGCAGGTATCCAGGGTCCAGCAGGGTTGTTGGGCCCATCTGGTCCCCCTGGACCCCAAGGAACTACAGGAGCACCAGGACAAAAGGGCCAACTGGTATGACCTCTCAGTTCATCTACATTTCTTTGATGAATGCCTAAGCAGCTCTGAAGTTTGAAGTATGATTTATTTAATCTAATGCACCAGGAACTTTAATGTTTTATCTGATCTTCTTTCATAGGGAGACGTTGGAGTGCCTGGATTCAAAGGAGAAGCTGGAATGAAGGGAGAAAGAGTAAGCCACACACACACATCTTGAAACAAAGACCCTAAAAGTGTAATTTTTTGGTTATTTGTTGGTTAATTGAGAATGATGCCATGTTAGGGTGACCATGGTGTTCCTGGTCCACTGGGCCCAATGGGAGAGGAGGGAAAGCGTGGACCCCGAGGTGACGCTGGATCCATCGGTCCTGCAGGACCTCCAGGAGAGACTGTGAGTCAACGTCTACTTCATCTTTAAACAAATATTTCTGAAGCATATGTGGAAACTGTAGAAAGCAGATTTTCAAGTTCTTGAAAGAAGTATTCATAATTTTTTTCTAGGGAGCTCCAGGAAATAGAGGTTTCCCAGGTGCAGACGGCTTGCCGGGCCAAAAGGTGAAACGACTTCACAATAATCAAATGTAAAATAACAGGATTTAACCACTGTTGTTAATAAGGATTCATCTAGACTGTTCTCATCAAGAGCACATTTGTTTCTGTGTGTTTGAACGTTTGATGTTTGGCTGAACAGGGAGCTCAGGGTGAAAGAGGACTATCGGGGCCAACCGGTGCCAAAGGTTTACCAGGAGATCCAGGACGTAATGGAGAGTCAGGTCTAACTGGAGCTCGGGTAAAGCAGACACAGCTACATATCCAATGTTGTCACTTATTGCCTTGATGTAATTGGTGAAATAGAACATACAGTATTTGTTTATTTCCCCAAAAACATGGGAGAAATGTGACAAAACAGGCCTTGAAACACATAAAATCCATCTGAAATGAAGTGTTAAATATCAGGAATACTGTTTTCTGCCAAGATTATTTTTCAGTATTTATATAAGATTAACTTCTGAGGAGAAGATGCAACTTTGGAGACAGGTATCCAAGGTTGTCCTCTAACTGTGCATCATATTCTATGTCTTATTTCACAGGGTCTGACTGGACTTATAGGCGCCCAGGGATCAGAGGGAAAGCTAGGACCAATGGTGCGTTAAACATTGTTGTTTAGCTTAGAGTACAGAGTGTATGGTAGACAGCATGTAATGGATTAACATTTCTTTATGTCTGTCCAGGGCTCAGTGGGAGATGATGGCAAACAAGGCCCAGCTGGTTCTGCTGGGAACCGTGGTCCAGCTGGATCGATGGGCCTGCCCGGACCAAAAGGCTTTGCTGTCAGTATGACTTTTATCTTATCAAATGTACCACTGTCATCTATGTAATCACATACTGTGTGATGCTTGCAGAAGAAGAAAGAGTAGGCATTTTGCTTAGACGGCTGATTTTCCTTTTAAATAGAAGTGAAGTTACTGGAGTTGAAGTAAATTATAGGACCAAACAATTCTTCCTAGCACAGCAGATGATAACTTCTGTGGTTGGGTTCTTGTTGTTTTTTAGGGGGATGCTGGGAAGATTGGAGAGGCTGGCAGCGCAGGGTCTCCAGGTCAAAGGGCAAGTTATTTTCACCATCGTATAAAATAATTCCTCATACATACATCAGTTGCCAATCATCATTACAAATGTACTGATACATATTCTGATTCTGTATCTGTCCTCCAGGGGCCCAATGGAAAAGATGGCGAGCAGGGAGCCGCTGGTCCAACTGGCCCAGCTGTAAGCATCTAACTCAGTGGAGACAATCTCATCATCACTAATAATATTTTCATCAAGTCATACTCCTATATTTTCCTTTCATTAGGGTCCTGCAGGAAAGAGAGGGGAGCAGGGACCACAAGGACTGCATGGCTTCCAGGTACACTGTATTCCATAATAATAAAAATACACATTTTGATCATAAGCATTGCATTAGCATTAATGCTACCATTGTATTAATGTTATAAGTAGTATATAAAAACTGGGTTGGTGTTTTTAAGGGTTTGCCGGGAATGCCAGGCCCACCTGGAGAGTCAGGAAAACCAGGTGTTGAGGTATGACAAAATTACACACTACATTAACTTTCTCGTTTAGCTCTCAAACTATATATTGCACAGTTATGTGTCATCGCTGTGCACAGAAGTTTTACATGAAGCACAATGTGTTTTTTTCCAGGGTCTTGCCGGAGAAGTTGGAGCTGCAGGATCTACAGGTTCAAGGGTAAGTGCATTTGTATCGTTGGTTACACGTCTCAGCTTTATTCAGCTTTAGCTTTCCACAGCCGAGTGTCTTCACTCATTCAGTGAGTTTAAATCAGTCGCCTGCTGGATGTCTTTATCCACTGCTCGTCCTTGCAGGGAGAAAGAGGTCCTCCAGGAGAGAGAGGTGAAGCTGGGCCCAATGGTCTGCAGGGACCCAAAGGTAGTCCAGGTGGACCAGGACCAGATGGGGCGAAGGTAATGTAACCACAATGACAGTGAGACTTCAGGATCCAAAACCCTACGTGATATTTGAATGTGTTAAATAACCCTATGACTTAAAAACCTTACTGTGATACTTTTTTGCACATTTTAGGGTAACCCTGGTCCCGCAGGTAGTGTTGGAGAGCCAGGCGGTCCAGGACTTCAGGGAATGCCAGGGGAGAGAGGCACAACAGGATCCTCAGGCCCAAAGGGAGATTCAGTAAGTTAAAGAATACAATTAGATCATGTGCAAAGAGGCGGATAAACCTCTTAGTGCCCCTCAATGGTGTAAAATATCTGCTATTGATATCATAATTTCCTCTAACAGGGTTCTGTTGGAGAGAAAGGACCTGAGGGTAAAGCAGGAGCTGATGGTGCACGGGTGAGTGCTATCAACAGATATGTCAGTTTATGGTGAAACACATATTCAGTGTTAAACCAATGTAAAATCAATGGCTGACAATATTACAAATGAATTTGCTTTTCTCTAACATATTTTAATATATGCTTTTTATTTCATTAAAAGGGACTTACTGGTTCTGTCGGACCTACTGGTCCCGGTGGACCCAATGGAGAGAAGGTGAGCTCAGACGCATCATTTTAATCATAATTAAACATAATAGTATAGCATGATAATAATAAGCATAATCATAATTGTAGTCTAAACCTGGAAATGTGATCAGTCATGTTCAAACAGCAGACAAAATTAAGGAAGATATGTAGTGAACCCGAAACTAATTTGTCAAAACCCTAAATCCTGATCCATGTTTGAAGATCTTTGAATTATTTGACTCCTATTTCAGGGTGAAACCGGCCCACCAGGACCTACTGGACGCCGAGGCACAAGAGGAATTGCTGTGAGGAGAATATTTTATAGTGCAATTTACATTAAATTGAGGAGAAATCTGGTTTAGTTTGAACGGCGGTGATTCCATTTCTGCTTGATAAAGTGTGTATTTGTGTGTGTGATGTTATCAACAGGGGTCTACTGGTGAACTTGGTCCGACTGGTCCTGTCGGCTTCCCTGGACCTTCTGTAAGTGGCCTCTGAAGAGCTAAAGAAAAGCAGTCACATACAGAACGGCTCGATTAAAAACAAAGTGATTTGCTGTTTCTGTCCAAGGGTCCTGATGGCCAGCCTGGGACTAAAGGTGAAACAGGTGAGCCAGGCAAGAAAGGAGAGGGAGGATCACCTGGACCACAGGGGATGGCTGGAAAACCAGGAACACAGGTCTGGCACATAAAGAGACATGTAATCTTGTGTATAAGTGGTATCTTTGAAGCTTCTACAGATTGTAAAACACCAAAAATGATCAGATTTCTGTAACGTTTTGTTGTAGATCAACATGCTCTGGTTATTTAAACATATTGAAGCAGATTGGTTATATTGAACTACACTATTAAAAACTACTTGATTACAACTCACTTGCATGAAGAAATTCAATATCATCTCATTAAAAGCAGTTCGCTTGGTTCACAAATTAATTTGTCTTGTCATTTGTGTGTGTTTTCAGGGACCTGCTGGTGTGACTGGATTGAAAGGTGGCCGAGGAACACAGGGTCAATCGGTGAGTTCAAAGCCTCCAAATAACAACCTCACAGAGGTTCTTATAAATTTAGTTAGGTGTGTCAACAGCATTCTCTACAGTGCTTTGTAATATGTATATATACATTTACAATAATTTATTATTATCACCACGAAAGTGCATCTTATTAGAAGTGTTTTCTTCTCTCAGGGCTCTCCCGGTTTCCCTGGGTTGCCTGGAGGAGTTGGACCACCTGGTGCTCTTGTAAGTTAATTGGTTACATTACAGAACGTATAATTAACAAAATCAATACACTCACTAAATTTGATGTGAGAGTTCGACACCAAAAAATGATCACCAATCTCCTTCCTGCGGTGGATTCATTAAGTCACATTTGTTTTTCCAAAACTGGATTGAGGGAAAATCATGTGTGTGTTTCAGGGTGTTGTCGGGGCAGATGGACCTATAGGCCCATCAGGAAAGCAGGGTCCCGCTGGGATTCGAGGAGAGAATGGAGCTGTAGGACGTCAAGGAGAGAGGGGACCTGCAGGAACACCTGGCAGCCCTGGAGAGAAGGGAGACTCTGGAGAGGACGGTCCTCCGGTAAGATGCAGGGAAGAGTCCATTAAAGTAGCTATGCACAAATAAATCCTCTTTTGATTGCTTGTCTGCTCTTGTGTTTCTCTGTCAGGGGCCTGATGGGCCTCCAGGACCTGCTGGCGCCGCAGGGCAGCGAGGAGTCGTGGGTCAGCCTGGACTGAGAGGAGAGAGAGGCATGCAGGGACTGCCAGGTCCTGCTGTAAGTATTCCTGCTCAGTTGTTGCTACAAGGTTTGGGTGTTGGTCATGTTTTTAAACTTATCTCAACTTTATGCTTATTTGTTTCTCAGGGTCCACCTGGAAAAGATGGGACTTCTGGAGTTCAGGGTGTTGCAGGGCCCGCTGGTGGAGTTGGTTTACCAGGAGCCACTGGACCAAGAGGAGACGCCGGCCCTGAGGTTTGTATGTGTTATGTATAACAGGAAGTGTTGGTGCTAACGTTTAGCTACAAACAAAATTGTGAAGATTAAATAAAAGAATGGAAATAAGAAAAGGGAGATATCAAATGATGATTCAGCTTTGTATATTTTGATCTTCTGTACTTCAGATCTTCTCATAGGAAGTTCATCATGTTGTAATCTGTGTCAATTCAGGGTATAGCTGGAGCAGAGGGGTCTCCTGGTAAAGACGGTCTCGTAGGAGAAAGGGTAAGATTAAATTCATGGTGTGTGTTTTTCTTTGTCTTTTTTTTTTAAGTTCTGGACTGGATGTCATGCATCCAGCTGTGTGTACTAACCACTAGTGTGTGAATGTGTTTGCAGGGAGACAGGGGTAATCCTGGTTCAGAGGGTCTGGCTGGTTCTCAAGGGTCTCCAGGAACTGAGGGTCCTGTGGGACTGACAGGCGGTCCAGGACAACAAGGCGACAACGTGAGCTTAAATCTATGTGATATGTGTCTGTATCACATATTACTACGCCTGTAAAGTTGGTCGGTTGTTGTAAAGTTGCTAATGTCTCTTTACCTTTTTGAGTTTAGGGTGCAAAAGGCTCAGCTGGACCCCCAGGACAACCTGGAGTACGGGGAAAAGCGGTAAGCATGAAAAAACTATTTTCCACCTTGTTGATAACCAAAAGCAGCAATTCAGCATTTTAAAATCAACAACTAAAACAAATTGGTTCTTATTTTCATTGTAAAACATTGTGTTTTCCAATGACATGTTGAATTGTGACCCTGTGTGGGTAATCTTAGGGACCTCAAGGACCACAAGGAGAGAAAGGAGTCCCTGGAGATCAGGGAGAGAGGGGTCAGAAGGGACACAGAGGTTTCACTGGACTCCACGGTTTACCAGGAACAACAGTAAGCGACAATAAATACTTTACTTTACCTCTTTAGACATGTCAGATGTGGCCAATGCTAATGTTAAAGAATTAGTGTAAAATTAGAGTGATATTTGTCAGTTCCTGCGTGGATACACACATCAGAATTCAATTAAAGTGCATTTGCAGTATCTAATCTGGTAAGACCTACTGTATGCTGGTATTACTGATGTTTTTTAACACTAAAATCATGACCACTGATGGTATGAGATGTTAAAATGTTATTTTTCTCTGTTTCAGGGCGCCACAGGGGAGCCAGGAGCTATAGGTATTGTTGGACCAGCTGGGCAGAGGGTGAGTGTACAAGCAGCATGCTGTGAAACTCACAATCAGTCTAATGATCGGAACAGAAGACATGAAACCAGATAAAAACGTTCAGCTCTGCCTCATTTTCTCTCATTGCTTTACCACACAGGGTCCTCCAGGAGTGGTGGGTCCTTCAGGAAAGGAAGGAAACATCGGTCAGCCTGGACCAATGGGCGCTCCTGGAAGCAGAGGCTCCAGTGGGGACATCGGGGCACAGGTGACACAAGATTACAGTTTTACTTTTTCATATTTCAAACAATCAGTTTATTGGTGTTATCCCGAGAACAATATTGTGATATCAGTAAAACTTACACACAAAATTATAGGCGTGACCGGGCCAACATACAGTAGTAAGTATAGTCAGTATATCAATATACAGCCTTAAAAAATGTCTCCAAGTTAAATGTAGCCATAACGATAAGATAATGATGTTGGTGTTGTGAGTCTGACTAACAATGGTGCTCAAGGAAAGCAATCAAATTGCAAAATGTTAATCTCCTTAGAGCCATGATTGTCCCTAGCCTATTGTGAAATGATCTTTAAAGGTGGAGATATGTTGTATGTAAAGTTGACATTGTGGCCTGTAGTTGGCACTAAGGGAAAAGCTCATGGCGGAGTCCAAAATGGAGGAGAAGGAATGTTCTCATTAAGTTTGAAGGCAATTTGTCCTTTAAAGTTTTGATATTTCCTGTGACAAAAGATCAGGAGTCAACAAGATCATACGACACAAGTATCCTGTTCAAATTTCACTGCAATCTTGAGTTGTTAAGATATTTTGATCTGGTTGTGTTGGAGAATTTAGACATAAAAAAATGTTTAATTTCATCAGGGTCCACATGGTGAACCTGGACCTCCCGGCCCTCCAGGCCCTCCCGGACCTCCCACCGCAGCTGTGGAAAACCTTTTTGTTGCCTCTTACGATTATGAAGGGAACGGTGGTGTGCCAGAAGCCGTGGAATTCGTTGAGGATGATGTGGCTGTTGATCCTCCTCCACTTCCTGAAATTAACAAAGATGAAGCCCTTCCCAATAAGAACGAGGCCGTCCTGCGTGCAGACACCGGAGTCCACGCCAGCCTGAAGACCCTCAGTGGACATCTGCAAAACCTCCGCAGTCCTGATGGCAGCAAGATGAACCCTGCGAAAACCTGCCAGGACATCAAGCAGTGCTACCCTCAGAAAATGAGCGGTGAGGTTTTCTTCAGTTTTCTACTCATTCAGACTCTATTTTTATCACCACTTGCATACAAAAACCTTCTGATTAAATTCCTTTGACACAGGCGAGTACTGGCTCGATCCAAATCAAGGAAGCACAAAAGATGCCATCAGGGTCTTCTGTAATATGGAAAGTGGTGAAACCTGCATCTCTGCCAACCCAGCCAACATTCCCAACAAAGCCTGGTGGACGAAATCCAGTCCCAGCCCCAACAAGCCCATCTGGTTTGGAGCTGACATGAACAGTGGAACTAGAGTAAGGGATCAAGACACATGCATTTTGTGGAAGCTTTAACGTTTTCTGTGTTTAGTAAAGACAAAGAGTATCTAGAAGTGGAAATCCTTGCATGCTCTAGATGAAATAGTCATGTCAAATTGGCATCTCATTTCAGTTCGGCTATGGAAATAAGGAGGAGCAGCCAAACGCAGTAGCGGTTCAGCTGAAGCTGCTGCAGCTTTTGTCCAAAGAGTCGCACCAGAACATCACCTACCACTGCAGGAACAGCATGGCTTATAAAGACAGCAAGAGCAGCAACCTGAAGAAAGCTCTGGTCCTCAGAGGCTTCAACGGCCAGGAGCTGAGAGCGCAAGGCAACAACCGCCTCCGATACACCGTCATCGAGGACGGCTGTTCGGTAAGCCATCGACAGAATATCTAGATCTGCCGAAAAGTGTTTAGAAGACAGTGCCACTGATTTATTCTGGCTTATTTTCCCCTCAGAAATCAAACGGAGACTGGAGCAAGACTGTGATTGAGTACAGGACTCAAACTGCGGCCAGGCTGCCCGTCGTGGATTTGGCCCCCATGGACATTGGAAAGGCTGATCAGGAGTTCGGCCTGGACATCGGCCCTGTGTGCTTCTCATAAAACACAAACCCCCAGAGCAAGATGGACAGAAATAACCCTTTTTAGAGAAGTAACATCATCACCAGAAATTATACTATAAGGACTCCTCTTCCTGTGAGCGTACGAGTCGATGAAGGTTAGATGTTTGATTCTTCACACGTGGCTAAATTTCCTATAAGCTGTTGAAGTACAGTGTACTTGCTGTGAGTGTGAGTGGCAGGGCGCTGCAATAATTTATTCACCAGTCAATACATTTACAATCTATAGCACAAGTGCTCTACAGGGAAATGCATGTGGGTGGAAAATAAAGTCTGAGGTGCTGACATGAAACCTAAATAGAGATGGATTGTAAACTGGAAAAACAGCCAATAATATTAAAGTTTAAATATGTGTAGTGTCTTTATTGGGAGCAGATAGTTAAAAAACCGAAGGTTTATAGTGAATAAAAGCATTCAAACCTTTTCTTTTGGCTTTTTTCCAGTAAATGTGCGTCCAGATGCCTGGATAGGGCAAGAGTTGATATAACAATGACTGTAGTTCTTAATTCTAATGGAATAAAAAATGAAAATCATGCTTGAACCTAAATTATTAAGTTCTGTGCAGGAACTCATTTACTCGTTCACCAGAAAACACTTTGTATCTCCTTTTAAAACTTCTGTAAATGCAACATATGACTGTAAATTGCAAATTATTTGTTTATTGTTGACATTGGATGTGGAATAAATGTCTTTCTTTGGAACGACTGTGCTCCTCCCACAAACTAATGCAAGAAAAGTTGAATAAACACTCGGTTGCCCCTCATGAACTGCATGATTTTGCTCTGAGAATGAGTTTAAATGGAGCTGAAGTGTTTCTCCACTAGATGGTGACAGTGCTTTTCCTTACAGTCCTCAAATCAGAGTGAACTGCTGAAGTCCTTCATTAGATGGACTCTGGAATGAAGAAGCAGCAGTAATCTGGGGTTGAAAACAGCAATAGGTAATAGATATAGATTAGATTAGATAGATAGATTTGATAAATGCAGTAGAAACTGTGGTGTTAACTTGTATTTCAGACATGGATTTCTACTCTTTACACCCTGTGTTAGTTCTTATTCCTTAAGACAGACATCACACTGTTTTAAAAGCAGCACAAAAGCCTAATTTTTAATGAAAAGGTGGCTCTCCTCACTGTATCAGTGTGTGTTTGCATGCATATGGGTGTGAGCGAACAAGAAGAAAAAAACAAAAGAGCCAGAGAGAGGGAGAGAGAAGGCGTCCTTACAGGAAGAAAAAGAGCCAAAGTTCAGGCAGCACATGTTTCTGGGTCGACCTCTCCTCTCTGTGCTCGCTGAAAGACGTGACACTCTCACCGTTTCCTGCAGCCCGGGCGCGCTCCACATCTGTCGAGGTGGTCATTTTTAGCCAGGGCTGCTATTTTCATTTTCAGCATGGAAAGTTTGGGGGAAAAGTGTGGAAGGAATTTAAACTGTACTTGCACGTACAGTGCGCTCTGTGGTACATTTTTACATGAGAGTGTTAATATACAAGCTGGTGGGGACAGCAGTGTAAAGACTAGATGATTTATTTCATGTTGCTGAGTGCGATTTATACTTTAAAGGCCTCAAAAGGGAACCAGACCAATCTGTGCAGCCCCCCCCATCCCGTTCAGACAGATTTCCATTTTAGTAAACAACCAAGATGGCTGCCGCTGATGTGGAACATTCTGTTGAATCCACCATCATGTCAGTATTAAACCAAGGGGACTTTATATTTTCACTAAAAGAAGAACAAACAAGTGGACGTTTGTTTTTGTCTTGGTTTTATCTTTTGTCCTGTAAAGCAGATTCTAACTTGGCTTTTAACAACTACAGCCATAACTGACATGGCATCCCTAAATCCATGCCATGAGCATGGCTAAAAAGTGTTCCACTAATAGATGTTGTTATTGTGATTATTCCAAAAGGACATATGGGGGTGCTGGTTTACTGAAGCTGCCTGATCCACAGAAATAGAGGAAGAAGACATTTCTCATTTCCTGACAAAATACGAGCCCAAAGGCTAAAGTCTCCTCTTTCTCTTCTTTTCATCTCCTCCTGCGTGCATGCATGTGTATAGTTTAAAGCCTCTCTGTAAACCTGTGTTCTATTGTGTTGTATTATGTGAAAGGCCAAAGTGTGTTCCACGTAGTGTAATTGTACCTGCTGCACCCAAGCGTGGTCGGCTGGAGTCTGCGACCCTGAGATGACTTGGCACCGACGCCCAGATCCTGACTGGGGTGTCTCTTGTTCGCTGAGGAGCCTCGATGAGATTTCCCAGCTACTCCTTTTCCTTCCTGTGCACCCTGCAACCCTACCTCACTGACGCCCCTCCAAAACACTTAAAGATCACTAAGAAGGGATCATGAGAAAGGATCAAACTACTGGCCGAAATTATTCTCAGTGGCATGAAAATATGGGGCTGAAAAAAAATCACACAATTAAGGGAAAGTATTAAGAGGCAGAGGTGAGAATATGTTTTTATGCTCTAGGAGCACAAGTTTTAGCCTCTAAACATGAATGCTGCATTGTAAAACTATAGAAATTAGTTTACTGTGCAGATTTGAAAGTTTTTTCAATATGTTTATCAAGATGTCTTGTTATTGGTCACCAGCGCAGATCAGACAGAGCAGACTGACTGGCTTTACTCTACTAGTTTTATAGGAATTAACTGATTTTGCTGCTTTTACTGATTTAATGCAGGTTAAACTGGATTTCGCCAGAAGAAATTTCCTCATGAACCACAAACTACGGGGGCTGGTGTGGCTAGTGGGCTCACAGCAGTGTAGTGACAAATCTAAATATCAATAGATTCAATAGTTGATTAATTAAATTAATAAAATAAGATCGTATTTTGCTACTGTGTGGGCAGTAAATAAGCATTTGTACTGGACTTTGGTGATTGGGGGGTTTTCACAGATAACATGATATCAAAAAGTGAAATTAAGTAAAAATTCCAACGCATAAAACTTATGGATGCTGTTTCTCTATGACACACACACACACACACACAGTCACCCCTCCTCCACAGGCTGAGGTCGAAGCTGATCGAAAGGGAAATGAGCCGCTTTAACATCCCACCTTTTCCCAGATCCTGGGAGGAGCCTGTGCCTGGTGGCAGCGAGGAGAACAATGGCAGGAAACTGGGAGAGGAGTGAGGGAGTTCCTGTTGGCAGGACGATGCTGAAGACAGGAGCGCCGATGCTCCTCGTACAAGTGGATACTGGCCTGCAGCCCTGGCCCGTTGGATCTGGGCTCTTTAAAACTGTAGCAAGCTCATTGTTTGAGATGTTTTGAAGAGTTTGATTCCAACTGTCTGACGTTCCAGGGTGGGATGTCTCAGATGTTCTGCTGCTAGAAACGTGATCAAAACAAAACTGCTTGCAAAGCAAATATCTTCATCACTGTTCCTTATGTGATCGGGTGTGATTTTATCAATATTAACCATAAAGACATAAAAACACTGTGCTCAAGTGAATTAGATTCGAGAACGTGACACAATCCGAACGTCAGAAAATAAGATGTCTGATTCAGTAAAACATAACATGCATTGGCCGCTAGCATTGGCCGCTAGCAGCATGGCTCTGAGGGCAGTGCTGTCATTCAGACGGCCCATTATTCCAACACCCTCATAGTCTAAAATGTCCAACACCCTGTTATCCCAAAAACAAACACACATCTATCCAAGGAGCCATTGCCCTGAAAATAAAGGCTCTCTGGAGGTGTTAGCTCAGTGACTGAGCTTTACCCCTGTTGGTGCACGCCTCCGTCACGTTAGATGTAGACTGATTAAAGACTGTTGTTCTGGTTTAGGTACAAAAATGACTTAGTTAGATTGAGGGGAAACGTTGGGATTTGGGTAATTAGTTTGTTAAGGTTTGGGAACGATCATGGTCACAGCGAAAACAACAAAACAAAGTTGGGCATTGGTTGGAAACAGGAAACGATCAGCAGTCTTCCATGTTGATAATAATAATAACAAAATAATAAAATGTCATGTTAATTGGTGGAAGGCCAGAAAGCTGGTGTTTTAATGGCAAACCCCCGACGGTTCAGCACCATGGACAGGGCCTGCAGCTCTGAACTAACAACTGCAGGGAGAGAAGGTGTTTATGGGCTCTCAGACCAATGGGACGATTCTTAGACTATTGAGATTTCAGACTAATTCACCATTAGAGGAATGGCATGGTGCTGCTATAGGTCTGTCAGTCAGTCATCACTTCGGTCCAGACTAAAATATCTCAACAAATATCAGGCGGACATTCACGATCCCCAGAGGATGAATCATAATGACTTTGACGATCTTTAGTTTTTGGTTTTGAGTGAAATTTCTCAACAACTATTGGATGTTGCCATGAAGTTTGGTTCACACATTTAGGATTCATCTCTCAGGCCAAACTGTCATGATATTGGTGATCTCTGGGCAAGAAACACAAGCAGTCAGATAATCTTTAAAACAAAACCCCAGATTAGGGCGAGGGTCAGAGTGCATGTGCATGAAGAGACATCACAGTGTTCCCACAGTTTTAGCTATAACGTTTGTCAGTTCAATCATAACTAATGGAAATGATGGCCAAACCAATTAGACCCGAGTTTCAATTAACATTAAATCAAAATTATAGCAATTATAATGCAGTGTTCAAAAACTTTAACCACAGTGTCAAATGTGTGTCACAGCTATGACATTAAAATGTTAACACACTTTTATATTCAGTTATGGAGGCTGACAGCTGCAAAGGACAAAAAAGTGCCACACCCCAGGCGAACAATCTGGAAATGAACTCTGAACATGTTGTATTCACACATTTGATCATGACATCCCTCCAGAAACACCGAAGCTGCGAGGCTACCACACAGCCGAGCGCTGACATCACTCTGCGGTGAGCTGCTCAGATAATTCATGACCCTGCAGCGGTCTGAGAGGGCCGTGCAGCGGGCGGCAGACTTCCTGCAGTCCCACCCAGGCCCGGGTCACATCCATACAGCCGGGCCACATTGCTCACCCCAACCCCTGTGCTGTACGCCCTCCACACCCTTGAGCGCAGCCAAGAACTCATTCCATTGTTCTCAAGAGTGAGACATCCCCATGCACAAGTGGCCAGATCACGCCATGAGCCAGATGTGTGTATGGTATGTGTTTGTGTGTGTGCGGCAGTGCATGGCAGAGCGTTGTTGTGTGAGTGTTGTTTAACCAGAAATTTGGCAAACAGCGAGGGTTTGTGCTGAAGTGGAGTTACTGGAAACGGCTGCAGGATATTGTTTCATTCTTTGATGAAAAGAGAAAAAGTTAATCAGTATGTTCAGCTCTGTTTCTGATCAAACACCACGTTGTTAAGTCGTAATGCAGAGGATGTGTGGTGATTCTTCACTTTCCAGCATTGAAGGTGCTGTTCTTTACTCTTTGCATTCCTCACATACCTCTTCTGCTGTTGCTGGGGAAGTAAAGTGAATCACATCTTGCTCGTCAACGGGTTTTTCTGAGGATGCACTCAGACTCTTGATAAATGGGAAACGGGAAGTTTCCTCCAAAACCTGTTGAATGGCCCACAAACTGCCATTTTGTCTACAATAATTATTATTGTCAAAAATATATTATAGTTTCTTATCCCTCACATTGGTTTGTGCTTTCTTTAGCACCATTACTGTTTAATGCCTGTACTCCCGCCTGTACCCGACGGTATCAGAAGCCGCCAGAGATGAAAACAGCAATACCACGGTGTAGAAATACTCCAAAAGTAAAAGTACTCTTCACGACCCAGAGTGGCCCATTTCAGAACCATGTATAACTGGAGTATAAAAAGTGATGCAGGTGGAGCTAATTTCAACTGAATTCTCGGCATCTATTGTTTTTCTGAGTTAATTATATCAAGTGTTATCGTCAGATAAATGTAAAATAAAAACTATGATATTTCTCTGTGAAATGTAATAGAGTAGAAATATAAAAAAGTATCAAATGTACAAGTAAAGTACAAGCAACTCAAAAGTGTACTCACGTGGAGTGCTTGCGTAAATGTACTTTAACAAATGGAAATGTGTGGCTGGCTCACACAAGTATTTCTTGACTTGTTTTCGGGAAATCTTCCAGTTACAAGAATCCAACCTTTAGCTTGTAACTTTCTACTTAACTTCCAGCAGTGTATTTGTTCCTGCTATTGAGGACTCTTGGGACTATCTGGACTCCTCAGGAATGCACTGAGGTCGAATGAAATATTGAGTCACTGTGTGTTACATAAGGTCCTAATGGTCTGTTTCTCACTCAGGGGAAATTACTCCAGATTAGTGCATCAGCTGGAGCAAATGAGTAAAGTAAATGTGGCCATGACACTGTGGAGCAGATTTGTGTCTCCATCCAGTCACAGTCCTGACAAACGCACTCAGCTGCTACCGACCTGCTATATAAATATAAAACATCGGCTAAAATGCTTTAAGTTTCAGTGGAAGCATGCGGAAGTTAAGGCAGTAAACAAGTGTTAGTCATGAGACTGAGGAAGTGTTTGCTAGCAGCACACAAGAGGCGACGGATCAAGAGTTCAATGGCAATGTATTCTTAGAAACAGGAAGCCTGCAATACATCCACTGGTCTGATTTCCAGTGAAGTAAATAAAGGGAGGTGGGACTTTGTTGTGATGGGTAAACAAGAAAAACATCTTTACTGAGAGCTGCATTTTTTTTTTACTTTATTCTTAAAGGAAACAAGTTCCATCAGAAACCACACAGGATCCCATCCTTCATATTGATGCAACAGGATGTTAAAGTAGTTAAAAGTGTGGTTATGCTGTAAAAATGCCAGATGTTTAGTGTTCTATGTGTAAAAACATGGGAGGGGATTGTCCCGTGATTACTCTGTTGTGAATCTTTCGTGGATTTGAAGTTGTGAAAGGCTTGCAAGTAGCTCATTACTTGCAATGATAAACAGTTGTGCACAATGCACACATGCTTCTGATCACCACACGCTCTGTTTGCAGATGGACGTGTTTAACTGTACCACGCTAAGTGCTTTTACAGCTCCTCTGCTCTGAGTTTGATAAATGATACACTGAGAGGATAGATATAGCACTTTTCCTTTGGGATTTCCTAATTGTACCTGGTCACATATGTTTTGGACGAGGAACAGACAGTAATCCGCCCTGCTTTGTCTGGAAACAATATTCACTTCAGTGGGAGACATTTTCTAAGGTCAGTCAAGGAAATCCCACCCTTAATTAAATATGTGGGAAAGAAAATACACATACATATCTTCTTTTATTTGTCTTTGAGGGGAATGAAACAGGAACAGTAAAAAAAACACCAAAAAAAGAAGAAACACAAATACAGCAACACTTTCTGCTGAGTCTCAGTTTTAAACAGCGTGTTTTTATTTACAGCATCCAGAATTAACAAACACTGTCTGGATTCATTGACAAAACTATGTTACAAAAATGAAAATACTATCCAACACTGAGACTAGAATCATTTAAATGTGTAATAGCTCACATTTGTGTTTTATATACATACTTCTTTAACATCAAGGTTCATTCTTCTCATTCGGAAAACGCATCAGAACATGTACTAAAATATCCTAAACTCAAGGTTCACTGACTAGCTTTTTGCAGGGCTTTTTACCATTTTCCATGGCCTTCTTCAGAGAATGGAACTAGAGTCAGCGATAAAAGTTCTCCCTCATATAAGAACTCTTATTATCACGTTTGTTAATAACAAATTTGTTAAAGAAGGCAGTAGAATATGGTTGAAAGCTCCATGGAAAGTCAGTAAGTGAACCTTGAGTTTACAATATTTTGTACACATATTTTTATTTTTATTTTCCAATGTAGCCCATGTTAATGGCAATACAAGCCAATTATTATTATTGATATTCTGCATGTTGCAAAGTCACACAGATGTCTGCAAATAGTTTGACATTTTAAAACAAACTTATTTGCTTTCTTGCCAAAAGTTAGATGAGAAGATGAGTTCAGCATGAAGACAGAAAGCATTAAACAAATTAAACAAGCAATTACGTGTTAATTTGCGAGCTTTAGTGGTGCCGGTAGGTGGATTTTGCCTCAGGGAGAGCCATGCTAGCTGTTTCCCTCTGCTTCCAGTCTTTATGCTAAGCTAAGCTAACTGCTGGATACATATTAACCACGCAGAGAGTCACATCAAGAATCTCCAGCAAGAAAGCAAATTAACATATTTCCCAAAGTGTCAAACTATTGCTGTAAGAAATGACTGCCACCAGTCAGAGTCTAGACAAAGTAACACGTACTGTACTTTGTGCAGTATGATAAATACGTGGCTATGTACCCACACTTATAGCAAAAATACACTACCTGTCACATCAATCATGTCTTAGAAATAGTTATAGTACACAAACAATATATTCTGTGATTTCAACTGAGAGAAAAAGTAATTATAGTAAGCATTTTAGCAGGTTTTAATTCTGGGCTCAGTGCAGCACATTTAAAGGAATAGTTTGACATTTTGGGAATGCGAGCCAAGAGTTTTCCAGCCAGCCTGGCCCCAAAGATAAAGCCAAACCAGATATTTTGTGTTCATTCACAAGCTTTACGGACTAAATGCTAATGCTAAACTAAGCCAGCCAACTCTTGCCAAAAAGCCAAGTGTCAAACTATCCCTAATTATTTTTCCACTTTGGATGATTTAAGCATTATAGTGAGATAATAGTGATAATAGATTTGGAAGGCTGAAACCAGCAGCTCTTCACTCATCTGAGTCCTGACAGGCAACTTTATCTTCACACATACTGTAGACTGACTGGATGTTAAAGACAGAAATCAGTTCCTGCTGAATTTGTTTCCTAGACATAAAAACTCTTCTAAAAACATGTAACGTGACATTTTCACTCATAACATTACTAATTAACCAGATGTGGAAAAGATGTATAAGGCATACAAAATGCTGAGTGGAAAAATATACAAAGTACACTTACGTCTGTCTAAATGCAAAGTTCTCATCATATTTTGTGCCTTTATATATATTCATACTCAAATATATGTACAAACACATGCAATTTTCAGTCATTTTTTCCCTTTGTGACCATCATTTCTCCAGCATTTTGGAATAAAGCCAAAGAAAAAATCTAAGAGAGTGTTAAGTCAGAGCCAGACTAGCATATAAAACAATCTCATTACTTGTTTTTAACTTATCTGAAGGAAATCATACATAAATAGAAAAGCAGGACTGACATTTAGCAAAGCAAGCTATCAGTTTATTTATTCTTTTTTGTGTTTGTACTTTCTTACATTTTACTTGTCGAGTTCTAACCAGAAGATTCATAGCGCCTTTCCTTTTTTGAAAGCTTGTATACATACTGACCACATCCTTCGACGGCTCGCTCCCACCAGCCGGGACTCGACGTTAACGAAGAGCTCTCCCACCGATTTATGTGCCTACAACTACAACCTGACGTGCTTTTCCAGACATCAAGAGGTAATTAAACAGGGTTTTCGTGCATTTCCTTTCCACAGCTCCATTTGCTAATAACTAGCTATTTGTAAATTGGATGAATATCCTCAAAATGCCCAGAAAAAAAAAAATCACCACTTCTCTCTTCTGTCATAACAGTCAGCTCAGTAGAATAGCTTCTTGTTCAGTGAAGACTCTTCAAGTTTGCTCCAAAAAAGCATTATTCCTTCTTTTAATGACATGTATTGAGGCTGGTTGATTCATATGGTCTTTCTTACATCCACCAACAGGCCCTTTCAGAATTTGTGGATGTAAATGATGCTAACGAAACAGTGTCTTTGGTCTTCGGTCAAATAAAAAAGTCAAATATATGAGTTTTCTTGGCTGGGAGATGGGAAAATGTCAAATGAAAGAAAAGGTCAGATGTGATGAACAGAAGAGTAACTCCAAAAAAAAAAATCTTGACATCAATCTTTGTAACATGGGAGAAGTCAAAGAAACAGTGGTTGAGCGCCGAGCCTCGAGTGCTGAACATCGAGGGCCATCTTCACACGAAAGGGCTGTCCGATCTGAATATGTCTGAGTAGCTCTTGCCGTTCATGTGCTCAGTGTGGCTTTCGATGCTGTAGCAGCGGTGGACCTCCGTGAGCGACGATGTCACGTAGGAGGCTGAGCGGAAGAAGTCGGCATTGGCGAACGTGCCAGCAAACTGCATCCGCTGTTGATTCCAGTGCCTTCGCAGGACACTCTGGACCTGCAAGAGGGGACACAAATGTTCTTTCTTAATATATTCTATAAATAATAAGAAATGAATAAGATTTCAGTATTAGCCCTTTAAAATGTTTCCCTGGTAGTGTACTATGCAGGCACCAACTCTGTCTGTCACACCTAAAACAGGTAGCAAAATCTAACCTTGATCTAGAGAGATGCTACCAGTATCAATATCAATGCTGAATGCAGCTCATTACTCACCTCCCCGTTGAAGAAGCAGAATATTGTAGAAACCAGGAAACCCTGCATGTGGAAAAAAAGGTTTCTTGAGAAAATGCACAAGACAGGAAATCCTTTAAGCTTAAACAGCTGCACAAGAACCGTCAGAGGTTTACAGTGACACACGTTCATGCTCTTAATCTTGAGATATTTGTCATTTTAAACCACCGTCGTGGTAGTGATTTTTGTCAGTATTTGGTCATGTTTTTTGCATGTGTTATTGGCAGCATTGGATGTGTATGTACTGACCTGGTAGTGCATGAGGATTTCCATGATGTACATGTAGATCTCAAAGACCCAGTGATCCTGGGGCTTGTAGGGGAGCAGGACAAACTGGATGCCGAGCAGAGGGATGAGGATGAGGGTGGCTCTCACCGCTCTCATGTAAAGGCTGGACTCGGCCTGGTGCGTCACCCTCAGCTTGGTGATGAGGACCCGAACAATGTTGAGCAGGAAGAAAAGATTCACCTGGAAAGAAAAACTTTATGTTGTGGTTGTTTGTCTTTAGTGAAAAGTACCTCTGGATGTCCCACATTAGCTTGTTACTTACCACCAACGCGGCGCAGATGGGGCCGTGGATGATGTAGAGCAGGGAAGTATCTGAGCTGACCCAACATCTGTGAATGCATGGAGGAGATAGTTTTAGTTTAGAGTGGAAACACAACACTTATAGTGATATCTTCTGTCTATCTGATGATCTGGAGGACTCACTTGTCGTTATAGTAGCAGTGTCGTGCTATTGAATGTATCACCGCCGGCACGAGTGGGAAACCTGCATTTCAACATTTATGACATTTTGGTGTATGACAATCAAATGTGCATAATGAAACAGTTACAGAAATGCTTACTTACCCCACCCCAGGAGATAATACCACATGAGATGCTGCTTTTCTGCAAACACGGCCACAACAATCAGCGTGTGCAGGTAGATGCCCTCACAAAGCATCCAGAAATAGTTGCAGCTCAGCAAGTACAGGTGGATGAACATGAGCAGCTTACAGCTTGCCTGGAAGCAAAAAAAGAAACATGAGCCGCCACGTCTTTGCTGAAAAAATAATATCCGGGCAGATTCAGCATCAGATACAGAAATATGAACCACTCACTGAATCGTTATACGTGTGTCCCTGTTTCTTCACCACTGTTGTGAGCCAGACGACGGTGATGAGTGAGTTTAGCACGAAGGAGAGGAAGAGGTTTTTGTGGAGTGTTATCCTCTGGCAGCTCAGACTCCTGAGGAAGAGGAGGCACTCATTAGATGAATCTGACAACTTAAAGAATAACTGAACTGAGACAAGGCAACAATATAAAAAGTGAACACAGTATAAAGTAACTACAAGCCTTATTAGGTATAACTAATTGATTCATTAATGCTTTAAAGATATTAGCACTGTGTAAGAGGGCCTTAAAATCTAGTGTTCATTCGCCCACTTTCTCTATTTGTAGTAGCATCTGGAGGACATGTTGAGCATCTGCACCAAAATCCAGTTAACTGACAATTTATTGACATGCATAACTCCAGATACTTGTGGAATAATAATGATTTACTAATATTTATAGCTGCAGCAACCCTGGCGAGTTAGGAGTAAGCTTTATTGAAAAGAGGTATTAAATCATTTTACACACTCGTAAAACAATTTGTTTTATTTACCAAGATGCTTTTCATATTTCACAACCTTGAAAACATATGCTTTTCATACATGTAGACATTAGAAAAGGGAAAGTTGTACCACACTTACTTAAAATGGAAGAATATCCCCAATGATATAAGCAACGATACCAGCGACAGACCGTGACCAATCATAACCAAGTAGAAGTGAGTCATCGCTGCCTGCAAGAAAGCAAAATGAGCACAACTTTACAAACTGCTTCACGCAGCGTCCGTCTTTATTTCTAAACTGCTGTTAATCCTCCTTACTGTGCCGTGATGTGTGGTGTTGGCTTTGCAGTTTGTGAAGTTCGTCCATGTCCTGTTGCTCTCTGGGTGGCGTCCCCACTCGCCTGTCTCTGTGCAGACTTTGGATGCCACCGCTGTGAATTTGAGATCAAGAAGCAGGTGTGAAGAGAAGTAAAACATGCTGTTTCTCTTTTGAATATTCTATGCTGACGATATGAGACTGGCCTACTTAGCTTATTGGGAAATACTCTCATTCATTTAATTTTTGAGAGATTGATGCGACTCTCATCTGACCTGGCTTTCTTCAAAAGCTCTTCAACATTTAATCTCCCTAAAATCACAATTTTACATTTCTGCTTTCACATTTACATTGTTTTTACATTTCTGTTTGTGTACAAATTAAACAAACGATATAGAGCATGTCAATTACTGCTCTTCAAATGCATTTTTAAACTTTGGAGAGCCTTTCTGCTAGTCTTTATGCTCAGCTAACCACATCTGGACTGCTTTCTGGTTAGCACACAGACACAAAAGTGGCATCAGTCTTCACAAATGACTCTCAGGAAGAAAATAAAAGAAAGTTCACATTGTCTTAACCATAATCAGAGAGCTAGCTGAATAGTTTTAAAAAATACATATCATGTAAAGTCTTTTTAAATAAATGTCCACACTTATTGTCTCAGCTCAACATTACACCAAAATATAAAAGGTTTATAAAGTAAGTAAAGGTTAATGTGCTGTTACTGGAGTGACAAAAGTCATAGATGGCAAAAGGACGTTTACCACGAGGGTCAAAGTCTTTATAATAGTCTGGACAGCTCTGCTCTATTGTTCCAGCTTCACTTTCATCCCAGCACAGCCACCCATCCCACGTCGTGTTGCACTGCGGCTCTGCTGACACACGTAGAAACATGTTGTTGCAGTATAAATATATATATGTGATGGATAACATTGACATAAAAAAAAAATGCATGCTTTCTGAGATATGGTGGTTTGTTACCGTTTGTTTTGTGTGATTCTTTCACAATCCGCTGGAAACATTCGTACTGGGCTGTGGCGATTTGGTTCCTTGTCGACGTGTGTTCGCCCCGGTGGTTCAGATGCTCGTCATAGTCATCTTCAGGGTTCGCCAACACAAGCTGTTGAGGCCATTGAAATTCAGCACCACACACAGACACACAAACATAAAACACATAATGAGACTACAACTCTGAAGTGATAACAAATGGGAATTTAAGATGATAAAATACATGATATAGATCATTTTAATGCACTTTTATTGGAGTATATCTATAGCAACTGTTTCAAAGTAAATATGGAAATATTACAGAAGTGGTATTGACACATGAACCAGGTAGGCAGAGATGCTCTCATGTTGCATTATGGGAAGTGTAGGATCAGGTTTTACCCATATCAGCACCTAAAAGTTTGTGTATCTCAGCCTCTGCCACTACAATTTTGAGTTTTTCTTTTTTTAATCTGTCTCTTATAAGTCCCTCTACTTTAAGGTAGTGCAATGCTAAATCAGTGGAGTTGCCCTTTAATGGCTGCATCAGGAGGATTAGAGTATATAGCCAATCAAGTGAAGGGTTTGAAATGACAGGACGGGGCAGAGTGCTGCGTGTTAGGGGTGAAGAACTGCAGACGCTGTATGAATTTAGTTATGGTTATAAATATTCTAAAAACAGAACAGATGTTACCAATGTGTGGTCAAAAAACAGGAAACCCAGAAACCTAAACAGCTAAAAACAAAATGTAGTAGAACAAAATAAAACGTCTGTCATTATTTCATACTTTTAATCACAAATTTATGTTATGTTATGTTATGTTATTTTATGTTAGATTATTTTATGTTATCTTATCTTATGTTATCTTAAAACCAAGGGTGAGGCAACATAAACATACTAAAACAGCACATTTCAGGCAAACTAGGGCACAGATCCACCCGCTACCTTATTGAGGGCGCACAGCACCAGCAGGACCATGAAGCAGTTTACATCCATCTGTGCTCGGATCATCATGGGAATTCTGAGGAAAGTTTGTGAGTGAGACAAGGAAAGAGTATTAAGACTTTGTGATACATGAAACCACACAGACCAACAGGAGGTCTAAAACCAATACTAACTAATCCAGGAGCTGGAATCAGGCTCCTTCTGTTTGACTTGATCAAACTATAAATTATATTATTGTTATATTAAACAATGTCCAGTTCCGTAACCTGTGCCCTATCTAAAGCCATGTAAACAAAACTAGTAGCACAACTGTCCTCCAAACCCATGTTTTTACTTTGCAATGGCAGGTCTCCCCTTTTTTGGACGTTAAGGTTACAGATTTGGCCTTTTGCTTCCTCTGCTCCCCACAGTTTCCTTCCTGCATGCTTATTATGCACGTTGGGCAAGTTTAACCAAGGTTAAGCCAAAAGACATCAATATGGCAAATGCAGTATGAGCATGTGCTGCACTTACTCAGAGTAAACACATGCTTTCAGCTCATATGCTGCTCCAATTGAAAGTGATATTAAAAAAAATCATTAAAATAGGGTGTGCGACATTCTCAACATTTCATTATACACAAAAACTCTTTTGTTATTTTGATAAGAAATTATTATTTTGGAAGCACATTTTGGAGTTTTTCAAGACTATAGATGGTGATTCGGTTTTTGTTTTCTAAAGTGCAGGAGGTGTGACGGCAGTGAAAATTATGATTATGATTATATTATGTACTGGTGGTAAAAATAGTAAAAGCAATAACAGTAATAGAAACACAGGTTATGTTCGATTTAGCACTTCTGCTCTGTAGCATTTAACTGTCCCTAAACTAAAGGTCTGTGCCACTATGGGCTGTGTGTGACCACGTGCCTCTCCTATTACTATTACTATCATGGATATTTACCATCACGCTGGTTATTTTGTCTTTTTCTTTCCTCTGTGTGTGATGTGAAGCACTTTGGATCCGCTGTGTTGTATGTAAAGTGCTGTACAAATGAAGCTGATTTGATTTGAACTATATCTGATTATTTTATAGTCAGAAAAAAAAAGTCTCTGTCACTCTTTTTCTCGTATCCACAGTATATACAATATAGTATATATAGAAAGAAATGGTTCATGATCTCAAAATAACAGTGTATCATAATGCTTCTTAAAGTGGGTAAATATGTGTGATAAGCTGAAGTTGTTGGCCTAAATTAGTAACAGAGACTGTTTGCAAGGATAAATATTAGCCTTTTAGTGGTATAGCACATTGACATACACACAGTTGATTTACATTTTTTTTTCTTCTTTTATTCATAGATACAAGAATATATCAAGAACCTTAAGCAGCCTCTAGAGGCTTTTACACAAATGCACACAACTCAACAAGGAAACACTACAAAACAGCAAAAAACACCATAAAAAACCCGATCGTAACAACACAACTGACCCCTTCTTTTAAACTTGAGTATGAAGTTTTGAAGATTTACATACGTTTCATGGTTGCAAATTAGCGGAACATGATGAGTTTCGTAATGATGAAGCGGTGAGATCATATCTGCTTCACAGTATAAATGATGAGTCTCATTTTCTGACCTAAAGCGTGTTCATCAGTTCTCAGAAAAGAGATATCCAAGTATCTATATCAGCTGCATCACTTTACCTTAAAACCACCCACACATTTCCTTATAAAACCTCCTTTAAGGTCTCGTTTGGAATAAGATTAGAATATAATGACAGACCAACAGGCCGTGTTCATTTCCAACCCCCCCCCCCTGCTAATTCAGGAAATCTTTGTCAGTTTTGTCATTAATATCCTCTTGATCACACCCAAACACATACAGTATATCTCCTTAATGGCCTACAAAGACACCTAATAACTGAAAGCGGTGTTACTCCTTATTGTGTGGGCCATCTGCACCGGACCATGTGAGGTCCACTTTATTAGAAACACAGTTTCAGCCTAGAAAACCTCATTTCACCATTTTATGTCCACCATGTGAGCAGACTGTTCTCGTTAGGTGTGACAAAGAAATGCAGGTGGGTTCAGCTTGTTCACCATATCTGAAACATCATTTTACTGTTTAAAGAAATCAGTAAATATGTGGCACGTATGTAACCCTCGGAAATCTTTTTTGATTAATTGGTAGATAAACTGATCCTGGGGGCAAAGTAGAGAGATACCTTTCTTCCAAACTGTATTTTAACCTTTTTTTTGTTTTGTTTTTCTGCCCCTTCACACCTTCATGTGTGCATTCCAGTTTTCCATGTGCCCTGCAGCATATAATGTTAAGTACACCACTTTTAGTTCAATATATTTTGCCAGTTTGGAGCTCTGTAACCACAGTCTGTGAACAGTGATCGCAGTCTACATCCTGACTAACTATTAAAAAACTTACCTTTGTAGGAGCAGCAGGATAATAAAAACAGTGGAGAGTAATCCTTCAGTTTGAGACTTTAACTTTTGCAGGAAGATAACGCTGTTTTTGTGATTTCTTATAGATTAGTCCTGTGGTGTGAGTGTTTTCGCAGCAGAGTCAGAGGCGACACTGAGCTGTCCTGATAAAAACTGACTGGGGCTGAGGATGACATCACATGCTTGCCTTTTGAGGAGGCAGATAGAAGGACATCCCCACAGAGTAATGGGTATTACAAAGGGCCAATATAATTGATAACAACTAAACTGTATCTTTTATATTATATATAACATGTAGCCTACATGATATAAGTGCACTTTAATGTCCTGTCTGTTTATCTTTAGGATCTGAGTTTTATAAATCAGAACCAACTTATTGAATTGACTTTATTGCATAGAGTGCAACCTGGTGATTGTTTATCTGTGCTTCTTTTTTTGCATCTATACTTGATATATTCATAAATACTACTACAAATAATACTGTTAATATTTATTATCAGAGAGTTTTATCTACATGACACTCAAATTTTCTTATTAGGTCAAAAAGTTGAGTCCCTGACCTAAAAGACTTATTTTAGCTGTTAAATGAATCATAAATTTACAGTATAATATTCAGCTGATATTCTGTTTTTACGACACAACTGCTTTGAATGTGGCAGAACGAAACGGACCAATCAGCAAGCAGGCTTCTATTCCTTAGCAACGGCGCCCTCTGCAGGGCAAAGGAGTCTTTGGCAACAGGGAGGTTACCATGGCTACGGCGTTCTTGGACTCCAGAGGTAAGTGTATTAATCTGATAGGGTGACAAATACATAGTGGGATCTTTAATACGCTGCATTGACCGGAAGTAGTAAAAGAGTGGAGGTAATTTAACCAGCAACGTCTTGTTAAACTCAAGTTAGAGTCGTGTTGCTGGGATAACGTGTGGCTGGTTAAGTCATATTCAGTATTAAACTAGTCGTGAAGACTAACTAGCTAGTGTTACCAGCCCAAACTACCTCCTCGTTTTCGACTTAGCAACAAAGGTGCATCCTGGTGGTGAGCCCAGAGGTCTATAGCTTTGCATGTGCACAGCTGGCTTTTATTTCGGAGTATTTTTGTTTATTTACTTATATATTTGTCTTTATTTCTGTTGTCAGTGATGAATGCATGCAATAGTATTTTACTGTGTGCTTTGACAGTGTGGAGGCTTAGATACTTTGTATACTTCCGGGTATATTGGTAGTTTGTAGTGCATAAAATCATACAAGCACCTCATATGTTTTCTAATGTAAAAAGTAAGTAGCTGTCCAATAAATGTAGTGGAGAAAAGATACAATGTTTCCCTCTGAAATGTAATGGAGATGTAAAATAGCCTTTAAGATGTGTATCTACAGCATTAAGCCAAGAAATTAATATAACATTTCATAATTGGTTATCAAAAATTATTACTCGTTCAATTGGTGATCAATATCTTTATTCTGCAGAGACAGGATGTTCAAAAAACCTGCCTGGAGGAACACAGTCAGCGCTGCAGTGAGTCTGCACCAAGACCAAGCTGTCATGATCCTGTATTTTGTCTAGTTCCGTTTTTGTCTCGTCTCATGTTGTCTTGTCATTTCCTGTTTTATTTTGTAGAGAGAAGAGAGGTCCTGGATTCCCCCCTCTTTCACTGTGGACAAAACCCTCATTTTGGACTTTCATAGGGACCACAACGATATTTCTGCTGAAATCCTTCGGCCCGACAGGGTTCCTGCTCAGAGAGGAGGGAGAGACCAGAAACTTCAAGGTAAATTGTTCTTTGATTCGGGGTATTGCTCAAACTCATAAGAAATGTTTTGCATCCTTCAGCATGTTCTCTTGTTCATGTTTTTCAGGTGTGCTTGGGTGACCCACATACGTGCACTTGCCCTGTGTTCACCAAGGAGCAGGAGCCATGCAAACACATCTGCTGGTATCAGTAGCACACACACATAAAATATGAACACAGCAGGAGCTTTTAGCCAAATAAATATTTATTTTTTTATCATGTATGTGCAGCATTGTGAGGTGAACAATGGTATTTTATTTATCCATTAGATTTGGTTGCATGTAATACAGTTTGGGAAGAAAACTTTATTTTCTTTATTATACAGTTTATGTAGGAAACAAGTACAGAAAATCAACATAATGAGGTAGACCATTTGTTATGGAAACGATGGGCCTAATAACTGATATCTAGCCTCAGTACTCTCTGGACATTTTCAGTTTTACTTTTTGTAAAACACCCCTACAATATATTATAACATTTTTAATGATGTCCAGGCCCAGTAATGACAGACTTTTATGTTCATGCTATTAACTCTTGAATGAACCTTTAATCTTTATCTTTACAGGGTTTTACTGCGGAAATTCAGGCTTCCCCGAGAACATGAATGTAAGTTATGTTAACTATTTTTCTACATGATTGCATGCTGTAACTTTCTATTCAGTTACATCATCTTGAAAAAGACATTTGACAAAAGGCTCTTTTATGGTCTGATTTGATTGGTTCATGACAAAGAAAAGTACAGTAAAATTAATGATCATCAAAACCCTGATTACACCCAACATTTAGCTTCAGAGCCATGATGCAATTCCGCTTATATGGACACCACAATGCTGATTTATTAATGTTTAATCCTGTGTGTGTATTTCATTTTTAACAATGAAACATTTGCTTCGTAGGCGTTTTGAAAGAACTGACCGACCCTTGTGCATGTGCTCCTGTTGACATGCAAAGCTAAGAATAACTCTGCTCTAGATTCATTTCAGCATGGGCTTGTAGAGAGACAGATCTTGGAGGTGCTCCATGGTTTACACCAAACCAAAGTCCACCGGACGGAAAATTATCCTCCTGCTGCTTCTCGAACACTGAGCCAACCACTCACGGGCCGGGAGGCTGGAAGTGTCTGCCGGAAAGTGATCCAAGCCCAGGATGCGTGTCCTATCTGTCAAGAAGAGCTGCTGGAGAAAAAACAGCCTGTGTCTTACTGCAGGTGTGTGGTCAGACTGGGGTCGGGGTTTCACACTGTTATTGTTTCAGTACAGTCATGTTTCAAGATGATATAATATGTTCTTGTCAACTTTTGTTGCACTAATGGCCTTAACATGACCTCATACAGCATTATTAGCTCCAACCCAGCACATCCAGCTGTTGGCATACAGCACAGATTTTCAGATGTAAATTTAGGTCCAAGTTTCCTGATATTCCTAGAAGAGGACATTTCATTCAAACCCAAAGACATGATGTAGGAAATGTTTTTCTCAGCGTTGTGCAGACAGATTTTCTGCGCCCTCATGTACTGTCTTTGTCTCTTTCAGGTTCGGTTGTGGGAATAACATCCACGTCTCTTGCATGAGGGTGTGGGCGGATCACCAGAGACTCTCAGACAGGGAAGAAACTGTGAAATGCCCTCTGTGCAGGGAGGACTTCAGCTCTTTGAAGTTACTCCAGGAGCAGGTGAGAAACGCAGCGAGGCTCTTCACCGCTGCTGAAAGAGAGAAGCCAGACAGACACCTGGGAGTTCTCTGCCACAGCTGCCGGGTCTGCCCTGTCACTGGCAAGTGTTTCAAGTAAGCAAGTGGCAATCATAACTAAATAAATAGGGCAAATTAGAAAAATTTATGGAAAATGTCTCCTTTAATCACTGTTATTATCTTTTTAGATGCACAGTCTGCAGTTACCTCTATCTACAGGTGCTGGTCATATAATTAGAATATCATGAAAAAGTTGATTTATTTCAGTAATTCCATTCAAAAAGTGAAATTTGTATATTATATTCATTCATTACACACAGACTGATATATTTCAAGTGTTTATTTCTTTTAATTTTGATGATTATAACTGACAACTAATGAAAAACCCAAATTTAGTATCTCGGAAAATTAGAATATTACTTAAGACTGATACAAAAAAAAGATTTCTAGAAATGTTGGCCAACTGAAAGGTATGAACATGAAAAGTATGAGCATGTACAGCACTCAATACTTAGTTGGGGCTCCTTTGGCCTGAATTACTGCAGCAATGCGGCGTGGCATGGAGTCGATCAGTCTTTGGCACTGCTCAGGTGTTATGAGAGCCCAGGTTGCTCTGATAGTGGCCTTCAGCTCTTCTGCATTGTTGGGTCTGGCGTATCGCATTTTCCTCTTCACAATACCCCATAGATTTTCTATGGGATTAAGGTCAGGCGAGTTTGCTGGCCAATTAAGAACAGGGATACCATGGTCCTTAAACCAGGTACTGGTAGCTTTGGCACTGTGTGCAGGTGCCAAGTCCTGTTGGAAAATGAAATCTGCATCTCCATAAAGTTGGTCAGCAGCAGGAAGCATGAAGTGCTCTAAAACTTCCTGGTAGACGGCTGCGTTGACCTTGGACCTAAGAAAACACAGTGGACCAACACCAGCAGATGACATGGCACCCCAAACCATCACTGACTGTGGAAACTTTACACTCAACTTCAAGCAACGTGGATTCTGTGCCTCTCCTCTCTTCCTCCAGACTCTGGGACCTTGATTTCCAAAGGACATGCAAAATGTACTTTCATCAGAGAACATAACTTTGGACCACTCAGCAGCAGTCCAGTCCTTTTTGTCTTTAGCCCAGGCGAGATGCTTGTGACGCTGTCTCTTGTTCAAGAGTGGCTTGACACGAGGAATGCGACAGCTGAAACCCATGTCTTGCATACGTCTGTGCGTGGTGGTTCTTGAAGCACTGACTCCAGCTGCAGTCCACTCTTTGTGAATCTCCCCCACATTTTTGAATGGGTTTTGTTTCACAATCCTCTCCAGGGTGCGGTTATCCCTATTGCTTGTACACTTTTTTCTACCACATCTTTTCCTTCCCTTCGCCTCTCTATTAATGTGCTTGGACACAGAGCTCTGTGACCAGCCAGCCTCTTTAGCAATGACCTTTTGTGTCTTGCCCTCCTTGTGCAAGGTGTCAATGGTCGTCTTTTGGACAACTGTCAGGTCAGCAGTCTTCCCCATGATTGTGTAGCCTACAGAATTAGACTGAGAGACCATTTAAAGGCCTTTGCAGGTGTTTTGAGTTAATTAGCTGATTAGAGTGTGGCACCAGGTGTCTTCAATATTGAACCTTTCCACAATATTCTAATTTTCTGAGATACTGAATTTGGGTTTTTCATTAGTTGTCAGTTATAATCATCAAAATTAAAAGAAATAAACACTTGAAATATATCAGTCTGTGTGTAATGAATGAATATAATATACAAACTTCACTTTTTGAATGGAATTACTGAAATAAATCAACTTTTTCATGATATTCTAATTATATGACCAGCACCTGTATGTGAAGACTGCTCAAACAAGGGCCGCCACTCACAGCATCCACTGGCTTTACGAACAGTAAGATATAGCGGATTCAACCTTGAAGTAATATTTTCTTGAGCAAGCATTTATGACAATCATCCTAGAGTATAACTGTCAGTCTAAGGGGCTACTTAAATACACACCTGAAGGAAATAAAATCTCTGCCTCAATCTCAAACAGAAGTTGCAGTTGCAGAGAAAACTAAGTGCTATAAAACACAGCCCTGCTTCACCTAACAGGTGCGCTGCAGTGGCAAAAATCAGAGACAAACCACAGCTGGACCTTTTTGTAGGTTTGCGAACCTCAGAGACAGATCACACAGCCATAGTGGCCTCTCCTGTCAGGCGAACTAGACTGCAACCCACAAAGACGGGCATGGCGACCATTAAAGACACAAACAACAGACTCATTTCAGAGCTGAGAATGACTGGGGTCTTTATAAACACACAACACCAGAGAAAGACTGAGACTTAAATAGTTTCTTAATGTTTGATATTAGATGGGCTGAATGGTCACATGTGTGACCGTTATATTTGTTTGCTTTAGTCATTTTGCTAAAATTAAACTTCCTCTTAATAAAATATATGCTTTATGAAAAGAATGAAAGCATCTTTTGAACAATAATTGGTATCAAGTAAGTTTATTAATTTAATGCACAAAAAGGCAAGACTAATAGCACTACCATCATTACAGAGGTAAACACAAGAGGTGCCCATTCTGGAAGGAACAAAAGCCCATGAGGTTCGATGGCTAGACACAAGAGGAGCACACTATAAAACACGTTAAAATCAACACAAATACATTCAGATCACTTTAAAACCGGAGTGGCAGTAGCTTTGATTTGTTTGTCAAAATTTATCATCACAAAATGTTCACAAAGTACCCCTCGTGTTAGTGTGTACGCTGTAACGTAGTGTTTCCGAGCTGATGACTAGCGAGAGAAAGTATTTTCACCTGTAAGCATACTGAATGATTAAGTGCTCAACTTGTTGCTACATTTAAAATTACAAAGCTCAGGCTTGTTGTACACTCCCTTGAAAAGACACTCACTCTTTAGGCAAACCCTAAAAAAATTCATATCGCTAACATCTCCTATGACAGCGGCTAAAATAACTCAACATTCAAGCAGTCACTTGAACACACTGATGCACCTCTCAGACCTTTTTGATTTTAGATGGAAGAAAAACAGCACAGAATAAATTAAACCACAGCCACATAATACGTGAAATGCTGCTTTACTATATACATATAAAAGAACACATGAATGTAGCTACAGAATTAAGCCTTATACATACAAAGTGAACTCATTGGTGAAAAGTTTTACAGTAGTACGGAAGACTAAATATGGCAAATTTGTGGCTGCAAAGTTCCATTTTAATTCATGGTGAATATTGCTAGTGTATTTTGTAAGTTTTCAGTACTGTTGTTGTCGTATTTACACACTGAAATTTTAATTGGTTGCCAGTGTAAAAAAATGGGTTCATATTAAAGTGTGGTGTGCTTTATTTGACACAAGACAAAAGCTGCCTTGCCAAATAGCAGAGGACACATATATTTATGCGGCACTGTTGTTTGACATTTTACCAAAGTAAAATACTTCTTTTCGCATATTTGATGAGAATTGTGAGATCACCAAAGTCAGTAAGGTTTACCCTTTGGGGACCCTGAATGTCCTCTTTTTAAATTCCCAATTGAAAAATCTGTTTAAGACCATCTTTCTTTCTTCAGTTTTGCATCCAAATTCCAAAAGAGTATTCCCATGGTAATGTTTATCAGGATCTAGATATATTTTTGTCAAAAGTAATAAGAGGTTTGGGAATACAGGTGGTGAAAGCAAAACTCCAAGGCACCGAATTAATGTTGAAAAGAAAATAATTAAGGGACAATACTGTACATTCCTGAAGGAAAATAAAAGTAATGCACAACCAAGCAGAATATTTTGCCCCCTTTAACTTAACATTGCAAATTGTTAATATTTACTATTGTGTCAAATATTAGATCAGAGCTGTTCAGTTCAGACCGATCAGAAATCACTCCTTTCTTGTATCACGAGTTGCTTCAGTTGTCTCACACTCACCAGTCACACTAATGAACCCCAGAAAACAAACCATGATGTGTTTTAGAGCCAAATTTACACATAAATTGCATTCACTGGCATCCTGGATGTTTTGGTGTGATTCTTATATTGATCAACCATAATCATGGAGTCGACGTCCTGGAGTTTTACTGTTGTAATAGTCTCTTACAGTGATTACACCTGGCAGCACAAAGCTCCTTCCAAAATTAGACAATGAATCATTCAGTCACCAAATTATCTAACAGCTACTGGAAGCTGACGTAATGTTAGCTCTACAGGAAAACACAGAATATTTTCATACACACAAAGAAACATTCGTTTTCATGCATTCTAAAATAATTATAGGCTTAAAACCTCGAGTATCAGGTGTGATAAAGTCAAAATGGCAGCTTAGCTTTATATTGTACATCAGTGTTTTACTCCGATATAAAGGAGCAGTTTGTGTCACGAGTTTAAAAACTTGAATTTGTCTGACAGAGCTGATTGTAATAATGACATAACTGAGTGTTTTTCGTGAACCCCAGAGTGTCTTTGAGTAAAATGAGGCAGTGTGATTAAAACAAGATGTCAACACTGCGAACCGGGAAAGCTTCGAAATTTAATTTACAGCAGGCATTTATGGTGAGGATAAGTGCACTACACATAGACCTGTATCTGTGTCCATCCTGCAAACTCACCGGATTTTACTAAATCTAGACAAATACTGTGCCTTATGCAATCTTATTTAATGGTCACAGGCAGTAAGAAGGCACCCTCTATAATGCCAGTGCTAGGAACTATGGGATATCGTGTTCACACGGACATTTTGCTGTGAAGAATCTCGCTGGTGATCTTCAGATTCGGAAAAATGAGAGAACATGGTGCACAAACTTGTCTAACAGCAGCTACATAATGCTTCAACATGACATAGATCCTGCTTTGTTTTTTGAGCTAGCTTATGAATTCTTTGGCAAAGTTGTACAATCACATAACTCAACAACAACAATGCCTGTGTGAGCACAAGTGGTAAAAACTTGGAATTTGGATCACTCAGCACTGATGACACTGTGTGATTAATTAAATGATTAATGGTACTTTTAAATCAAGCAGTGGTGAAAGAATTCGTGATGGTTGCAACGAGCCATGCTCTAACTTCTCTTGGTCAGAGGTCTCCCCTCACGGACATGCTTGGCACTCCTCTTTTCCGTCTTCCCCTTCTCCCTCACCTTCCTAAGGCGCCGTGGAGGCGGCGTACCTCTCGACTCGCTGTCCTCCTGAGCGCTGGACGTATCCATCCCGTCTCGCTCTTCAGGAATGTTGGGAATAGCCCCACTGCTCCCGTCTAAAATGTTCCTCAGATAAGGGTCCTCTGGGGTACAGGTGGCTGTTGTGCCACTCTCACTACTGCTCAGGTCCTGCTCCTCACCGTAACGCCCCCCTCGGTTGTGGTGCGGCAAAGAAGAGGCCCTAAGCGAAGGCCTGTCACGCTCCGCCTCGCGGATACTCTGCTGAGGCTCGTTCATGTCCACCCCTGAGTCCAGGCTGGTGTCGTTGCTGCTCGGCGGGCGGTGGCGGTTCTGGAGCTCAATAATGGAGTGGCGAACCTGGGCGGCTGGCTTCCCGTCTAACGAGACAAACCAGGCTCTGGGGTGAGACGACAAGGGCTTGCCCCGGGTCAGCTCCAGCAAGGTGCGCTCTGAAATCCCCTGCAGCTCGCTGGGTATGCCATGTCCGCTGGTGAAGGCCTGCATCCCAGCTGCCTCATTAAGAGTCCCAGGCACAGAGACGGATGATTCAAGGAGGTTACTGTAGCGTCCCCACACACCGGCGTTGGGGCCTTGGCCTTGGGGAGGGGTCTCCAGAGGCTGGGGCTCATCTTGGCTGCTCTGCTGTGGGCTGCTTCCACCTTGGGAGTGGTGGTGAGGGACTTTGGGTAGTGTTTGGGTGTAGGTGTCTTTACTTGGAGGCTCAGAGTGAGCGTCATACTCAACTCCATTGCGGGGGAAAGTAGCAGACTTGCAGCCCGACAGCTGCTGCTCCTGAGCACTGAAGAGCTCTGGCGCCTGAATAATAGCCACTGGCTGGTTGTAGATATGAACCAGCTTATCTTGAAAGAAGTTGTCAGAGTTGATGTTGGCCCGGTTCTGCTCTGACTTCTCCCGAAGGCGAGCCACCTCTTCACTGTTGATGTAGTGAGACGACGGCTGGGGACCTTTGATCCGATCCGTGATGTTCTCGTAAAAAGGAGCTGCTGGGCGGCTCCCTGGATCCTCCACATAGATGTTGTAGTTGGCCTTGTGCCTCGGAGTGGACGAGGGTTCACACTGGACGCTGCAGGAAGCGAGGCTGTTGTCGCCAGAACGGAACAATAAGCCCTCTTCCATGTGGGTGGAGGTGGTTTGGTCTTTTTTCACCACCGTGAGTTTGGAAAAGCGTGCGCTCCTCCTCCTGGGCTCTCGAGGAGAACTTCTGTGTACGGAAAAAACAGAATTCAGTCAGGATTGACTGTAGTTTCATAGGCTTGCTTTCCAGGCCAATTAAGGGCAAGTTAAAGGGATACTTTGTCATTTTTTATCATCCAGAGAGGATGGTTGTTGAATTAGCAACAATGTTTAATGCTGGAAAACGTGGCTTCTAATGTTTTTATATATTGTATAAAGAAAAGTAATTCTGGAAATAATAGTAAATAATTAACAGTAATTTAAAAAATCTATTTAATTTAATGGACTTAAATGGAATAGAAATGTAAAAATAGAAAAATGTGTTTTATATATTGTAAATAGGACCTAACCAGGGACATTTCTGAGCTGATTTCTTACCTGCAGTGACACAGCAGCAAGGAAAGAAATCCAATCATGACAGCCAGCGTTCCTCCCAGTATTCCCATCAACAGGTAGGTGTGGTATGATATGAATTCCAAAGAGACTCCATGTTCCAGGTAATCTACACGGTCAGGTTTAGAGATAGATATAAAACATTCACCACTACAAATGTCTGTGGACCCTACAAAAGCTGCATTAACATTAGTTCATGACAGCAGATGAGTTATGTACCGTTTGATGTGGGAATGGGGGCAGCGATCCAGTGGCCAAGATGGGAAGCGGTGTAGGTCCAAACCAGCTCATCACCAACTGCTTTTACTATTCCCAGACCCTGATTCTCCCAGGCACCTTCAAACAGCATGAAAATGAATTATTACAGCATCAGTGCTTAAATCAAACCAGTGATCTTACAGTATTGACTCTTCTGCTTCCGGTACTGAGTTAGATTGTGGATTACAAGATCAAAGTATGCAGAACTACTGAGCTAGGCATTCAAATAAAGTATGCATATGGTGAAATATCATAAAACTAAGCAACAGAGGATTAAAGTGAAATTCATTTGAAGTTAAACTGCTGTGCATGCACTTTGAATAATGTCATCTGGTAGCGTTGTGTTGCGCTATCTGTGTTCTAGTCTTGTGTTTGTCTTCCGTTAAGCATGTGCTGGTCTTACTTCAGTGTAATCCAGTTGCTGCTCACCTGTCTGTAGGTTGAAGGCCCAGGCTGGCACAGTATCAGCCGCCCTGAGGTGCGTGCTGTGTCTGAGAGGCAGGCTGATTTGAATGGGCCCTCGAACCTGGAGCTCCTCCCCGTCGGAGTACAGCAGGACATTGATGGCTGCCACCGCCCTCAGCTCGATGTTTTTCAACACTGTAGACACGAGGAGGAATCAAGTACATTCTTATGTTTAAAATCTAGTAAAATCTATTACTGAGGCCTTATTTAACACTCACCTGATTTTCTGCTGATGATGCCTGGAGTGCAGTTGGCACAGTCTTTAGCTAGGTGGTGCTGTGGTACAGTCAGGTACGCCGTCATTGAGGACATGTTGCTCTTCTCAGACATCGTCAGGAGGTTCTTGGGGAATCTAACCCTGGGCTGGCATGAGCTGTCTGTAAAAACAAGATGGAGTATGATTAATCTAAATGTGGACACATAATGTAGTATGTCTAGATATATAATGTGGCTTCTAGTGATTGTGCTTTGAGAAAGAAAAGATGACTGAAGTGATAACTAGGATTTCTTTGTCTGGTATTTAATTAATAAACAAGACAAAGACTTTGGCTGCATGCTTTGGTTTAAGTGACAAATTCACAATCAAACAGAAAATCTAATGTCACTAAATTGTCTCTGTTATGCTGCTTTCTTGTATCCTGTCCTTCTGAATGTTCTACTTTAATCTGTGCAATTGAAAATGTAAACATTTTTCAGATAAACTGGTCAGAGCACTAATGTTTTGCTTAGTTTATTCAGGAAAAGCCAAGGCCTGAAATGTAAAATATAGCCTGATATGGAGATAACTGAGAGTGTGTTGTTCTGGACATTATGGTGAACTGACTCTGCCCTCCAAACAGTGAGCAGACTTACCAGGTGACTTCCCAGTGATGAGCACCGAGTCGTCAAACAGCCAGATGTTCCCCTGACTGTGAGGGAGCAGCAGCAGCGTCACCGCGGAGAAAACTGCAGAGAGACCCACAAAAGGTCAGAAATAAAACACAATATTCTGCAATTTTCCATCCAATTTCAAAGAGACAAAAGCCAGGATTATAAATAGAAGTGTGTGGCTTGTAGGAGTGTAGCACCACCAGCAGATGGTGGTGCTACCTCAAGCCTCTTTTTAGGGTTCAGCTGTCTGGCGTGGCAGCACAAAAAGGGAGGCGCCTCTGACGATGCAGAGCAAAGCAGGTCTCGACAGATGACACTCCCTCATCATCCCTCTGATTTTATCCCCCACAACACCTGCTCCATCTTGGCTTTAAAACGCGCCTCCCTGCTTCTGTTTTTGTCCGATTCAGACCAGTGAGATGAAGTGGGAGCACAGACAATAGAGTGAGACCCTGGCCCCCTTTTCCTTTTATACACCGACGTGAGATCGGTGTGGCTGAAGAGCCCCCACCCCCCTCTGCATCTGATTCGATGCAGGACAAAGACAGTTTGCTGAGGCAGGGATACGCTCTCTCGGCTCTACGTGCTGCTTTACAGTGAATCAATAAAACGATTATAGGACGCGGTGTTCAGTTACACTCGACTGTACACTGGGAACATAAATTGCTTCATCATGAACAAACCTCAGTGACAAGTTGTATGTTTTCGCAGACACTTCATTAATCTATAATGACCATGAATAATGCAGCGGTGTGAACACCATGCCTAAGGTCTACAAATAGCTCACAAAGCACACATCTGCTTGATTGTCTCTCAGCTGTTGTGTTTTTCAACCTTTAACAGCAAATTTCTTTGTTTACTCAGCTGAAATGGTGACTGTCTGTGCAGAGCAATGAGTGTCCCAAAAAATGCCTTAATTCTGCTTCTTTTTGCTCAGATCGATCCTCAGCGTGGAAAATCCTCTCAGCGGGGACAGCAGGGTGTCAGTATGTCAACAACCACAAGGGCCTCACCACCTCCTGCACAGTTTGACACCCTGATGTCCAGGACGCTGGCTGGCACCTAAATGTCACTTTGTGTTGTCCACGAAAAAGTGACTTCACTGTAACTTACAGCACGACACATTCACAGTGACTTTAAGCAGTGATCACACAGCTGTGCAGAGATGAGAAAAGAACTTTTCTCACAACTATTTCTGTCACTTTTCATGTGATCAACTGAGTGAACACTGAATGCCTTCCAGGAAGGAGACTGTCTGAAACACTCAAACACCGCTGATTTCCAACATGGTGGAACAACACATGTAAAGAATGGACTAACACTGCTGTGTTCTAATGCAGTAAATGGAAAAACTCCCCATAAGTGAGTGGACCACCCTTGCGTGGACATGAGGAGGATGAGATGTTGGCCGAAGGTGTAAAGCGTCATCGTGGGGTGTTACTCACTCGGTCTCTTGGTGGTGCTCCAGGGCAGGGGGCTGGGGATGTAGCCTTCCTTTCTGCCCAGCAGAGTCAGACTGAGGCCTGGACTGTACGCTACCCAGAGTAGAACCTCACCCCTGTCCCCCGTCTGGGCAGAGCTCCTCAGGGTGTGGTTAATGTAAACGTCCACCGAAGCTCCCAGCAGCGGCTGACGGGTCACCATGTCCCTCACCAGGACCTTCAGGGCAAACTGGGACTCTGGAGAGAAAACACCACACAGTCATTGGACTTGGATGCTCAAAATGTGGCTTTTCCTAGAGCCTGAGTCTGAGTATTTATTTGACGTAATACATGCGTCTCTGCATGTGTTCTATCTGTATGCAGAACAGCCTCCACCACTTCCTCCCAGCAGTACTCTGTAACCTTTCTCTTGCCATGAAAAAGTGATGAGGCAGGCGCAGCTGAATCGGAGGTCGGATGAAAAATACATCAAAACCAAGTGACAGAGAAGAGGAGCTACACTGCAGTGCCATGTTAGACGCTTCTTCCCTTCTGTTTCTTCCTCTAAATATGCAGTCACACCTACAGAACTCCTGTTGTAGTCTGTAAATGTTTTCTGGTGATTACAATGTAAACTCTCCATCCATGCCCACACCAGATGTGAACAGAAGCCGTCAATGAGTGCAGGCTCACTTACTGTATCAGCAGAGCAGCGCAGGATTACCCTGCTCCTCATTAATGCATCACCTGCTCAGGCCAAAAGATAAAAACCCTAATCCCTCAAACGTCCACATTACACATCCTAATCCTATTAGTCCGCTAGCCTGGCTGCCTGTCAGTGACATCCAATAGCTCATCAATAGAAATAGCTGATCATTCAGACAAATAGCTAGCTGGTTGGGCTAGTTCAGGGCCTCAAGATTTGTTTTCATCAAGACAGGTGATGCACCAAATGTTATTATGTCCCCATTTTCAGTAAAGACACCACTTTTACTTGCTGGTACAGTACATTTTAAAAAATGTTTTTGCACAAAATGGGTCAGAATTTAGCAACTTTTCCTTTATATCTGTGGGTACATGTATCCAGAACAAAGGTTTGCCACTCAATTAATGAGTTACATTTAAAACTGAGTGCATTTGTGACATTTATGTACATTATAAAATGTATTTTTGTGCTTACTTAGTTGTTTCCCCGCGATAAATGAGAGAAAACTGCTGCAAACCTAATTTCAATGTCCATCCTGAACAAAAAACAAAGATGTTGCATAATCTAAAGAAGTAACATGACATTGTAGTTATTAAAGCGGTTTGGCTTCAGTTTAACCAGAACAAACAGCCTAACGTGGCATTAATGCACCTGATCCAGCCATGACTCACTCTGTTACTGTGTTGCAGCTCATTTCCATTTTCTCTAACAATGAGTGGCTCCAGCGGAGCTCCGTGCTGCTCATGTTTACCTGCTATCAGAGCCGAGGGCCGCGGCATCCTCCCCGCGCCGGTCGGGTCTGCGGGGGTGAGGCCATTGTCCCCGGGAGAGGAGGAGGGCAGGCCGCCGCCCTCCTCCGCTGCTCTCACCGCCCCATCCAGGCACGAAATCAAAAGCAGCGACGGCAGGAGGAGCAGCAGCAGCGGCGGGTGGCGTTCAGCGACGGGCATGGCGAGAGGGGGAGCAGGCTCACAGACATACCGGACCGGGAGAGACGAGCTCCGGGGCAGGAGAACGAGGTCCGACTGGGTTCGTCCTGATCACGAAGGCCTCATCCCTCTCACGGTGACTCCTGATGCTGGTGCGCACATACGGGGGAGAAGCCCCGTGGAGAGAGGACGAGCTGGTGCTGAGGCTGGGCGTGTGTGGAGAAGATCCTCTATTAAAGAAGGTGTGTCACTCAGGGGGGGAAATATCTATTATGCCTGTTCATCCCCACGAATCTGATGACAACGTTTGTTTGTGATTTGGTCCAGAAATACATACTGAAACTATTGAGTTACTTGTTTTAGTCAATCAAGCAAAAATAAATCCAATATTAAATTGTGACAATTCGTTGATTTTCAATCTGTTTCATATTATTGCATATTGAATATGTTGTGGGAGGAAAAATTAAATTACAGTGGGCATTTTTCACTATGTTCTACTATTTTAAACAAAACAATTAGAGGAAAATGTTTGCATGAGTTGCAGAACTGTGATGACCATTGCTGTGCTGAGAAACAAGAACAGAGTGAGAGGTCTTAACTATTTGCCCATCTTTGTTAAGACGGGAGATGCTGTTACATCATTGGGGTCTGGGTGGCCCTCTGTCGGTAAACTGAAATCCTTGGTTGTTTTCTCTGTTATATTAAAAAAATGTGAAAATCCACCAATCAAATCTCATAACCAAACTGTTACAGTTCAGATCAGATCCTATGAAATAAAACACAGGCTAAATACTGTGATTATCTCACAAGAATTGCATATAGATCACATAATAAACCAAAACTCTTTATTATACAGTGTCCATGAATTGTTTTGGTACTAATAAAAATCAAAAGCACATGTTTCAGCTCATACAGCTACTATACGATCTGTACATTCACTGAAAAATTTTATGCAAATGGGTTAAAATACACTAAATAAATCAGATTGGATTCTCCCACTTCTTAATAACCAGCATTAATGCATGGATTTATCCATTCACACATGCATTTAATTATTTCTGTATTTATTAAGAATATGTAATGTTTTATCTATTAAAACATTGTAGTATTCATTCAGATATTTGTGTATTTTTAATCGACTAAGTAATGTTTTATTGATTATTTTTTTCACTTCATATTAACAAACTGTTGATTTCCCTTTAAACATCAGTCAGATTCTACCATTGTAGTGCTGTCACTCAGGATTTCAAGCTTGTTCTATGAATTAAAACCTCACTGTGCTGCATGAACTTCTACCACCAGGTGGAAACATCCACATGTCAGGAGTCTCCCTTTCTCCTCAACCATGTGGAGAAAAGAGCAGCAAAGCAGGAAGCATGTGTCCTCATGAGCAGCTCCCTATGGATGCAGCTGACTTTAAACACTATGGGGTTGAAGGATCAAGAATCTTTTCACACTTTTCTCCTCAGAGGAGTGAATAATATCTACAAGTATCCAGCAGACTTCACGTTCCTGATTTGGCTCAGTCAGATCAGCTCAGCCACACAGAGCTCCTGCGGTGAAAACAGAGATCAAGTCCCAGCTGTGCTTTTCTCACTTTAAAGTAAACAGTAAAGAGCATCAGAGGGGATTTGAACCCATGTGTCCAAATGACCTGTCAGCTCCTTATCTCACTGAGCTAACTCTGAAGTTACTTTGTCATGTGTTGGAAGTTGTACTTGTTGTGTTTGTCAGCACTGAAGAGGAAAGTAAAGTAAAGAGCATCAGAGGGGATTTGAACCCATGGGTCGAGTTAACCTGTCAGCTCCTGATCTCACTGAGCTAACTCTGAAGTTACTTTATCATGTGTTGGAAGTTGTACTTGTTGTGTTTGTCAGCACTGAGGGGGAAAGTAAAGTAAACAGTGCTAAATGGGATTTGAACCCATGCGTCCAGATGACATTTGAGCTCTTTATCTCACTGAGCTAACTCTGAAGTTGCTTAGCAATGTTTTGGAAGTTGTACTTGTTGTGTTTGTCAGCACTGAAGAGGAAAGTAAAGTAAAGAGCATCAGAGGGGATTCAAACCCATGTGATCAGATGCCCTGTCTGCACCTGATCTCATTGAGCTAATTGTGAAGTAACTTAAGAGTGTGTTGGAAGTTGCACTTGTTGTGTTTGTCAGTGCTGAGGAGAAAAGATGGCAAGTTAAAAAGAAGTGTGCGTTTTAGTGGCAATTTGAACCTATGTGTCCAGATGACCTGTCAGCTCATCTCACTGAGCTAACTCTGAAGTCAGTTGAGTGTGTGTTTGAAGTTGTACTTATGTTTGTCAACACTGAGGAGAAAAGCTGGAGGAAAAATATGGCAGGTTAAAGACAAGTGTGTGTTTCAGTTGGGGTTTGAACCAATCAATAACTTAAAAAAATACAGTGCTGCTTTAATCCTGCATGCTGGTGTGCTGCAAACTTATGGAGTGATGCTCTGATGTGATGTCTACCTGTGTCGTTCAAATCAGGGTAGACTTGTGTTTTCTGCTCTCTGGATTACATTTGTGCAACCAAAACGCTACTTCAGAAAACCTTCCGGTTCTGAGAAAGTACATTATGTGTTATCAGAACACTGATGCCAGAGAGCAAGAGAGAGAGGAGGGGGTCATCAATTATCAATCAGCATTATAGGGCATTATATGGGTGAAGTATATTGAAGTGTGCCATGTAGATATGCTCATGTAAAATGTTTCTTTTTATTTTTTCATGTTTAACAGCAAACTGCCATAATATTGAACTTCACCAGGAGACATAACATTGGAGCATGAATATACATTAAGGTTATACCCAAACAGAAGCACAACTAATAAAGAAACTGACATGAATGGTACAAGGCACAGCTGAATCATCTGGAAAAGAAAACACAAAGGAATACCAATAAAACCCTGAAAATATAAAAAAATCTGTTATCAATTATTAATCGGGGTCACCAGAGAACATCAGAATTATGATATATATCTCACAGACATAAGAAGAAAAAATCTTAGCATTTCGTATCCAGCATTGGTGCAGAGGCAGATTTCTCTTGCTCATCAGACTCATCACCATCATCCTCTATGCTGCCATCTGCTGGTGTTGGTGCGAGCTGGGATTTCACCTTGAACACGTCCCACCTCTCAGGAAGGATCCCCTTGTTAAACAGGAGCGAGGCCACATAGGAAAACATGAGAATGGAGACCAGAGCGACCAGCATGCAAATGGTCTTGACAGGAGAGCGCTGAATGTATACGCCATCCTCTAAAATGCAACCTGGGAAATGCAGAATGACAGGGAGGCCTAACAACGGCTCTCCGCACAACAGTCTCATCACCACTACGACAAGGTAGCCCGCGATGGCCCCGTAACCGTTGGAGACCTCGATGAAGAGGACGCAGATCAGCTGGGGGAGTAAAATGGTGTAAGACAGGTCTGCGCCCAGGATCCAGAACATCATGATGCCACCGTCCAGGTAAGTGAGGCAAGTTCCCACAAGTCCTGCAACCACTATGGAGAGACGAATCACCCACTGCAGCTCTCTATCTGATGCCTACAGAGGAGAACAAGACCAGAATGGATATTTACATCTCTGCTGTTACCTTGAAACCAATAACATATCAACTCTGCTGACATGTTTGCATCAGGATGATCCTGCTCCTGGTACCTGGCTCCTGATGGTCTGGTAGATGTTGGTGGTGAAGATAGTGGTTGCAGACAAAAGGAAAGAGTCAGCGGACGACATCACTGCAGCAGCAACAGCTCCGATGCCAAAGGCAGAAATGTAGGTCGGGGTAAAACACTGAAGGGTGATGGGCAACACCATGGCCCCCTCCCCTCGCTCATATGGAGAGGGAGAACCATATGAGGTGGAGTTCCAGTCTGAAATATGGGAGCAAATAAATGCCGGATTTACCAGAATGTTGAAGACGGTCCCCCTGACTATTCATCATCTCTCATTCATCATGTGACACATCTGCATATTCCCAACAGTCAAGATAACCTGCTGAAGCTGCAACAGCTCCAATCAGCACTGATGGGATTCCAGTAATGAGGACGACTCCTGACGCTACAAAACAGACAAGCCTGGCTGTAGATGTGGAGCTGGAGGAGAGGGTCCTTTGATGGAAATCCTGAATAGCCATACTGCCCACAGTCTAGAAAATGAAAAAGGCCACACTCAAGTTATCAGTTGACATGTTATATTTTAGGAATGCTGTCTCTGGATTGACAATATTATCTAAATGAGGTATTTAGATACGAGTAATAACAGTTCATTGCATTAAAAAATTGCAACATGCACTCAGCTATAAGTGTGACTATGTGTAGGTGTAGGTGATTTGTTTATCACCTGTATCACAACATTATATGTGTATCGGTGTCATCACATTCCCATACATAAAATAATTAAGCTAGTATGTGATTAAAAAGCATAAATGAATCTAGGAAAATATCAGCTGGATTTTACACTAACAACAATAAGAATGGATGATAACATTTTTACTTCAAGCTTAATGTAGTGCCTAAAATTCGAGATAAGGATTTTCTATACCGTAAAATACACGAAAAAACAATATTGTAGGTCTGTTCGCAGTTTATATTTTTGTTTCTTTGCAAAAGTATTTGAGACTTTCATCTGTATATGTGTATTCAAAAGAATTTTAAATGACATGAAAAACTCAAAAAGCTACATTTTAAATCCACACATTGTACTGTTACTCATCCTACCATCACCAGAAAATGATCAATCCAACTCCCGACTTCATTAGACTGAAGCTGGCCAAGCCAGGGGGCCTGATATGTGTGGTTGAATGCTGTTTTAGTGACGTCAGTATAGACGTCACTCATCAGAACAAAAGGGACACACAGCCACTGTGAAAAGAGGAAGTCATACAGAGAAGTCTAAATAAAGGAGAATCCATCTGAAACACACCACCTTCATCTTTCATTGTGAAAAACTCACCAAGCTGAGAAGCACCAGAGACATCTGGATGACATCAGTGTACGCAACTGAATAGAGACCTCCAAGAACAGTGTAGATGATGGCCACCGCAGCAGAGATCCAGATGCAAACATTGAAGGAAAGATCCAAAACCACACTCATGGTCGCTCCTGGAGTGTAAGTCAAATATAAATAATCAGTTTGAGATAACGGATGACTGAATGAAAATGTACTAATGTGAGTTATACACTCGTACATGTACCCAAGGAAATCAGTAATGCAGGAATCCAGATAATTTCAGCTACGACTGGAACAATGGCAAGAACAGCAGTCAGTGCTTTTCCATACTTTCTCTGAAATGGATCCATCATGCTGATGTAATTGTTGTCCCTCATTGGCTTTGCAAAGAACAGTCCACCTTTAATAGGGTGAAAAAGAAAGAATAGGTAATTGTTTTCATATTGAAGAACTCTGTTTAGAGTTTAGCTTATTCGGTATCTATGGTACAGCTCTGGACATTTCTGTTTTGTAATGTGGGCAAATCCTTTGGGATCTCTCAAGCATCCGTATTGGGCCCTATGATTTTTATCCTTTACGTTTGTTTGTTTATGCGGCATCTAGGTCATATTGCTGTGACTCGCTTTATGAAGCCCAAAAATACTCCTAATTCTGGATAACTACTTTTAAAGGTGTAATATGAAATACTTCAGCAATAAAATGTCTATAAATTATCAGACCTATGTTGTAGATTTTGTTGAATTATGTAATTATCATGTTGTTCAACAATGTTCAAATACATATCATAATACAATATGTATGTATATGTATATATGTAAATATGTATCACCTTAGCTGGTCTTGCTGTCTACTGTGATGTTATTGGTGTCACAAGGTTTTTATCAAAACACTAACAACCTTGCACCTGAACAATTGTTATGACTAGCTGCCAAGTAGTCAGTCAAGTACACCTCTGGCACACAGACCTTTCTTATTTTTTGAACACATCCAAAAGGGTCTGCAGGCTCAATAATGACCTTGACCTGAAATATTTGTGTGTGATATTGTGAATTTTATAAGAATTCAACATTTTACAGATACAGTGGACACCCACTACGTCAGTGGGGACACACCTTGTGAAAAAAGGTCAAATTCTGGTTCATTATATTGAGACTAATCTTGAAGAGAGACTCACCGATGATAAAGGAAATCGACGATTGAAGAGGAACAAGAGCCCAGATTAGACCCTTGGTGGGGTCATAAACTGACTCTGCAACACCAATGATAAAGGCACCTCCAACCCAAGTAGCTGCAGAAGAAAAAATACATACACATAGATGCATAATGAGGATTGTATCATTAATGTGGGGTGAAAAAGAAACGTGCTGTTATGTCCTGAAATGTATGTAATTCTTCAGAAATCAAGCAGTGTTATTATCCATCCATCCATTGTCTATACCACTTATCCTTCAGAGTTGCAGGGCGGCTGGAGCCAATCAGAGCTGACGTTGGGCGAGAGAAGGGTACACCCTCTTCTGGTTGCTAACCAAACATAGTAAGACAGCCATTCATGCTCGCACTCATAGCTATGGGCAATTTAGAGTCAACAGTTGACCTTACCTCCATGTCTTTGGACTGAGGGAGAAATTCCAATGCAAGCGCAAACACATCAGGCTCCTTTCCTGTGGAACCACTTTCCAGTTTGGGTTTTAAGAGTAGACTAAAAACTTTCCTTTGTGATAAAGCCTATAGTTTATGACCAGCCCCTGGCTACGCTGCTATAGGCTTGGATTGTCATCAAACTGGATAATTCCTCCTTCTGTAGGAGTGATACTTAAGGTCTCAGGAATCTATAAATAATATATATATATATATATATTTAATATTTAATGTTTGTTTTGTATTGTTGACCACTGGCAAAGTAATTTCCTTCGGGATGAATAAAGTGTTCTTATTCTTATCATGACTATAGTTATTATTTTGGATGCTGTTTGTTTATGCCCCCCCTTCCTCCCTCTCTCTCTCTCTCTCTCTCTCTCTGTCCAACCTCCACCCAACACGGACCCTGACAGAAACCCCCCCCCCCCCCAGATGCTGGTTCTGTTTGAGGTTTCTTCCCGTTAAAGGGGATCTTTTCCTGCCACTGTTCCCTAATATAATATCTGTTGCTGCTCATGAGGGGATTCTTGAATCCTTAATTTTGAATTCCTGAATCGTCGAGTCTCTCTCTTAATTAAAGAGTTTGGTCTGAACCTGCTTTTTATGAAAAGTGTCTTGAGATAACGTTGCTGTGAACTGGCGCTATATAGATAAAGATTGATCGATTGATTGAAGCATGGGGAGAACATGCAAACCACAGAGAGGGGACTCTGACCAGCCAACAAGTTAGAGCCTGTAACTTTCTTGCTCTGACTCTGCTAATGTTACATGAAAAAATGCCACACACACACCACAAACCATGAGCCTTGCTGTGTAGGACAGTTGAAAAGACTAGAAATCCACTGGCCTCATCGACTGCTGGACTCTTTATTAGATTGTTTGTTCGCTTACACTTGTTTATTTCAGTGAACTTTGTAAAGCACTATGAGACACTCTGTTGTGATATTGGGCTATACAAATAAAATTGAATTGAATTGAATTGAATTGAATTGAAATGATCTAAGTAGCATTTAAGTAAACAACACTCACGGAGGATACTTATCTATTTTTAAAAGGTCCATAAAACTCACCTGTCATTGTGAAGACTCCCACAGCCAAGCTGACACTCCGATTAGCCAAGAAAGAAATCTCTACCTGTCGACTGTTTGCATTTTCCTCCAATTTCTTTGATTTTACAGATGCCCAGATGCCGATTCCCAACACAAGCAAGTAGAAGATGACCATCATGATCAGACCTGGTATACTGACAGCCATTGTGAATTAGAAATATACAGGAGGGTCTTTTACACAGATCTGCCACAGGCTCACACTAGTGTTCAAGTCTGTCCAAATCCAGATAAACAGGTTTGTCCATCTGCACCCCAATTATGTAAAAGCTTGACATTTTGAGCACATACCAGCACATAAGGTGTGCTACATGCTACAAAGCAACATGATTCAATAGGTACAAATCATATACTTCACTTCTGTTTTAAGAGCAGAAGATCCTCCTTGCCATGCAGAAGCCCCTGTGTGCTCTCACCACACAGATCAGTGTGCCCTCTGCAAAGCACGTGGTGTACTAAATGTTACAGCAATGCAAGATAAGCCATGTTTCATCTTCAACTATTTGTCACAGATGTCTTCCATAGAGTTTGACACCAATTATTCTGCATGTCTGTTTCTAACTGGACAAAATGACTCAAAAAGATGAAAGTACATAGATGTTGAGATTGCGGGATGCATGCTGGGACAATCACAATGCTTTCTACGTGCAGTTTTCCCTTTTCTGGATGCTGTGCATGATCCTGTTCTCTGAGGTCTGTGTTACAATGAAGGTTTCACACTTTCCATACTGTATTTAAGCATACAATAAAATGTATTGTAAAAAAAGGAATTTCAAGGAAAGAATAATGCAAAATTGGCATTTTCCTTGATGCAATCATCCCTCCTGTTTAGATCAAGTTACATGGTTTCATTTTCATAAAGTACATTGTTTAGCAGACATCTGTGCTTTGCTCTTACCTTCAACATTAGTGAGCAAACAACAATAGCAGACAGCAGAGGGGATTCAGGAGGCTGGCAGTCTGTTGATGGGCTGACGGAGGTCACATGTTCAACAAGTCCGCTTATGACATCATAAATCTCAACGGCATGCATTCACCCACATTTACTGAAAAAAATGGAGCTGGAGACACAGAAGCTTGGTCATCTCTGGGCGTTAAAAAGTGCATTTTGCATAATATGGCACCTTTGAGAAATCATAATGCACTTCCAATGTGCAAATCTGCACTCCTCAGAAAGTTCAATGTTCAGCAGAAGATTATATCAAGTAGCTGAAGAGAAAAGAAAAGAAGACAAAAGAAAGTCAAAACAAAGAAGAAATACTGTGATTAGGCTCAATCCAAACTATTTCACTTCCTGCATCACCCATCTGTTCACTCCATCAAGGACAAGAGGAACCAAAACAAGACATTATGCAAGGGAGAGAACAAAACTTGGAACACAATATACAACTGATACGCAATTTATTTGATTATTTATCACACATGTCCATTTTTCTACATCAGGTTTCCTTCAATGTCAGTGCATTTCATAGGTCAGCAAGACAACCAGTAGATTCCAAAACCAAGAAAATGTCAAAACCTAGAATAAAAGTGCTTAGTTGACTTCTCTCAACATCAAGCATTGATTCTTAAAAATAAAACACACCCGCATACACACGCGATCACACACACACAAAAAAAAAAATACATACACCGTTGCATCGGTCAGGTAATAACTGATGAAAATGCTGTGCTCCATTAGCTGGAAGACACACACAGAAAGAGTCTGCATAAGGCACCGAGACGTGGAGGGAGGGGGTAGCTTATCAATGGCAGGGTGGATTTCCTCTTTCTGTAGAGAACATGAGTCCTACTGGATACTGGGAGAGTTTGAGGATGTGAAGCTAAAACTTAGTTTAGGGGGGGGAAACATAATCAGATTTATCACATATACATCACAGCATAGTCGATTGGAATGACCTCAAAAGGAAAAAAAAACAACAACTCAAACATTGATGGAACAAGAAATGTTAATGTCTCTATACAAAAAGTGGCTCTAAAAATAAGAGCAGTTAAAGCATAAGATAGGGGATGAACACGCATTCAAAGAAAATATTTATTTCCAATACAAAACAAGCAAATTTGGTTAAAAGCTTTTACAAGAGACATTTATGACTTGAAGTAACGCAGACGCTGGGGTCGTATACTTGCATTAAATGTGAACAGAGAGAGACTTTGCTATCATGCATGTAGGGATTTCACCATCCACTGCAAAACCACAGAAGTAAATAGGAGAAAGACATGAATAGTGGGGTTGTAATCTTTAGATGCATTCACATGTGACTCAATCAATTGTAGTTGTTTGATCGTTTAAAAATTTGGTTATTTGTCAGCTAGTCTACGACATGCCATTCAAGCAGTGTGACTTACTCAATACAATATCAAGGCAGCAAACAATTAAATAAATGACAATTTAGAGATAACCAGCATGACTTCATATCAATACGTATATCTACATGCACATAACTGACCGGATGGTAACCAAATTACGGCAATACTACCACAGCACCTTAAATTATAACTGCTATTTCTAAACCTGTGCCCGTTCTTTCTTTGATATATATATTTTGAGTTCGAAATGACTGGTAGGTATACAAAGTTTTGGAATTGTTTCAGAGATAGACCTGTAAAATCCCTTTTGTTCCATCACAAACAGCCCTGTTCGACGCCACCAGACTCCACTGACGCATTTTAAAAACGTAGCTGCTGATTCGTTTGCGTGACTTAAGTGTTTTAAAGGGTCAATTCTTGTCCAACGCAATATTTGTGCAATGCACGATGACATCAACAAACCGACCGAGCCTGCAGCTCCTGTGTTCTGCAGGAGTAAAAATCACCGTTTTTGCCATTTGCCATATTTGAAGAGCGTGACCGTTTCTGGTGAGACTAAAAGGGTCTTAGGCGTCTTTCTCTGTTGGAATCCTTTCTGTAATTTTGTGTTTGAAACAGTTCTCACTAAAACCACTAGTCATTTTTACAAGTCAGATTTTTAAATAATAATAATAATAATAATAATAATAATAACGTTTGTTCCCGTGCTTATGCTAAGATGAGCTAAACTTCATGAGTGGTGCTGCTCTGAAGTCATCTTTCTTTTTCAATCCTTCAAATTAAAATGTTTTTCACTGCTGCTGTTTAGCTCCTCAAAGACTTGGATGCTTCCTACAGACTGTATGATGTGTACCACGTGACTGTTAGAACGGTATTGCCCTAAGGTGATTAGCTAATAGCGACCAGATTACTATGTGCATGTAAACGTACTCTGACTGTGTCAATCTGGTCGGCTGCTTTTGGGTTTAAAGGCCCTGAAAACTTCCTACATGAACACGAACAGTTCTGCCAACGTGACCTGCCAAGCACGTGTGCTTCCTTTACATTTCTGCTGTCTGGCTGTTTCTGCGCTCCTTGCTGGCTTGAAGTGAGGGTCACATTCTTCAGCATTAGAATCTGACTGATGTTTGGGTACAGTCAAATCTGATACATCCACACACACCACAGTCCCAATGAAGCAGTTTAGCTGAGTTTTTGACTGTGACGCTCGCTAAAAGCTCACACCTACAATTCTTTTCTTTGATCCTTACTTATTTTTTTTCATGAATGTTTAATGAAATACTTTGATTTAAAGCAAAGTTTTCGGGTGCTGTAACATAGATGAAGATCATGAACGCCGTCTTTACATTCCAGCAGACCAAATCCAATTTACAACAGCTTCACAGCATTACATTTATCAGGCAGTATTCCAATTATTTAGGTTTTCTTTGTGTTAGATATCAAGAAACTCCTTTTAAAAGTCACTTCACCTTATAGTGTGATACCACAGCTTAAAAACAGAAGACGAAAACCATATCCAGGTTGATCAGCAGAACCCAAACATAAAGCATCATTCATCAGACTAATCTTAAGGCTGTGTAAATAGAGTACCATTACCTGTACAAGAATATGTTTTCATTGACATTAGATAGTTAAAAAAAACTGATCAGCAGTACAAAAAGCTTGTACTTCGAGGCTTCGTGAACGTCATGAGCGAGACTTGGAGGACACCTTCGGTCATGCTGTCTCTCGGTCCTTCCCCCCAGTGTTGCATTCATCTGTACGTCAGTGCAGGTCATGCTTTTTCGTTTCATATCCGTCAAGCACGTGTGTGTGCTCACACAGACACACACTCTCACACCCACGCACGCACACGCACACACACACACACACATTCCTGAATCTACAATATCAGCATCCAAGAAAGAGACTGAAGAAACTAGGATTTGAATGCAGAGTTTTTCCAAAGTGGTTTGTGATAGACCCAGCCTTCACCCTGGAGGAGAAGAACAGACTAGCGTCAAAATACTATTTATGAATTAACTCTCAGTATATTTCAAGCAGTGAGTTGTTTAATCCAATCAGGCTATTTGTTTAGGGTTGGAAATTATTGGAACATTATGTTCTACAAAATGAAAAAGAAAGGGAATGTGCACTTGGCATTGAGGGCACAAATTAGAGGTAAAAACTAAAATATGTTGATCTAAACTGTGACACTGGGCCACTGAACAAATGTATCACTAATCACAGAGAACTCCAGAGCCAAATGTCCATTTAAATGACCCAGATTCTTCACCTGGAAATCTAAAATAGCATAGTGCAAGGTGAGAACACTCTGAAATGGAGAGGCTCCAGCAGGAGACAGAATTAATGCACAAGGTGATTTAAAATTCATTCAGAGTCAGCACAGCTGAGTGTTCACAGGCTGTGCTTTGTTTGTCCTGAATGTGCGCCCTCATTAGTGTCATCAAACCTTCACGATGGGGAAATAAACCAAGGGGCACCAAAGCTGAGCTTCAGTTGCGGTCAACTTGCTCACCTCTCTCTCGAAGTATCTAGTCCTCCAAGCGGTTTCGGTCTCAGCGCGGTGCCTCTCTTCCGTCCTCTGCCTCTCCTCGAGAAGCCTCTTGTGCTCAGTGGCCTTTTCAATATCCTTCTCCCGTAAGGACGCCGTCACATGCTGCCAAAGGCGCCTGAAACATAGTGAAATAATTTAGTGGTGGCTTTTTTTTTTTCTGTTATCAGAATTATACTGTCGCTAAACAGCTTTTGCTAGCTTCAGGGCTGGTGTAATCTGCTGGCAATATTCCCACAGCTAGCTGCAATACAGAACTCCAATAGGGAAACTGCCAATTTAAGGCAACTAGTGGCTCACTAGAACTGAGTGTAGAGTTGAATATTAATTTGTATATTTCATGTAATGAACCTGATTTTGAGGGCCTTTGATTTTTAGCCCTGTAAGCATTTTGGTTCAGTCTTCAACGCCTAAATACCTAAACACTCCCCAACTAAACCTTCTGTACAGCATTAAACTCAACTTTAACTTCGCTAATTCCACTTGTTGCAAACTCCGCACAAAAACCTGAAGTGGGCAAGACGTCAAAGGAGAAATCCAAAGACAACAAAAGAGCCTGACCTGGACTCAGTCGGGCCCTGCTTCTCATTGGGCCGAACGCTCTTCTTCGTTACAGGCAGCTTGGTGACATCGACCACCCTCGTCTCTCCGCTGGTGTAGCTGAACTCCAAGACGCCGTTCCACTCGCCCTGCACACGACACACCACCGCATTGGTGGCGTTGTGCTTCACTTCCGCTGTTACCCTACATTCAGGCAGGACAATGAAATGAATAAAAGAACACCATTTAAGTTTACATGTTATTTTAAGACAGATAAAGATTCTTTTGTTTTATTCTCACATTTTTGGTGAAACAATACACCACCTACAATCTTAAATGGCCTGTTTCTCAACAACAGTAACACCCACTTGTACCCTGGGAGGATGACTCACTTGTGTAACTTGCCACCGTAAAATGGTTTCGTCTGGAAAGTGATGACTGCAGAGTAGCCCGACTTGGCGCAGCTGATGTTGACTTTGCCACCCAGTTCCACCCAGGGCACTGTGAGGATGGAGCGCGCATACGCACAAGGCAGCGTGAAAGTGTACTCTTCATCGTGCTCCAGCAGATATAGGCAACCTGGAAGGATACATAGTGAATACGGGAACATTAGCAGCAGGTGCAATTATTAATAATGCAGATCATTTTACTCAATCTCTTTTTCTATATCAAGTTTGTATTGGTTAAAAACGTTTCTGATTGTTGACATTCATGGTTACACAACATGACAATAAAAACCAGCGCTAGCTTACCCTCCCCTATCATGGACACTCCGATGGACATTCCCATGAACTTGCTCTTGGTCCAAACGTGTGTGTTCACGCACATTCGCCTCTCCTGGCATTCAGCATAGAAGCCGGACACAGGGGGGTGGTGGGACACCTGCTCCGCCACAAAGCGCACTTGGTAGGGGTCCTGGGAGGCTGCCGGGTCGGGGCTTCCCTGTGAGGACTCCTTGGAGGCCTCCTGTCTCTTGGGTACCTTCCAGGAGCAGTGGAAGGTCTCACCGATGATGGGGTTGTAGGGCTTCTTGGCGATGGCGCCCTTGCGGCCCTCATGGAAGGAGGTGAGGTAGTACTCCACAAACCGGACCATGCGGTCCTCAGGGCTGCTGCCATCGGTGATGGCCACAAAGAGGTCTGGGTGTGACATGAAGTCGGCATACATCTCCAGCAGAGAACGCTTCTCTAGGATGAAGGTGGGGAGGACCACCTGAGAGGAGAGCCCACAGAAATATGGTGACAATTTATTCATTTTTTAGTTGGAAAGCAACAGTGCCTTTTCTGTTCGATTTGGGGCACCATCACATTAAATCGAGCAAGTGACATGCACGGGACATGACCCTGAGCTCACAGTGTCCACTAGAGCTCCATCTGAGGTGGATCCTCCAGATTACTGCGATAAATCAGAAACCCAAGAGGAGGCTATCCAAATACTAGAACAAACTGACACTGGAAGATAGAATGACTATCCAGGACTCTGCTCTTGGTGTTTTCAGGTGTGTGTGTGTCCAGCAGTGGTAATTACAAAGCAAGAACTGCTTAATTCAGCCTGTAAGGTCGTTACAGATCAGACTATTGAAAAACAGACCTGAACTAGGACAGGATGATTTAATCAGCGTCACCACAACCTTCTTTCCAAGTACTGTGCTTGTTCAAGCTTCTATTTCAGTTATATTTGACTTTCAACTGGCTGTCAACTACACCTTTCCTCTCTGTGGTCTCTGTGTCTCTAGAAATTCAGATATGCACTGATCTACATACCCTTTTCAACAAATGAGGCATGTAATTGTCTTTGTTCTCATGGATTTAGTTTTTAACAAGTCAAAATATGTTCACACTAATATGAGCCTTCCATTGGTTACGCTGATGCAATACACTGAGTTTTGATTTATCTCCCACCATCGTGGGATTTTCTCGGAAGCTGTCATATATGTAATATCAGTAAAATAATTTCAATTGATTGTAAAAACAAACCTTATGTTTCAGCTTTACCTCTAATTGCTTGAAAAAAGTTAACATAAACTATGAAGAATATATAAAGAAATTGCTGCAAGGACGATGGAAAACATTACATAATACTGTCACTGTGCTGTGAGAACCACGTATTCTCCAAAACGTTAGCTTTTCCTGAGATTTCAGCAATGTGCCAATGCATTTTTACACAGTCTAATGTATTTGACATGGTTTATTCATCTTAAGTAGTAGAAGGAAGTGGACAGTGACAAATGAGTAAACGTGTGGTAGGACCAAGAAAATATACAAAGTGAGGGAGTCATAACTGAAGAAAGAAGGCAAACAATCCTTGTGCCCCCTTGGTGTTTTATAGAGTGCTTAAACTGGGTTACAATGGGTAACAAATTGTATTAAAGCCTATGATCACTGAATGTGGAGAACTATTAAGAAAACTTTATGCCTCATTGTGCTCTAAACAGCTAATCTAAGCACCAGCAGCTGGACTAACTCCTCTCACTGTGGGACTATTGATCTGAAATGACAGACATAATCCTCTGATAATCATCTTGTAATAACACAGAAAGCCTTATCAAAACACTTAGAAAAACAAAGTGTGGCAAGAGTTTGTTTGAGTCTGGAGGGGGGGGTGGGGGGGGGGGGGGGGGGTTGCTTTGCTGCCTGGCAGTACATGGAACTCGACCTACCCGCGTGAGGTCCATGCCGAGCTTCAGCTGGGAGAGCAGGTGTAGGATGACGCTGCGCTCCTCCTCCACGGCACCCAGGTCCTCCTCCTTGTCTGTGAAGCAGTCCTCCGTCTCATCCTCTGCATCTATGTCTTCCTGCTCCTGAGAGAGGGAAGGGAGGGGAATGTGATTTATTCAACATTGTGCTTGAATGACTCTGCAGAGGTCGAAAGTAAGTGATTGTTTATACTGTGGGAGGCTTGACCAATTTCTAAAAAAGCAAAAAATATAACCTGAATGGTCTATGGTTGGATTAGAAAGCATAAAAGGAAATAAATTGAGTCATATCAACTTCCTAATTACCAAGAGGTTGGCACAACTTTTCCCAGAATGCAGAATGCTAGCTGCTTCCTGGAGGAGAGTGGGTGTCATTCCCTTGGTCTTACCCCAGAGAAGCTGCAGGACTCAGGGCTGCTGAGCTCCAGTTGGCTCCCCTCCAGCGCGCCCTCCCCTGTCGTGAAGGTGCCCAAGGAGCTGCTGCCGTTCTTCAGGATGTCGGGCAGCTTGGGCTCCAACCACTCGATGGTGGGTCCTGCCATGGACGGGGAGCGCACAGCGTCAGGTTCAGAGTTATTCGCAGTACAGTCCCCCCCTCCCTCCCAAGTCCCCCTGACACTCACGCACACACCAGTAGCTCTACACTCTGCCAACCATTCGCCACACAACACTCTACAACCGCCTGGCTGCTGACTGGACAGACGGCTTTCCCTTAGATAGCTCCCTCGGTCCAAAAGAGTGTAACCCAAACCCACTGACGAGCCGAGTATCAGGATACTGTGGCCCCGCCGACAGGAAACATCCCCATCCTCTGATTGGCTACACCTGCTTGGTTTGGCGGGGGCATTTTTTTTTTTATGTATGTTTAGAGGTGGGCCGATCTCATTCAAATTCATCTTGTGCGTCGTCGGACAACTTAATCTGATTGGCTGAGCGATGAGTCTGACCTAATGAAATATACATTGAGTAATGAGATCTGCTGTGAAAAAGTGGGACATTAGCTGGATGATTCTATTCAAATCATCCTGGACAGAAACCGTTGAGATATCAGCAAGTTAGACGCTTCACTTTGGGTTCCGTCTGAAACTGCACGGTACGGTTTTCCTATGTGAAGCTGATTTAGATCTCCATTCTGTCCTCAAAGTGTTGCAGACGGATATTTTAACCATGTGAGATCTCATTACCTTCGAGACAGGTGGTAAGAATAGGTACGGTTCCCTATCAATAATGCAAAATAATTCCACTGTCCGGCTAAAGCAAGCTGATAAATTGGGTGCAGGCCTGTATGTGCAAGACTATGATTTGTACTAAGGCCTGCAGGGAGCCTTTGTCGCTTACAGAGCACTAGCAGCTTATTTAGAAGGCAAAGACAGTTGTGCATGATCTAATGGCAAAACTCTTCACTTGTAGAAATGTAGCTGGGTATACATTCACTTTATCATCTTGACAGCAATGTTAGAATTACCTGCAAGTATACAAACAAATCCACAGAGGGCAGGAAAGCACAATAACCACATTCAGACGCACACTATACACACCAACCCCTCATTCACTGACCTCCCAGGGAGCCTCTCTGCCTGGACACCTGCTGCAGGTGCAGGATGTGCAGGCACTCGTTGAGGCAGTTCATGGTGGCCATGGAGGTGGCCTTTAGCATTAGGAGGTCCTGGTCTAGAGGGGAGAGGCCGGGGGCTGCAGGCAGTCCCTCGATGCTCTGGATCAGGTCTCTGTGCTGGCCCTGGGCCTGGCTCATCATCTGGAGGGGATCATGAGGACACTTTGGTTATTTGGGGCAAATTAAATGTGTCATGACTGAACTTTATCGGTGCAGGTACTGTTGTTGCTTTTGTTGTAATTCACTGAAATCTTTTAACCTGGCTTCCTTCCGAGACAATATAAATACACATTAAAACATGTCTACCTACGTATACCATTTAGCCTTCTACTTTTTCTATCATACTAAAATTCAATTGGGTAAGTGTAACAGCAATTTCTGACAAACTGAAAGCAAAATCCTTGAACTGCTGTGTTCTGATTCAAAATCCTAAGAGAATAAAATGAATGATTGATCCAAACTGAGCTCCTGGGTCTACTGATGTTGGGGGAAGGACAACAGCACTCTCTTGTGGACAATCAGGATAACCCAAATAAGAAAAAGTGAAGGTGAGAGTTCACAACTAACCAAATCTAAATCAACAACAGCTCTACCATAAACTAAGTCTTAATATTTTACATTTACTGTCACGTGCCTTGTAGGAACATACTACTGTACTTGTGACTTCCTATAATATCAAAGGCTACTTCTATGTTTATGGAATTCATGATCTACAATGACTGCAAATTACCTGTCAGTTATATAATGTATAGTTAGCCCTTGTGTATCTATGCTGACAGCGGTGAAGTACGCGGATCCTGACAGAAGCCGCCCACATTGAGCCTGGGTCTGTTCGAGGTTTCTTCCCGTTAAAGGGGAGTTTTTCCTCCACTGTTGCTCAATAGAATATTGATGCTGCTCATGTGGGAATTCTTGAATCCTAAATTTTGAATTCCTGAATCGTTGGGTCTCTCTCTAATTAAAGAGTTTGGTCTAGACCTGCTCTTTATGTAAAGCGTCTTGGCGCTATATAAATAAAGATTGATTGATTGATTGATTGAAGTGGTCTTTTAGCCATCATCCATGGCAGGATTTTAAGATTTTCTTGACTACAAATTGGCTGTGTAGACAATGCAAACTTTCCAGTGACAGATCAAATCTGATGCATTTGGTGCAGCAGACAATTGCTGGTCCTTACATGTCAGTGATGTGTTAATAAAGTGCAGGATTAGATTCTGAGCAAAACACAATGTCAGTAACATATTTATGAATATAAAATGCTTGCAGTGGGTCTCTGGTTTGCTGTACCTCTCTGGCATCCTGCAGATGGTCTGGCAGCAGGGACCTCTTGCTGGAGTAAAGTGACGAGCCCTTATGGACCTGCGTCCAGCCGAATAAGGTGGTGGGGTTTTGGCTGGGCCGGCGCAGGGACATGGGTGAGCTACCGCTGCCTTGAGACGCCATAGAATAGCTCCGGGATTTGGGTGGGGGATTACTCTGTGCAATGCAAAATGTTAGCTGTTGTTAGGATATAACGCACTAAATTTATGCCTGAGGTCAATTTCCTGAGGTAACTAGTTCTTGCTATAAGGTGAAAATATCTGGAGACAACAACACCATCAACAAAGGAGGCACAACATATTTTTCTGGGCAATAAAAATTGATTTCATTCCATTTACAGATATTGTAAATTCCAAATTTCACATTGCATGCGTCTGCCATGAGAACCATCCTGTCACTTTCTCATAAAATGCACAACTTTTTAACATAAAAAGAGAGCTTCGGGGAGGTCTGTGTTTTTGGTTTTTGTGTATCACAAGATCAACAAAATAGAATGTGGGCAGCATCGTGGTCTGTAGATCAATATTCAGAGCAGTGCTAGTGATTAGTGTGCTTACACAAATGGGGTAAAACCTTTTTTACATAAACATTAATATTTCACAGATCTGGCTTTTTTTGATTGCTCCTTTGACACGTGAGGAGAGAACAGGAAACTGAAGGCTGTCCAGCTCACATGCGCTCTGTGCCACAGCACAGCCAACCTCTAAAGAGCATTATATACTAGTCACCAAAATGTTTGTATTCATTTCCCCAATTATGTTAATAAGATCTTTGAATCTTTGCATGCAAGAGCAAGTGTGAGGTGTGAGGCATCTTTTCAAACATCATCGTGCACTCCATTAATATATGCTCATATGCACACCATCTTACCTTCCCCATGGCCTCTGTGTGGTGCTGTGTGCAAATCTGCAGTCTGCTCACCCAGTGTTGCCTCTCTTTGGCATCCGTAGCTGAGAGACACACACATACAAGCAAAACCTTGTTACTTTAGGATGATCTTACTCAGCATCGATTCCCGTGTGCTTCTGCATCACCAGCAGCAGATAATGGAAAACATCCAAATCAATATTGTATGAACTTGATGGATGGTGATGGCAATAGGCCTGAAGATAAAATTAGAGCTCACAACCTTACTGTAAGGGCTGAAACGTCACGGTATCATGATGCACTTTGGTCCAAGGGATGACCAGAAGAGCCCAAATTAACTTATAGCAGACACACGACTGTTAAACGTGTCATGAAGTAAGTCTGAGTATTTAGGTACCCACCCCTGAGCTTGTACTGCTCCCCGCTGATGGCGTTGACAGTGAACGTGTGCGAGTCCTCGTCACTGGGGGAGATGACGGCCCCTGCAAGGGGGAGCATGCCACGGGGCTTCTGGGGCCGCGACTGCTCGTTGACAAAGTACTCCAGCAAGCCCGCCTCATTGTTTAAGACAAAGAACCTGAAAACAACAGCCATCATGACAACGTCTGCCTCCCACACAAACCTCAATGGCATTACTTGGATTGGATTAGTCAGGATTACGATAATGAACTTGGCAAAAAACAGCTGGTGAATTCAGAAAAGTTTCTTGGGCTTACCCCCGATGTAGACACCATACATATTTACATTAAACACAGGCATAGAAACTCACCTATACTGCCAACCTGTTACAAGGTTGGTGTATTTCATCAAGTAGCCATCAATATTCTCCATGTGGTCACTGGGATGAGAGATTAACAAGCAAAATAAGACAAAGGACACTTGTTAAAAGACTTGGACTGACTACACACCTATGGTACACAAGGGTGCATGCACAAATCAATCACAGCTCACTGTCTAGTGTCAGATTTGCTTAGAGGGCAGAGCAATTTAACTGTAACTGGAATGATTTGAGAACATGAGCATAAAAGCAAGTTGGTAAATAATTGCAGAAACAATATAAAATGTAATTAGCACAATTCTACTGTTGGTGACACAAAGACTAGGTAAACAGAACACGTCGTTTATGTGGAAACTAGCTTAAATATATGAGCGTTAGCAAGATAAACAGCCACCCACCTATACTGCCAGCTTTTGGCACTTGCTCGCCCCGAGCTTGGGGTCCTGTTCTGGGGAAATACATCCAGCTTTCCTTCGTTTTCCGTGATTCGTATAGCCGTGGTTTCCCCTTGCATAGTCACTAGCAACGAAGCCTCCTCTAGACGCTAACTCTGCCTGCTAGCGTCAAGCTAACCAGTGAAGCTAAGCTAAGCTAAGCTAAGTCACCACAGATTTGATTAAGTGGACGAGCCTCCCTTATAACGCAAAGTGAGGCTGCCGGTTCATCGCTAATCGAAACGGACCACACACCCAACAGACGATGGACTGTTAACTGGCTATGTTATATAACGAATAATAAAACATTATCAATTCTGCTGATACAGGGAGTAGCCAGTTAGCTCGCCTGATATTTACTGCTTTGGCAGGAAAACAGTCATGTGACTAGTGAGCTCACAAGCGCAGGTTAATAGGAAGTAAAATAAAAAAATAAAAAAATAGCAGATAAAAGCAACAAACCGTCTTATCTCGCTTCTGTCAAAAAAGTAAAAGAAAAAAAAAACACCAACAAAAAACATATGTGCAAAGAAAAAATTAAAAAGCAAAACTGCAGCTTAACCGGAAGTTGAGCAATTTTATTTTAATTATTGTATGATTATTGGTTACTTATATATACTATTATATACTGTATGGTTACTTTTAGTGGGATTTTAGTCAATTAATGAATAAGTAAGAAAATAAATAAACAAATGGATAGATTAAATATATTTTTTTCGTTTAAATAATTATATTTTTTTCACTTTTACAAATTTTTCCTCACTTTCTTACATACATAATTTAACTATCAATATTCCTCTTCATATTATATATATATAAAAAAAAGCGATAGTTCCCAAAAATGAACAAGGTATTGAAAATATTGAAATAAAATCTCCAACTTGCATTTCATTCATTCTTTCATTAAATTAAATTAATCTGTTTTTTTTTTAAAAATATATTTACGTATATATTCATGTGCTTATTTATTACGTCTGTTTATGTGTAGCAACATATTTATCACAGCTACTGCACTCTTCAATGTGAACATTGTTTTGAAAAACACATTGACCGGAAGTGTCATTAAATATTCGTCTTGACGTCGGACGTGAGTTGGTCACGACGAGGCGGCGCAACGGGCGAGTTCCTATATTTGCAATCAATATTTAATAATAAATGAGAGGTGAACCGTCTTTGTACACTCACTGCATCAACCCGGGTCTATAAAATCAGCCCAGTAGTGAAGAGCAATACGTGAGCAATACGTGAAAATGTTAAAAGCGGGTGATGCGGTGCATTAAGACGGCTGCCGCATTGATATCATGTTGTTTCCACTTTTGCAAAGGGAAGAGTGTGTATCCGTGGTGAGCGAGGGGAGGGCTGAAGCCGTGGTAGAAATTTTCAGGGCGTATGAGGAAGTTATAGTAGACGGAGAGGGAGAAAAAGAACAAGCCGAACAGCAGGACTCAGCACTGCCAAAATGCCTGGAAAGAAAGTCTGCATCGTCGGATCTGGAAACTGGTAACTTCTCGTGGGGTTTTTTTTTTTTTTTAGAGGGGTCTTTCAGAAACAGGACAAGCTGTTTCAGTCCGCAATCGACGCTCAACTGAACGCACATACCGCCAATGTGCAATTCTCATTTATCACACCACAAAGGGAGAAATTAAAAGCCTTAGCTGCTCTGGATCTATTCCGCCTCCCTTTTCACAGCAGCTCTCATCTTTTACACCAACCTGAAGGATTAGGCCAGAAGCTGCAACATGCACATGCTTTTAGAACTCAGATTAAAAGCAAATGGAAGTCTGATTACTCTGGAGCCTGCTTTACTGAGCAGTAATGAGCTTTAAATGGAGGCCTTTGATATTATTCTTAATAGTGTGCATGTGTTTCTATAGGGGTTGTCCTGCAAATCAAACTGTTCTTCCATGTGACTCTAAAGCAAAATGCATATTTAATGTGTTTTTAACCTATTTGACTTTCCTGAGGTTTTGTTTGATCCATTAGAGGCTCTACCGTGTTTTAGGAGCTCTTTGGGAGCTCCATAGATTGAATGTGAAACCTTTATCGTCTGCTCTTGCCCTTTTACTCCAACCAGGGGCTCCTCTATTGCCAAAATAATCGGGCACAATGTCAAAGCATCCAACCGGTTCGACCCAATGGTGAACATGTGGGTGTATGAGGAAATGATCGATGGAAAGAAGCTAACGGAGATCATCAATACAGAGCACGAAAATGTCAAATATCTGCCAGGTCACAAGCTGCCCAGGAACGTGGTAAGTGCTCCTGTTTTAGTGGAGTGTCGATGAGCAGCTTTATCTTTTAATCACCAGTCATTTTGCCTTGTGTCAACAGGTGATGCAACTCTCTGTAATGATTGTACAGTGAGACATTACACTGATAACAGGCCAACTTTGACCTATTATCCGTGTAACAGGGGGCAATATGAGTTTTTTGTGAATTGTGCTTGTGCAACAGTCGGCTCACCTTATCTGCACAACCATCAAATGCAAAACAGAAGATTTAATTGGAGCAAATACTATTTACTGGTCTACACAAGAGAAAATAATCACTGATTCATTTGTAATATACTTTTTGTTTTAGTGGTGTGTATGTCACACCCTTGTAGATAACCACATGTTGTGCTTTTGAGATGTTTTCCAAGAAGCTACAGTTGTTCTTTTTCCAGTGATCTTAAACATTAAAGGTGAATCTCATTAAAGGTAACAAGAATAAGGCCTCACTTCTCCTTTAGTTCAGTTTTTTTGCTTTTTTTCTATTGACTCTGGCGTTATATGTTTTATTACGGATATGGATTTGCTTTAAAATGTACTAATAATAATAATTACCTGAAATGATGTGGTCCCAATATGGTACATCTCAAAGGGTTTATTCTGATACAAAATCCATTTATGTGACACAATTTATCCCCAAAACAAAAGCTAACACCGTTTAAGGACCGACTCTGTCGTTGATGCCTCACAAGGTCGCTGTTCCCGACATCATAGAGGCTGTCAAAGGAGCAAAGATCCTCGTCTTTGTGATCCCACACCAGTTCATCAGCAAACTCTGCGATCAGATGAAGCCTCACGTCACGGAGGGAACCCTGGGGATATCACTGATCAAAGTAAGATCCTGGCATTGTTCCTCGTGTCAGATTTCCTGACAGCCAAAAAGGGGAAGCAGGGAAATATTGTCACCTGACGTTGCCTCATGTCTTTCTGTGGCCAAGACATCACGGGAAGCTGTAGTTGAGCAACACACCAATCACCACAGTGAAACATAAAGTATCTGTTACCTTTATGTCATTAGTATAGTGCGGAAACTTAGAAACTCTCTCTTATTATTATTGTTGCTGTCATCCAGGGTATCGATGAGGGACCAGATGGACTAAAGCTCATCTCAGACATCATCCGAGAGAAACTAGAGATTGAGGTCAGCGTCCTGATGGGGGCCAACATCGCCAGCGAGGTGGCTGATGAGAAGTTCTGTGAAACCACCATCGGTTAGACAGTTTTTTTTTTTATTATTCTCAATTTTTTGTGTGTGTGTGTGTGTGTTCAGCAGCACAAAACTTTCATTGCAGAAAGTGATTTGAGGTTGAAAAGAGGGTGCAATGAGGTGGCCAGACTTTAAGAAAAGAGCAGTGTTCATTTTTCTGTTATAAGAGTATTGAGGGGTGTTCTGTTTATGTTGCAGGGGCAAAAAATGAAGCGAGCGGCCTTATCTTCAAAGAGCTGCTCCAGACCCCCAACTTTCGCATCAGTGTCGTGCATGAGAGTGACACGGTGGAGCTGTGCGGAGCTCTGAAGGTAAACACAGCCACACACTGTGAATGTGAAGTGGTATTTCTTCATCGTTGTTTTAATCAAAAGCTAAATGTTGCATGCCAGAACATCGTGGCAGTGGGTGCTGGATTCTGTGACGGCCTTGGTTTCGGCGACAACACCAAGGCGGCGGTGATCCGGCTCGGTCTGATGGAGATGGTCGCCTTTGCCAAGTTGTTCTGCAATGGCCAAGTGAGCTCCACCACTTTCCTGGAAAGCTGCGGCGTGGCCGACCTCATCACCACCTGCTACGGAGGACGGAACCGCAAAGTAGCAGAGGCCTTTGTCAGAACATCCAAGGTGAGTCGGACGGGAGGATTCACCGCCGGTCCTGTTGGACTTTTAGGGAAGTTATACATGACATCATGAAGAAAGATGAGGGAATGAAGATATACTGTACAGAATATCTCAGCAGGACAACATTAAAGCTTTCCCTCTATGTCTTTTTCTGCAGTCCATTGCTGAGCTGGAGGCAGAAATGCTCAACGGTCAGAAGCTGCAGGGTCCACAGACCTCCGCTGAGGTCTACAAGCTCCTACAAAAGAGGGACATGATCAACAAGTGAGTCCACTCTGTAGCGCTGTTGGCTGTCACGTAGTTATATAAAGACCTACTGTGCCAGAAATCACTAGTTTAAACTGAATAATGTTTATTATTGAGGTACATGCTCATCCATGGGTCACTAACAGTGACCTCGGTGGGAAAACACATGATTTGACACGGAGATCACCGTTAAAAAGACTCGTCATCGAGTTTACACTGAACCAAAAACTTTGTTGCACCAATGTGTGTGATTTGAAACAGCATACTGTGTTTCCAGAAGCCAAATAGGTTTGACGTGTAAGACAACAGTGTTGCAGAAGAGCCGCATTAGATTGCACAGATGTTCCTAATAAAGTGGCCAATGAGCGTCGCTCTGCAGGCCCAAATCAGATTTTTGTCTCAACATATTGTGATAAAGTTGATTAAGCACAACACAAAGTTTATTGAGTGATTCTCTTCTTTTTGAACAGTAATGTTAACATCAGCATAAGCCTCAAGACAAGGAGACAACAAACAAAGTTAGTTAGTTAGTCTGTTATAGTGAAACTACTTATTTGTTCTCACTGCTGAGGAGAGTGTGGTGATATTCTGTTTAGTGAAGGGAATTTCTTTTTAGAGAGCGGCTCTTTCGGCTCCCAAGTGCCAAAAAACACATTATATAGAATATGTATTATTTATATTGCTTTATTAATTTTAAATTATTTAGTTTTACTGGCTCATAGAGCTCTGGGCTGTAGGTCTTGGTGTCTGTGGTGTTGTCCTGGATGATGCTGTAGACATTGTAGGAGCAGTAGACACACTGGCACCTTCATTAACAGCAGCTTCCCTTGCTTGTCTTTCCTCCTCTAACTGAATTGATGGGTGAACAGTACACACACATCTGCGCAGGTTGTTTGTGGAGCCTGCCCGATATGAAATTTTAATTTTGCAAAGTCTGCACTCTGCCCTCGAACTATCGGTTAGATTAAAATGTGTCCAAATTTCACTACGTTTTCTGTCGCTCGTGTTTCTCACCTGTCCTGCCTGCAGTCTCTGACTATGTAGCAATACTCTCTCACGCTCTCATCTCTCCCCCTCACTCCAGTTCGTGTGCTCACTGCGCTGTGTGCCCCCGCCCCTGGCCCCCACCAAGCATCCTCTAAAACTAAAAGCCTCTATGAGTCTAAAAGTCTGCTTTCCTCTGTAGGTTTCCATTGTTTTCTGCAGTCTACCAGATCTGCTTTGAGGGCAAAGAAGTGAAAGAGTTCATCACCTGCCTGCAGAACCACCCAGAGCACTTGTGATTGGACCGTCTGCTCCCTCAATAGCAATTTGCTATTTGCACCACTAGAGGGTAACAGAGATTCATCAGATACAAACGCACAATACAACAGGAGCACTTTTCTTAACATTGTCTTTATTAGTGCCATTTTATCATGAATTTTATTTTTTCTTGGTTTTAAAAGCCGTTTTTTTTTTAGTGATTTTGCTCTTGTTTTGTAAAAAGTTTTGTAAAATGAATTTGGCTCTCAGAATACTGATTCAATTATTCATAATAAGGTGCAAAAATGATACAGTGGGAGGTGTTGAACTATCCCGCTAAAACATTCCAGTCTTTATTACAAAAATAATGTCCCTATGAGGGTGCATAAACGAAACACTGATTCACTTTTCATCACTTGACATTTAACAGTCTCAAAGATTAAAACTAACTTGTCTTTTTTACCTTCATGAGGAGGTGTTTTCTCAATAAAATCAGTTGATGTTAAGCTGTCTTTTCTTTTTCGGAAGAACCAAAATCAGTTCCGCAAGTCTACGACACTTTGTTGATTTCAATATTTTGCCACAACTGAGAGCAACATTCAGTGTTTCAGTAGTGATGGATGAAGATGAAGATGGTGCATCTGTACACAGACTGAGTGATGTGCGATCACAAAGAGTTCTGCTGGTTCACGCTATGCCCTTCAATCTCCACATGGAGCACATTGTGCGTCCATCGTGCTCAGTTCACTGAAATGGGAACTTGTTCCCAGAAGCTGGTGTCTGCAGCTCTGTGATGGAGCTGTGCGTCAGATCTCACAGTCGGCCTGTGACGGACTGAAACTGATTCCCACGAGGGCTGCAGTAACTCTGTATGAGAAAGCGGATTAAAGGACAAACGGCATCCTTGTCCTTCCATCTCAACCATGTTAAAGGCCTGACGGGTGAGGCCTTTGATAGTCTGTCTGTGTCTATCTGTCTCCCATCCCTGTTTCTATGTTTCTATGTCTATTTCTGTCTGTCTTTATGTCTGAATCGTTCTTATCGTGCATCAATTTACACGAAAAACACATTATGTGGAAAAATGGGAGTGTAGAAACAAAGCAAGTTAAATAAGATCAAACTTTACTGTTAGACATCACTTCAAGAGAATAACAAAAGAAGGTGTTATATTTCCTGATTAGCACTGGATGCAAAGCACGGCGAGGCTGATTAGAACGTCATTAGAATTGCATGTATTTGGTCCTAAACCAAAGTCGCAGACAAATTAAAAGTGTGACCAGATGATGGCACCAGATGAAAAGTCAGAGGATCACCAGTGCAACTACAGTTCATCCTGATGGGGAGCGGCTGGACTAACTGTCATGGTGATCATCCAATAGCTGTCGAGACGTTTCACTTAAAACCACAAATGTGAACCTCATGGAGGTGGCAGAGGAAAAGTCGGGATCACTGACGTCAGAAGGGTCTCACTGGGGACCATAGGCTTAATGGCAGTCCATTAGCTTTTGATAAAGATTCTGTTTGTCACTGTTCAGTTTTGACACACTGGCACCAGGTCTGTTTGCATCCTCTTTGGGCCTCTGTGATCTATAACCAGTTACCTTCTCTCATCAAGTCTGTCTCTGCCTCCATCCACTGGTGGGGAACTTTCCAAGCTCCCCCTGCAGGCTGACAGGCCCTCATGTCCATGGCTGCCCAGAACCCAGGACATCAAAGGGGCCACTGGAAAGCTCAGGGAGGGTGAGGGAAGAGGCACCAGTTGTAGGGGGGGGCCCACAAGAGGCCATGAAGAGCTACCACAGGTTCCCATGGGAGAGCTGGGTCTCGCAGGTTGATGTCCTCTGCCGCGGGACGGCTCCTCTCATCTCCGAACAGAAACTGTCATCGGTGGGTTTTTTGAGCGAGTGCTGAGACCCTGGTGGCTTGACACAAGCACAGATCCTCTGTTTCAAAGAGAGGGCCCACCTTCAGATGGGACCCAGTTTGAAAGAGGAGCTTAATCACCACGGTAACTTGTCTGTTGGTACCCCCGACCCCACGCACACACATGCACTGTCCTCCAGTAAGAGGCCCTTTGGACAGCGGAGGATACAAGCATGACAGCATGAGGTCAGTGTTGTTTTTCATGAACATGCACCTCTCAGCTTCATTACTTATTAAAGACCGCATTTTGTGCTGAACCATGGTGTCAAAGCTGCACCAGAGAGAATTTCTATGTAATTTCTATGTAAAAAGAAAAATTTAAATCACTAAGTTGGGCTACAGCATTTGAAAAAATATGCCTTTGAACACCTCTAAAGCTGATTAACACGTTATGTCTTGTTTGTTTAACTTGGAAATGGAAAAGGATTTACAAAACAATTAGTGGTTTTAGGGAGAGACGAGTCTTGAAGTCTTGAAGTCTAACCCTTTCACCATAAAAGTTGTTGACAGCAAAGTCCTCAGGAGTATCTGGAATGCTGTCTGTGGAAAGAGAGATGCGATTTCAAATGTCATTTTTAAAGTTTGTGAAAGCCTCAAACAAAATGCCATTCAGCTCCATTTTACTGAGGCAGATATCTTAAAGCTGCTCTGCTCCATGTGTATATATGAACAATGGATGAAATCCGTATGTGCATGTAAAAGGGGTCACTTGCCACGACAAACCCACAGAGAAATATCAGCCGAGTCGGATATTATACATGAGTTGGTGGAGACCAAAACGCTTTCAGTGGACAGAAACATGAGTACAATTGGATGCTAATGTTGCTCTTAGTTTGTGTGATGTGTAAATAGGTAACTGCTGCTAACAAATTACCATATGAACGTTTTAAAGTGATGTTATTTTAGCGTTGAGTCAAAATCTGTGTGAAGGTTTGCGTCTCTCAAACGTGCCTTAAAAAGACCTGGAATCGACCTTTAAATGTGCTCCTCTCACAAGAACATGCCTAAACTGTATTAATGTGTATTTAATCTTTCCCACAGCCCAGTGTTTTCTGGATGGTATCACCCCAAAATTCATATTAAGACACTGTTCAGTACATTCCACAGTCAGTACGCATGTGATTTATGAGGTGTGATGAGACTCACTTATTATTCACAGTCGGCTTATCACACCTGTGTCTCCCATGGATGAATGTCTCAGTTGTGCATCCAAACTTCTCCCCTGAGCACTCCATTTAATTTTTTTTTTTTTCAAATATGTGGGCCACCCTGGGCCAGACCACATGGTTCACGCCCTTAGATTTATAGCACCCAGAGAAGCTCTGCGTCAGTGTGAAACCTCACACGCAGCCTAATAGATAACTCATGATATTACCTTCAGGCAAACAAACCATGGCAGTTTGGTGGCATGTTTATACTGTACATATTTTCCTCTTTTATACCTTTTATATGTGGATGCTCATACGTTTTTGGATGTGTGTGTGTCTGACACGGAGGGGTGAGAGTCTATCCTACATCCGCTGCTAATTACAGGCCACTGATCTCGTCAGCTGTCACCGCCACACTCTTTTTACATGTCAATGACAGCCAAATGGGACCTCATATCCTTCCTCCAGCTCACACAATGCTCTCATTGAAAACATAAGAGACGGAGAGAAAAGCAAAAGAGAGAAAGCGAAGGATGCCACTCCTAGTCCCAGCTGGCGCTGGCTCAGTGGCAGAGGGCACGGAGTCTTGTCCATGAAATAACAACCACTCCTACTTCTCTCCTCAAATCCTCCCCTTCACCCTTCACCTCTGCCCGGCCGTCTTCATCATGGCCCCCGGTTTAATCTGGGTACGTTCATGGGGGCGCACACCCGGGCTGTGCCTCTCTGCCTCCTTTTGTGTTTGCCAGTGCTCTGCTTAGAGGCGAAGAGAAACAGGAGGGTGTAGGGGGGAGCGGGGGTGGAGGTGAAGGCAGTGGTGGTGGTGGCTGCTTGGGTTTGTCTTTTTACTTGTGCATTCTGGGGGAAAAGGAGGAGAGCTTGGCAGGAGGCCCGGCCGTGGCACTGCATACAAACACGGGGTGAAAACACAAGGCTTATTTGTTTGACTCTCCCATCCTCTTACCTCGGGGAGAGTGGAAAAAATTGCATGAGACAGCCATAAGATACGGTCCGTTCCTTGCTTCCTCTTGAAAGGCATCGATTCTGTGAATCAGCCAGGGGAATGGACTGAGACGAGACAAATGGAACCCAGCCCACGTCAGGAAATCATGGACCATAATTCAATGAAATTAAGTCACTTTGTACAGTAAAGACTTGGCAGTATGCCCAGCCTCGTTTGTTGCTTAAAAAAACCCTTTGATTAAATATAAAATACTATCAGCCATTATGTGAATCTACAAAATAGCATCAGGAGAGTAGCCACAGTTTATAACCGCAGTATATCTCTGACTAGACAAAGGGCTGACAATGTCAAAGCTGGATAATGTCTCTTCCTTTTTTTTTCTATTCTGCATTACGTCCTGGTTCATGTAAATCTCCTTAGCTTGATCTCCTGTGGACTCAAACTTGCTGACATAAGCGCAAACTCCACAATTCACTCTGATTTGTGGAAGATGAAATCTTTACCGTCTGGTGCTGTGCTCGTCTCTCTGGAGTCCACGCTTACATGCACATAAAGATACTTTCTGGGGGCCACTGATGTGAAAAGGGACGTCGACTGGTTCCCTGCGTGGCTGCAAATAACACTGATTCCATAATGTCAGTGTAGCGTGGGCTACGCACAGAGCCAATTCCCGCTTCTTGGGAATATTCTCGTGGTGCACCTTTGGAAAAACCAAAAACAAAAATCAGATTCAATTGGGCCATATTATTATTATTAGATTGAGCCACATCTTGTTCGAAACTAGATCACATTTTTTGTCTTCATAAATTTTTATCTCTGCTCTGTCTCAACAGCGTTGCAGCACGTCTACACCTTCGGGATCGTCTGGTGTTTCGATTACAGGCGTTTTTGAGGTGGCCTCATTCAAAAGTGATAGGAGGCAATGCATACTGGAAGGATTTCAATAAAACAGGTACACCCAAGGAGCTGTAAGTATTGCAGATAGCTGTGGAGTTGAGTGCTTTACTGCTGCTCTGGTCTGAACCGCAATTGCAGTTAGAAGTCCAAAGGGAGGCATTGTGGTTGAATGTTATAGCAGCCTGACATGTCGGGAAGAAGGCAGGGAGGCACTGAAATGGGTATTTATCCATTCATGCATCTGTTTGTGTTTGTGTGTTGCCTCGTGTGTTGTCTTGAAAGTGTCGCCACATTGTGTTCACCGTTTTATCTGTCTCACAGCTAGTTTTGCTTCAGACGCCATTGTTTGTTTGAATTCTAGTTCCCCATGTCAGTCCCTAACACCTATCACCTATCACATTTGGGGGACGGGGTGGAAGATCTGCAAACTGTGATTGGTAGCGAACCAACGTGAAAGAATTTCTGACTATATTTGCCTAATTTGACACATTGACTTAACAGACAAAAAATAATGTCTGGACTGCAAAGTAGCAGGAATGAGGTTGGTTCGCGTGCATACACCACTGGAATAAAATAGTCTGAAGATTGTCAACCTGCACAATATCAGCAGTGGAGACAAAGGACATGATTTCTGTCCTTTAAGAAGTGACATTTCCTTCCACTGATGTTTGCAACGTGAAGGACTGGAAGTCCTCAAGTCGTTGCATGCATACTAAACGCTTTGACTCGCCTCCTTGCATCCTCTCTGACCTGCTGCAGAATATATATGGCTTTCCTCCCTCCGGTGCTCCACTCCAATCATTTCCTCAGTGCTCCTGCAGGGCTCTGGCCTGTGGCATAAAAGAGATGGACCCCATGCCTAGAATGGCTCCGGACGGGCCGCAGGTCAAGATGATGTATGTTCGAGGAGATTACCCTGCTGCACTCCTTCGGCACAACAATGTATGTGCAAGGTTTTGACCAAAATAGGATCCTGAAGGCTGATTCTTTTGGACTGTAGCTGCCAAAAGGTCGTAGTCTGTGCAAATATACCTTTTAATACTGACCAGATTTATGCCCCAAACCCGTCTTGACAGGCTTGTTGTGATGCCAAGGTGATGTGTTAATCTCCTCGACAATGAAAATAAAAAGTAAGAGCTGAGGAGAACAGAGGTGTTTTTCTTTCCTTACTTCAAGATAAGACCATATCAGAGCGAGTGGAGGAGGAAGATATGGAAGACAGGATTTGATTTAGGAAGGACAGGGCGATTTAAACTGTTTTTCTTTAAAATAAAGTGTTCATGCATGTATGCACATGCTCACAAGACAAACATGCAATGGTTCTGATGTTTTGGTGCCAGACTGCACCTGTCAGGCCTTCAGGTTTATGACAAACCTGTAAAAATGTCACTGTAAGAGCACTGACAGTGAAGACACTTCCAGTGTCACTGGGAGCAGAAATAAAAGCCGTAACTGCCCCTAAAGTTGATTTTGTCTTTTACAGATAAAACATCTACGTTATTAACTGAGGAAATTAAACATTTCTGCATGATTAAATGTGTCATTTAACACATTTTAATCGTTTGATTGAGGACGTTCCATCTTTTCTATTAGATTAAAAGAATACATCACAAGCTCCCAATTAAGAAATCAAAGGTTTCCATTATCAAATGCTAACTGAAAGTGACATGGCAAATCCCCTCATATTATTAGCCTTCTCCTTCATATCATTTGATGCCAGTCAGCATAATGCAGTGCTGCATTTTATCTGATTAGCTCCTGACATTTAGGCTTAATTGAATGCCCGTGATGAAAGAAGGACCTGGGATCATGTTCTTTGCTTGGTCTGGCCGTTCGCCGAGCTTCAAAACAGCTCAGCAATTGTTTTAAAAAGATTTTTCAGAGCAATGTAGAGCATTCATCTTCCAGCTCTTCTCAGCCCAAAGTCTTGACATGTCGTCAGCCCACTCACTCCATCTCTGCGAGTGAACAATGTTGCAATGCAGTGAGTTTAGAGGGGAAGAATGCGACAACAGAATGGAATTACGGGAGGAATTATTGCATTTTGAGACCGCAAGGAATGCACCAGAGACGGGCTGAAGCACAGCATTTGTTCACAGTGGTTTGGGGATGACAAACAGTAGGCGGCCGATGCTATAGCTGCAGGGCTCTGGCACCCAGGCAGCAGGCTAGAAACTTCAAATTCAAAGTTTATTTTAAGTAAAGGAACATTTAAAAATGAAAAGTGAACTAAATACGACATCTGGGATAAGTTTGATTCGACGTCTTTGCTCTCTGTGGGCTGCGAGGATGGGTGGCAGCGAGGAATGCAACGTGCTAAGGAGTGCCCTGCGGAGAGGCCGATGAAAAGCAGAGTGCTGGTGGCTCCCGGCCGGCATAAAGAAGTCGACTTGGCAGTAAAGCCGAGAGTCATGTGCCTCCATTTAAATGAGAGGGCAAGAAAGGAAAGGGAGACAGAGAAGGGGAGGGAGAGGAATACAGGCTGAGCTAAGAGGCTGGGGACTCTGCCAAGCCGAGACACTTGAGGAATGCATGAGCAGCAGCAGCAGCAGCTCTGGCTTCGCAGTAATACCATTACAGTTAGTGCTATCTGAGTCAGGAAAGCAGCTCTTCTGGTCTACTCAGCAGGTCTAATAGCCAGAGTAAACAGAAGACAGGTAACACCATCAGACCAAAGGCAGAGAAATAGCAAAAACTGAATGCTGAGAAAGAAACTCCAAGCAAAGAAGAGTTTTTATTTTTACCAAAAAAAAAAAAAAAAAGCATTCATCCATGCGCCTGCACATTCTTGGTACTTGCACATGGCTGCACGTGTGTCATTTGAGTGTTTCAGTCTCAAGGGATCATTGTCTTCTCTTGTCAATGTTTGTGGAGTTGTGTGTGAAGGCGTGAGGCATGTGGTGTGACTTCTCCAGCCCTGGCAGTTAGTTAATAAACACAGGCCTGTCAACAGCTGCTGGTGATGTAATGTGGAACTTCTCCTCACTCTCCTTATCCTCCCGCCCCACCCCGCCTCCCTAACTCCCACTGCCCCCCCTCCCTTCTATTTACAAGTCTTACTGGGTGTTGCTGCAGACTTCCAGCGCTGGCAGCACAGATAGTGTGTCAAAGAGTGTGTGTTTGTGCGTGGCTTCCCCCCCTGCAACACTTCCAGGGGAATTTACAACAGCATGTTTTCAGCTGCCATCAAAGGAAATTCCACATCATCAGGTTGTCTTCCTAACCAAAACACCTCTGAGAGTCTGGGAACCACAGAGCTGGCTGCAAACCTGTTGAGTGGAGAGGATCCGGCCGGCGCAGAGTGAGTTTGGATTCCTGCTTGTTTGTCTTCTGACATCATGGGAAGCTGAATAGTCTCACCTTCATTTATAGTTTATGAGGAGTGCTCAGAAATGGGTGCACAGCGTGATCTGATGGGTGGCAAGTAATGCTATTTGTGCAATGTGGCAAATACTGAAAGAGGATTTCACTTGTGCAAAAAAATTGACAGTTTAATTTGTGCATTTTCTTGACAAAGGACATTTTTTTTGTCAAGTAAAGCAAGTATCAAGTATTGGCTGTTTGCCTGGACATTACTAAAAGATGCTCCTGGCTAAAAAGATCACTGTTAGCTCACGTTACCACGTAACTTCTAATGTCACTAATGTCATTCAAATCATCTCCACCTTTGCCAGCTGCAAAATGAAGACGATGAACACAGGAATACAATAATTACGATCCAGTATTATCATATATATGACACTAAAAAGGGCCATTCTGCAAAATGAGTGCTATTACTTTTGGTAATTAGGTATATTTTGATGCTAATAGGCTCATTCAGCGACCCCTCGTATTCTGTATAAATCATCTTTCTCCACTAGTTTCTTTGTGTTTTCTCTGTCATTTGTCCCCCATCTGCATAAAACCACGAGTTAGTGTACATTCATAAATATGAATCAGTGTGATGAAGCATGTTATTATTTATACTTTTATCATCATCATGCATGAATTTAATCATCATCGGTGGTCCTAACTCAGAAACTCCCTGCACCTCTGCTCCACTGATAAAAATGAGGGTGTGTCTGCAGCTTCAGCTTTCCAATATTCACCTCCATGGTATTCTGGGTGCTGTAGGCCAAGGAGAGGCAGGGCTTTGTCCACCGCAGAGGAGGATTCCATGTATTACATGTATAAGCAAGCTGAGGGATTGTGGTTGCTAAAGTGAATGCTGCTGTGCAGGATAGGTTCTGTGAACTGAGGCCACGAACAGGCAAACTGTCACATGATCAATGAGTGCGAGTCGACCAAAATGCCCCTCTAGTGAGGAGGAAGTGCTTTATGGCTCGGGGGAGGCTTTGCCCTCTGCCCCGCAGAGGTCACTGAGGTAGTGCACGGTGGCGAGGTGTCATGCTGGTGAGGTTCAGTCTCAGGGTTGCTTAGTATTTCAGGAGAACATTCGACTCTTAAGAAAGTCTCCCGGTCTCAAACTTACCGATAAACATGCACCACTCAAGGGCAAAGCATCCTCCTCCAAACAACCACTCACATTGACCCAGCGAGGGGTCAATACAGTACTAATGCAATGCTGGGTTAAACAGCACATTGGAACTTGGTACCCCATTAACCCAGTATTGTGTTGGTGCTATATTGACTCCACATTAAGGCAATTTCCAACTGGCATGATTTCTAGATTAAAATGCTGATCGAACCCACTTCCTTTTTATAGGAAGCGTTTGTAACTGGCGGAAACACCCTCAATTGTAGACTTTTAATGGAAGAAGATGATGTGCGGCGAAGCGCCTGTGCTTGTTTTTAGAATGCCGATAACATTAACTGTGGCAGCTGACGTCTGTGGAACTTTTCTGTGAGAGAAAGCACACAGGAAAACACTCTGACTGATAAACACACACAAACATGCTGTTGTTTCTCAAGCTGTCAGCAGCCTGCTGATGAAATGTGTGCGTTCAGGTTTTTTCAGTGAGCTGCCGTCGCATGATGCACACATACCAAAGGGAGAGGGGTGGGGGGGGGGCACAGTTGTGTATTTTGATAACAGTCGGAAAATTCCTCTGCCCTCTCTTGGCTTGCTGCATCCCCCCTTTGGCCTTTGGAGTATATTTTTCTGGCGTTTTTCTACCTGAAGCACTATCATGAGAGAGTTCAGCATAGAGTCACGCTGTCAGCTGGAGCATGCTGGGTTGCAGCAGAGCGTCCCTTGACAGGAAGCTGACTTGATTTTTTTTTTTTTCCAGGATGTATATTAAAGCATCCTACGCATCTGGTGGGATAAGCGCAGGGACTTGCAGGGACTCCCCTCATGAGCGGGATGACGACATTGTATTCATTGTTTTTTCTTTTTCTTTTTTTTTTTTTCCACCAGCCCTCCGACCCCTCCCTCCTTTTTAAACCCCCACATTAAATTCCCTGCAAAGTACCGCTGACTAAACAAGATTTAAAGCTGCTCCGACAAGTTCTGGCAAAAATCTTTATCATTAGAAGTGTCTGAGAAATGCATTTTCTTGTCTTTTCAGTCTTCTCAGCTGGGCCTCTGAGTACAGATTGGATAGATCAGTCATGTCTGACAAGCTTTTTCAAAGGAGTAGACCAATGTCAGGGCCCCATGCAAATTTTATCAAATGTATCACTAACAAAAAAGATCTCAATGCAGAGAACACTTGAAACGACAGAACTGGAGCATCTGGTGATGAGTGTGAATACAAACACAGGCGATTAAAAATGGAGGACGTAGGTGCCACATATCTGTCTGCTCATTGCGAACGCGCAGCAAATGATTTACAAATGCCTCACAGTCCCCCAGCATGTCTCGCAGCTTTGTGACCGTAAAAACATAATGAGGAGCTCAATTTGTTGTGAGGGAGGAAACATCCAAGATCAAACTGAGCTCCTTCAGTCACGTTGCCTCTGCCTTTCAGCCTGTCAACATTTGCCAGCTCCAGCTTCCAAAAATACAAAAGTTGCTGCTTTTCTCAGTTTTACGTTATAATGGATATAATATCTTTGAGGTTTGGACTGTTGGTCGGAGCGACAAGCAACTTGAAGACATTCATTTGGGTGCTGGGAACTTGTAATGGTCCTTTTTGACATGACATAAATTAGGACTAATTAATTAATTAAAATTAACCTCCAGCAGCTGCTCTCATTCTCCTTGTGTTACATTGGTTGTTATTCAGCAATGTATAGGCTGTCCTTGGATTATTCTAATCACAATGACATAAACAACCATATGTACAGACAGGCAGTTATGCACAAAGCCTCTGTTTTTACCCGTGAACAATACCGTGACCATTACAAGTCCTTATATCCCCTAATGATCTGCTTTAAATGCCTGAAAGACACACATGCTCATGCAGCATGATCTTAAAAGCGATAACAATGTGCACACGATCTGCCTCGTCTTGATTAATATGATAAAAAAAAAAATCAGCATCAACATTTGATTTAAAAGGAGCTGTCAAATTGACCTGTTGGCCTTAATAATAAGGCTCTCATTTTCACACCCACGTGATAAATACTGAAAAGTTAAACTTACAATGATCACCAACGAGGTTTACAGGCAGCACACACTGGAAGAACTCTGAGGACAGTCAGCTTAATGATTGGTTTGCTGACTGCACAAAAACAACAGACTAGTGTAAAATAAGGCTTATTGTTAGTGGCTGTCAGACACAGTAATTCCATGTTCGGCTCTGCCAGGCTACAGTTGGTCGTGCCAACTGTACCAGGACACATGCAGAGGCAGGATCAGACAGGCTGGCCAGCAGAGGGACTCAAAACATCCGATCAGCCACGGGCCATCTGTGCTGCTAGAATACAGATGGACCTCTCTCCCTGCACATTAAACCCCACATCAGACACTTCCATGCTTTAATTTTCTTTTCAATGAATGGAAAGTAATAGCAGCCCCCAGTGACCCCTCCCACTCCCCCCCCCCCTGTTTAGCAGGTGAATTAAATGCGAGACTCGAACGTATAATCTTCCTCGTCATTCAAGTCTTCCACCCGGACATGGCAATCTGGGTGAATCATTCAGAGGCAAAATAAAGAGAGAAGTGGGCTCTGTACCGTGGGGGATGCCTCTGCGCTGACCCCGTTTCAGCCTCCCCCTCAATCAAAGCAGGCGCTGGGCATGGGGACAAAATGAATTGGTTCCTAGGGCAAAGGGGTTGCACCAATCAATGTGCAATCCCCCCACCACCACCGTCTATTTTCAGGCCCTGGCACTTCCTGGTATTGCTCTTTTTTGGGGCGGCGGTGTATTGATGATGTGGTCCGAGTCACTATTTGGCCACAAGGCTTTCCTCCCTGAGACCTGTGTGTTTTCAGAAGGTTGGTAATAGATGTGAGCTCTAATTGAAAACTCATGCAAAATGCACGTCTGGTATCCCCTTCTCTTAAGCCTTTGGCTCTCCCTCCTCCATTCTTTTCCTCCAGATGGCCATTTAAATATTTGCTTGAATTTATTTGCTCCGTCGTTTATTGTATAGTTCAATGTATAACCCATGACTAAATCAATTCACAATGAAAAAGCAAATATAGGAAATTCTTTTATTGCAATTATTCTTTTAATGAAAGGTTCAGTTGCGTGAGAGAAAGGGCAAAGTTCAAGCCTCACACTTCACCCACTTGATATCTCTGTTTGAACTGACCATGAAATGGATTTCCTACTTGTGGCGACTCTTTGCACAGTGTGAAATGAGAATGCCTGACTGTATTGGGTACAAAGGGCAGTATTGTCACTTGTGTCAGAGTGTGGTCTCTGCAACACTTGGAAGTCAAAAGCCAGAGGGTGGGGCAACAGTGTTTCTTCAGCAGGCCTTTACTGTATGTATAAGATTACATCGACTATTGCTTTAGAAAAAAATAAGACAAGTGTGCCAGTTAAAGGCCGGTGATTGGAATAAGTGCACAGCTGCCTAATTCTTCTCAGCTTACAAAGGAACAGTATCAAATCAGAGCCATGACAATCCATATTCATGGACAATCTGGGCTTATTATCACCATTTATCCACAAGGCTCACAGTCTGTTTTCAGTACAGCGATCTCTCAATGGGTTTAAGTGTTATCATTAAGCTGTTATCCCCTCACATTATCCCTGTTGTAGTTTGGAGCTGTCTGGGGCTCCATGACCTCAGCTGGGTCCTCCCTTGTTTCTGGAGCAGATGTTAAAAAAGAGAGTCTCCCCCCCCCGCACCACCTCCACCCCACCTCAAACAACCTCCCCATTTGCGCTGTACACACACACAGACACACACTATCCCACCGCACCTCCTCCCTTCACCCTGGCATCTAATTAGGCCTACAGCACAAAGACTCCCAGATGTCAGCGTCCTCCTGGCCTCCTTTGATTATATCCTTTCCACCCCACTGGCTGGCTTGCCGACTGGCTGGATGGCCGGCTGGGGGCCGTGTGACTATAGGCGTCGACGCGTGTCACTCTGCGTAGGTCAACACCAAACCGGTTTAACATATCAGTAATTGCTTTTGGTGTAAATCACAGGGAATTTGGAGGGAGGGAGGACAGTCCTGAATGGGTTACGGTTGCAGAAAGGCGCTCAGATTGTCGTAAAGATCATGATGTGTAGCTTAAGGTCAATAAAAGACAAAATAAGGATAACAATATCACCACTGGATCACCAGTTAGTCACCAAACCAGCACTATTTAACACTGTACTTTCTCACGGTTAGTAGTCAGTGGTATTTCCTATTTCCTTCTGTTTTTTGAGAAGTGCAGTTCAAGCAAACCAAAGCATGGCCGTATACACAGTTTAATTTTTCTCATTTACATTAATACTGCCCAATTAGTGCTTTTTGGTGAGACATGTTTATTCATGATAAACACATGAGAGCATCTTGCTTTGTTCACAGTCAGTCAGAATCCAGTGATTTATGAAGACTTGGTCACAGCAGCAGTTAAAATGGCAAAATGATGCATCAAATTCTACTCATTCCAATGAAATTGCTGCGTTTAGTTGATTCTACCTGCAGGGGCGACGTTAATCCACCAGATTCAACTTGAATGAACTTCGGCCTGTGATGTTGCACTGTTGACCTGTAGCTGTTTTGACAGTGCAGACCTTTGAGGGGACAGAGAGCCAGAGTGCAGGATGAGCTGTGTGTTCTACCATTCACTTTTATTTGACCTCTTCGCCAGAAGGTAAACTTGACTTACAAAACAGCCGTCAAAGGTGCAAATATATCTTTTAAATGTGTCCATAAACTATATATACAGCATAAGCTTCAGTCTTGACACTTTTTTGGGTTATGCAAGTGTTTATTTATGTGAGCCATTAATGGATGTCAATGTGGATTTTGTTTTCCAGCCTAACTTAGAAATTAAACAGGGAATTAAATTGATTTTTGGCTTTATTTTGCCTCAGCACTATTAGATAATTTAATGGGTTTTAGCCATTTGTGTAATGCTCTTTAAACGCCTCAGCTGAATGCATTGACTGATGACAAAAACTGTGTCTGGCTCTGACTGGCTGAGTGTTGAAGGGTAAAACACAGTGTCAAATCAGTTTGCTGGAGCTTAAGGGCAATTGACAGCAGGGAGGACTATGCATCATTTGGTTTGTTTAACTGTCAAACACAGGAGTTTCCTTATGTTTTATGCTTTCCTTTATCTGAATGCCCCTGATATCTGGCTTTTAATGTGTTTGCTTAATCTTTATCACTTCCGATCCATCCACTACCTCATCCCACGTACTTTCTACACCCCGAGGAAAATGGTTTCAATGTTTTCTAGGCAATCAGGCTCAGCGCTATAATCCATTTTAATCATTTATCCTCAATTTCCTATAACCTCCCCCCTCATCTCTGCATCCAAGGAGAAGCTGTGGGCTTTACTTCCTGTCCTAATCTTTAGCGGAAAGGAACCAACCAAAATGCAATCTAAACATAGACCAGGGAATTGCATCTGACGCAATACAGTTGCACAATTAGCCAGACTGAGAAACAAGCAGGAGTCTGATGTTTCTGTGTCATTAAAGACAGTGCATTTTGCATCCTGTTCACTGATTAGACAACTTCCTCAGATACACTAGATAACCCGAGGGCATTCAGAAATGGGGCAGAGGGAGACTGTGACATGTTAAGAAATGTAACATCAGGCCTGAATGAAAACACAGAGGCTGATCCTGCATGCGATCTGATGTTTGCCGCTTCATGTCAATACGTTTTGACTCGCCAGATTGGCAGTGGATGGAACGTGTCAAGTTGATGTATGGGGATGTTTGACAAGTGCAGTCACGCTGTTGAAGCTTCAGACAGGGTGTAACAGATATAGCCGGCAGCAGATGCAAAAGGGGCTTTGGGATGCTGTTAGGGAGGTGTGATTGCATAAGTAAGTTTGTGAGTAAATATAACTGACCTAAAAAAATGGAATTAATACAATTCAGCCTCATTCTGACCTGAGCCAACAGTGGCACTTAGCCGGCCTGCGGTTATCGCACCAGCAGATCCTGTGTTAAGAGATTTCGGAAGGTTTTCTATGGCTTGAAATACTCATTTCTGAAGAACATATTTATGGCTTATTTATGACTAATGTATGACTTAAACACCATATATTGTTTCCATACTGAAAAATATCCAAAGATACTCTTAAATTAGTAGTCATGTAAAGGTTCACTATCCGATAGTCTTTTAACATAAGGTTGCAAAAATACCATTCTTGTTGTTGGCCAATAGTGTTTTTAAACCACTTGACACAACCATTTATATGTACTTTGGTAACCAGGCAACAAGAGTTAGCCTATTTGATGTAAACATCATACCTGGTTTCAGTAAGGGGGCAAGGACTTGGAGAAATCTGTCCTCCATTGGCCTTTGTAGGGAATCTGAGCTGCATGTTATAGAAGAATAGTTTTTGTGTTTTGCTTGAAGTGAAACAGTGAAAGCTTGCTCTAATTAGATTTGTACACCTGATTTACATGGTGTACTTTAACAGTGGTATGTAGGTGTTATCCCCAGTTCCACATCCAGGATTTACCCACGCATACATGCACATGGTACTACAAGTTGTGTAGCAGAGACGAGGTCTCTGACCTCGAGGCGTCCATCAGCTGACCTTTGACCCTGTCCTCACCAACGAGGAAGTGGTGTGCTTACTCTGTGCAACACAACAGTGAGTCTAAAGCCCGGGCTCTTTGTAAAGGAGTAGTATGCGTGAAGTGAAGTGTTTATCTTCTGCTGTGGCCTCAGTCAGGCCAGGTCGGACTGGTTCCCAGCTCTGTTTGGAGAGGCCTAGAAAAACAAAAGGGCTGAAGCTTGGGATTTAGGGTTGGGTCAGGGGGTGGGATGACTGGGTGACACTGAGAACTGGCGGTAAGATCTATCTGGAGCTTCGTGAAACCAGAGTCTTGTCAAGCCTAAGGAAAAGTCCACACATCCGCTCCCATACTGGCTTAAATTTCAAGAAAAGGTAATGGATATGCTGTATGCATGCATTTTATTGGCCATGTAAAGGAATTCTATTGTATAAATGTGCTGACCGTGTAAATTAGTTTTTCCATAGCCTCAACCCTTTATGACCGTGTCGGAGTGCCCAAGTCATGAATGTAAGAAACACAAGGAAGGGGTACTTCAGGATATTCAGAAAGACTGGAGTCAATGTACTGTTGCTGATCGTAATTAATTCACAATTGAAGAAAACCCGACAAAGGCACTGCAGTAGAAACTCAATGGAAAAGAATGTGAGAGACAGAAAGACGGATATACAGTATAATGACAAAAGAAGAAGAAGACAGCAGCTGTAACTAAGTGTGAGACTGCTGTCACTGCTGCTCTTTACTTGGACTCTGAGCTCTGACTCTGAGGTGAAAGCCCTTCGAACAGCGGAAACGTGACCTACCGGACATGAGGTATTCCTTGTTGACTTTCTCCCTCTCCCACTGTCCTCCACTCCTCCCCTTTTCCCTCCCTCCAGGGCTTCCCAGGTGTGTGCATTGCTGCAGGGCAGAGGGACCATGAACAGACACCTGGAGAGGAGGGAGCAGTTAAAGAGGTTGTCTCTGGACGGCGAACTACTGGTAAGTCAGTCCCCAACACTGGTCTGTTAGACTCACTAGACATTGTGGAATGTCCCTATTTTGTCTTGACGATCTCTTGAGCTCTACTGACTTCATCTCCAAAATGAAATGTTTGGGAATCAGTTCTTTAAGTTTCTTGTAACGTTGGCCACCACTGTGGATACTGTCACCATCAATTCTCCCAAAGAAGTCGGTCATTTGTGGTGTTTTTGCTAATGATGTTGACTTTGGAACCACGCTGTCATTGCTGTGGCTTTGGACACTTCCCACTGAGCATTTATTGGTGTATGTTCTGTTTGAGCTTCTGCAGGTGGTGCTCTTTTGTCTCTTTATACATTGTGGCTAGCACTGCTCATGCTTCCATCCACTCTGTGTTTTGTTTATTCTGTGTGCTGGGAATGAAAAATGGTTCACTTCCTGTGTTCGGGCAAATATTTTCTCCTGGAAAGATTCACTTATGTGGAGTGTTTAGAGCAGTTAGACAATATAAAACCTCTTATAATAAGAGTGTGGATGAATTACTTAGTTATTATGACGTGGGTTCATCACTCAGACAAAAAACATCAAGAAAGGACACATATATAACAATGGCACAGATGCCCTGAGATTAAAATGAAAGCGCACACACTTCCACATGTCAAGCAGCAGGGAAAAATCAGCCTCCCTCAACTGTTTGTGAAACACACTGTGGCCGCCGGTGATTGACAGGCTTATCTCCATGCTGTGCGAATCACAGGAGTGGAAACTTGTTTTGGCACAGGGTTAACTGAAGGTGAATCCGAATCCGCAAGCACCTCTTCGGAATGTCAAGTGCAGCCTTATAGTGGCTGCTGTGTTGTGTCTGCGTGGTCGTGGAGAAGCTTAATCCTCCCCAGTGCACACACTGCCATCAGTGCACAGGAAATAATTAAGCAAGTGTCTCAAAATAGCATGTTGATATGGGAAATGCTCAAGCCATCATGTTTGTTGGAGATTAAAGGGCAACTGTGTAAAAAATTAGAAGGGTGTGTTACTTCAAAGGAAAAACGTACCCTTGACCACTATAAAACCACTTATGTAAAACAGTTATAAGCTGCATTGTTATTGTTTATGGTGCTGTTTGCTGCTTATTTAACTGACTATGAGGCTTTAATGAAGCCGAAAGATGTCAACATACTTTATTGACTTGACCTGGCTGACTTAATGACTTGCTGCTGACCTATCTTAACTCACTGCTGACATGCAGAGAGCGCTCTGAGGAAAACCCTCTGCTGTCCCGCTGAACAGATCTGTTTCTTTCATAGTTCCTAGATATATTTCTAACAATGCATGATGTTTGCTTTGTGTTTGATTCCCCCCATATATATGACTAGACACCAATCATAAATACCAATTCCAAAAAATAACTTCTGTAATCCACAGGACATCAAAAATTGATCTACCAGTGTAAAAGAAATCTTGATGTTGATGTTTCCTTTGATTTTGGGACACAAACCCCTGAGCTTGTCAATCATTTCCTTCTTAAACGGCGACACGAGAGTGAATCCAGACGGAGCGCTGGAGTGATTCGCTTGAATCTTCTTGGTGAGACGAGACACTGTAGTCTGCTTAATTTATAATTTATTCACTGTGGTTAAGCTTTGTGAATGTGTAACTAATGTGCTGTTTGTTATCCGACTGGGTGATTCACAAAGGCTTTCTTAACATTATATCACTATCGTTAATAGTTGTTGATAGATATGAGATTTACTGAGGCTCTAATTGGATCCACAGCGACCTGATTTACTGTTAGACACAAAGTAGGTCATATTTGTGATATGGGTTTATGATTCAACATGCTCACATTTGTCCACTCGACTATCCATGCATGCATTTCCACCCCCTTTTTCATATTTCCCTTCTTTTTTCGCCTTCTTCCCCTCTTGTGCACTCATTTGACTTGCTCTCTTTTCTCTTCCAGTACCTCTCACTCACTTTTTATCCTCTTGCACCTTTACTCAACTCTGTCTCTTTGTCTTCCTTTATCTTTTTCCCACTTTCTATACGCTCTCTTTCCTCCCCTAATGATTTATTCTCACTCGGGGCAGCAGGAGCATAAGGGTGCTGGGCTGTTTTAATACTGGGACATGAGGGAGCCTGGAGCATTTTGGTATAGGTCCAGCATAGATCTGGTGGCAGTGTGCAGATTTTAGTCCATGGCATAGGCATCCATGAAAAGTACAAGCTGCTTTTGATTTCTGTAGCAAATTTGAAGTTGAAAGAGTTTGCTACCCTGTTTGACTCAAGTTAAATGATTGTTGTCGCTTGATATATGCATCTTGGCGTTAGTAAAGTAAGGAAGTAGCAATTCCATCCTCTGCACACCATAAAAGACAGATTCAAACTCATTTTTTGAATCAGAAGAAGCATTTACTTAGAATCATGCTTAATCAATGACACTCACATCATATCATCAGATTAGTGTGAATGCTCTAAATTCACAGTACTTTAAAGACACACAAATTGTGTATGTACTGGCTATTATCCATGCTACAACCTGAGTCTTTATCCTTCCCGTGCTGATGGGGGACACGATGTCTGTGGCTCTTGTGGCCCTGCCGGTCCTGGCACAGATAAACCTTCTAAGCCCTGTAAACACTCTTTTTCCTGGGAGGATATGAGCCTCCGATACATTTATTTTTTCAGGCATCTGAGAAAACACAAGAGGCGAGTTCTGACATTCCGTCAGACGACAGGCATGAGCTTTCATGTTCTGGTTCTCCCCCTGTGTCACCTGTGAACCAGTTTCGGCCAGTTGTCTGAATTTACATAACACATGACCCAGACAGGTGGCCCTACGGGATCCAGTATTTTGACAGAGTGCTGCTCACTCAGTTTTGTCACAAGGTTGTCAACCTGTTTGCAGAAGATTACACTTGTGTCTCATGCAGAAAACAGTTGGCCTTGTTTTGTGGCTATCACACATGTAAAGCATTCCATGTGTTTCATGGCCTTTTAGGATGATGAACAAGAGAGATTTTCCACTCGGGATGCCCCTGACAGATTTTCAATTCGCACAAGCATGAAACAAAATACCATATGTCAGCCGAGGACCAGGTAAAATATTTATGTCTGCTCCTCTTTGGATGGATTACATGGCCTAGCTTCATACAAAGCTTCTATCAATCGTCTATGGGTAATTTGGCGAACATAGGGCTTAAATGTCAGTCAGGACGACCACCTCACATATGCATAATGCATTGAGCCAGCATATGTTTCCCGAATGCATGCAGGCTAGGTTTAAGGGAATTTTCTTGGGTGTGTTTGCACCAAAGCTGCTCAAAGCTCCAGGCTTCTTTCACAGAACTATTTGTGTATGCTTGTGTATGTTTGATGTGTCTAAAGTGTGTGTGGCCTTGCAGATTTGTAAGGTAGACCATTAGTCAGCATTATCAGGATCTTATTGATGTATTTAATTACAGTGCTTCTATAAGGGGAAATAGGTTGGGCTGGACCATCTAATCTGGATCAGGTTATGTAGCTCAGGGATGGCCCAGAGTAGCAGCAGATACAGCAGTGCTCGTAAGTAACTGGGGCACCATTTGGATTACATAACTGCTGTGTTGCTGGGTTGATTCTATGCCTCTATTTATTTTTATCATTTGATGCCCGCCTGCGGATGAGACTCTCTTCGTCATGCGGGGACGCGCACGGTGAGCCCGATGGCCGTGGACGGTCTGTGAGCTGTTGCTAGCTGCTGCCAGCCAGCTTTAACTAGGTCATGGCAGAAGCTCTGTCAGGGGTCTATCCTATACAGTGGAGGCCATCACGGGGGTTTAATTACATTCCTATGGAAGTAAACACTGATAGGTTCGGTTTATGAAGTGACAAACTGAAATCATCAGCAGTGAGGAGAGTAATCTAGCAAAGAATGGTAGAGTTTGGGAAGAGCTGAGGTGGAACAAGCAAGTGCAACCCTGACTGTGTTTGGAAGCACCAGGAGTTATTTCGGGCTCCTCTGGTTTCTGGAGGTAAAGGTGGCATTTATTTTCTCTTTATACAACATTAAGTGACTGACAGTAGGGGCACTTCAATGATTTGATGAGCAGGAAACTCAAGTGAATCATCAGTACAAACCATGACCAACTGTGTTTGGAAATGTCCGGTATCAATAGGTGTGTGTCTGTTCGAGCTGTGGTTTAGAATTTGATCAATTCAGTCACATCTTTGGCGAATGAAACAGCTCTGGAAGTACGAATGTAGAGAAAAGGACTTGCTTGGAGCTCTGCCTGTTTTCACACCTATGTGCACCTGGCCTGACTGTCAGATTGTGGTTTTTTCGTTACAAAGTTTGGTGCAACCCAAAATGATATATAATAATATCCAACCTAAAATGACAGGCTCTTCTAAACTGACTAAACAGCACGTCTGAAGCAGCATGTAATCACCTCAAGGAACTTCTGCATTGGTTTCAGCTTTCAGGCTCTGTGATTGCTGGTTGGAATGGATATGATGAGTTTCCTGTCACATACCCAGACCATACTTGGTGCTTGTCATTGCCAAAAATGCTCCTCTACTTATCTTCGCATTCTGAGCTTTCCCTTGGTCTGTATTTGAAGCAATTGTCTCATTTCCACCTAACAAAAAAGCCATATGTGCTTCTATCTAAGATGTGGTGTCTAATGCATTTGCCCAAACCTTGAAGTAAAACTCATCAACTCAAGGATGCTGTAATCGGTGAGAGCATGTCCTTGTTTTCTCTTCTACACCCTTTTCCCTTCCAACATTTACAATGTGTGCAGCAATGCAATCATGCTAAGAGATAATTGATAACAAAAGGCCAAATTGAAAACACTCTGCAGGGGAGGGTTAATAATCAAGTGCTCCACATTACTGATTAAACGCTTGCTGCATAGTTGTGAGTTGTATTGAATAAACAGCATGTGGTAGTGCTTTCCTGTTTATCTCCAAAGTATTTGGGTTTAGCTAAATCCCCCTGGCTTTTGTCAAGCCTCCTCCTCGTATAAAGTCTTTTACATGCTGATTTGGTGCCATGCTGTTATATCAGGCTGCAACTTGTTTCATTGGCCCATTTGCCACTGGCGAAAGTAAGACAATAAAATTGTCCCAGAAACAAGCCCCAGAACAGACAAATTAGTTTGGTTTATGCTAAATTTAAGTGCAAATGAATTAGATGGCAAGCCAGCATGGACTTCGCTTGGCAGGGTTGGATTTCCTTGTCCTCCTCCCCCCACAGCCCATTACAGCTGATTTCTTACAACGCAGAATGGAGACATAAAACTAAGCAGGGGAGCGGGCTCTGTAGCTGGATGGGAAGAAATGCTCAGTCTAATCTGATTGGCTCCCACATCCTCAGGCAGAGAAATGGAGAGGTTTGATATTATTACTGAGCAACTCAAACTAATTGAGTGTAATTATACACTAGAAATCCACCGACAATGCCGTCCTCAGTGTGGGCCCCGTTCTCACGCCATGTTTATTACAGGATGCCAAGCTTAGGGGACGAGTGCTCCCTCAGTACTCACTCAGTGTGTCAGCTTGATTCTTGAGTAACTGATGTTAAGTGTGGTTCTGAGGCCGGGGCTGATTGGATAATTTGGTTGGAAGCCAGTCCCGCAAAAAGATTTAGACTCTTCTCCCTCAGAGCACTCAGTCTCTCACACTTCATCTTGAGTCTTTAAATCAAGTTTCTCAGCAGGGGTGTACCAGCCTCCGGCCGGGTCTCTGGCAGCTCCCTCTGTGTGCAGGTGACATACCACGCATACCTGGGCTCACCGCGTGGGTAGCCACGGGGCCACGGGGTGTGGGAACCCAGCAAACTCTGGGACACTTGCTGACTATGAGAGGCAGAAGAGGTGGCGTTTTTTTTCCTTCTCTTGTCTCATGGGAACCGTCTCCTCTCTCTTGGGCCTGTCGAGGAGCGATTACAACATTGACTTTTCCCTAGACTCCAGTCTGAAATGCGACGGCACCCCCCATAACCAACCACATGCTGTGGATAAGACTAAGTGGCCTCCATCCGCTTGTAAAATTGGTTTAATAATTGTTCAGGCTGTTTTGATATGAGCCACTCGTCTGTTTTTCCAACCTCCAAGTAATGAGATCTGGCAGTCTCCTGTTAATACCAAACCTGTGTTTTTATTAGGGCAATTATATCATATTTTATGGATCCCGGCATCATGTGCAATTAAGTCAAATGCTGCTTTCATTTTCTCTTTCAAGACTGAAAGAAGATGATGTAAAGTCATTTGCACAATATGAAATCAGAAAGGAATCTCAGAAGGAGGTTTGAGATTCATTTCAGGCGAGTAAAGCAAAAGATTATCACATTTGGCTGTGGGTGATAATGAGCCAAGCATTCCAACTGACCTGCTTACTCTCAGCTTAGCATGTGAACTATCTCCCCTGCCTGCCAATGACATACTGATGTGCGCTAATGTGCGCTGAAATCTCTGACCCATGTCACAAGTTGCATGTATGTTACATGCCTCAGTAACAATCCTTGGCAATGCATGAATTTCACATTTGCCTGCTGAACATAGGTTGATGTCGTTCGCTGTTATCTTCAGTGACTCAGGGCTTATCACTTGTCGCTCAATCAAAGACACTTTAATAACGAGCCGCACATTAAAAGACGAAGCTTTTGGGTCAGTTCCAAACTGATTTAAGAGGCTTTTTACTTTGTAGTGAGAAGGACACTGAGTTTCTGCTGTGACCAGGGCCCTCTGCCAGCTCTTATAATTGGACATCCATTTTCCCTCGCTCAATGAGACCATCCTTTGTGCCCTTTGAGTTGAGGGGCCAATTATGGACTCCCGTCTTCCAATCATGATGGAGATCAAAGTCGATACCGGGGCCGCATGCGGTCGAAGTCACATGCGCTGTTCCCTAAACATTTGCGCTTTGCACCAATCGCTACTCACCCTGTGGTTTTCTTCAGAAGAGCAACCCAGAGGGCCTTTGGAGAGGCCTGCTGTCTGCAGCGACAAGGAGAGGACAGTCCTCTCTCTATGTGCCATTGTTATCTCCCCACAACATCAAACACTTTCAGTGTTTCCTCAGATTTGCTCAAGTGGAGGTTCATCAAGATAAGCTAGTCACACAGTTAAAAGTGAATTTGTTGTTGTTCAGCTCAATTGGAAGGAGATTGATTTTTAAAAAGCACGACATGCTTATATTTCCCCAGAAAAAGGCTTTGATTATGCCAGTTTTGTACTTAAGATCTAATCAGGTCACATTAAAAAGTGTGATCAGATCACATGGTCTCACTTCCCCCGAAGAAGCTACGTTTTTCATTTTCTTGCGATTGATCACTTTCCCCTTTCACTTAAAGCAAACATCCCTAAAAGTGGCAACAATATTCATTTGTAGGTATGAATTAGGTGCCAGATATCACAAGCCAGAAAGCCTGTTGTGTTACCATGACAACCAGCAGCCGGTAACATAAAATGCAGTAAATGTAAATGTCGTCTTGGTTTTTATAATGTGGTTATAAATCATTAAAACCGCACAACAAAAAAATGGAAATGAACAAATCTTGCGGCACCCTTGGCCTGATCTGAAGACACATCAGCGAGCTGTGGCACCAACTCTGGGAACCACTGAACTATCCCATGTGGAACTTTGACTTTTACTATACCACAAAATAAAAATGGTTTCAGTCATATTTGAAATAATTGAAGTCATGTTTGAAATCATTCGAGTGAACAGACTCTGGGTCAGCACAGGCTACTACTTTTCGGCTTTAAGAGATTTAATCCTCATTTCTCATGAACAAGTAATCCTACATATTACAGTAATGGAAGCACATGTTATTTTAGTTACCTTGCAGTGTATGCACATAGTCATGAACAAATTAGCATGCTGTATTATGTTCAACAAAGCGGTGAATGACTTTTTTGTAGTTGATTGAGAAGATAAATTGGCGAGTGTGTTTAAAAAAAACAACACTCCTCTCTCACTGAACACAGATGTCGAAAGCACTGTTTAATTTTTTTGGTTCACTGTGTTGAAATAGAGGCCTCAGCTGAGAGACTTGAAACATGATCCAAAGACAGTAGTCAGTAGAGCTTATCCCAGGGTGTTAACCCCGTCCACCTGGCGTGGAAGCTCCATCTCAGGGGATGCTTGTTTATCGAATGCAGATGAGGCACCATCTTTGGATCCAACACTGGCACTGCAGGTTTGGGTTTGAACAAGGCAAAACTGGCAGAGGGCGTCTAACAGGATTGGATGTGCAGATTAAGACCCCCGTGTACATGGAGAGGCAGAGGATGAGGAGGGGCTGCATCTGTCAGCACCAGGAAGCCCACCTCCTCACCTTGCAGCTGGGGCGGGACAGGCGTCCTCTATGGCCTCCTGGCAGATCGGGTGTGGGTGTGAGAGGCAGAGGGTGTGTGGTGGGAAGCGCGGCCTGCCTATTCTTCTGCACAGAGGCCGCCCTGTGATCACATCCTCCTCATCAGGCGACGAGCCAAACCCTCAGCTGGGATCCGAGAGAGCTCTTTCATGCTGGGTTTTCTAAAACCAGAGCTTAGCACGTGGGGGAACCAGGCTTGTTGTTGGGTTTACTGACCTAGATGTCTGTCTATAAATTCTTTTGAGCGTTTTTGAGCAGGGAGACACGTTCTGGATCTTGGCTTTGGCTAAAACAATGGCTAGAATGTATGTGAAAGGGGTCGCTTGTAGTGCCAAACCCACAGAGAATGTAACACTGATGGATTGATGCTGCTGCTGCTGCTGGTCTGCTAACATGCTGCACTGTGTTATTTAGAAATGTTTTCTTAATTACAGTTGGCTCCATTGGCACCACTTAACAGAAGAAATAATAGTAAAACAATTGTCCACAAAATGGTGGACAAATGGCAAAACAGTGTGGCGTGCTACTAGAATTATTTTATAATCCAGTTCATCCAGTTTCTGTGCAGAGCCAGAGAGTTTCTGGGCCTTGGTTCCTACATCTTTCCGTCCACAATCTCATCTAAATTTAGCATTTTCCTCTATTTCTTTGCCTTTTCCACAAAAATCTGTTTTTGACAGATTTACATTTCTGTTTTGATTCAGGAACACATGAGACTTGTTGTTCTTGCTAAATTCTGCGGATTGTTTGGATGTTACATTCATTCAATATGTGCTCTTTTCTTACTCTCAAGGCTAAAAAAACGATGTATGTTGGCATAAATAGTCTTTATATGTGGCGTTTCTTCAGTTCTGATCCCAGCTTCAGCCCCTGTGAAGGACTCTGTGTCGGTTGGTGGTCTGGGAAGTGCCACAACGACCCTAGAATCACTTCCTGCTCCGTCCGGGGAAATATTTACATGTTTCCGCATTAGCTCTGACCGCTGAGTAAATACATACAGAACCCACTTTAAAACTAACATTTGATATATGGCTCCACGTAAGTGCTCAAGGCCTCTCTTGTTTGTTTGGATATGTGCTGACTGATGACGACTGAGTGCGTGTTTGTGTGCCAACGTGTGCATGAATGCAGATGTGTGCTTACGTGTGTTGACGTGTACGATCATTTCTTCACGCAATTAGCTTGTGCTGTTTGTGAGTTTTAATACGGGATTATTATCACGGGCTTATCTCCAAACGTGTTCATGCCTGAGGACACAGTAAGACTCAACATAAGGTAAAAATAAAAGCCTTCTCGGGCAATTGTGTCACCCAGTGGAGGCTAAACTAGTTGTGCTTGTATGGCGACTTCCTACCAGGTGTTCACATGGAGGAGTGGTGCTTCCTCGCACCTGGTGACCTCTCTCTTTTTAAAGGGCTAGAGGGGAAACCTAAAGGGTTGGGGGTTGCAACCTGGTTTCATTTTTGCTCAGCACATTCTTACATACACATACATGACACCACTTCTTTGGAATTTCAGTTCCTTGTAATTTGCAAATAGTTTGTACCTTGTGACAAATGATATAAATTATTTAGTCATTTCTGCCTCGGTGTAGTCTTGCGGCTTGTCCAAACCACAATAATTGCCCGTAATTTGTTATATTGTATTTATATTATTTTACCATTAATCTCATTGAGGCATTGACAAATGGACCATATCATCTGCCAAGGATGCATTACCAAAATAGTCAGTCATTCCCTCCTAGATTCAATTTTCTGGCCCTCCCAGACCAAAATCATTATATGGGTATTAGTGTCATGATGCCTTCTTACTGACAAATGAAGCTTCCCTAAATCACCAAATGATGCATTTTTAAAATGGTAGTCTTTATCATGGAGACATGGTTGCTCAGTTCAGTAATAGACTGTTTATTATGCCCTTTGCATAGACTAGTTGACAGACATTGTATAATGGTTTACACTAGCTCAGATGACTGGTGGCATTAGCTTCAATCCAACCACTCATCTTCAAACCAATGGTGAAAGCACAGTTTGTTTGTACAATAGATTTCAAAGTAATTTCCTATTTAATAAAGGACTCTAAACTAGACTGAACCTGCTTTGATGGAAAACAATTATCCACTTATGGGAATGTGTTCAGGGCGGGGCGCTGATTTTACACCTGCATCACCTCCGCTCGCTCAGACAACCCGACCGGTGTGAAGCTACTGTGCCTGATGTCATAAATTCCAAAGCAAGGCTTGCCCAGGCGCCTGCTGACTGATGAGTTTGTAATCTCCGTCTGAGTAGGAGCACCACCTGCCACTCAACTCCCATCAATCACAGTGATAGCCACAGGTCATGGGCTCAATTCTCCATGGGAGAATACACAGCTAATGTAGGTCAGCAGGAGCAGGATATTCAGATTCAACATTTGCTGCTATGTCAAATATAAGATTAGGTGTACATGCATTATTTGGTGATTTTTCCCTCTGGACCTGTTTGCAGATGAGGGTGCTTAAACTTAAACGGTATATTAAACGACAACATTATTTTCTACCCCAGCCTCAGTTGGGCCCTTGCTGGTCACAAAGGAAGACTTTTGAGGTCTGCCGACTTCTGGTGAGATATATTCATGATATAAGCGTTGTGCAGCCAAACTGATCTAACTGTATGTCTGCAAACCAACCACTCAGGAATCATTTCCTGCAGCAGACGCGTTGATGATGATGTGAGTCACTGCTTTAACCCTCTTTAACACCTATCAAACAGCTCATGATCAGGCAACGTCACCTCAGGAACGTTAGAAATTGATTTTGGTGGTTATTTTAGGAGAATTTTGATGATTTTGCCCAGTCAGAGAGGAACTAGAGCAATAAGGAAGTGTTTACATGATGACATGACTCTCAGCTGCCCTGACAAGTGTTAAAAGAAGGCATATTTGATGAAGCATAATCTGGCACCTTTTCAGTGTTTTCTAACCTCTGAAACTTGCAAATCTGTTTTTGGTAAATACTTTACGGCTAAATTTGACTAATCTCCAGAACAGCTTTAATGTTTTCCAGTGTGAAAGAGAGGATTATCATCATCTCTTGTGCAGCTCACTTGGCCAGGCCTCTGTGAATTAAACAAAACCTGGTTTCAAAGTTCATTCTCAGGGTTTCCCTCAGGAATCTGGTTAGCAGAGGTGGTAAGCACTGATTCCTAATCTTGGGAACAGCTGAATGAGATAACAATATTACCGAAAGGTCAATTCAGTTCCTGTTCTTGAGCTTCTGATCATATCAAATGATCTTCATCAGCAGATGGATGGATGGCTTAAGCAGTTAGGGTTAGGGTTAGAAGGGTTAGGGTTAGAATTTCCAACCTGTTGTTCTTTGTTTTTGTCTTTTTTTAATCACCAAATGCTTTGAAAAAAGAGCACTTGCTCATTACGTGCAACTGGTATTTGTTCTTTTACTATAAAGGTAAATGAAATATACTTTCTGACACATTTCCTTTACATCTTACATCAGAGATAAGCACTCAGGGATAAGCTGTGGGATCAGAAAATGCTCCAAGAGCTTTCAGTGCTGTCAAAGTGTCACCGAGTGAGATGCTCAGCTCGTTTGATTTAAGTTACTGGATCACCAGCTCAATGTAAACTCTAGTGCTTTAGTGTGACAAGAGCTGCACCGCCCCACTCTTTATTTCCCATCCAATGGAGCCACGTGCCTCCCCAGTGAAAAGTGAATTGACCAGTGCAAAGTAGTGGGATCAAGATCCTCTGTTTTCCTGCCAGTGCTCACGAGTCATACGGCATATTTGATGTCAAACTGAGGCTCTGCTCTCACATTCAGACAGGGGAAAATACTCCTGAGGCAAATGTCAAGGAGCCCTTTCATTGGCTGTTTGATACTCCTGTCTCTCTGCCAGTCAGCAACATGAACACACACACAAATTCTCTCACTTTTTGCTGCCAAGGCCTTCTTTATATTGCCTTAGATCTCCCCAAGTGGCAGCAGCAGTAGCGTTAGTGAAGCGGCCAGTGTTCAGAAGCCACATTATGACTTTGAGTGTGAGTTTTGGACAGCAGGAACAGCCAGCTTAGCGTCTGAATCAGGCCCCTCTCCTGACATGTGTTAATATTTTATGTCCTTACACTCATGCACAAATACCAGCCAGTCACTGCTTTACACATAAACACTTAAAAACACACACTCACGCGCTCTCCTGGGCAGCAGACCACTGTTGGTCTTGCCCAGGTGATCTAATCCGACCTGACTTGCTGGTTAAATATTGACAAGAGCTGATGTGGCCTTGCTGAGGAGAGACAAGAATTCAGACAAGGCACTTCACTGCCAAGGCTGCACGACTGCCTGCTGCATCATCATTCCAGCACACACATACACACACACACCGCCAAATGCAAACACACACATACGCACAGTGGCAGGCAGCAGCTGAGACTCAGCAAGGCAACCAGGGCAGAAGTGGGGAGCGAAGCGGAAGAAGAGGAAGGCGAGCAAAGGGAAAAGCGGAGGCAGGATGAGCCAGTTCTCGGACCACGGCATCGTGTCGGTCTGCGGGAGGATCCGAAACGTCCCCCTGCTGGAGCTGCTGGCGGTGAGTCTCAGTCCATACGTTCCCCCTCTGGTCCCTCCATCCCTCCCAGCACTCCGCCCGTCGAGGAGGTATCTGGGGCAGGAGGCAGGCTGTCTGGAGCTGGAAGTAGGTCTGACTGGGTGATAATCAGGCTAACATCCTGCCCTCCAGTCCGCCCAAATCCACAACCACCTACATCGCTAGTGCCCCAGACAGGAGACAGGAATTGCCCAGGGTTAGAGGTGCAGGGCAAGGGGGAGGGTTGGTGAAGGGAAAGTATTGTATTTGGTGTGTGCATGCAGTATTTGCCCTTTTTTGTGCTTCCATGTGGGTGTTGTGCTGAAACAAATATTTTTGATAATTGATTTATTGTTGTCAAAGCAAAAAAAGACAAATATCTGAGTGGATTTGCTGCTTTTCTTCTTCGTAATTTCAATATGCGTTGGTTTCTGTCTGCTGGTTGGACAAAAGTGATGCGCTGCATTGATTAAATGTTTAACCAATTAATAAGAAAACAAATCCAAAGATTAATTTCTAGGAAAAGTGATCATCCCAGCTTTGCTTTTTGGATTGGCAAGTGTTTGCAATATGTAGGAATCCTTTACTGTGCGTGGTGCATCTCGAGAGGAGTGATCTTACCACGTTCCATATGTAGGTCACTAGCCGACAAGCTGCGACTGCCACTAATTACATGCGAGAATCAAGCTTGCTCCGTGTTTCCGATACATCTCCAGAAGGTCTGAATCAGGGGACCTGCCTGCCATCTGCATGTATTAACCACAAGTGGTTGAGATGGATTGCGAATGTTTGACAGTTTATTACTAGGTTGCGTAATGTGCAGTGTGTGTGTTGATGTGCGTGTATGTTGGGGGAGAAAGCAGCATTCAAATATGATGCAACAGCCAGATCTAAAAATATCACCTTGGTTTGAGGTGATTTTGAATGCTTTGATTCTTGACTTTTTTCTGTTTCTTATTTTTACTTTTGGGAGGGGGTATAGCAGCAGGGGTGTTGGATCGTAAGTGCTTCGTTGGATTGACTGGAGACAAGTGATTTGTGCTCTTCTGGAAAGGAAAGAAAATTGATTATTTGTGAGGGACATTTCTCTCTCTATCTTTATCTGTCTTTTCTCTATCTTTCATTTTTCATCCTCTCTCCAAATCTCTCTTTCAGTGCCTCTTTCGCTCTTCCCTCCACTTCTCCTGAATTTTTGAGCCAGAGGTGTTTTGTGGAAATCCAGGGATTCTTAGCCTCTGCCACCGCATGGACGCAATTATGCAGACAAATGTCTCCGCCGAGCTCCGAGGCTCCATATATCCTTTATCTAATTACATTAACAGGAGCTGGATAGTGACTAATGGCTCGTGGAGGAGAGGCAGGGGAAGGGGGGAACATACGACGAAGAGCTGCAGAGGCCCGGGATGCATGATTGCATTTTTCCATCTTATTTCGCTCTCTTGTGCCCAGATCGCTCCCTGCGCTCCGTTTAGAAATCCCCCCAACATCCCCAAACTTACACACACACACTCACATTCTGACCCAGTGAGCCTTTTTCCAGCCTGAAAGACTTCTATGCAGTCTTTCTCTTTGGCTATAATGCATTGTGGCATGAATGTTGGCATTATGGCTGATGTTCTGCACTGTCTATCATATTTCTGTGTTGCAGGTCTGCACTGACGCTGCACTCAAAGCCTCAAACAAAATAAAGCTTTGTCAGGGCCACAAGAGACTCTTCCTTGTTATCACTGCTTTTACTGTGAATTGAATGGAAGCGGCCACAAGTGAATGCTGACTTTTCAACGGTTCGTTTTTGGCAAGCAAACCACCTTAAGAGTCCAGGAGTGCTTTTTCTTTATCATCATCAGCCGGCCGAGCCCGTGCTGCTGAAATAAAAGCCTTATCAACCTGCCTGTGGCAACAGTGAAAAAGAGGAGGGAAAGCAAAAGCCATTGTGCCTCCTCATGACTTAGTCATCCGTTCTACTCATCATAAAACAAATCTGTTTTTAAGAGGAGCAAACGGGTGTTCTGCATGCTCTAACCCATTAGCTAATAAATACATAATCCAAAGCATACCAGAGGATTTTGGGTTCCTCAGGGCAGCCTTTGGTTTGATTCATTTTAATATCAACTTGAAGAAACTTGCTCATCCACCGAACAGTATCTCATTGTTGTAGCTGAGTTGCAAACAGGGTGAATGTAGTGAGTTCACCCTGAAAATTTCAAGCCTGGTTTAGGGCACTATGTGCATTGGAATTGAAAGGAAAATAAACGTTTTTGGTCGCTGTAATGATTCCTCCTGAAGAGATCCCTTCTTAGGGATGTAAAAATGCATTAAAGAGACAGCTGGAGCTAATATGAAGCTTCAGCAGTCTGAGTTTCTTGGTATCTACTGAAGTTACGGTCTTGATGGGGCCAAATTCCCTCTCACTGCTCTTCATGGTCATGGCACATAGAGGATGTTGTACTAACAAGCCCAAATGCCATGTGTCACATTCGTTTGCTGCAAAAATGACACCTGGCAGTCATGACGCAAAATGGTGATGATTCATTCAAGTGTCTGAAATGTCACCTTACTGCTCACTGCAGAGCAAACTAGTGACTTTCTGTTATGGGGAATAATTATGTGACCGAGTGAGCAGACAGTCTCGTTTTTTTTTGTTTGCGCTGTTGTGCCACATTGCAGGAAAAAAAAAGGGATGAGCCGCTCACAGCTGCAAAACATTACAAGTAATTATGGATGGTGGCGAGATGGCTAGAGGAGGATCCTGGAAAACAAAAGTAAATATTAAATCTGTCTTTCGCTCTGTGAAGTTTAATTTGCTGTGGCACCCAAAGTCGCAGTTTGATTGACTGTGTGTCTGCGTGAGCAAAGCATCATTTCTTTAAAAAATCCATTGATTTCTTGCATATTGACTGCCAATACACGATGTATACAACCTCTAGTCAAAGCTTCCTTGAACACAATCTCAGCTGTAATGTAAGCTATATGCGATTTTTAATGAGTCATATTCATTGATATGGTAATTTAAAATCACATTCTGAAAAGGGTAGCTTTTGTTTAATCAGTGCAACGTCAGCAACTAATATAGTTTCTACTGTCTTTTAAATGTCTCTACCCTCCTTTTTCCAGTGGTCAGTGAATAAAGCAGGTGTCAGTAGTTTCCTGTTTTTCCCTAAGAGGTTTGCACCAGGCTTACAGGAGCTCAGCAGTCTGCTGGCTCACATTACTTTATGCTAATATCCCCCAGCTGCAACCTGCACCACCCTCCTGCTTCCCTGCCTCGCTTTCTCTGTCTCTTTCACACACACACACACATGCACATGCACAAAAAACACACTCTCACAAGCCCCTGGGACAGTCATGGGAGGGCCGTGAAAAGGAAGCCGAGATGATTAATTAACTCTGCCCTCATTTTGATACCGCCTTATTGGCTTTCAACAACCGAAAATTCAGATTCAGAGCTTTGCATGGATTATCCTCCCTCCACCACCACCACCACCACCACCACCACCACAGCTACCACCCAAAACAGACACACAAACACACTTCCGAAATATTGAGGTCATGTTGTTACTCATGCTATGGTGAATGCGCAACATTGGTTTCTGGGCAGGTTGTGTTGCTCAGCAGTGAGCGAGGTGTCAGGTCTGTTGAATGTCGGTTTTCCTGTAATGAGAAAGAAGCCGCTGTTAGAGAAAACTGGCAACAAATGCTGCTGACAGACACTGACAGATATATTGGCCTAAGAGTTGTTGTGATTATAATTGTTGAGGCTGATTTGGATTCATTGACGTGCAGGTGAATGCTCCACCCTGCACATATTACTCAATATTAGTCACTTTCTAGCAACCACAAATTAATCACACTCACGCACTTTTATATGACGGGCTGATGGGTGGACTCAGTCTTTTAAACTGTTAAGTGAAACTTACTCATCCTGCTTCCAGAAGCTGTTATATAGCTTTTATTTTAACCGTAAAAGTGCATTTAGTCGTTTACTCAGCAAATCTAGAGTTTGCTGTATGATTTGGAAGCATTTTTCTGTAGTTTTACTCAAACATTTGGAGATTAAGTTACACTTAAATTAGTTTTTCATGAAGTATGAGTGCTTTTACACCGCACAAAGTATAAGTAAGTGTATATGTAATATGGCTGTGCATGTGCGTGATTGTGTGTAGCACATGTGTGTTCATGTGGACTCAAATACAGTACCGATGCTTGCTCATGTGTAAGCAAATATATATGCTTAACAGGCTGTGTGCCTCCATGTTTGCATCAGCAGTAGTGTGTGTGTGTCATTGTGTGTTAAAACACACTGAACACCAGGTGCTCCAGCTGGTTGTGTCCCTGCAGTGGCCCCGGCCCTGACTGACCGCCTTTTGGTCTGTGGTGCTTTTCTATAGATGACAGCCTCTGAGTACAGACAGCTCCACAGCTTTAGAGGGCCTGTCAGCTCCCAGCGGTGGAGCTAGACACAATACAATAGTGCTCCTGTATATTGTCTATACACTGGGGAAAAGCCTGCAGCACAGTTGTCTTTCATCTCTTCTCCTTTTTGTTTTAAACTCATCTGTTTGCTCCTGCTTTTCTCTGTCCTGTTTTGTCTCTCTCATATCGTGCACACAGTGGCAGTCACTGTGTGCATGTCTCATCACCATCTCCCTCCCAAACAAAAGATCACCTGCCTCGCCGTATGATGTGTCACAGGGTGGGAGCCCTAAGGGAGAGCCTGCAGCCTCATGTGGAAGTTTGTTACTACTGTGTCATGATGGCTTCCTATTATCTCCCTGACTGCACTACGGGCAATTTGACCCACTTGATGCGAGTTGTCGCAGTTGAACCTGCTTTTTTACATGTGTTTGAATGTGTGTAACACTTCTTTGTTGGAAATTCAGTGCGTGTTGGAGGGTAGAGTTTATGTGTAGCCTTTGTTCTGATAGCAGGAGCCTTTCTGGTCCGTGTTGCTCGTCGTGACAAAGTGGTTTTAATTCTGTCTGACAGGTTTTAAGGAAAACGGCCGGTGGTTATTTTCCTAGCATGAGCCGTTCCCTGAAATGTTTCTCCACAATATCCTTTGCTGGAGCTCGCTCATATGCAAACACAGCAACAGAGCGGATGCAACAAAAGCTGAGAGATCTGCCTTGTCTCAAACTGCTGCAGTGTGTTGCATTATAATAAGGTGTTGTCTGCAGGGAGCCTGATTTTGTCTGACGTGGCTAATGCACTCTGTCAGATGCGTTTGCGGCTGATGCTAGCCTGGTCTCCGCTCTGCGAAAAGTCGGCAAGAGGGAGTTGAGTACAGTGCAGCTCACCACATCCGCCTGCCGGCTACACTTACACCACAGCCTCGCAGTCAGGAGGCAGTGACCTTCATGCCACTCCCACTATTTGGCGAGTTGGGTGCTGTCAGGGCCGATAGGTGGACTGTGTTGATCTTTCCCCTGCCTGCTAGTGCAGTATAGGCCTTAGAGTTTCCTAATCACACTGCCTCATTTTCAAAGCAATTTGCATTTCCATGTGGTATTCAATTGTGTTATCTCAGGGCTTTACAGCGCTCATCAAAGCACGTCCACTGTCGTCACATTATCTCAAATGCCAAGTATCAATGTGAGGTGCAAAGCAGAGCCATTACTATGATTAGAAGGAGAATCATGCAGAAGCTTTTTGATGGTGCACCATTATAAAGAGTCAGTGGCTGGAAGGCCATTTCTGCAGATCCAATTATGTGCTGCAAAAAGTCTTTTGGTTTCGTCCTTGTCCGCCCAACAGGCTGCAATTGTACCTTTTTCCAAAGCTGATTACCTTTAGAAACAAATGTTGATATGCTGAATAAGGCACTGGATTCAAGATAAATTCTGTAACAATTTAAAATGTAAGATTCAAAACTCCATACAAGTTTTTGTGATTTAATGTACATTTCTTGCAGTTCCGGCCTTTTCTATCAGTCATTGATTTCTGAGATGAAGTAATTTGGATGCTAGGCTGTTTGTCATTAAAAGGCAGGCTCTTCGTACAAAAGATCCATGAGAAGAATCAATATCATCTGCATGTAGTAACATTTGTCTGTGCGAGTCATCTGGCCAGCCGGAGCCATTCACATTATTGAGTCTCCGTCACTTTCTAAAGAGATATTATGATCTGTATGCCTTTCATGGGTCCATAACTCAACTTTATGGTGATGTGCTTGTGGTGCTCAATGATTTTCTGGGATCCTCTCGCCGCCGTCAGACATCATAGCAGTGATTGAGGTTTTATGAGGCATACTGAGCCTCAGGTGAGCAGGATTGAATGAGGGATGCTTTGCACAAGTCCGTTTGACCCTCAGGGCTGATTGTCTGTGGTGTCAGTGGTCAACGATCGCCTTTGTGTGTGGTCACGGTGGTCACCAAGGGGCCATTGTGGGGAGCCCGTGGCAGCCAGTGGGCTATCGAGCCGCGGCCCTGCATCCATCTGGCGCTACAGCTGGAGGAGCAGATTTCCACGCAGGAAATTATGGAGAGCAAACAAGATTCCTATGATTATTTCATTACTTTCATTTCTTTGGGATTATCATCATTTTGCAGGAAATTGGTCGGATGTGCTAACAGCCCAACAAAGCAGTCTGTACTTATTCTTTGTTAAATATTGCAGGGCCCTGCCCCTCCCATTCATTCAGATACAAACAAGCTTTATTTTGGAGGCATTTCCTGGCTGAATATGCCGTCTTCCCCGCCCTTCCTCTGTCTCATTTCTGCCTGAGCCTGAGCATTTAGGATGGGGTTATGAGACTGAACCAGCTGAATTAGTGCATTATTAAGCCTTTCTCCCCTGACCCACTTCCCCTGCTGCTTGCATGGCTTCACTCCAGGCGTGTACACCGGGAACATGGAAAACATTTGACTGGTCTCAGGATACGTTTCACTGTAAATGGACCTCTTATGTGCAGAAAGTACTCTGAGAGAATGCTGAAATGAGGCGATGGTGAAAGCTCTTCATTTTCTCATCGGGCATCCATTCATACGGACTTAGTCAGTCCCTTTCAGGCCTGGTTGCGCTAACAGTGTGATCAGGTATCAGCTTCTGACCTGCAACACAACAATACAGAAAACAGCAATTTGTTCCCTCATAAAACCGTGTTGAAGGATACATGCTACTCATTGCCATTTCAGTTTCAGTGTTCATTTTGCTGGGGTTGCTTCTAACCATTTCCATTATGGGCTAATCTGTTGATCATTTTCATATCTAGTAGTCTGTAAAATGTCAGAAATAATGAAAAATCACAAGTTACCAGAGCAGACCCTTGTTACCTCAGATAGTGTTTTCCCCTTTTTCCTCTCTTTATGCGAAGCTATGCCTGCTGGCTATATATATATGTGTATGTCATATCTTTTAGGCTACCATGGAGTTCATCCTGTCTGTTCATCTGTAAGTAATACAACCAGTGTGGCTGGTCCAACTTCTGACCCACAAGGGGAACAATGCGGAATGCTCTAGCATGTCCTCTCTAATGCTATGGTATTATACAGGACATATATAATACTATGGCTCATGCTTTCAGGGGTAGATGGGTGAGCCATTGTAACCCATCAGAATGGAGCCACTGCCTCACTTCAATCAGCCTACTGGAGGGCCCCCGTTGAGAAATGGCTTCCAGAGGGTTCGGAGAATGCATGAGCATTGGCTAAAAGGGGGGCTGTCCCAGATAAAGAGGGTTAGCTGAGTAAACAAATAATAATGATAGAACAGTGTTGTTATTGTAAAAGCAAATAGCTGGCCTAAGCAAAGGAAATTCAGGTCCTTGCACTGCGACTTTTTCCCACAGTAGCGGCATTATCACATTCTGATCCTTAAATATCTCAAAGAGTTGAAGTGCTGAAGCGTCTCAGGATATGAAATCCACAAACATTTTAACACAAACAAATAATCTTTGAATTCAGGTTCCTGTTCGGAAGGTTAGTTATAACAACGATGGAAATGTGATTTATTTATCAGATAGACCTTTGACTCTGTTTCACAGAGAAATTCAGTGTGTTTTGACAAGAGAGTGAGAAGAGAGTATTCAAGTCCACTGATGTCACCCTGTCTGAGAGGCTTAAGGAGAAACAGTGCTGATGTCAAATTCTTCCCCAGCTCCCATCTGGAAGAAATAAAACAAATATGGCTGCTAAAAATAAGACTTCACTTGAGATGATAAGAAGGATTTAGTGCCATTAACTGTGTAAATACAGTGTGTGTTTGGCCCCAGACTCATATTGAAATTCCTTCCAAACCTGGATGAGCTCTGACTGTAAAAAGCCCCCTGAAATAGGCTGCAGTAATGCCTTTCAAAAGTCGATGATGGTCGATTTAAATATTTTATGCTGCTGAATTATTGGACTCTCAGTCCTGTTTCAGATCACTTGACGGAGTGCGGTGAGCCGCTGCACTGAGTAATCTTTGTTCACATTAACCCATGAAATGGTTGGAGGGTGTAGATGAACTCTTCAAGCCAAAATCACACTTTTACACTTGAGCTGAAATATAAGAACAAAAAACCTTCCTGTGGGCTTTGTGGTCTGTCTGCTGCACTGGTGCCTGTTTTACATGCAGATCTAAAGTGGGAGCGGCATCACGTTTCACAAATGACTGTTGCTTGCAAACACTAGATACACTTTCAGATACTTTCCACTGGCGGCAGGCTACAGCCACTCTCACTACCAGCCCTGCATCAAACAGCAGACAGACACAGGCAGCGATGTGCAAGTGAGTGTAGTATAGCTTAGAGTATAGCTTCTTTGGATGCAGAAATATAAGAGATCTGAGCAAATAAAACCAAAACTATCTACATAGCTACGGCTGAAATGATGTGTTTTGTAATTTGATTGACCTGAGCCTTTAACAATACAGTTTAAACCTCAGTACCTGTGATCATCATATGCTCACGGCGGTGCTTCTATCAAAAGCGCTGATAGATACGGTGAAGCTTCAGTGAACTTGCACCAGGGAAGTCATTGTCTAACATGTATTATTTAACGAGGCGAGTTCACTGAGGACATTCTTATTTACAGCAATGCCTGCAGGGTGGGGGTTACCTAGATTTACACCACCCACGCCAGCACTACTGCGGTCTTGTAATGTCGGCTACTGGGCAGCTCCATTGGTGGACTGTGTTGGTCAGGAGCACATATCTGTTTAAGGAAGTGTGTGCATTACTCATTCACCCCCCCCCCCCCCCCACGCAAATATTTTGCAGTTAGCCCTCAGATTCAAACAAGCAACATTTTTGGCCACAAGCCGGTTTCGTTAACCTCTTGAGGCCGCGTCCACCCCCACAGTCTGTCTGGGAGAAAAAAAAGCAAAGATGTGGTGATCACCCCCTCTGCATCGCCACAGAAATAATTCATGACCACGGGAATAATCATTGCTCTGAGTTCTGCAGTAGAGGTCAAAAGTCACCACAACCCATCTCTTTTCACATTTCTCATTATTATTCTCCTACCACACCTTCCCTCCCCCATTTAAAGAAAGAAATCACCTCACTGTATCTTGATCCACTCTCCGTCACTGTCAGGTTAGATAGGAAATGTAGATCTGATAAGCATGAGTGGCACAGGTGGGTTTGGGGATGACAGGAGCGCAAACAAACAGTGTCCTCTTGTCACATTACCATTTCCCCGGTTATGGTTCCTTGCATGCCTGCGGGGGAAAATCTCCACTCCCCATCCCGAGGCAGGAAGACGGAGAGAAAAGAAAATCAGAAGCTGACATTAATGTTTTTTTCAAGCAGGAATGCAACGCTTTGCCTCCACGCTTGCCTCCACATCTGCCCGGCACCTGGGTCGGTCGAGTCGGCGCGCAGACAGGCCCCGTCAATAAATCAGCCTTTGGATTAAACAGAGGAGAAGCAGTGATAAAGCTGAGGCCTGAAGCTATTGCACGTAAAATGTCAGGGAATCTGACAAAGTGTCCTGCGCAAGAAATATCTCTGTGAAAACACACGCTTGGAGGTCACGAGAATGTTGCTGAATAGAGTTTTTCATGTTTGTGCTTTTTGAGATGCTACATAGGCCGTTATCCTTTCTCGTCATCTCAGCTGAGCTTAAGCCAAGTTGGTATTGTGTTCTTGATTTTTTTTAATCATCATTTTTCCATCGGACTTCACCTGTTTACGGTCATAAAACAGGATTGCTCCGTGGGTGTCAGGTATCATGTAATTCTTTTCGGTGAGAACGAATCTCTACATAAGCTGAGTATATTTCCCCGTAGAATGCACCATTGACAAGCCAAAAATCGTGAGCTGATACAGAACTACTGAAGAGTATTGTAAAGTAAGCATGATGACACAGAGCATACCATCAAACTGTAATGAGAAGAGGCACGAAATGCTGGAGAGGAGAGCTGTACACTGCAGATAATGCTGAATGGATCCTCTTGAGGGCTTTTGCTCAATCTATAATGTGCCTAATTTCCCGTGAAGGAACACAGTCACTGCTACTTGATCGGCCCTCTCTCTCTCTCTCTCTCTCTCTCTCCGCTCTCCGCGAATGCTTCAGCTACAGCGTGGCTCGGTTAGGTGCGGCGCCCGTCTGTCAAAGCCTGCATAAACAGAAGCCCAACTTCCCCCTGTGAACCAACCAACATCTGTTTAGCATCAGCCCTCTGCTCTGATCAGCCCCTTCCCCTGTCACTTTCCAAAGGGTTTCTCTCATTCTCTCATGCTCTTTGTCTCTTTTTCTCTTTTCACTTTCCTTTGGTTTGGCACTCAGCGATGTTTGGATTCATTGATATTGTTGATGTGTACAGATAGCTGCTGTCATTGATTTTCACCCTCAAGTATGAACACGGCCCTGCTTTTGGCCTGCTTTGCTAATCAGTGAGAGTCGGGTGGATTCTGCAGGGTTGTTGTTGGCCACATAGTGTCACTGGGCTCGGTTCAGGATAGGAAAAGCAAGTTTTTGGGAGCAGGAAGGGGTTGGAGAAAATGATAAGTCATTGACCTGTTTCTTTAGTGATCACTTTGCACACAGAAGCAGAATCAAAGCTTGCTTATCCTGTTGAGAGTTATTTCAGATGTCCTTCCCTCTGTTGCTTTTGTCTCTCTAACTTCTCTGTTCCTATCTGTCTCACATCGGCTTTCTCTCTCCCCTACAGCAGCCTCTCTATTTTCCCTGTGCTCCTGTGGGTTGCCAGCTCCAGGTTTCCTTTTCATTTCTGTCATCGCCACTCTCCCTCCCACTCCAAATACACCTGGCTGAATATTGGCCCCCAGATGATAATAAAACCCAGCAACCCCCAGGCTTGTAAAATTTGGGCAGGGGCGCACCACAGTCCTCTACCCCATGTTTGTTACCTGTTTCCTAGAGTCCCATCCTGTCTGGAAACATTGGTACCAGAATGGACACTTTGTGTATTTGTCTTTATTCCTAAAAGCAGCAATCCTCACTCCCCTCCCTGATGTGCGTTTTTTTAGATTTAGAAGTGAGGTGGAGAGCAAAAGAGGAGGGGAGGGAACTGTAGAGACAAAGGAGAGCGATGGGTAAAATGGAAAATATTTGTGTGCATGAGAACGATTTATACAATATTATATATATAATAATACAATGATGAAGATAATATAACATTTCTCTTTGTATAATATAGGATATTTAATTAGGACTGATTTATGAGAAAGATACCAAGTGTTTGTCAAAAGTCAGAGATGAAATACGGCAGGAATGAGGTTTTATTTTGAAACATGTGCTACATGGCTTGATTCAAAGACTCAGTTAAAACACACAAACTGAGAAATGCACATGCGTGCACTGGCATAGGTCTGTGATGCCTTCACCCGGCCCTCCACACAGGTAGCTCTGTGGAAGTGATCGAATAGCGATGTCAGATCTGATGTATTTCATTCCTCAGCTGCTTTTTCAACTCTCCCCTGTGAGATTTGTACGGTGAACAGCTTTGCCACTGTTCCCAACAGGCATGAATGGCCCACTCTGTCAAACCCACAGAGCAGAGGAGGAGCCCAAACAGACGGGGGGTTATTTGAGCGTTGGACGTATCTTAATGTTTGGAAAGATAATCTGCAGGGATTTGGATTCCTGACGGTGGCGAGGTGTTGATGTTTGGGCTGGGCCGGGCCGTAGGTGCTGCTGGAGGAAGAACATCAGATAACCCAAACTGCTGAAACTCACCCTAGATGATGAACAGGCTCCCTTTTGTATCTCAAGTAATCCATATTCCCTGACACTGCTCCATTTGGGGCAGGTAGGCAGATGAAGAATATCCTTCTCACTGGAGGCATTTGTTACACGAATGTCCTCGACTCAATAAGGCTACTGTGTGTGCCTGCGTAACTTTACAGTCATTCAGGCTGCAGCTACAGTTTAGCAGCATAGTGCTCCACTCACTGGGCAGCAGTTCATTAAGTGTGAAGTAGTGAGAGCTTGATTTGATTATCTGTATCTGAAAAATGATTATTGGTAATCTTCAAGATAGATTGGTAGATTCATTGAGAGATGATAGATGATGTAGACGATGATTTCACAAAACCCTGGATTATTTTCAATGCCAGCTTTTTAAGAATTTCCCCCTTTCCACAATATCTGCAGAAAGACTGCGGTTATGGCAAATAAAGTATTGTGAACGTGTGGTTAGGGTAAGGCAACTAAAACACTTGGTTAATGTTATAATCCTAATACAATCCCCATTATTGGCACTATCTATGATCAGGTTAGTGCAATAGCCATTTAATGTATATGCATTCAGTAATTACCCTTTTTATGGCAGGGTCTGCTATTACCATCCTGGACTGAAACTGTCATGTGAGAGGCACTAAACAATGCATATATGTAATCCAGTGCTCATTGTTTTTTACACTCCCATGCTTTTGTTTTTATACTCTGTCCAAACGTGTATTGAGGTACTGAGAACGTATCAAGAGATTGGGAAACTCATCTACAGAGAAATAGTAATTTCCCAGCTGATGAGTTTAAAGGTAATAGCCTTTATAGACGATGAGAGCATCCTCGTTGCTGGATTCACGGGTGATCTCTGTGAGGAGCAAAGACAGATACAGAGAGTAGAGGTCATGACCTTGTCTCTGCCAACGCAAAATCTAAATCTGTATTCTGTCTTCTCAAGAATCAATCAATCAGCAATTTCCTTTATGAATCCATCAATTCGTTGTGACACAGGAAACAGTTGGCCTCCTTTCTATGACTGCAGCGTGATAAAAACATTTTGGATCGTGTCCATCCCGGACACCAAATCATATTTTACAGATCAAGCTGACAGCACACAGATCTCAGCGTCTTTCTCCCACGTGAAAAATCACACGCATTAACCTGAGTAGCTGTCCTTTCCACCGATAAAAGGCAGGGCTATCGTCTGAGTTATCTGGGTCTGGGGATATGAGAGCTCGATTGGCAGAGCTGATACTATGACACCAGATCGTTGGGATGTGAGAAACGACCTCAGAGTGAAGGATCATCAGCACAGAGCCTCAAAACATGCTGATAAGACTAATGAATTTAACCAGGGCTGGCTGATATGCAGAGACCTGCTACTAGCAGAGGCAGGTTTCTAGAAATCTGCACACAGAGACCGTTAGTCATACTGATTAGTTCATTACCTCACTACGATAATATCATTTTGAATTACAGTGGCATACTGGAATACATTTTCATTGATGCTGATTAAATCTGCTGTGTTTACATCTTTGCTAGCGATGTACACAAACTTTGGAGTATTGGATGACAGGAGTATTTGGCTGCAAACCCACTCGTATCCTTGGCAGGAGGCCAAGACTAACAGCCATATCAGATGTAGTATATCTCTCACACCTTGAAAAGTCACTGTCATAATTCATTCTCAAGCGTGCCATAGAAATACACCCACAGAGAAATCTTACATTCTATTGGCATAACCTTTGGCTTGCAGTAGCCCACGTGGGAGATCTACTTTCTGTCAAACCTGAGCAGCTGAGGGTTTGCTGTTGGCTTGACAGCCCCAGAAGCCAGGCTGGCATGTCATCAGTCAGTGCGAAATTTGTGGCAAGCTTAAATAGGCCGGTGTGGCCATTTGGGGTGTAGAGATAGAGAGGGTAGAGGTTGTGACCTTGTCTGTGGCAGGGTCTTATCCCCAGAGCCCACTGTGGGGGCTGCAGGCCTCTACAAGGTGTCTTATCTATAATGCCAGCCTCTGATCTGTAGACACATCAGGGTGGTGGGGGGAACTCATCGCAGCAAGGAACGCACCCCGACCTCGGCAGCAACTAGGTCAGAGTTTTATCTAGCTTAAGGTTTATTTGTTCTTTCTAGTCAACTCCAAAGGTCTATATGAGAACCAGACACTTGTCTAGGGTGTGATTCCACCCCTGTTAATTGTAAAGAATGGATTATAGAGGATCTGATGTTTTATTACTGAAAAATCTGGATTAATCTTAAACAGATTGCATTTGGTTTGCATGTCAGTCTGTGTGTTTGCATGTTTGCGTGGCTCTTAAGTGTGTAAGTGTAAGAAGTGTGTATTTTTTTTCCTTTTTCTCTCCTCTCTGCTCAGCAGTGGGGGACGGCACTCATACTTTAAAATTTCATAAAGGCACACGAGCAGTTGGAGGGGGCGGCTGGATGTGGGACTCAAACTGCGCACAAGGCAGGGAGGCTCTTCCCTCGGCGTGCCTCCTTATCAAACGTTCTCACACACATGAGTAAACACGGTCGGATAAACATTGCCGAGAACCTGCGGTCATGGAGCAGGAACAGCGGCAAACACATTACCTGCCAGGTTCACCCGAGCTCAGCCCCTGTTCACAACTTCACAGCAGAAATCTTTTCATGTCCTTTAATGAAATATTGTGCCGCGTTTCATGAGGAATTAAAACAGGTAGAATTGGTGACTTTGCCTTAAACGTAACACAAGCGGATTTACTCTAGTGTGACTGAAAATGTTCCTCTATAAACTAAAACTTAACTATAAGATTATATATATAAATATTTGGAATCCGTCACCTTTATACAAAAACAACATTGATCAAAAGCCTTCCTAATTCAACTGAATTCACCTTAAAGTCTCCTAAAGGTCTACTCTGTAAGTGCTTGTCTTCTTGCTGTCAAGGCAAGTACATTAGGATTTTCTGAAAACCTCTGTCTGATTTAGTATACTTTGAAGGTGATTACGCACTCCTTATGAGCTTACAGCTCTTAGGACATTTTAACCACTGTAAGGAATTGTTGGGCTGTTGCAAAAGCACTGGTGCTGAGAAATATGCCTCCGATAAAGTCTCACGTCAGTAAATTCTGGGGTGTTTTTTCAGTCTACACGTGAGCACCTGGGCCTCGTGGGAACGGTGCAGCTTTCACTCACGCCGTTAAACCGTCAGAAATAATGCCTGGCTGAAGATATAGCAGGCGGCATTACATACATGAGTCATGCTTTAAATCTCCGCTTTAAATACCCTCCCATTTCACATGACAACAAGCACGCCGCATTCTCTGCATTCCTTCATGTGCGCTGAGGATTATTTCAGTGCCCTGTCATTAGGAAAGGTCTATGTGATGACAACACAGACTTAGGCAGCTTTACTTCACGTTTGATGTGGCCTGTAAATATTTCCCTTGACATGGGGCTTTCACGAAGAAGGTTCCCCTTTGTGCAGCAGCCATCGCCATTATGGGATCGCGTTGCTAATGGTCTTTAGGAGACAGACATTAGCCCAGACAGTTTTTTTTATCTGCTTAGGGAAAAAGTCACACGTTTTTCACGAGATAGCAGAATGAGAATGAATGATGATGGTGAATGATTATTTTGCCTACGTCTGTTTAGACAGCTGTACTTTTTAGTTGTGTTACTAGTGAACACCAGTGTCTGCATGCAAGAGACATTTCACAGCTACCAGCTTCACCCCATCCACCCATCCAGTTAGGCCGAATACAAAAGAGCAACATGAACGTGATCATTTTCCATGATTTTCATTATTGATTAACTGCTGTTGGAGCCAACAGTAAATTTAACTTTGGGTTCAGTTGGGTGTGAGTGGTATTCTGGCTGTGGCACTCTGACACGAGCAGATGGCTTTGGGGCACTGTTGTTTAATACTGCAATTGGTTGCTTTCCAAATATGTAAGAATTGTCACACTGGTTAAGTCAAAATTAATGATGAAAATGATGAAAGACAGGATGATGATGAGATTAGGGGTTGATGTTATTTTGTTGTATTTTTTTGTTTAAATAATTGTGAATAGGGTGACAGAAATTGGAAAATGTGGCACCACGCTGTTAAGCATTGATCTGTTGTCAGCCTTTGGCGTCAGACCTATTTGCCTAATGGTCACCCAGAGTGCCCTTGACTGGCAACTCGGCAGGAAGCTTGGGCCTATGCCATGTTCTGCTGGCACCGGGGCAAGCTGATGGTGATGGGTGTCTTCGAGTGGCAGTCTCAGATGTGAGATTAAGTGCGATAATTGCTTCAGAAGCAGCAGTGGGAGAGCGGCACCCCAGGAGGAGCGAGGAGACGGAACAAGTGCACTTACTGTATTTAGAGCAGGAGCTTGTGCCTCTGAACATCTGGCCTGATGCTGGTTTACTCTCAAGGCCACAGGTTAAAAAAGCCCATGCAGTGATAGCAGAAGCACTTTAAGTCTGGTCAGGCCCCGAAGGTGGGTCATAAGGAGGTCAACCCTAACATTATTCCAGACAAATTAGTAAAACTTCTTGAACTGTGTGGCTTGAAGATACTGAGTAAAATAATAATCTTGTATGTTAGCTGGCAAATTCAGTGAAGAGTGTGAATATACAAACGTGTATAATTTTATTATTTTGTGAGATGAAAATCTTTGAGGCTGCTGCTGTTTTGCTGTTTGTGGTTGCATTATGTGGGAACGTTCTTGGTATTTTTATCCACCCGATGAGGCTCCCCAGAAATGTGCATTGTTTTGATGCTTTATTGTTCCGTCACATTTCCATATAGTAGATTTTTTTTTGTGCACATGCAAATGTTTCATTTTCATGGTAAAGCAACAGGGGTCCTCTGAAAAGTTTGAAAGCTACAGGCGCAGTGTTTGCTTTCCGATTCCCTGTGGTTTCAAAAGTTCTAATGTAGAAGAATCAGTTTAGTTTGTGTTTCACAGATGAGCTTTATTTTTGCCAGTGACTAATTAGAGAGCTGAGATTACAACAGCAGCAACGAAAAATAGATGCTCAGGGGCAGGGACTATAAAAGAATAACAGAATAAGGGAGCTGCAGTTGCAGTAGATGCAAAGAAGAAGGTTTTATGGTCTAAACTGAGGGCGCAAAATAAACGGCTCACGTACTTCTACTTTTTTCTCCTAGACTGAGATTCCTGGCCCAGTGACCTCTTCATGGGAATCCCCATTATTCAATTACACTCCGCGAGCACATGACCACGGTGTCTAAAAATCAATGGAGAGCATCTGTCCCACTGAGATAACCGTTTACCCAGGAGATGCGTCATGAGCCGTCAAGCTAACCTCTAATTAATTAGTCTAAAACCTAGACCACACTGATCTGACAGCATCAAGTCACAACTGGCTGTGTTAAGTACTGTAGGTAGACCTCAAGTGTCTGAAAAACCCAGATGGTTGAAGTATGGTGCCTATGTGGCCTATTTTTTACAGTTGCACTGCCCCTTTCTGCTTTATGTACTAGGACCACTAAGAGGCAAATCATTAGGCCATAGCCAAGAAATCCTGACATCTGTTTTTTCCATTCTGGTCATAGCCTTAGCTCATTTCATCCGTGCTGTAACTCAGTAGCGCACGTTTTGTGAGTGTGGACTATTCCCAGTTGACATTACACAGCTGGGCTCACTTCTGGGCCAGCCGTTAGAAGTTACCCAGAGGTGCTTCTGGAGTTACACACAGGGAAAAGAGAGAATGAAAGAGAGACTAAACTGATTAATCACGCCTTTTCAAAAAGTCATTTTGTTCTTCTGCTGTTATTCATACATTTATGAAAACGAAGTGGAGGAAATATACAATCCAGTCATGATTTTATAGCATCTCCTGCACGCATTTGATCAATGAATGTTCATTGTTGTTATTTGGCTCAGTTGGCAATGTTTAGGATGAAAACCATGGTTTAAGTTAAGTCTGCCCGTGTTTCCAATTAACCTGCATTCAGTATGTGTGTTTGCACGCAGACTCCATTGTTTACTTTTGGCTTTTCTCATCTCTTCTTGGCAGGAATACATGGACGCCAACAAATGCATTGACGAGCTTCTCAAACAGCTTGAGGAGGAGCGCCGAAATGTCCGAAGGTAAGAGGTTCTTAAGATTTTAGGGCAGATGTTTTATTGCCTAAGGATATCAGCAGCTGCCTGCAATCCATTTCCAACCAGAGGCAGCAGAACAATGTTGTTTGGTTTTGAGAGCAAGACAAGCTTTGTGCGCTGTTCTTGAGAAATGCTTTTTGTGTTGGAAGCACACTAAAAAGTGGCAGACAAAGGGGAGACTCTGGTCCCAGTGTGGGGTTGACTGGGGGCATTTCTCATGGAGGTCCTTTGGAGCGGATTTGCCCAGACAATGGGAATGAAGAGCTTATGGAGATGCCAATCTAATGACCTTGTCCCCTCCATGCTCCTATCGTCCTAGTCCTTCCAGTGATGCACTGCCCCCATAGAAAAAAGGGACAATTTTTTAAACTTCACCCTCTTTTGTACAACCCTCTCTCCATCTCAATGGAGCTATATTCCCCCAGCTCAAAGTAATTTTCCCCCTGAGTGAGCAGAGAGGAGCTGGGGGTTGGACACAGGGGGATAGGGGTCTCAGGGTGGGTGGCTGGGGGAATGGATGACCACTGACCATCCCCTTTACTAGGCCAGGCCAGCTCCTTAATAAAGGAAGTGATGTGTAAAGGAATGACCCTCCCGTCTATGTCATTCCCACCCCTCTTTATAAGACAAGGGAGTCATCTTTGGTGACACATGGAGGGACCTAATAGCCACTGAGACCGAATCGTTTCAAAGCCATGTACTTGTTATGAGTCCAAGCGTTTGGAGTGTCTGTTTTAACCACAGTCTTCTCAGTAGTTGTTGTTTTACAGTTTGGGAAATTGCTCACTGCTGTGTCATCTGTTGATATTACAGACATTCATACTAAAGTTCCATATGCAAAATTGCACAGCAGCACGGCTGTAGGGATGGCAGTGTCGACTTTGGTCCTGACAGCTGTTAGCTGGATCGCTATTACATTTGATACAGATATTCATGGTGCCCAGAGGATGAAGCTGTATGGCTTTGGTGATGCATTGACTTTCCCCTTGCACCATCAACAGGTCAAAAAAAAAAAGAAAGAAAGAAGACTGAATGGAACTAACTTAGTAATCGACTTGATGTGTGTATTACATTTGGTCTGGGCAGGAGTGAGTCAATTGATTTTAATTTACTGAACTTTTCCTTTAAATACTGAGATGTGCCTCTGTCTCATAGATCTTAGAGTACTGTACTCAGAGAGAAGCTGTATGGAATAAACTTACTTCAAACTTGAAGTTGGATTTGCCATTTGAAGTGCGTCCTTTTAAACTCAGGATCAGATAAGAGTCCATCACATGCCGGCCAGTGCAGGGTTTGTGGTCCACGTTTATCTGAGGGCAAGTGCTACACAACACAAAGGCACTCCCAGCTTCCATTGAACACCAGTGCTTCCTTCAGTCTTTCACAGGATTCACTGACAAGCAGTAGTGCCAGAACGTCTGCACAGCCATTCTTAAGAAACCACCACATATCCAGCTAGTGCTTTTAAAACCCCTCATGTCTTTGAAGCACATAGTTTTTAAAAACAACATACCACCAGACAGGATTTGTACTCATTTCTTTTCCAGTGTTGGCTGCTGCACAGTGGCGACAGTGATGAATGACTTCACAAAGGCTTTTGTTCGGCTAAAACATAGACCGCAAGTCAAAAAAACGCCTCCTTCCCCTTATTTGGCAGCCTCTCACGACGCTATAGATGTCTTCCTCCACCCATCAGAATATGGGGACCATCAATCCGTCAAGAGGAGAAAGAGAAGCCCTTACATTCCTCTAGTTCTCTGCATCCTTAATGCACGACCCAATGACCCACTGCATTCATGCCCCTCATTGTACCATATTATTGGGTAGTTTCACACTGGTGAAGTACAAAGATTGCACAATTATGACTTCTTTTTAAACAGACTACTTTTTCGAGTTCACTCTAAAATATGTGTTGTTTACTTTTTTATTCAGGACAACAGTTGAGGTGGGCTGGGATCTAAGGCATTTGTCACTTTCTCACAGCAGGACCAGCGAACCAGTCTCCTTATGAGTCCTTATAAGTCTCCTTATAAGTCTGACTCACAGGAAGTAGGCTGTGGGGATGAGCTTGCCATTGGCCAACTATTTAGGTCGAAATGACCCTTCCTTTTTGCTATCTTTGAATCACCATTTTCACGATCAAGTTATGTTTGTTCCACAACTTGTTAACTTGCCTCTCCATGTGCAAAAGTTCCACCAAAAAAAGTTCCCCTTGTTACTATTTTGCAGGGGCACCGTAGCTGCATCCTGGGTTTAGTGCGACCCAACATGATTGTGTTTGGTTAAAAGAAACACAAACAAACCAGCGTGTTTTTTCCCCTTAAACCAGGAAAATAATTGGTTTAGCCAGACAGGCAGAGTGCTAAAACAAAGTGTGGAGACTACTGTGACCATGACTTGCTATGCTAACATTAGCAGCATCCTACTAAAGTTAGTCGATGCTGACAGGGAACTCCATGCATCAAGATTGCACACATTACATTCACCCTTGTGTCTATAAAAGAAGCTTTTATAGACACATTTTTGACGACATCCACAATCATCTAAACATTTCTGAGCTACATTTGGAGCCTAAAGATGGTGAGCATTTAATAATGAAAAGATTTTTCATAACATGAACACATGAGCTCGTTTTCCGCTTGTTTTTGATTATATGTCAAGAACATCTGCTGTATTTTCAACATCCTATAGCCCCGTGCACACACACACACACACACACACACACACACACAGTCCTTCGCACTCAGTCGCAGCATCATTGCTCGATGAAGCACAAAACCCCAGTGGGATGCTGGCCGGGCTTTCCTGCTCCCTCTATTGAATGTGACCACGTCCTTGACAGACGGAAACAAAAGCGCTGCGGCACAGTGTCAACATCAGATGGAGCAAATCCAAATTTGGCAACATTAGATGCAACGTACAGTAGGACGCTGACCTGGGGTTTCCAGCCATTCAGCATTTGTTTGCAGTGAACTTTAATTGAATATGATCTAATGTCTTTTTAAAGGTTTACAATATTATTAGTGGTGGCTTTGAAATGCTGGCACAGTTGTATATTAGATGTCCTGTGGAAAATGGAGTTTATTAAAGACTTCTGCTGAGTGACAGACATGTGTAGGAGGGACATATGGATGTTCTGCAGCGTTGAAAGGCATGACGGGTGGGGAGTGAGTTTGCATGACCTCTTTCTGACAAGCTGCTGTGTCAAGGCACCGTGACTGTGTAATCTTCCCTGTGGATTAAAACAATGTAGATTAGATTTCTGCTTCCACTCATTTTCCCTCTCTTGATTTGTCACTGTGCTGAGCTGGTGTTTGCTTTTTTTCCCTGAATCTTCCTTTGACCTTGTTTTGAGTGGGGCGAGCGCGGCCAGTATCAGGTCACATGACCTGAAGCTGGCCTCACCTGCCATTTTCTGCCTGCTGGAGCAGATGGCGTTTGACTGTGACCCCTTCCACACCTTGGAGGACAGGGAGGGACATGGAGGGATGAGGAGGGTGGCTGGCAGGCAGGGGGCCCCGCGTGGAGCGCCTGGGAGGTGTGGAGGGGGAGGCCGGGGACTCAGCTGGAGATCCACAGGGCTTAGGACAGGTTGCGCGGAGCAGGCGGCTGCAGCTGCAACCCATGCCGGGAGGACATTAGCAATGACATCTGCTAATCAATAAGCTATTTGTCATGTTCATAGAGCAACGGTGCTTCGAAGACGGCAGAGATAGAGAGTGGAGGTCAGATCATATGTGTGCTTAGCTGAGGGATTAGAGGTAATAGGACTTTGCTTGTTTAAGTCATTTTCCTTGTGGATAGAACAGAAAATTGAGCAGTTTTGTCCTGTAACTGCTCAACGTTTTAGCCCATTTGCCCTTGGCTGCTCAGATATCATTCTATTTTAGATTTTTGATTTGAAACCAGTCATTGTTTTTTTGTCTTTTTCTTTTTTAAAGTGTACTTTTACAAAGTTATTAGCATAACTTAATTTGTTTGTATTTGCTTTTTCCAAATTTCCCTAATTATTTAAGCTATCCAGATTACAGAGCCACTAATCACTTAAGTCAAAACAAATGGCAACTGACTATCAACTGCAGCTTAAGACTTCAAAAATGTCTCAAAAAGCTCACAAAGCAAAAGTGAGTGTTCCCTAAATGTGTCAGTTGTGGGACACTGATGGAGGAAAATGTCCTTGCAGTCCTTGGAGGACACCAAGGTTAAGTGAGAGAGAAAAATGTGTGAGTGTATGCACACAAGAGGAAAAGACCACAGGAGCACGAAGCTGGGAAACAGCTTTACAAATCTGGACCTTGCTGATGTTACTACAAGGCATATCTGGCCTCAAAGACGCCTGTGTGCTGCCGGCGGTCTGAGCAAGATGAAAGGCTGTAATCCTCAGCTGAAGTATGTGGCCAGGCCTGTTCTGTCGATGAGGAGGTGGATAGGGTTCAGCCTCCCGCAAACTATCCAACGCCCCAAGGATCTGCCATCTCGCTTGGGCGAGAGCCATGCATTTTACAACTTTAATTGGATAAGTTGACCGGTCTAATGCAATAATTTGATCATGCTAAGCTCCAAAGAGATCTAATGCACTCCCCAAGTATATTTGTGTGCCCTCTGAAGTGAATGACTTAGCCTAATCCATCCATTAGAGGTCACTTTACGGCCCAGGAGTCCAGACTCCAAAATATCTCAAAGGAGCCGTCAGTGGGTAAATAAATCAATTCATGAAGCCTTCAATGGAACCTCCAGGCAGTGGTGGAATTTGGTAAACACTGGGTAAAGATTTCTTTGTACTTTTTTCACTAAGAAATGTGTGATTAAAGCTAGCTGGGGGTAACTCTGAACAATTTGAGGCAAAAATAGGAGGTAATCATGCCAAAGGTCCTTTCATGTGTGCTATCAGCCCTCAGCAAAAAGCTGTTCACGTGTACCATAGCTTACTATAGTACATGCAAGGAGCAGCATCTTTTTGATCTTTATTATGCTTGTCAGTCAGTGAGGAGTTAACTGTGAACTCCACGGAGGAATTACTTAAGGAGGTGACACTGCTGGTGCCCTGTGACACAAGCCAACGCTTGCTAGTTCATCTCAGCGAAGATTCAGCGAGTCTGTCTGACTCCGGACAAACTCGTCTCGTGAGTCCTGTAAACGCCAGGCGCTCCGGCCCTGATTCATGCACAGAGTCCGGGCCCGGCTAAAATCCATGCATCAGTTTTATGGAGCTTATGAGAGGAAGAGGTTAATCGAATGGGTTAATGAAGCCTTTTATTGATGCTCCCTCAAGGTCGTTTCGTAGCGGGGCTCAGTGCTGCATTCCCATACACACTGCGCAAGACTACTTAAGCAATGATATGTAATGCCTGCCCCCCTGCTTCTCTACATATCATCCACCACAAGCCTTCTTTTTTTTTTACTGATGCATTCAAGGTTAAGTGTAAAAGCTAAGCAGCTGTCTGCTGCAGTTATTCTGAAAAAAGTCTACACTTAGCATAATGGATCCAATCTTTCCCTGCAGGTATGGCGTTGTAATAAACAGCTTTTGTTGCTGCCAGCTGGGATGTAGTGGTTTCACAACAATGATATGCAGTGTGTTTTATAGGACTTGTGACACGTATTCTTGGCATTTGGATTGAATGGGGTATTATCTGCATTCCTAGAAGCAATTAGCTGTGTTTAAGAGCTGAGTCTCGTTCAATGGGGTCTTGCACAATGGCTAATTACTGCTGTTGTTTGTCTAAGTGAGTTCTCAGACACTAATTTGAATTTTTGTAAGGAAAGCTCTTTAATTATGCATTGGTTCCGAATATTTCATTTTTATCTGATTTCAGTCACTCTGACGTTGTCAGTTTCAGTAAATGAAAGCCCGCACAACATTCAGGTCTATTAACTTCAGTGGAGTCCCTCTCCATTGTGCAATGAAAAGTTCTTTTTTTTTTTTATCAAGATCTGCTTTGAGAGAATGTGTTCCTTTTGTGCTCACGAAAGCGTGCAGTTATTTTGACTAATATGTGTGCTGCACAGCGCTGTGGAAAACGTCCCCACATTAAGATAAGACGAGCGATACATCCTGTGTGGTTTTTATTGTTGGTAGATCCTGTGTGGTTTGGATTGTTGATAGATCCCGTGTGGTTTTGGCTGGTGGAAGTCACAGTGGTTGCATCCATGCTATTTACCTCCAGCTCGGGGGCCCTTTGGAAAACATCCTCTCATCTCTCTGAGGAAACAGGAAGGGGTGAAAATTTGTGAAATTCACAACATTTCAGTTTTAAGAGGGCATGTCTTATGGGGAACTGATGTAGAACTGTAGCACAGATGTCAAGAACATTACATTTGATTAAAGAAAATCATTGGATTGCACGGGGAATTTCACTGGCTAAGTATTATCAAGTTTAGACATCATAGGACACATCTATTGGTCAGTGCACTGCATTTCATTAAGTACTACCAAACCTATTTTTGGGGGGAAATCTGCTTGGCTGCTTTATGGCACAAATCAAGAATTGTGTGACTGTCTTTCTTCTTTAAAAGTATTGCATTTAAACATCAATAAACTACTACAGCATCAATAAATATCACACTATAAATACTGTAGGCAAATGTCATCCTCTTCATTTTACACTGTGTATCACAAGGTCGAAGTCTGCATGGTTACCTTTTACTTCAACCTGTTTCAAAAGTATTATATTGAAACACTAAATCAACTGTAGCGACATCAATTTTGCGACCCCCCTGCTGGAAAGAGTTAAAGCATATTTCAGCCTCTATTGTGCTGTTCACTCCTTTTTGCAATGTAATCTGATTTAAGGTTGAAATGCAGTTGTGGTTGATTTACAGCTTTAAACAGCTTAAACACAATCCAAATAAAGGAATGCCACATCATTTTTTTGATACCACTTAACATTTTAAACAAACCTGCACCTCTATCAATCTCTACACAGTGCAGATTACATTGTATTTGGGGGGTCAGGTCGGTTGCTTTACTACACAAATGAAGGATTTTAGCACCGCATTGTTAAGTGTGTTGACATAAAATAACTCTTAACTCTTTCTGAGACCATGCTGAGCTTGTAAGCAGGCCGTATACTCTTTTTACATCATGTGCTACCATGTCCGATTTCAGGCTGTATATCCGCTTCATTGCTCTGCAGCACAAAAACGGTTTTATGACTCTCTTATTGGAAAAGAAAAAAGTGTTTAAATGTTAAAAAGTTGAATTGTATGTGGTTGCTTTATGGCACGAAATAGGAGGACTGAACTGAAACAACAGGCTTTTGTGAGTGTGAAGATGTGGTGTTCATTTTTGAAAAAAAACGCTAGTGTGAGATCGAGGATACCTCTGAAATTAGCCAGGGCATAATAGCCCCATTTGTTTACCATAATCACACAAGGAATGTCAGAGTAATTCTTTAAGATTTACTGAAGATTAATTAAAGATTAACTCCATCAGTGTTAATCCTGCTCATTCCAGTCTTGATGACTTTAAGTATTTCCTGAGTTGCACGCTGAGGAAAGTCTCGCCTGCTGATGATGTCTCACCGGACCGCCATCCCGACTATCGTTCCGCCCCCCATCCCCCCGCTTAATGAAACATGACGGAGGTGCATTATCGCATTCATTGTATTACACACTTCATCTTTCCGCGGTGAAGTTAAACGACACACACATGCACACACAGAGTCTCTGGGGGGGCTCTTGCAGCATGACCCATCATGTGATTTGCATCTGTCAGGGCGTTTGCTGTTTTGAGCTGTGTAGATCCTGAGTGGGCTTGTGTTGGGTAAACAAACATGCTGCCTGTCTACAGCTTGGCATTTCCTTTGCTCGTCTCGCTGAAGAAAAAAACCCCACCCCACCCCTCTTTCCAAAAAGAGTCTAGCCATGTTGACAGCTAAATATCTCCTGGATGGATTGTAACCACCCATAGTACCTCTGATGTGCTTCCAAACGATTTTACACCCGTTACTTTTCCTCAGTTGTATCAGACATTAAATAGCTATTCTCAAAGGCATGTCTAAGCTGAAACACCTCATACATGCTAATCGTCTTTAGGGTGCTGGGGAGACGGGAAGGAAACAAAGTTTTCCTCCTTCTCCCCCTCTGTGATTAATGCCTGTCTTGGAACACACACCTAGATGGCGGAATCGACTCCTCGGGTAATGAGCTCAAGTGACGAATCCTGGCCTCCCGCGGCCGCCTCTGGTCACTCATCTGTGATCAAGTTCGAGGGGATTAATGTCATGGAGGGAAAGTGTGGCTGATGGCTGGAGTCCTGGGCAGGATTCATATGCACAAAGCAACGAAGTACATTAACTCTTACTTGAGTAACCATTCAAAACACGTCATAGTCTCACAAAATATGAAAAAATGCAATAAGTTAAATGATCCAACAGCATGAATTGAATTTAGCTCCTTCTGGATCATCTACAACTAACACAGTGCCGACTTGTTAGTGCATCAGTGATTTAACAGTCTGAAAGGGGCAACTCTTCACAATTAGTACTTTCAGGCTATCTTTAGATCAAAGACAGTGCTGCCATTAAATCCAAGCCACGAGGGCCAGTTTGAATTATACATCCAAGCACTTTATAACAATATGAGGGAGGATGTTCTGGAAAGTTTATCAGTCACCTTCTCATTCATTTTAGTCGATTGCAAGGCAAATGTTCTACTTGAAATGTGCTTTTGTACCATATTTGATCACCCAGTCTTGGGCTTTGATTGATGCTATTGTATTGTGTTGTGGCAAAAAAAAAAACATTTGTTCAGCATCAGTTCTGCTTCAGTGCCGGTACCAGAGTGCCAAAGCTTCCCAAAGATGCAGTGTACGTAAATAACAGCGTTGGTAGTTCTAACAGAGGGTTTTTATATTGTTGAATAGCTGGTTATGCTTCGGTAAAGGTTCTAAATCCTTCCACCACTGCACACATACTGCCACAAGCGCACAGCTAACTTCCACTGATCTCAGTTCAAAGGTGCCTAAACTCACACGTTCCCTTCGCGTGCACGTGATCATACACCTACACATGCACAGCATCCCTGTCCCTAAGACCACCCTGCACCCCATTACAAATCCATATCGACCCGCCGTCCCTCCAGCCGCTGTCCCAGCACCGTCCTGTCTCCCTCCCTACACCCCCCCTCCTCCCTGTGGAATGCTAACCTAGCCTTAGTGTGTGCGTGTGTGCGTGTGTGCGTGTGTGTGTGTGTGTGTGTGTGTGTGTGCGCGTGTGTGTGACAGTGGTGGAGCCAGGCTGGCTGTGTGGGCGGCCGAGTGTTTCCAAACAGTGGAATCTGTCACTGACACCCCTGGCAGAGCAATAAGCAGCGCCTTAATGAGCTCAGCAGATCACTCAGCACACAGAGCCCGGCACACACACACACACACACACACACACACACACACACACACACACACACACACACACACTCATAGGCGCATAAATATTACAAATACAGACACATCATCACATAAATACAGACACACATACAATGTCATAAATGGACTTAATTCATGATTTTATTTTAGAGCTTACTGCTTGTGTTTGTCCGTCTGTATGTAAAGGATGTTTAAGAACACTGAAAAGTGCTTTTTAAGTATGATCTATTCATATTATTATTATTATTATAACCACACACCCCAAGACTCTCAGCATGCAGTTAAAATGGAAGAAAACCAAGCTAAACAAACAAACATGGCCTGTTTCCTTATTCGAGGAAAGAGGGGGGGGGGGTTCATCTAAGTGTCTCTGGCACCAGCACCACTGCCACCAAACCCTGTAGTCCATTTGTCGCCCTGCAGACGAAAGCTGTGGCTCAGGCACCCGCCATTCGCTCCTGATCGAATTAGACTGGAACACTGCCTTCAATATTTCTTGATTACGCCACATATGTATGTGTTAGTGCTGACTCAGCCGACCATTTGTCTTTTTTACCCAAATGGGACAATGGTGTCTAATTGGTGACCACCTGCTCTTAGAATCAAATCAGACTTGCTCTATATTCAGATTTCCCAGTGAGACAGCTGCGCTTATGATAAATACAATTACCGCTCAGCGTGACATTTCGGTCATATACACCATAATCAGGCATCATGAATCTTTCGGAGTTTTATGTTGACAAATGGGACAAATGTGGCAGCCAGCCCCACCACACATCTGATAACGAGGACGTGACAGGGCATGTCCGTTTTTTATGATAGCTGTTAGGTGATGCCACATTTCCCAGCATGAAATAATCTACCTGTGAGTGACAGATCATCCCTGCACGTTTACCTCCAGTCTTCCTCCATCTTCCCTCAACTTGAAGTTTTCCAGCTCACCCCCCTCCCCTCCCTCCATTCTCCAGCAAACTAATTTTCTCACATGGTTAGTGTCATTGTTCATTTAGGACATTAGTGACAGTGAATGTGGGGCAAAGTGGCAGCGATGGCCCCGGCTCTAAGTCAGCCCTGTCCTTTCTTTCCCCTCTTTAACCGAGCTCCTGTCACCAGGACCCTTTTAATTCCCCCTTTCACCCCTCCGGTGCCCGCCCCCTCTCGCACTGGTCCTATTGGGGAGCAGACAATAGAGGATGTCCCCCCTCCTCTTCTGCCTCTTCATCCCCCCTTCTCATCTCCCTCGGCCCTTGCAGGCGTCCTGCCTGGTTGAGGTTGTGGGCTCCAGGCTGCAGTTTGTCACAGCCATTCAGCTGAGACTGATTGTGATTGCGGCAGATGGGCTGGAGCCTGGTCCGTCGCTAGGCCCAGGCAAACCCAAGCACTTCTCTCTTTTTCTCTCTCGCAGCCTTTTTTTTTTTTCTCCGGCTTTCAGATTCTGTCCTTCGCTCTCTTGATCTTGATCTCTTCCTCGGTTGTCCCTATCTATCTTTTGTCAGTGCCCTCTCTTTTCTTTTTTCTGCATTGTTTCCCAAAAGCTGAGTCCCGTGTCCAAATCACTGGAGAATGTCTGAAAAAGCTCAAATTTTGGGTTGCAAAAATGTTGGCGTATTGTACTGAGAAAGCTTGCCAAAGATCAGCTTTTGAATTGGGGACTAATTCAAAACCCAAGTGCATGTCGTATTGTCTAAAAGCATGTGAAGTCCCCTATCGCCTAATCTTCCTAACATTGGAATTCCAACAAGCAAGTGATTGTCAAGGTGGTTCAGGATCTGAATTTCTATTTTCTATCACTTCCATTAGGACAACACCATGAATGCTCTTGTGCCGCTCCATGATGGGACGCTTTATGTCCAACCTTCAAGGCTAGCCCTTTGAAATGGCTGGTTGACACATCATATCTAGTTCATTTTAAGCGTACTGAGACCTTTACAGTGAAAGTACTCTCAGTATTTCTTCTATTGTTTGTTGGGTTTTTTTGCTCTTTTCATCTCTTCTTTTGTTGCCTCTGTCTGTCCTTTTTGTCACCCTCACTGCCTCTGTACCAAAAGTGCCCAGTTGGTGGAACATCACAAACCAGCTTCCTCTTGCCTGTTCACGTACCCTTGTTGGAGTTAACCCCCCTCGACACTTTTGTCACCCCCCCCACAAAAAAAACTCCTCCTCCTCCGTACAAACCCCCACCCCAACCTCGCTTCTCCTCCCCTGAGGAAAGAGCCACCTTCACAGAGGCAGCAGAGCAGCCGTCTCCCTGAACACATGTTAAACGTCCTCGGAGGAGGGACGCCAGAGAGCCAGAGAGAGACGCGGTGACTGAGAGAGAGAGATAGAGAGCAGAGACAGACTGGAGAGAGAAATATTCTGAGGAAAGATAAAGCCTGGAGGCGGGGTGGGCGGGTGGTGGTGGGGGGGGGGGGGGGGGAGAGGCACAGTCCACTGTGTGTGTGTGAAGAGGAGCCTCCGAGCGTGTGCGTTGGTGAGAGCAGGCGCAGCGCAGAGGGAAGAGCGCACGTAGGAGAGGAGAAGACGCGTCGGGAGAGTCCGCGCATGTTGCCAGACTGAGAGAGACAGGGAGGGGAGAGGACAGAGGCAGCGAGGAGCAGGAGAAGGGAAGGATTTTGAGTGCTTTAAGGAACATAGAGAAGAGGAGAGAGAAGGGGAGGGACAGGCAGGGAGCGGCGGAGAGCCGGCAGTGCTGCGTTTTTGGATGTAAACTTTCCAGTCCGTGGGATCGGTGGGTAGCAGCTGCAGAGCAGGAGGAGAGCGCGCTGGTGGATTACCATGTGTGTCCTCTGAATACACCAGGATGCTGCATCTCCACCAGGGTAAGGAGCGGACACACATGATGTGACAGGGCTGCATTATTTCCTCTGCAAATGCGAGATTTCACTGTCTTGTTTGATTGATGTGCGTTGTCCTTTGCTTGGGGATTGGGCTGTCTGTTCATATGTGCCATACTTCTCTGTTGTCAGAAGAATGCATGCACACTCAGCTTTTGCTTGTGCTTAATTCAGGAAGGCTTAATAATGATTTTTCCTCCCCTGGCTGCACCTCCTTCAGCCGTCTTTACTTTGTCCTGAGCTGCAGTTTTCCTAATAATCCCCAGAGGAGGGAGCATATATTATATAGCAGCACTGGACACACGTGCAGGAGGTGATGTCTGCTTTGCACTGAGCCTGATTAGCCAGTTGCAGAATGAATCGCGTGTCCTGTTGCCAGTGGCAACAGCATGTGGCCAGGACACTGCGTAAACCACTTTGATTCTGATTGATAACAGAAGGGATCCATCATTTAAGCAGAGGCAAAACAATCGAGCATTGCAGGGGATTTGTATGTGTAGGAATGCATGTTTTTCTCCCCACTGCTCCTTTTCTTTCTTTATACTCTCTCTCTCTCTCTCTCTCTCTCTCAGGCAGATTAAGATTTTCTACCCGGCCCACTAATCCCACACTGAAATGACTGGTGTTTAACTGGGTGTGGATGCAGCAAAGTGGTGGAGAATATGGATTATAGGGATATAGCATCTGTGTTATGATCAGTTTTTCTGCAGCTCCTTGTTAATGTGGCGTGAAGTGCTGCAGTACTAGTGTCCATATGTCAAAGTCACGGCAGGTCAGAGGTCTTTTCTCTTAGTCAGCCGTATTCAACATACACAGAAAGAGGCAGGACGCTTCCAAGCCTACACATCAGAAATGCCGAATGTAGGATTGTGGACAGTGGCTTTATATTTTTGGATTTGTTATCTCTAAAAACAGAACTGCAAGGGAACATGAAAATGAGAGCATGGGAGAGCATGGGAGGTATCATCTCTCTCTTGCTGGTGTTGTCAAAGTGCCAGAGAGAAATGCCATTCGCTGTCTTTTTTTGAGTTTGAGTTTTTTGCCCTGGGAACTGGTGCTTCCCAACACGAGGGCAAAAAATAGCATCTGCCATACAGAGGATGCTTTATAACCGGAAGCACCAATGGATGCAGGCAGTCAAAGAGAGGGGGAAAAGAAGCAGCAATAGTCAAATAAGAGCAAAAGTACTGTTTCCTAGTTCTACTTTACATATCTAACACAGAGAAAGTTAATACTGGACTGATATTCAACCCATAATGCTTTATAATAGCACCACTGGAAGTCCCAATAGTGCCAATGTAAGTGCCCCAAACTATGAGACATATCAGGCGAATCACAAGGTGAACAATGATGTGGCTCAAAACAAAGCCAAACTCTGTCAAGATGACCTGACTTCACACACCTGAGGGAAGTTCCTCTGTTCCATGACATTCCCACCATGCATCACATCATGCACTAAACGTGCTTTCTGCATGCATGTTAAGTTTGACTGTGTAGTCTAGCCTGCAGCCATGCTGACCCGAAACAAACAGGGCTATCAAAATGCATCTGTCAAATATTTATTTTGAAATTGCAATCACTATTACTGTACTTTAAAGAGGCCACAGTTTAACCATTTGGTCCAGTTTCTATTCCGACCATGACCATTAAAGCCTTTATTGGGAGCAGAGCAGCAGCCGGTGATATCATCCCGCCACCAGGGCAGATGTGTTTCTGCACTGGGCAGTTTGAGCCTGCTGCCCTCTGAAACCTACCTGGGGATTAGTGGATAAGAGGATTGCCAAGTGGAGGGATTTGATTTTATAGAATTAAAACTGTAATTCTCTCCGTCCCAACCGTGCTGCGGTGCAACCATTTCTCCACATTATTCTTCCCTTGCTGCCATGTTTCGTGTTTTTACCAACGCGTTCCAATACTACATCATGTGCCCTACATTTTGATTTAAAAGTCACGAGACAGCCGCTGTATGTCTGAGTGGAACGGCAGAAGGTGGCTGAAGTCTTTGGATGCCACTCGCTGTGCTGGCTGACATTACCAGAGTGATTTTTAGCCTAAACACCGGCCCAGTCAACAAAATTAAGACCACTCCAGCAGATCATACTGACGTGTGCTTTTGTGTTCCCTTTCTCCTCCTCCGGCTCTTGTCCGTCCCTTTTCCTCTCACTCCTCTACATCCGATTTTTCCCAACTTTTCCTCCTCCCCTTTCGTCTCCTCCCTGTATGTGGCGCTCTGTATTCGGTGACCCTCAGCTAGCATATTGGGTTCAGGTCAAACTGAATTACTGAGGAATGTTCCCCTGTTCAATGGCCGGCCCAGTGGGCCTCAGCATGGGAGCACTTCCCCTTCATTGACAGCCAGGGGACTTTCATTTTGAAGGAGGGGGGAGCTCTTTCCACACAACTTTCCCATATAATTCCCACTGTCTCTGCCGTGTTCATTGGTACCGTGGAGCTGTGAGCCAAAGCAGCCGGTTTAATGATGTGTACGTGTGAGGCACATCTCAGGATCTCGCCAGCCTGAGTCTTGTTGAGACGCTCTGCTTCTGTGACTGCAGGCCATCCAGCTCAATTAAGGGTGCTGTGAATGCATTCCTCCCCTTGGCCTGCTCTACATTTATCTTTCCCCACGAACAGCACGTGGGAACTCTAAAAAACAGTCAGTGTCCTGCAGAGCTCTGTTGGACTGGTATGAACCTGTTTTTGCAGCTACATCATCTGAAAAAAACTAAATTGCTCAATAAAGGATTATGATATATTACCAGGCTGCACATTTTTGACTCAAAGACCCAGAACACATTGCATACCCGCTGAAGTCTCATGCTTTGTGTCTCAGTGAATGCTAACAAGTTGGAAATCCAGAAAAATGGGTCTGTCAGATGTCTTTTCTCTATGTCCCCAGTTGGCTCGAGTTAGAGTAATGTCACTCAGGAAAAACATAAAGTTAAATGGTCCAACACAATTTATAACCAATAAATGGCTTTTATTTGCTAGCTATCTGTGGCTTATTGCATGCACTGACTGTTTTGCCTGGAGACAAAGCTTTGCCCAGACACCCTCGCTGACTGTTAAGTGATGTCATTACAGCAAGAGCATTTTTGTGGTTTCTAAATAGATGAACTCTCTCCAAGCAAGTTCACCAAGGTGTGAGGACTTTTGGGCAGTTTTTGCATTTACTGCTTTGAAGCTGCCTGTTTTCTAGTCAGAGCTGGCTTAAAATATTATTATTAGGGAGAGTATCTTGAGTGTTTCAGTTCTGGGAAGAAAAAAAAAAAATCCCAAAATTGGATTTGTTTTTTAGGTCATAGCCCTGCGTGCCAACAGTTTACAAGATAATATGGTGTTGTCCTTGTTTACTACACACCACCCTCCTGCTGACACACTTTCACAGTTGCATGCATGTCACAAGTTTTTAGATCAAAGCAGTCAAAACCCAGTTTGTGAGAATTCCCTCTTGTTTCATATTTCTTTCCTTTTCACGGTGACACCTTCAATGGAGCAAACCATTTATGAGGTTGGAAAGGGGGTCAGTGTCAGTATTTGAGGTTGTGCGGGGCGGGGAATGTCACCAAGCTTCAGCTCCCCACTAGCCTGGCTGTAAATCATTGGATAATAGAAGGAGAAACATGCAGGACCTCGTCCAGTGGCTGGAGGTGTTGGCGCAGCTGGAAAGGAAATGGATAGAGGCTGCTGGAGAAGCTCACCTTCGTGCTGTAAAACTCTTTCCAAACACCTCTCTTGTTGTATTTAAGCTCTTTTAGCCATTTGGTCAAACTCTTTACTCAGAGTGAATTACAGCGAGTGCAGTACTTTTACTTTTAATTACTTTATTACCAGCATGCCAGAGAGCCAGGACGGGAGTGCTATGGCAATATTCCTGTGACCACTGAGAGAGCATGTAGGAGAGAATTACTGAACAAAACTGTTTTTCCCTTCATGAATGCAACCATCAGCAAGTAGGGTTATTTGGGCAATTTTCAGGTTGTCTGTAAGGGGACTTGAAGTTATGGGGTGACTCCAAATGTAGTGATGGAACAAATGAAATTGAACACAGGACTCTTAAGACTGTCTGCAGCACAAATTTAGAATAGATCAGTTTATAACAGCTGCCCGGCAACTTGTGCTCACAAGCAAACGCATGTCCCCAGACCTGTAGTTGGAGTCCTCCTATTTACCGTACCTTTGTTTCTATTGTATGTGAACCACCCATTTGTCTGACTCTATAAAGGGCTACTGTTTGCCCGCCTCTCTGAAAACGATGTGTTGACAGCCGGTGTAAAACTCCCTATAGCCTTTGCAGCAGTCTCCATTAGTCAGCAGAACCTTCCAGCATCATGGTACAGTAGTAAATGTGAGTCCCAGTTCCCCAATAATTTCAACCAGGATCAGCCAGAGAGTGAAATGCAGAACAATGGATGAAACGTGTGCCTTGGCTAAAGTATGTGTGTGCCTTTTTGCCACTGCATGCTGACTTACTGGACATTTTTAGCATCTTGTTATTGTAAATGATCATGTCATTAATATAGTATTAAGACAATACACGTTTTTTAAGGATTGAGGCTGAGTATTTTGATCGCATATTTTGGTAGCAGTAGCAACATTTTGATTTGCTTCTTACAACAAAATTTCGCTTTGTCCTTGAATCTTAAAGCCTCTAAAATGGACAGCAGGAGAGATTATTAAGAGGGCTTTGTGTAGCCACTTAGCATGGACATATGCTAAGAACATGTTTTTCTAACTACAAGCAAGCAAACATGCAAGTCTCGCCCGGAGACATGTGCGTCATCTTATTCTTTGTGTTACTTTTGGGAAATAGTTTGTGTTTAGCGTTAACATGTTTAGTTCGGTTCCAGTCCTCTGTTTCCAACCCGCCTACTGGCAGGAAGTTGTCAAAACAATCAGCTGGCTTGACGCTCAAGGCGGCGCCACATATTGTTGAGATTTGAGATTTGCGTGCATCAGCACTTTTGCCTGCAGACGTGGTCGGGTGACACGTCGTTCAACCTGGTTCACTTCACAAGCAAAGTCTGGCCTCGGCATCCTCCTGTGCATACGTCTGCTGACATGTTTACATGGAAGAGCTGTAATTCCCAAATTGGAAAAAAAACAAACAGGCTTTGTTTATCCTGTCTGAATGCACCTCGCAAAACATAGGTGAACTCCTAAATCATGAGGTAATTGCAGTCCAGTGTGAAGGGTGCTCTACTTAAACTCAATTATGTGCCAGAGTGTCTGACTCAGGCGAGATAACCATCTCTGGAAAAACTTAAACACACTCACACATTATTACCTTTTGGGAATGTGAGTGTGTGGCTGGGAATGCCTTATGATGAACTTGACTTCAAAACAAGATGTAACTGAAAGGGTATTCTCTCTTCTGGGAGCGTTAAACTTGCTCTATCTCTTGCTTTCTTGCTGCGTATCAACATATCTTCATCACATCTGTGGTTGTTCCGGTCCACCAACAGTGCATCCTTTCAGATCAGAGTCATCTCTCTTTTATGATTTGGACATAAAAGATTAAAAATTGTTTAGAGTGCGTACGCATGTCTCCGAATATCTCTGCCAGTGTGTTTGTACATGTGTGCTCATGCATGTGTTTACGAGTTGCCCCTTGTGTGTCCGTGTCTAGCTCCAACCTCATTCTTCACGAGCCGTGCCGGTGAGTAAACCCTCGCGGCAGACAGGCGGACGGGTGCCGCGGCCATTTTTAAAGCACATCTGCTCATCCGCAAAGTTTCGTTTCGTCTGGACAGGAATGCGTCTGTGGCTTGGAAACAATTGAGGTCAGGCCCTGCTCACAGAATAAGAAAACATTTAGGGAGACAGACAGTCAGGCAGGGGTAATCCACGCTTGGCAAGAGAATTCCTCAGAGCTCAGAAGGAGTCTCGGAGGATTCCTTATGTCTGATTTTTGCAGCTTCAGAAGTTTGGAGTCTCAGTGTATACATTCGATCTGATCTTGGCCTACAGACTGATGTACAAGATATTTTGCCGAAAAGTTTCCGCGTGCAAAGACAAATAATTTTCACACTGTTTTGTGATTGCGTCTGTCAATCATGCGCTCCCTCCTGTCAAAAAACACATTTATTAAGCTGCACCAGTGTAATTAAGATATCCAGAGCTGAGACTCACTGAGGTCCAGATGTTATCATGGAGGGAAAACAAGAAACCAACATGTTGTTGATGTTTGATACATCTTGCTAAATGTGATCATATCAGCTTGTTAGACTCTATTACTATTTGTTTTTGCAAAGTCCAATATGCAACTCCATTAATACAAAGGAGGTATGTATGAAGTTACATCAGGCTATTTTGATGAACCACTATTGTTGGTGTGTTGTAAGGCTTTCTGGTGTCCAAATCCAAATAGGATGTCAACAGCTATGTCACAAAAATCCTCATTTTGTAATTTTTCCCTTTATTGGTGTGCATGGAAATATAATCCAACATATATTTTGTGTAACCGTAAAAAAATGTTGATGAATTTTCTTCAAAACAAAACATGTTTTATTAGAATTGTCCCTTTTCGTACAGTAAAGACATTTCAAGGCCACATGGCAGCACGAGAGGGCGTGTGTTCTTTGTGTGCTCAAAGTAGAACCTCATCACATTTCACCTCGTCAATAATTGATGGTCTGCCGTGGTGAGGTAAGGCTCATTGTGCCTGGCTGGCTGGGTGCTTGGGTGTGTGAGGTGCTGACATGTGGCTTCTGTTTTTCCGCTGCCCCCCCGGTGCAGACGGAGTTTGGGTCGCAGACAGGGGGTCAGGAACCAGCTGTGGGTGAGGCGGCGGGAGCGGGCGCAGGTCAGGCTGCCGTTTGGCATCCAGGATGACGCTTCTTGGTGATTGATTGGACCTGCCTAATGCATTGGGACCAATTGAACGGTCACAGATGTGTGAACCCCACCCCTCAGATGCTTGGAACAGATGAAAATGTTTACGCTGAGGGCTGAAGCTGATTTCGATGCCATCCCTGTATTTGGTGTTCGCCTGCAGAAAGGCTCATTAAAGTCTAAAGAAAACAACATTTTGATGATGTTGCACGTGTTATTAACATAGGGATTAATACAAGATGGTGAGGTGGGACATGACGTGGGCTTAAAAATGATTTGTTCACAATATTGGGCAATGAAACCACGTGGGATTTCCCCAAAAATCTGTTGCAAAAATGCTTAGTTTTAAATCCAAAAATATAAAAGTCGGGTATTTTTAATCCCGTCTTGACTTCAGCTTCCTGGCAGTTGTAACTCTGCTTTCTGGTCAAGCTGGGTTGAATGTTATAACTTATCAAACGCCTCGGTAAGCTCATTGTCCTCCACTGGGGGCTGGAGTGAAATTTTGGAACAGTGCAGAAGGTTACATAACACAGTCGTAGGAGGATTAAGGATGGGAATGACCGGTCCGGAGCTGGAGCCAGAATGTAGCCAGAGTCCCTCGGAACAGGATGCCCTATGTGTGCCACAGGGATTGCGTGCGTATCAGGGCTCTTAACTCAGCAGGAGTGCAGACACTAATACATAAATGCATGGCAGCTCTGCTCTCATCCAAACATTTATGCATCCCCCCGGCCACTCTGTGTACATTTGTGGTTCAGAACGATTGAAATGTTTAGCTGCCTGTAGCCGAGATGTGAATATTGGAAAGATGGTTTATATTTATGCATCTTTTATACATCCTGATGCGTGCATTCATGTCAGTGTGAGCAACTGCTGCAGGGAGAAGCTGAAGCTTTATGTGGTGTTTAATCTGTTAACATCTTTCTGTTCAGAGGAGAGATTAACCGCACTTGATAACAAGGTGTGGTACAGTACTGTGAAGGAAAGAGGAAACCAAAACGCAAGAGACAGCACTTTTTTTTCTCTTTTATTATGTGCTCAAGAGCTAACAATGTACAATGGATTAAACCACCTGTATGGAGGAGCCGTGATAATAGTGATGAAAACACAGCTAAACGCCTGCCTCCCACAATGCAGTTCAAAGCACGGGAGTCCGACGTGTCAGCTCAGGTTGGCAAATGCTCTCGCCGTGATTGATCCTCCCTCAGCCCTGACAGATCGTGTCTTTGCATGCCCGCGACGCTGTGACGCTCTGAAGCAAACAGCCGGCGCGTTGTCTCAACGTGAGCTGGAGGAGAAAGCGTGAGCGGGGTTTACACAGTGTCTGAGCGGGTAGGATGGGTGGAGGAGACGGGTTTTGATCTGCTGCGAGATCAACCAGGCTGGTGTCATAATCATTCAAGGGAAGGGATGCAGAGCTTTTGATGCCGCTGGAATTATGTGTGAAAAGGAGGGAAATTGTCTTTTGAGGTGTTTGAAGTGTGTAGGTGCTCGGCAGATGGTGTAAACTGAGAATACCAAAGGAAAACGTATATATGTATGCAAGTAAGAGTGCAAAGTGTTGCTGAACATACAGAATGCTCTACATTTTTGAGGAACTAGAAAATCAGCCTAATTTTCAAGGTCCAATCAGTACGCTTTACTTTAAATTGTGGGTATAATCTCATTTGAAGTTGCATGACAACAGTGATGCCTATGTTTGCAGCAGATTTCCTTATTACTGAGGTCAGGGGGGTGTCAGCTGGTTTGGCCCGCTCTGCTGAAGCTCGGCAGGATTCCCTCCGCCGGTAAGGCCTCTGGTGCTATCAGGTGATTCCAGGTCAGCGGGAAGTGCCGGAGGTCCACGTCGACACTGCTCATGATTGGCTGCCGGAATTTACTCAGCCAAGCTTTATATTGGGGCTCAAAGAGGAAGAGAAATAGCAGAGGAGGAGGAGGAGTGTATACACAGTCAACTGTCAGCTTGTGCTTTCATCACATGCTCAGACGTACAGGATAAAGGCAGGGCCTGTAGCCTGAAATAATTCCCATTTAGTCACAGTCATATGTGAAATGCCCACAGCGTGCTCACTCCAGCGTCCCTGAGAGGTGTAATAGTATTCTGCTTCGCAAGTCGACTGCTGAGATCTAACAATTTGGCATCGTCGCAAAATAACAAGTCCAACATGGCAAGAAACACAAGCAGTCGGCCAGTCAGACAGGTTGCAAGCAAACCCCAGGTCAGCCAAACTTCTGTGGAGGAGAAAACGCAGACCAGTGGTGAAACAATGTCCAGTATTTGACACAGTCTTCTTTGCAATAGCGTGCTCACGTCTGGTTTTTACTTCCAAATATATTTTATATAGTGTGAAAAAACTGTTAGCGAAACTGTCGGCTGAACGTTTGACATGTTTCTCAGCCTGTAAGACGTTGTTGCAGTGACGTGGTGTTCCCACATCTATTATTGGAAGACTAATTACTTTGGTGAATTGAGTGTTTTCATAACCATTAGCAACAATGGCCGTGCTATAAAAATCAAACTACAGTTATCCTTTTATGGTGAAGCTCCTATATTCTGATCCTGTTGGTGAATATGTATCTTTTTTTCTTTCTTTGGTGGCTCTTTGCATACCCTCAAACATCCTTCTGCATGATGGCTTGAGATGAACTTGTTGACACAACAGCCTTTGGGTTGGGCCATTCTGACAGGCCGGTTTACACAGCTGGTAGAAGTTTATGAAGTGAGTGATTGGCAAAACATCTCGCCACGACAAACTCAAAACGGAATATGTCACCCTGAACATCTCATACAGAATATAGCCGATCACAGATTACTTTCATGTGGTCTTGAATGCTGTTTGAATAATTCCACGCCAAAAGTCGCCAATGAGCATTTTGCACTGGAATAGTGTTTTGACTACTGCTTGTGCCACTTACTATAATTATGTTTAACACAGAATGTCAAATTGCTCTATATTTGGCGATGATTTTCTTCGGGCGCAGTTGGCTCATGCTCCGTCGCTCCTGGAACATGCCTGTGCATAAGTGGCCTGAAACTTAACCCCTTACAGGGCTGACGCTCAGCCATAACACAGACTGGAGGAATGCCAGGCCGGTCCTGTTTAACAAAACAATATCTGCACTGAGAAGTTCCAGAGGCTTTTTTTTTTTGTCCCCCCCTTTTTTTTTCCACGTTCTTTTCTCAAGGTAGTGTAATGGCTTTGAGCATGCAGCATGCTGTAATGGGAAGAGACATATTGTGTAACTGGAACAAGAGTGTATTAGTCAGTCTCAGGTGCAGTCACACTCTTTCACACACACATTTGCTTTTATGAGCGCCAACACACAAACAACACCTTCACTTTAATGAATGCATGTACCCACACCCAAACTGATGAATACACAAACATACAAACTTCTCACATTAGCCCAAACACAGTAATGCAAACACACAGGCTATTACACACCCAAACACACCCCCTTGTCTCACAGCCATGGCACTTTGCTTAACTTCCTCCCAGATTTGTCACTGCTGCACCATGTGTTTCACAATCGGCGTGCCAGGCTCGGCTCTGCCTCATTCAGTCCGGTCCCATTAGAGGCAACACAAAGGTGGGAATGACTTCCACCAGCAGAAGCCTCGGCTTGTAGCTCACTGCCTCTCTTTTCAGTCCAGACGGGTCGATTTCATCCATCAACCATACATCCCCAGCTGTCTCTTAATCACCGGGGTTTTTTCCCGGCAGGTAAGCCGCTCAGAAACAATGATGTCTTGTGGAAGGCGATGAGAAGACGTTAGTCATGAGTTATTTTGGGGATTGGGGAGGTTGGCGAGGGGTTTGGGTGTCTGCTCCACTGAAGAAATGTGAAAAATGTGCAGGTGATTGTGATTACTTGTGGCTGTCTGCTGTATACACTCCTTTAGTGGGTCCATAGTGCCATATTAGGTGGCTTTGAGTGTGTGATGCATTCTTGTGGACACGGAGAGTCAAGAACAATACGTTAGACTTCCACCTCAGATTTCTTCTCACACACAATAGATTTTATTCTGTTTCCTATTTTCTTGGAATAGTTACTGTTCCGTTTAATTACCACTTTTATTCTGTTCAATTTCTTCTTTTTTGGAAGCACTATGTGAGTTCAAGACAAATTTCCTTTGGGACGACAAAGTATGTCTCATCCGAACTTAAATATTTGCTGATTAATGCATGAATTAGCTTAATTAGTGACTTGATTAGCATATCTGGCTATGTATGTCAGCGCGATAATTAATGGACATCAGGCAGCTCATGTGCCCTCTGTGTCAACACACTGTGTTGACAACAGTTAGAGCTCCGTATTTACATCTTCATGAATGCTAATGTAGTATTTAACATTAGAATGAATGATTTTTGGTGTTGAACCAGCAGATTAGAAAGATTCAAACATGTTACACTGCCAGAGGAGGCGTTTTCCTCCTCAACACATTTGTTGTGCTTTCAGGCGCTTTGGATAAAAACACTTGCAGAGTGACATGCTTTCAACGAATACTGTTTAAGTCTCATCTCCGACTGTCAAATGCAGGCCGGGTTTTTCCTGGAGCAGCGCCTCAGTTGTTTTCCAGTTGTTGTGATACCTCAGGAGAGGCCATAAAACAAGGTTCTTTATTATCTGTGCTAGTGTGCCAAGATTTTATCCCATTAAAGTCTGGAATGCCCTCACGTGGGAAATGGATTGGACGCGCACAGTCAATTTCTTTGTTTAGCCTGCTTCACGTGTGTGTGTTTGTGTGTGTAGGGGTGGGGGAGTGAGAGTGGGAGAGAGAGAGTGTGTTATGAGTGTGAGTGTGTGTGTAAGGTCTGGCGTGAGGATGCCCTGCTTTTTGTTTCCTCTGAGCTATTTTTGTCTGGACAGAACTGCAAGCTCTCGCTGTTTTGCGTGGTTAGCAGATGACCCCGGCTCACACACACACACACTGTGTGTGTGTGTGTGTGTGTCTGTGTAAATGTGTAAATGTGTGTGTTTGTATTTGTGTGTGTTCGGTTTGCTGGTAGGTCTTGTTAAGCAGAGGACAGACACAGATGGAAGATAGAGGAGTTGTTTCCTCATACATTGGGTTGACATTGACCTTTAGTTAAACATCAGATACATGAATAGCTAAGTCTGCAGGAATGTGTTTCCCATGATCAGCAGAACTTGTAGAAGTAAATTCAAATTCTTTTTGTCCTTGCAAATGTGTCTTTTGGGAAAAAGCACAGAACAAAACAAGAAATTCAACATCAACATCATGGGTGCCACTGAAATATAAAAAACTACTGGTGTCAGTTTTGCTTCTGACTGCATGTATCACCCACTAAACAATGATCAGACACTGACCTGCTCCTCTTTTCTCTCTTCCCTCTCTTCCCTCCTCTCCTCTCTCCTCTGTTCAGGGAAAAGCTGGCCGTGGCTCGACTGCAGAGGGAAGTCGCACGGAGCAAGAGCGAAGGAACAATGGTAAAGTACAGTGGAGCAGCTCGTCCCCTATAATCTGCGCAAAGCCAGAAAGGCCACAGTATGCTCACTTCACACACATGCACACACCCACACACCCACACACACTGTCAAGACCTGCCAAGCCGCCACATCGGCCAAAGTTGGCCTTAAGCATCTCAACGCCCTATCAGTTGATATTAGGCAAGACAATCTGGAGAAATGCGTGCGGAGGCAGGTATTTGTCATCCATACTGTCGTATTATCTGATCAAAACATGAAGACAGAATGCAGGAACTTGATCCTATCTTGCTGTATTTGTCAGTTTTTGATAATCTGTGCAACGGAGAAACATTTGTATCTAAAAAAAAAAATGCGACTTGTCCTGTGTTAGCAGTAGGTTGGATAAGGTTTAGCCATTCTGCAGGGCCAACAGGTAGTCGGCTGCACGGTCAGGTTGTGTAACATTACAAAGCTGCAGCTGGGGCTTAATCTGTCAACGCGACATTGTGCTGAGCTTTACTGGAAATAGCTGATAATTGACTTTCACTTCTTTTTTAAGAGAACTTGTGTAAGCGTGGGGGAAAGAATTCAGGAGGTGTGGACCTGCGTGCTCTTGTGTACATAAGTGCATATCTTTATTTCTGTTTGCATATTTGTGTGTGTGTGTGAACGTGTGTATACAGCGTGTGTGTGTGTCCATGTGAGGTCAGAAAGGGAAAAGCTTGAACCACGTGATGAGGCTCAGCTGATTGCAGCCTCCGAGCAGAGGCTCTAACCACAGGCCCAGCTGTTTGACTGCACCCCAGTGACGCCTCTGATTCTCTTTATGGCAGCAGGCCTAAAGCAACAGCACACGAGGGCCGATGCTCTACGAGATTTTCACACTGTTCTATGTGATTCTCTATTGATCCCTGAAGGAGAAATGCTTGTTTTCTTTTCCTCCGTGCCTCTCCTCACAGTCGAGCAGCTCAGATCACAGGGTCAGATACAGAGCAGCGCCCCTGGAGCTGGGCAAGGGTTCAGCGTGTTGCTCTAGGGCACTTCAACACAGCAGATTCTTGCTGTCACTGAGGCTTGTTTTAGCCTCAGTAGGTGTACTGGAGACTGCATGTTTAGCTTATGCACCTTATGGGTAGCCGGAGGAGGGGAATCTACCATGTGAATGGTTCTTCTACTGGAAAACGAGTGTATATAACAGTGATTAATTCACTGTAAAAGTAGATAAGTGCAGGTGGAGATGGCCATCACTTCCAGGACTTGTTTACATCGACCTGTCTTGAACTCCATTTCCCCGGCTTTAACCCACTTTAGCCGCCTCCCTGACCTCTTTGTGACTATTCCGATGCTATCACCCGACTTTCTGCACATGTATACGAAATAAACAAGCTTCAGTGTTGATTTCCACGGTGGAGGATATACTGTAGATGAATGGAATGCGTGAATCCTCCAGTGAACCATACATATCGACGCATGCCCACGGCAGTCTTGTGAGCTGCTAGAGTCGCATCCAGCAATGCTTGTAACACACGCTGGATTCTTGGAAAAAGGATGGCCAAACTGATGAGCTCAGGTCACGTTCACGCCTGTAGTTTGGTTCAATTGGTCCAGTAAAGCTGATACATTGTTGCCTCGTAGTTGTAGTCCATTTGGTGTTCACACCGACCTGTTATAAATGAACTAGGAGGTGTAAACGTTAAGTTTAATGGACTGACATAAAGGTCATCCTTTAGACAGTTTTGACAGCATGCTGCACTTTGCCTCGTGGGTAAATTTGTCTTTTCTGGTGGTCACAAAGAGGTCACAAAGAAATAGTCGCAGCCCGCAGCGAGAGCCCATATGTCATAGATAATGACCGACAGCTAGAAACAGGATAGTAGCTGTCAAAAAAGAGAGCGGTCGCCAAGTTTAACTCACTTTTTTATGAGAAACTGCCAAAGCACAAGTGGAACGCGAGCCTGAAACATCTATTTTTTTCACTCCCAAGTTGTAGCCTTCATGTCACCAAACAATTTTCTAGGATTACACACACTAGGACATCACTCCCTTGACAGTTTTCAAAATTAATAGATGGCTGGATGGCAGTTTGATAGTCGTTTAGCTTCTGTATTCATGCAAAAGTCTAATATATGCTGTCACATGATCCTGTTTTTGCTCCACTTTGCATTTGTTCCACTATTAGTACCGCAGCTCGTTTGGTTCGTCTTGTTGCAGTAGTTTGGTCGACACTGACAGTGTTTGCATTAGCCTAAAAGAGCCAAACCAAATGGGCAAAATCCTGCTTTGAACCACACCAGACAGCATCCACTTCCACTTCCACTTTCACTTCCACTTCCACATTCTTCTTTGTGGCACCGCCGAGGTCACATATCTCCACACCTGCAGGGAACACCTCAGTGTGTCAGCGCCTCCCCTTGTAACGTTAACCTCCCATCCTTTGGCCGCAACGCAGACCAAGAATAATACATCTTTGGCCACGCTGCCAGACTTCACTGGGGGCCCGGCTCAGACTCACGCAAGTGGGTGACATGCTAATTATTACTTTAGAGGGGTGTGTATGATTGCCGTCTGCGCATGCACAAGGTCGAGAGAGAGAGGGATGAGTTATCTGTGCCAGACAGGAGGAGGGTGAGGAGGGGGGTGGAGGAAGAAAGGGAGGAGGGGGATATCACTAAGCTCCATTTGAAATTGGGATTATCCCCGTTGGAGTCCCCTTGCACTCTCTCTCTGGCATTCCTGGGAGGCTTCGGAGCTCAGGCACAGTTCTTCAATAGAAATGAAAAAGAGACTGCTGCATCAAGGAGATAATTGTCAAAGTGCTGGCGGTGTGCAATGGGAACCGCTCACCAGCCGCTGCCAGTGCCCCGCAGACCCCCGCACCCTGACGCCCACTTCTATGCCCGCTCACTTACCCAACCCCCATCCTCGCCTGCCAAGGGACTAACCTAGAGAGATAGATTAAAGCAGCCGGACTTTTGAAGTGGCTCTGCACCCTCCCCTGTATCTGATGCCTCTCTTTAACAGCCTCTGTTCTCTGCCTTGGTCTTCCCCCTCTACATCCATTAGCGTCTTCTGTGTAACACGATCAGAGAAACAGAAAGCAGCAGTGCCACCCATCGCAGTGCTGCGCCGGTTGTTTCTGCTGAGCAGCTCCGCCGGGACGTGTTATGCTCCACCATCACTAGTGCTTTGTGCAGGCAAAGAATGTAAAAGGCATCTTTATGATTGTGCAAGTACACACTGCTGCAATTGTAAGCCTCGGGTCTTGCTTGCACGGTTACACAGATGTGAGCGTAAATGAAACAGCATTAACAGCACAGTTTACTGAGGAGCGTGTGTTTTAATTGGGTCTCCTGTTGTGTAACACGGCGGCTACTGGCAGCGCACACGCACAACACCCTTTTGTTATGGATCATTTGGGAGAGTCGCATGAAACCTTTTGAATAATTTGCAGGGTAATCAGAGTTTATGAATCGCAGCATCTGCACAGGGTTTCACCAGAAACGTGGCCACACAAGACGCATTTGTTATTAGTTTGGAGTGATATGGTCCAACAACCACCAGATCTGTCTGTCCTAGACCACTGTTTGTGTCTTAAACTTTATATTAGGGCTTGGACATGGTGCTTTTGGCCTGCTCCTCAGAGCAAGATCTTTAAAACTCTTACAAGAAAAACAGTGGATTTCCCGTTAGGTGTTTGATAGAGCACAGGTCATGGTTTATTCAGCGAGGGCCTCAGTTTTTCTCCAACAAGCCTGCCCTGTCTGTCTCGAGTCAAACCACTCATTCACAGCCTCGTCGCTGCTGTAGGTTTCTCTCTGGAATTCTTCACACCCCAACCCAGAGGCGTGGTGCAGGGCAGGGCCGCTCCCTGTCTCCCACTCGCCTTTTGATGCCACTCTGAAGTGCAATCTAAGTCCGTCAGGGGCAGGATGCTGGGTTTCCTGTCAGGCAGAAAACAGAAGTGCACATGTGGGCTCGTAAAGGCAGCGCCGTCTGCTCTGCTGAGGGGGCCGGGCTCTCCATTAAAAAGGCATTTAAAACTGTTGGGCGAGATTATGACCACTGGAAACGGCTGTCTAAACAACATGGGAAAATAAACCATCCTGCTTTGAGAGACACCGGCTTTATTTTTCTTTGGGTTTTGTGGACGCGCTCTGATATCTGAGCTTAAACACATCTGAGTCTCACACATACAGCGGATCCACACACAGTTATTTCCCGGGATGTTTGGGTCGATTACAGTGTTCGTGAGTGATGCACGCATATGAACAATAAGTGGTCTCGCTCGAACTTGGCTTAATTGTGTATCTCACTTATTTAAAAATCGGATCTCTCCAGAGAATTTCATGTGGAAAATTAAGTTAAGATAAGAATGGAGCTGCTGCCTTTGTGAATATAAAGTGGGTTCGGGTGTGAGAATAGGCCCTGGAGCCAAGATAGGAATCGGCTATTTCTGTCCATAAAGACAGCATGTTATGTGCTACAGTCTGCAAGATAGTATGTGACAGTTTGTAACACTGCAAGTAAAATTTGCTTTGAAACTGGCTAACTGAGATAACTGAATGCCCCCCTTAACAAGTCATTCATTAATATTATGGAAGTAAACAACTGAGCCACTGGATAGAAGACTGGCGTCTGCGGCTTTTACACAACTGGGTCACATTTTTTACAGGAAATCGTCTGGATTGCTGTACAACATATCAACTCAAAGCCAACTGATGTTCTCCCCATGCAGACTGAGCCAACATTTTCCAAGTTGAACGAGCGAAGACGCCCCACGGGGACACCATTTGATTGCTAGTCTTTTGAGTACAGCTCCACTAGTGTAGTGTGAGCAATGGCTTCCATTCGGCGTAAGCGTGGTTTAATTAGTTTGTGTTAATTAGATCAAGGTATCATGGTTTATTTGACAATGATTGATTACTGTTTAAACTACCATAAAAAGCGCGTGGATATCTTTTGTAGTGTGCTTGAAGTAGATAAAGAAGGGTTCGAGGGGCTCCCAGCTTTAAAAAGATTTCAGTCCTCACGGAGATCCAGCGCTGAGGGACCTTCACAGTGTTCCTGACAGCTGTTTTGAGGGTGTGTGACAGCGTGGAGGTTTGGGGACCAAGGAGGGGGACTCAGGTGCTGTCTCTGCAGATTGGCCTTATCATCCACGGGCAGGGGTGAAGGCCAGGATGGAGTCCCCCCCAGCCCCTCAGCACATTCACCGGGTGACGAGCGCTGACAGCCAGGCCCAAATCGCATCTCCACACCGTCCCTTTCACCCACTCTCAGGAGTGTATGTGTGTGTGTGACTGAATGACTCGGAGTGCGTGGGTGGGGTGGGGGAGATCCCTTGGCAATGATAAATGGGCCACTCATATGATTTAGCATATTCCTGGGGTGTGTGTATTATTTGCTATAGTGCCCGCGGCTGTCTAAAAGAGAAGTGGCTCGCTCTAATGTAGTGGCTCTCCATGATAATTGAATTGATGGAGCCCAGGGGGACACGGGACACAGATTTTTAGTGAATAAAACACTGTCTAAACTTAACCTCATTTCTATTACAAGTCATCTCAGAAAACATTATGTTCCAGTGAATTTCTCCTCACAAAGAAACACTTCCCCTTCTTTTTAATTCTGCTCTCTTTGTCAAACTGGAAACACTTTGAATGACATTTATTTAATTATTTCATCTTTTCAGTATAAAAGCATTTGTCTTTTGCGTATCTGACCCGGTATTTCATGTGTGTGCCATGCAGGGATGTCCTCCTCGCGTTACACTTTCATTTGAATTCAGACTTTCTGACAAACACACACACACACACACACACACACACACACACACACACATGCACACGCAAACAGCCAAGTGGCATGTTTTATTTATGAATGAAGAACCTGCGCAGTGTATTGTGTCCCTGATGTTTGCTTTAGCTGCGAGCCAGAGATCCGCTCCCAGCCCTTTGATTAGGCAAAGAGCTGCAACAGAGGGGGTTTCAGTGTAATGAAGAGATTATTGAGGCCCCCCGAACTGTACCCCAAACCCTACATGAGCACACACATGTACAGTTGCAGAAGGACAACCTATAGAGCCAGAGCCGCAGTGATGGCTGCGCACAAATGCACTTAACCTGATAACATTGTGCCGCAGCGTTTTTTTGTTTATGGGAGACAACATTGCAGGCACAACAAGGAGAGGCAGAGGTCTCTAATTAATTTAGAGTCCTCTGTGGATCTTGGAAGGTATCGGGGGGGTTCGAGTCGACTAGTAATTCAGCTTGGATGAATACCATTACCATCTAATGCTGTCCAATTACAAAGGCAAGCCTCATTCTGCAGCTAACACAATTTTAGACATATGACTCCATGTAGAGGATATAGGGGGGAACACTCTAGGCTGCAGGACGACCTTGTGTATTAAAAAAAAAACGCACACATATAATTTCATCTCTTTTATCCCTGTTATTTTTTATTTTACTACATTTATCGTATTGAAATCAATAGCATCCTGCAGTCCATTCAATCTAAAGCTTTTCACGTTGATGGTGATGAATTCTGTCATATCTAGATGGATACATTTTTTTTTTATCAACCAGGAAATGAAACCGGCCTCGTCTGTGACAGAGGTCAAATTTAATCCCGGAACACCCAATCTGACTTGTTTCAGATATATGGCTCAGCAGACCAGTATAAAATCCTGCTTGGGCCATTTTATAGATTACTTGGCCTATTCCATTTGATATTGCTTTTTCCAACCACTGTATTGTTTGTCAGATCTGGCTTTGTTAGAGCTGCCACTGCCTCTTTTAGTCCAGGAAAACGTTGCCCTCCGCAGGAGAAACAGGGTAGTGCGCCTCATCCCATGACAGTCAAGCGAGAGGATCCTTTCCTCAGTCTGTGGATTCATTTAAGTAAATGTTCTCACAGAAAGTTGCCAAGTGTGTTTTCATCGCATTTCATCTCAGCGTTGACTTTGACATGCGGTCCGAGGACGCTGCTGAAGGCGTGTTACATTTGTAGCTTCAGCTAAGGCTTATTAAAGAATATGCTTTCAATTAGCATAATCTTTACCGCAGGAAAAAAGTCATGAAGTTTGAGTCGACAATAAACATTTCAACCGAGACAAACCCTAATGTATTGCTAGGGATTTCTGGCCACATAAAGATATGGTGATGTTTGATTTAATGGCTTTGGGTCTGTTAACTTGCTGAAATTATATATCGAACAAAAGCAATAGAGGAATTTTTACTACAATGTAGATCATAAATTCTGTGTTGTTATTGAGGTTGTTGGCAAGACTCTGTCAGCAGACACATAGTGGTTGCTGGTTTATGCCTGGGGCGTTAGTTAGGCCATGCGGGCAAAAAAAAGAAAAGAAAATCAGGACTAAAGCTACCGTGCTCTTGTTTGAATCCAGGCCAACTTGCTGAACAATACTGTACACATTAATACATATGGTGCCGCAAAGAAAAGGCCTTTGTGCTTGTTTGTATTGAGGTGAAATTCGGCTAAACTACTGGATGTTGCAAGCTGCATGTGTAACGAGAGGCGTTTTAGTGCATTTTTGCCACGTTTGGATCATTAAAAACATATTTTCGTCCCAGTGGCTCGAGGGAAAAAAATGTTTTCTTTGCACTTTTTCCATGTAAAGAATTATACTGCATGTTACATGTTGCCTCTCTTCATGTCTTTGCCCGTTTTCCCTCAAAGGGAGAAGGTTAAGAAGAGCCAGAAAGTCATTGGTCATTGGTCCAGATATATAGGTCCAGCTCTTGGCAGGGGGATGTACTACTTTATGCTTCTGTGCGGCTGGATTTACAGCAGCCATTACTCCTGACAGGGAGAGCCTCCCTGTTGTGTAAAGAGCCGCTCCGCATAGTAGCCATGAATTTATGGCCACAGCGAGGACCAGAACTGGTTTTAATGGTGACTTGGGTTTAATATTCTCTCTCCCCGACTGATTCACCCAGTTAAAATCTGCTTTTGTGACACAATTCCTGACAAGCAGCAATATACTGTAAGGAAATATGGTTGTTCATTCCTTGCATTCAATACAATATGGTCACAGTAAAGAAATGGCAATTTTCTAAAATATTAGGTGATTTACAGACGTCTTTTCCAATTGTTTGGATATTTTATTTTGCAGTTTAATTTTATGATGCTATAAATCTTGGCTACACATGCTGATGAGCAAAAAGACAAACATCTTGAGGATGTTTTGTTCATATGCCAATTTTATCCACGTCAGAGGTCCTCCAGTCAGCGTTCCTTATTCTTTTACACCACTAGATGTCCCCATAATGCTTGTCTGTGAAGCGCTTCAACATCGCTGGATGATCACACACCATCATTGGTGCATCATTTAGAATAAAAGACATTCATTCTGTATTGGCCATTGAAGAGGCAACATAGACATTTTTACAGTCCGGACAGACATGTTCTGTATATAAATCTGTTGTGGCCGTCAGTGAGCAGATGATGATATATAATCTTTTACTAAGGACTGACAGGATAATCCTCTCTTGAATTTACAGCTGGAGAATGAGTTCTTTGCAGACAGCATTACAGTCATAATACCTTAACATCTTTTTATTTATTTATTTATTCATTTGGAGAAATGTCTGCTCTTTGTTAAGCCAAACAAATAAGATAAAGTGCACTTCAAATTCAAATCTCTTATTCAGCAGTAACTGCACACTGGTTTTTCCCAGATGGCAATCTAGTTAGTGTCTGTCACCCCAAACCAATTTCCAGGTATTTTACAGTCCTGTATTTTCAGCTGATATTCCTGACAAGATAGTGACAGATGGTTGATCACTTAAAGCTTCAGCTAAGAAAATGGAGCCAATTGCTTTGTCATAAACCGTCAGTGGCAAAAGATGCCAGACTACCTGTGGAGAACCGTCCTCGCTCGTTTGCTCCGTCAGCTAAAATCCTCAGCTGCCCTGGTGGCGGTTGCTCAAAGCTCCTCTGCAACTTTGTCACTCGCAAAGCCAAACTTATCCGTCTCGAGGAGGGAGTGAGCCAGCACAGGGCCGCAGTCTTTGAAGTCGGGTTTTGAGGCACGGACGGGTCTCTCTTTTGGGAGCAGATGGCCGAGGCCATCAGACAGAGAAGAATCCAATTAAAGACCCAAAAAGAGCGTCGGTATTGGAGTTGTCTCTGGTGAAAAAGGACGGATAAAAATGGTTTTGTGATCTAAGGAGACGTTACACACCACAGACTCAAAGTTCCTCATGAGGATGATCGGGTTAACTTGCACCAAAACGAGCCTCAGAGAAAAAAATCCACAACACTTGGCTATGTGGAAAGGAACGACAGCCAAGGACAACTAGACTTTACGTGCATGATGGTGTTGCAAGTTACTGAGCTTCAATTTTGCACCTTTGTGACAAGTCTGTAATTTCTCACTGATGGGCTCCAGATTCTGTAATCAAAATCTATCAAAATTAACTTTTTTGTCAGTTATCAAGCAACATCACTGCAAAACTAAACTGAAGATCAGAGCAGAGCTTAGCTTGTGTGTGCAGGAGAGAGCATGGATGGTAAACAAGCTCATTTAAAGTGATTGTAGTTAAAGTGAAGGACATATTCTGAGCATAGGCTGACTCTGGAAAGTGTCAAGGCTCTGGGACGTCGATGCACACACTTTACAGCTCTGAAATGAAAAGAAAAGCATGAGCACAAAGACAGACTGAGACACGCAAGACCAGGTTCGGCCGTGTTGTTTGACATTTAGTGTGAACTTTCTGTCATAGAGACAAAAGGAAGGGGAGGTTCATTATGAACATTTCAAAGCAACAACAAACTAAGGAAGTAATGCCAATCTGGCAGCTTAAATGTCATCATGCCCTTTTTCCTTTATTTTCTTTCACCCCTAAAAAGCATGAAAACATGACAGGAAGTTGGATTTGTTTAACCAGGATGACCTGTGTTAGATATTAGACAAAAGAGGGATGTTTTAGGAGTCTTTTCAGGACAGATGTTATGATGATTATGATGTTGAAACATTCTGTTTTCACTTACCCTTTTCCAAGGAGGGTCAGAGGTCAGGGTCAGCGGCAGAAAATGGCATCCGAGGAGCTCAGGGACTCAAGGACTCAAGGACCATAAATATGGCTTTTGACTGAAGGATGATCTTTTGAGCCCTTAGGCCACACACACACACACACACACACCACCGAGAGATAACCCCGCTTGTTTTTGTGTCCACAGCGAGAAAAGTTGATCCACGAGCTAGAGGAAGAGCGACGTTTGCGACTGGAGAGCGAGAAGCGTCTCCGGGAGGTGACAGAGGAGTCCGAGCTGGGACGGGCGCAGATGGTTTCACTGCAGACGCAATTCTCCAGGTACAAAGGCCAGAAAGCTGAGAGTGTATGTGACATTATTGTAGGACTACAGTGACCCCTAAATCCTCTTATATGGATAACTCTGGACTAAAATCAAGGAAAGCAGCAGATTCATTGTTGATATCATATTGAGGATCATCTCATCCAATTGATGCTGGGATAGCATTCAGACTTCTTTAACCCTGTCAAGTACTTTACTTAAGTATTTAAGGTACTTTGTATTTTAATGTTATGTTACTTTATATGTCTGCTCCACTTCATGTCAGAGAGAAATATTATACTTTTTACTCCACTGCATTCATAGAAGATACTATAGTTTCCACCTTGGCCAAATGCCTCTAACAATTAATGCATTAGTAATAATAACTCCATAGTATAATATATAACAGGCAGAATTTTAGGAGGTCTACGTTCCCTCAATAACCCACCCCCCCAAATCTGTATGTTTTTAATTATTTGGACTTTTGGTGTTTTAGCTGTTAAGTTAACCACAAGGTTGCATTTTTGGAACATTTTCTTTCCGTGCATTAAGGTGTAAATGCTGCCATGTCTCTGCTGAAGAGACATGGCAGCTGCTGCTCTGAAGTTTTTGTTTTTTTTTTACCCTTAGGAGCTTTCATCTCTTTTCAATAGAAGTAATTGATTTTTGGCAGCAATTTCCTGCAATCAGCACTTTATAACCTTAAGAATTAATGTGGAGTTCTCATTTCTTTCGTTTCTTTGATCTTGCCATTTTGTCTGAATACTTTTGTGATATTTCTCTTGGTCACTTGACCTTGTCGTCAGAAAACGGTGGGTTGATGTGTTGCTTTTGCCACGAAAAAGAGAACTCATAAAGCGTGAAGTGCTCAAACAATGCTCCTGTCACGACTTCAGCATCCTCTATTTCTGGGAGTTGTCCTCCACGTCGCAGCCACTGAGGTGTGACAGAACTTGACGTCCAAATCAGTTTGAGTTGGAGCCAAGTTGATGCCTTAATTAGGCGATAGGCATTCAGTGCTTTAAGAAAAAAAAAGGAGTCCAGAGAATTTCACATTAACTGCTTATCTTCTCATTAAGCTGGTGGAGAAAATCCTGTACGTTTTAATGGTCCCAGTGTTATAGTGCAGATGAGGGCAGAGTAACCGCCAAGGGATGAATGAAATATTTAAGAGCCATTCCGAAGATTTATCACGTATTTGAAACATTCCACTGACGCCTCTGAATTTAACTCAGTGGTGCTTCTCGCTTATGTCGAGCTTCCTAACATCCCTTTTAAAAAAGCAATTCCCGGCATCATACTCAAAACAGTCCAGATACGAACAGAAAGAGCCTTTTACAGTTTGCTGGTGAGAAACTTTACTACACGGGTCCTTTGGTCGCAGTTTGTAAGGGCATTTAGCTTTGTTTATGTCAGGAGCAGTACATATGGGATATGACCTTTTGAATGGTGGTTTATAAATAGTTTTCAGATGATATAGCGTGACTTCCTGTAATCCGATATCCTGTATAACCCTGTATATATTCCATCTTCCCAATAATATAGTTGGCTGCACCTGTCCAAGTCTTCTGTTTGGGATTTCACTGTGAAACACTGGCGATTAGACACTAGCATCTCACGGTGACCTGTGTGGAGACTTATTGTGTTCCCAGCACACATTGCCAGGAAAAAGTGATAATACTTGCGGAGACCCAGTAGCTCCCCCTCCTCGTGAGACTCTTAAGGGGCCGAGAGCAGTGGTGAATTAGTAGATAGGGGAGCAGTAATATGAGAGTCCACGTCTTGCAGCCGGAGCAAGAGAATGTACTGCAAGTTACAAAGATGTCTCCCTCCGCCTCCACACAAACAAGCTAACAGGATTTCAGTCTCACTGTCAAAGTCTTAATCTTTGTTTAAGCGTTGCTGAGTGCTTATCTGAATGAGAATGAGCTGGCTTACCGAGCAAGCCTCCGCACAACGTGTGTGTGTGGAGTGTGTTTACGCATACCTGGCCCTTCACTGGATTAACATGCTTATATGGCAGCCAATACTCGGTGGCTCTCTGCCCTGGTGGCAGATGGGACATCAGTGAGGTCACTTTAATTAGGGACTTACAAGCCAGCAAAATAAAAAAAAAAAAAAAAAAAAAGGTAACTTGGTCAGTGTCTTCCCATGAACCTTTGCCCTACTTGCGTCTGCTGCTTGCTCTGCTGTTTTCCATTATTGGCTTACGGATATACCTCGTGCACACGCACGGCTTCGTATGCGTGCACGCTCACTGCCAACCAATAGATGACAGTCACTCCTGTCTCTGTTGCTGGAGACTCCCATATCTCCTGATTGATTCGGGCGTGTTATTTGTTGCGCATTAGGGGAATAGAAACCTCAGTTCATCAATGTGTCTTTTGTGATAACACCTGCAAATCATGTTAAGTGGACACCCAATCTTTTCAATACACTGGGATCTGTTTGACCTCAGGCAATAATTGATTTGCGTATTGCTAATTAAATGAGGTTGTGCTTTGAATCATGACGACAGAAGTGAAATCAGGCAAGTAACAGCCAGCCAAATGTTACAGCGAAGATATCAAACACTATGTAAATGAGTGTTTTTAATGGCTTTTCGGCCACCGCCAAAAATAGGGTCCAGTTAGACTGAACTAAATGCCTTTATTTTTAGCTTGCTGCTTTTATGATTTGTTGCACTGGGAGACAGAGGTGTTACAAAAGGTAATGAGCTGCTTCATAGAGTTGCACTTGGAACAGAAACACACACATGAACAAACAGGCACATCCACACCAAACAGAGAAGATCAGACACTCCTGGAGCCAGACGTACTCCAGGGAATCACAGCTTCTTGCAGTCTTTGTTTGTGTGTGTGTGTTTGCCGCTGAATGCCCCTGTAATGCTTACACTTCTTGGCAAGGATTGAATGTAAGGCAGGAATCAGCAAAACTGGAACAACTGACTTTTCTTTTTGTTCTTTCACCCACTGGAAAGCTCAATTTGCCTGTGTATTCATGGCTGAGATCAGAAAGTCTGCATTCCTCAAGTGACTGGCCATTTAGCTCCAGACATAGGTGTACACACACATGCTTATGTCCACCCCCCCCGACACACACACACACACCCTCCCCCAACCAGTTGGGTTCCTTGCCTGGTGTGGGTCACATGCCCAGCCCCTCCTGACTTGGGTCAACCCCCCAGGGCTTCACCACCACTAGCATGGCCCGCCGTCATTAAACTCCAACGGATTAGTGGGAGACTCCAGCCCACAACCCAGCAGCCTCCTGGGCCCACCCTGGACGTCCCACAACTCCATATGGGCAAGACATATAAGAGCCAGGACAGGATGGGGAAGAATGGAGAGAAAAGATGGGGACATGAACGGGAGCAGCACTTAGAATTCTGTTCTCTTATCCTTCACCAAATGAGGACAAGAAATTAAATGAATTGTAGAGACAGAACTATAATCCATCGAGTGCATTTGGATGTCCATCCAGCAAGGTTGCTCTGAGGCCCCGTCCCCTCCCCTTCTTGTGTTGCCACACTCAGACAGGATGACCGGTGAGCAGACAGGAACTTTCGGGCCACTGAGGTCTCTACGTGGCCTGAAGATGAAGGAAGCAGTTTCCAGGTAATGAGCAGAGCAGCAATTTCATTCTGTCTGCAAACAGAACTCTGGACAGGACAAACTTTTTCGATCTTTTTTGAGGCAATTTGTTTGGTTTCACTCCACTGCATTTTGTTTTTGCTTACCATAGTGATCCTCTTAAAGACTTTATTGTAGTCATTCCTCTGTCTGCAATGGAGATTAGAGACTTCTGGAAAGGGAAAAGGACAGGCCCTTTGTTGGCTGCTGCTCATAAGTCTGCTCACACACACCTTGGCATACACAGAAGCTCAGGTACAATATTTTGACATTTGCGCTGTGTGTATATTCTTTGATTTATCTATCTCATTTTTTTTGTCACTTTTGTTCTCCCTAAGGTATTCAAGGTAAACCAGTTTGCTTAAATTGATTCCCCTTGACTTCATTTTGCTCAGCCATTAGATCACAGTCATTGTCACCCAGATTATATGTGCGCTCATCAGCAAAACCGGGGCGTTCACAGCCGACCTGGAGCTCTTGACTTTGAATCATGGCCGTCTTGAAGGGCCCTCTTCGTGGCAGGATATGGGAGACTTACGGCTAGACTAACAACAACAGCAGACGATGACTAGTGCCTGCAGATTTATGGCTCAGTGGCGTATTCTTTCTGCACATTACTCAGTGCGTGAGAACATGTGCGCACACGTGCAAATACAATGAGTGTGTATGTCAGAGGCCGATGATGTAAACAGGCAAGAATGGCAGTGTTTTTCAAGTCTGGACGTGTTGTTTGGACTGTCACGCTCAGGTTGAGATCCCTCCACGGTCCGCAGAGTAAAGTTTCAGAACCGCGTGTATGTGTGTACTGTATGCATTCATGTGCTACTCTCATTACCACCGCGCACTGCCGCACAGCTGGACCGGCAAAGGCTAATACACTCAGAGAGGGAGCTGAGTGATTGCACTCTGTTTGCAGATCAATGCCCTCTCTTCTAATCATCCAAGCATCCAGCCACGCCTGGACCAAGTGTTGTAATTTGGCGCATTTGAAATGCCCCCCCTGCATGCCTTGGCGGCTGCAGGATTTAGCCAGATGAATCAGACCCCTGTTCAAGACACCACATCTGGGGTCATTAACAGGATGGAGGGGGGTCAGTCTTTTGAAGTTACTTCCTTACTTCTGCCCAATGGGGACAAGGGCTGTTAAATAGATAATAGGTGGATGGACTATTTTGGGGAGCACCTCATATTTAGAGGATTTATTGGTCCATTTCAGCTCCACTCTTTAACTTCCAAATTTGAAGAAGAGAATTATGTCTGATTGAACTTAATTTGGGTTATTCTGCTTGATCACTTCTACTGAATTACCAGCCCATAAGAGAGCATTTTGTAAAAAAGGAGAGCACATTTAATAAGCACCCATGCTGGGTTTGAGGGTGAAAGTGTGACCTAAGACTTCCTTGTAACTATGTCCGACATTCACGAACACTTGTATACAGACACTCCACCCCTCTGACTTCCGCCTGGGATTAAACATGCTGGTTATGATGTTTATAGGCGTGCTGAAAAAGGTCAGATTACAAGCTTTTGCAGAAGTAGGGCATGCATCCTCACATCATGATAGCTTGCCTGTTCGCTCTGGCTTGTGAAGCTGGCGCTCACAGATTGTAGCCTAAAGTCAAACAGCGTGTAATTCGAACTGACCTCATGGTTGCAGTATAGATTTGGTTGTCTGGCAGCTGCTTTGCTTGACACATATACGCAACAGCTACTATTATGCTCCACGTTCAGTTAGGTCAGTTCACCCTCCTGCCTCAGAGATTTCTTCTGCCTCCGTGCTGTCTTGACCCACCTCCTACTCCATCTTCCCACTTCCCTAATGGTCCCTGTTTGGGAGCAGTTGAAGTTCCTGGTGTAAGTAATGGACTCCATGCTGTCATCATGACTAAGGTTTCTCACTAGGATGTCTTCCTCAGTGAGTCTCACGTCTCACATGTGGAACACACATGCCTGTAACCCGTTGGGGTCCAGTGACATGATCTTGAGGACCAATGGCTTCCTCATTGCTAACTGCTTCCTTTGGCCAGAGGTGAACATGTGGGATGGCCATCATGAATTTGCACTCTAAATCCTTCCGAATGTAGTGGGACTGCTGGAGGGATGAAAAGGAAGAACCTAAATCTGGTTCCCTCCATATGTCCCTTTTAATTTACGCTCTTTACAGATTAGTCCCCAATTGCAGCCACTGCACTTCTGGTAAAATCGTTGTGATGATCCTGGAAAGAATCAGTATTTGATTTTCAAATGTTATCTGTTAGAACAGAATTTAAGTGGTATATGAGATGGTGTATATGGATGATTTAATTATGAGTGTATTTAGATAAAGCCCTCCAATGTTACATAGACATCCAAATGTTTTTTTTCACAGCAGTTGGTCAACAAATATTGGAGTGAAATATGACTGTTAAGACATACAAAATGCTTTGGCCTCTTGATCTCTTTTTCTGTGGCATGTGTGTCTTGTTGATAAGGTTAAAGGTCTCTGACGAGAGTCAGCGGTCATGAGGGTCAAGGACCTTTGTAATGCTACCCCGCTGTAACATGCATGACTGATTTGCATGACTTTTACAGCTCTGAACTGTCCCCAAGGCTCTAAACCGGACCAAACCTTTCACCAAAAGCTTCAAGTTTAGTTCTCGGGGGCTAGGAGTTTGCTTTCCTTCATTTAGGTCACGTCTAAGAACGGGTCTCCTTGCATGTTTTCTGCAAAACAGTTCTAAGAGGATAAGAATGGCTTAGCGTTGGGTTAAGCTAGGCAATCACCCGGTGGGCGTACGTAAATGATTTTCTGGAAAGGAGTTTGAGAATAATGGAATATGCTTATGCCAAAAGGGACAGTTTTTCAGGGCCATGGTGAGGTCAGATAAGGCGATTGAAGGAGTCGATGCAGCAGTCACGCGAGGACCCTCGATGGCCTCGATTCAGACGCACAACCAGGTGATTGTTCTCCCTATCATTTCAGCAGCTTTAGGATTTTCCAATCGTTCACTGGTCAAATCTGATTACAGGGTCTCGGTCAACCTGACCCTCTGACAGCACCGATAAAGTGAGAGTGCGAACAGAGTCAGATATAGAAAAGCTGAAGCATCCCCACTGATCTCTGGCACTTTCTAACATTTGGCACGTTGAAGCTTCTCTATGGTTGAGGTGAAATATTAAGAGGATTGTGTTTGTCTGTTTCAGTTATTTTTACTCTGATCTTAATAACTCTTACAGTATGTTAAATCCCACATTATGCAGAAGCTTAAACAAGTTATCATGGGTTTTATGATGTTATCCTTGAGTCTCCTCATTTTTTTTGTGATAAAGGAAGCAAAACAAAGCAGAAAAGTGTGTACAAAAGGCCAGACTTTCATTTTTTTATTCAGAATATAGACACAGTGTAGCTAATATGCTGCTGCCAAGTAATGCTGGCAGCTCAACTATCCAACCATGGCAGGGGGGATCGGCACCTCCTGCTTGGTCCGAGCTGTGAAACATGTAAAGATGCAGGCGGTCATTGGATGGAGAGTGATTACTAAAATAAACAAACGAGCTTCTAAAACTGTGTTAATAATCACTGGCACATTTGGAGAGAAGATAGCTCGAAAGGCAAGCAAGAAATATGAGATGGCACGCAGAGATTTCTGATCATGCAGCGAGTGTCCTGGCATGCAGCCTCTGTGTTAGCTTTTCTTGCACGGAAAGTGTTGATTTTAGTGAAGCCAAAGCCTCTTAATCACCAGTGAAGACCCACAGTGACTACACACACACACACACACACACAAATGCACACACACACTGGCTGACAAAACAGGGGGATCCCTGTCCTTGGTTGTACTTCATCCCTGCAAGTCCATCCCTGATTTCCGTCTGATCCGAGACTACCGGCCTGCTTGCCTCTCAGCAGGGGCCCTTCTCCTTTGGAGAGGGCTTAACATGGGACATATGGGAAAGTCTTTGCCTGCCAGATCACTGTCTTTGCACAGGCCCACTGTCGGATAATGACACACTGGAGACACGGCAAGTAGGAAATGAGAACGGGAGATCTGCCGTCAGGCTGACTCGGTAACCCGGCCACGGGACTGTCCATGCTGTCTGTCGATTGAGCGAAAAGCACTCAGGCTTATATGATGACTGCATGGCCTATTTTAGCCGAGAGACCCACATTTCAGCAATAGTGTCTGGGTCATTTTATAGCGCAGTGAGAGGGGAGTGCTGGTTGGATCTCTCTACATATGGAGCTCAGGGATGTCTGCGCGGTGTTTTTGGCTTTTTTCAGAAAAAATGGTGCTGCCAAAAATGGAGAAAAAGTCAAGATGGGGTAAGTTTCAAGCTAACATTGTCAGATTTTGGAGTCCTTTGATCATTTATGGGTCTGTGAAGGAATTTGTCATTGAAGGTTAGAGCCTCTGCAGTTTCAATGGAAAGGAAGACTTCTGAATATAACGCTCCTTCGTTTGAAGTCTTGATGTCATTGTGACTTGACAGCTAAACGTTAAAGAAGAAGAAGAAGAGGGAGGAAGTTTTTCATATGTTAACTGCAGGTTTGTCAGCCACTCAGCGTGAGACGAAACACCACATTTCACCTCTAATTGCCCCTGTGTGTTCTGATGATGCATCACTTTGTTCACCTCCATGGCTCGCCGTCACATCAAAGCCCTCGGCAGACCGCGATCATGTGTGTGTATCCTGTGTGTGTTTTTGCAAGAAGCGGAGGGGTGTGTCGTCACGAGGACTGTCAGACCTCAGGCTGAAAATTGATTGGACCCTTAATTGTATTTCCTGGACGGCTGACGGACGCCACGCTTGAAATTCAGCATGTGTGGTGTGAGGGTCAAGAAAGTCAGAATTTGCTTTCGCCTCCACATATGCACCTTTGAAACACACACACACACACACACTCGTCCTTCTGTCCCTCTCTCCATCCCTGAATGATGTTTTCAATAGGTCGTTGCCAAGCACTTTTAGATTAATCACACTATTACACTGAGCAAGACAATTTTTTTTTTTATGTAAAGTAATGCTCTGTCATCTGAGAATTATATTCCATCCATCATAAAGCATTTAGCAGACTCTCTCTCACATATAAATACGGTTTAGGTAGCTGAATTTACAGTAATGACAAATTACACTGTTTATTTAATGGGATGTTTTGCTGGACACTTCTTCCCTTGCTGTTCTGAGGATTTACTGCTTTGGCAGCACAGATTTAATTATTTAAATGTACTTCTGTATGCTTTTGGAATCAGTTACTTCATAATTAACTCTTGTGGAAATTTGTTTGAATTATTGGGGCTTTGATTGAAAAGAAGAGCTGTTAAATATCATTATAAGGACTCTGTTGGCGTAATCAGTGCAGCATCAATAGTGATTACTGTGGGGTAATAGTCCAAAGCTTTCTTATTTGTGTTGTTGCTCTGCATGAGTTGCCAAGGAAAATGAGATGATAACTAGTAGTTCAGGCAGAATTCTTTATCCAAGACATAAGAGCATACTTTACTACAGAGCCAGAAATATTATATCTGTGGATATGGATGAACTATTTTGCTGTTGATGTTGCATTTTTGTCCAGGATAGGATAAATCTTACTTCCAAATGGTCCTAGTCTTTATGTCCAGTCCCTCAGCACCACCACTGAACTTCAAAGTCTCTCTGTGCTCAGTCCCTGCCATCAAAAGCAACAAAATCTGTCCAGTGAGATGCCACACGTCTGTGCCGTCTGCGACAGGAAACTTTGAAATGGAAGCAGTATGGAAAGCGAGGCAGCTGAGGGGTCTGTGTAGCAGCATAAAGGGCCTCTTTCAGGTGTGCAAGAATGCCGTAGATCAGCCAAAGCACCACATCCAGACCCCTCCTTGCTTCCCCCTTTCCTCCTCCTCCAGCCAAAACATGAGGAAACAGGCAGACCAAGGCATCAAAGTGTTTCTTATCATCCTGCCACTCTGTAATGCGAAGGTCATTGAAGTTTTGGCAGCCAGAATGAGCATGCTGGGAAGTTTGTGTGGAAGTTCTGCAGGTATGCCTGCGTACAGTGACAACAGCAAAAGCTGATATCATTCATTACATTTTCCATTAATTGTTTACCTGGCTCATCCGGCACATGTTTTCATTCATGCTGCATTAGAATAATTTTGAGTCCATCTGTTGGCTTGCCTGATGATATTTCCATTTCTCATTTCAGGTTTAATTTTAAAACTCCCGTCTTTACAGATTTATCAGGCACGCGTCTCACTTTTAATGTGCTGGCAGCTTGTTTCAGATTTTTTTGTGGATCAAATCGACAAAACAGTCAACAGGAGGCCAATAAGTTACTTTTCCAAACAAGTCCCATAAGGGAGAAAGTGATAATAAACCACTAAAAGCGTGTCTTGTACACAACTCTTTCCCGTCACAGAGCTAAAGATCTGTTATTCATTAAAATAACTTTTAAAATGTCTCACTTCTCAGTACAAAACCACAAAGGTAAATTCATTCACTGTAATTTTCAGATGGTTGTATGTAAGGCTATGTCTTGGCCAGGCACAGTGACTTCCTGTAGTCTTCTCTGATTGCAACCAACTTGCCAGAAGAGTCTCAGAGGTCTCTGGGAATTCCTTCAAACTAGAGATAGCTGTTGTTAAATGACCTGCTGAGTTTTTGAAAGACAAGGGATTTACCTCCCTTTCAAAAAATGAATGCTCAGCTCTTTGACTTGAATGTCATTATAATACACAAGAGGAGCAAACTGTGGCTCTATCTGTTGGTGGTCAGCCGCCCAAATCCCCTCAGCCCAAGAACAACCCCTGCTTTCCATGCTGATCATTCCTGTCAGCTAGTCCTTGACCCAGTGTCAGCGTCTCCGGACGCCAAAGCTGTCTGTGTCACGTCGTCTTTGCTCTATAGGTTGTGCTGATTAAGGCCAGCATTTAAAGCAGGAACTGGAGCAGTCTGCCACCAGTTCTGCCCGCCTGCCTGCCTGCCTGCCTCTTCGACTGTTCACTCAACAGCTAGCGGCCTGATTACAGCCGGCTTTATGGCTCAGCCTGGACAGATGGTGTGGCTAGCACCATCCTCCCCTGCCCTGCCTGCCTGTGCTCATTCTCACCCACTGCCTTACAACAGCCGGGGCCGATGAGTGGAGAACTACCAGGAAATTATTATATATCAAAGCATGTATAAAACATATGGACAACAGTTGGTGTGAATATAATGAAGTTGGATATCTATAATTCAGACACTAAAAATATCTTGCAAATTGTCCATTCTTGAAACTTAACAAAAACACAGAAATGCTGTGTCACCAATGTAGTTCTTTTTTTGGTTTTTAGTGTGCTGGTGGAAGGAAAAGTTCTGGATTTAACAAACAAGATGTAACATTATTCGTTAGTGAGCGTTGTCACTGCCATTCTTCCACAGAGCCAGGCTAGATGTTTCCCCCTGTTTCCAGTCTTTACGCTAAGCTAAGCTCACCAGTTGCTTGTCACAGCTCCATCTTTAACAGACAGACATGAGAGGAAGAAAGTGTCTCTCTGTCACACTGACAAGTACATAAGTCATGGGTTTAGGACTGGAGAGGAAACAAAGTGACAGTTTTTGCTAATGCGAATGATATGTGACAGACCCTAAAAACCATGACTGCCCGTTTCAACTTTGCTGTGTGAATCTTTCCTTTGTCTTGTTTAACTTGACCACGAATCAAACCAGTAGAAGAAGAAAGACAGTGTCATGAAATTCAGATGACTCATTTCAGTTTACATGATCCCAGCTGGGTCCCAGATCATCATATGTAGCTTATCAGGTGCAGTGCTGGTCCATTTTTTTTATTACAGTGAATGTATGTAGGGTGGAAGTTCACCCAACACGAGGGACGCAGATGGCATGTGGCTGTTATTCAGATGGAAATAGGAGGAGGCTTTTTTATATGCACTTTTTCGGCACCTGTTTTGCATGCAGCTTGCAGTGTTAGCAGCACAAAATAGAAGCGCAGATTGTTTTGAGCGGACCGGGCCTTGAAGGTCAAAGCCGCTCGCTCGGTGTTTGCTGCTGCGACTGCATTTAATTCAAGCCATCAGCAGACACACATGCAGCCCCGCACAGACACACGCCTTCAAAATCACACACAATAAGTCAGTAAGTACTATGTTTGCACATTTTGTACTCAATCTAGTCATTTGGACAGAGTGTTCCGTGCATAGTGAACTGAGCAGACGTTGGGATTCGGTCCAGAAAAATACCACTCATCCATCTTGTGTCTCTGGCACAGAATCAGACCCATTCTCTTTTTATTTTCATTGTGGGCTCATTTGTGAGTCTGTTTGTGCGTGCATGCGGATGGAAAGTGTAAAAAAAAAAAACACAAGCGAGGATGCAATGATCCATTGCAAACAACAAACATCTTATGAAACAGCTTGAAAATAGATCCCATTTCAGATGTGTGCAGTGGTACCTTTGAGTCTACTCATCACTTAGAGGCAGCCGATGGCTCTGGCACCACATCATTTTAGACATTTTAACCCGAAGTAACCTTGAGGTCGCAGGGCAGATTCATTCTGGCAATTCTACAGTGAAGATTGAAAATAAGGCACATCTGGACCTTGGCGCCAGGGTTACACCTTGGAGCAACAGGCCGGAGAAGCTCTGGCTGCCTGAAACTGCTGCAAGTTTCAAGAAACACTGTCCTGGCAATTCAGAATAATCCACATATTTTATTTTGTTATTTTAGGACTTCCAAAGTACTCCAAATTAAACTGGACTTAAAGATTAAGTGCCATTGGCTTCCATTACTCTTTGAGTAGCACAGCAAAAGAGAGGGAGAAAAGTTTCTTCTGCAGAATTCCAGACTTTACAGATAAAAACCATGATGATGACCTTAAGAGGGTTATGTGTTGTGCTGTGTTTACCGCCAAAAGTTCTGCAAAATCTAAGAAGACTCTGGCACATTACGTTCTCCTTGACTTCCATTTTCATGTTTAGCTTAACATGATACCTCACTTAATACGATGGCATGTGTTCTGCGTGCAGGATGGAAGAGACGGTGCGGTCTCTGCTGCAGAATCAGGGTGTCCTGGAGCAGACTGCCGTGGACACGGTGGACATCATGAAGGCCTACAAGGTAAAGCACCATCACTTTGGCTCATAACTGAGAGTAAAATGACAGGGGGTGTCTAGAGAGAGACTACACTAAAACCCTCCAAGCTCCAGCAGAATTATCACATGGCAAAATTGTCTAAAAGAACCTAAAAGTTCACTTATGGTATGTAGTCATGTTGTCTATTTACTTGTAGTGATGCAAGTAAATATTATCCAAATCCGTAGACATCCAAAGAGTCGAGTAAAGCTTGACAGAACCAAGGTGAAAGCGTTCATTTTGACCTGTTGCATGATAGAAATAGCAGACTCAATAGGGATTGAGTAAAGAGGCAGAAGGAATAAGTAATACTGCGTATTTCTAAAACATAGAGTTACCTTTGAGGTCACACTCCAAAATTTAAGCGGCGTTGCAGCGCTGAAATACTCTTGCCTCAGTCTGTTTATCATCAGTGTGATGTAATTTGCTGCCATGTCTGAACAAAAAAAAAAAAAAAGATGTGTGAAAAATGTATGCTGCATGTTGCTTATATGATCGCTTTAGTGTGCATGAAGCAGTGACCATATTATTGTCTAAAATGTCCAGCAGCTGAGACGAGAACAAAATGCCTCCAGGGAACAGAGGAAAAGGGCATCACTAATTCAGCAAGTGTGCAATAAAAAGAGTGTCCTTATAAATGACTACATGCATTCATCACCGTGCATAAAAGACAGAAATAGATGCAAAAAAACCCATCTTTGAATCACGAGTGCAAATAAAAGTGGCCAGAATAAAAACGAGCGCGGCAAGATTAAGTGCCAGCTGCTTTACTTTCCAGTGAGTACGAGAAGATTGTGAAACATGGTTTTAGGAGCCATGATAATAGACTGATGCTGTAAATTGGCCTGAGGTGCAAAAGCTTTATAATGGAATTATTACTAGATCGCCCCTTCTTGTGAAATAAATGTGATGTGAATACAGTATGTCAATATGCAAGAATTATCTGTGCATAGAGAGCAATCGTCTCCAGGATTCCCCGCCACAAATGCTAGGGCTGATAGAGAGTGCAAATCAATGAAACTTTTCAGAGGATATTTCTTATTTACCCATGCCAGTTATTCCAACATTCATTACAGGATAAATTCATTTTAGTTATAAATTAGTTGTAAATTAAAGTTTGTAAGCAACTTTAACAACATTCCTAAAGCATTTTTTATTTTTCAGTTAACCTTAAAACTCTAATATCATTTCCAAGCTAGTTTTTAGCCATGCCAGCAGCAGCAGTAGCCTGGGGAAGGCAAAACTAATGATTAGCATCAGTGTACTGTGGTACTTCCTCTTTAGTTCTAGTTAGCAAATGTTAGCATGCCAACCTAAGATGGTGATCACATAATCTTTTATGGAAAAACATGATCATCACATTTAATTGTCTTTACAAAGATATTCTCTCAGCTATAAAATGTCATTATTATTTTAAGAGGTGCAGACTGTGCTGTGATGATACAATTTTTACTGCACTGTACTGAACTGTAAGTACACATCCCCTACTCCAATGTTCAGACATGACCAGATATGGTCAAAGAGAATAAACTTGGAGGCTTATTATGTTATTCCCAGTTGCTGTATAACCGAACACCCACAAAATCCTACGCAGCGATGTGTTCTCACTGCAGCCGTATTCTGTGTATTCAGCAGACAAACTCAATAACTTGAAAGGGCAGCGAGAGGGACAAGGTTCCCTCCCCTCTCCCACACCAGACTCTCTCTGTGGAGATTATTACCGAGCCCTTTAACGCCGTCTGATGAGCAGTCTCTCAAAGCAAACCGCAGACTTCACAGGCTAGCCCTGGCAAACAAAAGCAAACTCAAAACCGTGACTTTAAAGTATTGCCTCGAGTACAATTGTCTGATGGAATCAAGCAAGATTGAAAACCTAATATACGTTTAGAGGAGATTGGATCAAGCTGAAAACAAAATGCACTCAAGGACATTATTTCCAGTTCCTATTGGAGAGAGTAGCCTGGTCTCTGCTGCATTTGGATATATAAAAGACTCCATTAATGTTGCTAACCTCAACTGTGTCCAGCACATTAACCATAGGTACCTTCAGGTTTGGCAATTATCTGTCAAAGCTCTGCTGGGAATGAAAAATGTAATGTATGTGCACAGTGATATATCACATTCCAACAACTGAATGTCTCTAAATACCTGAATGGAGGAACAGCTATCATTCACAGCACACCAGTCAGCTGAATCCCACTGTAGAAATGGCTATAGGGTATAATAATACTTATATTAGTAGAGGGTAATTGTAAGTGAATGACACAATCCAGATGGAACAAATGATTTCTGTAACTGACATTTAATTGACTCTTAATTAAAAGCTAAATCACAGGTCCGTCATATAGAATCTGACAACCATTAACTCAGATTTTCAGATTACTTGTTTTTTCTCGCCCCAACATTAGAAAAAAAAAACATATGTAATCTAAAACAAAATCGAATGAATTCTTCTGCTCAAATTTTACCGAATTTTCTCAAACTTTTGTGTATTTTTCCTCCGTATGTTAGTGGAAAAGTTTCACATCCTCGGGCCGCTAAAGGTTATTCAAGTGAAACAATCTGGGGCTTTGGCGGAGAAAATGAACTGCTTGAAGCACATCAAAATAGTCAACCTATGACAAGCCGGTTCTGCTTTATTTTAATGAGTCACCAGTTAAAAGGTTGGGGAGAACTAGTCTCAACTGTAAAATGCCAGAAAATGTCCATCATCTTCTTTTCATTTCCTCTTTATTCTGACTTTTCTCTAATCTCTGCTCTTTTCTTGTGTAGTACTGCATAGCTGTACCTCCTCGGGCCTCTCACAGCCATTCAGATGAAACAATCTTGAGAGTTTTAGAGGAGAAAATCACTTTTTAGAGCAACTACTATCACAATCATAAACACATCCAACCTGTGAAAAGTGGTCATGGCCACTAGTTTAGTTCATAAAATGCAGAAAACAGTGAAGGGTGCTCATCATCCGAGCCCCGAAGGTGACGACCTGAAATGGCTTTTTTTCACATATCAACAGCCACTAACCCAAATATATTTAATTCACGCTGATAGAAAACTCATATTCCCATTTGAGAAGCTGGAGCAAGTAAATGTTTGTCTTTTTTGCTTTGAAAATGACTTTAGATTAATTAACTATCAACAGTTTCAGCTCAGGAGATGCTTTTGTTTCACTATATACCGGTATGGAGACGAAATGTTCGGTGAGAGAGCGTGCCTTGGATAAGATGAATAATTTCTTGATAATAATTTCTTGAGTGTGTTGGAGAGCTCATTGTGTTTTCTGTCTGCAGGTTGGTGCTAGCCAGACATTGCCTAATTAGTAGCTAATTATTAACAGTAGTTAATTAGGGCAGATGCCAAAAAAAAAAAAGAAAAACCGCAAAGACAAAAGAGATGGAGGAAAGATAGCTGGCGAAGGGACTGAGAGTGGTCGTCAAAGGCAGAGAGAGACAGATACACAGTGAGGGAGAGAGGACGATCCCCATAATACAGACAGGATGAGAGCCCTCAAGGTCACTTGCACTCTTTGGAAAACAAGTGAAACATGATTAGGGATTAGGGGATGTTTTGGAGCTCTGTTGTCGAAGCTGCCTCCCTGTTGTCCCGTCTGCCCATCTGATCCTCTCCCCTTTCTTCTCTCCCCTATCACTTTCTCCTTCCCTCAGATTTTTGTCTTTCACGGCTCCTTACCCGCTTTACATCCTGCCCTGAAACATTTGTCATACCTCACTTTTCAGCGCTTTCTTCTTTTCTTGCCGTCTGCTCAGGTTTTTGCTTGCCAAATTTTTCCTTCATTTTCTTCTTTTCTTCTTTCTTTTTCTTTTTTTGCCCTCTCCGTCTAACCCCGTCTTGTTGTCTGTGCATCAGGATAAACTCTCGGAGGAAGTGCAGAAGCAGCAGGACGGCCCCGATGAGAATGGCTCCCCGCTGGCGACTCAAACGGAGCCAGACACCGGGTTGCCGCCGAACGCCGATCCCGATGCCAGCCAAGCAGAAGAGGACAAAGACAAAACCAAGTCCCTTCTGGAGCGCCTCAAGGCCCTGGAGGTAACTACTTCACCCCCGCGCTTTGCTTTTCTCTCCCTATCTTTAAATGCTTCTACTTTCCCTTTGTTTCCATCCTCTCTACCTACCTTTGCTCTCCTTTGTTCTTCTTCATTCCTGCCTCTTCATTCTTCTTCGCATCCACACTTCCAGCAACCCCTGGCTATCCTTTGTGGCCAGCCTGTCTGCCAGTTGTCAGAGTCCTTGCCCGGTTGTGTCTGAAAGCATGACAGCTCATCAAATTCTCTAGTCTGCTCCGTTCGGAGAGCAAAGTCATCCTATGAGAGTCGCCGGGGGGGCCTCGGGCCGTACTCCAGCCTCGGTTTGTTTTCCTCTGCGCGCAGGGATTTGAGCTGTTCTCCACCACGAGCCCCGAGCTGCAGCCAAGACGGGAGTGCAGCTGCAGTGATCCATGCTGATTATTTTTTCTTACTGAAGCCACCGGACACACATCCTCTCAGATCTCTTCAGCAATTAAAACACTCAGACTTAATTAAATTAAGCCACCAGTCTTACCAACTCGTTCTTAAGTGGCTCCATGTTCTTGATGTGGTGGAAGGAGTGTGTGACGCACGGTCTTTTGCCTCACAAAAATAGATAATTAAGCAAATGATGCCAGTGTTCAAGAAGCTGCCTGACATCTCCATCTCCATCTAACAAGGAACTAAAGCACCTGGAACAAGAAAGTCTGTTAGAAATAAAGCATTGGATCAGACATAAAGAGGGAAAGGGGCAAAAAGAACAGGAGTTCTCAGAGTGTATTCTGTCTTTTTTTGCCAAAATTACACCAAAGCCTGCCTGATAGAAAATAGCCCCTAATTACAGCAAAGTGGAAAGTAATTGCCTGTTGCTCCTCAGCTGGAAGTTATCTTCCAAGACTGGCAGGAAGTATGGTCAACCTGTCCTGGTGATCCATCTGATGAAGTGCATTACCCAAACATTACATTTTAAGTGGCTTTATCAAAAGTTATCTGCCATTTTATTCCATTCTGCTGCGCGGGTGATGGATGCACCGCCGGCCAAAGCAGCAAGAACAAAACTGAGGCAATACATCACTGCCTAGCATTGTGCATAAACCCCACTGACGCTAAGTAAGCGCTGCCCGGCTCTTATTTCTCCAACTGATACTGTTCATTAACAGGTAGGCGCTGGGCTGAAATGAATACACCCAGACTTTGGAAGAAATGCCTGATGGTCTTATTACATGTCAAGTGAAGAGAGCTAAAATGACTCAGGTGTCCAAAGAGGATGAGGATGTGCTGCGCATATTGATAAACCCGCTAAGAACTATCAACAAAACGCTACAGTTCCCCTCAGCTCAACGCAGCATTTTAGCCTCTTTTAGTTCATTGTTTTGGTTTTCAAGCAGCCACACTTCTGCCCACTTCTGCACCAACGGCAGACAGACAAAAGTAGCAGCTTACTGATGAAGGAAAAGGAACATTTGGCTGCTAAAGAATCAGGTATTTTTGGGGAGGAGTCGGTGGAGACCAAACCAGAGTTTAAGCAACCACTTCTCGTTCATCACTGATGTTAGTATATTATGGTATTATAATAATAGGTTACAGTGTTGGTACACACAGTAGTATACCAATTCAGAATGTGATTATATGGTTTGAGTGACATCATCTGCACCCTCTAGTTCCCAATAACCAATTTTATAGTATTTCTGCAAGTCTGACAGAGCGTCATAAACTGTGTGTTTATACTGAAAACCAGGAAAAGTGTTTTAAGAGTTAATGTCACTTGCAAAGGATTCCCCTCTTCTAAGATATCTTACCTGGGCCTCCCTTCGCCGTTCCCTCACTGCCAGTCACTCCTGCACAGTATGCTAACAACTTCCACAAGCTTGAAAAGAGCAACATAATCCATTATAGCTTTGACACTACACAGCATTTCTCTGTTTCTTTGTTCCTGAACTGACTTCGTGCCGTGCTTGTGGCCAATCTCCTACGCAAGCGTCACATGCACGTCTCTCTATGTAGCATTTGGAGCCAAAAGAACAGTTTATTTTAGGCTTTTCCATTCACACAACTATAAGACTGCACTTAGAGAACAATGTTGCGGCGTGTGTTGTCGTAAAAAACGGGCCGCTAATCCAAATGACATTGGGATTCTCATTTCAACATTTAAGGGCTCGAGCTTCGCTGAGCAATAAAGGAGAAATAAAAGTGATGTGACTGCTGAGGTAACAAAATACCACTTAAGCTGCATCTTGCAACTATGACCTGGAGAGTCAGATAATACTTCATGGTACTCTAGAGCTCTTCAGTTGCTGCAGTGCTGACTGAATCAGCACATATTAAAAAGGGACGCTTTTTAGTTGCTCTCGCACAAGAAAAATAGATTTAATCCAGATTTTCTTTACACAATTCATGACAGGTAAATGGTCCATGGGCAAGTTTTAATATTAAACAATGATCAATAAGATGACAAAGGATTTCCCTGGTTAAAGATATCTCCTAAAATAGAAATTCCATTGGAAAACCAACAAATAAGACACACAAACTTTCTTTAATTACGTTGATCATTCATTACATTTGCACCCGTAACCATGTTCTAAGCTTGGGGGCTTTAATTAGACAGTGTTTCTTCTTAGATGGCATAATTGGAATGTTTTGGGTTGTAATTATGTTTCCCATGTTCTCATCAAGGGATTTGTAGTTCTACTAAAGGGCAGAGGGCGAAAGAAGCAAAGCGGCTGACAGCTTCTAATATGCTGCCTGCCTCTGACAAATTGGAAACTCCCAGAGATCAATAGGGCGCCGCCTCATCACTTGGCAAGTGGAGGAGATATTCTTATTAGGTGCAAACTCCAAATGGCTAGCTGCCGCCCAAAAGTTCACCATCATAACTTCCATCCCCTTGACCTTTTTCTCTGTGGTAGTTTGTAAATTTTTTATCAGCCATCTGGGTTCCGCGTTGGCATCTGACCTTTGTGGAGCAGCTCTCCTCTTAGCTTCAGCTTGGCTTGATTGCAACTTCCTTCTCCATCGCTTTTGTTTTGTTGCATCAAATGTACAGTCACTGCGAGATTTGTTCAGTATTGAACATGAACATGTCTGACTCCGTGTGTGTGTGTGTGTGTGTGTGTTGTTCTTTGCAGGATCGGAACTCTGCCTTGGCCTCGGAGAACGAGAGCCAGAGGGAACAGTATGAACGCTGTCTGGACGAGGTGAGTGCAGACCTTGTTTATCTTGTCCCACTCCGAGGCACATTCAAGGGCACCATATCACATGCCAAATGTTTTATTTACCTTGAAAAGTTCATGGGTTTGTTTTGACTCCGTGTGAACAGGATGAATGGTATTGTTGAGTTTAAGATTATGGTTTTAATGAGTTCCCGTGAAGCACAATGTGCGTCCCACAGGTTGGCAATTTACTTGAACCGCATATTGAGGTGGGCGGGGGTGAATTGTTGATATTAACAATTAATTAAGAAAACAGTGTCTCACATATTCCGGGCACTTGAATCTCTCATCTCTCACTTTAATAAAGAGGCTAGCATGTTTCAGCTGCGCTAAGCTAAACCAAACTTTACCCGACTAAAGTCTGATTTTTGTTAAACAAACTTTCATGGCGAGGCCAGGGTGCTTGTTATTTTTCATGCGTTTCTAACTCATGTACGATTAAGCAGGCTTAAATGTCAGAGGGCCTTTTGTTGATGCTTATAATAGCAGAGGACGCAAATGCACCACCATCATAGCTATTTTCAAAGGTCAAAACAGCTTATTATTATTTGCATCCAGCGTTAATTTTGTAATAAATGGTCTAAAATGCAAGTTGTTAAATAACCTTAACCTGAGATGAACTGGTGTTGCTAAAGAATTGGTTTACATAACAATGGCACTTGTGTGCCCCCTGGTTATTTGTGAGAGCCTGGTGCTGGTAAGTGCTGTTAAGGGAGCCACATGAGGGGAATAAACCAGCCCGGCTCTTGGCAGTGCCTGCTTGCTGAATCACTCCAGCACTCCAGGGTGGGAGGGAAGCACTGCTACGGGAAAATACGTCCAGCAGGGACAAGTTGCCCAGTTTGTCCGGGAACCAACAGGCTGAGCAGACTGAGCAGATCTGCTGGAGGGCAGCAAAGACGGTCGAGAGACAATGGAGGAATCAAAGAGGAAAGACTGGAGAGAGAGAGAGAGAGAGGGGTGGAGGAAAAGGTGAGGGAGAGGATGAAAACAGTGATAAAAAAAAAAAGGGAGGGTGAAAATGTTGTGCTGCAGCTGTGTTAGAGTTAGAGTCTCCTTTCTGCTTCCCTGCCCTCATTAATATGGCTCAACTCGGCTTTGTTGTGTTTACTTGTCAACTATTTTCCTATGTGGTTGACTTTTGTGGAAGAAAGGCTCAGTAATGATCCCGTTTTGATGATGGAGGCTGTGTGCGCCTCTCCAACGACTGCACATAACAACAGCAGAAAGCACAAAGTTAGCTCTGTAACAGAAGGGGTGATTATTTTTTATGTTACACCAGCTGCTGCTTTAAATTTTAGTGGGTGGTCAAGCTCATTTGCAGTTTAATTACTTGTGTCAAAGTCACACACAGTCTGTAATCAGATCAAACTCTGTGCCGAGACCATTAAGTCAGGTCTTGTGTGATCACTTGGCAGATCGGTAACTCGCGGTTCCAGAAGCAGGGCTCATTTCACCATATTTACTCCCATCTCTCCTCATTCAATAAACGAGAGTGAGTGCACTCAAAGGAGCCGATGTGGCTTCACACAGTATTAATGAGCAATCAATGGACAGTAATCGGAGCAGCTTCTCCGTCTCTGTTGTGGGCTGAGGTGGCCACTGCGAGACAAAAGCCCAGACGCCTGTGCTTCTACATCAGCCCGGAGCTGTCAGTAACACCTTTAGGAAGTGTGAGTCAAACATGTAAAAGAGAAAAAGACTGGGCTGAAGCAGCCAAATTACATTCAGTAATGGTTTTCTTACTGTCTCTGTCTGTTTAAGGTTGCCAATCAAGTTGTGCAGGCGCTTCTCACCCAGAAGGTTTGTTTCTTATTTCCATGGAAACCATTTTGCTCCTCATCCCAGATTACTTTTAACAGCATTACCTCTATTGAATAACCCATCAAAATTGTCAACTCTTGTATTATTTGATTCATGATACATTTGATGCATGTTGATGAAGATATTTTTATAACTCTCATAGACTAACCATTACGTAAATGTGTGAGCATTTTCTTCACTCTGCCTGCGTTGCTTCTCACTCAGGACCTGAGAGAGGAATGTCTGAAGCTGCGAACTCGAGTTTTCGACCTCGAACAGCAGAATCGGGCGCTGAGCGTTTTGTTCCAGCAGCGGATCAAGCCTGCCTCCGACCTGCTGCTCCAGGTAGGAAGGCAGAAATACAGCCAGATAATACCATCCGCTGACTCTAACAAAGCCTCCACCAATTTCTGCAAACACATTTATCTGAAAAAAGCATCATCTGTGGATCTGTGGAGTTGTAAAAAAGAAAGAAATGCTGCTGTGAATGCAGATATAATAAGCATCCTAACATAGCACCACTTACCTGAATAGAAAACTTATAGGAACAAATTGTATGTTCTTGTCGGTGAGATCACTTAGGAAAGGTACTGTAAAGGCTAGTTTGAACTTGAAATAATCACTGAGCTAAATAGCAGTACTAGACCTATGATATACAGATGTTGTGGTTATCCATAGCACATATCCGTACTCCTGTAAGCCTGCTCACTCAGCCTCCCCTGCACTCAGCCAGCTTCCAAAGGAAGCAGTAGCTCCTCCGGTAAACAAGACCAAGCGCTTATTCTCATGCATTTGAAGTTGTTTTTTTTTATTTGGGTTGTTATTCAACTGCTCTTGGGTCTCAGTTGGAGATAAAGGCAGCGAAGTAGACTGTAAATACTTTGATTCACAATACAAATCAAAAAAAAAAAAATCATTTATGTCAGTCTTTATCAAAATGTTTCTCTTAGAGGCTCCTTTTTAGTCTGTTTTTGTGTTTTGAAGCAAATGTAAAAAGGGGGGGGGGGGGGGGGGGGGCCTGAAAGCACAGAATAAAACTTGTTGTGGTTTGTTTAGTGTGTCTAGTTCAGTCTGAGGTGCATACAGAATACGCAGGATTAATGTTTTTGTTTTTATGGTTTCAAGTTGAAGAATCGCATATTCACTAATGACTATGGTGCAATAAACACCGAAAAACTATTTATCAAACCTTCTTCAGGCACATTTCTACCCAAAAACTCAGCATCTCTCCTAGTAACCCCTCAAAACTAATACCGCCCCCACAAGTTAGAATAATATTCAGTAATTTTCTGCCTCCAATCATCTGTGCAGTGCTCGAGCGATAATCTGCTACATGAAGGGATGACTTGTCTCCTTCACATCCCACAAAAAAACAAAGATATGAACTAGCAACCATCTAGTCTCCCTTCTCTACCCGACAGACAATGACCACTGTACTTATCTTTTCCACAAACCCTACATTTTCTTATTTGGGGTGGCTTGGCATTGCCTCAGTTCATCTTTCCGGTCCCTTGGAAAACACCAATTTGCTGAAAAGTGTCTGTGTGTCCATTCCGGCTCAATTTTTACGGTGTAATTATGAGACAGACAGACTGCGACTGCATGCTTTACCTGTCCATTGTCAGCGCTGATCTAGCATTGCAGGGCAATAAGGTCAGTTTGGAAAGTAGGGTTTCACATAATTGTGCAAATTGCCGCGGGGCTCCATGCTGTCAATATGAAAAAAAGTATGCTGCCAAAAGAGAAGATAGGCGAAGGGAGCTGTCAGTCCGTCCAGACGAGAGGAGAAGAGAGACAGAGGAGAGGATGAAAAGAGAGAAGGCAAGCAAGGGTAGATAAGAAGGGACGGACGGGAGGGTGAAAATGGAGGGAGATGAGATAGCGGAGAGGCATGGACGCCGAGGCGACAAGGAGGGAGACGTGAAAAACTAAGGGCAAAATAAGAAGAGGCAGAAATGGAAGATAAATGGAGTTAAAAAAAAAAAGGAAGGAGGAGAGAGAAATAATATGGATCTGGGTGTGCTGTAAAGCTCTCCCTCACTTCCAGCTACCTCCACCACCATTATTGGACAGGCAGGAACATTGTCAAGTGAAACTGCAATATAAAAGGCTTGAAGAGGGATATTGATGAAACCACTGTGGGGACCAAGAGGTGCGATCTAGCTGGGGACTTGAATTAAGGCCCAGACTCTGTGCAGTGTGTTCTGTCCCTTTTTTTTTTTCACATGATTCTGCTGAAATGAATATGCAGAGGACATCACTTGATTTGATGTCGACTCGTGGTCTGTGTGTGCGCGTCCAATTTTGACACATACAGCGTCAAACAATGACGTGAAGCCTTTAAATGACTAGGCTTTCCCACTGGATAATTATTTGCCTGCCTGCTCATCACTTAATGACATTCTCTCCATCAACTGGTGATTCAGTGTTAGAATTAATCATAATGTGGTGACGCTGCTTTGGAGGTTCTGCGTGTCCTGGTTCAGCTCATGTGTGGGCGAGCTGTTAAAAACGTCTGCACGTGTCGATGCTCGTCACAGGAACTTCTGACAATATCTTCCAAGATTGTTTTTCTTTTCAAAATTCTCGTTATTGCCTGACGTGCTATTTTAGTTTCAGGTTGATTTTCATATTGAGAGATTAACGATTAACAGCTTCAGTGCTATAGATGTAAAAAGAGGAATGTCAAAAAATGTTGATGTGCTCATAATTATGATGATAATTGTGTGCTGAAGGCAAAAGCAGCAACAATTAGTGCAGTGAGGGGCTTTTTTGCTATTAGCTTTCACCTCTCAACCTACATACAGTGCAGGCTGCTCTACCTTCACGGTGGAGGTTGTTGGGGCCATGTAAGCCTGAGAGGCAGACCTGCAAACACCACTCAGGGCTGAAAAAAGCAGCTCCTCCAGGGTAAACCTGAAAAGAATATTGATAGTTGAATGTATGTTATTTTTATTTCTTCTAAAAGACGCTAGAGTCAAAGGTGCATTATTCATCACGCTTTTATAAACTTCAGTGTGCCTTCTTAAACCAACCTTATGCCCATTTGTAACTGCAAATGTGTTTTCACATCCCATTGGTCGAATTTCTAATGAAAGTATGGAAATGACTGGTGCAAGCTTTAATTTCTTTTCTCTCCTGGAGCCCCAAGCAGAGGGAGACTTAATCACCCATATGAGTGTACTATTTCCCATCTAGCTCTGGACCTTTTGCTTATCAGTAATTAAACGTTCTCTAGTTCCCCATGGGCATCTCCAGTTTCTCTGATAAAGACCCATAAAGCTTTTGATGGTAACCACACCAGTAGTGCACCTTCTCTGCCTTCAGCTGAATTGGTATGATTTAAAAATTGCCGCGTATTAATTTCAGAAAATCTCGCATTAAAAAGAAAAGGAAAAAAAAAAAACACTGATGGTTGTTTTCTCACTTGAAAATAAGTGGTGTGCAGTCCCAGCCACTCACTGCATGCTGCTTATGACATATGACAGGCAATTGGCAATTGAGTCGCCCATTACTGGGACCAATGCTTGCCGTTTCCAAAGCGATTACAGGGTCCCAAGGACACAGTATAAACGCCATGACCTCATTACTGCTCATGCAGTTTTGCAGTTTGCATAGTCGAACGTGCTGCTGCCGCGGCCATCGGCTGCAGCTTTCTGTGCAGAAAAGTTTGGAACGTAAACAAATTATGCCCACATCTCAAGAATAGTGGGAAATTAATGGTGCCGCTTTTGAGATATTGAATGACCGTTTTGAAAAATTGCTCCATATATCTCACTTCAGTCTTGTCATATTACTTTTCATATTACAGCTGAGCCTTTGTCTCATTTCTTGGTGGAGTTGAGCAGTGTGCAGCCGGAGCTTTAGGAAACGTCTTTGTGATGAGTCAGACATATAGATCAGGTCAGGCAGGTGAGCATCATCCATACCAGCGGGTGTGTGTATGAATTTATGTGTGTGTGGCTGTCTGTCTGTCCTTGTCTACCTGCCGTTGTGTGTATGTGTGTGTGTATGTGTGTGTGTGTGTGTGTGTGCCGCTGCGCTGTTCAACCGATGAGTTTTTGACAGCGGGTGCCAATACTGATGTATTTGTTTGGAAGCTGCCTATTGCTGCTATTCTGGGCCGATATTCATTATCTTGAAATATGGTCACTGTCAAGACGAAAACAACAAAGAACAAAAGAATGGAGCCTCTTTTTCTTCAGTATGACACACGAAACTTCTCCATTGGCTTCCAGACAAATGTAATTAATCCAGATGTTAACTAATAGTTAAGGAAAGGTCAGATTTGCCGACAGTCTCGCATGCATTAATGGATATTTTACAATTAACATTTTCAACTTTGATCTTGGCCTTGTACCTTGAAAAATTCCAGACATGTACACGCGGCCTTGTCATCTACCGTTTCTTTCAACTATCTTCCCCCGTGACCCTGTGACACTATTGACTGAATCCTTGATGAGGATGCTGAGGAGGTGAAATCCAGCACCCTACGATAAGATCAGAGAATCCCGTGACACCTCAGCCACTCCCTCCCCAAGTGGGTAGCAAGGAGGGCCAGCAATGCGGCATCAAAGCTGCGAAAAATTTCAATTTCATGACTTTTAAACTGGGACGAGAAGCCATCTGGCACTTTGAATCCATGCTAGTGAAGCTAAAAACTAAAATGGCACTGATCCAGCTTAAACAGGTTTTCAGCTCTGAAAGCATAACTACCATGAAGCTTTACAAAAAACTGAATAGGTACATTTTGTTTGTAGTCATTTATAAGTTGGAAACATTTTAACAGCCCAAATCTGGAAGAGTCAAGTCAATTGTATTTATGTAGCACTAAATCAGAGTTATCTTATGACTCTTCAGGTCAAGAAAACAAGTTTTAATTTATAGTTTTTACCTTTTTTTTTTAAAAAAAGTAAAAGCTGAGAGATATTCCACAGCTTAACTGCCTTTGAAACAAATCAAACCCGCTTTTAAAGATGTTGCAGAGCTTGATGTTACATAAATGCTAAAAATAGTAAACTTTTCCTTATCTCTGTGCTGAAAAAAGCATTCAAAGTGGGCATCGATCCGTTTCCATGGCACCATTACCACCTAGTCGCTGAAGGTGAAAAGTCAGTCTCTTTGAAAGCTTATTCACAAGCCCGCACTAATACAAAAAGAAGCATTTTCCTTTGGATGAAACGTAGGATGTGTGTTGTTTTGGCCACAGGCGACATGATGCAGGCTGTTTGTTGTTAAGAGACAAAAGAAGCTGTTTAGTTTTGGTATCAGTAGGAGCTGTGTTCTTTCTTTTTCTCCACACCAAAATGCTCTGTGCTGTGAAAAACACCAGGATGTTTTTCAGCAGCACAGAAAAAGTCAATACAAACTGTCAGAAAAGAGTTTTATGGAATGCAACCAAATTGAGGATGAGTCTGCCGGTTTTTATTTTAAAATGTTTATGGCATTGATAAACAATTTGTGCAGTTGGTTTCCAAAGCTCTATTTCCATCATCTGAAGGTGACTTTCACTTTTATAACATGCAATTTTCTTGATGGATAATTTTCTACGGCAGGTAACCACAAAAGTGCATTTCATTTTAACAGTAGAAACTAAGACTGGAATATATCAGAGCACAGAAATACACACATGTGTATTTACATATACTCCCTGAGTGAGCATTAGTTTTACCCTTGGCAGGACATGCAGCATAAGATCAAGTGTTTTGTTCCAGCATATTTCCAGTTTAAGCTAATTTGAGCACAGGGAACCCAGTGTAATTAAGTTTTGAGATTAATATGTGGAAATGTATTTGGTTTTGTATCCTTCCCTCTTAAGCGCAAGAGTTAAATAACAGAAGAGACTGCAGACTAGCATATAAATTAAAAAAAAAAAATCAAAGGAATCCCATACTCCCTGATGCAATTATTTCCTATTCACATTCATTTTTTTCCGGCCGATGACATTAATGACTTTGAGCGAGGAGTACGAATCGGGGCTCTGCGTGGCGCCAGTGGAGAGAATCTGATGGGCACTTGCAGGCTGGCAAAATACTGCTCAGCCTCAACCTACTCTACAGCTTTTTGAGATGTTGGAAAACAAATTTAGATTTAATTGTATTTAATTTTAGTTTTTTTGCATGCATTTTTTACTGTAATAAATCACTGTAATATTTCAGGTATTAAACTTGATGAAAATTTGAATGAACAGTGTATTGATATGTTGCTGGGAGGGAAAATAGAATCTCCCTACTATTGTGCTGTTTTTTTAATCTCAGATCGTACACCAAGGATCATTTTAATTTCTTGAAATCCCTGAAGTCAAAAATCACTCTGGTGTGTCCTTACTTTTGCCTTTCAGAAACTCCACTCTCGGATCATGGATCTATCTGCGGCAGATTTGCTACTGGAGCCAGAGAGAAGCAAGGCCTTCTTGCTTTCCAGGAATACGGACTCTCCCTCTAATGTAAGCCTAATGGGAAACATGCAGAAGGCAATGTAATTTTTTTTTTATTTTCAGCAATATGAATTGCCCAGGTAGCAAAACCGCCTCCCCACCCCCCTCAAGAAATCATTACAAGATATTAAAATACAGACCTAACTATCTGAAGCCGTGACCCCACTTCTGCTCTCAGCAGGAAGAGCTGGCAGTATCACTCGGCACTAAGAGGAATAAATCCTTGTCATATTACCAGAAAACCATCGATTGAAACTCCCCGTCAGTAAAAATGACTCCATAGGACACTGTGGTACATTAGTCATCTTATGTATTATGCATTAAGGGCTGAAGATGACTTCTCTCCATTCTTTCACCCTTTTACCCCTCTGAGATGCCACCTGATAAAGTCTAATGTGTGTTTTGAGAGCAGGAGATTTGGAAAATTAAATTATAATAACCAAGATGTGAATGATAGATCATTATTCTTATCTAATTGCGCAAAAGTACCACACCTCCTTAAATAGGTTACATTAGATGATACACCCAAGTGGCACTATGAGATTAGTAAAATAGAAACTGTGATGTGAACATATCTTATTTCTCATCTCGTATAAAGAATTATTTAATTGTACAGTCAAACTCTCTACAGTGTGATGCTAATTGGAGAAACATCTGTTGTTTCGTAATGACTGCACATGGAAATGTGATTGATATTTTGATTGCTCTGTCAAGTGTTTATTAAGTATCTTTCATCACAAAATTAACAGCAAAATAGCAATTAGATATGCCACACTACCCAACAACTAACATCAAATACTCTTGATGTATTGTCACTAATTTTTTGCAGCTAAAGAAAAGAAAAAATCTTAACCCTATACACTTTGCTTAAGATTAAAAGAAAAGTACATAAGAATGACTTAATTTGTGACCTAGATGAACCATAGCTGGCAGTGATCGTCATTGTGGACAGTTAAACATGCAGCTAAACCACACCAGGATTGTCTTATTTCCAAGTGATCTTCTTTATCCCAGCGTCTCTAGATTAAACTCCCTACCTCAGAAGCCTGTAGGCAACAGTATAAATGATGCTATACAACTGATTTCACTAAAATGTCATGTCTCTTTTCTCTATCTCATAGGAGTTTCAGTTGAATGGAAAGGCAGGTCTCCCTGTGGCCAAGTGTCTGAGCCAGCTAAGTCTGACAGCGCCAGCGCCTATATACCCACGCAGCAGCTGTAGCAGTAGTGAGTTGTCCCTGTCAAGTGCATGCAGTGAATTCTCCAGTGGCTCATACACCTGGAATGATGGACGCTCCTGTGGGAAAATGGTAAACCCCCCTTGCTCTATAATGACACTAAATCCACAAAACAGTACCAAGTAGTACAGTAACCCATTAAAATCCCTGTTAGAGGTACTTTCTTCCTGTCTTTCTTTTAAGACTTCAATTTAAAGTGTGCTGATTAAGAGTCCAAATGGAGGTAAATGCCCTTAAGACAATTTAGAAACTATTTGTTTTCATATTTAAGGATGATGATGTAACAACAACACTCATACACATAAAATCTCTGAATCTCTGTGCTGAAATAAATGTAACTTGTCAGCAGTATATAATAAAACATGGTTGTCTCTATAAAGGGTAATGGCTAATATCTTGGCAAAATTATTTTGCCTCTTCATTTGCACTTAATTTGTGATTTATCAAAATGTTTTCACGAGGCATGCAGATATGGTCACATTGTTTGCTATAAGAATTCAAGTCTAAACTGTTTTAACATTATTATGATTGTGAAAACAGCATGTGCATGAAGTATGTGTGCACATACTATACCATCATTTCTGTATGGTTGACTCACTCTATTTCTTTTTGCTCTATAGTCGTCTCTGACCTGGGAGAAGAGGCTGAGTTTGGGTTCGTCAGCCCCCAGTAATATCTGTGCCCCCCTGGAGGAGCAGCAGCCCACGAGGCGCAAGGAGAGCCACATACTAGAGGGACTAAGAAAGCTCCAGAGGAGGAAACACAGGAGCTCCTCTTCTTCGTCCAAGGTCTCCAAATCAGGCTACAAAGACTGTATGAACTCCAACGAGGGCATCTACTCCCTGGGTATCAAGAGTAGCAGTAAAGGGGTGTCCAAGCCTACCCATACAGGTAGAACTCTTACTGTGGGGGGCAAGAAGTTCTCTTATGACTCTGATGATGCAGATGATGAACTGGCACATTCCAGTCGTGGAGATAACATCCCCACCAAGGACAGCTGGTTTTACTGTAAGAGGCTCTCCCACAGCATCTCAGATAGTTTGTGTAGCTGGGAGGGGATACAGGACAGTGGCGGTGGAGGAGACAGTAGCTCAGGTCACGTGGCTACGAAACACACCTCTGGCTATGACTCAAAAGAGCGTCCTGAGAAACTCATGAGTTTCATTAACAGTTTTCTCCCTGAGGGAGGGCGGACATCAGCTTTTACTAAACCATCCATGCTGCACTTCAACCCCTCTGACCCAGAGGGTCCTAATCACCTCTCTGATGTGGATGATCCAGAGGAACTCAACTCAGAGTCCAGCGACGTCCGAATGTCCTTTAGCCAGCCACCAGAGCAAGCAGAGAGGGACTCCAAGAGGCTGTCAAGAGATGCTACCAAGCTACTCGCACAACAATGCTTGCGAAAAGAGCAGGGGCGCACCCAGTCTGCAGATGGGAGGCCTAGGCCTTTCAGCCTAATCAAGGAGCCCAAAGGGACCAAGTGTACTCAGTCTGAGGAGAGCGTCCTAGCAATATTTGATGCAGAAGGAGAGCCTATTGAACTTTGTGCTCAGAAGCTTGCAGCGGGTGCAGGGCATCGAAATGACATTCAAGGTAGTAAGGAAGTTGCCAATTACACAGAACTTGTGACCCAAGAGAGGCCAACAAGGCAAAAATCAGCAAATACAAGAAACTACACTGTTCTTGAATCTCCCGAGAAGCTATCTGAATATCAAGTTAGGACTAACAAAACAAGCAATAGTAGGGAGGGCAGTGCAGAGCGGTTGTCAATGCAGCTGACTCCACAAAGAAAACTAATCAAACCACCAAGCAGCCGACCAAATAAAGGCCATTCCATCCCTCTCATGAATGATTCTGCTGGTCCCAAGTCCAGTGGTTCAAAGATACCTGGTCGTAACAAACCTTCTGGATCCCCTCTGAGATTGTCTAAGGGCTCCTCCACTGAAACAAGTAACAGTGGAAACTCAGGACCTTCTGGTCAGGAGAAATCCCCCTCCTCTCCTACAGTTAAAATGTCAAGGTTCATCAAGACAGCTGGAACCTGCTCACAGAGCCCAAAATCCGTAAACTCCAAGCTCCCCAGCCGGGCTGAATGGAATAAGGGCTCCTCCTCGAGTTCCCCACACCCCTCAAGGAGGCACCTTGAGTATGCTGACAATGGCGAACAGCCAACCAGAGACAAGCACTGTGAAACCAGCAAAAATAAACTCAGGTCCCCTTCTCCTCCCCCTCCCCCGGGCCGCACCACCTCCTTACTGATCAGACCAAATTACGAAGGGTCACCTCAAGCACATAAAACATGGGTGGCTCAACCATCCGCACCAACCACTGTGAGGGGCCCACCCCCAAGTTACCACACCTCACTTGTACCAAATATGCAAACCACGCTACCCATCAAGGATAAAGACTGTTTAGACTTGGATGCAGGCTATGGGACTGCACTTGCACCTCAGAAACTGGTTGACAAAACCAGTCAGCACCTTCAGAAGTCCCCAGCCATGACTCAGACACCAACTAAAGGCACTTCCAAGAGGGTGACCACGAAAGACTACCTCCCTTCTGCAAACTCAGGGTGTGCTCCAGAAACTGAAAATGCACCTAAAAGCTCAAAGAATGTCCCTCCTCCCTACAGTGCCCTCAGAGGGTCCTCACTGCAGAACTCATTTGTAAGTAAAAGAGGATCAACCCATGAGAATGTCCATCAGACAGTGCAGAAGACCTCTATCAGTTTACCTATATCACTTCAGGACAACTCTCAAGGTAAAACAGAACCACAAAATGGCAAAGCAGTAGTCAGCCCACCTGGTTCGGTAATGATTTCCCCTAACCCAGCAGAAAAAGCCTCAAAGACCCGCATCCCAATGGGGTTTAAAGCATTTTTAAAATCTCCCCCCAGCCATAAAAATAGTACTTCTATACCAGGCAAGCAAGAGAAAGATCATATCAACTCAGTCTCCAAGGAGACCGTGACTTCACATGCTTCTACCCAGTGTGACAGCTTGCAGCCAGTGTACAGTATTGATTCACCATCCAAGATGTCCATAACAGAGGGGAAAGGTGAGGTTCAGTGTAGGATACTGGAAGAGGAAGTACATGCTGCTGTGTTGCCAGAGGAGGGGGATGTGTGTGATAAAGGGAAAAGGAGTAGTCAACTTTTCTCTAGATCCATATCAGTCACTACCAAACCTCATCTAAAGCCAGCCTTGGGGATGAATGGGGCCAAAGCTCGTAGCCAGAGTTTCAGCACCAACTGCATTGAGAAACCCAACATAAATGCTCTGGATGGACCGGGAAAAATACGAACTCAGATCATCACCAACTCAGGTGAAAGGGGGAACTCTTTGACAAGACAGAGTTCATTGGAGGTACCAAGTGTTGGGTTAGCTGAGAGTCCTGTCCATTCCCCCAGGACTAGGCTAAGCCACTACGGAGGCATGACAGGTTCAAATAGTCAAAACGTCCTCCCTGAGAGAACTTTTAACTCAACCTCAAAAAGTGAGGGGTCTCAGGCCACAGTTAAGGGGGAGGCAATCACCTCACCCTCTCATAAAGAAGTGCGTAGCTTACCCATCAGCGATAGGATTGGTTTGAACAACATCCGTAAACCAGCAAAAGTTGCCTCCCATCCACAGTTTCAGCCTCCGTCCTCATGTGTCTATAACTCAGATAACCCAGTCCGAGAAACAGGAGGCATAACAACTACCCCTAACGAGCCAGACTTTAGCAGGGAAGTCAAAACCCAGACAGACTCACCAAACAAAGCCCCTGAAGTCTGCACTATTGAAGAGAAAGTCATGATGGGAATTGAAGAGAATGTGCAGAAATGTCAAGAACAGGAGAAGGTCGCTGCCAGCGAGGCCAAACAGAAAACGGGCCCATCACTGGCAAACTGGTTCGGCCTCCGTAAGAGCAAACTTCCTGCCCTGAGTGGTAAGAAAGCGGACTCCCCTAAGGGAAAAGAAGAGAAGAAAGAGCTTAAGATCGGCTCAGTGCTTGGAGGCAAACAGATGAAGTCTGACAAGAAGAAGGATAAGAAGAAAAATGATAACCAGCAGAAAGACGGTCCAGAGGTGCAGAATCTGTCTGAGATGAACAACAAACTGAGCTCCATCATGGACCATTGCAACAACCAGATGGGTCAAATTGCCACTCAGATCCAGTGCACGACAGCCTTTATCGGCAAAGACCAGTTTGTGAAAGAGCTTCTTGGCAGGTAGGTGAAACAACATCTGTCATCAAGAAAATCAAGAATTAATTATCATTAATTGAACGGATGCTTTGCTGATTACTTCCTGTCACTGAGCCTTCTCAGAGTTGTCTTTCTATCAACTGAATCGACACTAGAACGTATTGGTTGGTCTATTAAATTAAACATGAGCCATCTCTGAATTAAACCCTTGCGTTTAGAGAAATAAACAACAAAAACAGCAGCTGTCTGTTTGAGTTATGGCTCCACTCCAGTGAGCATAAACAGTTCTTGGACCAGCATCCAGGCACATAGTCAGCACACTCAAGGTAAAGTATCTTTACGCCAGGGAAGCTACAAAATTCATATCCCTCACTTCATTGATTTGCCTTTTCAAATCACAGCTGACAGCTGATTTTTATCCAGATAAACTACAAACAATCGCTTGAGATGGAGCACTTCAGAGAGGCTGTTAAACATTTGATGGTATTTCTGTGTGTGTGTTTCTGTGCATGTGCACATATGTTTGCGTGCACATTCGAGAAGCAAAGAGCAGGTCAATGCAATTTATCAGCAGGCTCACTTTCTACCTGGTGAGCTGATAAAGGAGGAGCTCTGCACACAGACATGAAAACAGATCAAATCTTATTTCCTCACAGGACTGCAGTGAAGGGCAACTCAGTGGCTGCGCCGCCGCCTGGGATCTCCACACCCAAGAAACACAGCGAAATGAAGGGAGATATGGAGATCTGTCCAGATACTGCTGTAAGTGAGCAAACATGCCACCATAATAGAACTCCGCTGACTTCATTACAGCGGCGTCTGTGTCAAGCTCTGCTTGTTTGTGTCTGACTATGTTTGGACAGGCTGTTGGCACACACACAAATACATGCACATTCCCACAGGTTTTCACACTTACAACAGTACTGTACATGTTCACAAACACATCCATAAGTCCACCGCCTCTTCAGAATCATATCCCCATTCCCTGAAGGCTCACTATTGATTCACATTGTGTTCTGACTCAGCCTACGATTCATCGCCTACTTTTTCATTATCTACCCAGGGTGATGTTGTTGTTGTTGTTGTATTCACAAGGTTTTTAAACTACATCTCACTCGGAGACAGCCATCAGCCCATGCATGTAATAAGAACTTAAATTAGGCATTTCTCAGCCGCTCCATTCTCTGAAAATCACATCCATGCATTTGTTAAGCAAAAGGCTAAAATTGTGACCTTGCGGATTTATTCGTTATTATCTGTCAGTCAAAAGTCCCAAAAATGATGGAGAGGCAGTGTGCTTGAGAGAGCTCGGGAAAAAAAGCTATGAAATAAGGCAGTAAAATGAGCAGGCTGAATGGAGGAAGAGAGTTACAAAAAGAGAGTCTCACTGCATAATGTAGGAAATTTAATCCAGATGATGTGGAATTTCGATAACATGGAGGAGCCCCTTATCACAGGCACTCAATTTGACAAAGGGGCCATTTAATACCATCCTCCGAGCGTTCTCTCTATCTTCTCCCCACAGAAATACAACAAAAGAGGGACACTTTATGACCTACAAGCTCCTGCTCTTGAACCACCCCAAACCACTTTTTTTTTTAAAAAATAACCCAATTAAAGTAATGCAGGAAAGTATGAGAATTGCCTTACTTCTTTTTGAATATAACTTTAAACATATTTTACAATGCCAGAAGTGTCTGTTCATCTGAAAAGTCATAAAATGCATGAATCTGTAGGCACTATAACTGATTCTATTCATTCTCACTTTTCTTCTGCAAATTGCCTCAAAGGAAGCTATATGTTGAATAATGTAACACCTTGTACAAAGGTACATTTGATTTTAAAAAGACGCTTGCCTTGACTGTATATTATGGTATGTTTTATGTATGATGGTATATTTTAGCTGTTTTTTTTTACACTTTTATCACCAACACGCACTGTTTGTTAATATTCTAGACCCTCATAATGACTCAGAAGATCAGCCTGAGGGCTGAAAATGAGGAGGGACGCATCCCAGACACAGCTTGTCAAGACCAAATGATAGGTAAGCTCATGTACGACCTTTCACAGGACACAGGACATTTCACTGAAACTCCCATTGAAAAACAACATATTTAATGTAGTATAATAAATACATCCTGATGGATAAATTGAACAGTTTAAGCCAAAAATCTTACCAAAATAAATTCCATAAGAATAAAAATAAAATAAACTTAATGTAAAATATTCCTTTTTACCAACTTTTCTATTACTTTCACTATGCAAAAAGCGCATGTTGTCTGTTTTAAGCCACTGAGTTTTATATTTGTGAGTGTTTACCTCACCCTGTACAGTTTTTTCAAGTAGCTTACAAAAAGCTGTCACTAACCATCACGAAGCAACCAGTGCAACAGAGCATTAACACATTTTACAGTTGTGATTTCCTGATGTGATTGACAACTCAATTCCTCCGCCAGCTAATTCTCCTCACTGCCAGACTTGCCTGCCATTACTGTGGGGAAATAGCAGCGGCTGCAAACATGTTGACGCTCTAGTCAGGTGATTGATGTGCAACTGGGTGATATTTTACAATGCCTGAGCAGCTAAGGACGTGAAAAAAAAATAGATGCATCAAACTATTTATGACACAGGATGATGATTGTTATCATTGCAGTACGACAAACTTACGGTGTGGTGTGTAATTCAGCGTGGAGAAGGAGAGGGTGTATCTGCTGTGTACTGGATGTGGGGTGCACCGGGTTTGTCACTCAGTTGTCACTCAGTCGGATATTTGAGAAATTGTTTCAGCGATCCATCTAAAAGGTCAGAATGACTTGCCTCTTGTAATATAGCACCATAGTCTGAGCAAATATAGATTTTTATAGAAGTTATATGCTGTATTCAATGGAAAAAGTGCTATTTTTTTCATAGCTTTATTATTTTAAATTGGATTTCCTGCAGCAACGTTTTCAAAGTCTTTGCTTCAAGAACATGTTTGTTTTGTGGGTTGAATGATTTATTCTTCACCTAAAGCTGCTGTAATTAATACTTTTATATTAACGGTGGATGACATTGCCACTCATAGCAATGAATCCACCGATGTGACCCAACTCAGCTCATTGTTTGTTTTCCCTGCAACTTTAGTGTTTTGGTCGACTCTCGCTGCTCTCATTATGTTGTTTTCAACCCCAGCACTGATTTCTGTGAAAAAGGTGTCAAATTAGTAACTAGCAAGCGAGCATAGTGGATCATAGTATTAATTAGCTTATTGTTACAAACTGGGTGTAAAAGTTTGTTATTGTACTGTGGGTTTGCTTCATACTTGGAACCGTTTATATCCAGAATGCACACATGGTAGTGATTGTGAGTAATTTAAATTTATAATCAAGTTAAACTCATTTTGGTTGGTCTGGGTGTTTCTGGAAATAATCTCTATAGAACCAGGAATGGGTTGTCAACTTCACTCAAAGCAAAGAAGCAACTAATCAAAACATTTCAAGAAGCAGTTTTGGCTCAAGCCGCTTTCCATAAAGTCTGAAAATGAGCTTATGATGGGTCACCGTGACGGCGCCAGAAATATAATGCTTAATTGTTTCTATATTCTGATTAACACACTGCCTTTTTTATATTCTGCCAGCCAAGCACTTCCAGACAGTATGAATTAAATATTTCATAAAGGTTTCAGCTGTGGCTGCTCATTGTTCTTCTGTGCTGCATGCTTTTAATATCACATTTTTCCAAAGTGCAGCATTCACAGGCCTAATGCCACGCAAACACATCAGTCATATAAATAGTTTAGATCCAGACAGTTTATGATGTGAGCAGCTTGAGGAAAATCCATTGCTCAAGTTATGAATGTGGACTTTGAAGTTCACTCTACACTGGTCAGTTGTTGTATATTAGAGGAACTTCCCTTCAGGCGGTATTTTTTCTTGTAAAGGGAAAATAAATAACATTTTGACTGGCCCACAGCACAGAATGACCCTAATAAATCTGCAGGGCTTTGATGGCACCATTTATCAATACCAATGATTCACCAATTATTTCACCGGGTGCTGATGTTTCTGGCTTTCAAAACTTTCTTTTTTAGCCTTTACTGTGTTTCAGAAAAAAAACACTCAAACAAGCAGCCATGAGAAGATAAAAGCTTCATTCTTAAACAAAGGCTTTGCAACATTCGCTGCAAATCTCGCTACTGGATCTTAACTTGATTGGCCCACGATAATACTCTCTATTGTGGAAATGTGACTTAACAATTTGTGTCTATTGTCGTTGTGTTCTCTCTGGTGGCTGACACAGAAACATCTCCCAGATAAGGCTATGGTTGTTAGTAATGACTCTTTCCCTTCCCTTCGACACCCCCTCATTGCATAAAGCCTTTTTCGCACTGTGGAGGTATCGACACACAGCTTTCTCCCCTCAAACCCTGGAGGTTGTATACAGAAGTGATAGGGAGCTCATGAAAAACTAGATTATGTCCAGTTGTTGTTGCCTCTGGGTAGAATTACTGTGGACCTTGTTATGGTTTGGTTATAGAGGGCATTTTGAACTGCCAGGCTTGGCATTCAATTATACAGCTCGATAATCTATGGCTCTCTCTGCTTTTCTCTTTCTCACACACACAAATAAGCAGCATGTGTGTATTCTTTGCTTTTATGTCAACTACATTGTGCATTTTTAATATTTACATCAGGATCCTTGTTTGATTTATTTTTTTATTCCATTGCAGCAGCTATCATCACTATCATCAAGTGACTAACAGCAGATATGCGTACAAGTAACACTCCATCTGTCCAATGAACACAGTGTATGTCTACATCTGAACACTGAGGACTCATTTTCACAGGTTCTGTATGCACAGAACAGTGCTGAGTGTCAGAAGCAAGTCAGTTAAAAACTAAAAGTACACATAAACAAGCGCATTGACATCATGTGCGCAAGATTTTTGGCTACATCTCTCAAATTCTTAGAATCGCAAATGAATGACTTCCTTAAATTCCCTCATCTGTGAATTTATTGACAACACTTTAACATTCAGAGAATGCAGTTGTTACTTTAATGCATTACTAATGGTACCCAGAGACATGATAGTAGGCTGTCCAACGAGCAAATGGATCAATAACTCTAGCTTTGGACCCAAGAGTAAATGTTCTTAGGAATAAACTGATTCTGAAAACGTGCCCCTTCACCTCTTTGCCAACTCTTTTGAAACTCATCTAATGCCCAGCAGTATTCAGAGAGAACATTTATTCACAGAATGAAATGCTCATGAGTAGTAATGTTTGTGCTCCTGGATACCACCGAGATGAGGCTATGCAGTAGAGAAGCAGCGCGTTTCAATATCGACCCCAAAAAAAACATGTCAGACTTTTCACCTCCCAATATTTTGAGAGACAGAAGTGATGGCTGCAGAGGATTCATCATCTCCAAGGCCAACAGTGAAGGATATAATGGGAAGGAATTGAGTTTCAACCCAAGTTTGCCCACAACAACAACAGAAAACAAACACAGATGAAACAGTATGAGCATTTTCACTTTCACATATCCTATCTCAGCAAACAGTTGCAAACACATAATTAGCATGGCCAGTGTAACTGTTAGCCATTAGCTTTCACAGTTACAAGGACCTGGGCTGAGCTGAATGGCCGTCCATCTGTTTCAGCTCAAGTCAAGGCTCTGCAAACTGTGGTTTCTAAATGACGTCCATCTGTTGCTACTTGCCGTCATTTCTCCTGATTACAACCCAGCGTTCACTCTGATGAATCCAAGGAACATATCCTCGGGTTGCAGCTCAATTGTGTGTTTTGTTCAGAATTGCTGGCAGCAGGTGCTTTCTTGTGTCATATCATATTAGAACTGTGCATCTGTTGCTACTGCGATAGCCACAAATGTTCCCAACGAGTGTGTCTGACAGGAACATTAGGAGGTGCATCAGGATAAAGCTACCACTAACTATTCAATGAAATCCTAATCCACTATATCAAATGAAAATGCTGTCTTTTCTCCTTTTTTCCTTACCGACTACGTGTTACTGAACCTGCCACAGATGCCCTTTTTACTCACAGCCCTTTCCATTGCATGTGAATCCAAGCCCTCCTTTCTTTTCCTTTGTGGTTGTTCCCTGATCCTCCCAGACATCACACTCCTCTCCCTGTCACTGTAGGCTCCAGCTGTCAGATGAGAACCCTGGACAGCGGGATCGGCACCTTCCCTCTCCCCGATTCCGTCACCCGGGCCAGCGGTCGCCACATCCCTAAATCTGAATCCAGCCCAGATGGGGTGACCGCCGGCTCCTCTGAGCTCGATCGGGAGCCTCCCTCTTCTCACCCAGACCCCTCACAACCTGATGAGAAAGTGCCTTCCCTCCCAAAACCCCGTCTGCATGCCCCCACCAGTATTGGTCACTCCCTGTCCGATCCCACTGTGACCTGCAGCAACAGCGCACAGGACGCCCAGAGCCGCCTGCCCAAATTAGCAACTTCAGGTAAGTCAAGAACGTCTTGATCTTCATTGTCTCACCTGTTAAACTTTGCAAAGAGAGCGTAGTGGATACAGCGTTAGAGGTGAGGAGATTTTTTTCCACAAAGATTAAGCCCTGGGGGTTGTTTTATAACACTTACCACTGTTCTGGAGGTATTTCCAGAACCTTTAAAGCCCCCTCTGACCATCCAGATTAAGAAAATAGTCAATTCCGGCACTATTCTGCGAGTATATTCATCTTTCAGAAAAATGGATGCTTACAGTAACTGTGTGACTTAGATGCTCTAGTAACTAGTGCGATGGGATATCCAGATATTCATCTGTGCTTTGGCCTGTCCAGTTAAGATCATCGTTGTTACATAGGTCATCATTGTTGGGTAGTTATGGCACTGACTGTGAAGAGCAACGCCTTTGCTGCCTAATTGGTTTTGTCAATCAAGGCCAGAGAGGAAATCTAATTGAAATGCGTGTCTGTAAAAGCTTCTGTTATTATGCTAGATGGCAAAGGGCCAAGCCTTGAAAGCCTTAGACAGCTTGTTTTACCTTTCAGAAAGTACGTGAAATATTGTCAGTGTACTTTATGTTAACATATTTTCTACCTTGAGTGCTCTAGGGCTCCAGACAAGCAGACAAGAGAAAGTTGTTTGGTTTAATAGACTCTGATTAAAAGAAGAACCTTGTTTGTTCAGCTAGTTCTGAAGTGAATGTATCAACACTGACACTCAGCACTGACTGATACTGAGATGACAAAGGAGTCTGTGTCCTTATAGAGGACCATACGCTCCCTTGCCCTGAGGAAAACTAACAAATGCAATTAGATTAGCATGTCAGCACAACCATAGATCATAAAGCAGCATCTGCCTACTGTTCAAAACATAAAGATGGTGGGTAGGATGCAATCAGATGGCTGATTAAAGTTACAATAACACACAGGGATGAGTGATCACACCCGGGGATTTATGCTTACAGGACATTAGCCTGCATCTATTTCACCTCAGTGCTGCGTTGGCACTGCAGCGGCAGCAATTTGAGTCACAACTGTTGGTGTAAATATAGAGCGGCTCCTGTTGAGTCTTCCCCATGGAACAAGTTGATTAGAAGAGCCTAAACGTATTCAGTGTATCTTTATCATACGTTTTACGCCTTTATTTTTTCTATCATCATTACACAGAATGACAAAGCTTAAGGATGCTGGAAATGGAGCGGCGTCTGTCACATTGTTTGCTTCCTAATAGGCGAGAGGAAGAAGGTGAAAGGACTTTTATGATCTTGATGCAGTTTTTCAGATGGAGACAGAGCAACGGCCAAAAGCAGCCAGTGATTGTAATGCAGCTGAATGTTAAAAAAAAAAACAATTAAATTGGCGTCTGTGTGAGACAGCAGTCGGCAGAGTGATAATAAAGCAGTACGTGATTCGGGGCCGGCAGCTGAAAGCTGTTATATCTGTGCTGCCAGAAGTCATAGCTGGGAACAATCACAGGGTGGACACCATTAATGTTTGATAGCTTGGTTATTGTGCAGTTCAATTCATATACGGAGCAAAAGGGATGTGCAGGCAGTTGGATGAGTTTTGGTTGAATGGATGTGCTCAAGCAGTGTTCCAAACGTATGTCTGCTGACGGAAAGATTGCCACTTTAGAAGAATGCTAATGATATTTCTGTCTTCCCACTGACAGTATGCATAACATTAACTGGTCATGTGTTGAATACAAGACGGCTACGTTTCTGTTTACTGTACAACTAATTTCTCCTTTGTCTCTTTTGACTTGTAGATGCAATCAGGACTAAGAGGTTCAGTCTTGGTGCTCCACACAACAACATCTGCACAGAGGACAAAGAGAAAGAAACAGAGAGGAAGATGAAAGCCAAGGACCAAGATATGCCTGGTGTAGGTCATTTACAGCACATGTTACACGCTAAAGAATAACTCTAATTTTACTCTATTTATTTTTACTCTATTTTTAAACCCAGGCCCTATGTTGACATATTTTGGGTTTGAAATGACTGGTAGATACAAAGACGTATTTAAATGGTCGAGTTGATCACCTCAACCTCAACTGACAGGCTCAGATTGTTATTTAAGGTGACTGACAACATTCACAAAGGTTCCCTACAGATAGATGTTCCTTTTGGTCGATTAGTGTATTTGTGTTATTAAGTGCTACACTTGTATCTCTGGCATATGCTGCCCATTCTCAGCTGCCAGTGCAGGTAATCTACTGGACCAGTTGCTAAACTTGTCATTTCAAACTCAAAGTATACAAAATAAGGCCCATTTTTAGAAATACCAGAGTTATCCTCTAACCTATTGGTCCTGTAAAATTCGTCAATGAAGAAATGTTTCCAGACTTGAATATAAGTTATTACTTTCACCACCTTACTCACCAAAAATTGGCGAGGGGTAAAAAAGCTGCCCCAATGAATTTTGCACAAAGCTGTAAAGATTTTTGTTCACATTCTTCATTCTTTATTGCCTGACAACATAATAATGCTGGTGGGAGTCTTTAAAAATGTGTTATATCCATATTTTAAAAGGCTTTTTCAACTGTGAACAGGAAAGAGTCCTGCAAGTGTGCACATACTCGGGGAGCAGCAGCGATACTGAGACTGAACCCGAGGGAAGCACTTTGAGCCCAAGGACCCTGATCAACAGAGCCAAGAAGAGTGACTCAGGTTTGGCTCAACATTCTAGTCACAAAATACTTCATTAAGTTTTAGTTCTTTTTCTGTCCCTTTCCCCCTGGAATTTTATTGGAACAAATTCTTCTGTCCACAGTCGACCAGAATGAAGACACCCTGAGGAGAAGCAGTGTGGAGAGGCCCTTGTCAATCATGGACTACTACCAACAGGATGTTTTCTCACATCTGGAGAAGGACAGCAGGAGGATTTCCCAGTACAACTTGTTGCACAAGGACTCATCCCTCGATGGCAAAGCAGGAGACAGACTCAGTGTGAGTATTGAGAGAGCTCATTGTTCACAGCCGATCAGTTTTACTCATAAAAGACGCTTTACAGGCATCCTGCAGGTTCCTATCAGGGATTTCATTGGTCACTATACCGTCTTATGATATCCAGGAAGCTGCCAAGACAGAGATATTTACTTTATTCATTTAAATGTTCAGACATTTTTGCAGCTAATTGATATCTCTGTTCTTGTTTACTGGGTTAGGGTTAATCCTAGGCTAACCCTAACCCTAAGTATATGCAATATATTCAGGTTTTTACTATGTTAGACTGATTTTATTGATCATTTTGCCTTAATATACCATTTGAAGGAGATAATGTGATGTGCCTCATGTTGATTGTTCCAGAGTAAATCAATTTCCTGATTTCAGGGAGCCCAATGGAGGCAGTTGCCCCCAGGTGTAGATGCATGCAACTTTATATAGTGAGAGAATGTGTGTGAGGTGTTAATAGAGTCAGAAAAATAGTGCCAGTCCTCAATGAAACTCTTCCCAAGATTGCAACATACACAGTGACAGGGTATGCATAATTTTTTCCCTTGCAGCAGAGGCAATATGTTGAATTTTTACAGTTCCTCTGTGTCATAGACTTTGGCAAGAAGACTTTTCAGATGGTCAGAGCAAGTCGTGTTGAGTTACAATGTCAACTTTACCTTTGAAACACTTCCTGAGGCATGAACTAATTCGCTAAACTCCAAGGTTCTCTTCAATACCGTTGGAATTGTTTGCAGATTTTCATAGAAAAAGCTGCCTAATTGCTTTCGATCGCCTCGCCCTCTTGTGTCAGCAGGTATTTGCCTACTGGTATTTAACGCAGCTGAATGACAAATGAGGATCAGACACCATGAAATGGCCTCCAGTGTGCATGGCCCAGCTCTATGGGACAGCCAAACACACCTCTCTTACATGCCACCGCCCCAACACCCACTCTGACACAAAAATCCATATTCTGAAAAAAAGGATCTGACTCAACACTAGTTCAAAAAACAATTGTGTATAAGATGGGAGAGGAAAAAAATCTGAATTTATTCTGTGTGTTTTTTATTCTTGACCCTTGGTGTCCTTCTGGAGCTCAACACTGGGATCAGAAATAGATGATTTGTAAAGCATTTACACCCATGAATTAGCATAATTATGCAGAATTTCTAGGTGGAAGGAATGTGCTTACTGCTTCAGATTTCATTAGCACCATTATATATTAAAATTTTGTTTTCTAGGACTGTAGAGCAGTGACTAGAAAGACCAGGGTGATTCAGCAAGTAAACACCATTGAAAAAATGTCCTTGAGCAAGAACGAATTCCTCTCAGCTCCACAGATAGTTTTCATCTGACCAAAGAGAATTTCAATCACGTATCATGTTGTTGTATGAGGCTGAGTCTCAGTTTAACGAAGCACAACGAACAAAGCTGAGCGCCCACACGTGAACAGGAAGCGAGAATCTCATGATAGAGACATTTTCGATTCGGATCCGAGTCCCAGCGGAGAGGCAGCGCCTCTGACGGGACGTTCGATGCGGTGCTGTGCAACCGAGCTGCAAGCACAAGTCCATTAGCTGACATGCAAGAGACAAAACACAACCAACGAAGCTGTGTCTGTCTCCTCAGACCTGTCTGTCAATTAATTGGATGCAGTAGGCTTTTCCGAGGGTAAGGTGGTAGCCTATAGTAAAAAATGAGAGGTCAAGAGTGGAGCTCCCAGAACAACCTGGCATCTAGTCCTGTTCTGTCCGAGCAAGCTGTGGTGGAGAGTAACTACATACATTTACAGCTTTGAGGTATTTCTTATGACTTTTTATGATAGATCTAAATGTCTCCTCCACCAAAATGATATGACATACTGAACCCCTACACAGCTTATTTGTTAAGTGAAGAAATCTGCCAGCACAGTAAGAATATTTCAACCTATCTCCAAAGGATATTAGCTGACTTCAAGAACGTTCTAGAGATAAGTGTCTGTATCTTAAGACAAGACAGAATTGGGGAGGTTCCTGCCATAGAATGAAGAACCTTAACTTGACCTTATGGATACTTGAAATTGTCATTTTCCAGTTTCTATGTTACAAACAGGTATGATGCTTTAATTCTAAGTCAAAGTTTATATGAATTTGGACAGTAACCTCATTCCTGAGCTGTGAATCAGCCATAATGATGGATGACTGCTGTTGAACCCATTTACCCTACATTATTCCTTTGAAAAAGACAATCCATCTGTGTGTCATCACCTCCTCACCCCTCTCAGTGCACGCCCGTACCTTTGCGGCGGCTTTTCCTTTGTGTCGTTTGAGTCAGGTGACGTTCTCATCGGCGGCAGTTTGGGGAAGTTTGGTGGCTGGTAGCGGGCTTGTGTCAGAGCCCGGTGATTTAAGCGCCTTTAATAACCTTTCACAAACACTCAGGAGAGTGATGTAAAGCTCAGCGGCTCCCATCAGAGCCCTCACAGCCCGCTCTGGCCTCCCATTCATCATCCTGACAGCACCTGACAGCCCTGCTAACGGCGGCCCCCGCCCCCTTCTCCTTCTATCCTCTCCTTCCTCACAGTCTCTCTTCCTCCCACGTGTCTTTCCTCGTCTTCCTTTCAGTTTTGCCTCTCTCTATTTCTGTGTCTCCCATACAACTCAACTTTGTGTGCTCTTCTCAGTTGACTTCTCCCGCTTTTGTTCTAAACAGTTCTCCCCCGTCCTTCCATTTGTTTTCTTTGAATTCCCTTCCCAAACTAACTTTTCTCATTTTGTCATTCCTTTCCTGCTTCACTTTTTCTCCATCCTTTGTCTGCATAATGTAAAAAGAAATTTGCTGCAGGAAAATAACTTTATGCCAAGACGTAGCATCTGTGAAGTTAGAGGGATTCCTGGGGTTTATGTGACCTGAGTCCTAAACCAGTATACAACAAATCAGCATGCACAGCATCTCCCCGAGTGTGCAACAGCTTGTTACCTTGAGCAATGATTACATGGCGAGGCAGAGAGAACATTTCAGTTGACATGTACCATAATTTGAAATAGGGCTGCTCGATGACCAAAACCATATCGGGGCACAAATAAGTATCAACAGTAGGAATATGTGCTGTCAGACTGATAGCATTGCTAGGCAGCATGATACAAGAGTCAGAAGGAACAGACCCAGAGCCTGTGATTGTAAAGTTATTTACAATGAAGACGGCACATATTCTGAGACAGTAAACAAATTAATTTACATGTTTTTTTTACCATCATTTCACCCACTGTAAATTAAATTCTGAATCAAAATTAGTCTACACAATATCATGGACACAATTCAGATTAAGTATAATATACATTGTATATTAAGATTGTACATCTTGCTGTCATTACAAAGGGAGCTCTCTGGTCATAGAACACACTTTTTAAACATGGTTTTTGTTTTTTCAATCAAGATGTGGTACTTGCTGGTCAGCTTTATAATGCAATTTCTTCACTGGGTCCAAACCCCTCCAACTAAAGTGCGAGAGTGAGCTAATCACATTCTTTTCAAGTATTAAAAAATGACAAGCATTACAGTATCTATGGTAAAGTTTTCCTTTCCATGCCGTGGTAATAAGTATGGTTTTATAGTACAGCATTCACTCTCTGAGCAGATACTTTGTTAGAAGTACAACAGAAGAGGAATTGGTGTAACTATTTAGAGTGCAGCCAACCAAACACACTATGTTTTGATAAAGAATGCAATTGAAAATAATTTAATCTGCAATATATTTTCATGCTGCATATGCCAATAGTTTTCCACACAACAGAGTAAAATTGGTTATCTTGCTTGGAGGTTGGAGCTGTGCAGTGTGTGTGTGTGTGTGTGTAACTAACCTCAATGACCACGACATTGCATTTCCTCCGACTGCTCTGTGTTTTGTTGTGTTGAATGCTTTCAATGTGAAGATAGGGAATGTTCTGTTTCACAGTAGCTTCATGCAGCTCTGACACAGTGTAAAGGCTGCTCATTAAACAGTGAGTCTGATATCAATTAAACACACTCACAGTAGATTACATGCGTGCCTCATTTCCTGTGTATCCCTTGTATTTAGGGGTTACACAGGGTATGCAGGGGGACTCACCACTGCCAATAAAACTACTACAAATAGACTGAATGTAAGTGTGATGAATGGTAGAAAAAATGCAGACCATGAATAGTATAAAAAAGACATTTCACTTCATTTAGACTAAGAGAGTTATAACCCTAAAGCACAATATTTTACCATCTGTACAAGTAGAGAACATCGAGGTAAAGAGAGAAAAATACATAACGATAGAAAAGAACAGAAAAATATGTCTCGCTAAAGTCACAATGAAAGACGCTTTCAATAAGCTTTTGTAGTGAGCAGGTCTACTGAATTCAAGTTTAGACATCCCATTACTGACATGTGATGCAGAACCAATTGCCGATTTGGCCCCTCGTGATTTCAAGTGGGAAGCTCTCATTGAGACATCAGCCTGCAGCCTCTGTTATGTGTGCAGCCATCATTTTGGCTGAACCCGCAGGTGTTGGAGAGATCTACACCAGAAGGGTTCGATCTGCTGGTAATTGTGTTCCTCCAAAATCAAATCCAATCAGCGATAAGACAGCCATTCCTTTTTTCTTCTCGTTTCTGACCAAAATGAGATATATGGGGAGGGGCGGGGCTGGCTGAGAGAGTCCAGACCTAACTGTTCCTCACTGTCACAGAGCTCCACTAATCACTGATCCCCATCACATCATGCGCTCCCCGTGTTTCCCAAGGCCATAAAATGTCAATTTTCATGGTTCACATCAAAACAGTGACGTTATGAACGGAGATGTGTGGGTGGAGGAAGTAAAATTCAACAAGTCTAATCTGCATTCAATGCCTGTGCTTAATTTGGGCTCACCAGCATGAACCCACTCAACATTATATATCATACATGAGTCAAATGTTACCTTTGGGCTCATTTTCTTTTAACAACTTCTTTGCAAATTTATTACGGTTGTGCCTGCTTCGAAAGGTCAAAAAAGTGCACATTAATTGGATTCAGAGGGATTTTAGGGTGGAAGACTGATTCTGCATCAAACTATGCCATTATCACATGAGATGATTTTTTAGGGTTAGCTTTTGAGTGAAACTGCTAAAATTTTGAAGAAAATGTGACTTATATAAAGTACACAAGATTCCCACATTTTTAAAGCAAGAACTATCTTCTTTTCAGCTGAAGCCTCAATAAACCAGAGTTAAATGCACTAGATATGTTATATTTTGAGAGAATAAGCAGGATTTTCATGTCTTCCAGTTTGTTTGCTTCTATTGCACACTACCAGTAGTTCTCCTCTCCAGGCTCTGAGCCCTCCTGGTTTCATTCTTGCCACAGAATAGTTTACACCTGGGTTGGCAGGTGAATGCAATTAACTAGCTTGTAGGAGAGGAAGCCAACAAGGCTTAAGGCCCATGAGGAACAGGACTGAGAACAACAATCACTATTGTTTTTATTCTCTCCACCTACACATGCAGCCTCGCAGCTGAATGCAAAAACTTTGTGCCTTTGTAAAACTTGTCAGATGGCATTATGGAAAATCCAGCAAAGTAGCAGGTTAGGCGATGTTAGATTACAGCACAGTTTCAGGATTTTCCTACTCGGTGAAAGGAACTACAGATGTGTTAACAGACCATTGCTAACAGTCAAATCTAAATTAGATCTAAAATTAGTGATGACAAATGCAAATGCTAACCCTAACCCTAACCTTCTTCAAATTAAAAAGAAACATACAAAACAATAGACATTAGAACTTTATTTGTAGTCCTTAATAATATGCAGACGATAGACTGTTGTACTGCAATATATACAGTACTGTACAGAATTATTGTTTAAAGAAACTTGCCTACAGTATTTGTAATGTTCAAAGGCTTACATGAGTCCATATGTGCAGACCTGGTTTCTTTGGTCTTCTTTAACATTAGCATATCAGTCATGAGTCCAGAGACTCATGGAAAATTGACAACTTGCAAGATCAAAGAATTCCTGCAGGTTCCAGTACCAACATGTAGAAATGTTTACCACTATAACAGCACTCTGGGTTATGTTGCTGTTCCAGCTGAGTTTATGTGTTCATGCTTCTTGTGGGAAGTAGTTCTGGGCTTAGGTCTGAGGGGAGATACACCTTGAAGCAAAAAAGCTAAATGTTTCAGGAAGCATCCCTAGAGGTTGCCTGGACCCTCCAGTTATTATACTGTCGGATACACAAATACCTATGTAGATAATTGCTCTCCCAGGCTGGAGTTGCTGGAGGAAAATGCAGCTACCCAGGGAGTTTTGTTTACAGCTCTAAGGAGGGATTTTGATGCTGATTGCTACAGTAACTAGCTCCTTAAAGTGCCTTTTGAGACATACAGTAGAGATCACATACTTAACTCAAGCACTCAGTACGCCATAAACGACAACTGACTATTTTTAGCTTTATGGCTGGTTTTGCTTTCCTCTGTAGACAGAATTTGACTCGTGGGTCATTAGCGATGATGTGGCATTGGGTCATGTGACAATAATTTAAGCATGAAGTACCAAAGAAGCAGCTGGTTAATGCAGGATTTTGAACTTTTGTTTTTGGGTTTTTATCACCGCCGAGTTGCCTAAAGGCATGTAACCTTGAAAGGCCAACAGGCTCAGATGTGGAGACACGATATGGGCCACTGATAAGACCAACAATAATAACACTTTTAAATTCTAATGCCCTTTGAACTGTCATGAATCACAGCACATGTGGTCACATTTAATCATTAGCACGTTCAAACATTTCCCCTGAGTAACATATTTCTGGCTATGCTAATTTATACAGCAGACCGCCAAAGGCTGTACAAAAACAAATAATACATCATACAACGAACTTAATATAACAGGAGAGTGGGTGAGCCCAGATGCTCAGAGATGCAAGCCTGCCAACACCCAAGACATACATTTGTTCCTTGAGTGTGATAAAAATCTCAATATAGATCACTGTCATGCTCTCATGCGGCGCCGGCCTTATTGCTTTGCAGCACAATGCTGCAAACAAGATGAACTACATGGTGTAATGTTAGATTTATTTCTGTGCTTCTCATTGCGTATTTGTCAAATTAACAAAAGTGAGTGTGGAGTTACACAGACTGGAAATTCATTTACTATGAGTCAAGATTCAGCAAATCACACTTTGCCATAAATGAACATGTTTGTGCTCTTCATTGATGTGTCTTCCTTTTCTCTCTGCAGAAGGAGGTTCCTATGGAGAAGACGGCTGTCAGTGAAAACCAGCCGGACTTCTCTTTGGAGTCCCTGAACAAGCTGAATCACAGCAGCTCCACCAGCAGCAGCCTGTACCCGGACGCAGGCTTAGGCAGCCGCAGAGTTGGCTGCCACGCTGATGCGGGGAAGAGCGCGGAGGACTGCTGTAAGGTGGACGAACCCTCCTCCTCCAGCTTCTCAAGCAAGCCCGGGGCAGATCCCGTGGGCTCCCTTAGTGACTCGCTGTACGACAGCTTCTCCTCCTGCACCAGTCAGGGCTCCAACGACGTGTAGGGGCAATGAATAAGAAGGCAGGGCTGTAGTGCAAGAGTCCAGTCTACGTCTTGAGTCTGGTTTTCAGGCCACTCCTATGACATCTCAGACGTGCAAAGTTCTTAGCCAATGTTTTCTTTCCTTTTTGAATTCTTTTGTTTGGATGTTGGAGGGTGCAGTAGAGGGTGGAGTAGAATTCGAGATTTCCATCTCTGTTGAACCTTGAGACCTCTCACACAGTAAACAATGCCCTCAAGGAAGGACTTCATTTGCTCTGGCTTTGGTCTTGAGTCAAGTTCCACTTTCATCTAATCTTGGAAATGACTCAGACTGGACAAACATGGCCTTGACTACAGCCCTGCCGCAACAGGTGAAGCCCTGTCCTACATTCAACATGAAGCACTTAGTGGAGACCTCGACCCAAACACCGAACCAGGACTTTTAATAGTTTGACTGTGGGTGTGGTGGGCTGGACAGTAACACACAACGTTGTCTCATTGCAATTTTTAGTAATCTTTTCCCCATGCTGGGGAACGTCTTATCATTGCACTGTAACAAATATTGTACAAAGTTATAAGGAGTGTAAAGTGAATGATTCTTCAAGCAGTGATAAGCAGGGCGTCTTCTGGGAGCCAAGCCGATGGGCAACATTGGCGTGTAGTTGCAACAAAATTGTTGCTTTAATTGCATTCCTGTTTGCTAGGAAACTAGATTTAAACCTAAGGTGTCATTTTATGTTTGCTGCTAAGTACGTTGCCCATTGAAGTTTCCCAAAAGTTGCCCATGTGGAATCACAACTATAATAATCCACTTGGTTCATCTTTGTCTACTTCTTTTTGAAGCAATATTTTTAAAACTACGTCGCAAATCACAACAGGATTTAAAGTATTGTTCAATTTTATTAATTTTAACTCATTTTAAAGGTAAAATCTGTTGCCAATCTTGTCTTTATGTGTTATTTTAAGCAGTTATGCCGCCAATAACGGCAAACAAAACAGAAAATTGTAAAACATTCACCTAACAAAACTAATTCTTAGCAACAGATTATCTAATGATGTCAACTGAAGCCAACCCATATTATGTTTCCATGTGGTACATTGATTAATAAGATGATTTTTCAGTGTCTGACTGGTATACCAGTACAGCAAAAAAACCAACTTTGTGGCTTGAATGCAACCCGTGTCATTGTTGGTAGCTCAGGGAACATACTGGACTAATGTAGATTGTAAGAATTAAAATGCAGCCATCAGGAAATTGTTGACAAATACAAATAACACTCAGTAATGTTTTGCTTTTTTTTGAGTTCCAGATGTAAAATCCAGAATCCAAACATAGTCTCATGTAGCATAGCATACCTGAACTCTCCAGACCTCAGTTTTCCTTTCATAGTTGTATATTATGTTGTATATAGAAACTGCTATAAGTTAATATCAGAACGGGCATTGCTGATTGATATATGCAAATGAGAAAAAAAACAAAAAAAGATGTAAATTGTTTGCCAATCATTCAACCAAGGTTTTAAGTCTGCTGTTTCTTATGGAATTCTTTAGGGGTTCTTGTTTAAAAAAAAACCAACAACTTTATTTTGATCAGTAAGAGCTAATACTAAAATATTTTATCACTTTATTTTAAAGACATATTTGAACTTTAGGTGAAGTTATGCCAAATCTCTATCTGGAATTGGACCAGCTGGTGCTAATCAACAGAGCCGACTGTGTGTTTCAATTTTTCTATGAAACTGTCAATATTGTATGAAGAGAGTCTGAAGAGGACTTGTGTATTTTTCTAGATGTCCAGTATTTATACCCACATTTTGTACTGTCAGACTGTAGTGTGATTGTCATGCTTCACCTCTCTCCTTAAATGTTCCTGGTTCCTTTGTAAAGAGAAATGGTTACCAGCAGTGTTACTTTGGTAATTATCATTATTATTATAATTATTATTAATGTTATTGTTAATGTTATTTCTGTGTGCAATTTTGTCTGTTACACCAGACTTTAATGCTATATTTTATGTAACTATTTCCTAAATAAATACGAGAAACTATTTCCTATTTCAAACTGAGCTGCAAGGTGTGTGTGTGTGTGTGCGCGCATGTATTGTGCGCGTCCTCATACGTACATAAGCGGACGCGCCAGGTGATTCATTCATTCATTCATTCATTCATTCTTTCATCGTGGAAATAAAGGTTTAGAGAGAAAAACCCTGAATATTTCACCCCAAGGGCATCGCGTGTAATCACTGCTTCCCACTCGCAATCTGTCAGCAGGATCTGAAGCTCAGAGCAGGCGACAGTTCGCTGCGAGACTGCGCTTGGAGAGGGATTTGGAGCCATTAGTCCCTTGATGGGTAATTATGTGCGTATAAATAAACGCAATTAATTTGCTTCCTCTCTGTATCTGCCCCTCCATGCATTAAGTGAAATGTGAAATTGCCTACAGCCTACAGGTAGAATGCTCAACAATAAGAGGCTATAACACATCTTAGATGCGCACTAATCTATTATGGAGGGAGCAGCCTATAGAGGAGCTAATAAAAAGGTCAATAAAGTCAAGGATGACTATTATTGGATTATCATAGCAATATGTATTAGGGGAATGGAAAAACCTGAGTAAATGCATCACCACAGCAACATAAATGGGACGTAAATGTTTAGAAACACTTGAAAACTCCTACAGCCAAACTCATTATAGGCTGGAAGTCATAAAATACTTCTGGAATAAGAATGAAAACAAAAATGTTTTACTGTCACCATATGACACGATAAAGTATTATACTGTAAGCTATTACGCACAGGCACTGTAAAGTCCTGATTTTATTGGGGTTTTATATGAAAAGGGAACAGAGGTGGTCTCATGTGAATACGCATTCACTGGACTTATCACACCCCAGTAACATCACAGAAGGAAAAAAAAATGCTTAATATCTATAAACTACATGTTTAATATCATGATTTCTTTGTAATCAGTGCATGAAAACCAACTGCATGACGGAGATATGAAAACGCCAACTATGAGCTGCCGTCACGTGGTGCGCTTTATGGTCTCCGCGCTCTGGAATTGTGTCCAGTTGCGCTGGAAGAGGAGACTCTCACTTTGCGGAGCTTTCTGCTCTCACCTCAGCCAGCAGAGAGGATGAGCGGATCCTTGTCGGGGCTTCCTCCGCCGCGCTCCGTCCTCCATGCCTCGGCCTGAACAAGCTGCTTTGGTCGGATGTTTCCCCTCCGAGCGTCATTTGGGAGAGAATGCGTCTTCTCGTTCTTGCGACTTTATTCGGAGTCTTTCTCGACGCAGGTAAGGTGCGAGTTGGAAAGACTGCGACCCAATCTCAGCCCGTGCGTGAGGAGACAGTTTGAAATGCAACAAAAGCAAGTGCTTGTATCGTGTTATGTGCAAAAGAGATTATTAGAATTAAAGACGATTGTATCTACATTCGTGCGTAAAAGAGGGGAAATGAAATATTCCAAAAAGTAAGATGATTTACATGTGTTGCATCCGTGGTAAAGATATTTTTAATGAATTAATCTTGGGATATACTGTACCTAAATGTTTACGACTTTATTTTGATGCCATTAAATAATAATAATAATAATGATAATAATAATGATAAAGAACTGTTGCCATTTTTGGAAAGTCTTTTTCTCCGCGTACATGAAGTCTGATCTGAATACAACACAACATTTACTGACTGCCTTTCTCTTCTTTTGGATTAATTTATGGCACAAGGAGAAATAATGGGCAGTAATTAAGAAGCACGATGTGTATTTGGTGCCGGGTTTGCGCGCTGAGGCAGCAGTGCTTGGCTGGACTGAAGCTAATAACATCCTCAAACCTGCGATTATCACTCAAGAGCTGCTTCTTTCTATTTCTCTAGTAGGAGCGTTTTCTTTGAATGGGTTTTCTTCTTGCTTGTATGAGTGCTGGCAAAGGCAGCAGTGAAGATGCTGCCTTTTTTTGTGCCATTTTGCTCTTTTTGGAGTATCAGGGTCTGTTCCTACACCTGTGTCTGATTTGTATTATTCATTTGCTGTTTTGTAGCGCCTAGAGTGATTATAGTAAATGGAGCTGTGATTTAAAGATATGGGTTTTTGCATTTGTTCTCCACCTGAATGCAGAAGCTGTGAAGGATTTGGTTTCTTTTTCTTATCATCCTCTCTTTTCTGTGGTGGCAAAAAAGAAACAAATAGATTTAGAGCAATTTCCTCTGATTGATAAGCTGTGTTTAGGAGCTGGATTTTGCCCTCCGGTGTGACTGATATTCCCCAAAATAAGAAAGTTCCTAGTTATCACAGAGTCCTTCCAGGTGATGGATGGAGGTTTCAGGCATTTGCTTGGTTTGGAGTAATTAGGCTGGGGGTTGTGATGTTACATGTGGACCTTTATCAGATGCGTTTGATGGCGCTGTTGGAGCTGAGATTAATGTTTGGTGCCATTTTATTAATTACACCACTAATATATGTCAGTGGGGATGGAAAGCCTGTGTTGAATATTTAGGAAAGACAGAAAGAAAGACGTGAAGAAAGGAAAGAGCAGGGGCGCTTGTGGGAGTTGAACGCCTCTCTGTGATGCTGCCATTGTGATGATGATGATATCTTAGACATACTAATTGAACCTGGCAGGTATGTTATCAGCAATCCAGTGCACCAATTAAAACAGAGTTATGTAATTATCAGTAATTGAGAACTTCTTGTGAGCATTTTTCCTTCTCAGCTCCCATTCAGATGTTCAGAAAAATGAATGGACTTATGGACCGTGATGCCAGTGAAAATATGTCATGTGCATCGCACAGGGATATTACACAGCAAGCATTTTGTCTCTTAAAATTGTCTCTTTTTGATCTTAAGACTGAGACCATTTGATTTCCATGTCCCAAGTAACTGCCATTTAAACAGTACTAAGCTGCAGATTTAACCAAAACTGACAGCATGATATTCTTTATCTATTTCTCCATTGAGAAAGGCTCATCCACGCCGCCTAAGAAGCATCAGATTAAATTTGCGAAAGCTGCAAAGAAGTGGACGTGGAAGCAGTCAGACACTCCCGGTTTTATCATCTTGGGATGGAAATTCATGTGAGGCTTCTCTGCGACGTGCATGAAGACCTCCTGTATTGCAAATGGAGCTTCATCACCTGTAAAAATCCATGGGTTGAAATCAAATTTAAAGGGACCACAGATTTTTTTTTCTGTTTCTTTACAGCAATTCTCACTTCATTGTGTGAATCTACAACCTCTCTGTTGACACTCTTGAGACAGTCGATATAAAAGCCGAAAGGATTCGACTCTGGCAAAGGACATGTGCTTTTGTGAAGACACAAAACCTCAGCACTTGTCTTCTGTTAGCCGGTGTAATGTCACAACACTGTGCAGAAGATAGAGAAGATGACATTGCACTTTGTGTCTTTATTCTTTACTCTAGTTTGTTAACTTCGGACAAATCAAGCCTGCTGTTTCCCCCTGTTTCCAGTCCTTGTGCTAAACTAAGCTGAGCTGGTTGCTGACTGTAGTTTCATGTTTACATTACAGACATGAGAGCGTCTATCTTCTCATCTAATTCTCGTCAAGAGAGCAAATGTACATATTTCCCAAAATGCTGAACTATTCCTGTTAAAGTTACTGTACGCGATGGGCAGTCCGCATTGAAAGCACCACTCGTACCTCACGGAACAGATACACATCCATTTTCATCTGTGTTTTTCTTTTCTTTTCTTTTTTTTCGCTTTTTTTAGCTTCAAGTTTTTGTCATTGAATGCACACAGAGTTACACAAATGTCACGCTGTACATGTGTTTTTCACTAATCAATCATATCTACCTTGATTGATCAAGGCTCCCAAGCCGTCTGTGGAAATAACGTCAATGAATCAATAGGCTGCATACAAACCCTGTCAGTTTCTTCCGTGGTAGCTGACATCAAAACTAAGACTTTCAGCTACAATGACTTTCAAAACTGTCCCACTCCAGTTTCACTGACGCGTTGTTCACGTGTTGCTGACATCTCGCTCCCTGTGTTGACTCCCCGTAAGACTTACAGGCGTAATCTGTAAGCTCTGCACATTACAAACATTTGTGCTTCAAATCTTGTGTCTATTTTCCAAAATTCAGAGAAACCGTGTTCTACATTGGACAATCAATAGATGTTGCTTAAACCAAATTAATTTCTGATGTTGTGAAGATTGGTGTCTTTGGTATTCATCTAGATAACTCCACATTCTTCAGTCTTCAATCATGTCTGCACACTAATGATTGAATATCTTGCATTCTTGCCCTGCTGCGTGGTGCAGGAGATGCCCTTCAGATCCAGTGCTACCAGTGTGAGGAGATGAAGCACAATGACTGCTCCACGCCGGAGTACATCGTCAACTGCACCGTCAACGTACAGGACATGTGCCAGAAAGAGGTGCTGGTCAAACCCGATGGTAAGGGACAGTTTACTGGTAATCAGTATGGATGACTGGATGTCTTTCTACTTATTAGTGGTATTTTTTTTGTTTGTTTTTATGTCAATAAGCAGAAAAAGGAGATCTCAGTGGAATTTGGTGGAAGATTAGGTCATTTAGGTCAAGGATTTTTGGCACTAATCTTTCCAGTTCATCAGCATGAGAGGCTAAGTTTCCCATAGTTTCCTGTCAACAAATTATAATAGATTATAATAGAAAGCCATAAGATACAAATTAAATGTAAGATAAGCAGAACACATGCACACTTTAAACGAAGGACAAGATAAAACAGGAGGGATGGGCTGTCCATATTTTAAAAGTAAATTAGATAGATAATGTTGCTGATTAAGTGAGAGATTAATAGATTTAAATATTTTTATTAGAGGATTATGCATCCATTGGTGTTGGTATAGGCTCTCTGGGTTCATATTCTGTAGATTCATATTCCCTGATCCAGGACAGAGTCAATGAAGATTGATAGCTGAGGATGTGAGTGCACAGGCAGGGTGAGCCTAAAGTACCCAGGTAGAAAGCTAGAGTTCCTATTTATTTGTAGAAGAAAGGTGACTGTCTGGAAACCCGAGACGGACCGGACACAACGCTCGGAGGCAGCGTACCTCTGAGCATTAAGTTTTATTTCTTTGCCATTGGGATGAGGGGAGGCAACATTATTAAGGCACTGCGCACTTGCATCTCTGTTGATGCACAACAAGGCTGAGAAAAGGCTAGCATAAATGCCGTCTCACCTGGGATCAGTCGTGACTATAACGTGACATTTATATCGATTCATGCTTCACTGCCCACTTAAAAGACACATTAAATCTGCTAAATCTTCCCACCCTTGTTGGCATGGCAAATAAAACTGAAAACACCCAACTACTCCCTCCGAACACCTTTTAATCCCCACATGTCTGACCCAGCAGGAGAGGCTGAGCAGGTCAAAACAATCTCCTGTGATTTTCAGTGTAATAGACATTGTTATCTGTTATTTTCTTCTCTGCTTCAAAGACGGAGAGAGGAGCATTGATTGATGTGTGGATGGATTCGCTGTGCTACAGAAAGCACAGTCTTGCAGACAGAGCATCGGACTGGTGTAACACATCAGATTTTCCATGCAGTGTTAAAACCTACGCATAAATATTAGCCTACGCAAACAAATGAAAGGCCTTCTATTGTTTTTTTATGTTGGTATCGGTGTTGCGTTGCTGTGTCACTTCAAAATCCTGGCAAACACTATCTCGCTGGGCCATGTTATTCAACCCATTCGTCAGGCAAGAGAGACTTTCCTTCAGCTGCCAGTGACACAACATTAGATCAGTTTCACCGAAAATAAAATAGGACGCCGACTTAACCATTTGCTAAAGAGTTTGGAGAGTGTTGTCTTTAGAATTTCCAAAACCAAAAACACAAGAGGTGTATGGTAGAAACTGAGTGTTACTCCCAAGTCCAAGACACATGATGTACTAACTAGACTAGATTAATTTATGGGGTTAAAAGCCCTGTTTGTACGAGCACATTGCACTGTGTAGTAGGAGCCATAGACTGCATATAAAGTGTCTCCACTTCTTCTCACTGTACAAAAATGAAGCCAAAGTATCCAGGATACGTCCGCTGCCATCTTGCACAATAGTGATAAGGGCTAAAGACTGAATGAGGCTCCAAATTCGCCCCCACATGACCCAATCGCAGGTTAGAGATGGCTGTTTCAGCTCCTTTCACACCTGAGCAAACATCGACGTGACAAGAACTACTTAAAATGACAGAGACCATCTTTGGAAAAGATTTATTTGGTCCATGTCCCATCCGCTAACATCCTGGATGTGTTATATGAACTGGACACCGAAGGCAAAGACGATGCCTCTTCAGTCCAATGAGAATTGCTTGCTTGGCGCGTACGCCCAAAAGGTTTCTTGTGTCAGGGCTGGACTCTGGGTTATGTGGCCCACATCCATAAACATCTATTTGTGTGTCATGTATTTGTGTATCATGTATCTGGCTTTTGAATTTTGTATGGCTGCTACCAAGGCCAGGTCTGAGATTTCTGATCTCAATGGGACTTCCTGGTTAAATAAAGGTAAAATAAAAATAAATAAAAAGCAACTCTTTCTCTTGAAAGTATGAATATGTAAGCTAATGCCGGATGGAACAATTGAACTATCAATCAAAGCTAAATTCACTGGTTTCCAGCTAAAAATTAGGTGCTTTTGTTTTGATAATTGTAACTGAATTATAATTGCAATTAAATGACGTGTTTTTCAGAGCATCCAAAGCATCCAGTAAGGCCAAGGTAATTGTACGTTCAGGAAAGTCTGATGCCAAAGTGCAAAAAGAGCTTGAGGTGAAGTGTAGTGTTTGTGAAGGACACCTTGATGGTTGGACACATTATCGAGCTTTGTGTGATGTCCTTAGTAAGATACTGAATGTGCAATGCTATGCTGTGCCTTGACCAACACAATAGCTGAATAGATGCTTTCTGAAGAGTAGACCATAGAGGAAAAAAAATGTCAGTGCATATTTCTCCTCCTTCATCAATAAAAAAGCATTCCCAAATAATGGAACATTCCAGCCTACAAAAATGTAATTGATCTGACTTTGATTTAATCAAAATTCTTCTCGCCCAGGAAGGGGAAATGTCATTTGCAGACAACAGCAAACACAAGATAAATAACACAATAAGAGCACCACGTAAATGATAAAACACCAGCTATAACATACCATAGAAGTACATTACAACTAACACCAGGCGGCGAAACATCACTTGATAAGAGAGTCAGTACCTCTGGAGGGCAATAAAAAGTTACAGCACTGCAGAATATGACTTTTTGTCCTTCATACAAGTATACAAGTAACTTCTACCACACTGACAAACAGCAGTCGATAAAAGCAGACAGCAAGTCAATAAGACCATAGTCCTTTAATGCAATAACTCAAGGCTCTTATATGTCGCATCTTCCGTCCAAGCAATCTAATTACACCAGGGGAAGAATAAAACACTGTTCTTTTCAGTCTGATGTTATATTTTGCAACATATCTAAAATGTGACTGCTGGATGACTGGTCACTCTACTGTCACTTAAAAATGTTTGTTTTTTTTTTTGTTTTTTTTGTAGGAATACATTATCGGAAGTCGTGTGCCTCCTCCGGGGCTTGCCTCATCGCCTCCTCTGGTTACCAGCAGTTCTGCACCGGCAGGCTGAACTCGGTCTGCATCTCCTGCTGCAACACCCCGCTCTGCAACGGGCCCAGGAGGAAGCGCCCCATCCCTTCGGCGGCGATATCCAGCCCGCGGACGACCCGGCCACTTCTCCTCTTCCTGATCTTCCTCCTGCCGCTGCTGACGCTCCTCCCTGTGACGTAGACCGAGTATCCCATCACGTCTCTGCTGTACAGTTTGTTTTCTTTCATCCAAACCACAGAAAAATAAGAAACCTCACTTTGTTGGTTCACACTGCCCTCTTAGGTTTAATGATTAATGTAAGGAGATGTTTGACAATCACGTGTGGGGCGTCCACATCATTTTGGTCATGTAGTGTACCTTGGAGAAGGACACAAACCTCACACATGTTATTTTAAAGGCTGAATGAACACATCTGTCTGTGCTTTTGTTGTCACAGGTTCACCTTGAACCTGCGATCACTGCTGTGGCACACTGAAGGAGCAGATGTGGACACCAACACTGGCTTTTGTGTCCTCTAAGCGCCATGAACAAATTGTTAATCTGATCGATATAACACCATAATCACTGAGAACGACGCTGGAAAAGTGGAGAAAGGGAAGCATACCGCGCTCTCTGAATCATTTATTTCTGTTGTTGCAATAGGAGGAGCACCCAGTCTGCAGCCGAGGCATCTCTCCGTTTCTTTGCTTTCTGTGAAGTGGAGCGTTTTGTGAGGAACCTGCTCTGAAGTTGTTTTCTGTTTATTACATGCTGTAAAAGGTGCAGGTAGAAGTCATTGTGGGAAATGATGTTTTTTTTAAGCTTTTATTTTGTGAGCTTTAGTTGATTGGCGGTTTAAAACAGCACTGTTTGTTCTCTTTCTTATTCGCGCTGTCGTCGCTGCTGCTCAGAACATATTTTGAATTGATTTCAACAGAGCAGATATTAGGAACCCAAAATGCACTTCTGTTCTGTATGTGTTATGATGAAGAAGGCACTTTGATTCAGGCAAATAAGAATTGAATTTGGAGGGTTCTTGCAGCATACTATCTCTCACATATACGCATATTTTCCACTGTCGTACAGTATTAATTGACATTTCACCATTCGGACTATGGAAGATGCTGAAATGGTTTTTGAAAGCCGGTTGGTGTTACTGCTTATTCTATTCCAAATCTGACTGTCATACAAGAAGCTGATTAGATTCATTAATTAGACATAGATGTTCCATATATGCCTTTGTGAAATGAGATCTTGAACTGTCTGAGAGCTAAACAAAATTTCTATTACATAGACATAGTAGTATAACAACAAGCTATAAGCACAAATACATTCTCTCTAGAGAAATGCTTCAGGGTGATATCAGCCTTATTTCCCTTTAAGTTTATATTTATTTAGAGCAAATGCCCAAATCAAAGCTAGTTTTGCATGTAGCCAATGCCAAATACTGCATTTTATAATCTAACAAAAGGAAATTTGATTTAATTTATGTATCCCTGTTATTTCCATGTCTAGGTGGGCATTTTGTGAAAATTTCAGGTTTATATTTCCCTCCAAATGATTTATTTGCCTATTTATTTGTTACATTAAGCTGTGATCTGTACAGTATTCTCTTTATATGTAGTGAATGTAGTGTTGACGGCAACAATGCAGACATTCTCTAACTGCACGTTAACGTCACACATGCAGGTATTAACGGTCCAGAGCAGAGCACTGAGCTACCGCATCGATTAGATGTTGTTTTCACATTATTACGAGATTGTTTTCATATTATCAAACAAAATGTTGTATGGTGATTGATATCACATGACTTATTTTAGAGAATTATGTGACAGATCTGGAAACAAAAAAAAAGAGACGGACCATCCGATAAATATTCATGGCAGTTTTTGACTGGTCTTCTGTGAAGAGTGACACTGTATTCTGCTGATATGTGATGTAAATAAATGTTGCAGAAAAACCGACCTGATGAGTGACTAGACGGAGCGTTTTCAGACAGTGGGTGGAGCTCAGGCATCGTCTGCTTCACTGCAGCTTGTGTTGAACATCCTACTGTTTTACCCTCTGACGTTTAACTTCATTTAAGAGATTATTTTTGCATCCAGAGCGACTACAGTTAGTATTGAAAACACACATGCTTCCCAAATATCAAAACTAGAACATGTTTTGCTGACTTGCCATGCGCCAACTTAAATAGTCTCTGGGTTATTTGAATTAATTAATTGGTCGTATCACAATGAGCACTGTCTCCATTTTCCCAATACAGTAATTAGTGCCAAATTAGGTGAATTTACAGCTCCATAATGGTTCTTTTGTAAGAGATTATTAGGAGCTATAGGACCAGTAAAGTCAATGAAATAGATTCAAAGACTGGAGCTTTTCCTTTGTGATAAAACCAAGAAATCTTCTTCAATCATAAGACATCTACATAGAAGAAGTTCTAGCATTTTCATTGCAACAACCACCATGTGTAAGAACTTTGGGGGGTTCGAAGGGAGGGGATGACTTTATTTGACTCTCTGGGAAATGAAACACAGGACTGCTGGCGGGAGGTTATTTGGGCCTAAATGCTCTCTGTGAATTTAACCTTCACGCAGCCAGGCTTAGAACGACGTGGAGCCAGTGCTTTATTAAATTAGCCACATTTCAGCACGCTAGCTACCGTCACTCAATTACCAATCTATTGATTATTTTGTGCATTGTGCAACCTCTGCGGTTTTCAAAGCGAGCGTGCACATGCATTTTAACAATTCCGCCATTTCTTTTTCCTACGATTTATTCATTATTGAAAGTGTTTCAGTTACATGCAAACATTTTCTTAATGTGCGCTGTCAAACTAAAACTGATAGAAGCCATATAACAGAAGATTTGGTTTTGTGACACTGGGCAGAGAATACAGATCAGACACAATCCACTTTGTATTACATCTGTTTTAAAATGGCTCAAGTGCATCAGTATGTGATACTCTACTAAGGTCCCAGCAAAAACACACAAACTCCAGACCGCTGGAATGATTCTCCGGGCAATTTTAAAGAGCTGGATGAAAACTGACAGTCCAGTTGTGGCTATGATTGACTTGCAAGTGCCACAATATTGTTTCCAAGTAACCATTTTCAATTATGTGCCTGACAATGCAGCGGTGCATTGTTAGCGACACAATAGAGCAGCTCCCACTGGATGAGTCCTGCAGTCCACAGTGAAAATGTACCATCGTTTTGCAAGGGGAAGATCATCACGTCACCACAGGGATATTAAATGTCTTTGGTGTTTTTAAATGATGGAGTTGAACGACAGTGGTGTGGATTGCGGCTTAAAACTTTGGGTCCATTAGCAGCGAAGGCCGCCTACAGTGGGAGGTCGTGCCTGTGTGACAGAGCATCATTAAGGCTGAAGACGGGAGGAGGAGGAGGAGGTGGAAGGAGTCAGGACTGACGATCACAGAGGGGAAATGCCGACTGCAGATCTCCCGGGATTAAGAAGCAGCAAAAACAGGAGATTATTAAAAATAATAAGGCCCACCTCTGCCTTGCTCTAATGAGTGTGCGCAAACACAGTCATATTAGGGCTCCAGCAGTGGAAATACTTCAGTTGATGAGGGACCTCAACTCATCTACTCTGTTTACTGTGTAGGCTAAGAGTATCAGAAATGAGGGAGAATTCATCTATTTTGGTGTGGGTGGGGATTGTTTCAGACGGACAGGGGACAGCAAGATCAAAAACCTCCAGAGAATCACTTACCCTTAGTTCAGCTATATACAGCAGATACTGTATATTGTGTATATTGGCAGTGAATCAAAGCTAGTCCACTTAAATGCATCTAATCTTGTTTATTCTCACTAGCAATTATTCATGAGTCAAATGTCTTAACCCACGCATCAATCCATCTATTTTTGCTCTTGATTAAATGGCTAAATGAATATGAAATTCTGTTAAATTTCAAGTTCCATTAGATGTATGAAGCCTGAGGAACGCATGCGCAGCTTCAACAATTATCCCAAATCTGATTACTTAGCAGTCATCCCAATACAAGGTACTTCACCAAGACCTTATTTTCATTCCAATCCACTTTAGTGCTGTAACACAAATCTTATCTCCAATAAGTAGGACCACTAAAGAAAAGTAAACACAATTAAAAATTACAGCGGTGCGAAGGGGAAATTAATCTGCAGCTGTGGGGAAGTTAACAAGCATCAGACAAGTATTAAATACGCTGCACCCCTGCAAAAAAACAAAAACAAAATGGTGAAATAGAAGAGCACTGTCTCGATGAATGGTCGTTCCAGGAGGGATATTTGAATAGATGCTATGTAAAAACGTAGGGTTGAACTGCGTGAGAGAAGTCAGCTCCTTTTGCATGTTATTACTGTCAGAGACTGGCCCATAATGGTTCGTAAGGCCCAGAGGTTTCTGTTGATTCTTAAAAATGAGAGCAATGGTGCCCTCTAGTATTCAAAACTGTGACACGCAGGAATGTAAAGTCTTGTGTCAGTGTTTTTTTTTTTTTTTTGCTTTTTTTCTAATGTGTGAAATATTAAAATCCAAGACTGACATCAAGAATTTGTCACAAGTTTTCATTTAGTGTTAGTTAAACTCACAGAGATATCAAAGCCACCTTCTGGATTTAGGGTTTAGGCAGTTTGCTGACATCCCCGTCACAGAGGATGAGTGTGTTTATCATTCATTCGGTGTGACATTGTGTTCATGTCAGCCAAAGTCACAAGTGCAGTGCTGGGAGGAGTTAAAGTTAGCACAGGGGACCTTTCCTGAGCAGGAACTACTGTGGCCACAGGTGAGAAACAAGGGTCATGAGCTAAAATGCCATGAAATCTGCAAACAGAGATAACCCTGAATGTGTTTACCTTTTTAGTTTTATACCCAGTGTTTGTACGAAGAAGAGTGTGTTTTTTCCATCGTGTAAAAGTTACACAGTCTCACTTTAATGAGCACAGAACCACACTAATTATTTGAAAAACCTGAGCTGTGGGCTGTGATTCAGACGTCTGGAGCACCAGGATTAGATGAGATGAAATGGAATTGTATAGTTTCTGCTATATTATATTATTATGTCTTTATCTCTCAATGTAATGTTTTACTTGCTTTTATTCCCCCTCAGTGAAGCTCTTTGTTGACTCTTCCAGATAGAAGCATTATAAATAAAGTTCTTTCGTATTAGGACCATAGTGTTTTACAATGATCATGAGATGATGTTGGTGCTCAGTTCCATTAAAAGAGAGGGCCAAAGACACTGTTTGTGTTTTTCCCCCCATTCATCTCAGTGATGTAAAAGGAACGGCTGTCTTTGATAGTGGGCTCCTGGCAAATCTGCGCCGCAGCACCAGCAAAAAATCGTTTCAACTAGAGTTCTTGATAGAGAGTCTCCATCAAACTGGCCCGTCTCCACGGCAAGGAGGGGAGGATTGTTTCTATCAGAAGCAGCAGAGCCAAGGGCTTTTCTATGAGTCGGTGTGGTGAGGAGACTCTTGTGTGAGTGATGAGTCTCCTGAGGACAAAGGGCCGATGTTCTGCAGCCCTCCGATTCGCTCTAATGTGGTTAGGTGTTCTGGAGCCAGAATCAGTCCCCTTAAGCTCCTGCTTGCTCATATATCGTCTTTATCAGTGGCCCTCCATGCAGTTCGGCGTGGAGGGGGAGACCATTCTGTCTGGCCTCTGATGGCACTTAAATCACTGATATCATCTGATGGAGTCGGCATGGTGAGATGAGGTTGGTTACCATTTTTTTTGTTCAATGGAAAACCACTGTAAAAAGAGAAATAATCATACAATTACATAAGGCTTGCAACATTGTAACCTCAGCACATATATTTCAATTGTGTCTTACATTTGCACACAATACATATATTATATCAATTCAATTTCTTATCTTCACTCTTATTCCACTCCTTTGTATTTATTGCACACTCATTTTTAGCACAGCCTTAAGAGTGTGCCGCCCTGCATGTGACTTAATGATGAATAATAACAGATAAATCTTCAAATCTCTGAATCTTCCTGGTAAAATAACCGCAGAACTCATCAGGAATTAAGGACATTTTACTTCTACTAAGTGCATCTGTTATTATTAAATAACTGCCCCCAGTTTATTAGATACATCTAGGTAAAATCTTAATGTAACAGCTCTGCAGTAAAACCTTCATGAAGGCAACTATGTTCAGTATTTTGTTGAAACTGTGTTAGAGAGGAGTAGATCAAGCCTTATGGTCACTTTGGAGGATGTAGTTTGAACTGTACGGTATTTCTATTAATTAGATAACGTGAACACATATTTGTGTGCTGCAATAATCTTATTTTTATTTTTATTTTTAACATTTTATCTAAAAAATACAATTAAACGCCACAGTCCGCTGCAGTACCCTCCTTTGTCCACTAAGGGGCAGCATTGGACCCTCCAAGCTGCTGACTCTGCTTTAGAAGAAATCTGCCCGAACCCGGAAGCGCTCCGTGAATCGGCCGTGACTGCTATTCATTCAGGCTGCTGCGATTTAAATCAGTTCCTACCAAGATATCCGTTCACATCGGGGGCCTGCTGTATTCACCTGTAGACAGATTAAAGGAGAGCAAGCATGGCTGGTCGGCTACCGGCTTGTGTTGTCGACTGTGGCACGGGGTAAGTAGCGCAAATAAAATGCTAGTTAGCGTTAGCCTGGTTTTCATTGACCACATAAGCGGCTGTCAAAGTTCCAGCTAACGCCCCGTTGTTTAGCTTGAAAAGGTGCTAACGTCGCTTAGCCGCATTTGTTTACTTGCTCATTCTTATGTTGTCTGTTAAAGCGAAGGTTAATGCTACTAGTTAGCACACCAGAGCGCACGAATAGTTTATTTTTGCATGCTTTTATTCACACAGTGCTTTATCGCTGCAGTTAGCTGTGGGTGGCTAAGCTAACGTTACTTCCTGGACAGCCCTCACAGCAGAAAGCATATTATCCACATTGTTTTAGCTCTTACTCACTTTATACACGCAACTTTTGTATAGTTTCCAGCAGATTTTAACCAAAAGGCAGCGACTGTGACTCAAGCTTTCATTGTGCTTTGGATCCTTTGTTTCAGGTACACAAAGCTTGGTTATGCAGGAAACACAGAGCCACAGTTCATCATCCCATCATGTGAGTATGTTGGAAAATAACCAGAAACACCAGTTTGGTTCAATGAAATTGTGGCTAATTTAGCTGAAATGTTCCATTAACTGAGTTTAGTTATCGCCCATTAATGAATGTGTATTCCTCATGCTATGTATAGTCTGTATATATATATTGTAAATACACTGTATATTAATTCACAGCTGAAAAAAGCAGGAAACGCACTACTTCCTCCTGTTTGAGAGCCTCTCAGTTAATTACTACATTAAAAATCAGTCCATGCATTCAGTGTACTTCAGTTTGATGCCAGCCTTGTTGTCTAACTTTATGTATTGTAACTAAAACATCCTCATGTTGATAATTCTGCCTAAATTCACAACATCAGTGGATTTATCATGCGAGTCTGCATCCAGTGAACATCTGTGTTGTGTTTGTATGATCATCTCCAGGCATTGCAATCAAAGAATCAGCCAAGGTCGGGGACCAGGCCCAGCGGAGGATGATGAGGGGCGTCGACGACCTGGACTTCTTCATCGGGGACGAGGCCATCGACAAGCCGTCATATGCGACAAAGGTAGACGGGGAGGCTGAGCTGAGTCAGACGGGGACGCTCTTTTGTCCGAGTGCCAAAAGAGGCTGACGTTTGCACTGTTTGCCTTCTTCACTTCCAGTGGCCCATCCGTCACGGGATAGTGGAGGACTGGGACCTGATGGAGAGATTCATGGAGCAGATCATCTTCAAGTACCTGCGGGCAGAACCTGAAGACCATTACTTTCTTTTGGTAAGACCGGAGCTACGTGTGTTTATTAACAAACATCTGCTCAGTGATATGAAATCTAGACACCATGTCAACTGAAAACATTTAAGATTGATGGGAGGATGTGATCAATACAAACGAGGTGAGAGAAGAGAACTTGCTTTTCTTCCCGTCTGCAAACTTGTTCTGAATTCAGCTTGCCTTGCAGTCTCCATATTTTCCCCTCCGCCAACAGCAGCGAGCCGAGGCGACGGCACATTATTACAGTATTGACGGTTCGCCGTGAGCCAGATGCTGCATTTAAGAAGCCTGTTCGATTTGTTGTGCCCTGAAATTACAGCTTTAAGCCGAGGCTACAAACCCTGGATCTATTTAAGATAAGTTAATGAATAGACGTCAAGATTGGTCCAGGCTTTCTGATTGTTCCACCTAGAAACGTGTCCAATTTCCCCAAATTTCCCAAACATAGGAAAGTGATTCAGTAATGAGTACAATCTTGTCCCTTTTTGTTGCATTTTTTTGGAACCCTTCTCCTATCAGAGTATTAAAGTCTTGCTATTTTCACATCAGTTTTCTGTGTCCCCTCTATCTCTCCAGACAGAGCCTCCCCTCAACACCCCAGAAAACAGAGAGTACACAGCAGAGATCATGTTCGAGTCGTTCAACGTCCCAGGTCTCTACATTGCCGTTCAGGTAAGTTTTTCCAAACATTCCAGCACCCGAAAGTAACGTCAAACCACCAACCAGTATTTGTCTATAAGTCCACCAGCCAAAGTGTCAAGTAGAAAAACCTTTTCTGGGTCCTGAAAACAAAAGGCTGACTGAACTAAAAGCTAAAACTACAATTCGCAGCTATTCTGGACCAGACTTGTGGGCTGTAGAATTAGATTAGAGTCTTTTGAGCCTTCAGACTGAGTGTGATTCAGAGGTCTAATGGGGAAATGAACACTTTCACTTCAGTTTTTTAAAATTTCCACTCTATTTAAATCCTCCACTTGATAGTTAATGTTGCCATTCAGTATCTGAATTATAAGATTTTTGTTTTATGCCTTAGCCATTTGAGCCAGTGTCAGACAGTGAGTCCTGACCGCGACAGTCTCACCTTGCTCTTTGCTGAATATTCAAATTAAACAAGTGACTTCCTGCGTCAGGCTGTCCTGGCGCTGGCTGCCTCCTGGACATCCAGACAGGTGGGAGAACGGACCCTCACGGGGACTGTGATCGACAGCGGAGACGGCGTCACGCACGTCATCCCAGTGGTAAGTGCCACTTTTTCAGGATGATCTTCTTACCCCCGTCCTCATTCTCGAGCCTAAACTGGCCCGTGTTTGTGTCCCAGGCTGAAGGCTACGTCATCGGCAGCTGCATCAAGCACATCCCCATCGCTGGCCGAGACATCACGTACTTTACCCAACAGCTGCTGAGGGAACGAGAGGTGGGGATACCTCCGGAACAGTCCCTGGAGACGGCTAAAGCTGTCAAGGTCAGTGTGATGGTTACCAGTAAAAAAATCTTACTTTACTAAGAGTGGCTCAGTCCACAAAGGATCAAATATCAAAGAACAGTGTGTTGTGGCCAGGACATCTTGTTCCTGTTTCCCAAAAAAGAAAAACACAGCCCCCATAAAAGGAAGTGATACCGTCACCAGATGATGCTGTGTGAGTGTTCACGCTGTGCTGTCCCTGTCACGCATTACTCAGCTTGGCCACAAGAGGTCAGCATAGCGACAGTCACATCGCTCACTTCAAGCTTATAACAGAAAGGTGTTCATCTCCAGCAAACACTGGATTCAAAGCGTGTTTAATCTCAGGTTTTATGTTGCAGAATCCTCTAAAAGTTGTTCTGTACTTTCTTTTGTTTTACAGGAGCGGTTTAGCTACGTCTGCCCTGACCTTGTCAAGGAGTTTAACAAGTATGACACAGACGGCTCCAAGTGGATCAAACAGTACACGGGCATCAACTCCATCAGCAAGAAGGAGTTCACCATCGACGTTGGCTACGAGCGCTTCCTGGGGCCTGAGATCTTCTTCCACCCTGAGGTAAAATAAGCACTTTTCGATTACACAACATTTTCACTCGGCTGACAAAACAGTCGACAATCTCATTTTTTTTTTTTTTTTTTTTTTTTTTAACCATTTGGTCTTGTGTAGTTTGCCAACCCGGACTTCACCCAGCCGATCTCAGAGGTGGTGGACGAGGTCATCCAGAACTGCCCCATCGACGTCAGACGCCCGCTGTACAAGGTACAGAAACACTCGCCTCCTCAGCTGCTGCGGTGTCTGTACCTGTCTGTCTGTGCCCGTCGGCGCCAACCTCTCCCTCCTCCTTGTTTCCACAGAACATCGTGCTCTCCGGAGGCTCCACCATGTTCAGGGACTTTGGCAGACGCCTGCAGAGGGACCTCAAGAGGACCGTGGACGCACGACTGAAAATGAGCGAAGAGCTGAGCGGCGGCAAATTGAAGGTGAGGAAACAGGAAAGAGGACAGCGAGTAATCCACCACCCTGAAGATAGATCTGTGAAAAGCTGAGGAAACTTGGAGAAATCCATGAAGTCCTCTGTGTTATTGAAGCCCCTTTTATATAAAAGTAGTATTTTATGTAGTTGCATGTTAATATTTGAAATGTTGAATACCGCAAAAGTTTGCTTCTTTTCTTCTGCGCTTGTTTTTGTTTTTCATTCAATATTGATTTCATTCTCCTGTTTGCAGCCAAAGCCCATCGACGTCCAAGTCATCACTCATCACATGCAGAGGTACGCTGTCTGGTTCGGAGGATCAATGCTGGCATCTACTGTGAGTACAAAAAGCAGTGTTTTCATCCTCTCCATCCACACATAATCATCCCTCCCGCAGCGTTTAGACAGAGCACGCTTGCATGCTGTTATCCATGTGAAGGGAAATGACCCTTTTTTTTGTTTTTTTTTCTGTTTCGACAGCCGGAGTTTTACCAAGTGTGCCACACCAAGAAGGACTACGAGGAGATCGGGCCGAGCATCTGCCGCCACAACCCCGTATTCGGAGTCATGTCCTAGGCGCCGCAGGAGCGCGCTCAGCGGAGGCCGAGGACAACGGGGGGTGGTGGTGGTGGAGGCGCCGCGAGGCCTCACATGCTGTACAAGTCCCACGAGCCTTTTCACGGATTTGCTCCGACAGACCCGTTCATTTCGGATAGAGCGACAGCGGACCAAGCAAACTGCCAAACGAGCGGCAACGTCCTCACAAATTAGAGGAAAGAGGTGACTCAGCCCAAAGGATCCTCAAATAAAATGTTTACTGCAAGTAGGTTAATAATAGGTGATAAATCTTTCATTTCTGCGTGCCTCGTATATGTACTTATAATATCCTCACAGGGTTGTGATATGTAATTAATCAACATGAGTCCTGTATAAATGCACTTCTCTGTGTATATGGGTTGGGTTCTTGCGATATGTTATATACTCTTAAAAAAACAAACAAACAGTGGTTGTCTCAAGGAGCAGGACGCTTAACAAGATAATCTTTCACCAACATCATCGAATAAAACACCTCTTTGATTTTTTTCTTTTTAAGTCATCAAACGGGTGCAAACATAAAAGACATTGTTAGAAAACAATCACCAGACAAGCTGATCATTCCTGATTTTCTTTCTCCTTTGCATCTGTGTTGCTTTTGAATTGCCCCTCACTACCTGGAAGAAACACTTTTTTTTTTTGAAAATCGGATTATTAAATGCTCAAATATTATTAATCTGTTGGAATAATGTTTCCCAGGTTCCACTTTTCTCCTGCAGCTTTGTGACTAATCGTCACGCTTTCCTTTCACCTTTTTTTTTTATATTTGTATTAATCATCTCTTGAACAACCTGTCTTGGGGGAAAAAAAGAAGTCGTATTAATATATAAACATGCAGTTTGACTGACTGTTGTTGGACCATCACTGTTGCCTAGATCTCAGTTCTACTGGATAGCCTTGTACTGTACCAAATCTGGATTTCAATGCTGGCATTCCAATAAATGCCAAGAGATATTTCTACAGTTGTGAATTCTCTTCTTTAAGTTGTTCTTGTGCATGTTTCTCTTTGACAGATTGCCTCCATGTTAACTGTGGCAGCTATTTTTGTGTGAGTGAACCCCCCCCCCCGTAACTGTATCTCCTCAAACTGACCCACACATGATGCAAGAGTTTATTTTCACTGAAGCGCTCTGCAGACTAGTTTGCCATGCTGCTCACTCGGGCTGGAGAAAGCAAAGGCCGAGTGAAAAATGGCTGACAAAAAGGGGGGAAAGTGCAGATTTGCTGCGACAGAATAGACGGAGTCATGTCTCCCGCTGAGAGGCTCAGGGTTCTCCTCTTCTTGGCTTTGTTCTTCGGAGCAGTGGGACTTTTGTCCACTCTGCTCTGCTGTGGCACCGAGTACTGGCTGCTGGCCGCCGAGTCCTGCGGCCGGCCGCAGGGAGGCGATGGAGGAAGTGGCCTGAGAGCGGGGAAGAGCAGCGTGGAGGTATTTGAACTGAATAATACAGGTTTGTTTGTGTAGATCCTCTCAAACACAGAGCTCAGTCAAAGGAATACATCAAAACAATCAAAATCAGACAAAAACCTGCTTAACAGACAAAGAATAGACTATTAGGACCACTGTGATGGGAAATAACCTGATGTTTGGAAGTCAGCGTCTTCAATCAAGCGATATTCCATGAATAAGGTGATACGTTTTGTGATAATTGAGAATAAAAACATATTTCCAGGAAGAAACGGTTTGCCTCTAGAGGAGAAGGCCAAGTGTCCAGTTATAGAAAGTAACTAAGTACTCAAAGTAGTCCTAGTAATTACTTTGCCCATAAAGGAACACTTCATCCTTCTTGAGGTGGATTTATGAGAAGGTGACTGATGCCAATGAATTCTCAGGGCAGGCAGAGAGCTACTAAAGACTGGTTTAAAATACTTTTAGCTCACATTCAGGTGAATTATTATGTGATCGTGGAAAGAATTCAGAAACGAGCCAGCAGTATGTAAAGTTAACTGGCTGCAACACGAGCAACATTAGTGATGCTTTCATATTGATGTATCACTAAGTAAAGTGCTGTATGAATACTTTTACTTTTGGCGCTTGAAGTGTGTTTTGATACTTTTGTGCATTCACCTAAGTACTATTTTGAATGCAGGACTTCACCTGTAACACAGTATTTCTACACCGTGGTATTTCTGCTTTTACTTCCTCCACCGCTGTGTGTGTCAAATCTCGGATTGGGATCAGTTGAATTAAAAGGAAAAAAAGCAGCAGAGAGAATGAAGCAAAGCGAAGTTTTTCCCTTCTCTCTTCTCTTTGATGACCGCCTGAAACATTTTATTACCCAACACCAAACTGCTTCAGCTCTGAAGTTATTCAAACATGTGAATGCAGCAAAGTTGAATGAATTCCTTGACACCTTGACTTATTTCTTCTAACATTTTGATCACATCCGGTTTTCTCACTCATCAGGTGACGGCCGGCGTGAGGATCTTCCACGAGGGTCTGTTTTGGCGTTGCTCATTCCCAGCTGCTTCATATGAACACTCTGTGTGGGACCTTTGGATCTGTAAGAACCTTCACTTTGCAGCTCTGACACACTTATGTGATGCTATCAGGCGGCATCTTAACCGCCTCATTCCCTCGCAGTGAATCAGCCGCCATCAAAGGTCTGCCAGGCCGCCTTCCTCTTCCCGTTTCCTGTTAATGAGCCAATGAGATCATGGGCAGAACCACACGGTTTCCCCACAGAACCGTATGAGCACCACTCTGCCATTGGTTGGTAATATTTTCTCACTTGATTTTTCTTATTTTGAACAATTGCATCAAGATCTTTCACGTGGCCTCATGTTTCTCAGTCTTTAGGACCTTCTGGAGCATCTTCCTCGTCACAGGCTCTGCAGCCGTCCTCACTGGTGGCTTTGTCGTCGTCTGTGCCGGTCCGCTGACCAATCACAGGCTCTATAAAGTGGGTGGGGCCCTCCTGCTTTGTGGCGGTAAGGACAAATCAGCAAAAAAAGGTTCATATATAAAGCTAGTTTCAAGTTCAAAGCTACTTTTTGAACCAATATTGCTGCTGCATAAATGTGCACGCTGCATTTTAAGGCTGTAGATGTTGAAGGCCATGCTACTTTTAACTACTTTGTGTCGTCACGGCGCTGCATCATATTCTGTAACATCATCATGTCTGTGGTGTTTAGACTGTGGGAGAATTTTTCCCAGCCCATAAAGGAACACTTAATCCTTCAGTTTGTCAAAGGCCCGTTGGCTCTTGAGGTGAATTTACGAGATGGTCATTGATGCCAATGAAGATTCAGGGTTTATGGGCGGGCAGAGAGCTACAAAAGATGGGTTTAAAACACTTTTAGTTTAAGTGCTGCGCCCATGAATTTCTCATGTAGACATAATGGAAGCGAGGAGAGTCTGACTATGAAACGCTCAGGGGTCTCTGCAGCAGCCAACAGTTTTAAAGGCTCCTCATCACATTTTCTAAACCCCAAAGCTGTGTTTATTCAGGATAAAACCACACAGACGTCCCAAAGTGGCTTCCTTAACCCCTTGACATCCAGTCTGCCGCTTTTATTCCCTCCTAAGTAGCAGTCATCTTACTCCACACAGGCTGACGGCATCGTATTTTATACACTGCGTGCACAATTATTAGGCAAGTTGTATTTTTGAGGATACATTTTGTTATTGTACAACTACAGTGCTCTTGGTCAATCCAAAATGTTAACAAACCCTCAAACCTGAACATTTAAGTAGTAAAAGTGAAGTTTTGGCTTTCTTAAGAGAATATCTATACGTACACCATTATTAGGCAACTATTAGTGTGCAGAATTATTAGGCAACTAAATGAAAAACAAAGATTTTCCCATCTCACTTGTTTATTTTCACCTGTTAAAGTGAGAATAATAAACAAACTCAAAATTTACAAATAAACATTTCTGAAATTTAAAAAAAAAAAACCCTCAGTGACCAATATAGCCACCCTTCTTTTCAATAACAGTCACAAGCCTTCCATTCACGGAGTCAGTCAGTTTCTTGATCTGGTCAGAATCAACTTTTTGTGCAGCCGCAACCACAGCCTCCCAGACACTGTTCAGAGAGGTGTACTGTTGACCTTCACTGTAAATTTCCTGCTTAAGAAGGGCCCAAAAGTTCTCAATAGGGTTTAAGTCAGGTGAAGAAGGGGGCCATGTCATTAGTTTTTCATCTTTAAGGCCTTTACTGGCCAGCCACGCAGTGGAGTACTTTGATGCGTGTGATGGAGCGTTGTCTTGCATAAAAATCAAAGTCTTCTTGAAAGATGCAGACTTTTTCCTGTACCACTGCTTGAAGAAAGTGTCTTCTAGAAATTGGCAGTAGGTCTGAGAGTTGATTTTGAGTCCATTTTCAACCCGAAAAGGTCCAACTAGCTCATCTTTGATAATACCTGCCCATACCAGTACCCCACCTCCACCTTGCTGGCGTCTGAGTCAAAGTGGAGCTCTGTGTCCGTTACTGGTCCAACCACGGGCCCATCCATCTGGTCCGTCAAGAGTCACTCTCATCTCATCAGTCCACAAAACCTTTGAAAAATCTGTCTTCAGATATTTCTTGGCCCATTCTTGATGTTTCAACTTATGTGTCTTGTTCAGAGGTGGTCGGGTTTCAGCCTTTCTTATCTTGGCCATGTCTCTGAGAACTGAACACCTCGTACTTCTTGACACTCCAGGTAGGTTGGAGTTGTGGAATATGGCAGCACTGGAGGATAATGGGTTCCTGGTAGCTTCATGTTTGATTCTTCTCAAATCTTTGGTGGTTAATTTGCGTCTTTTCTTCTCGACACGTTTCTTGCGACCTTGCTGACTATTTGCAACAAAACGTTTGATGGTTCTGTGATCACGCCCCAATATCTTAGATATTTCAAGAGTGCTGCATCCCTCTGAAAGACTTTTTACAATATTTGACTTTTCAGAGTCAGTTAAATCTCTTTTTTGGCCCATTTTTCCTGAGGAGAAGAATCTGCCTAATAATTATGCACACCTTGATATAGGGTGTTGATCTCCTTAGGCCACACCCTCCCTCGTTACACAAATACACATCACCTGATATGCATTAAATCCAATAAGCATTCAAGTTTATACAGCTTGGAGTTGGAAATTATGGATAAAATGATGATATGGTCAAAATAATCACTTGCCTAATAATTGTGCACACAGTGTATTCGCTTTTTTTTGCTGCGAGCTCTTCACTGAAGCTTTATTATTACACAGCGTGAAATATTCCACTTGTGTCTTGTGCACAATTTTAGACACGTTTCAACCAATATTTGCCTCGATATATCTGGAATCTTTGTGATTTTTGGATCACCTAGAATTTCAAATAAAATTATGTTGGATTGAACAATGTTTTACTAAATGCCACTGGGGTTTACGGGGGGTAAAGTGACAGAATATGGCTTTTAATTGTGTGGAAAAATGCAATTAAATAAAAAAAAAAATTACATGAGGGCTTTTATATGTTTTCCCTAAGATGGATTTTTTAAATATTCATTTTTCTATTTTGTTATAGGTGAAATTCTATAGGGGGCTTGATCGCTGGTGTGTGGTGCCTGTTCGTTAGGCGACCTCGCCTGCAGCTGGGCAGAGCTTTTAAAAAGCCTCAGTTTGACCGAGCTCGTGTTTGGTGGTTGTGTGTGTGTGAGAGAGGAAGAGAAGACACCATCAGTCTCACTCTGTCCTCTGTGTGTGTGTGTGTGTTTTCTCTCATGTTTCCCTGAGCTTTCCACTTACTCAGAGTTGTAGTTTGAGGAGGGCAGATTTCCCAGAATTTATGTTCTCTGACCTCAAAACATCACCAACCCGTCAGCTGTCATGAAGCCGCTGTGGTTGGGAAATGTAGCCGGTGATGTGGGGGTGTCCGGTCAGGACACAGCAAGCTGGATGAGCTTTGGAGCGGCCATGTTATAGCCAGTTCAGAATAAAAGACATTAAACATCAATGTCAATAGCAAATACAAGTCTGAGAATAATTATTGAACAAAATGCTGGTCAAAGATTATTGAATGGACCAATTTCTTCAGTGAGAAAAAAAACAAATGAAATGAAAAAACCAACACAAGATTTTCCAAATGCGATGTGCAGTTACAATAATGGCTCAAGCCACTTCCCTCCAAAGAGAACAGTTTAAAAAGAAATAAAAATCATAATTATTCCTCTTGTGGTGCTGCTGCTGCTGTCAGTCATACAAACTTTACCAAAGTCTTGTTGTTCTGCTATTTTACTCCTAAATTAGCGGTTGTGGTTGTGATTCAGCTTTTTACACTCTGCTGTCACCATACAACAGAAATACAGGTTATTATAACTACATTGTCACATTTTCTGATGAAAGCACACAAATAGAATGTGTTTGATTGAATTCAGATTCAGATGATGCTTTTTTTTCCTCATAAGGTTTGCTTATTTGAAAAAAAAAAAACATATATATATATAGATATGAGCTCCAGGCTGAAGAGGAAACATTCACTTTTTTAAAAAAACTATTTTACGAACCAAAAATAAATGTACTTATTCAAGGCAACTACAAGTAACTTTAATTCTGTGCAGATTTTTGCAGACCTGTCGACAAAAGCGTTGGTTTTGCTTAAATTGAAGCAAAGGCAAATCTTTAAAAACACGTTTCCCCAAGTCGCTTTAGATATGAGGCAAAACTAAAGTGACTGAAATGCATTTAGATTTGTGGAAGAATTAAATTCTAAAAAAATGACATGAGGGCTATTTTTTTTTGCTTTCCCTACAAATATCTTTTTCTTTTTGTTAACATTTAATTCAGCTTCAACAACAATGAGAAATTTTACTCTTAAACGTGAAACTAGCCACTAATTGTGTGCTTGGGTGCTGGTGTGTGTGTGTGTGTGTGTGTGTTGCCTGCTCGTTAGGTCGCATTGCCTACAGCCTGGAAAACCTGACACTGCTTCTCCACAAACCAGTCTGAACGGGTTAATCTGTCGGTCCTCCTGTTCCATGAGCCCATGTCATCCACGTTCGATATCTCCAGTCCTCCTTAAAATATCCACACAGAACATTACGTGTAAGACAACACTTTAGTGATTGATTACTTTAGCAGGAAAATAAACTGCAAAGAAAACACAACCTGCTGTGTAACTGACTCCAGATCCTGGTGTCCCACAGAATGCGTACATGGGGCCCATGTAGATCTTCAAGCATGTGTATATGTGATGTAATCATTTAGTGGCTAGTAAAAGAAGACAGTGATTAGGACATTTACTGTCTCTGTGTTGGTCAGGTGTGTGTCTGCTGGTGGTGGTGGTGATGTATCTGACGTGGGTCCAGATTCTGGACACTCTGGAGCAGTTTGCCCACCATCAGAGTCTCGCCGGCTGCCCTTTGTTCCACCTGAGCGTCCAGCACGGCCCATCGTTCCTCCTGGCTCCGGTCGCTGTCTTCTTCTGCCTGCTGGCCGGCCTGCTCTTCATCCTGGTCGGCCGGAGGATTCACAGGATGCAGCTGGATAAAAAGGACGTACCTCAAATTCCAGCATCTGACGTTTACCTGTGATCCCCTCAAAATAAACATCTTGCATCGACACAGGAGATCCACCCAAACAACTCAAACTTTATTGGCAAACTGGAAAATCAGTGAGTGACAGGTGGTCGGTCAGACTGAAAAGTGTTAACCAATAAGACCAAACCTCACTGATGTAGATCCTTCATCATCTCCTCATTATCAGTGAGGATAATTGGAATCCTTAATTTGAAGTTGGTCACTATAAATGATTTTTCTAATCTATTAAACAGATCCCGTTCTGATTAATACTCCAGTACTCCCACTCTGCTTTTTATCGTAATTGACAAATCAATTTCGACAAAGAGAAGCAGCCCGCCCGGCTGCTGGTGTTGTTCATTGGAGGATTGAGTAGATTGAGTGTGACCAGGCCTGCCTGTCATTAGGACATCAGGTTGAAGCTCTGAAATATTGGGTCAGAGGTACAGAGATAATAATAAATTAGACTGTCATGATCCATTTTCTGACAGCAGGCTGTCTGGCAGGGTGTGTAAAGCACAGAAGCACCACAAGAGGGCAGTGCTGCCTCAGGATAAAGTTTGATGTGTTCCCTCATTAAATCACCTTGAGTCTTTTACAGTGATGTCCAATAATATTACAGCAAAATGCAAAGTTGCACAGTTCGCATCAGATTATGTGTACAGAGGATGGAACCAGGAGAGAAATTTGTAGGTGATAATTAATTCGACTCCTGTAATTTTCCTGACAAACAAAGGAAACAGTTTTTAATTCCTCTTCAAGTTCAGTATAGTTAACATTATAGCACGAGGCGAAGGGGATTGTGGGAGCCCACAGTCACACCTTGATAATTGGAAAAGGCAAACATAAGTGAGACCTTGCAATGATAGTGACAAAAGGGAGAAAAAAGGGGGGAAGTGTGGGGGGACAGGGAGAAAGAGAGTTGACACTGTTCATCAGCGCGTCTTTCAATATTCTTTCATGTCTGGCGCTCCCGTGCCTCTCCATCCCTTCTCCTCTTAATCTCCGCTGTGAACTAGGTGAGTATAATTACACCTGAGCATGTCACATTCACTTCCCCCGGCCCTCGCTGTGTTTAAACAGCTGTCACCTCCTCTCCCTTGTCACGCCGCCAACGCAGTCACGGGTTTAAAAGGGTGATCTTTATTTTCTAATGAATCCGAGGAGATCCAGTCATATCACTTGGTTTCAATCTTCGAGAGCGGGATCGTGGCAGATTCATTACTCGGGTCCAGGAGTGGATGCGGTGCTGTTGTGGCTGTCAAGCCTCGGACAAGCGTACACTTCTACACACACACACACACTACCACCACTGGAAGTCTTTTACATCACATCATCACACTGGGCCTTTGTCCTCACTAGATAGAACTGTCCACAGCAATTACTCCAGGGCCAACAAAGATGTCCGGGGAAGCAACTTAATACACCTCACTTCATTTTTTTTCTGCCTTTTAAAGACACTTTACCATAAAGTTTAATTTACTTCTTTACTGTGCTTGAAGCACGGTGGCTGCAGTGGTGATACTCAGCATTTAAGTTTGGAGGATGGTTTATTTTGGAACTACTCGAAAAATTAAAGCAACAGGCAAAGATGTAAAGATCTGACAGTTTATTTGTTTATCTGCTGTAAGCTGCTGTTAGCATGACAGGCTGGTTTGCTGCTCACAGCAGTGACAGCCTCCGAGGCCAACGGTTATATCATTAGGTGCCTGCACAAAATGTCACATTGCTTGCAAGAATGTGGAAATATAAGCTTTTCTGATTATTGTGAGGTTGGTGCGTCACAGATAGCACGTTCCTGTAGTGATGTTCTGGTAATCTAATAGCTGTGGGTGTTGTTTGCAAGGTGTGTATCTATAATCAAACTTTAGAATATGTTATGTACAACAAAAGCACTACAATCAAGGTCTGTCTGGTCCATTCTGTCTATCTGCCTCTCAAAACAAGACAGGAGAAGCCACGTCTGTGGAGAGTGAACATATTCTGTTCACTCTCATAGTGAGAGAGTAACTTTATTTGAGAAGGCCTAAAACATTTTATGGCAACATTTAAATTCTAACTCAACAATACTGTTTGGTAGACTCTGTGTGCGCTACGTCCCCGGCAACAAACGACAAAGCTGATGTCTAGCTGGGGAGCATCGTTGAACATTTAGTAGCCAAAGAGCCCAAAACACCAAATTAAAGCTAATGTGAGAGTGAATATTGGTCTTAAATTATTCAGGTAGACAGACACAACTCTAAATGAATGCTAATGATGCTCTGCATCTGCTGGGTGTGTGACCAGGAGACTGTTTGCTACCTTAATCACCTAAAAATATGTCGGTGTTTTGATTCAGGTCATTCGCAAATAATCTCTGTAGCTTTAAGTCGCTATATGTCAAAAAAAGGGGGAAAAAAACTTTTCTCCACTTCTCTCAAATCAGAGCTCATGTATTCCATCTTGAGGCGGCTTGAGTGATTTGAAAATCTAAACATGCCTGAGATGAATCTTCTGCGCTCTCAGCCATTCTATTTGCTATGTAACGTGATCGATGTTGTTTGCTTGGAACTGTATTAAACACAAAGGCAGGCCCAGCTTACTGTACGCACATAATGTCATTGAATCAAACACATGACGGAGTGCAAAGCCCAGATAATAATGTAACAACGCTGTTTCTACTTTTAGAACACAAAGCTGGACACAGCCTTGTCTGTGATCCCACTGCCTTCCCCTGTTTGCTCTCCACGTTGGTACACTCTGCTCTACCTCCACATTACCCAGAGGCCAACCCAGGGGGCGCAATTATTCAGGCCTTTGCTCAGCCAAGTAGAAGAAATTAGCCTCCTCTCCTGAACCAAGACCTTCTAACCTGCACCAGGACCTTAGGCAGCCTCTCTGACTAGCATGACCCCCTGTGACTTCCCTCTCCAGACCTTGTTTTCCATACATATGAGCCCGAGCCGGCTGGAGCCACGCTTGGCTGCCATATGGGCTCTCCTTGCCCTGGCTGGCAAAGTGGGACAGAGGAGCTGCAGGCTACAAAATATATAAAAAAAAACACCCCCACACCTCCACTACCACCGTGCACCCCTCCTGGAAGGATGCTGGTGTCCTCGGGCTGGCTTTCCGCTTTTGCAACAATTCAACAAAAAAGTCTGAGCTGGTGAGCAGCTGGGCTGAGACGTCCTTCTGTGTGGCCTTTAACGCACCTATTACAAAACCAATATAGGAAATTTAATTTAGGAAAAAGACTAGAAGTTGTGTAACCTATAGTCCACATTTCAAAGTTTTCAAATCACTGTAGGTCAATAGCTAAATGAGCAATTACAGAAAAGAGGAAATTCATATAACGAATTCTATTGATGTGAGTGTGTTCTCAGGGTGTCGGGGCAAAGAATAAGAGCTTCTCTTCCTCCGTTTTCTTCTTCGGCCCGGTCTTTTTGTTCATTAAAATCATTTTGAGTCACAGGTGATTCCATCCTGCACGTCTCCTCTGACAGATCCCCCTCTCTCACCTTTTCTTCTCCCTCTCCTCCTCCTGTCTGTCTTCGCCTTTTCCCACCTTCCATTTCAGCCAGTCAGCGGTGGATAATGAGGTCTGTGCCCTGGCACCGCGCTCCCCGACTCTCGGAGTACAGTGAGAGCTGGAAAATTGTCGAGGCTTTGCACTTGTATCACAAAATTCCGCTGTTACACGGGGCGAGTACACAACGGTGTGTCTATAAACCTGATGGCTGAGGAGAGCTGGTGAGCTTCGGTGTGTTAAATATGGGTCAGTTCAGCAGGAGCAAAGACTGCCAATCTCCTCCAAGCTCACACCACAGTTGTCATGTTCAGATACTGTATTACACAAAGCAAGAATTTTAAAGATGTCAGTTTCGCTAGCTTGCTAAGCACCAAGCTGGAAAAGGCCAGCGTGTCTCGACCAGCAGGAACCGAAAGAAACATACAGTGCTTAACAAATTTATTAGACCACCACCCAGTTTAATTTCTGTAATGGTTCTGTAACCAGTATGTGTGAACTCTTTAACCAAAATGATGTATTTGAAGTGATGTAAAAGGAATCTGGAGTAGTGGAACTGATGGACTGATCCTATCGAACAGATCTGGGATTTATTGAATTAAAAAATAGATCGCACACAAATTTAATCCAAAGCAAGTCTGTGGGAACAGCTGGGAACTATTTGGAGCTCAATAACAACAGAGACGGTGGAAAACTGTATGAAAACTGTTCTTACATACCACGTGTGTTGAAAATGCTTGTTGGGGATGGTGGACATGGAGCATATGTAAAAGTAGCAACTTTGGGCATCTGGTTCTGAGGGGATCTTCGACCCATCATGCCCCGAGCGCTTAATTCTTTGTCTTATTTCATCTGATGAGTGAATATCCCTCTATAACGGTGCCTCTCAGCTCCCCACAGCCCGTTCTGCAGTGTCTCTATCTCTGCCTTATGACAGACCCCTTACCTCGTGGCTACAGATACCTGAGAGCTGAAGGTCTTATCGTGGTGAGGGCCAAATGAGGCACAGGAGGAAAAGATGGCTTTTCTTTATCTTGTGCCCCTCTCCTCTCCGGCCCGCTCTTCCATCAGGTCACTGTGTGTACGTTGGGGTGGGTAAACTGATTCTATTGAACTAGTCCACAACCTTGCTCCACCAGGGCCTTGTGGCTCTAAATGGGCTTACCCTTGTTTCTAGTTTCTCCCCTCATTCCCATCAATTTCCTCCTTTTTCTTTCTCCCCTTTCCCAAAGAAAACGATCAACACCGTGTACTGGAAGAGGGAGCGAGAAAGACGGCGAGAAAGATTAAATCCAAGTTTCTTTCATCCATGAACGCTTTCATCTCTTTTTTTTTTCAAACAGAGGGAATTATCAGTGCCGCAACCGACACAGGCTTTTGACGAGGGTGATGGTGCAGGAGGGGGGGGGGGGGGACTGGTGGTGAAGAAGGGAGGAGCGGGAGATGAGGAGGAGGCGAGGGGCGGGCTGGGAAGTTAGGTGGTTACCGATCGAAGAGGGGATCCACCTCCTCTGCACCCCCAGTTTGTCGGGTTTGTGGGTTTATCTTCCGAGGGCCAGGGGTGCTCCTCTTTGTCTCGCCTCACCATTTTCCTACCTTAAGAGCATTTGATATTGAATTACTCAAGCGTTGCCCTTAAAGCACCATTAGGAGAGTCGGTGCACTCCTCAATATCTCAATCCGACTTACGGATTGAGTGTGAAAGACTCAAAACAAGCGAGTAACAGAACTCTGCAGTCAAAAAGCAGTGACTTACTGCTGCCAAAGGAACAGTGCTAATCCATCCTTCCAAAAATGTAACCAAAACTAAATAGATGATTTTTTTTTTTCCCCCTCCCTTCTGTGACACTTGGCATGACGTCTAATCTCCACTGTTCTGAGTGTTTTTTCATTAAATTTGTGTCAGGACTAATTTCGAGGGGAATGAATACAGATGTCAGGATGCCATCGAATCCCATCGCGGGGCCTTTAATGAGATAACAGGCTTTAGTCAAAGAATTAGCGCTATTGAAAAAAAATAAAAAATAAAATAAAATGAATGAGATTAGTTCAATGGGATGTGGATACAAGAGTGGAACGGGGACTTTGGCTGTCGAGAGAGGAAGAGAGACCAGAGTCATATCAGACCTGCCCTGCCAAATCACAAATCTATTTCCGACACTGGTATTAATTATCAAACTAAAGCTGCTGTTGCATATTGATTCATCAGGGTGCGCACTTGTATTATCTCCTATTAAGCAGGAAAAAAGGAGAGATTATACGAAGCCTTCGGGGGCGTTTTATGGATCCTATGAGACTGTTAAACCATGTCACGGACTCCAGAGCAACAAGACGAGCTCCGTGTGTTTGTGTGTGTGTGTGTGTGTGCGCCCTGCTGCTTATGTGGGCTCATGTGCATTCTTAAGCTTTAAATTTGATTATTTTTGGTGAACATTTTTCAATTAGCCCCACGATCGTGGCCTTGGATATATTTCTGTACACAGAAATACGTCTGCTTTGCAAACGTTTATGTGCGTCAAGTGCAGGCAGGGGTATTTAAAGCTCAATGCTGAGCCCATAGCTTGGTGGCTCCAAATGACAATAAGTTGCTTAAAGATGAAGTCACCGTGCAGCCAAACTCCAGTCTCAGGTCTTCCACACATGGCTCTCAGTCTGCGGTTTAATTATCATATCAGGTTATTCGTTTTATTTCAGTATGCATTTGTTGATGGTTATCAAGCACAGAATAAATTAAACAAATTGACTTTAATACTAGATTTTCACATAGGGCGCCTTTTTACACGACAAATCCTCAAGACTAAAGGCAACTGAGACAAGCAGAAAATTCGTTCTGCTTTCTTTGCACGAATTTGGCTTAATTTTCTGTCAAATTTGTCTGCCCTTTTGTGCAATCTGGGTTTGTTCATTCCAAGTCATCCAATGTGCCACCTGCCCTGGCGTAAGCTGTAAGCTAAGCCAGGCCATGAGTGTGTCTGCGTGTCTGTGTGTCTGTGTGGCAGCTCGGCCTCTGTTTGACCTCAGAACTCATCAGACTACTCCACGTCTTTCTGACATTGTCTCCTTTTTCCTCTTTTGTGTACTTTTATGAAGCACAATACAGCCCGTGCACAAGAACAAATTCTTCTTCAGAAGCTGAAGCACTTGTGCGGTCAGTTCGTCACCTCAGCTCAAACCGCCCCTGGGGCTGAAATCTCATCCACTCATGGCTTTCCATTAACTTTATATGGAACTCACAAAACGTGGTAATGCAGGGCCACTGGAGTGTCCATATCACCTCGGGAGTTTACTGCGGAGTACATTATTAGATAAAAATCTTTGGCTATGCAATTTTTTATTTTTTTTAAAAAAGGTGATTAAAGCCTTCAGCAAGTTAAGTGTTGGCATCCCAGTGTGTCTTCGAAAATGGCAACGACTAAGTCCAGAAGCAAGAGTGGACACGCAGCAGTCGGCGTTTGAGTCAGGACTCTTTAAGCAGTCGAAGAATCAAAGTGCAGCGAGGCAGCTTGATGAGCATGCAAGGTGTGAAAAAGAAACAAACCAGATGAACGGCTCATCTACTGCTGTCCGCTGGAATGATGAGTCCATCCACGTTGACCGACGCATTCCCCAAGGTAGAGAGGATTTGTTTCACACCTCCTATCAGACGAGGGCGGTTGGAAATAGAATCCGATGTACGCTCGGCATGCAAAAGCCCAGCTTGAGATTATCAGCAGAGGAGGTTTATTACATAGTCACTGTGACCGGTGTGGGTGGTCGCCAAAGTGTTGAGGCACGCGCGCACACGCTTCACAAATAATGAGACCTCCAACGGTGTGACACCCATTTCACACATGGATGGCATCTGTGATTGGGAAACATATGTTTGTATTGATGTATAATTATGAGCACTGAGTTCTTCTACTTCCTCTAAGTTGGTGGAAATGACTCTGTGGTGTGTATGATTGAGTGTGTCTGATAGAGAGAAAGACAAAGAGAGCAAGGGAGAGAAAGCGTGATGGAGAAAGAGCATCAACACCCTGCTGACTGCACTCAATCCCTTTCTTAATTATACAGCGAGAAGACAAGTCGCTGTCTGTCCGGAACCAAAGTCACAATTCGAGATATCATCTTCGTCTCCTGTATCACCACCTCACTTTCCACAGTCTGCTGTTCAGGTGTTACACAGGTAGCAAAGCTGGGAATGTAGTGATTATACAAGAGGCGCGAAGACCGACGTCGTGATTGGGTGCGACTGAGGTCGTCCCCTCTTTCTTTCGCCAGGAGAAGGTGCAACAGAAAGCAAAAAAACAAAAAATTATTTACAAATTTAATGGCGAAATGGGAAGAGAGACAGAGATTGGATAGAGGGGGGGAAGGGTGGTGGTGGTGGCTGGGAAGGGAGGAAGTGGGTGAGGGGGAGGGGTTGCATGGGCGGGGGTGGGGGGGGAGGCGTCGAGGAGGATGAAATGAGACCAAATTTTCTTTGGCAATCTCCGTGTTCCTGCTGCAGGTGCTGGGGCCATTTCACTAAAGCAGGGCCAGACGCGAATGTCATTAGTTCCTGAGCCCCAGGTGAATTTGCCACAGTTCCACATGATTAACCCAGATAATTGTGTGTTGATAGCGAGCATGGTCGATGGAATACAATTTTCGGGCCCAGATTCCTAAACAAACAGCTCAGCAGCAGCAGCAGAAGCCGCCACGGTGAGCCAGGGAGACGGGATAACGGCGGCGGCGGCAACACTTGTGATGCCTGCTGCGTTCACGTACCGAGGTTTACAAAGAGGGAGAGAAAGGAGGGGTCGGGGGGAGGATGCTTCTAGAAGAGGAGGGTAGGGGGGAATAAAAGCCAGGCCAGCCGTGGGTGACGCTGAGAGGAAGTGGCCAGAAACTGCATCAATACATTCACTGTTACATTTGATTCCCTGGTGTCACTTTAGACATCAAATGTTCCGAGTCCAGATGTCTGGATTTTAGAAACACTGAGGTCACGAGGTCACTTTCCTTCCAAACAGTGATTGGATACAAAAAGTCTCGTAATGTTTATTAAGATGAATTATTTAGTTAGCTGCTAAATCATACTATTTTAAAGGATTTGTGGATTAGAGCATTTGAATGGTGCTAAACACTTCGCTGTCTTCCATCGTAACAACAGCCCTGATTACAAATAAAGTAATTCCACAAAATAAAGACAAAGATTCCCATAGTGCCATCTGGGGCTGTCTGCACTCACCCTTGCAGTTTGCTTTCGAACAAAACCTGCTGAGCGTGCATGAAGACAATGATACCAACCGTATATTCTTTGGCTTATGCGATTTGTAGCCCAATGTGCTGCACCGTGGAATTAATCAGCGGGGTGTGAGAATTAGCTGGAGGTGAGAGACTGAGCTGGGCACATTCACAGAGGATACAAATACATACATCTGAAAGGTGAGGAAAAGAAAAAAAGTTGGTGGCGTGAGCACACAGTGATTAGCTCTCCATGTCAGAGGATATACAGTAGGAGACCAAATCAGCCGTCTGACTCCTGTATGCACTCATGCACACACCGACTGAGAGGTCTACCTGTGGCAGGGGTCGGATATATGGTGCCCGCCTGGCTTCATGCACTGTAATGTAATTTCCCATAGTGCCCTGGGGTTGATGGGGCATGCGGTGGAATATTTAGTTAGGTCGGAGGCGATCGGTGTCCCTCTAACTTTTCTCCATTAGAATGAGTGTGTTGCCTTCAGTGCACACACACCACTTCTTGACCTCACACACCTTCACCGATGGTTAAAATATTCTGATTATGTCCTCGAGTACAAATATCAAAACAACACACTCCCTTTGCGAGTAAATGCTCTTCATTTGAAGCGCTACTTCATTAAAAGTGCACGAGTTTGATCAGAAACATCAGCTTCAAACACTTTGCTTCGCAGGCAGACTGCGTTTTTTTTTACAGATAAAATAAATGAAATGCTGAGTTAATGAGTGAGCTTTTAACAGGTGCTGGTGTGATTTTTGTCACCGTGTCCAGCTGTGTCCACAGCTGTGTCCCCATTTCTGGTCTTTATGCTATGCTAAGCTGGTAAAAGTTAAAAGTATCGAGGTAAATGTAGAAAACAAGTCCTGCAAGTGCTATATTTGTTACATTTTAGCTGGTAGAGACGGAGCTTTATAGTCTACTTTATCAAACTGTCGATGCATTATACATACACAAGTTGACCTAGTAATTATAGTATACCCATTTAATAACTCTAGTGGAGTAAAGTACAATATTACCTTCTGATATGCAGTGAAGAAGACAGTGTGTCAAAACTGTAAGCACCTGCAGCCTCACTGTGAATGACACACGTTTTATTGTCAGGAGAATGCAATTTGACTTTTTGTACATGCCCAAGGAAAAAATGTTTTTTTATGTTAATTATGTTAATCGACTATGGTGGTGCAAGTATTTAATCAAAATGTTCCCTTTAGAATAAAACAAAAGCAGAGGTGCATTAAGCAAGTTGGAGAAAATCGGACTTCTGCAGCTGACGCACCCCTAAAAAGGAATTGCTGGGCTTTTTGCTTGCCTTATACTGGCTGACTTATCATGAGAGGAGTAAGATGAATAAATCTTTCTGTGAACAAAACCCCCTGCTTAGTCTCATTGGTGCTAAATACCAGCATCCACTGTCTTGTCAGGCCCAAAATGAGGATTGCATCAGGTAAGAAAAATGAAAATTCAAACCGTTGGACGCTGATAACACCTGTTTTACAAGAGGTATGCACCTTAATCTTGTTTTTAGGCACACGCGTGCAGCCTTGAGTCCCAGGAATGAGGTTCTGTAGCCTGCCAAGCGAATTCATAAAACATCATCAAAGAAGAGGATGAGGAGAAAGAAACAGTGGGGTTTGTGTTCCCACCAGCAGAGAGATAAAACAAGTCAGGGAGCCAGGTACGGAGGGGAGGAGAGAGTGAAGGAGCGAGAGAGAGACTGGCAACAAGGAGAGAGGGGAAAGAAAAGAAGCAGAGACAGCCAATCTCCCTGGTGCATTCTGGGAGTTGAACCTGGCAAGAGAAATTAGCGGCGTGCGCACTAAGTGAAAGGGATAATCCCTCTCTGACGGAGAGGAGGGGAGTGCAGAGCAGTGCAGCAACGATCCCGCCTGTGTCCCTGTGATTTTAGGTTCCTGATTTATTTATTAAGAGGATAAGCCTTTCCTCTGTATGCAAACCTCAGAGGCAAGAAGGGTCGCCGTCACTCTGATGCCAATGCAGTGTTGATTTGAGGGTCTTCTACTTGCCACGCTGCTGGCTGCAGGCCCAGACAAGGCAGAGTAAGATCCCCAACAAAATACAACTTCATGGAAACTTCACGGATGAATCTGAACACCAATAAAACAATTTCTATCAACACTGAATTTCAAATGTGCAGGTCCATACAGAAATAGTTTTCAGAAACTGGTGTGGAATGACTGCATAGAGCCCTCACATCAACCCCGTCCAACAGCTTCGGGATGGACTTGTCGCCACTTCAGCGTTGGACGTCTCTTCTGCTCTCATGGGTGAATGGGAGCCAGCCAGGTTCAGAAATCTTGTGGAAAGCCTTCACAAAAAAGTGGGGGCTGTTAAAGAAGCATATAAATGCTCGTGGGTTTGGAAGGAGATGCTCAGCAGTCAAAAATGGTTTGGTGTCCACATACTTTTGGCCATGTGCGTGTTTGCCTTTCACAGCCATTTGGATCCCTTCCTCCGTGTACACACTGAGGTCAGTATTCACCAAATGTAGGTAGGAGTGCTAATCTTAAATCACTCCCACTTCTTGTAATCTTGTTTGTGGTACACAAAGGTGAGAGCTGGAGAAGACGCCATGCAGAGCAAGGATTCAATAAGACACTGTGCTCAAAAGCGTTCACAGGGAGATGAGCATCGGTAAGATGCACAAGGCGATCAGCCGTTCTGTCCCTCTAAATGCCTAAAAAATGTCACATTTGGACAGACTTGAGATAAGAGGGGAAGAAAGCCCTGCTTTACATGTGCAGCCCACTTACTCGGTGCTGATTGAATGATATCAAAGGCAAACGACATGAGATCAGCCCTCCTACACACACACCTCGTAATAGATTTGTCTCCATTTTCCATCTTTTTTTTTTTTGTACTGTACACAAGATATATTAAGCCACTGTGTAAATTATGACAGGAGAGAAGCACTGATGAAAATGAACGCTTTGCTTGACAAACGCAATCTATTGAAACTGAAAGTGCGTGTCAATTGCATAAACATGTTTACCTGCATTTGTTTTTCATTCTGGGAAGAAAGTAACGACATCAGAAGCAGTGCGGTTTGTTATTTGCACACTCGCGTCCATCTGTCCATGTCTGCTCTCGAGAGCTGCTGCTGCTGCACAGATCCGTCCAGCATCTTGCACAAAGTTTGCGGGTGTTATTACAGCATCTACCCAAATGGAAACATTATTATAGTATAAGAACACTTTCTTGCCCTCGACTTTCCAGTACATATTCATGCTCTCGCGTCTTTGCCCCCACCCCCCACCACCACCCCCATTGATGAAGCGAGATTTAGTTTAAAAGCCTGCGAGCCCGCTCCACCTGTGTGAAATGGCAAGTGAGTGGAAAAACACATAGATTTTGTCACATTTCATGAAATCAATCAGTGCAGCCACCTTTTTTTAGCGTGAAGTTAACACTCGAAGAGACGCCACAAACGCACTGCTCACATATGGTCTCACACGGAACTATGGGCTGTATTTCCATTTAATGAAGCAGACATTCAGAGGGTGAAGCCTACAGACTTTACTAGATCTCCTGACTTTTTTTTGTGAAACTTCCAGATAGATTGCCTTGACCCCTCAGGAAGAAATTAAATAACTTTGGTTTTAAGGCCTCAAACATAAAAACTGGTGATGAAGTCTGCAATTTAAGGTTTGAGCATTAATTGATCTAATTGGGCTAAAAAACCAAGCTAATTTGGCAGTAGGTAGACCTGCATGAGGTATAGATCTCCCAGATGTTTGTCCATGCAGGGCTGCTGGATGCACAGAATGCCTCTGTTTGCCCCGTCCACACGTTTTTTTCCTCTTCTAGGCCGATCTCTTCTCCAAGCAAGCGCTCGCCGATGAGCATCCCTGAGCTAACGAGCGCCTCATCGATTCGTTCAGGACAAGGAGAGATAAGGGAACAAACAGGCTGAGAGGCAAAGGAGGGGGTGGTGGTGGGGTAAAGAGACGGAGAGAACGAGGCAAGGTGAAGAGCAGCAAGAACCAGGAATTCAGACAGTCGTAGCTGTGTTTTAGGACTAAAAGGTCTCCGGTTCGTTCCACCTGCAAATCGCCTCCGATAGAGATCCAGGTGAACACCTTATTAGATGTTAAATGTCAGGGCTGTATCATTAACAGGCTGCTCACTGGTATGACTGAACAATGATGCACCCGGCTGGAACTGTTCCTGGTGACACCGAAGAGTGGTATTCGTGTCAAATTACCACCGTACCTGTGAGGAGCATTCACGCCGCTGATACCTTCTTAATGATATCATCTCTCTTTTCATCTGCAGGGAAGTCTCTCGCTAACGGTGAGGGGAAAAGCGTCTTAGTAATCGACAAACTTTTTCTCCCGTCTGCAAGCACTTATCAGACCTAAAGATGATGATGATGATGGTGTGGAAACCCCAACAAAGGCTTGGTGATTCGTACTGTTGTGATTTCAAAGGCACAAAACAACATTGAACTGACCTGAAAGCGAATGGAGTTTGGTCACAAGGAGGGAGCTGAGCAGGAAACAATGTCTTCTTCACTGATTCACTCCGGTTGAGGTGCAGCTATTGATGGATTTAAGAGAAGCTTTCTTGCAGTGGTTCTAGCTGATTCAGTCAGGCGATAGAAACGGTGACACATTTTGTTGAGTACAATAATACACCACAGCTTCACTTTCGTAGAGCTCAGGACAGTTTCCTATAACAAATCCAGACAAAGCTAAAGGTGCAAATGTCTTTTGAGCTCTTCAGGTGAAGATAATAGCCTGTGTGTCCCTGCATGGAATGTGAAAAGGATGTTTTCCATCTTTAAAACAGTGAAATTTCCAATTAGTGTAATGGCCGTTTCCCCTTAACCATAATATCAACCATAATGATAATAATAATAATGTAAGTTCATTGAGTTCCTGTTCATCAGTATGGATGCTATGCCTGATCTATAATCATTTTCATATGCATCTAAATAATCTAAACTTTCTTTATGTTGGGTCTGTCACATAGTGGATCAGAGTGAAGACTCCTCATACTCACAGTGCTGCGTTATCTCACTGAGGAACTTTACGACACATTAAATCTTACAAAGGATCCGACCAACAACATGACAAAAATATCAACATGACCGATGGAATTAATTTGTCAATCCCATTTAAGTTGATGTAAATTAATTAGTACTACACCTTGTTGGAACACGTCGGACCTGATCCTTCCATTACGCCGCGCACATCCACAAAATGGAATTAAATTCTTTTGTAAATATCAAACTAAGACCTCCCAGTCACAGTAAGGACTCTCCTTGATAGCTGTCTCACGAGCATAAGCTATCAAATGAGGCGGGTTGCTTGTTTGGGGATGGTGGGAGGAGGGACTAGGATGAGGGCCAATTCTTCTTAGTGTCAGCGATAAAAATCCATCTGATTGAAATTGCAGGCCATTATGATATGAGGAGTTAGAGTGCTGGAGAGATGGGTAGAGACGGGGAGAAAAGAGAGAGTGGCTGCACAATTGCTGAGGTGCTCCTTTCTTTTCATTTTCAGATGAAAGCTAATTACGCGGTGTGGCGAGAAGACGGGCGGCGTGCACGATGCAGGAAACGGGGAGCCGAGGTGGTTAATTGGGGTATGTGATTACACAGGGCTGTAGTTAGAGGGAATTAGGCAACAACACACTCGGCAGCACAGCTCATCATGGGGAGAGTGAAAGGAGCAGGCGATAATGCTGATATCCCCCACACTCAGCAGACCTTGCCCTCAGCAGGCACTCTATGAGGCCTCCACAGTGAGATCTGACTTTTAGATCTGAAGTAAAACCACAAGACTTACTTTTTTGGTCTGGCGACTGTGCTGCTCTATTTAGAGGTCACTTGGCTTTTAAAAACTACGACTACTCTATTTTCAGGCTGCAGTTTTCTGGCGATGATGCTCTTTTGCTGGATTTTGGGTTATAATCAGTTAAAATGTGTGGAAACAAAAGCAGTGAAATTCTCTGGATTACGGCGGTGAATCTTTATTGAGAACTTTGAAGGCTGTGGAACCAGCTGTGCACCGAACTGATCCAATTCTTCTACCTCGGCAGCCTCTAAGCACAAACAGGCCAAGCTTAACATACTGCACTATCTTTGCACAATCACTATATTCACTTTTTCAAATACTGCCATTGCACTGCTCTGTACATATTGTAAATACTGTTACTGTTATTTTTGCTACTTGTGTGGGTATATATATATATATATATTTCTTTTTCCTATTTTTATATTCTTCTTATTGTCTTGTTGGAATGTTATATGGGAGAGGCCAGATAGAATTTCATTGTACTTTGCTGTATGATGACAATAAATCTGATTCTGATTCTTACAACAGGAACACATCCGCTTAAGACATGTCTTATCTTTTTTTATTGTCACCTGGAATAAGTGAGACAGAGAATATTCCGGATTTCCCTAAAACTGCGCGAGCTTTGAAATGAAACAAGCCAAAGTCAACGCAGCTTGGTCCTGTGTAGCTCCATGTCGCTAAATCTAAGAGAGGTATGTAGTACCGTTAGATAAATGTAACATGGATACTTTCAAATTCAAATGATAAACTTCTGGGTTTGCTGTAAGCTTATGCACAGGGTCAGACATTCAATGCCAGCATCAGGACCTTAGTACTAAATGTCACTTGATATATTTCAGATACTCAGTCCTACTTTTGATTAAAATAAAGTTGTATAACAACAAGTGACATACACGTCACCAATATTCTGTGTAATGAGAGGTGATAAATCCTAATAAAAATAAAGCAGGAAACTTCATTTATTTCCAGCATCATCCGTTCCTACTACTATTTATCTAAACGTACTCAAAGAAGGTCGGTCGCCCAGTACCGCTCCCAGTGCGACTTCAGAGGAGCATCGGAGGGGTTAAGCACCTTCCTCAAGGCTCCAGTATTCGCATTTCCCACCCAATTCCTACCAGTGATTCAACACTGAAACCATCAACCTTCCACTTAAATGACAATTCACTCGTCTTGAAGTTCCTACCGAGCTTTGAACCCCATCAAAGAGAACATTTGTATTGGAGGCCTGACATAACAGCACCCTCACTCTTGGTAGATGATGACCTACTGCGTGAACCCTTTCTGACTGTGACCACTATCGATGACACTTCAACGACCCGCACTCTAAATTTCCCAACATTATCTCCGTGCTAGATGGTCTTTATTGATCGGCATGTTATTCAAAATGTCTCCCTGCCCCTCCGTGTAGGTCCTTCTCCTTTTGTGTTGAGAACAAAAGGACTGGCCATGAAAAGACGCTGGAAGGGTGAGTTAAGGGCTGTTAGCGCTCTGCTACTAAACCAAAGGGAGCGTTCGACTGGGTGTCACTCGTTGTAAGCACAAAGTTCTGCCAAAGTATTTATGAGGCTGAGGAGAAGGAATCGTAACGCCGGGGACATCCGTCTTCCTGCGTCTTAATTTCTTACCCTCAATGGGTTGCTCTGGCATCACTCAGCTCGGGCCAATACAGATCACCTGTGAATGCTTTAGGAAAAGGTTACACATGAACAATAGTGCCTTGAATTTGGATGGAGAGGCTCCTGTGAAGAAAGGCAAACCATGTGCAATGGATAGCAGTTGGAGCTACCGTACCCAAAACAGAGAAATGTATGGAAGTAGTATAGTATCCATTAGTCTGAGGTTCAGTGTTCATTCTTGACCTTGGAAACAGCAGCTGAGAAAAGAATCTAACCACAACATCCATTTCAAAGACAAAGCACCATAAGGACTTTTCATCAGTGTTGGAACAAGATCAAATCAATAGTAATAGTTTTTTCACTCAACATTTCAGACTATTAATATGAATACAAATGTGATTTGAAGATGTCACCATATCTAGTCAATTGTTTTCGCCAGTGTTCCTTGAACCACTTGGTCCCAGGATATCTTTAACCAAAACTACGTCCAGGTTGTTCCGGGAGGTTCCACTGACAGTTAAACAACGTTTGATGAAATTGCCTCTCATTTGTATCAGTAATAATAGTCAGTGCTCGCCTTTCCTCCGTTGAACAAGGCCTAAACTCCCCAGCTGTCTGAAGCCTGTCTTTTAGAGTCGTGTAACGGCCAGAGCAGACATGTCGGCCAGAAGACGAGGTTAATTCATCTGAAAGCGCTCTATTGTCTCCACAGCTACTGTACGTGTGTCAGGTTGTGTGATCTTTGCATGAATATGAATCTCTGCCTCTTCAGCGCTCCAGTGTCCGGCTCTTGCTCTTCTTCCTGTTGTGACCTGGCTGCTCCTTATCCCAGAGGCCTGTTGTCGTGTCCGGTAAGCCCTCTCGAGCAGCCACGCTGACCTCTTGTATCAAAGCTGCATGTGCAGAAGAAGTAGGGCACATCAAAGGCGCAGAGCCGTGTGTTGTCGCCCGGACCGTCGTCCGCCTTTGAACCTCGTCTGCCCCAATCTGCGTTACAAAGCTTCAATTAGGCGACATCAGAACACTCGGCAACACAGGATGCAGCGGTTTCCCCCCTCCATCGGTCTCTCTCATCGCAGGCCGTCTTGATTCACACACGCTTTTGTTTTTGGTGAATTATTCCTGCATAGTCAGCTGCTGTTATTGTTAATCAATCTTAACCACCCACATGGTGATGAAGGTAACTCACAGATGAGAGCAAACACAGGCAGATTAGACTGAATGTTTCAGAGGCGTTGGTGGACGTAGGAAAGGGCGGTTAGCATGATGCTGAGGTTCAGCAGTCGTGGGTTGTTTTTAGAGACTGTAAAAGGTATTTCTGATTGATTAGATTTTATTCAGGGGAGACAGGAACTAAGGGTAAGAAACAGATGGTTGGCAAACGTGTCAGGTTCAGAATTATGGAGAGTGCTTAGCCACATGGAAACTCTGCAGGTTTTTGAAGGAGAAGATGCACTTGTGGTATTCAACAAGGAGAAAAAAAACCTTAGGAAAGGAATAAAAAGCAGAAAATCTTACCAAATAATCAGTCGCAAAGCATATAGAGATAAGAGGAAATGGTTGTCTGGGTGCACTGCCATGCTCCCGTGTGATTGTGGAGCCCATAAAAGGAAGAATTTCTGTGGGAAGCTGTCAGTTTGTAGAGAGGACACATTGACACATACTTAATTTAGCAGAAAAAAAGCAGAAAACAGTGTTGCGGTTGAGATGAGCCATTTAAAACACCTTGACTAGAGCTCTAGTGTACTATGCACAACATGTGGGGTTGTGGTGTTATGCGAGAAACGGCCACTAGATGTCACTCTAAGATGTGATAAAAATCTAAAGCTCGGCCTGCTGTGCTCGCGTCGCCTTAGCACGATGATTATCTAATGAAATATCAGCAAGTTCTGGGTGCAAAATAATGAAAACTTATCAAATACAGCAATTTCACAGCTAAAACGTTATATACAGCTGATTTTAAAATAGTGAAAATTAGAAAAGGGCAAAAGGACAATGAATTTAGCCCATTTTGAGTTTGAATGGAATTTTTAGCACAACATTTACTAATAACAACTAGAGCTGTGTGAAAAGCTAATATTCAGAATGATATAAATGCTTATTATTTAACATTCAACATCTAAAATATTGAAGGAACGTGGACAAACTGTTATTGCAACATTCCCAGGTGGATAATTTGAGGTTGAATTTAGCTGGAAAAAATCAGTTTCTAAATGGTGTAACAAAACATTGTCATTTTGTGTTGGCCACTCTAATAAATGGCTATAAAGCCAGATGCCTTTATTATCCATTTTTTACTCCAAACCACCTAATGCTCACAGTAAGCCACCTCTCCTCAACAGATTGCCATTCAACCTAATTTATGCAGGGTAACCTTTTGTAAAATGTCCATATGCTTGATATGCCTCCCTTCACACAGGCGTGTGCTAAGCAGCTCACTGTTAACACAGATGGACCCAACTGCTGCAGAAATTGAAACGAACATCTGTATGGAAGGGATCTAATGTACCCTATTGCTATTATATTGCTGTCCCATATGGAAACAATTGCCAGTGTGTGTATGAAATAGAAGGCAGTGTGTGCGAATGCAAATGCATGAAACATGGAAAAGCTATTGCCTTGTGTGTTGCACTCAGTATTTCTAACTACACTTCTAGTTCATTTTTAAACATTTCTTTTTTTTTTATTATTACACAAAGATTTTGAATTCATCTAATCTCCGTGATGTTTTCAGTACTTTACATCTAAACATAATAAACGGAGGATTTACGTTTTTTCATATTGTTCTCACTTGCACTGAATGTGGAGTTGCTACCTTGTGTTCCTGCACTGACAGCCAATGATGATTGAGTTCAGACATCTTCCCCTCAGAAAGCTGACTCAAGGCATACAAAGGCCACTGATGAGGTAAACGAGTTTCTCTCTCCCCTATAATCTCCTTGTTTTGCTGCCATTCTGAAAAAAAGACATTTGAGGGGCTCTCTCCCTCTCCATTCACCGGCGCATTCACACTTTTTTACCTCGCTGAATGAGGATTCCTGTTTTATAATTTGGCCAGAAAATTATTAGGCAATAGATTGCCGGCTATCAGGAGACACTAGGCTACTATGAATGGCAGAAATGGTATTATCTGAGCCTTTTCAAGGAGCTGCAGGTTTCAAACTGCCAGCTAATGAGTGAATTAATTCAACAAAAGCAAAATGATGTTTCTCTCAGTCTCGATGGCAGCCGCGCTAGGAGAAATTCAAAGGGCAATTCTTCAGGTGCCATGTCATCGTGAGGAGAGAATGGTGGGTAAATAAAGCAGAAAGGAAGGAAGCGTTTACAATTTAAATAGGCATTAGTAAGTCATAACCCTCGGAGCACGTCTCTCATTCTAGCTCCAGAAATCCATGTTTAGGATTCACCGAATTTAATATAATAAATGCACTGTTTATAAATTTAGATAAACCCATGTGACATTTAAGTGTAATTCTCATTTAAATGGGACACTTTGCCTCCAAGTAAGCAAATGTGTTAGAATAACATGAAATCTGCATTCTATTACACACACCGAGTGCCATTGAGAGCTTGTTTTACATAATTTCACTGACTGTCTGAGAAAATGAATAAACAAAGAATTATGTAAAATGTTGTGATCTGAATTACTGAAATAATGCACATGATTAAGATGCGTGTAAGGGGGTGGTGTGCTGGTGCTGGCACCGTGCACAGTGTTGGTGGAAGGAAAAAGCAGGGCAGACTCAACAACTACCAGTGGAAACTCATATTTATAGAGAGGAAATTCTAAGACCCATATTTCATGACTATTTTCAGCTAAGTTCCTCCAGTCAGCCGCTGTTTTTTCACACTGCAAACGAAAACATTTGCATGATAAAGATTCACGTCAACTGTAGCAAGTGAGCAGGATGATAGGGCAAATAGAGCAACTGGGGTAAAAATGTATTGGGTTTAGTCATCTCACTTCTTAACTGACCTCTAAAAAAAAAAAAAAAAATCAACAAGATGACTGATTTTTTTTTATTTTCCTTTATCTTTTGAGAATGAATGAAATATTTATGGAGCTGTGTGAGACGCTTCTATTAAATAATGTTATCCAGGCAAATGTTGTTTATGTGTAGATTGCTGCATCAGCAGTTTTCTTTCTGAAGCTACTTGTGTAAGTCCTCTGTGGCAGCTGGAGTTGAGCTGAACTTGTTGTACTACATCAAGGCGATATCCAAAACAAGATGGTTGAACTTTGCCATCGGCCCCGCTGTTGTTTTAATGGTGATCCACGGATTTTCTTTAACATGCTGCCAAGGGACTCACATTAGCATGCCATTTAGAACCTGCATTCTTGCCTGAAATAACACTTATTGCATAATATCCCAATGAACAAGCTCCGGTAATACACCACAATTAAGCTGGAAAGCGTTTTGCATCTGCCAGCCCTTCACTAGCCACAATTATTTGGCAGTAGGTACACAAAGGGTTATGGGCAGTCGTTTGATGGACACACAGGCCTTTTGATTTTTAATTGTAATTGTAATCCTCTCCACTTGAGGACTTGGAAATGCATCGTTTGAACCCCCCCCCCCACTCCCCTCCTCCCGCCTCCCTCCTCCTTTCCACACACATACACACCACCTCCCTCCATCCCTCTGTCCCTCTACCCCCTCCTCCTCCTGTGGTGGAGATGTGGAGTATTCAACGGCTGCCCACTTCTCGCCCGCATGTAGCATTAAAAGGTGTAATCCCACTGAAATGTAAATCACAGTTCTTGAAAACAAATTACGTACAAAGATAACAGGGCCAGCGCTCTATCAATAAGGCATCAGAAAGGGCTCTGAGCTGTTTCTGTGTGTGTGTGTGTGTGTGTGTGTCAGTGTGTGTGTGTTTGTCTCTTTTTATATATACATATATACTATATCAATATATATCTATCTATCTATATATATATATATATATATATATTTCGGGGGCCAAATTGCCAGAGACCTGTTATCAAGGGTAATGGCGACCTGTCAAGCAAGCCAGGTTGATTACAAGGTTATAGTAAACAATCCCGTCTAACTGCTGTGGACAGACTGAAGGGGGGGGCAGATGAGGAGTGAACATCACATTCATCAAGCAGATTTAAACGAACGCTCAGGGGTTCGATGGCTGCCATCACCGGCTCCCCCGTCTCTCTAACTCATGATAATTGCCCCTATTTCTGCGTCTCCTCTTGTGATTTTTCTCTGCAGACCTTCACTTAGTTATCCCATCTCTCCATCAAGCTGCTTGTAATATTAGGAGAGATGAAATTTGCAAAAGTGACCGTCAATTTGTCAGCTGCTGGCTTTCGAAAAAAGGATGTTGAATATTGGAAAAAAGCTCCAGCAGAAAATGATGGTGGAACCAGATGAGACAGAAAGGTGTAAACGAACGATAACGGATAGCCAAGCGAAGGAAGGCTGGTAAAGCATGGCATCTATCAGAAGACTGATTGATTTGACCTCTCATTCGGCTCAACATTTATATTCCAGCTGTCATAGATCCATGTGATATACCTGCTGTGTCTGGACAACATCCATTTCCTGTTAGAAACACAGCTTTCATACGTCTTCTCTTCAAATTGCCACTTTCCACTAAGATGTGTGTAATCTCAGGTTGCAATGCAGAGAGTGTATTTAAGAGGCGAACCAGCCCCGGCGTGCGCTCTGGCATTTCTGCCTTCAACAGTGCCATTATTGAGCTCAATCAGCTCCTTGTTAGTGCCAAAGTCATTCAATTAAAGGAAGCTGGAGAAACAAATTTGCTACAAATCGAGCTCGTTGATGTCCTGTGAAGTTGAGAGGGGCGCGGAGGGAAAGGTGGTGCAGGCGGGGCAGCCGGAGGGTTAGGGGGAGCTAGGATTCATTTCAGCCAGGTTGCCCCCTGTCCCGAGTAGGAGCCCTGATAGTAAAGATACATAGGCTGCCAGGGTAAGAGGCCAGGCTTTCTTGGGCCTTCTCCATTAAGGGGTGGGTGGAACAATCGTCTCTGTTGTTCAGGGCCGGGAAAGTGATGAGGTTGCAAATGGAATCCAGTGGAGGGAAACAAAAGATGAGGAGATCGTTTAGTGCAACCGGACTCTCAGGTAGGTGCCCCTCTTGGACACGTTAATTGATCTCATTTGTTACCTATACCTGCCTGATCAAGCTGCTATCATTGCCGGGTAGCGGGGAGGAGTAGGGGGTGCTTCTGAGCCTTGCATGCATGGGCTCGCAGTGTCATGTCCCGTTAGGATACAGAAAGAGAAGAAGGGAGCGATAATAATAAAGCGAAATAATGCCTAGAACGTGAAGAAAGTAAAGCAAATAAACAAGGCTAGAGAAGAAGCAAGGAAAAGGGGTCAGGAGGGTGATGCAACAGAAAGGAGAGCAGAGTAAAAGTGAGACACAGAAAGTGAAGAGCAGAGGCGAGCGAGAGGGCAACCTCTCCTGCCAGTCCAACGCTCTAGTCTTACAGGCTTCATTTCACCGCAGCTCCGATGGGCCCTGAAACGAGACACTCCCAAATATCCCAATTACACCTGCACTTCTTGTCCTTTTGTAATGGGAATTCTGCTTTTTTTCCTCCCCTCCCTGAATCTCTGCGAACACAAAGTGGACAATTGTCCAACGTGGAGCTGAGACGACCTGCTCAAACATCCATGTCTGTTTTACTGGAGGCAGGCAGATCGGATGTGCTTTTAATGGCCCTAATTGGACACTGTATTAGTCTGCAGTTATGTATGTATTTAATTCACATTTCATTCGTTTTGAGAGTAAATTCCTGCTGCCTTCTGTGTGATCCCAACGCTATACGTTCTATTCATTAGACAGTACAGAAAACCATAAAAAAAAATGCATTCCTATGAAAAACTGCAAAGCATCAAGGAGATCAGAAGTCATGGGGGATGATGTAGCTTCAAGGGTCCAGAATAGTCTGGAATAATTTCAGATTTTCATGTTAAAATGTGTATTGTTGCAGACCAAGAAAACACTGTGATGGTCCAATTGTGGCATCATTGTTATTCTTTCCACATTCCTGTTCGTCTACACTACTATTTCTGTTCAGTTCAACCTTTTTATTACCCATTGAAAGTGATGTACTGACTATGCACAGGCCAAGGAGGCAGAGGAAGTCTCTGAGGACTTTACCCCCAGTGTTTTTCGTGAGCTGATTTGCTGCCTTCTGGTTGAGCGATGATGTGCGTATCCTCTTGCCCTCAGCGAGACAAAGTGCAAGTTTGTTTGTTCAAGGTCTCCGAAAAGTGAGCGTGCGATCTCTAGCTGTGCTCTTTTGTCTCAGCGTGTCTTTTGCAACTTCGCCCCCCTCCTGCCGGCATGTCTTCTGAGCTGGCATGGCAGGGTGAGAGCTCTCCAAGCTGCCCGCAGCTCCTCATGAATCCTGCGTGGCTGTCACAAGACGAGATGGGCGCCATTCAACCCAATTAGTGAAATCCACTCTGATGTTGGGAAGAGAAAGAAATCAAATTTTTGTTTCGCCCCCTGTCCGTCATCTGCCAATTTCACTGGAAGTAAGAGAGTGGCACCAATTAATGACCGTGGGCCGGAGGCGGCACCAGCACTGGCACAAGGACAGCATGTTTCAAGCGTCGGGTGGCATCATGCAAGGCCTGCTACACTACCGACGCTAAAGCAAATGAAATGAGACTAATAGGGAGCTCATTTCCAGCCGCTGATTAAAAGGCCTGAGAGCTCCTGAGGCATTGCCTATGTCCAGGTCTAGGCCCGGCATCGCGGGGCCTTCACATTGCTCCTGTAATGTCATTTTGGACATCAGCACGTCTGTCTCCCTGAGGTCATCCTTCTTCAGACTCTCTCATTTTGTTTGTTCTGCAGCAAAGGCGGGCTAGGAAATCTACACTTTCCTTTGGGGTGTTAATTAAGGGGAGCATCCAAAATTAATCAGCAAATTCACTAGGGCGAAGGGCGATGTGTCTGAAGGCCTGGAAACAAAGTCCGTGAAGCGCCCGCGGAGAAAGGAGCCCTCGGCTATGGCCAGGCAGAAAAACAAGTGCACAGACGGCGATCTGACACAAAAATTCATGTAAGTATAAAATTTTACACTCATTTTCCCTGTCAGCTTGTCACAATGAATTATAAAGGTTGATTCGCTTATCTGGCTAAGGGAGATCACACACGCCCGGTCATCTGAACACCATCATATGGTCATCATATGTCTGCTGGTGGAGACCTGTGCTAACCACCACGCTAAAGCTACATTGCCAGGACCACAGGAGGTCGGTCACTTATCCCACTTGTACCGATGATTCTCAGCCAAGAGCGAGTAGACAGTTTGAAAATTATGCAGCAGTTTGCAATTCAAACTGCTCCTTTTGTTTTGGGTTTGTATCTTCAGTAAAGAATTTTATTGTGCAATGTTCAGCCACTTCCTTTCTCCTTTCATTCACCTTATCCCCACTTTCATTACACCAGCATACTTAGATAACTCTCCATTTTTGTCTTTTAATTTATCTTTGGAGTTTTTTGCCACATTCTCTAATTAGCACAGTGCCTGCAGGCTATTTGTGACCTTTCCATATGTAAATAGATGGATGCTTCCCTCCCTCTCCCCTCTTTCTATCCCCCTTTTCTCTCCACGTTTCTGACTTGCAGTGACAAGATGAGTGCAGTCAGAGTGAGCCAGTGCTCATGTGTGGATGGATGACACCACTCAAGGCATGTTTGGCAGCGGTTCCGGCGATATCAGGGAGCGAGGTGTTCGGAGCGTGGTGATTGACAGCTGCCAGGTGTGACACTGCCAGCCTGACGCAGTGTGTAGCAACTGTCTCCTGTCACTTCCCCTCTCCTCATCGCCCTTCGCGCCGAGGCGCTGCGTCACTCACGCCGTCCTTTAAGCCCTCTCGCCCAGGGTGCTTCAGCGACTGTGCAGCTGGAGTGCACTAACTGCTGCGTGCACTTCGGAGAGGCATCGTCGCTCAACAGCAATAGTTTCTTGATCTAGGACAGGAGTTTGTTTCATACATCAGAGTAGTTTTTTAACAAGTTGATATTGGTGGGTAGAGGCCAGAGCTTCGAATCTGTTGAAACTTTGGCTCTGGCACAACTAAAGACTCAAGTTTTGGTTCTTTGTGGAAACAGTCTTCTCAGAATTTGAGATCTGCCATGTGGGACAAACACTTGCGAACACAACACCTAAAAAGGTAGATAACCTTTTTAGGCACCTGATACATCAAGTTGGCCTCAAAGAACTAACACCAAAAGGGTGACTGATCCAAAGCCTCAAGTTGTCTTTTAAATGTTCTTCTCTCACCAATTGCTGGATTCAACAATATGTAAAAACTACAAATGCAAAAACCATGTGCGATGGTCGTTCAATTCCCCAATGGCGGGCTTGGTGTGTGGAGACTGTAGAAAAGTGTGTTTAAGCAAGAAAAAGTGGTGCTTTGAAGAACAACAATAGCACAGGTTTAATGTCAAACACTGGTGGAGTCGGTGATTGCTTTGACACAATTTATTCTATGAATTTTTATTTGATTATGTGGGAATCAATTAAATTACATGGCAAACATATCAAAGGATGTTGTGAGTAGCCAACACTGGCAAAGGCCCTGCTGAGTTTGGGGTGAATACGAACAATTCCTCCTCAGAACTGAAGTCGACTTGCATGCAAGTTAATATAATTCAGCCATAAACTGGTGTCGGGACCCCGGCTTGAATAATGGGCTCTCTGGCTACTCACCAGGCTCCGCTCACAGAGACTTTGGGGAAACAATATGAAAAGAGTACATATGAAGTTGGTGAGACACCCTGGCTGCTGAAGAACTTTTCTCAACACCAAAAATGGAATACGCTGCCGGTATGAATCCCAATATGGATTCTTATTCCTCAGAGACAATCCAAAGTGTTTTTACTCACATTAGCATATATTACAGAAGAGGCGGCTAGATTGCCAAACCAGATCACTTTAAAAGACAAATGCATACACAGAAAATGAAAGTGAACCCAGTTATTATGGCATATTAATTGATGATAATCTTTTCTGCCAGTTCGCCACTTAGAAATGGATGATCCCTGACCTGTGCTGGTGATAAATTTAGATATAGAGCAGGAAAGGCAGCTGATAAACACAAATGAGTGCGCGCACACGCGGAAAATAACTTAGGAAGGTTGTCATCCTCTGTGCACACACACACACACACACACACACACACACACACACACACTGCTCCACAGACGAGACAAGACACAGCAAGTAAATAAAGCTGAAATATATGCGGCATAATTGTTTTACCCAGGCATTACATTTAATGCATGAATAATGTCTACAAATGGCAGGTCTCTTCCTTTCATTTTCCAGAGAGAAGTGTATTTACGGACTGCTGGTGGTCCCTGGAGGCCCCCTGTCCCCCCCTCAGCAGTATTTAATACCTCTAAAGTGCATAATTGCTGATCAGAGAGTCTGCGATGCTCTGTTTGGTGTGTAAAGGACTTCTTTCAACGAGGAGTGGAGAAGGGAAGGGGGAAGGAATGCTACACCTCTGGTATCATGTGCCATATTTGTTCACAGTGGCTAGTAGTAGCAGGGACAAACACAACAGCAGAGTGGCTGTCTCAATAGCAGGCTGGTATCTCTTTACGGGGGTCTTTTTGTGCGAGGGAACAGGCTTAGTTGTCGTGTAGCGCTGGCTAACCATTGGGTGCACAGAAAGCCACTTAATAAGTAAAGGCTCACAGTGTGATTCTGATCTGGCATGATGACCTCTGGAGAGGCACACCCACAGGCTCTCTGTGTCCCTTGGTGTCCATGTCCCCCCCAACCACAATGGACGGCGAGGACGTGACATCAACATTATTTCCTCCCATTCCCTAACCGAGCACCTGCTCAGCCGCCAACCACCACCACCGCAACCCCCTCCCTCCCAGCCCCCAGAGTGGTGTCCTCGGCCAGGGCCAGGGCCACGGCGCATTCCAGCCCGACACTGATGCGAGGTGACCGGACTGGCCGGTTCACACGGCCCCTCCAGTGGCGCTGGGGCCGCAGCCAGAGTCACACGCAGACAGCTGGAGGAGACGGGAGAGGAGGAGGATGAGGAGGAGGAGGAGGAGGATGCAGGGCACAAACAGCCATAAGAGAGAACAAGTAGAGTTAAAGTTGACAGGTTCAACAGAGCAGCTGAATGTCAGTAACAGCAGCCAAAGCGGTGCCGGAAAGTGAACAGACAAAACTTGTTAAAGGGACAATCCATGAGGTTTCTGTGTTTTTATTTTGACGCTATCTTTGGTGTTGAGCGTGTGTTGCATTTTCTAGTGATCAGCGTGTTTTACTAAATACCCTTTTTCTACTTATTTCAAACAAACTGGTGTTTAAGCCGCGTCAGACAATGAGCGAGACTCAGCTTGAAAGTCAGTGTTTAAAACAACAAACATGTGCACGCTTTAATGAATTTGCCAGGAAGTGGATACCTGTTTGTGCAATTAGGATATTTTTATGTTGAAGTTTTTAAAGCTAGAGTAAGCTTAGTGTTCAAAATCTAAAAAAATGGCTTGATGTCAACACTTGCTCTGTTTCCACTCTCGTCTTAAATGTGTTGTGTCTAAATACATTCGATTACATCTTTTAAAATGTCAAACTAATGTTTTCTTCAATATGGAGAAGCTGTAATAATGTCCTAAAGGTGGACACTTTTTTTTTAAAAATACGAGTGATTCATGACAATATTAGTTACAAACATCACCAGTTATTATCATCTCTGCTTTACGTTTGAATAAAGTCTTGTTTTAACTACGCTGATCGAATCTCGATGTCGAGGTCAAATGGGACTCTTCCTTTCAACTCAAGGCATCATGAAGGGGCCACTTCATGGATATCGGATGAATCACTGTTTTAACGCATCAGTCAACAGTAGAGAGCAGCAAACTGGATGCTCATAAATATAATTATACTTCATAAGCTTAAAACCTAGTTGAGCTGCTGCTGAATTTAAGCTAAACTCCCCCTGTGTCCCTGTTCTTCAGCCAAACCAGATTTAAAAAAAATACTTTTTTTCCATTGCAAGTAATTCACTTGAATCTGGAAAATATTGTACTCCTATTGTTCATCTCTCTGCTTGTTGAATAAAGAGTTGTTGACTGAAGAGGATATTCTTGAGAGGAGGATAAAACATTGAGAAAGTGGTGCGTGGAAGTAGCGCTTTGCACTGATTCAATGGTGCACTTAAATATTTTCAATCAGAGGGTCTATTAATAATTTATAGAAAACTTCAGTGTTCACTTTTTGTCATTGTCGCAGTCGCTGTCAGTTTTAGAATGAAAAACAAATTAGAAATAATATTTTTTCGGTCACAGATGCAGCTTTGGGGCCTGAACACTCTTACTTGAACACCAAAATGACCAATTTATAACAATATTTGAATAATTAATAACTAATTAATAATGATGGAGATACAAAAGAAATCCTAGCTCTGCGTCTTAATTAAATGTAACTGCTCTCAGGCATATTCTGTCACTCCGACAAATATTTCACTCCTTCTCGAACGCGAGGATGGGTAGCTTGTGCTATCAGGAAAGTGTTAATTAATGAAAGGCAAACCTTCTTCAGCTTGGTGCACATATGCAGGCGCAACCCCAGCTCTCAGTTTGCACTTTAGGCAGCCACTTATATGCAGCCTTATTAGCTGCCGTCCTTATGTGGGCTGTCCTTGTGTTTTTCGGTGAGCTGTTGCTCCACTTTTCTTTTTTTTCTTTTTTTTTTTTGAAGAAGGAGCAAAGAATGAAAGAGGCCTGAAATAATTTGTTTAATTTGGAGCAGCTCCCAACTCAGCAGGTGAGAGGACGAGGGAGAAAGAGTGTGTGTGTTTTTCTTTTTGTGTGCGGCCTTCTCATCATTTGTTGGGGGGGGGGGAGTTCGGTGGCAGATCAGGGTCTCACTTCACTTGCCCCAGCTGCAGACCCTCGGCTTGTTGGTTTGGGTCATGATGACATGTGGAAAGCAACCCCCCCCCCTACTTGCCTCCTACCTCACCCCTCCTCAGTGCCCCGACCCTCCAGCACCCCCCCGACTCTTCCTCCCCCGACCCCGTCACCACAAACCCAACTCCTAATTATCTCTGAATAGCAATTTTATTGAACCCTAATTTGTAGTAATGAATTGTGATAGGCGGCGAGGCAGAAGGAAAGAAAAGAAAACTTCACCCCCCCCCTCACCACCCCTCCACCTAACACACACACACACACACACACACACCTCCCTTTGTTAATTGTTGGGGCTCTCACTCTCACCCGGAGCTGTTGCTGATAATCAGTGTTATTCTCTGTGTTTGACCCTCGCTGACCACATAAGATGTTCATATGATGTTCAATTTACTAACACGAGAGCAAATGTAAAGCATTAGATGGGCTAATTTGCCTGAAAACGGTGGTGTTAATGCAGCATAAGCACGACTTTAAGAAAATCCAGTGATACATTTGAGAAAGGCCAATGCTTTATATCCTTTGGTGGCTGGAGTTTGCACCACAATCCTTTCAACCACCGCTTTTTCTCTATATTCATGCAACAAAACCAGAATCAGCAAACTCTGATGTGTTGCTTTTTCATCTACGGGCGCTCCGGATCCCGGATCTCTCTTTTTGGAAGCGCTCCGGTCACTTGAAAAGCAAGCGAGTGAAGCGGTTGAAGGGCACTCGAGCCGCGACTGCAGCCGATGATTCAGCCGGCAGGGCCCGCCGCGACAGGACTCTCCCCGTCGTCAACGGAAACAAGAGTTCTCATCAGGCAGACTGGGGTCACGGGGTCAAAGCGGCGGGCCCCAACACAGACGAGCTCCTCTGTCTGTCTTTTCACTCTTCCTCTCTCGGGGAGGGAGCAGCACGGAATATCCAAGGAAGACTGAGTGGATTGACAGTAATTTTTAAAATCTTGTGTAATTAAGACATTGTTAGAATTAGATTTTGTTTGAGAGATTAAAGCTGCGGAGTTGATTCACCACAGATGTGCTCTTGGCCTCACCGACTTTCTTAAAATCCGTCCAATCGTGCACATTTGCAGCACTGGAACCGATGTTCACGTGCAGGTGGGATGGTCTGACGTCCAAGGTTTTAAAGGATTTTTTTCTGAGTTGGATGTAAACATGAACGCTGCGCCAAACATTTTTAAAACATTTTCGTAATAGCAAACAAAGAGATGAACAAAAAGCCCAGAAGCATAAAAAGCAAACAGTATGAAACAAATGTTCATTTTGATGGATTCATTTCGCTTCACACATCACATTTTTTTTCCCATTAACTGACACGAAACATGATTTTTGCTTCTGCTTCCCTAGTATGTTCTGTAAGTTGTGTTTACTTCAGTGTTCCCTCATTATGTTGAGGTCCTAACAGCTGGTTTTTACTCTGTGGCCTTCCAGGGAGGTCAAAAAAAAAAATGTCTACATTATTTTTAACCTTTCCCACCTGATATTAGTCCATGAAAACAGGAAGTGAGCAGTAGCAGCGCAGGTTGACTCCTCTCTTCCCGCCGTATTGATTTCATTTGCAGTGACGGTTCCCCTTTTGATTAAAAGAAAAATATCCCTTCAGCTGAACTGCTTTTATTAGCAAACCATATCCTGGAACATTTGGAAACAAAAGAATAACATGGGGGCTCTGAGTGCTAAAAATCCCAATAATTTCAACACTATTTTCGTATCTTTTTTTCTTTCTTTTCCTTACCTACCCAGAGTGAACAAAGCCCCACTGTCGCCAACTTTCTCCTGGTGATTGGAAGGGATCTCCAGCCTATATGTGGTCATACAAACACTGTTTGCTCTGGGCTTCCTGTCTGTGGACTTACATTACAATGTGTAGATTTAGAGATTGGGAAACTAAAGTCGCCAGGCTTTTCAGTTGGATAACGGCTTCCTCTCTCTCTCTCTTTCTCTCTCTCTCTCTCTCTCTCTCAGACCCCCCCCCCCCAAACCCCACCCTCCCTCCTCCTCCAGCTCTCTGTCTGTCACACTGTCGTCCAATACCAGATGGTAGGCGTTCAACACGGACACCAGCACCGCTAAGCTAAAATACCTGATTACAATTCACCAATACAATTCAAATATCATGGGCAGGCTTAGGGATAATACCTCTGTAACAATATCATTTATTTTTTTCCCTGTTCCCTTTATCCTTGTTTTACCGGGAGAGGAGACTGCAAAGCCCTTTCTCAAACAGATAAAAGAAAAGATAACCTTTTTTTTTCTTTCTATCTCTGTCCTCTTCCTCTGTTCCTGAGGGGATTATTTATTTCTCTTTTCCCACCTGTGATCTTTTTTTTTTTTTTTTTTTCCTGAAGTGCCAATAAAAATAAAACCGATAACAAAATAATATTTCGACAAGACTTTGCTCCGCAGTATTTTAGGGAAATAAGCAGACAAATAATTGAGGTGAAAATATTTATAGGATGTAAATTGTGCCCTGGCTGACATTTTGGAGCCATGACAATAATGAATGAAAATGTTATGCCAAATTCATATTTATGCTGTTTATTCATATCTGACGAATATATTCCACTGTCATACATATACATTGTGTTCTTGTAAATGCATGAAGTACACTAATAATTAAGCTTCACATTAGGGCTGACATATTAAATAAACCTAAGGGTAGTTTGACTTTATGTAAAAAATAATAATAAATACACAACACAGCCTGATAGTAATTTTAAGTTGTAAGTTGCAAAAAGATCACTGAAGTGAAAACAAATATTTATTATATTTTTCTTTACTGACTGTGAACCTTCCCTCCAAATTAATTGTGAAAATACTTCTCTTTTCTTTTTTTCTTTTCTATTTTGTGTCTTAATACTTGGGCTGTTTTCCGTCCTCATTTGTTTCATGAGCCGTTTTACTCTTTGTGAAATTGTTCAGCATTTTCTACCGGATCAGATAAGTCGCGGTGGCTTTTTTAGTGACAAAATTAATTGTAACTCCTGTACTGATGCTGCTGCTTCTCTGGTGTTTCAGTACAAATCAAGTGTGGTGGACGTCCAAGTCACAAATACATAAAATCCAATTTAATAAACAGTAAAATTCTACAGATTTAATGTATCATATGACAACAACACGCTACAATGCAGCAGATTCTGTCAAATTATAATGCACTGATACTAACCATGCCTGCATACAGTGGTCCTACAGCACTGACTGGCAGCGATACTTTGCTTTATAACATACAGCAACATGATAAGTAACCAAATCATAGTTTAATGGTCGTTCCTTCACCATTTTCCGAAGACGTTAGGTTTTACCAGTTGTCGGTTTTTAATAATGAGAACCAGAATTACACTGAGGGAGGTTCACACAGACAAATGGTGCATAATAAATTCATGCAAAGTTGTTTTTAAGTTTGTTTTATGGACTTTCCTCTCATTTATCATTTCCAGTGAGTTTATATTGCATAAGGTGAGCTCATTACCATAAGTAATAAAGGAACTTGTACCATATATGAGGTTGGGGGGGGGGGGGGTTGAAATATGATTACAGTAGGAATAATGTTTATTTTTTTTGTCTAGACTGGAAGGATGGAAATAATTTCTAAATAAAATATTTAGCATAAACTGAAGCACAACCTCCTGCAGACCCTTACGCCCCAAAAGTGACTTTTAAAACACATGAACTGATCCCAGCCGACGTGACCCTCAAGTTTTTAGCCACTTTCTGCTTTAAGGACACACGATGTAAACTTTCTGAATATACATACACTCCTTCATAGCAGCTCACACTTTACTGCATGTGTCGCTGCTGCGGTGTGGAAACCTCCTATCTCCGAAGATAGGGGAGGTGGGGGGGCATGCATGTTTTTAAGTTTATCCAGCTGGTTTGGAAAATGTTTTATGAATCCAGGGTGTTGTAGGAATTTCCCATCACCCAGAGGAGCATGTACGCCTTCAAATGAACGCACGAACCCAACCCACCCCCCACCCACCCCCCCACACACACAGCCCTACACCCCAACACCACCACCTCCCTGCCACAAACTGGAGTTGGGAGGTTTTTCAACCGACAGCAGCAAGAGAGAAAGCAGCGGTTTGCTCGCTGTTTTGAGGCGAGTGTGTTCTTCTTCCGTGGCCAGAGTGTGTTTTTCGCTCAGAGTGTGATCTCTGGTGTGGGCAGAGGTGCGTCTAGCCGCCCACACCACTGGCACTCCTGCCCATGTAGCACCCATAACACCAAACCATTAGTGGCATGGCAGTCTACCCACATCTCAACCACCTTCATTAGTCATTCAGCTCCTTATTTTTGTTTGGTTTCCCCTCTGGCTCCTAATTAATGCTTAATCGAAACTGCTGAACTGAGCTGGTAGAAAATTCATGAATATTAAAATCGACCCTGACGTTTTTTCTCGCTTTCTCCTCTTTTTTTTTTCTCCTTTTTTTTTTGTTGGCTTGTCTACAGTAGTTGCCAAGCGCCATTTATTTTTGTTGCTGTCCGAGTTTTTAAGACGTCATGTTTCTTTCCCACTTTTCACTGTTGTAACAGTGATGGAGGACAGTAGGCAACAGAGTCGCATTTTGCCAATTTGAAGTCAACCCAGAGAGTTTTTTCACGTTACTTTGGTGCATTTTCATTTCAGGGGGCACTTGAGTGTAGTTTCCACTTTGCTAGAGGCCTGTAAGTGAAGCAGACGGAAAAATCACGCAGGTTCTGGACCCTCAAGGTCGCTATAAACGTAAATAGATAAACACCGTAAAGGAATAAAGTCAAATCCCTCGATGCCTTTTTGATATTGCCTTAATTCACAGAGGAAACTATTTTAAGAAGTTTTGTTTCAAATGCATGCTGTAAAGCAGATTTCTATTGACCTGTGCTGACAGGGCTGTTTGCAGACCGGAGGCTGTGTGACATCCAACAAACCCAATATTTGTTTGAACAAGTTTTAAACTGCAGGCTCAGCATTAGTTCTGATATATGACCAAGGTTAGATCAAGTTCCTTCCCTCTTAAATCTCAAATATTAGTTTCTGGATTGATCAGGTCTTTGAGGACCACTCAGAGACTCTTTTGTCTTGAAGATTGAAGGATTGAAGGAAGCACTTTCCAGCCTGGAAACAACATATAGAGAATGTGATTAAAAAAGGGACGTTTTGATATTGAATTTAAAAAGTTATGATGCGGTTTCTTTTGGAAACGAGTCCCTTGCTTATGCCAAAGTTTAAAGTTGAGATTGGGTTTTTTTATTTATAAGTGATAAACTCCGCACACTCCGGATGTGCCGTGATGCGTGCGAGGAGTTTAGAAATTAGAAACGTTAACAAATTTACAATTATCCAGTTATCCATGCAGCTTATAGGAGATCACTTCTAAATGTGTTTTCTTGTTTCCTCTAATGGAACATGATTATTAATGTCTCCTTGGAGGATGCCCTGTCAACTCTCTTCGAGGAGAGTTCGCAAGCAGAAAATCGTTTAAAAAAAATACAGTAACCGCTGCTATTTATCATATTTTATTAAGAATATCTGAATCTCAAAATGAATTTATTCAACTACAAAACTTTGTGCTCTTTGATTATTAAAGAAACCTTGTACTTATATAATAATATGTGATTGTGAAAAACACTTCCCACAACAACACAATCATGTTGCTCTTTGTAAAGAAACATGTCTATATTTGTTCTGACTAAATTGATGGTGGCATTGCAGGCGAACCAAATTGAAATCTTGTGACAATTTCTCTGAAGTTACTCAAATACAATTTGACTTCTGACAAGGGGATGCAATTTATAAAACAGAACATGCCATCAGTGGAGCCCAGCATTTGCATAATGAGGATAGTTCCATTTCCACCAGCAATGTTTTTGACAGCCTCCAACTAAAAGCCGTGGCGGAGAGGAGTGAGAAATGTCGATACAAATAATCCAGAAGAGGCAGGGAGAGGGGCGATCAGGGCAGCCACCGGATCCATCAAAGAGCTGGCGAACAAAACAAATGTAGTTTGGCAAAAAAAAAAAAAAAATGTGCTCAAGCTGCAGTGATGCTAGGTGACCCTGGCAGAAAAGGGACGGAGGGGCCTTGTGCCCTGAGCTACAGCCTTGACTTTGAACGCACCGGCGAGGAGTTGGACCGCAGGAAAAACTACTCCAGAGGTTGCTCTGATAGGTTGACAAATATGACTAAACTGACACTAATGCCATGTAGCTCTTTTGCTCTAATTGTTGATTCAATTTGCTAATGACTAATTTGATTTAAGTGGCAGGCACATCTCCATGTGTGCAGGACACGGAGAGGAGGAACAAAAAAAGAAAAAAAAATGGACTGGAGGTGGCGTGATGGCTTGTCACGCAAAGGCTGCTCGCCTATGAATATTCCATGAGAGTTCACACTTAATTGTTTCTGATTTGTTTATTTTTTTCAATACAGTGCTTTAGCGCACACTCCATCAGTCCCTGTGTTGACACCCCGTGAGCCCCCCACCCACCCACCCCCCAACCGTGCTCCCCCCCACCCCTCCCGCTCATGCCACCCTCTCCTCACCATCCCCCACGCTTTCACAAGTGGTGCTCAGATGTCCATCAAACACCAGCAATGAAGGATCACTATAAGTTGTTGGAGCCTGTCAACAAAAGCACTCTACCACTTAGTCCACCCTGTTCTCCCTTGTTGAGCCCGCTGGAGATCTCTGATGTGAAGGAGCAGATGAATTTCTAACCAGACATTTTCGGGCCCCTATTGAGCGCCGCTACCTGTTGCCAATGCAAATGCATTCCAACTCCAAAGATCCAAGGGGAAGCGTATTGTTCCACCACAGAGCGTTTGAGTCCACTTGCGTGTTGTTTGCCTCTTGGAGCGAACGCGTTACTTCGGTTAGAAGAAAAGGTCGAACGTGACCCCTCTGTTGCACTCTGGCGCCGCGTTCGGGTGCGCAGTGAGCACATGGCAGTTCAAAGTGGCTGCCTTTACGGTTTCCAGCGGCGCGGACAGAAACGGTGGGAGCCAGGGTAAACGTTTCAGCAGGGAAAACTGTTTGTGCAAACGTTGATATGAATGTGTTCCAATATGGGAAGTGTAACACAAGAAGAAGATGAAGACAAGAGTACTTACCCACATAAAAGCCATGAGGGACGGCCTCAAACTGAGCGCTTCTCCTCTTACTTACTGGAAGCACTGGCGTCCATCCGTTTTGTAACCGCTCCAAGGCTGTTGAACTTTCTCCTATAGTTTTTTTTTTTTTTTTTTTTTTTATAAATCCCTCTGCCCCAGCTCTCCGACACCTTTGTACTTGCCTTGTTCTGGCCGGACTTGTAAAGAAGTGAATCTCTTTCGTTTTTGCCTTTTATCCTCTCCCTTGATGGGTCTTTTGAGCTGCATGACTTGCAAATCATGGCGTGATATTGAATGGGATTGACATTTTCAGATGTAAATACATAGAATATTTCATATTTAGTAATGGGCAATGGAAAGTGGATGGAAGTCTAATTATTGTATAATGATATTTTCCCCCGCTCAGATCTGCTGGGTCCGACGCATGTGTTGCTATGGAGATTATGAATAAATATGGCCATGTATTTATGTATTAATTCATCTGTGTGGATATGTATTGGGGTTTGTTCATGTATTCATTTATTAATTTATACATTTGGGTCGTTGTTTTCGTCCGGACAAACAACGGCGCTGCGATGCGAAAAGCTTCCCTCTGATTTCGCGTTTGAATCGCGTCACCGGAAGTCGGAGGGAAGCGGCCAATCAGACGAGAAGACTTTCTAGAAAAAAAAACAAAAACAACAGAAACTGACAGAAAGAATGACAAACTTTACTAATTTCGTCAAGTTTTTTTTCTGCTTCTTACTGTTGGATGTGAGTTGCTGATGCAAAGCCTGGAGAAATCTGAGACAGGTCACAGGAGAGCGACAGTTTAGGGCAGTTTATATTAGTATTGATAAATAAACATTATTTAAAACATCTGTCAGGCCTGGTTAAATATCCTCGGTGTGGTTCAGTAGCTTCACCAACCCAGGGCATCGAATATTTAATTATTGTACTAACTGAATAATGAAAAAGTCAATTTCCAGACCGACGCCCCGTATGCAGAAGACAATTGCATTTCTAATATCTGCATGTGAAATCTTCTTCACACACCCTCCCCTTCCCACGTCCCGTCTCGATGCCTCGCAGGGCTGCGAAGTCTCCTGCATTACCATAGCTCTCTTCCTGACTAAGTCTGTTCCTCGTATGCACTTGTCGTGGCTAATTACGTGTTTAACCCTGTGCTGGTGAGCTTGTTTTACATTCAAATTTATGGGGACCTCGCTGATCTGAAGAAGCAGGAATGAGCGGGGGCACGGCGGCGGAGATCAGTCTTCTGGTAATTGATTATCCTCTTAGAAAAAGGGACAGCTTCCAGAGGGCTGCCATCTTGGAGTTGTTGACCTTTGACCTCTGATGGGGTTGAAAATATAAAATACAAAGGTCACAGGCGGACGGTTTATGGGAGGGGTGCACCTTTCACATCTGCACATTTGCAAAATGATGCATTTACTGTATTTACTTTTCCTACATTTTGACATTTTTCTGAGGGCTTCATTGTATGCTGTTATTATTATTATTATTATTATTGTTATTATTATTATTATTTAGTTTGTTCTCTAATTTAATTAGCATATTTATTACCAGCAAATGCAAATATTTCTGTTTTCATATTAACACGATGCTGTAGCAATAATTTTCTGATCTTGTTGCTTGTGGAATAAATAATTATGCATATGTTGTCAATATTTACATTTCCACTGTTTAATTTAATTCTAATGGAAGTCCCTGGGCGATACGAGCAGCAGCTAATAGAAGAGAAATGATTAAAGCTTTCTCCATAATAACCCTGCTGAAACACAACTTGCTGTACTGTAATCTAATGTAGCATTTCAGTGTTTATAGACGACGCCAACTTTGATCGCTTCTATCGTTTATTTAATTTCCCAATGTAATTTCTCAAACCCTCTTTAAAGGACATCTTCCCTGATAGGTTTTATTAGTTTTGGAGCAAAATAAAAAGGAACCAATTGTTTGTGTGTGTTCTTGTGCTGTAAATAAACTCCTTGGGTGTGTAACAGCCTGGACCTGCTTTTTAATCATTACCACGCACTCTCTCCTCTGTACAGTGGCTCCATTGTGCTGTTAGCGCTGTGTATGCTGTGTGTTTGTGTGTGTGTGTGTGTGTGTGTGTGTGTGTGTTTGGCATGCAGTACCAGGCCGGGTCAAAGCAGCTTAGTTCCGATCTGTTGGGTGACCTGCCCGAGCCTCGCCGGCCTCACTGACCCGCATGATTTCATTATAGAGAGGTGAGGCGCATGGCCTCTGCTCACACATGCACACAGCCTCAGTCACACACACACACACACGGAGGTATGTGCATAAATACAGTTGAGGCATATATACATACACTCGGACGAACATTCGCTGTAAAGGCATCTACACATTCACATTAAAACAAGCAAAAAGTCACTGACATACTTTCCCTCTTGAAACATGGCTTGTTTTTTGTTTTTTTAAATGATACTGTGTGGAAACTACTGGAAGTTGCTTTTGGATGATTTTCATGTTTTCAGCTAAATTCAAGGCCATTTCAAATAAATTAAATAGTCCAAAAAGAGATACAGGAGAGACAGGAGCTACATGATATGAAACAGCACAAACAGCTACAACATATGGGCCATTCAAAACTGCATTGAAAAAAAAAGCAAATATTAATTTTATATAATTCGCAGACACTGACGACGACATGTGGTCAATTTAAAGCTGCATTGACAAAAAGCCAAAAACAAGGTTGTAACTTTTGAAACCTAAACATTCTGCAGATACAGTACAAGCCAGCGGTGACATTGTATAACACCAACAATGAGCGAAAGCATGTGGCCGTTGCAAAATGGCATGAACAAAAAGTTGTCGGTTCTGAAATCTCAAACATTTTGCAGATGCAAGACAGTAAATGTCGCAGCAACGCCACAAACGAGTCCATTTAAAAACAGCATTAATATTAGTGAAATCGTAAACATTTTTGCAGAGAGAGAGAGCAGTAACGACACGACAACACCGCTATCAGGGAGCAGACAAATCTTACAGTTGCATGTAAATTGCAGCTAATGTGTAGATTGTTCTTTTCCTGGAAAACCATCCCTGGAAATGAGTAATTTAACTGTCACTAGGAGCAGCAGCAGCAGCAGCAGCGTATTGATCCTCAGTCTAACAGCGAGTCAACTTTCCACGATGAAATGACCCCATAAAGACGCCTTTTTAAAAAAAACACATTCAATTTGTTAGTGATTACAAAACATCCCGGAACAAAAGCCAGTTTCTGCAATCCAGCTTTAACGCGCACACACACACACTTAAATACCAAATACCTAAAAGCCCACACAGACATCCTGCTGAGAGTAAACACTTTTCGATCTGTTGCAGCAGAAATGTGTGTGTTGAGCTCGGTGGTGGTGTCAGACAAGTCGTGCTTGTAACGATCACTAGATGGCGATCTAGGTTAAAGCAGTGTGCTGCCGTCGAGCCTTGAGTAGCAGGCGAAAGCTTGTCAGCAGCCTGCTGTTCTGGGACAAGTGATCCTCCTTATTGAAGTGTACACACTCACTGTATGCAGAGCGAAGGAATATGGACTAGGGGTTCGGTTTAATTTTGACGGGATCTGGGTTTTTCTTACATGCTTTTGAGGGATCTGAACGTGAAAACACCAAAAACAATGCTGCTCTGAGGTTTAGAACAAATTTATCACCATGGGTGAGATCACACCACAGCTAGTATCTGTTAATTAGGTAAGAGTTTTGACCCCAGCTAGCCCAATTAGGCTTAAGCCAGATCAAGGTGACAAATTCATGTTAGTTCAATTTGTTTATTCGTGATAAAAATAAAGAGGAGCACTGATTAAAACATGGCGATCAAATACATGAATTTGAAATAAATTTGCGTCGGAACGATGGGGAACGGTAATAAATGTCCAGATTTAGGGCTGAAAAAGTCCTGTTAATCCCCAAGGTGTCAAAAATACTACGCAGTGTTTGTTCTCACATAACAAGGTGTGACGGTCAAACTGGTTCTTGCTCTAGAATTGAATGTTTAATTTGGAAATCAATACACGTGACTTAAAGACAGCAGAGCCACTTTTAACTCCTAACACAGCAGCAAGGGGGACAAGCTGTCCACCCCGTACTGTATCTGATAGTGGAAATGATGAAAAGATGATAAATAAAGAGCATGTGATGTGTACAAAGTTCAAAAACATTACTGGACGCAGTTGGATTGACTCCGCAGTCATGAAATTGATATTATATTAGGAGAGAGGGTGAAAGACAGTAAATAGGAGACAGAAAAAGTATCAAATACATTATTTTACTTTAAATATATGGAGGAAATAAACGTCAGACATCTCACTGGGTGGAGTTACAGGTGTCCAGACCGCTCTGTTGCTGACCCTCTTAATAACCTCAGAAAGTCTCCATGCATTTTCTTTAAAAAGCCTACAAGCCTCGACTCCTTTGAAGAGCATGCTCGCTTTGGAGCTGCAGTGACTGCTGTATCATTTGTGATCTCAGAAGTTAAGCAGGCTAGCTAACTAATTACCTACATGGTGTCTGTGGCTACTGTGAACTAGCCGGGCTAACTGGCTAAAGCAGGTATTATCCACCCTACCGTCTTAACTCCAGACTTTTCATCCCAGTGGTGAGTTCAAATTTTTATTATTATTTATTATTCTCTTTTTTTATCAGCAGAAACAACAGACTTACATTTCCCCTCAGCTGGAGCTCCTTTGTGTCCAGTCCTTCCTCTTCACCAGCTAATTATCAAACATGTAAACAAATGAAAGCCAATACTTTCAAATTATCACCTCGTTTTCTTCATGCGGCTTCTTCTTGGGGTTTTTTTTCTGAAGAAGTGTTGCAGTGCGTGAAAGTGCTCTACTTGTTGTACGGTAACGTGTTCCAAGTTGACCTGAAATACTTGCCTGAAATGTTTGAGAGACAAAATTGAGGCAGAGATGCGAATGCAAGAGAGAGAATTAAAGAAAAGGAAACAACAGGAGGGAGACTATGTTTAAGGCCGGAGAATCAAAGCGCTTTTATTTGCATAACCTGCATGCAAGCATTTACAATACGCACACGCGTGCATCCCATCACTGTAGTATCTCATCACTTCTATCTCCGCCTCTTTCCAATCTTCCTAGCCTTCTTTACATCAACCCTTTTTTTTTCCTCCATCCTTTTCTTGTGTTTCCTCCTGCTCTCCACCTATGCAAGTTGTCATTCTCTCACCATAATAGCGCTTCTGTGCCTTCATGTTGCTGGTTGTTTGCTTGAAACGTAATCTGCAGATGTAACAGAGGAAGAAATTGAGTCTAACAAATGGCTTGAAAGGCTCACGCAGCATATCAAGCCCAAACCAACAAAGGCAGACAAAACGCCCGTCTTTTTTCCTCCCCTCAACATCTGAAGTTGATATTTTCAACAGAATGGCGCGTGGCTGACGTTCCCTGAATAAAGAACGCTGCGTTTGCCGCTGTTGTGTTGTGTTACGCTGTCATTCTGACTTGAATGGGAAAGTTGAGGCCCGTTTGTTTGGTTTAGCTGTTGAGGAGAAATGGGTTTGTTTGATTAACATTTTGCTCGCGCATGTCAGTTTCAGCGGTGTCATTTCTATGGGGAAATGGAAGGAGCTGAGACTGAGGCTGTGTAAACTGTAAAAATCTATCTATCTATCTATCTATCTAGTTGTAAAATGAAATGGCTTTTTGGTTACAATAGGCACATAACACCCATCTGAGATTAGCCTAACAGCAACTGTGATTATGGTCATTACTGCACACCATGACCCACATGTTACGAGACATTACCTGAATCTGTGTGTGCACATATGAGTGTGTGTGTGTCTTCTGCAGCAGGAGTGATCTCCTGGTTTCACTAATGTGCAGTGAAAACATTGCTTTTGCCTCCGCAGGTCGTGGAAATCACATCACACGTCTACGGGCTAGTGTTCCATTTAGAGAGCCGTCCCGCTAGAATGAAGGAGAGCATCAAAGGATGGTTTGACTGGCTTCTCACCTTCCTTCTCAGATACCAAACCAAAGCCAAACAACGGTCCGTGAACATAAACCAAGGGTTCTTTTATATTACAGCTTGCGTCTCACCGTCACTTCCATACATTAACTGTGTCTTTAACACAGGCACGGTGTTGCCAAAGTATCACTCTTTTCCATTCTTCAACACTATACCTCGTCAAGTGTCGTTATCTATACATGAAACTATTCCCCCGGCTGTCACGTCTCTAATGGTGAATTCACACAGGCACCTCTTCCCCTCCTCTCTCCCACCTAACTGATTAATTAGCTGTATTCTTAACGACGAGTGACGCCACACGCTGCATGTTGTGAGGCAAGCCGGCATTGTTGTCGAGGCTTTCTAACTCTGCCGTTAACAAGCTGATTCTAGCTGGTTTATCATCTTCATTTTTGATTGTTTTTTCTTTTTTGGCTTCATGGCTTTTGGTTGGGTGATATTTCATAAACCTCTTGGGTGCTTCTCTCCTGTTTGTGCGTATGAGTGATTAGAGCTGAAAATAAGGGATGATTAAAACAAAACCTGTAATCTGGAATCCAAAGTGGGAGAGTGGAAGACATTGTCTTCCTTAGTGTTAGGGTAAGTTAGTGTTAAATTATTCTTGAACCACTCATTGTGCAAAATTTCAAACCTTTTCCTAACTATCAATAACACAGAGTAAAATTTCTCCACTACAAGTAAAAATCATTCAATAGCTCACTTGAGTAGCATTTCAGAAGTATTAGTAGCTCACAAGTAAAAGACACTTATTATTTAGCAGCACAAAGACTCCTGTCAGGATTATTTTGTGTTCATAAACTCAGCATATTCTTTATATGTACATGCTTTATCTTAATGTACATTAAATATAAAACTGGATAAAATAGATATACAGAAGTACGGTACGTTGAAACTGTGCTGAAGTAGTGAGTGCAGCAGTAAAAATGCAGGCAGGGCCAATGAAACTTCTCTAAAACAGCAATTCATGCATTTCTTTCCTTCAGAATTTATGCTTGACACGTGTTTCAGTGCAAACGTGCATGTATTATGATTTTATTCTACCGCCATGATAGTATCTTACAAACAAACAGATGGGGGGAAAAAAAGTCTCTGGTGTTTTTCATAGCCATCAAGTTTTTCCATCTGATAACATTTTGGTGAGCTGCTCCTTTGACCCGTGAATTTCAATAGCCAGTGGGATGGAGGATGCAGAATGCAGCCTTTAATGACCGGCTGACTGTGCAACAAGCCAAGTCTTAAAGGGCTCACTTAAAGGTACAGTGCGGCTGGAACAGTGGGCAGGCTGTGAGGAGCGCTAGAATAAAAAAATATTTTTTAAGCGAGATCTAATGAGATTTAAGGTGGTGGCTGCAGCTTTTAAAGAGAGGCAAAGTGACATGCTTTCTAGTATTTGCCCTTTAAAGGTCTTTGCCATTCTCTGCATGATGAATCTCACTTATTATAAGGCATTATAAATAATTGCTTTTTCTGCTGCCTTCACTTTACTGCATTCATTTTGAATCATAATTCTTCTCTAACATTGAAGTAAGCATCATGGCGGAGGTCCGACTTGTATCAAACTAATAAAAGAAATGCACTTTGTTATCAACCCTAAACCTCCACCCTCCCTTCAGGGATCAATAAAGTTAATTTAATCTTACAGCCTGACTCAGATGAAGTTTACACCCCTTGCAGCACAGGAGCATGCTTAGCCCCAACACGATACCTTGTTTCCTTATCAAATACAAAATTATAAATAATCAGTAAAATGGCTATGAGGTGACCCTCCCTTTGTGCCCCCGGGGCCCCTTGACCACCACCTCCGCCTGTGACACAGTCTGCACGATGGGGATCCGCTGCAGCCCTCCTCTCCTCATTAACCTCGTCTAATTAGATGGCAAGGAATTCTATTGTTCGCCTTAATGAAGCCTCAATGGAAAGACAGGGCCTCGGCCGGCTCTTCTGACACTGCTGTGAAATTGCAATCCCCTTCCCTCGCCGATCCCTCCCTCCTTCCCCTTCCGCCAGCTCCATTTCTCCTTCGCCCGCTTTCCTTCTCCTCCTCTTTGCGTTGGGTTTCTTGGAGAGCCAAAGTTGGAGGTTGAACATCAGAAAGGCAGCAAGATTGAGAGACATGGGCAGAAACAGAGCGAGGCAGATAATCCTTGAGATAGCTCTACACATTCCCATACTGCTAATTTTGCTTCAGCAGCAGAGCCCAGGGTAGCATTAGCTCTGCTTAGCGCCTCCAGTATGGATCCCATCCACTAATTACTTGAGCTGCCGTGGTTCGCTGAGATTTAAGTACCACCTCTTTGCCATTATCTTCCATCCCTACAGCTAGCCCCTGTCGCCTGGGCCCTTTGTAGTGGAGGAGCGGAGGCTGCGGGGTTATTGATACAGGCCTCTCTTGCAGATAAGGTCCACGGCGGACTGAGGGAGGAACGTTACTGTACCATATGGATCTTAAGGGAAGTGAATGGACTTGGATCAGCGCCGGAAGGGGAAACAAAGAGCGCTGAAGGGCTGAGGGAGTGTGTGCGTGCACCTATGTGAGAAAATCAAAGGTGCTACAGGAGCACAAGGTGGTGACTTGGGGGTTAAAATTGGATGGGGTATTATTTGCCCTCCAGTGTTTTTTCCCTTCTTAGGCTCCTTTTTTTTCTTCTTGGAGGTGGGGGTTTCGCTCTCTGCTCACCCCAGAGCGACTAATTACAATTCACATGTCACACACTCCACGCATAATAAGAGTTAGGAAACAGAATTAGAATATTCCAAAGGCCTGCAGGGGGTGTCATCTCGGGAGAAAGTGCAGTAGGGGAAAGTGTGTCTCTTTTTGCGGGGGTGGGGAGGGGGGGGGTGTGTGTGGAATAGACTGTGCATGTGTTTATGTGCCAGTGCATGTGGCATGTGCATGGTGGTGGTGTTTGTAAGGGAGAGGTGGGTGAGTGGGTGGCTTGGGGGCAGAGGGGGAGGCGATGGAGGAAGTGCGAAAAATCTACAACGCTCCCACGCTGTGCATTGCTGTCTGATGCCCTCCCCGCCCCCCCACCACCACCACCCATCCTCTCCTCACTGTCCCGTCGATATGCCCGCCACCCCTCTCTCTTCACACATCGGGTGTCGCCTGCTTGGCACGCCGGCACGGCTGCCTGTTAGGGTGGCAGAGGGGTGGTGGCGGCGGAGGAGTTTTTCAGGGGAGGTGGAGGGCAATTGAGTGACATCTGCTCTGCTGAGACGAGGGGCAGGCGGGCTCCTGGCATTGGCGGCTGCGGTGTCGGAGGCGTTGGCACGAGGCTGGCTGGGTACAGCAGGGGTGGCGGCGCCGGCAGCAGGCGGTGGATGGCCTTAACGGAGAACCGTTTGCTCAAACAGCATGACATCTCCTGGAATGAAAGCACCCCCCCACACACACACAATACACACCCGTCTATGCTTCCATGCACACAAACTGGCACTCTGCCCTCCTTCTCTTCCTCTGTCACTTCCCTCTACTTGACTATTTCTTACCTCAAACTTCAGGTTTGCTCAAAAGCCGCCATGTCCACCACAGAGCTGCCGTTCAAAGGCATATTCATCTGCAGTCGGCGAACGTGGACGGTGTCAGCGCGACACCAGGGTTCATTCATGTTACCAATTACTTTCCATGCCGACGCGTCCCTTCCATCTCTACCTGTCTTTTTCGTCTTTTATCCCCTTTCTCTTCAGGTTTCTCTAAACCAAACACCGTTAATGAACCACGAAGCTGACATCTGCCAGAAAGCAACAACTACATTAATGTGAGCGAAGGCAACATCCCAAATCTCTGCCATGTCACCTGCCACCTCCCAAAGAGAATACATAAGTAAACGGGACAAGAAGAGGGAAGGGAAATTGAAAGCACGTTGAAAGAATGAGGTTTAGTAACTTACAGTGAGATGAGGATAAACATGTTGATAACTAGCTAGCGCTGTACTTCGCTATTAAAGCTTGGCTATTTTTTTTTTCAAAATACATATAAAAGTTATTAGAAAATAGTCATTTCCAGTGGAGGACAATGGATTCAGGGAACCCGGGGGTGACGGAAGAGGAAAAAAAACAAGATGAGTGACGTTTATTAGATTATATCTAAACGAATCCACCATTCTCCTCTGTCTTTCTCTCAGAAGTTGTTTCCCTCCTCTTTCATATCACCGCTGTTGTCGAGGCACTGTGACGCTGATGCGGTGTAAATTGATTTCCCGGAAGATGTGATGGATGAATAGAGAATGAACATCTTCATCGCTGACCCCGGCGTCGATTGCTTCTCCCCCTGCCCGCGCAGATGATTGACAAGGCTGCTAACGAGTGCCGTCGCCGGTCGTGTTGTAATTTCACTGTGTTGAAAACAGCCAAGGCTCGGCCCCAAGGTAATGAGCTTCTGGAAGAGAGGGAGGAGAAAGGAGAGGAGAGTCTCAGCCCGCGAGAGGTGAAATAAAAGAGTGGGAGTAAATAAAAAAAAAAAAAGGAGACAAAGCACATGAAAGTAGATTAGAAAGAAGTTGAGGTTATCATCGACTTGAGAGGGACCGTTTCATTGTTTATCTGCTGTCTTGATGGATGTCTTTCAAGCTGGGGTTTCTTTGCTGCGATGTATTCATTTCTCAATCGCTGAAAGGCAAGAAAATTTCAAAAGGCACCATAAAACGTGATATTTGCATTAAAAAGTATTTGATGTGAAAGTGCTGCACGCTGCAGATTGCATATCTGAGTGTGCACGTTTGTAGATACTCAAGATATACACACATTTCTGTGAGTGTAATTGTTTGCATATGCATGTAGGCATGTGTATGCATGTGTGTGAGAGTGTGTGCATGTAATTTATTCCTCCATGTTGGGGCTGAGGGCAGGTCTCTCTCTGTTTATTTGGATGATTAGGAGGTGACAATATGTTGCTGATGATCAGGTTTATAATCAGCTACCATCACAGATTATTCTAACCTTGATTAAAGACCTGCAGTCTCCCTATCATCTCCCAGCTCAGCCTAATAAGATAGGACGACGCTCTGATTAATGCCAGAGAGCGACTAGTCATGACACAAAGGACAGGCCTGCATCACCGCAGGAGGACTTGGGAAACTGTCACGCATCATACTTTGTTGTCTTTCTGATTTGTCTGCTTGATACAGGACCTTTGTCTTAATTATTTTTCTTTTACAAATTAATCCGTGTGAGACTGATTCAGTTTTCATTACCGCAATAATAAGGATGGCGTTGTTGACGTCTGCCGTGATTAGATATCAAAAGGAACGTCGAATGTCTCTGCTGTGCATCCATCTGCTGACGCGACCGATGTCTCTCCCCTTTCCAGAATAAGTCACAAACTCGTCAGCAAACTTTCTTTTGTCTTCGCTGACAATCATTAACTGTGATGTGCACATGCATGTGTTTATGCGGGGGTTCGTGTTTTCCTGGCAGAGTGCTTGATTCATTCCGCTGCGAGGTGTTGTTGAGGTCCTGGAGGTGTGTAGGAGAGGACTGAATGAATGAGTCGCTCTCACAGGTTGTCAGATGATGAAGGCACCGATCCAGGGTCTCTGGCAATCAACCGGCTGGAGGCAGACGCAGCAGCCTCTGGCCTTTGATTCAGTTTAGCACCGAACAGCGTGGCCCGGCCTCTCTCTTTCTCTCCAGCCCTCCTCCGCCAGAGTGGGATCATCACGTACTGTTGGCGAAAACAAACCTCCGGTTTAGCAGCCGTGTCATGGTGAGGAGGAGGTTTGGTGATCTGCTATTATTACTAAGCAAAACTTTCCTCTGTTTTCTTCCCTAAATCACAATAAAGGTCAAAATCTTTTATCTAACTGTTTGACTTTGGCAAGGAGAACTGAGTGTTCCGGTACAGAAATAGTGTCAATGAATGTTTCTAAACTGAGATAAACTGATGTCCGCACTAATAAATTGCCAACATTGTTCAGCGTTCCGTTCAGCTGCAACTCTACTCAGCTGTTTTACATTATCATGTTGATTAAAGTAGCTGGTGCCATCAGCAAATCAGGGCCCAGCATGGTTAACAATTATTTTCTGCCCTTTTTAACACCTCTAAAAACACACTGAACATGATTTTGAACCGGTGGTATTGGAAATGTGCGTCTCCAGATGTGAAACATGATACATACTATGGATGTTCATATGTTCTGGATCTGTAATTGGGTGCTAACAATACTTCGTACACAACACTTCACTCCTAAATCCTCAAAGAAATCTAATTGAATATCTGTTTCTGGAAACACGTCGACCCCGAACGTAAGTAGCATCACCCTGTAGAATAACACACTGCACATTTCTTCTTCTTTGAATGACTTTTTGGCACAAAAGGAATCTATTTGTTGCTGTCCAGACCATATAATGCATTAAATATGTGCTTTTTTTGCATAATACATCAATACTTTCCTAAATATTGGGCTTTGGGAAGATTAGAAGAGTGCTTGATTTTACAATTATCATTATTGTTATTATTTTGGCCTTTGGGACAGCAAACAATGAGGAAGTGAAGCCAATGTCAACCAAAGCAAGGGTTAATTATTCCGCCTGTGAGGGCTTCAAATCGATTTCTTTATCCATTTTAAACAAACGTGTTTTTGCTCATCATGAAGAACATTAACATTATAAGCTGAAGGAATAAAAAGCCTTGCAGCATGATAACCAGCCAAAACGATACTGTGAGCACCAATGATGTTATAATGGAAGATACGATACAGGACTGATTCATCACTCAGACGACAACTAAATCTGTGTTGACATTACAACAACCTTATTTCATCAATCATATATCAAGCAATTATTCAATGTGCCTTTTGCTGCTGTTTCAAATCTGAGCACAGTATGATGGTGATACTAGAAAAAATTCATACGGGCAAAAAACTAGGACATAAGTTTGCTTGACAGGAAAGGAGCAGTGCAGTGCATGCGGCGCTGTGTACTGCGGCGTGCTCTATTTGTCCCAAGTGTTCTTGCGTCCAGGTGCTCTTTGGACAAGGTGCCTTATGTGGCGCCACACTGAGCTGTGGGACAGTCTAAATGGAGGAGGTCCAGCCACTGATTGTCTCCTTCCTCTTTGATATTAAAAGCATTCTAGTGAGAATAATTTGTGTTTAGTGCCCTGCTGCGGATAGAGCCATCCTGTTTGACCAACGAAGCTGACCTAATTCATCCTCTCCTAGTGTGCGAGTGTGTGTGTGTGTGTGTGTGTGTGTGTACACTTTGTATTTGTGCTAAATGCAGAATAGCTGTTGTGACTAGCTGTGCGCACACAGAGCCTTGTTGTCGTTGCTGAGAGAGCCTGTGTGTGCGTTTGAGGGCCACTGAGTACGTGACCTCTCCTCGAGCATCCCCATAGCAGCGGCTCAGCGGGCGGGTAATTCATGCCAAAGCCCGGCCGCCCCGCTGCTCGGAGCACGTGCCCTCCCCGAGCACTCCTCCCCCGCCTGCCCCCTGACCCGTGTCTCCGTGGCGATGGGGTGTCCCATCACAGTGAGCACCTGGCACCTGGCCACCCCCCCCCCCCCTACCCCTTCTCTCCTTCTCTCCTTTCTCTCTCCGTCCTCTCCTCACAGGCCTCATTGGGGGGTCCGTAATGAAGTTTCACATCTTCATTCAGGGAGCAACAGGAAGTGGCCCAGGCCTGCAGCGCGGTCAAGCTGCTGCAGTTTGAAGGATATTTCAGTTCTGGGATGCGACCCTGAGAGGCCAATACTGTACTTGTTGCTGCAGGACAGTTTAAAGTGTGAGCTTTTCTTTTGCTTTCTCCTTGTGCAGCCTACGCAGTCCCATGCAGCAAAGATTTAGTAAACATTTAGGAGTAATAACAATAAATGAATACATCTACAGTTGTAGGATATTGTAAAAAAACAATAGCTTGACATTGTGGGAAATGTCTTGCTGAGACTTTCTTGTTCCAAATAGCTCCGTGCCAAATAGTCCAACACATAACCCCCCCCCTGTGAAGCAACATCTTGATTTTTTTTGATTGAACAATCAAAATGTAATGTGTTAATTTGTGAGCCTTAGAGGTGCCATTGATGGTTCTTGCTCCAGTCGTAATGCTCTGCTGGCTGTAGTTTCATATTTAGTGCACTCGTCTACTTCTGGCAAGAAAGTGCATTTCCCAAAATGTCGTACTACTCCTTTAAGTTTTGACCAACCTCATCTTCTTATAAATATTAAAGTAACATTGGCAGAGTCAAAAGTTTTCAAGGACTTGCTCCACCGTTGAACAGACAAACTGTTTTAAAGGTATTTGGAGACATTTTTTCTACTTCATATTTTTCAGTTGTGTACCAAAGGCAAGACATGGCTCCACCCTATGGACACATATTTTCCTACCCTTTATCTTAATGTTGAATAGAAAGCCCGTGTCACAAACTGTAGACATGTACAGTAGGATCCAGCATTTGTGGTGACTGAGCAGTTTTATCACCTTTTAAGTTACATGACCTTTTACATGGAAGTATTTCCAAATGGACGAAGCACGTGTGTTAAGTCAGAAATAATAACATATAGTTTTGACAGTGGCACCAAGTTCAGATTAATGCCATATGATTTTTTCCCCTTAGAATGATGAAAGGCCCCCATCCCTCCTCCTGTCACCTCTTCTTTACATTTTTCATCCTTCTCTCTCTTCCTTCTTTTGCTTCCACCTCCAGACATGACATCACACGGCGACTGACTCAGCGAATCACTCAGCTCCTGTCTCTTCTCTCTCCTTATTACATGCCGATTAGCCGCACAAAGTGGTATAAAAAGGTGTCTAATGCAATTACCCTAGTTAGGACGTTTTAATAGTGTGCTGTGCCTCAGAGATGTATGTGCCAGCCAGCCGCTGACATTAAATCAATAGTCAGCCTGTCACGCCTGCTTGTTAATTCAACGCTTTGCATTTTATTCCCCAACATAGTGAGATTGATTATTGGTAGCAGGGGTTTTGAAGTGGGGCAGGGGTTTATAATGATATGTGTAATGGAGTATGGACTGCGTTGCTTTAATTTGCATGGTAGGTACTAACTGAGATTTCATCTGTGGGATACTTGCAGCCTCTAATTTGTTCGGATAAATTGCTATATATGAAAGAGCAGTAGTTTTATTGAGTGTGCGAATGTCCCCTCGTGCATAAATATGTGTGTGGGTGAGTGTGTGTGCAGGAGAAGGAGAATGTGTTTCATCCTCCAACTTGGTGACTGCATCTTTCTCTTTCAAAAAGGGGTAAAGGTCAATTACAGCTCCTTTCCTTTTAGTAACCACATTGATTATCTGGGTTCCTGTAACCGTTTTACTTTGTAAAATCAATTTAGAGTGAATATCTCCTTCTCAAAACCATAATACCACTTGTCAGTTAGAGCAAGAAGCCCACAGCTCTTTCAAGAAGAAGTTAGGCAGAAAATAGTTTATTTGAAAAGTCTGCTTTAATTTTTGCATTCGGCGTTGGAAACATTTTGTCTTCTTGGTGGTTTCTAAATAAAGTGACTACTGGTCATTGAGTGCACCTCTCCTGTCATCATCACCCAATTTCTGGTACATCACTTATATGTATTTCTAACTATTGAAAATTTGTCCCCAGCCAATAAAATACTATAACCAGCACCAGCTTAAATTACAGTTTGAATCACCACTGCCATGTGGGATGAATGCAAACTACAGCATCACTGAATTTCAAGCTGCTACCCTTCTCAGTACTGGGAAAACGTCTGAGAACTACATGACCACTCAAATGTGCCCCCAACGTACAGACAAAAAAGTTAACATATTAAAGTAGACCCTGAGGAAAGCCGACCAACACCTTCCCACCTGCCACAGGAGGTGTGAATCACGGGGCGCCCTCAGCAGACCTGCATCATTATGTCTTATTGGTCTTAATTAGGCATCTATTAAGGAGGGTGACTCACTGTGACAGCACTTATCAGCCAACTACTGAGAACACATGATCCCTGATCTCATGGTCAGCGTAGCCAGGCCTTGAGGGGAGACTCTGCCACACATCCTCAACACTGCAAACTTCATTTGGATTCCATTTATGCGCAGGCACACCCCGGCATTCCCTAACAAGCCCTCTCTCCAAGTTCGAAATCCCCAACATTTGTTGCTCACCGCGTTCCTCACTTCTCCACAGCTGAAGGTTAAAAAAAAAAATGTGCAAATGTACCCTTATCATTTATCACTTATAACTTGAATGGAAGTCGCAAAACAACCGTCTCAACCTTGGAGGATGGAAAGCATGGAAATCAAGATGAGGCATTTGTGAATGTGGCAAAGTCTCAACACTTTCCCCTGATGCATAAGTTTTGCCCATGCAATTCAAGGTTGTGAATAATGTGTTTTCACTAAACATTTTAATTAAAAAACATCCGTATATGGCGATTCAAAGAATTATGGTGCCGCTTTCTCATCCCCCTGTCTGTCCCCCCTCCGTTCTAAGCCAAAGTAATTCTACTGCAATGCAATGATGCCTCAGTTCTCCTCAAGGAGATGGCTGAAAGCAGTATTAATCATTGTCTGGTGTTGGCCCACCTTCCCTGGGTGTTTTGCATCCTGCGACATCACTTTCAAAGTCTACCTCCAAACTGGGGAGAGTGACAAAGTGGTTCTAAAAGACGAGCAGCGGCAAGCATATGGCAGGGGGGACGGCCACACTCCAAAGCCAATCCTGCAAAGGAGATGAAGAAAAGGAGGACGAGGGGGAGGAAAGGAGAATCGGGGAAAAGGATGCAGACGTGAAGATTATCATCGAGAAGATGCACCTCTTGTGTTTGTTTCAGACTTTACTTTTTGCTCTTCCCCAACAACTCCTCACTAACTTGTCTCACTCGGTGGATGTGATTCACTTTTACTGCGCACGTGAGTAAAATTTCCCCACTTAAAAACAAACTCGCTCCTGCAAAGGGAGAAAAAAACCCAAACAATTGCACCTAATAATTCTATTTTCCACAGCTTTTGTTGCAAGTGGGAGAATTGTCATAATAAAGCACGGCGCTTTGACCTGCATACACGCATTAATAAATCAAACATTGATTCGGTGCTAAGTACCTGGCGAGTGTTTGCCTCGCAAACAAATGAATGCTTCGCCATGTTCCTGTTTCCTGGCTGCCTCTGATTGGTTCTGACAGATATTCAGGCTTTTGCTGGAGTAATTAGAGAGCCTCGGGGTGTGAGCTGAGGAGAGGCCTTCAGCGCTGGGTTACTTCACAGTCGTTCCTCTCTCTCCCAGGTAATTGCTAGCAGCTGCACAGCCAGGGAACTGAGCCTAAAAGAGCCTTGCATCGATTCTCCTCTCACCATCGCAGCCTCCCTGATGCCTCAGATCCCGCAGACCACTCAGATGTACGTGATGCTGCAAGAAGCCAGAGCCACTGCTGACAAGGGCCCGGGTGACTGCAACCAAGTAAACATTAGAAATTTTGTTTACCTACAGCGTCCTAAAGGGGTAAAAGCGAAGAGAAAAGAGGACAGAAAAACAGTTTTTATGTTGTTTTTTGTATAAAAGGGAAATACATCCCCACCTCTTTCTCCCTAGAGAAAACAAAGGGAGTTAGAGAGTGTGTCTGACCAAGCGTTCACCACCTCCTACAGCTTCATCCTGGTCAGGACCACTCATGTTCCCTCACTTTTTCAACTCTTCTTTAACTCTGCATTTGCCTTATCGTACGTGTAGCTGCTCACATTGTTGAGAATTGTCATAGATTTCAGGTTGGATAAGTGTGAGCACTCAGAGCAGCCTGAAAGGAGCATGAGCATTTACCCCGCAAAAACACTACTTCTAGTTCTTAAAAGCCGAAAATGAGCACACAGTTAACTTTAGAAAGTAAAAGTTGGGAAAGGTTAGATGAGAACTCCGGTAAAGGTTTTGGAAACTAAAACATTCGGTGAAGGCTATCCTGAGTTAAATAAGAAATATTTTCTGTCAAAATTTAAAATTAACTCAAAAACTCCTTTGCATGGCTCTAGAGTTCAACCAAGGTCGTTGCATTGATTAGTCCACCCTATCCACCTCCACAACCTAAGAGAGTTAACTAATATCTGTTTTATTTACATCTTCTTCATGTATTCAATTTCTGGTGGGTGCACAAAGCTTGTATTTCATTTCTCAAAACAAGTCTGATCATTTTTCCTGGTCGGCACTTGTGTTTTGTAATGTGCATTTTTCCGGGCAATGTTCTCAGCCCTTGTTCAATATTTACACAAGACAGGCCTTTGTTTAAGAGAGTCACTGAGGAAAGGATATTTTGCGTTTGAAATACTAATTTAAGATAAGTAATTAGACACATTGACAAACCTCAGAAATTTACCCCACAAAGAACAAAAGGCACTAAAATTAAATAATTAAGATTAGTATAAGTTTTCTTTCAAACTCTAAGAGGCTGCAACTTACCATTACTGTCGGTCACCCTCATTGTGATATGGTGCACACTTTCAGCTTTTAATTTCAGCTAGACAGACAGTTAGAAGGCAAGGACTGAAAGGAAGAAAGGTCAATGTAGTCAAAAGGTTTATTCCAAATGATGACTTATGAATATGACATAATATTGTGTTAACCATACAATAGATTTGTCATATTTGATAGCACAACTGAGAGGAAATCATATTATCGCAATTCAAGTTACTGTCCATGCAGACTAAAAGAAAACACTAATGATCTTTCGCTATATAAACTGGCCCGGTTCTGTTTTCAGAGACGTGAGTGCTCCTTACAGTTTCTTGTCATTTCAAGCCATCATTTTATTTGCTTAATTGCCATATCAAAGAAACGAGTGAATCCATATAGTCTTTCTTCTGTCCCACATCAGACAGACAAAATAAAATGAATAAGGAGCGAATAAAAGGAACAGAATGGAAACTTGTCATCCCCAGAGCTACGCTGCTAGTCTGGCTAAAAGATCTTCAAACACTTTAACATACAGGAAAATCTTTAAATGTACTCTGGATGTATGCAAGGAATCTTGTGAGAGTCAGAGGTCAGGGATGTGGGGCCATTTTAAAGGTGCAACCCCCATGGTGCAAGTGCTTTTCATTCAGAAAGTTTCCATATTTCAAGATAATAATGCCCCTGTTCACACTGGTTACTGGATTCAAGACCAGCAGGAGGAAATCAAATGTCTTTCATGTACCACTGAATGACCACATCTAAACATTACTGAGCCCTTCGAGCAACACATTTCCACTTTAGGGGAACTGAAGCTTCTCCAAACAGGGTTAGTTTTTTTCTTCTCTGTGTATACCCACACAGCTTTAGGAGAACTGTAACAGTCTGGCGAAGGCATTGTGCAGTTTGGAGACACCAATGTTAATGCATTCATCCTGCCAAAGACAGCAAGATGGAAGCTGACAGAATGCGTGCCTGACATCCACCAAATATCTAAAGGCGAGCGTTCAGATTGGCTTACAGTATTTACATGCTCAGTGATAAAGCACATCAAAAATATACATTTTCTTGACGTGAAATAAAACAAACCCTAAGGGCCTTAAAAAAAAATCCACACATCATCTCCTTCAAAAAAGATGACAACCAAAGACAAAGTTGAATTGGATAACAGAGACTTAAATGACAGCAAAGCATAGAGGAGTGTGATATACAGCGGCAATAACAAAATGCTTAAATGACAAGCAAAGGAAATGAAATGAAGCCATGTAACGCTTCACCTCCCATAAACCCATCGCACATGAGCTTGAATCCTTGTGGAAATGGCAGAAAAGTGACAGTTCATTGTAAAGCTTATTATTGAAGGGGGATGTCCATTGCTCAGCTCAATGCAAACCCTGCGCAGGGTTTGTATGGATTACACATCTCTTTTAACACAAAAGGTTATTGTTTTGTATCTGTGAAACATTGCTGAATGCACTCTTTCTCTTATTTTAATTAACATCGCAGGCACGTCATCGTGTCACCACTTTTCCCTTTGTCTCCCAAGTGGCACCCCTTTTTTCTTTCTACAAAAAAAAATCTTTTTCTTTGGTGGACCCTTAGCGGGGAGGCCTGTGAAAGGCTAACACAGGGGATTGTCAGGAAGGAAATATTGTAGTAAAATAACAGCAGGGGCAGGTGTTTTGTTTGAGCGGTCCTCTTTGGCATTTCTCAGCCACTGAAGAACACCACTGCAATTATACGCGACAATGGCTGCAGAGACACAGGTATAGAATCATTACCTTTAACAACCCCGGGCTTCTTTCCCCAGATCCTATCCGATGATCCTTTTCTTTTCATTTACTCTCTTTTTTGCTTTTTCATTCATGTCCACTAACGTATACACAAAACACAGAACAACACAGAAGAGAATGGATAGCCTGCCAGAAACGACACTGATCCATGCACGCACAAAAAAATGCCGCACAACTCCTGTGCAACCAGATGCTCACATCTGCTGAGCCGCTATAAATCCAGAAGAGACAGGAAGTCATTTCCAGCAGCAGCTCACTATTCAGGAAGTTAAAACCAAGTGAGGCTTCGAAGAAGAGTCGAGAAACCTTCATCTTTATGCAAATGTGTTATGATGCCTGGGCACGATGGCTTAAAGGAGCCAATCGCAAAGAGTTTGTTAATGACTCAACTTTCATTCCTAGAAAACATGTTTAAAATACGTGCACAGTATTTTGTCTGTGGTGAAACACTCTGTCACTGAAAAGAAATTAAATAAACAATAATACTGAAAATATGATATCTAAGAAAAAAGACATTGTGTCAAGTCAGGTGCAGAGACAATGACACGGCTCGTTTACAGTCCAAACACATTGTCATGTCCCGTCGTATCTGTTTCCCATTACCTCATGTATAAAGTCTGCGTCTCCCTTTGTCCTGTGCCAGATCGGCTTGTCTTGTCCAAGCGGCCATGTCGCCTGTGAATTTGAGTTAAGCCATTGTAAGTGTTGTTTGTCATTGTTATATTGAAAGAGTTGTTCAACTCTTCAACTGCTCGTGACTGCGAGGTTGTTATGTTCAACATTTCACACTGAACCCTAAATTTCATCCATCTTGTGGCTCTGGTTCAAAAGCCAGATGATCACCAAAGCCAGAAGGATTCAACCTCTGAGGACTATTTGTTGTGATATTTCACTCTGATGGAAGCACTGGCCGTCAAGACATTGTCATACCGAGAGCCACGCTGCTAGTGTGGCTTAAAATGTTCCCAGTGGGATCAGCTGTGGCTGAAATGTGCATGATAATGGTATTGTGAAGTGCTTCGAATAAACATTACCTATGAAATGCCATGTTAGCAATTGTGGTTCTGGCACTGTCGGCAAAATCACAAACGCGGGTCATGTGACATCTTACATAAAGACTTTTTGACATCCACATCAATTGCAACAGCTGCAAAGACGTGAAGAAAATGTCTTTGCCATCAAGTCATACACAGATACAAAGGTACTTTCATTATTGCAATTTTGACCTAGCCACTTCAGGTACGTCATCTTGGGTCGCCATGTTTGGACACCTCGCTCAGTGTTTTAATACAGGGGGCACTGACATTAAATGTGTCTCAGTTGACCTCAGAACAGTCATTGTGCCAGTGCATTGTGGGGGACAGAGAGCTCCAGACCGTGAGCAGCCAGCAGATAGCTGTTATCACATCCAACCTTGCTCCTCGTTGCCTTCCGGCTACCCGGGGGCACATTCGAAGGTGAAATGTGTTAAAACAAAATTAATTTCCTCTTTTCACTTGATTTCTTTAACCTAAACACCGCAGGGTGAGTTTTAGGGTTTGAGATAGCAGTGGGGGCGGGGGGTCCATTTAGATCAGCGCCACAAGATGTCCCGAGAGGGCAATCATGGTGAAGAAATGACATGGCTCGGAGAGAGGACAAAGCTTTGTCAGGCCTGGAGCAGCACCTTGTGACCACTCTGTAGCAGCCCTCATTTAGCTGCTCACTCCGTCACTCATTCACCCGCTTGTACCGAAAAAAGAAATCTTGGTCTTATCTGTGCCGGTGTCAGATGAGGAGTGCTTCTCCTGAGAGTGAGAGCATCTGACAGTGCCAAGAACAGCTGATTCTATTCTGAGAACAAGTTTTTCCCTTTATCTCTGATGCTTGCTGACTGGCTGACAGACAGACTGTTTGATTGGCACTGGCATGTTGATAAACTGTAACCTCCAAGTTACCACGGCTCCATATGGCTCAGTACCGGCGGTTTAAGCTGTCTGTAAAAGTGCATTACTGTAAATTATTGTGTTGCTATATTTGGTAGATGATACTGTAGGTGGTTGAACTTGAGAAATACTTACATTCTAATGTAAATTTATACTATATTTTATTGTGCAATGCTGGAAATCAATCGTGGAAGGCACAGTAACAAAGTTCATGTAAATACTGTGCGATGCTTACACTTTTACTTTCAAAGGACAATTTTGTATGTTTTAATCCATTTCATTTACTTTGTCGTCATTGTTGTATTTGGCGGGGATAGTACTCATTAATCTAGGAAAACAGAGCCATGAATGAGCCAGAGTTAGCCCAGAAAACTAATTTTCACTCGTCCAGATGCAACATATCTTATTGAATTAATTCACCCGACGTAAGTAATATACATTAAATATTATACAGTCCATCGATGCATAATGACCAAGTGTAAAACATGCTTGAGCTGGTTCTCAGGATGGTAAATTCAAAATGACAGGCATGGATTTTCTTTGTAGTCATTTGAGGGTAAATCAGCGTGGATGTAGCATAGCGGGCAGGCAAGCGGACACACAGACAGACCATTAGCTCAACAGACAGCCAACCTTCTGTCTCTGTTTACCCTGGAAAGGCAACAAGACAATCGGAAGGTCACAGGTCAAACGGCTGTCTGGGGTCAACCCTGTGTCTGGGCAGGGGCAATTAATTTGAACACCAGGAGGCAGTTTAAGACCCGCTTAGGGGAAAAATGATATCTGCTGAGCACGTTAAACTGCCCCTGGGGCCCGAACACTTGTGTGACAGGTAATTATTTTGAAGTAAACAGAAAAATCTCGGACTGACAATCTGTATGTAAGAAAAACAGGCCGTGTGAAAAACCTGAGCAATTAACGTACGTGTTTAAATAGCTCTGTACCACAATCAGACTGAGAGATTTTTAGTCTTAAATGTACATAGTAATTAGTAGCTAAATCCTGTACAATAGCTCAGTAGCAAATTATACTTCCTTAGCCAAACAATACCTTAATGATTGTTACACATTGTCTGAAGCCTACATCCTTCAGAAACAAACCATGACAATGTGAATAATCACATACTATAATTATGGACTCAGAATGAAAAGGAAAGGAAATATGTTTTTAATTTTCTTTTTATTCAAATTTATACCTCCTGTGTTGACAGCTGTAAAATGTTAACTTGTTATGCTACCTTTGCAAAAGGGCACAGATTTGATTAGAAACAACAAACTGGTGGTGATAGTTTACCTGTGATGGATCTGTGCAGCTTTTGAATTGATTTCACAGCTGATTAAAGCCTGTTAAACGACCCAGATCATTTCATCCATACATTTCTCATTTGATCATCCAGCGTGACTTAAAATTATCAACATGCAAAAAACCTTGAAAACTTTTCATGGGAATAATTTGAGCCCCATAGCGCCCTGACAATATCCCCGTGACCCTGAAATGATCATATATGTAACCGAGAGGAGCTACATGTGTGAACTAGACAGGTACAGTGGTAGGCGAACCATCAGAGCTCAGACCCGGAGATCATGAGGTCAATAAGGGTGGCGAGCAGCAGCTGGTGGTTGTCAAAGGCGGCGGACATCTCCAGGACACCAGTTTCCTAACCATGGGTCACAGAGGCCTGAGATAAGACAAGTTTTTACTCCAAAAGCTGCCCTCGCTGAGAACTTCTCACTTCTTTTAAGAGTGGGAATCCTTGAAATAGCGTTGCTGTCAGAATGAACATCTGCACGCTGCTGGGCTGTGATGGCACACGGTTAAAGTGTTATTTTTAACCATTTTTATGTCTGTCTTCTTCCACTACGCCCTACTTCTCCATTTTGTCTTCCATTATATCGACTGAATCCAACCAAATTATAGTAAATCTGACAAAAAACCTTGCTTTTCAGGGTGAATAGCAACAAAACAATCCAACAGATCTGAAACATAAATGAAAAATCAATCCCCAGAGCACTTAAACTGCTAATTCTACACTGAAACAGGATGAAAAATATCCTAAATTTTGCATCTCTTCTACATTCTGCTTCACGGGATCATTTCCATGTCTATGTTTCCTGTATAGATTCAGCCGTCTGTCTCCAAGTGGTGCTGTGCAAAACAACCAGTGAAAAGTTGAAATTAAAAATGAAATGCACACCATTTAATTATGGACTGAGCGTGACGTTTAACAAAGTGTGCTTTGGATGCTGATTTCTGAAGTGTAAGCTCTATAAAGACGGACTGTGTGGGAGAGCACATTGGCAAGCAAAACACAATTAGCTCAAATAATATTTCATCAGAGGCAATTAATATGATTGACAATAGGGTTCAGGTCACATATATAAAGCTTGGAGTTATGCTTTTAGAACCAGCGGTCATCATAGCACGTGCAGTACAAATGAAAATAGAACTCGCTTTCCAAGTCTCCCAAAGCACGCAGCTCATAAAATCTCTTTTCCTCCTGAGTATCTTTCAATCTGCCAACCTAAATGGCCAGAGGAAGAATACCAGTTCTCAACTGTAGCCAGGTTTCCATCCAAATCAATCCACATTTCGAATGTTTTCGCCTTCTCTTCAGCGGAGCGGAAGCTTCATCGGATGTTTGAGTCACACAAGTTTTCCACCTCAGCCAAGCATAAAATGTTCTTGCAATATTTCCATTTTTTTGCCAACATTTCTGTGTTTCCACTCAAGTTTTTCTTTTTTTTCTTTCTTTATGAGCAAATTGAAAAAGTGCATAAATACAGTTGGATGGAAATGCACTTTGTGAAACTAAAAATTGGCTTCCATATAGTTGTGACGTATAATCCAGGGCCAAACTTTCATTATGCATATACAGTATGTCCATACGTTTGAATAAAACAGTACTTTTGATACACTCCCCATAAGCACCATTTAATTCATCCTACCTTTATACTGTTTTAATCAGGAGATCCCACTCTTAGACGGCACATGCTTTCCAAAAACTGCTAGTGTGGGAGCAAAACCACAATCCCCTAGAAAACAGCTCCGTTCTCGGCTCTTTAATGCTCCATATCCCTGCAGCATAGTCCAGTATAGGAAGACCACATGCATCATAATGTTGGGTATATGTGGGACAACAAAGGTCACTACATCATTTCAGTTTCTTTTGACACCACTGATATGAAGCAACTGTCTTTAGCTGCTCATAATAATCTTATTTTAGGAGTCAGCTGGAAGCACTGTGGGGCTGGTGTCGGTTCATGTTTGTGTGTCCTTGCCGCAGCTCAGCATGATGGGAAAAACGCTCCCTGTGACCACTAACTGCACAAAAAAAAAAAAGCCTTGCTGACATTATTTGTTCTCGCCCGTGATTCCCACTGAATGTGGCACCGGCAGCGCAAACAGCCCTGCTTGTTATCCAATTGTGCCTCTGCCACGTATGGCAGGCAGAGTAGTGTTTGCGAAGTTGACTTGAAGTACCGAAAAGCAGTCTCTCCGTGACAGCCTGTCAATCATTGCTTATGGCGGGCTGCCTCGTGCACACTTGCCAACATCCACCGTTCATACTGTTGTTTGCTGCTAGTTTGTCATTTTGCTCACAACCTGCTCCTGTCGAACTTTTATTCTCAGCTTCTCCTTCTGTTTATTAGCCCCCGTTGCACTGTAAATGTCTCTCCATCTTCCTCCCAGACAATTCAGCCCAGTTAAACCAAACACCCTCTCAAGTAACAACCCCGCAACATCGAGCGGCACACCATGTACCATTCCTATCAATTACTATCAATCTTAGCAGGCCAATTACGACCCAATGACGCCATTATCACTTCAAAAACAGACAAAAAGAGAATGAGAAAGGAAGGGATGGAGGGAGGGAGGTAGAGGGGCGAGATCCAGCCTGTAATTAGTGGTCCTAACTGGAAGAGAGAACAGGGGGCCACATGGTTAGGGCATCTGTGACGGAATACACACACACACACACACACACTCACACACACATGGTCCCGCTGGCGTCTGGGGTCCGGCAGTGTCAGCCCTACTCTGGGCCAGCGGCCAGCGCCTCTGTCCCTGTCATGTGGGCCCGTTAATGAGGAAGTCACATATGGACTAGAGACCCTCGTTAGGCAGGCAGGCAGGGAAACACACACACACACACACACACACACACACGCCATAATGTGGGAGGAAACACGCTCAAGGAGCACACACATGTGAGATAAGTGATGCATACATGCACACAGACGCACACACAAACAGGTGCAGGTGAGGGCACACACAGATTGATGGACACGAGGCAGTGCAAGCAAGCTGGGGGCAGAGAGAGAACATGCTGTCACGGGCGACATGAGGGCAGCACCAGACGGATCTCTCTCTCTCACACACACACACACACACACTCCTGTAGGTCTATCTCATCAGCGCTCACTCAAACACACACCATACTATATAGGCCTCAGAGCCACACAAGCTCCCCCTTGTTAATGAACCAAAATGACTAGAGAGCCATGCTGAGAGCAGACCAACTACTGTACTTTAGGGAGGGCAGTTGGATCAAGTAGCTGGATACTGTGGAGCCTCGTTGAAATCCAGCAAGCAAGTTAAAATTGTTCCAGGTTACTGTAAATGACAGTGAAAGTCATAATTCTTGACTTTTCTGCACAAATAAATGTGTTTTGGTGCTCCAGTGTTACCAAAAGTGAATCAACCTGTACAAGCAGTTGTTGAAAGCCTCGATTTTTGCTCCTAAATACAGCTTTGGTTTATTATGAATAAGAAATAGAGCAGGTTCCCCTCTGAAATCAGGCTCATTGTTCTCATTTTCCCCCAGATTTCATGTGTTTCCCGCTGCAAGGAAAGCACTGGAGTTCCTCTGTAACGGGCAAAAGGTGAAAAAAATGTCAAGATTATAGACAGAGAGAGAGGAAATAATGAAAAACAGGATTCATTAAGAAAAGATAATTCCAGTTTTGGTAATTTGGGTCATTATTTTTATTAGTTATGACTGTGGTTCCCCCTAAAGGGTCCCAGGAAAGATCTAAGGAGGGGTCACAAGATGATTATAGGAATAATACAGACATATTAATTTGAGTCTTACAACATATGCTTACGTTGTCGTCCTTGGGTTGTGTTTTTCTATCTCTTCATGAGACACTTGAGAATTGTACCTCTTCAGGTTTTCTCAAAATCCTTTAACAGAAACAGTCTGGGCTGAGAAAAATCTTTCTGTGGTTGAAATGCTCCCAAATCTTACTCTCAATAATTAGTCCATGAGTAGAGAACATGTCATTTTAAGCCCAGAAAGGTTGGGATTCATGCAGGTCGTGATAACGTTGTGTGAATTGTGCGACGACTCGGATCTGGACAGAGTTTTAGTATAAAGGGGCGGTGGCTAAAATGTGACCATTATGACATAACACTGCTGAAACATTAGAAGAACAGTAGAAGAAGAGTTAAGTCGGTGACATCACTCAGCATCTTATACATGAAACAATCAGCCATCTAAAGTTACTGGTCAAAGCCCCTGAAATGTGCGTTTTATTGCTTGTTATTTGAGAGAATTTCATCTCTAGACTTTAACATGAGCAACAATAGCAGAACAGACTCAAAGGTCACCGCCAGACGCTGTACTGTCCATGTGGTTTGATTGACAGGTGATGTCTGTGCGGAGATGCTGCACAGATGAGCATGCAGAGCCACCGAAAACAAGTCACAGATTGACACTTCAAAATGGCAACTACCTGTTCTCTCCGCACTGGGGCCGTTCTAGGACTGTCCAAAGAGACTTAAAGGGAGGGGAGGGGGGGGCACGATGGAGATGAAGGGGAAAGATGGCTCAGCTGCTGCCCAGCCCTTCGGCCCTGCCTTTGCTCTATGTGTGTGTGTGTGTGTGTGTGTGTGTACGGTAAGAGGAGGGGTGGCGGAGGCATCATGGGGGCAACGCTCTTTCACACGGGCCTCTCACCAGCTGTCACCCCCAGCACACCGCTGAATGGGGCCTGTCACTCTGCCGGGCCCGTCGGGATTTAACTGGTCAAGAGAGGAGAGGAGAGGAGAGGAAAGAGAGAGAGAGAGAGAGGGGAAGAAAGAAGAGGATGGAGGACGGGGAGGGGAGAGGAGAGGAGAGGAGAGGAGAGGGGGGTAAAAAATGAAATACAAAAGCAGCTCAGAAAAAGCTGGAGAGCAGGGATTAGGGCGCACATGTGTAGAAGACACTAATGCATCTTACACTAACTTCAACCTCAGACCCTTCCCCTTGCACCCCCCCTCTGAAAGCCCAGGATTAGAGATCTCAGGCGGGCAAAGGAGAAACATATAGGCCCGGGTCTCCACAGCTCCGACTCAGGGGTTATTATCCACGTAGCCCCTTTAGCTTATTACAGGCCTCATCCTGCTATTTATCTTCCCTTTGTGTCATATATTTTTTTTCTGCCTTTGGAATACATTATATTTTCCTTAAGTTAAGATGCGGATCAGACGCTTTAAGAGATTTTGGGGGGGGGCTGGAAGGGCGGTTGTGTGTTTGCAACATCTACTCGCCGCCACGACAAGGTGAGGAGCTAAGAAGGAGAACACGGGGGTCGCTTCGAAATCCGAACCTGCCCAGCTAAATCTCCTCCCGTGGATTCCTCCGTCCCTCCCTCCTTTACTCATCCCTCTCCCTCTCCTCACCTCTCCTCTCTCCTCCACTTGCAGTGTCTCTGTCTCTCGCTTGACTGCTTTTTGTTTGTAGAGGATGATAGAATAAGAGCGGCAGGTTTGGGCTCAGGCAAAATCCCCCCTTTTTCTTTTTCTTCTGAAGGACCTGAGGGAGGTGAAACGGGAGGTGAGGTGGAGGGGGAGGTAGGTGCTGTTCGCTGCTGATACTGCTGCTGTCACAATCCTTCCCTCCCTCCCTCCCTCTCTGTCTCACATACCCTCCCCCATTCAAATTCAGATTCAAACTTGCTTTATTGGCACAAGTGACTACAGTATTGCCAAAGATGATTGTACAAGGGCGAAAACGTGTCTTTAGAATAATATAATGAAAGAAAAACTCATCAAGACAAGAATGAGGGAATATAAGTAGAGTTCTAGTTGAATATGATGGTCAAAATAATCAGATCTTAAAGGAGCTGAACACAGTTTAATGTTTTCTATTCTACAAAATATTGAAATGTCTTCTGGTGTGTCAGGCCAGGTTGGTAGCTGGTCATGGTGCCCAAACAATGTGCCTCATTGTCCGTCCGGTGCTAATTATCATGGAGTTTTTGGAGTACATGTGAAGCAGTTGATGCACTTTTCTTGCCGTGTGGATTTAAGTTGGTTCACACCAGTATTCACACACTAATTCATGCTCTTCTTTGTGATATTGTTATATGGCGATCAGTGTTTTGGTGCTGCTGCCCTAAAACTCTTCAGGAAAAACCAGGGTGGAGGACTTCAAAATGCAAGGAGCACATTTTTAAAATGTTGTTTCTAGTTTGGGGGAGTATTTTCAATGTTACAATCCCTGGCACTTGTCAGAAAAGGTTTTACATGGCATGTGCATGTTCTACCCCCCCTTTTTTTTTGTAACTGGGTTAGTGAAAATTCAGCCATGCACACCATGAATAGCCAAAATTCACAGCATCTTGCCCATAGGGGTCACTAGCACTTCACCAAATGACTGAGGATTTGCAATGGAAAAGAGCTGCTGGTGGATTGTCAGAGCGTAGCCATGAGTGTGTGCGTGTGCTTGTGGCCTTTCCACGTGCACACGCACACGCACACACACACACACACACGATACCACCCCATATGCTGAACTCCGAGCTAACCCACCAGCAGCTCTCACACCTACATGTATGTAGCATTTTCCCAGCATGCCTCTCTCGTCAGAGCGTGCGCCATTATCTGCATTTCTTCACATGGTGTGCGAGGAAAACGAGGCCTCGGCTAGTTGGCCGGAGCTCAAGCCGGCCCTGATTAGCGGGGGCTACATGGATGTGACACGTCCTCTCTGCCAGCGCGCAATTTCCCCCCCTCCATGCTGCCCCACACACACACACACACACACACACACACACACACACACACACCACACACCAGTCTACTGCCTGGAAGAGCAGACAGGCCTCAAGCGAAATCCAAACCCCCCCCATCCCTCCCCTCCATCACCCCACACACACCGCTAATGCAAATGAGCTCTCTGGTCAGCCAGGCTGAAAAGGCAAGAGAAGGCAGGAGCGTATGGCCAAACAGCGGGGCTACCACCCAACCCCCCCCTCCTCCCCCCCATCCTCCACCACCACCACCACCACCTCGCCCCTCTCCATCACTCACCCTCATGAGCACACACACACACATGCAGAGACCCACATGAAGAACACAAACCAATACACAGTATCTTTCTTGTCGACACACACACCCAGTCCCATCTTCACACACACACACACACACACACACACCATGTTCCTCTCCTTCCTCCTCTGTGCTGCCTCACACCTGACGATTGTATCACACGTGGTGCTGCACTTCGGCTCCGTCTGAAAGGATCAAACCTGTATCTGAGCTGGAGTTTTGTGATGAGGAGAAAGTTTATCTTCGTGTGTGTGTGAGCGGTCACAGATATCAGCCGTGGGTTCAGCACTGACACCGTGCTGGTTAAAGTCTCCCACACTGATGCTGGTTAGAGTCTTGTTAGAATAATCCCACACTGATGCCAACATCTGACTTTTTCCCCAAACAGAATATATTGATATTATTGCGCACAGAGCATTTTAGCAGATTTTACTCTAATTTCAGCAAGATTTGAAATTTTAGAAACTTTTGACTAAACGCTCCTCTCATTCTGAGTGAGGTTCAAAAGTGTCAGGGGTTTCACTTTAAATTCACACACACACATATGCTTATATATAATTATATAAAATATACATATATAATTTATTTATATTTTACTCCATGTACTCCATTAAGAAATATATATATATATATATATATATATATATATATATATAAAGACAATTTATCAATTATCCCTAATGTGTAAATATTCGTATATTGGAAAAGTTAAAAAAAATAAATCTAGTGATCTGTGTGCTGAGGAGCCACAGGTGGCAATGTTCAAAAAGCATGATTTTTTTTGTCTGTAAATGTTTAATTATTTGAAAGTCCAATTAATCTGAGAGGAAGTTTTTATATAGAGAATTTCTGCAAGACAGCCAAAGATAGTTTTCCCACGCGTCACTTTCGCATTCACTCAAACTCATTTTGACCCAGTGTTACAAACAATTAACACAAGTTCGACTTTATTTATTACGAGTTGTAACAAATGTTATGCATATGCATCCAAAAGTGCAAAGGAAACGCATATTATTAGCGATCAGTAAGAAATAGAGTTGGGTTACCTTCATCCAGTATTGTGGTTCAGTTTTTGACTCTGATTTTTAATGTGTAAAATGCCAGCGCTTTGACAAAAGTACAATTCAATTCAAAAGTCATTTTTCCTACTAGTCATTAGTCTTATTATTTACGCAATTGGTGTCAGCCATAATATATTTCCACGAAAGTGTGCGCCAATCAGCTGAAGTGGATGGCCTACTTCTTATTCTGCTCATTTCCTCCCTCCTCTCTGCCTCCTCACTGCTCACCTTTCTGAGAGCTGCTTTTTTTTTTTTTCTTGAAATACGATTAGTGCTGTAATAGTAACTCAAATGTTTGTTCACATAATTACAGACCTGCAAGCCAGCAATTATTATGTAAGATATTGTGACTTTTGGCGGATAAAGCTCCTGATTATTGATTTTAAAAACTTACTTAATGTGCATGTTATCGATGATGCAGAACAGGTTGCAGGGCATCAGTAATGCACCGGTCACTGGGGTTGCACTAAGTGCCGTGCACGTGTTCCTTTGAGGCCTTAACACAACATCTTAGCTGATGCACAAGCACGCTATTAAAGCAAGTGGCCTAATTTTAACTCTCCTTTGCTCTTTAGATTCACTCCAGCATCGATTTCTGCCTCCTTATTCTTTCATCACGCTGGCATTGTCTTTAGCCCTCATTAAGAGGCCTCTATCCTTCTCTTGCTCTCTCTCTCTCTCTCCCTCTCTCTCTCTCTCTCTCTCCTGCATAGGAAACACCCATTCTGTTGACGGCACAGTCAGGTCTGCTCTCATCAATCAACGCTCAGCAGAGGGAGAGCAGAAAGTCCAGAGATGAAGAGAGATTTTTTTTTTTTTTTTTTTTAGTTTTGGTTCGCTGTGGTAATCTTTCCAAACCAGACTTCAGAAGATTCTCAAAGAATTTCCTCTAACGTCTACTGAGATTTATCTTTCTCTAAATATTTGGCAACACTTCACGTCACAGTGGCCTTATTTCAGATGGAAGCGAGGCTGTAAATGCTTGATTTAACCATATAAGTGTAGTTATCCCAACTTATTATGTGTTTAAAAACCTTTTTGTGGGTATATTTTGTTTTTAAGACTATTCAATACTTAAACAGTATGGTGATGTAGTTCAAATACTTGATAGGCTAGTCAACTGGAATAAGGAAGCGGCTATTGATGACAGCAGCTCTCAATTGCTCATTAGCAATTTTGCAGTAAATGGATAAGTAAACACATTTAGAAAACAGTCAGACCTTGAGCTTGATCCAATGCAACATGCACGTGGGACTAATGAGAAACATGTTATTGTAAATAATACCAACACACTAATTACCTTTTATTTACTTCTTTGGCAATTAAATGTAAAAAATATTTTAAGATTATTCAACTTAATGAATAATGGTCATAAAAAGTATTATTAGTGCACCGGTAGCAATTACAATGTGAAAGTAACCCTCCCCTGAAAGTCCATGGTGCGTGTTTTGCAGTCTGACTCATTAAGCATTTGAATGTGTCTAAAAATGGCTTTTTCCTGTGTGTGCAGATCCCCCATGCAAATGAAAATAATTATTTTCACTCAATTTGTACAGAACAATATCAAAATCAAGAACATGCATTCAAACATGCAAATGACAATAAACATGGAACATGTCACACCTACTGAACAATTATTTCAATATTATGACGTAAGATCAAACCAAGAGCACATGCTGTTTGTTATAAGGCATGTAAGCTGCTGTTCAGTCATCCTTTATGTTTTCCTTCTCATCGAGAGGAAAAATATATATAATTTCACCCAGGTCAGGGTCAACAACCCACATCTTAGCGAGGTCGTGAACTTGACCCCGGAGCGGCGACCCCGCGGTTCCCGAGGAATACCTGGAACATTGTTTAGCGAGCACTTACACTCAATCTTCCCCCTCGTCCCACGAGCTACAATACACGCTCCGTCCTGCACAGCTCCTAAGTGTGCAGCCGCCCGGTGATAAAAATGTTACAGCAGCATCAGGGCCTGTCAGGGAAGTAGACGGGGGGGGTGGGGGGGGGTCGCGGTCGGTGGGGGCGGGCTGGGGAGGCTACAGGAGGTTTTCACTCAGTGGAGGAAAGAAAGGGGGCAAAGAAGAGAGAAAAAAAAACACAATAACCGATGAAAAGATGAGATGTGAAGAGGGAAAAATGTTACTTCTGGAGGCATTTTTCTCAAACCAATGAGAACAGAGCTTTTCACCTTTGTGGTGCAAAGGTCAGATTTCGCCTCAGGCCAAGTCAGCCCAGACTTAGAGAAGCAACTTTCCCTTTTTTTTCCTCCATAGAGGGATAAAAGTGAGAGAGTGTGTGTGTGTGTGTGTGTGTGTGTGTGTGTGTGTGTGTGTGTGGGCGAGAGTCTGTGTGTGAGTGAAAGCCCAAACCGAGCTCATACAAAATAGAGCCTGTACATTATCCCGCTGTTAATGGGGCTGTTTAATGGCCACGGTGGGGTGTTTGCTCAAAGTGCCACCCAGACCGTTGCCCTTTGTCTCCTCAACCATCTTATCCTTATTTCCCTTTTCTTTTAACCAGATGATTTTGCATCTGGGGCTGAACAGATCTCTGTACTTATCAGTGGGGAAAAAAAGGGGGATGAAAAAATGTAAAGCAAAATGGCAGCAGAGAGATTAAGGAATGGTGAGACAGTGATAGTGATTGGACTAATCTTATTATGGACTGGGGTATCTGAACCAGTTTTTAATTTGTGTGCAGGATGGAAAGCTCTACCTGGATTAGCAAGTACTCCCCAGCTCAGCTATTCCCTACAGCTGGACCAAAATACATATCCCCATTCAAAAGTCTGTATTTTAAAAATCTGAAATGATAAAGGCTAATATTTTCATTGTAAAGTGGACGCATATCCTGCCATGACACATGAAACATCACTGCCAGACTGCAATGAGACAGTGTATTTTCATCAAGATCACCTGGTTAATAATTAGGTATTAACTTAATTGGCAAATATGCTGCAGCATAGCTGTCTTAAAAAACATCTCCTTTAACTTTTCGTGAGTTTAAAAGGGTTGGTTTGTTTTCATTATTGTCACAATGCATTTTTTAGATACTCATATGGGTTATTAAATATACAGATTTTTTCTGAACCCGTAAAAGAGTGAATTATTTACTCTTTCTGACAAATAAAATAACACCAATGGTGATACGTGGACAAAGCTAGTTATGAATTACTGAGGAGGTGAACTCACTACGACATGTGATCAGCCATCAACAAATCAACCTGTGTGTGTGTGTGCTCCTAATATTTCTGCAATTAATAAACATGAGTAAAAAAGAAATAAGAATTAAGAGCACTTTAATGTTTTTTTGAGCAGGCAGGGAGAGAAAAGTCAGTTTAACGGTATTCCAGTGAGGAGTGACCCTAACCCTGCATTTAAAATCACTTTAAAGGAACATGTACGAGCATTATTTTACAGTTGTGCTGCATCATATTTTATAAACTCATCATCCATATTTAAAATCTTCATCTGCAAATTCACTAGAAACTGTCAGATAAGTGAAGTGGACTTGAAAGCACAGTGGAGTAGAAGTATAAAGCAGCATAAAATGGATATACTTCTGTACAAAGTCAGTATCTCAGAAAAAAAACCACTATCTTTTCTACTATATGGAGATCTGAGTCCAGGGATGATCAAGTCCAGAAGAAAACTCCACACATGGGCTGTTTCTGTAATCACTTTTTTTTTAGGTGCAAGGACCAACGTTTCAATATAATACACTTTCATATCAGAGATGTAAGAGCCTCCATATTTGATGAAAGCTGTCTTTTATTCTCCACCGTGACACCTTTAGCTTCCCTGTTTAAAAGTAAGGTTTTCGACCAATAGATTTCTGCACGCAGAGCTGTAAAGACCACTGTCTGTCTGTGAGAAAGAGGGAGTGAGAAAGAGGGGAACACTTTGACTAACTGATGAGTAGAGTAAAGGAGAGAGTGAGTGAAAAGAAGGAGAGAGAGAGGGAGCGGGGGAGTGAAAAGGGAAGGGGAAAAAAAGAGAGAAGTCTGATTAATAATTGCAAGGCTGCTAGGTGCCGATCTTCTGACTTCTCACTTCAGTGGGCCGGCGCAGGGATCTCGCCTTCGGCCGTGTCGGTGGGGCTCATTAGGGAACCTCTAGGGACCTGACAGAAATTGTTAGCGGGATGTGATGGCCGAATCAGACGCGCCCCCCCCACACAAACCCCCCCATGCTCCACCACCACCACCACTATTCCCTCCACCCTCGCTTCCTCCCTAATTCCCTCCACCCACCCACCAACATACCCCTCATCCGGACAGGAAAGAAGGAAAAGGAGTAAAAGAGGGAGGAGACCGAGACCACCATTCCTCCAAAAATCACCCCCTCCATCCTCTGGTCTATAACAAGGCCTACACCTGTAATCAAACTGCTCCCAAAAAGCACCGAGGGAGCGCGACCAGCTACAGGCCCCACTCTGATTGGAGCCAGCGGATGACAAGGCGAGGAGCACCAGAGCCCCGATCCATAATTGATGTGTGTGCACAATTACAGGCCTCCAGACATCAGCAAAGTGTTGCACAAGCGCGCCTCAAGGATAGTTGAATTTTGAACAGGCGTTGCATAAAAATCAAGGATCACTCTTTTCTTCTGACTGCCCACCTCCACCTCTTCCCCCTCCCTACATCTCTCTCCTTCCTGAATTTTGATATTACTGTCTGACCGGTGTGTGCGTGTGTGTGTGTGTGTCTAAAATGTGCCAAGATAGTATAATGGATGAGTGAATGTGGGCTCACTTCACTGGATATGCATACGATTTCTCCGTCTAGTGCATATTTTTTGACTTTAAGGGTATTCATTTGCACTTGTCCACTCCCATGAGCTGCACACAGTTGATCTATTTATTTTCTGTAGACCACTGGCAGCATAATCACAACCCATGTTTACCTAAAACTTGAAAAAAATGAATGAAGTTTGTTTCTTTGCGGTCTTGGTTAGCCTACGATATTACAGCTTTCAGGCTGTGGGTCATTTTATTTGCAATATTCTGTGTTTTCTTTTTGCAGGAAATGTTTTATTATGTTTTATTTTCGACCACATTAAAAGGTTTTATTCATTTTTTTAATCTTTCATTATTGAGTCTTAAAGCTTTCAGTATGTTGTTTAAATTAATTTAACTTAGTTACGGCTATAAAAGACTGCACAAATGAGCTTTACTAAGCACAAGTATCCATCAAGTACATCAACAATTTCAAAGCAGTATGGCTTGAAAACAAAAAATAAGTTATACAAAAACACACGAGGTTGAACTTTGTTTCAGTCAGTCAGATTTTTGACTGATGTTTGACTGAATGAGCAAAATTAATTAATTGCAGTATATAGAAATCACATTGTGCTTTGAAAATGAATGCAAATCTGCACTCATTTAACCTTCTGTCACTTTACACGGGTTAATAATCAAATTACATATTCACAGTTAACTGAAAATGATCACCACTTACCAAAATTCAATATTTCTTCTTCATTAAAAGCTGTGTTTCAACTGATCTTAACTCAAGAGACAAAGGCGTGATAATAGCCCAAAGCGCAGAAGTACATTGGAAGTGTTTTCTTGTGTGCAAGTGCAGCGTCAGAGCACATTCACCAAAGGGCCCCGCTGAATAATCTCTCAGAGAAATGAAAAGATTATTGATGATTAAGTCTCCGTACGCATGGGCGCTCCAACACTAATTTGGCAGTTCAGCAAAAAAAAAAAAAAAAAAAAATGGCCATTTTCAAAGTTTTTAAAAAATTTACATAAACCCTCATTTTTCAAGGAGGTGTGAACATGAGTGGACTGAAGTGTGTGCATGTGTGAGAAACAGTGAGTGTGTGTGTGTGTGTGTGTCATTAAAGGCTCGAAATGGAAAGAGATTGTGTCTTATGTTGTACAGTAATATGCTTGAATGTAAAGGTTATTCAGTTCATCTGAATCTATGGTAGCTACAAAAGTGAACACATAGTTTTAGATATATTGATCTTTTTTTCTCCTGTTTTATTATAATGCTGAAACATTGCAACTTTCAATTTCAATTTATAATCCAGCCCCTGTCCCATCACGAGATTAATATACTGTGTGTGTGCTAAATAAACTGCTTTGTAAAACAACATTTTTGATCTCAGACTATACCTCTCCATATTTCTTTACTGTATATATGGATGCATCTCTTTTAGTTTGTTAACTTTTTTAGCAATAAACAGACTCTGATTATATGGCAGCCAAGAATATATCATGATTTTGGCTGCCCAGTGTTGGAATATTAAAGAATAAAGTTATAAAGAATTAATAAGTTAAACTTCTGCATTGAGAATAAAGGCGTTGAAATCCAGTAGATGAACTTATTCAGTAATCAGTTGATGACCTTATCAGTTTTTTTCACAATCAACCGCACACTTAAGTAAAATATTTTAGCTCCAATGTGCCTCTGTGTGGGAGTAGGGTGGGAAAAAAAATATTGTAATGATGCAAACGCTCATGCACGCACACCAGGCTGACCCCTGAGTTCAGGTGGAAAAGCAGTTGCATTCTCTTTGGAAACGAACCAAGTGTAGCTTCAGATGCGAGCGATCGAATCAACCCGCGTGAACCACGCAAACAAAACGAATCAGCATCTTAGCGTCCTCAGCGGAGATATTTATACTAAAGTAGAGAGATTGAGAGAAGGAGAAGAGAACGTGTAGCCTCGCAGCTCGCAGTGCTGGATCTAGTGTCTTCACCCTTGAGTGTCAACAGGTGAAAGTGGGCGATAACACTGTTTGATGTTGCCAGACAGAATTTCTACCACCCAACTTTACTTCTTCTTCTCCTAGACCTCTCAGCAGACTTCAAAGCCCCCCCTCCTCCCTCCTCTATCTCTCTCTTCTCACTTTAATCCACTGCAGCAGAGCCCTTCAGTTCAAAGCGCTCAGGAACACCCCCTCCACACTCAAAAAAAAAAAAAAAAACTGCAACCCAAACTTTTTCTTCAGCCCCACCAGCCCACCATCCCACCCTCCCTCCCTCTGCTGAGTAGCAATTACAGCTCTGCTAGCGCGCTGACCAGCTCCCGCTATTAATTAATCCCACAAAGAGCGTTCATTTCCTGGCTTTCTCAGATTGACAAGAGATGAAGGGGAGAGAGGGAGAGGTGGGGGGGCAGAGATGCCTGTTTCAAAGGCAATTCAGTCTGACCAAGCCAAAGAGAGGAGAGAAGAAGAGAGTAAAAAGGGAGACGAGAAGAAAGACCTGCTCTCCTAAAGTAGGTGGAGGTGGAGGGCGCATTTGATACAGGGCCCTACTTGAATGTGATTGAATGCTTTGTTGCTGAGGGCTCTTTGCTAATCTTTACCTGCACAAAAATTCACAGCGCTAGAAAATGCCTGCTGAAGGGTTTGTGAGTTGAGAGGCTTTGGCCTGGGTGGGCAAGACGGTTGGGAAGAGGTTTCATGTCCGGCCTGCGCGCTCTCTCTTCCTTTCGCCCGTTGGACTTTCTTCTCGGGAAGAAAAGGAACTCCCTCTCCTCTAACAGACGGTCGGTCGGGTGGGTGGTGGTTGGAGGGGGAAGAAAACCGTGTTGAATGAAAAGAGAGAGGGAGAAAGGGAGGTTGAGAGAGGGAGTAGAAGGGGTGGAGCTGGAGAGGAACGTCGCCAAGAGGAGAGGAGCGAATGACAGTAAAGGGATTCAGACGTTTCATTCATGGCCTGTGTGCTGGTATGTTTGAATGGTGTCACAGAATCTAGTGGTGGGATTAATCTTATTGTGGACTGTGGTATTAGACCTATTCCCAGGGTGGCTATTACAGATTTGATTGGAAACTCTACCTGAATGGAACAGCCCAGCTGCGTCCCTCTGTAGACAAGTCCAACCTTAACCCTGTCTTCTAAAAGACACATATGTCTTTGGACCTTCTTGGACGGTAGATAAAACACGATGAATCCTGCCGTCCAGTTGAGAAAATACGATGCAGTGCCGTACAGGCTGTCCCACATAAATGAACCGGGACCGTCTGTGTTTGGATCAAATAGGTTGTGAAAAATAAGTCAGTTACATACTTGATTAATACAGAGGATTCAGATTCAGGCAGGTATCAGGATGCATCTATTATCAGAAGACTTGGCTTGGGATTAGAGCAAAAAATCCTTGATTGGGACATCCCTAACATTAGCACATGTAGCTTTTGTTCTTAACATTTTGTGTTCTGTCGTGATAGTATGTATAATTCCACTTTGATTTTAGCCACACGCATGTTCTGGAGGAATAAGCCTGAAATCAAGGAACACAAGAAGAATCCAATGAACTGATTGGACTAAACTGCTGAGAACATATAGGGCAGTGATACAAATAGGTCCAACATGGCAAGAAAAGATGATTAGGCAGCTGTCTGTCGTCATTACTGGTAGAAATGATGGCTGGGGTGACAAAAATACAAACAAAGTTGGAATCAATCTTAGTTTTGTTTTTAAGGTAAGACACTTAGCGTGTTATTCAAAGAAGTATACGTGCATATGACCATATCTGACAATGAAAAAAAGAAAGAAAATCTGAAATAATCAAGTCTATTTTTGTTAATATCGTGTGATTAGCTTTGAAAGAAAATTCCTACCCTGTCTTAGCCTGATGCACCATCAATAAACCCTTCACTCACCTGATAAAGCATCAATATTTCATGTAATCAATTTCTTTGAAGGTGGTTGATTGAGGGCCTGCAATTCATTTTGAGACGTCGCAGTCAATACAGTTTAAAATATTAAAGCGTGGTCAGCTTCTCTTTGTTTGTTGCACCTGTGAGCTTATGTTGGCAAGAAGCAAGAAAAAGAAATAACAGTGACGCATCTATGGGACTCTGTTCTATAACTGGACATTAACGTTTAACCCGCGTAAACACGAGCATCTGAACGGGTTATTTGCCACCAGCTGATGCTTCAGTTTGCTGATTTCTGTTCATCTGTTTGTTGGAATTAAAGGCTCAGTTCCTTTATGACAGCATGGAGCCTCCAGTTGAAACGGTATCATACAGCTATCATACAATACTCTTGTGGCTTTTTAACGCACGTGGTTTGTATCCATAGTCATTCGGTCCAGCACTGAAATATCCCACCGACTATTTAATGGATTACCATGAAACTTTGTACATTTACAGGCTGCAGAGGATGAATATGAATAGATTTAGTTATCCTTCAACTTTGCCCCCAGTTGACATTTGTGGTTTTAAGAAAAATAACTCACTTTTGGTGATCCTCTCCTAGCACCATCCTCTACATTCTAATTTGTCCAATGCTTTGGTTTGTGACTATATACCCGTGTTGAATCCTAAATAGCATGAATGGTAAGGTAAAATAATAAAAACTAAACATGATTGTCTTCAGAGGCTAAACTTGTCTCCCCAAATGTCCACAGGAGCCTATGAGCGTCTGATTGTCTCTTTAAAACTTGCCACAACAGTACTGACTGATGACTTTTGCCTTGTTTTGCCTTGAATGAAATCACACGTTAGCACTAGATCATATTTCTTCATCCAAGGGCAAACCACTGGCAGGTGTGAAGGGAGCAAAACTTCTCGATGGAGGAAGTCCACATTTGAATATTCAGCCAGAGGGTGGAGAGAAGGGGCCGTTCTCACTGACCCCAAAAGTCTGCAGGTCCAATACTGGCTCTCTTTAGGTGCGACCAGATGTTCTCGCCCATATATTGGTGTGAACATTCAAACACACCGTCTCGCTGAGTGTCTGCACTGTGGGACACTGGTTGTTTTTCTATCATTCATCACCTTGGTGTCAGAAGTCATTATTTAGCAGTTGTTTTCATAAATGAGGGGCAGCAAAAACCCAGAAAATTAATGGCTTCACCTGATTGCATGTGATCCCCACTTCCTGTTGTATGTGTGGCCAGACCATAGAGTTTGTTTTTCTTTAATTAGGGTTAAGACATTTATTTTTGAGGATTTCTATACCTCGCTAAGGTCTATTTGTGAGTCAGACACTGACGAAGATATATTCCACACATGGTTGACCTGCCAATTTACCAATAGCTTTGCTGTTCCAACGCTAGATGCTGTGTGGCTGTTTGCCCCCCCTGCAAAATATGAGCTGGCACTCTACAAACAGAGAGCTTCCTTCGGGATAATTTGGTCCTCAGGGATGGACTTATGAGCCATTAACAAACTTCCCTTTGCTGTTCCAGTGGGCCATGATTGTAAGAAAAACTAACACTTTAAAAACTTAATTTTCCCTCCTTGTTTGGTCGACCTGATTAGCAGACTGCTAATTCTCCTCCCTGGTGCAATTAATCACAGTGACACCTGTACTCCAGGCTTTGTCAGGGTCTTCATTCTCACTCTCTGCCAAGCTGCTTGTAACACCGTAACACACATGAGAAAGTGTGATGTTTGTCATCTCATCAAAAGGGTTCAGAAAACTGGAAAAAAAAAGTCCAGAATGTCACATCTTTGATTTTGTCTTATAAACATACCCATTAAAAGAATTGTTAATGCAGTGTTGCCTTTCCGGCTCTTCTCGGGTTGTGACTTGTGTCATGAAGTCATGAAACTCAAAATAACAATAACTTTCATGCGGTGGCAAGGGGCGGCTTCCTCTATAAACACTAAGGTACCGTATTTGGAAGAAGTAAAGGCATGTGAGGCAGCAGGGATGATGCTGGATTGCTCGTGAACAGCAACAGGTTCTGCCATAACTTTGCACTGGTTGGACATAAATTATATTATTTGCATTGAATCCAATTTATAATAAAATGTAACTTCTTTATGTCTGTTGATAAACCAGACTGGTGCAGCAGACTGTGCTGAATGTGCACCTGAGTGCTAACAACCACAACTGTGACTTGCTAATAGTTGACTCATCTGAATTACAGATCATGGAACTATATATTATAAATTACAGATAAAGTTGATTATTTTTTAAGAAAAGTGATGCAAAATTCCACTTTCTTACATATTAAGGATTGCTGAATTTTAATGCTGCATCACTTAAACCTGCATACTTCTTATGCTAAGTATCTTTAAAAATCAATTGTCCAAAAATGAATGGCATGGGCAATTAGTTTATTGGCATAGCCATCATCATTGTTCCTGTTGGGGGTAATAACACAACATAATGGAGGGTAATCCACCACGAAGTGTACCTCCCTTTGGTGTCTGAAATGGACAGCTGAGAGCTTTCTTCTGGACATGGTTTTAAAAGATTGAAGTTCTGAGTTGAGCAGTTTAACAAAACTACACACATCTGATGTGATTTAATTACTACTCATTTATTTATTTGCATCAAATAATACAGTTGACACCAAATTCGGTGTGAACTTGCACTGCTGACAGTACATTTATGATCCTACAAAGTTAGCCTGTCACAAATGTCACCTTTCACATTCATTGTGTCACTGTGGATGCCACCACGCCACTACCACCATTACCCACAATGCTAATCTAGTCACTGTGGGAACAACTAGTTTAGCGATATCGGAGCTGCCGTGTGGTATCACAACTTTAGTCTGATTTTGGTGAGAACATGTGCAAAAGTTTGTAGTTGGGAGTCAAAAAAGTACTTTTGCAGACTCGTTTTGTGGCTTTTGAAATTCACACCAAGGTTTTTTAAAACATTGTTACTGAATTGCATCATCTTCCTTCTTCTCAAAATGGCAGGCCTGCTGTTGTTTGAGAGGTCAGGGGCCAATCTGGGCATCAGAATGTCTTGGAAGCCTAATGTGACAGTGCACCTGCCTTGCATTTCAATCCTCACACCCCAAACCTCGCACCAGACCTCGCCATCAAAGAGCTCGGCCCGCGCTGACTCACATGCAGCAACAGCCAGGACATCTGTGGAGTTTTGGCAGCCTGTGCGCGTGTGTACAGGCGTGCACGTTTCGCTTCGTGCATGCGTGTCCTTGCATCCAGACAGTGTGTGAGACCTCACACTCCAGCCAACACTGACTCTTACTCGGGCTGTGTTTGGCCAGCAAGCCACTGGGAGCCGCGCCGCATGTTACCGGCGGCGGCCATGTCGTAAGCAGAGGCCTGTGGCTGCGTCCTGGAGGTTCGCCAGGGAATCACTTTTACAGCATTCTGCGAAAAATCTCACCAACTTGCGTGTGCTCACTCAAAAATGTTCCGTTTTTGTCGCACTAAAATAAGCACGCACGTAAATACTTTACACACAGGCGTCCTCCACTGCATGAATATTCATTTGCAACTGTGATGAGCTGTGACATGCTTTCCTGGCATGGCTCTGGGACCACATGGCCGGGGTGTTAGAGGAAGAGAAAGGCCGTGTCGGAGCGTGTTACTCAGGCCTGCCTCATTCAATTGGATCCAACTATGATGGTCGGATTTCTCAATCTCAGATGGATTCCAGACGTTCCCTTAAAGCCGCTCCTCCCCTTCCTTCACTCTTTGATTTCAAAAGAGGGAGTTTGGGGCTGGTTAAGGCTCCAGGGTGAGGGGATATGTGTGTGTGTGTGTGTGTGTGTGTGTGTGGTTGTGCTTGCAATGTGCACCTGTGGACATTTAAGAGAAGAAGTGAGAAAATGGAAACCATGTCGATGAAAAGGTGCACCTTGCTCTACATCACAAGCACATTTCTCAAATATGAACCAGCGCTTCTGGGTAAAATTTCACCCGACGCAGCCCACTTTAACGAGTTGTTGCTTTTGTGTGGCGTCGGCACGGGGAAGCTGGCATGGCCCGTCATGGCGGAACAATGCCGCCTTTCCACTGCTGCCCATTGTGCACAGATCTTTGCATTGTTCGGTCCCCCCTCGCCCGCTTCGCCACTCACACCCAGCCAGCTGGCACGGAGATGGCAGCGCCGTTGACAAGGTTCACAATACCCCCTCTAGTCCACGCCACAATAGAGGGACATGGACACAGGCACCTCTATGGCACACAAGAGGCTGAGGAGGGGATACTGGGGCCTCACAGGCAGGTGGTGCTGCCAACGTCTCTGTGACGTGTTGGTAGCTTTCAGCGTTGACAAGGGGCTGGCAGAGAGGTTTCTTCTTTTAAAATCCACATTGTTCACGGGGACTCTAGAGGATGAGTGTTTGTGTGCTGTTTTTCTCTCGGAGAGATGGGGAGCTTAGTCTCTTCTCCCTCTCACTGCACACACATGCAGCAGAGAAAGGTGCGCACACACATTCTCGAAATCTACCTTCTTCCACTCCGTATTTCTGCTCCCTGTTTGCCTCAGCTTATTGCATTATTGCACTGGCTTTAGACTTTTGTCAAAGCTTATCAATAAGAAAGAAGTGGCAGATTCACATGTCTTGGCAAACTGGAGGGGAAGCAGAGGGTTTTTTTTTATTTTGCTGAGGTACTTCAAGTCCCAGAGAGTCTGAGTGACAGCTTGATGCCAGTGTGCTGTTCCTCAAGTCATGATACGGTGTTTGCAGCGGGTGTCGTATTTGTCTGGGTGCTCTTGCCAGTGCCTGAGCTGCTGGTTTGTCATTTCACAAGTAGCTTTAGTGTCTTTGGGAAGCTCCGACTGGGTTACACAAAGTTGAAGGCTGCGTGACAGCACTGTAAGGTCCCTGAAGGTCATGTTAAAAATAGTTTTTGAATATAGAATCCAAAACTATAACTTAGCGAGTCACATAGCCATTTGCTTTCATGTGTACGAGGAACTGTTTAACAATGTAGATGCTCACACGTTTGTTATATTTCTTCAATAGGAGCTGGATGATTATTTCAACCACGTCATATTCTGCCTGGTGTATCTCAATGATAGTATATCAGCAAAGTGAGCTATCATGACAACCGACGTGTGCATCAAGTTCTCCGAAAGATTGTAAAGTGGTCACTAATGCGATAGTTAATAGTTGTGTGGTTATATTGATTTTAATGAGAATTTGTATTTAAGACCTTCATCATTTCCAATAAATGCATTTCATCACAGGATATTTCCAGGTATGTGCACATGATTCATTATAAATCATACAGCATGTCACCTCAGATGGGTTTTTATTTTCAGATAGCCCTTTTTCAAGTAGAAACATGTGCACTACAGTCACATCTGAAGCTAATAAGAGATAAATAGATGATATCAAGGTCGTTGCCAAGACAAGGCGACAATAAGTTGATGAAATCTCTGAGCAGGAGTTTTGCAGGAGTGCATTATGGGTCCACTTTTGCATCAGCATTACTGTGACAGCTTTCTGCCTGCTTAAAACAATCTTTGGACTTCCGTTGCCTCTGAGGCTTGTGCAGTGCTGTGCTAGTGCCGAAGAGAAAACGTGCTGGTCTCCACAATGAATAACTGAACAAGTTCCACGACCAGTTTTGGGGTTTTTTTCCGGTTGCATTTACATACTGATAATGACACTTCTTTTTTTGCCAAGACACTATTTAAAGTCCAAGTTCTGATGCCATTACTCAGCAGCTAAAGTCTTAACTTCCTGTGTCGTAGATAAGCAGTTTTAAGGATGCAGAACTCACTAAAGCAATCTTCCTTTTTCTGTCATGTTTCCAGAAAATAACAGTTTAGAAAAATACCTGAAACAAGAAAAACTGCATCAGGAATAAGCTGAAGTATTTCACCACACTAACTGATCTATTCTCTTCGCTCATATAATGCTAAATATCAGTCTTCATGACTTATTAAGCCTTTTTTCTGGGCACCCCTTTAGTTGTAGGAAAGGTTTATTAGATGTTCTGTGTTGTATGCTGTATTAATTGTTTCCTTATGTTATTGCTTTAGTTGTTCATTTTCTTCCATGCTTCTGTCTTAAACACCACACAGTACAAGAATGGCTGTTTGATTGGTTGTTTTCTGTTTTTTATTTATTTACTTTAATGGCAGGTTGCAATTTAGAACCTTTTCACCCGTAGACACACAATGTCAAATGTTAATGTATGGGCTCGCATAAATTCGGAGGAGTTCTCCTGTCAGCCGACAGCCATGCGTGAATTTCATTACTGTCAGGAAGGTAAACAGCAGGCCAGTGGCAGCACCAAGATGGTTTTGATGTTCAGATGTTCCACAGCTTCAGGTTTTCCAGTGCAGCCATGTGGCCGCAGTGACATCGAGAGATACCTGTGCCGAGTGTGATGGGGGTAACAGTCAACAGATTTAAACTAAATTAAGAGATACGCATGGCTGTTTAGTCTTGTGCAAGTTTAAATGATTCAGCAAGAGTAGAAAAGTGTGTGTTTTGTAAAAGATTCTACAAATGAATGTTTTCCCATCACATAAAAAGAACAAATGGGAAATGGTGGTTTGCTTGCATGTTAGCTGTTCCCAATACCTGCCAAACAAAGCCTCCCTAGTCTGGTCCACTTTCGAGCTCTACTTCAAGTCTAATTTATTTTCTAATCAGTCCGTCCCTGTTGACTCCCACCCCACATTCCTCCCACCCCACACCTCACCCTCCTCTTTCCTCCCCTTTTCCCCTTACAACCCCTCCTGCCCCACCCCAAAGGTTCTCCCCTCCTTGCTGCTGTCAGTTCAGCACTTTTAAGGGAATTGGTGCTCTTTGAAATGCATATTCTGTAAGGCCCGACACTGGCATGTGTACACTGCATGTGTAATTGTGGAGGCCAAATGTTTAATTACACATGGCAGGCCAAGCAGCGGGAGGCCACACCGCAGCGGGGCTCAAAAACAACGGCCTAGCTTCTCTCGGTCGGACGCGCCAATAACAACCAGGCCCCCCCCTCCAAAAAAGCATACTGAGAGTACAGACGGCAGGCCGAGAGGAGGTGAAGGGAAGGGAGGGAGGGAAATTTGTTTTCATGTGTATGTGTGTAAAAGCAGATTTAACTCTCAAATTGCCCTGCAGTTGATGTTTGATCACTTAAAAGTAGTGATATTCTTCAGGAGTGGATTTACCAAGCTGCAGCTGTGACTTCATCCAACAGTACAGTTCACTGAGCAATGCTTACCTCCAGCACAAGGTGTGCAAACACTTAGTCTGATATGTTCTTCTGCTGAATGTGCTTAAGCTTTGCATTAGCCCTATGGTGGTCTTTGGTCTTCTCAGCAGGCCTGGGGTTTGTCCGGGTTCTGCTAATGGATCCAGACTGGTCCTGGGGAGCTGGGTGGAGGAGGTAGGCATAGGGGAGGCCAGGGAGACTGGGGCCCGATGTCTGTGACCCCTGGGTGGCGGGGTCGGTGGGAGGAAGTGCAGAGCAGCAGGGGAAGTGGGAGCACCTGTGCAGGTCAGTGGCAGCCCGTCAAGCTTAACTAATTTTGAAATTGACCTCTGACCTCCATTCCCACGGTGCACCGGGGCACAGGCTGAGAAAGGTCTGGTCTTCTCTTCCAGCTTGACTTCTGCTTCTAATTACCGGCTAGAACAAAGTTGTTATCTGATTAAGCCTCCTTATAAAACCATATCATTGATTGTATCCTTTGCTCGGTGTCGGTACAAATTAGCCCATTAACACACAACAGGGATGTGGCGAGCGATTTAATAAAATGAAGCTAAAGCCGATAATGGCTGCAGTTCCTTGAGTGGTTGACCTACTGTGAGGGATTAGCAAGGCCTGCTCTCAGCCCTACACTGACGCCAACGCTGTACACACACACAGGCACAACTGCTAGCATGTCCCTTGTTGACCCTAAATTCAACACTGAAGGTAAAAGGCTAAAACACGCGTATGTGTATTTTAGTAACAAAAGTCAGTAATAACTTTGTCATTCCTGCCATGTGTTTACACTTGATGGATTTACAGCTTGCTGATTGGCTAATCTTGCCTATCAAGATCAACGAGGTGAAATCAGTCTAATCTGTTTGCAAAGAGCTGGTGAAACTTTCTAGCATTATGCAGAAGCCTTCACACAGTACGTGTGTGTGTGTGTGTGTGTGTGTGTGTGTGTGTGTGTCTGCTGGTGTGGTCTGTGTCTATGAGCCTACAAGCTGTAACATGCTCAAACAATCACATAACGATTAAACTGCTGCGGCCCCTCAATTTTCAGCTGCACTGGGTGTCACTGGGAAAGCCGTCTGGGGAAAGGAGCACTGCCAGATGTGTGGATGTTACACTTGTTTCACGTGGGGGAAAAAAAAATGATAATTTAGATTCGGTGAATCAGCTGTGACACAAGTTATTGTAAAATACCATGAAGTTTGTTTTTATTTTGCAGCCTTGGCGGCTTTACCCTTTTGAACTTCATTTTATTCCCTGATTCCTGCAGCATCACTTCGTTTGCACCAGACGATTTTTTTTTTCAGCAAATGTGAAAGCTTTCATGAACTGGCTGCAGGTTGACTCAGAAGTCAACCAGAAGTGGTTGTAAAACATTAATTTTTTTATTTGAAGTGTCATCAGCCTCCCTCCACCTTTCATCCCTCTGCAGAGGAAGGACAAGTATTAATTTCAGAATGTGTTTTAAGGTGGACTGACCGGTGAGCGTTCTCGTGGAGGGCACCTGAAGGATGGCGAGCGGCAGACAACAACATTTGCCAGCAGGCTTATTTTTCTTTCTAATTGTCAGAGCCCCCCGTCAGGGTGGAGGGGCAGCCAAACGCTTGGCATTCTTGACTTCCTGCCAACTCTCTCTCTCTCTCTCTCTCTCTCTCTCTCTCTCTCTCTCTCTCTCAGCGTCTATCCTCCTCACTCCTTCTTCTATGCACTGATGAAATTTTTCCTTGTTTGTCGTTGCCATGGTGAAGGGATCATTGCCAGACATGTTGTGTGTTGACACGTCCTCTGCTGTGCAATTTGGGACTTAAACGGCACGAAGAAAGGGAGGCTTGGCGTTGACAGATGGGTATTGAGGATGTCTTGTCTTGAGGATGTGGAAAGCCTGGTGATGACCTCTGACCTCTGATACACACAGCAGGTGCAGACACAAAAAGATGCAACAAAGTACTTACAGCGCAGGCATACATGCAAACTACCTCCACATACTTGTGTGGCTGATCATGTGTGAAAACACCTAATTATCATGTTTTCACATTAACTGTAGGATCAGGGCCTATATTTATGATTGCACAACTGAGGCTTAGCTTGAAATTCACAACAGTAGATGATGAAATGATCTCAGCACAATGTCTATTTGTTCAGTTTCAAATCATATGATCTTCCTTGATGAGATGTAGTTTTCCCACTTGACATGGAACTGCAGTTGTTCAATTTACATTTCTTTTCCGAGCAGTCTAAGAACTTTTCGTGCATGCTGTCTTAAAATGAAGACTGGAAATGGACTCTCGAGCTTCAACAGCCACTGAGTGGAGCTGGTGGTGAGGTTTGTATTGTCAACAAATCAAAGACTGCAAGCAAACTTAGCTTAGCAGAGCATAAACCAGCAGTTCTCAATCTGGGGTCCACAAAACCTCAGGGAGCCTTGAGGGGGGTGCCCAGAAAAATGCAGAATATTTTAATTTCACAATGATCTCATTGACTTGAGGTTATCCCAATGACAGAATGTATGCAGATTCTGTTGAATGGTTTCACACTCTTCGCCGATGATCTACAAATATACAGTATAACTAATAACTAAATCTTATCAGACGGGGATCCCTGAGATACCATATCAAGTCCACTGGCTGATATGTATCAATTTAGGGTTCAATTTCCTTGACACCAAAAAGGTTGAGAACCACTGGCTTGAAAAATATAATAAAACAGGTAATCTGACTCACATTTCGAACATGCTGTGCAATATTGTACACAGCAATTATATTGCAAATGTTCTGTGGGCTGTGGTGCATCTATCAACGGAGATTGGGGATTTTTCTCTTCCACAGTCCATTTACCCTCTCAACTACACCACTTTTCAGTAAGTAAAGTGCCTTACACTGTAGGAGACATTATTTATTTCTTATTAATTTCACCCACTTTGGGCAAATACAATAGAGAAGGACCGTGATCGTTGCAGAGCCAGCGTGTCTTCCGTCCTGCATCCCACACAAGGTCAGGCAGAAAACACTTTGTTGTGCTCAGAGCCACATCCTTTAATAAGCTCATTTGTATCAATCGTTCTCAAAGCATCCCCATGATCACCATTTCTGTGCAGGTCCATTGGACCAAATATTGATCAAGGTAGCTATTAATTTTGAAAAACCATTTTCCTACCCTATTCTTGATAAATACAATGTAATACTATACATTCTTGTGGTTTTTAAAACAAGTCAAATATATTTTGCCAGCAAGCTTAGAAAAAAACAAAAGATTCTTCTGAGCTGACATTTTGGAGATACATCATGAGGTTTTCACCCATCAGTGACACACACAAACAGATACTCACACGCACCTCCTCTATTTCCCACAACCATAACCCCTGGAAGCCAGCATTCTCCCTCCATTGTTCCTCCACTGCTAGTCATTACCATCATAAAGGCTGTGAGGATATGCATGGTTTCATTCACAAAATCATCTCCCAGTGCATGGGCGATGAAACCTAGGGAGGAGTAGGAAGAGGGGAAAAAAAAACTGCCCCAGGAGCAGCAACTAAATGAAAACAGCAGTCTCAACCCAAAGCGTGTTCACTCAAGCAGGAACTCCCAGAACAAAGGGGCTGTTGTGTGTTTTCAACAACCCTGGTGTTGTACGGGGGCCTTGACCTTAGCCGAGCTTGACCCTAACCTGTAAGAGAAGGGGTTGTTTGTTTGGAAATGACATATTACACCTCATGTGTTGGACGACAAAGCTGCTGTCAGTCACAGCATCGCATAAGATCTTTGAATCTGGGCATCACTGATTCTCTTTCTCATACTAACTCAGCAAGCCAGGATGTTTTACCTCAAGTCATCTCTAGATACTGAAAAAGGATTCATACATCATCATGATGTGATTTCAACGTATTCCAGAAGTTACTTTGGGTTGTAATCCAGTTTCCACCCATGTGTTTAGCCTACACGAAGGCTAGAAATGTCTCAATAATGGGAATAAAGAGAATTTGGTGGATGTTTCCTTTAAAAGATAAGGATTTTTCGTGCAGTTCGTTGACAATTAGAAAAATCCAAAATATAGTCAGCCTCATCTTTTAGGAACATGTACTACCTCTGTGAACGACGTCACATAGGGAGCTTGTGGTTTGGCTGGAACACACTTTGAATCACTTGTCCACAGTGACTGGTCAGCTGAACTGTAAATACCTTGCTAGTGTTTTTAGCTGTTGTCCGCTCTGCACTGGCGAACGAGGCTCCCCCACTGTCCTGAAAGACTATGAACATGAGGCGGCACTCAGTGCATGCTGGGCCTTTAAGCCCGCTGGGGAAACACAGTGCATATGAACAATGCTTTTCCCCAAGAAAGAGGCACAGAGAGGATTCGAGCACGACCTCCTCACCTCAAGAGCAGAATAAACTGTTAACAGATAAAGCTACAATCACCAGAAGAAAGAAGCAATGTGAGAATGTGGGTGAAAAGTATCTGATGATAAAAATATATCCTGATTGTTCTGCGCGAGGCCTATCAACATCCACCTTAAGGAGTTTCAACATCTAGACATTTATATGGACTGGCTCCTGCAAGCACTTAGACAAATGCAATTTCAGTTTATCGGGCAGAACATACTTTAGCAATCATCTCATTTTCCACTTGGTCTCCCTCTCACGTTCCCAATCTATATTATTTTCACATGCCAATATGGTGATCATACAGCTCATCCACTGGAGGGGAGAGGGATTTGCATACAGGTTCGCATGGTGAATGTTGAGACCGTGCTATCGGTGCAGGGAGAATGAAAAACACACAGACATAATGTGTATGCATACAGTACATGCAGAAATACTTTTGTTTTAAATTGTTTCAAAAGCATATAACCTCGACTCATGTGTAAAGGGACACACAGATACGCTAAATATAATGTATACTTTTACTGGTATGCAGTATTAAACTTGCATGTGACAGAAGTATTACAGTTAAAAACTTGCATTTTCATTCATGCAGATAAAAAAAAAACACGTACTGTACACATTGTAGACATTCACAAGATGTGCTTAGGACTTCAACCATTTATTGTTTCATTAAAGGGACATTTCAACATTACTCAACCTGTGAAACAGTTGCAAAATGACTTATTTGGCTCTGGAGGAGCTTTGTCAAGTCTGGGGAAATAATTGTTACTGAGAGCAAAAGTTAGAATGCCACAACCCTTTTTTTTTGCCAACTTTTTTTCATTTATCTTCTGGAAGTTTCCAACAACTATTCTTGTGCGTTGCTAAATTGCTGAAGTGCCTTTTGAATCACTTAGTTTGCCCTAAACTGTCTCATCCATTGACTTGCTGCCATTGGAGAAACAGCAACAATTGGATGTGCTGGGATAAAAAAATCAGTAAAAACCAAATTAAACCAATCTGCTTTTTTCAAAAAGTCTAAGAACTGCTCAGTGAAGTTGTAAAAACTTGAAATTATCATATATATAAAAATCCCCCCCCCCCCCCATATATATATATATATATATATATATATATATATATATACATATGTTATAAACCTGCCAATGCACACACGTGTTTAGGTATACACAAGTTACACTTCATACTACATACCAATGCCTTCACTGGAACATTCCACATTCACAGAACATTAAAACTCTCTTGCAATAATTAATGGAGAAATATAGATAATTGGCCTCCACTTCTCTCCCAGCAGCTTCAGCGGGACTCCTTTTGACAATCAAACCAGCCCGCCGATTGTTTCAATATGTATGCTTGTTTAAATATTTCACTTGAGATATGTAATATGCAGGGAAAGTACAGCAGTGAAATAGTCCTCAGATGGTGAGCTTGATTATCGGAGGGTGCAGTTTTCTCTCCCTCCTTCCCTCCCTCCCCTCTCCTACCCTCCCTTCGCTTTTGCACACCTTGCAGACCTGCGCTTACCGCTGACTTCTGAATGCCTTTGTTAAACAGCCATTTACACCCACGTCCCGTGAATACATTTCCTCGGGGTGAATTCCATAATTTTTCATGTGCCAACGTGATGGATCGTCCCGATTTTAGATCCCAACTTTGACAAGCAGCCGAGGAGGGACCACACCACTGTGGAGTGGCCTTTGTTTTGCATTGCAGCCCATTTACCGATAGACAATAAATCTTCCCCATGCAAATTTTTATCTCCCTTAAGTGTATGATGCTTCCTGAAGGTTAACAGGGATTGTGATGGAATTTAGCATTTTAGCCACAAAATGGTGTCCGTGCTTGTCCTCACGAGAAAATAAACCATGCAGATAAACTGGCAATACAGTCGGGGATTAGTGACGATGGGTGATTTTATGTTGGTTGTTACAATTTGATGGCTCTTCCGCTGTAAATGCTTGAAATAAAATCCATTAAAGTTTTTAGTGTACACTGTGTCTACACTCTCCCGTACTTTTACAAAACCATCTAAAATTGCCCCTTCAGGATCCCGATGAGCCATTATGCATTATGTGTGTTGTGTGTGTGTGTGTGTGTGTGTGTGTGTGTAGCTATGCGTGCGTGTGATTAAAATGAACTCGCCAGCTTGAGTACCTGCAACCGGCGAGCCTGCGCGCAGAAGGAGGCACAACAAAAGCAGGCGGGCCATTCTCCCTCTGATAAACAGACATAATTCAAATGTCAGCATTTGAATGTCATCCTCAAAGAGCCCTCTCCATCAGCGCTCGAGTCATTACAGACGATAGGGGGAGAAAAAAAAAGGAGGGGGACATTGTTTCATCTGTTTGAGCTTTCTACCCCTCTAATTATTAAAGCGCCTTTCTTCCTCTCCCCCCCTTTTGAAAGCGCACAGAGGGAGAAAGAGATTAGAAGTATTGTTGCCTTTTGACAATTCAATTTTTCCCCCTCTCCTCTCCATACAGGTTGAGTTTTAATTTGTGGCTGTTGAAGAAACAGAACCCAGATGGCGAGGCACAACTCGTCATCCCTCTGTCTGTCTTTCCTCTCTACCTTTCTCTCCCTCAGAACCAGCGCCGGATAACAAAGATATGCAGATGAGGCCGAGCTCTGGATCTGCGCCAGAGAGATCGTCTCTCGCAGTGGCGGGGAACAAATTGATGTGTCCTGCAAACTGTGCCATGGTAGCAGCGGGTTGCTCCGCGGCCTGCCAAAAACCGTCAGTCTGCCATGCCAGGCGGCGTGCCCCCGGTGGCAAAGTGAGGACATCAGCTGCTGAGCGATTGCCAGAGGCCTGTGACACAATATGTAGCATCAGTGTCAACGATGTCATTAGACACAGAACGATGCTGCCAGCAAACTCATTAGCCCGAGTGGAAGTGACCCAACTCTTCATATAGCCACAATACGAGCAACAAATGCACTTCTAGAGGATACTTTGAATGCTTTGATAGTTTTCAAGTGCTGTGATTCCTCTCAGTTTGGGGGTTATTGGGTCACATTGATCAGATGAAGCATGCATTATAGGACCATAGTCTGCCACATATTATGCCAAGTGGCATGTCTACCATTAGGTGCAGAAAGGTTCGGAAAAACATGTGAAAATATACTGTGTGTGCAGCTCAAACTTTTTGCAGCAGTACTTTTGTTTAACTCCGGCGTTACTGGCTCGAATAATGATGTCATGTATTCACAGTGGTGACAAATAAGATGGAAGACATGATGGAAAAAAAGAGCGCCTGTCCGAGCGCCTGTCCTCAAACACAGGCTCAACCAGCGGCAGGCGTGTCCACTCCATAGGGATGACAGTCTGGCAGCATGTCCAGAAGTCACACTACAGGATATGTTCATTCATTACAGCGTGTGTTACATGACGACTGTCATAGATTAGTATTAGATAGTATTCACAATGTCTGAATACATGATTCAATACATTTTATTTTAGTTTTACCAGCTGTGAGCAGCTCCCTCATGTCCTTTGACAGTGTTTAATACTTTGTTCCTTGAGTATACTTTTTCCGGTGTGAACACGCTTCATACTCAAAAACCCACTTAGAATGAATGTGTGGTGTGATGTCCTCACACCAGACATTCAAAAAGACGTGTTCAATTCCACATCAGAAAGTAAAAAAGCAATACTTGATCAACAGAATTGTGATTTGAAAGCATGAAAGTGATGCCAAATGTGAATTTTCAACTCACTCCTGTTTCCAGTGTGTCATGTTACATTGAATTGTCGGCTTATTTGTTTGTTTGCACCATTATCTGAACTTCAAGCAGTTAAAGACATGACTGAAGAATAATTAGTATTAAACAAAAACTTGATATATTGTTTACCACTGTTTAAAGTATATTATTCCAACTCTTCTGAGGGCTGAAGCATCCATCCGGAGAGGAAGCTAAACCAGATCATCCAAGCTGGAGACCACATGAGCCCATAGAGACACCAGCAGGCCCCCGGTGGGCTCTCCATGTCTCTGCCTCCATCTTTGATGCGTAATGAGTCCCCTCCCTTTTCTTACAATCAGCACAAATCAATATACACGCAACAAACATGCCTTATCCCCTTCTGATGAATGGCCGGGGTGGGGAGAGAGTAAGAGAATGTGGAGGGGGGGGAGAGGTGGAGGAGGGGAGGAGAGATAATCATATCTCCACCCTCAGTCAATAAGCCTACGCCTCATTACCAATGCATGAGGGAGGGCTGTGGGGGTGAGGAAGAGATGGAGACAGTATGCACTCACATACTCACACTGTCATTACCTTAAATTAGCGGTGGAACATGATTATCCCTAACTTAATGCCACTCTATTCATATATGAAAACAGTCTGGTGTCATCTGAGGAGGAGAGAGTGTATCGCACCGAATCTATCATTACAACTGAAATAAAGAAACCGTCACAGGATATGTGTGTGTCGGTAGAAATATTCTCAAAAAATAACTCTCCGTTTGTGTTTTAGGAGCGTAAAAGGTCAGAACTGCAAGATGTTCCCTCCCACAGTGGTTGTAATTCTCCAACTATATTATTATGACTGGGGTCTAAAAATGGCGCTTTTTGGAGTAGGGAACAGAGCTCACTTAATTGCAGTGATTCAGAATATCATTCACCGCCTGAATCCTCGTCACCCACAACCTCACAGCGAGCAAAATGTGGGGCTGAAATGATCCGGTCATTAGTGAGTGCGAGTCTGCATGACATTTGTTAAGGTGGTATTCAGGATATTTGTTTCTGTAGGCGGAACCGGGATCTTTTTTTTTCTTTTACACTCGGAATGAATGACGTTTCTCTTTTCCATGCCGGTTCACTCTTGTCGTGTTTATTAAAACACCCCGTTTCCTATGTAATAGACTCGCATGAAGGCTCGTGTGGTTTTTGGACGTTTCAGATAATAAAGGCATGTCTGATTTTCAGATGCGTGAGAGACCGTACGTGGAAACGGGAATTTCACATGAAATGTTACAGGTGCATTTAAACAGCATTTAAATATGATAGAGTTGCATATTTCATGTAGGATTTCACATTCCATATGTCTTGGGTCTGGATCGTCATTGAGTGGGATTTTCATCCTCCAGTGGTCTCAGTCGCCTCCCGTGTCTCCCTCTCTGTGTCAGTGGTGTCCTTTTTTGATTTTAAATCCTATTTCACTGAAAAAAGCAACATTTTCGACACTACCGAACCTTCAGCGGGTAAAGTGTCAGTTCATTAGACTTTCTCTCGCCAATTTTCCGGTGTCTTATACTGTCATCCACAGCCTCCATCCCTTCTAGCTTCCTCTTCTCTCTGTGCCTTGAACCAAAGATCTTCCAAGATCAGGGTTTCAGTTCTCACAGCTTCTACGGGCCATCCCTCCTGAGGCTTTAGGGGGGCCGCCAAGTCCCCCCAAAGGGCCACTGAACCTTCGGGTCCCCAGAGTTCTCCTAATTCAGCCAGATTGACAGATACTAATAGCGTGGATGCCTCTCATCCCATGGAGACGGCCGACTAGGGCAGAGAGCCGAGGGGAGACCAGGAAAGTAGCCAACTAGCAGCTGACTTATTAGCGAGATTGGCTAGTCTATATGCCGCTGTGGGGTGCTGTGCCGATATGCAAATGTCACATCGCCCTCTTCTCCATTCACTCCTCCATCCATCGTCGACTCCTATCTTCCGACCCGCCCTTTGCTCCCTCCTCTTCCCTCCCTTCATCACCTCCACCGCTCCTCTGCGTTACTTACACTCTCATCACCTCGTCTACTCCCTCTCTCTCTCTCTCTCTCTCTCTCTCTCTCTCTCTCTCTCTCTCTCTCTCTCTCTCCCCCTCCCTCCCTCTGAAGGGCAGGTCCCCTTCCTAATTGATCTGTGGAGATTTCGGCTAACCTTCTTCCTCTTGCGAAGAGAGATGAGAGAGCGGAGATTAGAGGTAGAAAAAGGGGTGGAGACAAGAAAGATGGATGGGTACTCTTTATGCCACCGCTGATATAGTAAGCCTACAACGCAACTGATCCATTATGTAAACAATGTAGAAAAAAATGCTTTTTAATAAGTGGCCACTGTTTTGTGGCTTTTTAATACATTTATTTGCTTCCTCAGATTTGGCTTGAATATGAATTGACCTCCGTTGCAGTGACATCCCATCATTATGAGATGCAGCGTTAATAAACAAAAGAGGGAAGAGAGAAAGGAGAGAGTTGAAAGACACTGAGGATGTCCCTGAACGGCTTTGGCTTTTGCCCCTTTAGAAACCAGTGTGGTGATAAGCGGAACCATTATCCAGGCGATCGATGAAGGGGGGACCATGATTAATGCCACCCCAAGCTTGCATGTCCCAGGGCGAGGCCACAGGGACTACTACTGTCCCCTCTCAATACACTGCTAGCAGAGGCTCATAACAGGCTTTATGGACAAGCCAATTACTGTACTGTTGCTTTATGGTGGACCATTTACTTCCTCTTAAGACATCTTCATACGGGCTATTTAATGCTTCTCTCCCTTTTCTCCATCTTTTAGTAGTTTTTTCTAGTCTGGTCAAGATTTCAACCCCAGTAGGTTTTGGATTTTTAAGGTTTTGGAAGACTTGAACTTATTACACTTGGAGTTAATTTAAGAAATTAGTTCAATTACTGATACTGTAATTTATGCATTCGATATCGACCTCTTGGTTTCTAGGTTTAGGTGCTAGGTTTTTAATTGCGTCCTCTGTGTTGAATTTGGCAGGAAAACCTGTTATGCTGCTTTACAGCACAAACCACCAAGATGCAGTTGTTCTTTCTTCGCAGCAATGGAGCTAACAGTTTAGATCCCGCCCTCACCGGAGTGAATAGAAAGTATCAAAAGGAGACGAGAAAATCTAATTCAGCAGGAAATGTCTTAAATTGCTTCACATCACAAAACATAAAAAGACAGCTATGTTCACACAGCAGCAATAGAGCTACACCTCCAGAGACTCTTGTGAATCAGCTGCTTAATCAAGAAAGCAAAAGAGAGAAGTATTTTGCTCTGTGTGCCATAAAGCAGCGGGATTTCTAAAAATGTGGGCTCAATTTTCGACACAGTTCCGATAATTAAATGCAGTTTGCACAAAACTGGCATGACCCCTTGGAATTCTGTTCATACTGATCCACTTCACACCTTATAATTTACATCCTGTGCCAAGTTTACTTTAACCACGATCCTCTCCTAACCTTAACCAATCGTTAAGCTGACTAACCCAACCGATTCTTCAACCATTACGTATTTAATCAGACATATTCCCCAGCAATATCATTCCTGCCATGTGCAGGTACATTGGTCATGAGACGTTAACATATCCTTTGCAGCGTCGTTCTTATCTGACAATATGGTTGAAATGAAAGTGACCTTGGAATTATTTATCAAAAGTAGTGCAAACATAGAAATTCATGTGAGGGCGGGTATCTTCCCCAATAAAAAGTAAACAGAGAAGCCGTTTGCTGTTCGTGCTACATGGTGGAGAGTTTCTGAAAAGATTTGGACTACATTTGGAAAGCGGAAACACTTATTACAAGCAATCATCCAGACACTATCTTTACCTGTATACATTTACCATGAACCCCTCCATCCATACATCCATCCCCCCCCTCCCCCACTCAGCTATCTTTGTGTCACTCAGCGATCAGAGACCAGCTCCTTCTTTTCCATGCAGCTATTATTTACAGGATTAGAGTAGTAGAGATCTTAGCACGAACACTCCTCTACTGAGAGTGGAGAAAAAAAGACGGGCAAATTACCAGCTAATGGACCACCGGGCACTAATATCTAAATCCCCAATCTGTCTGTAATTGCTGCAAAATGCTCCGGCTTGTGCTTTATGGGAGACTTCTAAGCGACTCACTTTTTTTTTTTCCCCCCTCTCTCGTTCCTCTCCTTGCTTTATTAAAGCAACAAGGAACAGGGGAAGGGAAAAAAACGAGTAGTGCTCTCATTTTCCCTTTGAGTCCTTCCACTTTCCCCAGTGGAATCCCCAAGACATCATTAATGTCTCTCCTCTCTTTCATATCTCGACAGAAAGAGAGTGAAGTGACCGTCCCGCAGCTGGCTGTCTTCCTTTGCTGTCTTCCCCTCCGTCGAGGAGCGAGTGATTAATTCCCTTGTAAGGAGAGATACAGAGAGGGAGAGCGAGAGGGAGAGCTCTGTTTGAAAGGTGCTTTATTTGCATTAGCATTCATAATTACTTAATGACGAATCAGATATGGTTCATTGCGACAAAGCGCAGAAACAAGCTGTCGGAATCATGTATTTCAATTAGAATACCACTAAAACATGGTCCTCCATGACCGTCCAATATAAGGAGGACTTTACTTATTTAGCTGTTGAATTACTACAGGGGGATAAGAAGGCCCTGTTTCATCCTTTGTCAATGTTCTGATTAAAAGAGGAGCGTAAAGCATTTAAGGAGGAATACGAAGGGTGTGGGTTACAGGACACATCTTGACTGACTGTTTGGTGACTATTTGGCAGCCAAGCCATCAGGGTGCCACATTTTATGTTGTGGTGTTAAACTGGTCATGCATCCTCACATCAGGTGGTAAAACTGCTGGTTAAAGGTGTGTTTGTATGTGGAACATTCACTAATGTGACATAATCACAGTTAGGTTTCCTCTCCGAGCTTACAGGCACTGATGCTTTCAGTCATTGTGCACACACACACATCTCACAGCGTCACCCCTCTGGTCTCTGGTCTCGATTTCCATTGTGGAGATTGATGGCAGGCTGGAAGGGGTCTGTATTCACAAATAAAAAAAGGCAGTTAAACTGAATTTAGTTGTAGGTTGCTATAGTGCACACCTGAACGTAATAATTTAACTCGGTGACATCTCTATAAAGACCTAATCATTGAATCTGGGTGCAGTCTCCGGATCAACAATGCTTCCTTGTCCTGTTAGAAGATGGACTATAGCTACAGTTGTAGGCTTGTTTTTAATACAGGACCCCATTTGCGATAGGATCTTTAGGTGGATCCAATGAGCCAACATAACTTGCAGTACTTCAAAAAAGAACGAGGAAAAGTCCTTCACAACAAAGTTACTTCTCTCTCTCCTATCACAGTGTGCAAAAAGTGCCTCCTTAGCAATATCCCTTTTAATCAAGCCAAGCCACAATAGGAGACAGCAGGAAGCATGTGTAAATAATGCATTAATAACCATCCCATCCACACTCCCCGAGGCAGCGCCGGCACGTAGGGAGTTTAAATATCTCTAAGGGATACCTTCATCTGAAAAGTGCTCAGCTATCTGCTCGGAGCCTCTGCTGGAAAGAAAGGGAAAAAAATCAAACTAATTGCAAAGAGTTCAATGGCAGTTCAACATGGAGTGCACTTTCCAAGGCCTCGGCAGAGAGCGATGGAGGACGGCCGATCATGTCCGCATAGCCCTCATTGATAGCTATTTTAGAGAGTTGTAACCTTTGACAACAAGCTTTTGACAACGGTTTTCAAACTTTTTATCCTCTTGATACTGCTGTTAACAGAAAACACTCTTTTTCAAAGCTACTTCTGTTTATCTAGCTGTATTTATTGCAACGTACGTGCCGAGACTTCAGTGAAGTTAACGTAACCTTGTCAGTTTCTTCATAATAACCTGAAGATCAATTTTAAAGATCCCATGATGCATCAAAAATACAAGAATTCTCCACCCTAGGACTGGCAAAGAGATAAGAAATAAGGAGTTTACCTTGCATTTCTTGTTTGCTTTTGATGTTTATTTGGTGGATTTTTATTTTAATTTTATTCCAATAGCTATCCGGCCAAAGATAAACAAAGTAATGCCATGATGACATGTTCCACGTGCATCTACAAACAATTTTATATTATTATATTAAATATATTATTGGTATGAAATGTTCAGTTGTTAAAGAAAAAAAGAACCCTGCATTGACACTGAACATTGTCATTGGCTGTAAATCATAGATGTTTTCTCATTTTTGCTTTGTCCACTTACAGAAGTCTTTACGACCTTAGACCAGGACTTCCAGCCTGCGTCCCATGGGTTGCATGGTTTCCACAACTGAAACGCTTGGTTTCGGTTAGGAAGCTTGTGGTCTTGTTACTACTGTAAAACTGAGCTCATCCCATTGTGTGCTTCAAGTCGGCATTGGCTTTTTCGGTACTTAACATGGACAACAGTCTTTCCCAAACTTTACAGTCTTAAAAGAAACTTAATATTCAGTGAGAACATTTTCCATTGGCATTAAACAATTGGCAGATATGTTCAGTATAACTCTGCTTTTATAAAACTTACATACAGTCAGCATTACATTACTTACAAAAGATGTTTACTGCAACTTACTTGTATAAACAAGATTTTGAGGAGTCATTTCTGAAGTCAGAGGTCTGGGTAGCGTTCACATGAAAGTTTCTGACTGGTAATGTGGGACTTGGTTTGAAACTAGGTTTGTAAACAGCCACAATATCTGCTATGATTAAGATGAAATAAACCTCTTACTGCAATATTGTCAATTTGATTGTGATTGGTCCAAGATTCATATTATAGTATACTCTTAATTTGCTTAACAGCTGTTAGGATGCAAATCAGCTTTGTGAGAGCCATATATGCACCATTGTATTATTTCACTGTTTAATATTTAACTGAATATTCCATAATAGTCATACCATGCATACCAAACACACTTTGGTGTTTAACCACAGGGTACGGCCTTGCCTTTGCTCCAGGAACCTTGATGAGAAGCCGGATCAATGTGTTGAAACCTCAACCAGTGCTACTTCTAATCCAATACTGTTTATGTCTGCTGCAGTCGATAAGCCTGTAACCTTGGACGTGGGCGCGGCTCTTCCCTCCACATCACCGCTGTCATCGTGCGAAAACCTCCTAAGTGCAATTTTGCCTGGTTTTCGTGTTTTCACCTCAGTTGAAACAGAACAGGCTTTGCTGTGGGATGTGAAAAATCTCAAATGTCTCGCGTTCATGAAGCTCTTTCAAAGCCAATCGCGCAACGGCAAAAACACACTGTCATCACGCTCGGGCCGACGCTGTTTCTCAGAGTTGCTGAAAAGTTGACATTTTAGAAGTACAAGGTTTTTACCCTACAGCAATGATATAGTATCCTGCTGTGGAAGCCTGGTGTGTGAATGAGAACATCTGGTCGGAGAGGGAGAATGTGTGTGTTTGTGAACAGCTGCGTGTTCATGTACACAATGACACAAACCCACTCAATTCCTGCCAAATCTTTGGTATATGAAACCCCTCATACAAGTCCCCCCAGTGGTCCCATTCAACATGGGGTGCAGCGGGTGCCTCGGCTCGCCACCAACGGGGACCCTCTGCCAGTGTTAAGCCCTTTTAATGACTGGATTTCCTCCCGATTGCCAAGTTCCCGTGTAATTGCTTGATGGTCAGCCCGGTGCTGTGCCAGAGCTGAGGGGAGCGCTTGGCAGTCAGTGTGGTGTTGGCTTGGACAAGGGTGAGCAGAAATAGCTGCAGCGGAAGCTTTCGGAGTCGCCGTTTGGACAGTTACAGCCCAGGGTTTTCACACTGAGAGGGACCGGAATGAAACAGCTCCTTGTAGTCAGAGAAAAGAGGGGATAATGGAGAGATTGTTTCTGTTTGCTGAACCCAATGAGGATTGTGTTACCCCAAAAGCATCACTTTACACACACATACACACAAGCCTAAATCTCTCACTGTGCTCCTCTTTGCCTACTTCCTCTCTTACTTGCTATCACAGAGCTCCTTTTTTTTTTTTTGCAAAATCATTATTATTGTTCCTTTTAATCACCAGGCTTTTATCTCCTCTGCACTAACTTCTGAAAATAGAAAACACAGGTTAGCAGAATTGGAATAGTAAACAAAACACGGCAGGAGAAGAAATTTTGCAACGGCAATTCAAAAATGGAATCAAGTTCACCCACCATGGCCGAGGGTTGTCAGTCGCCTTTGAGCGTGTCAGCTAGAAATGGGAATGGCTTCCCTTTCCGTACATATCAGTGACCTTAACCCTACCACTCTTAGCTGCCTTTTGTCTCAACACACAAAGATATACCGGAGACTGTAGTTTTAAAAAAGAAGGAAGGGAAAAAAAAAACAAAGTAGATGTATGGTAATGTGCTGTCCGACTGCACTGGCGCTGCCGCTGTCGCAAACAAAACACTCTCTAAAAGACCCATAGAGGGAGAGAGGTAAGGAGATACATCAATCAATTAACAATTACCCCTGCTGCTAATCAGCTGTCCCCGGCCTGCGCCGGCCGGCCCTTTTGTAATCCTGTTGGCAGCATCAATTAAATTCTTAAGGTTAGTCTATTGAATTTTCCAGATAGTGGAAGATGGGGGTGGAGGGAGTTCATGGGGAAGGACAAACTGTAGCCCAAACCTTCACATCCTTTTCCTTTATCCTGCCTCTCCTCTCAATATACTGTGTGTGGCTTTGGTAGCACCTAACCAAGACAGACAGACCTGAAGTCAAATTGGAGTCAAATGAATAGAATCAGCTAGGATGAAGCCAGAAAAGACTAAAAGGGGAGATTATTAAAATATAATAGGGAAGGAAAAGCTAACAGTACATGATAGAGCAGGGCAGGAGATGCCAGGAAAATACAATAAAACATAATATAACAGGACAGAGCAGGACAATAGAACAGGAGAGGTGAATTCTCAAGTGTAAAAGCACCCTGGGCTGAAATACAAGTGAACAGGGTGACGGTCTCGTAGGCTGAAGGGTAAGAGGGTGTGATTAAATGAAGTGAGGTGGTGAAGTGAGACCGTGTGGGAGCAGCAAGGTACAGTATGTGTGTGTGTGTGTGTGTGTGTGTGTGTGTGTGTGTTTCCATCTTTGTGAAAGCCAGGTAGAGGTTTAGACCTTAAAAACTGGAGAGAGCGAGGATGTTTTTCACATTTTTGGACCTTGCTAGTTGCTGTCTATTTGACACATAAGCCCAGAACAGTTAATTAAAGTCTGATTTGGGTATTAACAAATGAAACATTTGAATTTCTTCAGGAAATGTGGCGAAAGTACTATATTTTTCCTCCTCTTGAGTAAAATGTGCATGAACAGAGAATTTATGTAGATATATCAATCATCTAATGAGTCATTATTTTCCATTGGCTCTGTATATGTGTTACCTGACAACATCCTGCACAAAGTTGACAGAAATAGAAATTCAGTCACTATCTTTGCTGGGTCGAAACTTCATACTAATAAGAGCTATATGAGGTATACAGTAAATACTTGAATGCATTGTTTTTGCAGTCAGTATACAAGAGATCAACGTACTTTACTCTTGCGCACTAACAGGAATTGGTGCACAACTTGATCAAACTGCGACCTTGGATGCCACCATCAATTCTACTCCACAAAGCGGAGGCAACATTTAAACAAAATTTCAAAGATGTGATTCTAATTTTTCCTGGACATGTTTCACTGCCTTCCACACTTAGCTTTAACTGCACCTAAGAGCAGATCTAATGTGTATGATATCTTTGGGTATACTTTATCTTTGGAAACACACTACAAACGTTTGGGGTTAAGGTCAGACTTAGGTTTAAAATCAAGTCATCAGTATGCTTCGAATTAAGTTTTGTGTCTGTGTTTGCAGCCCCCTCCTCCCACACCTTCCCAACATCAGAATTGGAATTACTGCACCCAACAATTTCGGTAAATTTATGAAACTAGCTAGTGCAGCACCATGAATGCCTTTCAAGAGAGACTTTCTGAAGATGTGCGCTGCTATCCTCATTTACAATTATCACATCTCAGCCCACTCTAGAAAAAAGGGTTTTGTCAGTAGGAACAGGCACAAACACTTAAACTATACAACAGACACACACACACACACACACACACACACACACCGCACTCTGTACAAACTAGTTTGTTTCAAGCACACCTTAAAGGGTTAAGGTTAACCTTGAGTTTTAATGATTAGGGTTAGGCTGAGGGACTGCATTATGTATGTCAACCGAGGTCCTCACAAGACCAGAAGCGCAGGCGAGTATATCTCCTTTGGCAAAGTCAGCATAAATACACACTAACATGCAAAGATGCAGCCATACATGGAGCGAACAAAAGGTGGAGGAGAATCTTTGATCTGTCTATAATGACCTGTAAGGAAACCAGGAATCCCATCATTATGTTAAAACAATCCCCCTTCCATACACATTTGCTGACCATACTAATTACCCATCACCTAATCAATACATTATTTAATCTGCTTCCCACTAACACAAAGCTCCCTCGAAGAGCCAAAGCCTTTTTTTTTTTCCTGCTGTTCTTTTATTGCTTGCTTCCTCAAAAAGCTATTTGTAATTTAAACCAGGATGCATGTGAACCTGATAGGAGCGGCGTCGCAGCCTGCTGGAGGATGAGAGCGAAGAATGCTGACAGCGCTCCGATGTCCTCAAGTGAAACCTTAACTGGCTGACCCTCGGCGGCTTCTGGCGCCTCACTGAACCGCTGCTGGACGCGATTGATTCAGACGCTGACCTTCTCATCGAGTGAGATGTGATGAAGGAAATGATGGATTCCGCCTCAGAATTAAATATCTACCATTTGGAGAAAATCACTAGTGACAAAATGTATCCATTCTATTGACAGAAGAAGATTAAGACGAGGTGGGTGATTCAGTTGTTGACTAGACGCCAATAAAACCTGCAACTATTACACATAACTTTGTTGCCAGTGTTGGGAAAGTTACTTTGAAAATGTCATTTATTACACATTGCAAAGTACTCCATTACTTTTCAGTATTACTGTGTAGAGTAATGCAGGGACTTTCACCAAATGATGAACACTTTCTAGCCATGGTATAATTCCTACTCTGGGCGTAGCCGGTAAAAAGGTACATTCTGCAACACGGCTGCTTCACAAATACTCCACCTGCATTATATGCTAAATAGGCTAAACACCAGCACCAGATATTCAACAAGTAGACCTACTTTAAGTTGAAAAGAACTGTGAAGAGAGAGTTCAAGAGGGCATGAAACTATCGAGAGGCAAACAGGTGGTGTACAGCCAGTCTGCATTTCTTCCATGGCCTTGCACTGTGACTAGCTGCAGGTCGGCTTGGAAATTTCATTACTTGAAGTAGTAAATGTTACAGTATTGCTGAAATCCTGTTGGTAATGTCTTTTATTACTTTGTTACTGCTATCAGTAATATATTACTATACACTACTCACAAAAAGTTAGGGATATTCGACTTTCAGGTGAAATATATGGAAAATGTAAAAAGTGAATGCTACAGTGATATTATATCATGAAAGTAGGGCATTTAAGTAGAAGCATGCAGTGGTAATTTTATTCATCTTAAACAATTTATTGAAAGAAAATCTAACAACAGTGGTGGGTATACCACAACAAAAAATGTTCAGTGTCTCAATAAATTGGGACGTGGCCAAAGGACGTCCACTCCTCTCCTTTCTGTGACTCTTCCAGTCTCTGTATCACTGTTCCAACCTCCTGATGACACTCTGTGACCCTCTAAGCTCAGTGAACACCTCCGTCTGAGGACTTCCTGTTTGAAGCCTCCAGTGTTGAGGTGCTGCTGATCAACTGTTAGGTGTCGTCTTGGTCTCATGATGTCAGAATGTGAACAGTAGGATGAGGAGGACTGTTTAAATACCAATTCTAACTGAACCAGGAAATGTATTGGTGGATTCATGGATCAAACCTGTTGTGAATGTTGCTGTTAAGCTTCTTGTTAGAGAACAGCAACTTGTGCAGAAAGTACTGAAACACTGAACAGTTGGACATGTGCATTCAAAAGTTTAGAGAAGGTCACATTAAGTTCACCTGGAAAGGTTAGAATGCATTTTAGGTTCATCCTGAAATTTCACCTGAAAGCCAAATATCCCTAACTTTTAGTGAGTAGTATATATATTACTTGCTTTGCATGTTTAGGAAGTTCACATACGAGTGGCTTCTTTACTGGACGAAGGAACAGTGGCTGGATGGGTCATCATTTGGATCCAAAGACAGATTGGAAAAGACACATGACTACTGCACAAAATCAAGTATCATTTAGCAGACTTTCTTCTATCCGTCTGCCTTTTTCTTGTGACTTAATGGATCATTTTAATTCACTTACATAAAGTATTGAAATGCAACCCTTTGTTTGAAGATGTATGTAACCTGTAAAAAAGGAGACACGGCAGCAGAGGGTTAGGAACCGCTGTCTGGTTAATCTGTTTGGGGCAAAAAACACTTTTACACAAGTAGAGCTACTTGACATTTTTTATCACGTCATCTGCTGATATGCTTTTGTGGTTATTTGGAGATATTTGACAAGTAATACATTTGATCTGTCTTGAAGCAGTAATCTCCATGAAGGTCTTTAAGAACAAAGAACCTACAGGTCAGTCAGGGTGAAGACAGCAGATGAAAGAGTTCACTGTGTAAGTGTTCAGACTGTACTGTAGCTATTGTGATGAGAGACTCCACCAAAACAAAAGCAGAGGGTGCACGTTCCTTCGGCAACATCTCCCCATCACGCGCTCTCCATCAGCGCGTCTGGCTGCGCGTCAGAGCGTGAACAGGCAGATTTTCCGGTAGCACAAGCCTGAGATGGGCTCCTGCGTCTCGGTGAGCTCGGTGAGCTCGTTTCGCCGGGCCTCCTGCCGAGTCCTCCTACTGCCGCTGCACAGACATGAGACTCTGCAGCCCCAGGACACAGTCACCACGGGGGAAGAGGGGATATAACTGGGGAGAGGGGGTAGAAACAGAGGGTGTGAAGGAAGAGAGATGCAGCATGGGTGAAGAAAGGGATGGAGGAAAAAGATGCATGAAGGGCAGGGGGGAGATAATGAGAGGTAGAGGAGATGAAGGGACAGAGATGAGAAAGAAGGGACGGAGGGGAGGGGAAGCAGAAAGAGGTAAACAGAAAGCAAGGAGAAGTCGACACACACAGTGAGAGACGGAGGGGGGAAGAAAGAGAAGGAGAGAATGATTGCTTGCGGCTCATTTCTCCACACATGAGCCCATCTGTACAGCGCCCAGGGTGGGACGGCACCACTGCTCTGTCTGAAATGACTGAGCGAGCCAAAGACACCCCAGCACCACAGGAAGCCAAATGCAATCCCATGAATCCCGGGCTCGCCTATTATTCTGCAGAAAGCCCTTTTAAAGTGCCATTTTTTCTCGCTGATGGTGCCTCGTTGATTTACTTTCTTTTCCATCATAACTTAAGCTGACCGTAATGTGTTTGAAAGAAGCTCATCGTTGAGATTTTGGCCTTGCACATTCATGTCACACACGCATATATAAACATATATATATATATATATATATATATATATATATATATATATATATATATATATATATATATATATACTGTGTATATATATATATACACACACACACACAGAATTTGTCTCTTGGTTCTTGGTTCCATCAACACAGCAGCACCACAGGGGTGAAAACGGAGAAATTGACTGGCAGAGAGCAAGAAATGGTGTTTGCAGTGAGCATCTTGTGGTATTGTAATATTTACTGTTAGCACCTCAGGCTACATGATACGCTCCACTGTCACCATCAAACAAGCAGCTCTCTGAAGGAGGGAGCACATCTGTTGTCACCCCTCCAACCCCCCTCCCTCCCTCCCTCTCCCTTTCCTATCTCTGGAGTGAGAAAGAAAATGTAGAGTAAGAAGAGGAAAAAAAGCGAAGGAAGAGAACCCTGGAGTTACAAAATACACAACTTTCTGACCCCTTTCTTTTCTTACTCATATGCACACATACACACACAGAGACACCCTTCTTCTTCCTCTGGCCATGGCTTAGGATGCAGCCGATTCAAATTGATCATTCCTCTGACCAATAATTCATTGTGATGGAGCAGACGCGGCGTGTGCATGGCGAGCGCCGGCCGTGCAATGGCCCCTGCATACTAAACAGCTCCGCCGGCCAATCGTGCGGCAACAACCCCGGTCAGGTGACCTGCTTTTTATCCTCTGATAAATGGCAGGTCAAGCCAGGTGGCGCTCACCGCCACATCCCTCAGCGCCATGTCACCCGCACTCCCGACCGCTCATCAAACCCCCTCGCTCCCTTTCCTCAAACCCCTCTTGGTCCTCTCCACCCCTTAAACCCTTTCTGCAATCACCGCCCCCACCCACCACCGCCACAGCCACCACAACCCCCCCCAGGCATTTGCCCCGCATGCATCCATTATTCTCCACGCTCGCTGCACCGTCAGCACAGTCATGATTGCTGACTTCTCCTTCCACTGCCAGCCTCCACTTTGAACACAATTAACTTAGTAATTGCATTTGTTTTAGGAGTATGGGAGTGATTATCAAAGCCACCTATGATCCTCCAAGCATACACACTCGCTGCTTTGCCTGTCTGTTGATGGGCGCTTGTGCAGGCGAGACCACGGGGGGGTACACAGATAGGGCTGGGAGCACTTCAAAGCAAACCTCGCTTCCTTGCTCAACCTCATATACCTTATTAGAATCCCCTGATTGCCAAACCCCTCTGTTGCTTTTGTTTATCTGTTTGTTTCTTGGGCGGCCAAGCCACCAAGGCTTTTGAAATCCAGGGGGTCATTTTCAGCACAGCTGCCACTAACAATGCAAAATACAAGGAGAGATTGAGCAGTGGAAATAGCACGCACCTACACTGCAGCGGCAGTTTTGATTTGAATTTGAAGAGGCTGATGTGAAAATGTGTGTTTAAGGTGAAGTGTCTTGCTTTTAAGTTGGTCCTCTGTCGCAATCAAAGGAAGGAAAGGTCTGTAGATATTACCTTAAGTTATGGTTAGCGTAGTTCAGATGCTTTAAATTGGTTCCCAGCAAAAATCCATCTTTTCAAGCTCTCAAAGGCAGAATAAGGATGATTGTGGATTACAATCAAGGAAAACAAGTCACAACTTGAGAAACTGTGTGGTTTTCTTTTCTCGTCTCTTAAGAAAATAAGATGTAGGAGCCCATTTTCATATCAAGCAACATGCCTATTCAAGATTATCCAATTGAATTAAAAAATAGGTTCATGAACTCCCCGTGCTAATCTTCAGCAATGCTTCAATCATTTTCTTTTACAGTGTAGTTAAAAACTTTCACTATTCAGCCGTGAACATCCTTTACACTGAAATACTGCAACCCTGCATTATGAGTCCAAACACCAGCTTGTGTGATGCCCCTGCATTATTACACTACCCACAAAATACTCTATTCTGGCTGCATTTTGTGGATCCTTCTTACGACATTGACTTTGAATAAAAGACCAGTATTGCTGCCCTTTTTTAATTGAAATGCAAACTACATCAACGGCCAGGCCACGGAATTGGCAATACTCTCCTGGCGGCGTGATAAAGGCTTTTTTGCTGTTTCTGTGGCTATCGACTTGGTCATGTGTGTAATTGCCTAAAGCGTTTCTGAAGCCTCCGATGCACCAATGTAAATATTAAAGAGAGCGCTCAGCTTAATAAAATGCTGTTCAAACAATATGGGGCCCGAGTTATCTCCGCCTGTCCGTTTTCAGCGGGGCCCGGGAGTCGAGGGGTGCTGCACGGGAGACGGGGTCAGTATCAAGATGAGACCTGCTCCTTCATAAGTGCCGGCGAAAACGAAGAGGAGCGAGGCGACAACCGATTAAATGAATCCACTAAAAAGTGAATAGGGTGAAGTAAGAAAAAGGAAGTGAAAATAGGAGATATTATAGCCACTGAGAACTGTACTGAGAGGAAAAAGGAGGAGGAGGAAGGAGCAAGACAGCGGTAGGGGGGGCAGTGATGGATCAGACAGATTCTCTAATGGTATTGATCCTGTCCAAGGCCACGGTGGAGATGAAGGCCTCCCTGCACAGATACCCTGCTGTCACCTTGACCTTGGGCCAATCCCTCACCTCTGACCTCGTGACCCCTCCAGCCCGTGGTGACCTCCCATCACCTCCCCTGCTGGTCCCCCAACAGATGCAGCACCACCTTTCCAAATGAGAATTGACTTTGCTGCACCGTGCAAGGTGGAAATGCGGGTTAAAGTGTGTCAATAATGTTTCACAAGAACAATTTCTCTGGCCAGTTTTGCGGATGGCATAACGTTTTGACATTTGCTCGCTGTGTAGATACCAGAGCGTGTCCTGGGAGGCAGTTGAAGGGAGTTGCGAGGCCGCTAACTGCCTTTAGCTATTGATCCGTCGGTTAAATTGCATGCACACAGAGCCGGCGGAGAGAGAGCATTGAGAGTCAGCCGCTAGGGCGATGCACACTCGGCTCACGATAGCCACCATCTAATGGTAATTGCTTTCGATCTCTCCCCACAGACATACGATTTACAGCGGCTCTTCTCCTGAATAGGTGACGCCAAATATTTAGTTAGTGTGCGAGTGTGTGTGTGTGTGTGTGAGTGTGTGTGGGCAAGTGAGGAAAAATGTATCACAGTTTATTCCCACGCTCAGGTAGTTGAGGAACTGTACCAGTAAGAAAGAAAAAGAAGAGTTCAAGAAAAGAACAACGGTTGTAAAAACATGATAGTTGATCATCTCTAAAAGGGACACTTGGCTTTCTCCTCACCCTGCACTTCATCACTGTGTCGCCACTGAATGGTGTTTAGGGAGCGGAGGGAGGGGTGGGCGATGCTTCTCTTGCGGCCCCCAGGTGATTACGCTGAATGGATTACAGCGGGAAACGGCTGTCCTTCTTTCAAACTGCCAGGTGGCGTCCATTTTTCTCCTGGCCTCATTGTTCGGCTCTGTGTACAGGACAGATTTAGACGGCCCAATAAAGTCCCATTTTAGACGAGACAGCTTGATGCAGCACCCTCCGATCTCAATGGGAATACAGTAGATCAACTGCCTCGCTTTAACTTGGGATGCACAGAGACAAAGGTAGAGCCTGGAATGATGTTCTGCGCCCGTGCACGCTTGGAAATCCTCCATAAGCCGTTAAAAACTGACCCGCTGGACATTTTCCAAACTAATCAATCTTGTACCCAATCGCCCGTCCCTCAACTTATTTTTTTTTTCTCTGCTCATCTCTTTCCCTTGTTACAAACAACAGCAGAGTTCATTAGCTGGTATTTGCATCAGTCCATTCCCTACGGAGCAGGGGAGCTGTTTGTATTCCTTGTACCCTGATACCTGCCAATGCTAATCCTGTTTACAGTAGCACTAAAACACAACTTAGTGGGCCATCCATCCCAAACATGCTTTCCACCTGTCAATAGGCTTAACACATCTCCCAAATTTACGTCAGAGTCGTCGCACGGGATTACGCAACCCATTTGTACCACTTATCCGACCATTTGCTCCTTGTTAACAAACACATCAGTGCGGTTGAGTTAAAACCTCATGTTTCCAAGTACTTTTCAAGAGCTAAAGAAAGCACCGTGCCATGTAGGTTGGAAACCAGATCTGTTGTTGCTGTTCTCAAAGCCGTCTTAATCCTCAAACTGTGATGGAATTCATCTGTTAATTCATTTCTGTCCCTGAAACTTATTTTAGAATTTACTATCTCGCGATAAATAACGGGATCCTACTGAAAAATATCTGTTTCTTCTCCTTTGTATCTCTGCACTGTGTCACTAGTTTGCCGTGGCTGAGTTGGAAAAGGTGTGTGCACTTATCTGATGACAGTTGGTGGGTTGTTTGGTCACTATCAATAAAAAATGCTTTCTTTTTTACTTTAATTGACTCTTATTTAGTCACTTTTGTTTTTCATATCACAGGGACATCTCTGAGATTAGAAGCCAGGTTTTCAGGGGCATCAAGGAGTAAGAGAGCTGGACTTATGAGGTTTTTCAGCCAGCAACAACAAAATAATGAGCTTGACAATTACTCAGCTGCTCTAAGGGGAAGCTTGTTATCCATCATCCTTTAAACTTGGATTTGTGGCAGCTTGGGAACAATATTTTTTTTTTTTTTAAACTCGCCACTGGATCTCATTTAAATTCATTTCTGCTGTACATTGTTTAATCACAGCGGAGGTGGCGTGATATGGACGCAGCCCTCAGTCCCGTCACTGGCTGCAGCAGGGCCTGATGCGTCCTACTCCTGAGTGTCTGATTCAGTCGGCGCTGATGTTAAAATGGATTCCTGGAAGTTTTCCAATGCTATTTTGTTCTCGCCTTTGTTACCATTCGAGTATTGTGTATGATAGAGGGACCGCTGGGACTGTTTGTCACACTGATCCTCTTATACCGCCTCTATCCCTTTGTTTAAAGCAACAATTAAAACTGTTAAGCCAGCGACTGTTGTATTTTTTCCCTCTAAGAGCATTTTTTCATCACTTCAAAGAGTTTAAGAGCCTTGATAAAAATACCATATTTTGAACAGCACTCGTTTTTATGGGAACAAATAATGTCACTTTATATTATCAGCAGGAGAAGAGGAGTGCTGTAGGTAGAAATGTGGAAATGATGTGTGTGTTTTTGCTTTTATTTTAGCGTGATCTGGACTACACAGTAATGTCTTGCTCCATATACACTTAAAGTAAATTACATAAACAATTACATCAGCTTGAGCGACCAAAATTGTTCCCCTGCTTGCTTTTGTTTACAAGTTGCAACTTAATTTATTCATTTAATACAGAAATATAAAGTTTCCAACAGTTGTGATTTATAATGGCTCCTTCAGCTTGTGAGAGTGTTCCAGCTATCCAGTCAGTATCCAGTGATAATTCCCTCATAATGAAGTCATTTTCATTTTTTGGAGTATCCCTGGCCTTGCTCCAGGTTCTGTCAGATGGCGACCAGATGTCGAGATGTATCTCTAAAGACTCCCAACACTTCAACATTTAATTTTTACGGGATTCTTCTCTCGACATGTGAAACTGTCATTCACACATGAGGGGGGAAAAGCATGGAATCAGTTTTAAGCTCAAGCTTATGTGTTTTTTCTACTCAGCGAAAACCCTTTAGATTCAAAAAATATTGATCGGCATCCATGAATCATTTGAGTGAGAGGGTCTGATTGTTGGCAAAACATTTAAACATGCAATTTGGTAGTATCTGCCTCTCTCATTAAGCCACTGCACAAGGCTGAATTTAAAGCAATGACAAGTAAGTGGCGAGTGTAAACAGGCAGGATTTGCTTGCCAGCAGAGGCAAGTGTGTTAGTCAGGGGTCTAGGGAGCAAGAAATAGTCTTGAAATATTTATAGGGTTTGACTTGGATCCCTCCCTGTGGATCAAGCATTGAAAACTTGCAATCTGTGGATCGCCAAAGGCAAACTGACGCAGAGGTCAAGCCTATAGGTTTTTCTTTACATGAAAACAACTCGTAAAAGGGAAAGAGGCAGAGCAAGGGGAGAGAATAATATATTCTGCACCCGGGAGCAGGATTTTAGCTTGAGAGGGTTATGGATTTTTTTTTCCTCCTTCCCAGTTTTTTGTTGTTACAGACATCTCCCCTCATTTTCTCGGGATCAAAAATCCATTTTGGATCATCCATTCAATATTAAATCTGGCAGGTACTTGTATACACAACAAGCTCAATTTGCAGAGGCGATTTTGAGATCTTTCATGGATGTGTCAATGACAGACAACAAAGATTCCTTCTTTTATATTTAATACAAAGGCAACAGGTCGAGTAGTATCCAGTCGTATTTCTAAGGCACTGAGGGGAAATGGCCGGTGCTTTTGTTTTTCACTTATGTCACCATCTTTTGATGCTTTTTTCATCACCATGCAGATATTATATGAATATTGAAAATGCTGTTCATGTCATATCAACTATGAAATGAGGGCAAGACCTTATCACACATTTATCCAAAAGACACTCAAACCCATTTCATTCCAAAACAGAGACCACTCCAGTGAACCACCACCAGCCATGACTCCCACCAAAACGGAGAGGGGTCAGCTACTCATTTCCTCATGGTTACCCAGGCAATGAGGCCAGGAAATTGGACAGTAGGAGGCAGTCTCTCAGTGCACCATATGACATGCCTCAAATCCCTCTAAAGGAGTCCTTTAGAGGAGAGAAATATGCCTGATTACTTTTTGCTGTCTTTATTTCGTCTTCTCCCTCCAATCCGAAATATCACCATTTTTGCGGAAAGCAATTATTTTTCATTCGAGCTACAAGAACTGCGTCTGCAATTGTCTGTCCAGTGTGTGGTGTAATTTCCTGAAATGAAGCGAGACTTGTGTCCTGTGGTCTCAAGTGCTCTCGTGCAATATTCACACGGCGAAATTGCCGTTTTGTGGATCCAAACACAACATGTGAAGTAATTACGAGGCAACAATTACCCAGGCAGGGCCAGACGTAATCGATAGGCCATCAGACAGACGGGTCAGGAGCCAAAGGTCAGGGGTCAAAGTTCAGCTTCTCTCTAACTCTGTGTGTATATGTGTATGTATGCATTGTTCTTTTTGTCCTCTGGAGGAAGAGGATGCTGATTCATAACTAGCAGGGGGATGGACAGTGAGGTAGAGTCCAGCTGTAGCTCCGTGATCTGTTCTTCTTGAGGCGCTGAGTATTGATTAGAATCTACCACATTATTGCAGCCCCGAGGAGAGGCAATCCAAACAGCTGGGATAATACTCGAGGTCCCTACTCCAACACACGTGGGGAGTGATGCAGTGAAACTGATAACATCACGTGCGTAAAATATGCCGTTTAATGGATGCGCCTCACAGAGCGCATCCATTTTACATCAAGTTGCCCGATTTTGTGCTACAGAAAATACTTAAAAATACTTAAACAAGTCCCGGAGAGTTTCATGCTGTTAGACATTACATCAGAACGAGCCTACTGTTTAAAGAAGCATTTGCCTTTAGATATACTGTAAATCTTAAGTGAATGCGTTTTGCTCTTTCTTACAAATCACCAATGTGTGTCGCCATTATCCTAAGTGATGTCACAGAGCAATCAGCTGGCACACCTGCTGTGTATTAGCTGCTGATTGTGACATCTCCACCAAACAATGCTGGCTTTCAAACTGAAGGCTTGAAACAGCTCTAATATTGTTGGGAATAACTTTATCAGATGACAGAGCGTGGCCTTTTTTTTTTTTTGTGAAGTCTGCAGCGGTAAGATCACTTGTTACTTTCCTTTAATCAGTGGGTTCCTTACAAAATGATGTGCTGCGGCAGTGTCGCCGCATGTGGCTGGTGCTTTGGATGCAGTAGGTTTTGGGGTCATCAGTGCAAAATGAGGCTTAGGAATATACACATTTTAGACGGGGCGGCCAAGGCTGCCAGTGTGTCGCTCTGTTTTTACTGTCAACTGCATGTTCTCCTCATTAATTATCACACTTTGTGCTGTGTGGCATCAAGGAAAATGCCTCTCGTGCCCCTTGAGCCCTTCATCTTTCTGTTAATGGTAGCGCTCGCAGCTGGATGAAAAAAGGACCGCTTTGGTGAGGATAGCTTTAAAAAAAAAACTGCGAGAAAACAGGTGGCATTGGAGTGAAAGTGAGGTAACCTACAGTAGTGGCAGATTTATTTGAAAAAACAAGACGTACAGGGCCAATACTTGACTATAATGACTCCTCCAGTTGAATAGAAGTTGAGAATTTTCCAGCGAGAGACGTGACCCTGTGTCGTCCACGCTTTGAACGGCGTGAGCGCCACACTGTGTCTTCCGACGCTCCGTCCACTCACACAGGGAGACATCAAACCCTGTCAGCTTTAGAGCAACCGGCGGCTGGACCAAATGATCCAGAACCTTCCGCTGTAAAGTGGAGGGCCTGCAATGCACAGGAGGAGGAGGTACAGTCCATCATCAGCCTCCTCCTGTGTGAGACCACCACCCCCCTCCCTACTCTCATCCCTCGCCCCCCCCCCCTCTCGTCCTCCACTCTCTAGCAGGGATGTATCCATGAAATATGTGCGACTTCCCGTTGAAATTAGAGGGCCCTGAACCATGAAAGGCGCCACAGGTACTGGCTGTACGGCGTGCAGCGGCAGCCACAGCTACACGCCTGGCCTCTGTGTTGTAGAGCACCGACGGCAGAAAGACACACGACCATTCGTCTGTAACATATTAAAACCAAGGGAAATAAATTACCCCAGTGCTCTGATGAATTATGAGCTGTGTCTCAGGAGCTGGAAATGCTTGGAAATCTTCTTTGGAGTACGGTGAGCATCACCTGATTTTCTTTCCCTCTAGACCTGATCCTGGTTAATTACTACTTGGAGTTAAACAGCACGGTTTCTCAACCACCTGACGATGCTCTTATAAAAGTATTCAAAAAAATAACAACCTACTCGGCCTTTAAAAGACTTTATATTATAATATTACACCTCAACAGCAAATGTCAAACTTCAGACGGCTTAAAAAAGCCAAAAATTTATTTCTTGTAATTGAAATAATTGTATTTACGGCTTTGTCTGTCTTTGCATCACGGATGGGGGAACTCAGAAGCACAACACACATTCTGGACTGTGTTGCTTCTTGCTACAGTCCCTAAAAAACATCCACGCTGTCCGTCAACTTCACTTATGAAATGATGCATTTCGAGAAGCCAAACACACAGAGCTCACGAGCACTCCTGAACTCATGACTGCTCCCACAAGAGTAAACAGAACTAAGGAACAAGGCTGCAGGTTTAAATTAATACAAAATGAGAGTCTCTCCTCTCTCACTCTCTTAAAAAGAACTATTGATTAATATTTTGGCGAATGCTACTTTCAAACTTTTGCTCAGTCATAGCTAGAGAGTGCACCATGCTCTCAGTTTGTACATCTAGAAAAGACTGAAATCTAACTCTGACACTATTTATAGCAGTAGGAAATACAGTACACTGACATTTTGGGGGTAATTTGGATGTACAATTACTGCTTGGCAGTGAGCTTAGGCACACATCCATGTTTACACATTTGTAGTCAGTATTTTTTCTGTTGGTGAATCTATACAAGCGTGTGGTGCTTCTATGATGGATCAATTTTTTTTTTTTCTCTGGCTGCATCATTAAGAGGTCGTCTTTTGGCGCTCAGTAGCTTGTGGAAATGACTCTGAACAATGCAAACCAATGCTGTTATTAACTTACAGCATTAAATGTGTAGGAGGCAATCCATAGGAGAGTAATGAGTTTAGGCCACTGGCAACACAGTAAATATTTGTGGAGTTAATAAATCCAATCCGGTGTCCGATTGAATTAAGAGGGAACCTCATTGCAATCCTACCCCTCCCATTGGTTCATCCGGCTGTTTATTGACTGGTACAGTGCAGCTCGCGGTGTTAGCCTGAAACATCTTCATCAAGAAATAGATTGCGCACTTGAACACTGCGATCATAGCGCTTTCTCAAACAATCACTGTTTTTGAGGGCACCTCTGACAAGTTGGGCATCCATCTCAGCAACACTTAAAGGTGAACAACTTTATCTTGTGGCACTTTAAAGAACATCACCTCTGCGCAATCTTAGAAGATTGATACTGTCAGAAGTGAAACATTGTTGAGCCACATGACTGATGGGCTGCTCAGAGGAAAAGTGGAGCGCTTGATGAGATATTAATCAGGCAGCGGCGGGAGGGGTGGAGCAGCGCTGTTGTGTGTGGATCCTAAATGCGAGATGTGATGGAGATGTTGGAGATCTGAGGTGTCTTTGGCGAGGCGGAGCTTGTTGGAGGGGAATAATGAATCGGCCCATTAGCATATTGTCACTGGTTGTCTTGTTTACTCCGAGGTGTTTGCCAAGCAGCTCTCCCCAAGGAGAAACGGGCGCTTCACAGTAACTTCTGGAGTAAACACTGATATGCTAATGCACATGCAAATACACACAAGCCGGCACACACATACTGTACTGCTCACAGACAGCAAATGCACAATAAACTTTGCTTTTAACAACCTGTGACGGGGCAATGGCTCACGTTCTTTGTCAATATTTATTGCAAAGAGGGAGGATGGGAGGGCTCAACATGGAAATGCAAGGCCTCATACTTCTCTTCTAATACTGCTTGTTGTACGGAATCAAAGGGTACAAAACAGCCAAGTTTACCCATAGCAAACATCTGAGGTATGCTTTCATATGCCCATGTTATCCACACACGCGAAACAATCCGGCACACCAGAGTTTCTGAAGCTATTTTCATTGACGTTTTCATCACTTCTCATGACCCGTACATGCTTGTATCATCATTTACTGTTGATTACACTTGTATTTGCAAAAGGGGCTGCGATGTTCAGGATCAGGCGCAGCTTTGTCAGTTCATTCTGTCAATGTTTTTTTTTTTTTCCTCCCTGTCTTTTTCCCCACCTTTCTCTTCCTCCGCCATCTCTTTGTCTGTCTATATCCTTCTCCCTCCTAAACTCTCTGTTGGCGCTCACTCTGGCTCTCGTAATTGCTGGTAGTCTGCTTAACAGTCACAATGCCTTACTGTAATCAAAGAACTGACAAAAGACCTCTTTCATTTCACTGTCTGCCTCTGTGTACAGTATAATAAGCTTCCATCTTGCTCACATGTCGAGAAGCCAAGGACCCCAGCGCAGTAATTTTGCATTGAATGAGATGCAGGTGATCAAAGTCCGCATAGTCTTTTTGATTCTCCAGAATAGCCAGGCCCTCCCTCTGCTATGCCTTTTGAACATCTTAAGATTCCTCCCAAAAAAAAAAGAAGGACAAAAAAAAACGCTATTCCTGCATTCTTCTTGTAGATATTCCCACTGCACGCCTGCCTGGGAAGCTGGCTCCCCAGCATTTTTGGGGGAAACTTTGAAGGAAAGTAAAGGACAAGCAGCTTTTGGCGGAGCGAAACCAAGACTTTGTCTGTACATCTGTTCAAGTGCAATGTGTCTGTGCACATTGCAGAGTAGAGGGCCAACATTTACTTAAGCGTTTAGAATCTTTTTACAAAAAACTCCAGACTATTTCTGGTGCAATGAAACCTTGAAAGGATGCTAGTATGATGGGCAAATATGATTTTGCTAAAGGTTCTTTTTTTCCCAGTAAATAAATGCTTAGGTAAGGACTTTCCTGCTTTCCTATAATAATGTTGTGTAGATCGATTTTCAAAATATTGTTTTGCTTTACCATTTCCATCCACGATGAACAGGTCAATATATGAACATTAATGGATGCAGGATAAATACAGAGAAGTAACTTCATCATTATTGAACATGAGTTCTGTGTAAGAATAAAGAATAGATCTGAAACTTCCCTAAAAACTCCCCTGAAACAAAAGTGCAACACTTCCTCTCAATCCCTTTCACCGGTCAGGGACATCATCCTCTTATTTGTTTCTTGTATAATCAGTTTTCAAATGTCAGACTCATGCATCCCATGTGTTGTGGCGGTTGGTGGTGGCTGGCATGCAGGGAGGCTGTACCAAGTTTGGGAATGCCTGCAGAGCTGCGCACCGCACTCCTCCATTCAATTAGAGGATTTCTCAGGTGATAAGGCCAGCCAGCAGGGCAATATCCAGGGGATCCCGACTGTCCCCTCTCCTCCTGTCCCTCCATCCATCAGGGGCTCCAAATCCATTGTCAGAATTATGGCGAGCAGTTCAATAATTCAGATTAGAGCTCATGTTTATTAATGTCCTACATCTGTGCAAACAACGTGTCAAGCCGAGAGTTTATTGTAATTGCCTGAGCAAACAAAACCTGAAAGAAGCAATTTCCAGTTACAATGTGCTATGACAAGTAATGAGGCCATTGGCATTCCGCTCCCATCGTCGCCGCTGCTTCTTTTCATCGCCCCAGTATTGTGTGTGATAGATATTTTTATAAGGAATGAAGGTGCTGGATAATGTGGTGGCGCCACAAGAGGCAGGTTAGTGATTAAAGATAATCATCATTTTTTTCCCCCTCCTGCAAGATCTTATTAGGTTTCCCTTAGCATTACTTACTATGACTTCTACGTAGGACTGAATGGCGGCACGGCCATCTCTGCGACGGCCGCAACTAGATGACATCTATTAATTTGCATTCTTGGAAGGAGAGAAAAAAAAAAAAAATATTGCCTTGTGCCACCTGAGGGACACACACTGCTTCCCAGTCACACTGTTTGGAAAATAGTTGTTGCGTAATCTGCCAAAGCGGCTTCAAAGGAGAGCTCTAAAAAATTGGAATTGACACAGGATATCAACCCCGAGCTTCCTATCTGTGTCTAACATATTAGCCATCTCTGAAAATTAGCTATTATTGCCTAATTGAATTTTGGCTGCCAAACGCTTAATTAAATGGCAGTTGCAGGTTTATTGAATTCACCCTGTATTTGTGTAATGGCCGAGACCTGTGAGCAGATTATGGAAAGTGCTGCGGTTTGATACATTTTGCCTTCCCTCTATGGCGTTTTAATGTGATCACAGTCTTTGTTTTCAGTCACAGATGGTTGAGAGCAACCAGGGGCTTGTTCTGCAATAGCCTGCCATGCTGTTACACTGGAGCTGATGGACCCATGAGGACTCGGGATGCCGATTGATGTCTCTACTTAGTATTGTGCGATGTACCTATCTCTTTTGGGTTAAATAGAGCTATATACTGCTGAAATGTGCCGGTGAAGACATTTATCTTGTCTGAGGCCCTTGTATCTGGAGAATCAATGAAAAATGTTTTTGCCTTACGCACTCAAAGTATTCTCATGTAATTTTAACTTTGAATAAACACCAGCTCAGGTGTCATTTAATGCACGGTAAACCTTGTTTGTAGAGTCTCACATCCAGGGTTAAAGGTTCCCCACTGGGTCTGTGACTGTTCTAAGGTGTTTTAATGTTGTATTTTGGGTGAAAACACAAAGAAGTCCATGCTGCCATCATTCGGCTGCTCTACGTTGAGGTTTAGGAATGAAAAACATTGACTAGACTCATTTCTTAATTGTTGAAGTTTCCAGAAAACTAATCAAGAAAATGACCGATCATTTTGTTTCAGATAATGCACCATCAGACTCATTTGGCCTTCTTCGGGTTAATGGAGTCAGGACTAGGAACGGAAACATGCTAAAAAGCTTTACTAACTACAGTATAAAACTCTAAAAATGAGTTTGCCTCTGTGTTTAACCTGGAGGCCGCTCTTTTGCTCAAAGTGCTGTGTTAACTATACGCTAAGTGTGTGTTTACAGCAAATGGGGGGCCGCTCGCTTCACGACAAAGTGTTTAGGTTGCAACTCTGTCTGATGGCTCGGGGATTAGAAAATCCCTCTTATGATTGATAGATTTATTTGTCACTGCTGTCTGGACGCGAGCAGCTTACACCCTGCCAAAGCCGGGGACCATTAATCAGTGTAAATAACGCTCTTCTTATACACATATCAGGAGTCTGTACGCGGAGACATTTGACACGGTGGGGGTCGGGGGGGGGGGGGGCGGTGGCGTAGCATATTTGCAGCAAATAGGCGTGTGACCAGATGATCAGAAAAGTAACATGCGGATGTTGTCGATGAGCTGACTCGCTGCTCGAGGAGTGCTGCCCTTGCTGCTGACGCCAACCAAGAGGAAATTGGTATTTTCTGCTGTGGGGCTCAGGTTGTGGAGTTTGGGACAGTAGGGTGTGATTTGATTAATGGCTCTATTGGATGTCCCCCCCCCCCCGTTGAGGACAACATCTTACTCACTGAAATATCGATGGATTTATAATTTAGGTTATAATATAGGATTGCAGCTAAAAAGGGGTTGTCCTACCTTTTTGTGATGAGTTGTGGAAAGTCGCAGATAAGTTTGTTTCCAAAATCAAGTTTCTATCCGCCCTGAAAATACAATTCAACACATACAACACCCCCGTTTGTATGTTTTCATGAGGATTATTACTCTATTAATTACCATTCTGAATTCATTCACTGTAGATACACGTCGTGATGATTATCCCACATGTTTAAAGCACTGCAGAACAATAGTCAAACATGTCCACTGGATGCGTTTAATCTCAGTCCATTGTTGTCCAAAGAAATGATCTGATTGGGCAACTTCTCCAGGGTATCATTTCACCCAAGGTTTGCTATTATCTTTGCATAAATGCACACCTTGTCATTATTTATTGCTTAATTAGCGCGCTGCTTAATTAAATCGGCATTAATCAAGGAGACAGAGGTGGCGCTTGGGGAACACTTTACACATGTTAGTGATACTGTACTTTATTATCCAAGAAAACATAAATCAAGCGTCCCTCACTGGAATTAACTGATAACAGTTGGTTGTTAGCAGGGAAAAGGAAGCAGTTACCGGCTTGTCCTGTGCTCAGGTATCACGGCAGTGTAATAGAGGTTTGTTATGAGAGTGTATACTTGGAACATGGACAACAAAGGCGACATTATCACCTCATTTCTCCCCGGCAATACATAGAAAATGGAGTCTTGTGCTGCTGTAGGGGGCAAAGGACAGAGAGTAAAGGGTGATAACGTTGCAATCTCTCCTTTCTGATCTTTCCTGAGCAAATTAGTTACCCAGTTGGCATTATATTTTGACATCTGATCTCACACATCATGCCCATACACTCCAGAGCTCTCCAAAGTTCGTTGAAAATTGTTGAAAGCAAAGCCCCAAATACATTTGGTTGGATTTTTATAAAACCATTCACATATACGCAAACATGCTCAGACACATGAATCATTTTTAATTTGCTTCATGGATCAAAAATTTGTCATCTATGGGGGGAAAAAAAGAAATAAATAAAACCAATCTGTGAAAAGACATTTGAAGCTGAAAATGGTATTTGCTCCCTGCTGCATGTGTGGAAGTGGCAGACTCTGCAGGCTCCTCTTCCCTCACTCTCTCAATCTTAATGGAGAGGAGACAAGGAGTGCTCCCCTGTGGAGAGGGAGAGATAGGCGTGGGGAGGGCGGAGGGGGAGTGTGAATCGGAGGAGAAGGGGAGGGGGACTGGAGGAGTCATCTCTGTGTAATTAAAGCTGTTTTAATGGGAGGTGCCAGGCAGTGGAAGGGAGGTCAGTCCCGACGGAGATGGGCCCCCATAACGACCAGCCTCGTGCTCCGCCTTGTCCCGCGAGGCAAGGTGGGCGCAAACTCCTCTTTTAGCCCGCTGCCACTAAGAGGATTTCACCAGCGGCCCTCATGGGGAAGGGTGCTTCGGTTAGAGGGGAAGGGGGCTACGAATGGGAGCCCCTGCTATGGCACCATGGAAAGCCCTGATTAACTCCCTCCACCAGTCCAAACCCCGCCATGCAAATGAAGGCAGCCCGGCGCTTTTATGGAGGGGGGAAGCGCTTGTCAGTCAGGCTTGGCCGTCCCTTGATGTGCTTCCATTGTAATTCTAGGTGTGCTGGTTGTACTGTCTTAGATAGGAGCGCAAGGTTGATTCATCCCCATAGGATTCTTAAAAGGTGGCTCCGGTAAGTTTTCAAAGTGACTCAAATGGGGGAAGGAGAGGGGCGGCTAGCACTCTCTTGTCAGCTCTTTCTTAGCCCATCACAGACATTGGTTTTGAAGATTTTGCTGTCTGACTTTGTGATAATACATAATGGGGATTCTTTGACAGTATAGTCGTCCCCCGAGGACAGGAGATATGTTTGCACCCTGAAGGTATGGCCTGCATTGTCTGTGCATCGTTCACAGTCATTTAAGTGCTCTATTGAGCGAGGCTTTTCCCTTTTCATTAAGTGTTTCCACAGCCATTTGTAGGCAGATTCTTTACACTGTTCACTGCCACTGCACAAAAGAGGTTACTTCAAATTGTGCACCTCTCAGTGTTTCATGGAATAAAATAAAATTACAAAAAATAGCGCCTGTAACAAATAAGCAAGTGTTGCCAGAGAAATCTTTGGGGTCATGGATCCACTTTTTCTGTGAGATCTGATTTGCAGTGCGTTCCTTGGTCTTAGCCAAGCAACGTTTCTCATGAACCCTTCAGATGTTGTGTGAGAGCTAATTTGGTGTTTAACTTAACCCTCCAACCAGCCTACAAAATCAGTCTGAGAGAAAAAGGGCAAAGCAGTGTTCCTTTTTAGGAAATTAGGACCGTGAGTTTTGTGGGGTCGCACTCACATTTCTCTCATCCTATTCCGGTTTCTCTCCCTGTCACAGATTGTAGCTTAACAACCTTTATAATGAGCCCTCTGTGACCTTGACGGGGCTTTTCCTTCTGCTCTGTCCTCTAAAGCACTGCCAATTCTGTCCAAATTTGACCATCATTAGGAGGAATCTGGAAGCCAGATTTTTACTTTGCATTTTCCCAAACATGTCAATAATTCCTCTGACCTGCTGAGCTTGCTGGTTCTACATTTTCTGAGCGTGTCCAAAATAACATAACATGGCTATACAAGTCTCTAACTATTTAGACTTTCTGCATCTACCACTTGCCTCACCAGCAGAGCAATAGTTTTAATTTTAGGAGAGGAAAAAGGGCCGACTCGAAATGAATGGATGGCAACTCTCCCATCTCCTGCATTTGTCATTTGTTAACGCACTTGACCTCATAATCAGACTGCCGGCGCAACAAGGCAGCAAACAAGTTATGTCATGTTATCAATTTATCCAACATGACAAAGTAATAACAGCAATAAATGAACATGTACTTTGGAACGGCAGCGCTGCAAATTGAAATGCTGGAGTGTGGGATGTGCTTTTCGCCAAAAGAAGGAGCAATGAAGATGATGGAAAATCTAATATGAAGGAAGACAAGTGTTTACATTGCATCTTTGTGCGTTTTACATCCTAAGTACTCTCCATCTCTTTGTTAGCGTCCCCAGGGCTACTTTCACTGTTAGCAAAGCATATGCAACAGAATTGACATATATTTGCAGTTCTACCTCTCCACAAGGAAAGGACCAAATAAAACACGCATCGCCTGTTCTGATGGAAACAATACTGCAAATCGAAAAGCATGATTGTTATCATTCTGGTTGTATTTGGTTGATTTTGCACAGGGAATGCCTGTTGGGTGTAGCTTTTTCACATGGGGCAGTTCACTTGGTTCCAGCTTGAGAGTCAAAATCAATTCATCAATCACTGGCGAAAAGGATTTCAAAGACAGTTGGAGTCAAGCTGGAATATATCTCAATGCATATTTCATATTTCAATCACCTGACCAACCTCTAAAGTCACTCTCATTTGACAACAGTTCTCTGTGCAGTCCACAATGGCCTTGGGCAGTTCACCTGCACACAGTACAGGCTGGCCGGTTCATATACGGTCAGTCTTTCTTTATTCTCAATGCCCCGGGCACTTCACAGTTCAACAGCTCTGCACACCAAACAGCGCATCAGCCCGACAAATACAGAAGACTGAGAAAACACCATGTTCTCTGCTGTGCTTCTTCGCAAAGAGAGCAACAGGCCTGCAAGACTTCATGGAGACGTCACCTGGAATCATGAAAGGAGGCATCAGGGGAGCTTATAGTCAGCTGAAATCCCCTGCACACCTGCAGGTCTGGGACCAGATCAAGACCTCGCTACTCCACTTTCCTGTGTGTCTTTGTACATAAAAAAAAAAGTGGTGGAGTACACTGATGGAAACAATCAAAGGAGAGTGTGTTATTCTTATAACAGTATACATGAGGTCATGTGCAGATTTCTGTGTTATACGATATTTTGACCAAGCTCAGAGCTGGATTGCGTAAACTAGGCTACTTTTACCCGTCGCCCTTAGATTTTACGACCAATACAGCATGCAATTAACGTTTGGGTTTGCAGAGTAAAGTCTAAACATGACAAATGTTCCATCAGAGCTGAAAATTGATTGATTGAACCTTTTATTGTGCAACCAGACTGCACTTCAACTCTCATCAAGTGGAAACCAAAAGACAAAGTAGCTCTTGATGAGGCATTTATCATTGAGTCTAATGTTTGGGAAACATTTATGCAACTTTGACACAAGAGGCAGCACGTTCTGTTCTCTATGAACACTTTCACACTTCTTTTTCCACTCAGCTATCATGACAGCTGAAAATGCCAGTGCTTACTTTAATTCATGTTGCTCCAACACACCAACCTCTTCTTGCAAATAGATGATTTCATCTGAGCCACAGTTTGAAGTTGGTTGAGTTGCAGGGGACCTCATGCAGTCCTTACCACATCAGGACCCTGTTTAATGTCTTACAGCATACAGACCATGCATTTTTTCATACATGCCAAACCACTGTGAAAATGAATGTAAAATCTACTCCACTGAAAAACATTTTCAAAGAAAACAGCCACAACAATATTTGTATTGGACATGAGTACTGCTTTAGTAAAATTTTACTGTTTTAGTACTCAGTTTTGACATATTTCCTCAGAATCTGATTGGCTAAAGAAAAACCTAAATTATACAGCAGCCAGTAAGTATGAGGGTTATTTTCTGTTTAACACGAACTCTAAAAGTACTCGGCTATGAAAGCAATGATGACCTGTGCCGATGACCAATAAATATTTGCATTTCATTTGTTTAACACCTGCTTTCTCCCACTCGCGCCACCAGCAGACCTTGCTGATGCTGCCTCCTCCCAACTTTCATCCCCAGCTTCAAAGCTAAAAGTATACCCTGTCATCTTTAGCTTGTAATTGCTCGACTTGCCGTTGCCCCTTCGTTTTCCCAGGCCCCAGCAATTACAGAAATACAATGAGGCTTGGCTTTTCTCGTGGGGTGTACAATGTATATACTAATTCGCAATAAAGTGCTACAGCTGTCAGTGCATTTTCTGCTCGGTTACTTCAATAAATTGGAACTCCGAGTAGGGAAAAACGTGAATATCGTATTATGAGCTTCCCACACTAGACGTGGGGACTCCTCTTGCAAACACAATTTGAACAATTCCATTTTCCTCCGATGAGAAAATAGGACTTGTCGTTTCAGAGATAGACAAACGCTGATGCCTCAGCGCCTTAATAATGGATTTCACTTTTCAGGAAACAATTATTACAGAACAGAAATAAAACACTGCATTTCTGATTCTGGTTTTATTTTCAAATTATGTAAACTGACAGGAACAAAAGCTCTTGATTACAGTTGGCGACCTTCTTCTTTGTCTCTTTGAAGTGACCTGCTTCACCGCATTGCATATATTGTTAAAGACCGAGGCTGTGTATGCTCCGGTGGTGTGTGATCCGTCCTCTGACTTGACCCTTACCCGTGGTTCTTAGAACAGCTTCCTCATTGTTTAGTATCAATGGTGGCCAGGGCCAGCTGGAGGGTCAGAGTCGCTTCCAGATGATTAGCCATTTTTTTTCCCCTTCCCCAATCGCTGCGATCTCTCTTTCTGTCTCCCTTTCTTTCTATTTCTCAGAGCTGCTGTCATTCACATCTGTTCCCAATGGCTGCCTCGGCTCGTCTTGGAATCCGAGCCGGCCAGCATCCGGAAGCGTCGCGGCCGCAATCCAGAAACGGTGCCGGAAGCGTCTGAAATCAAGGCTCTAATGATGCCACTGCATAATGCAGGATCTGCAGGGTGATGGTGATGCAGGGAGGGGGGCAAAAGAGACGGGGGTAAAAGAGAGGGGGAGATGAGGGAAAGAGGGGGTACCCAGCAGCCAAATGAAAGCAGAAGGACTGAGAGGGAAGTGAAGCCAGAGTCGGTGTTAGCAGTGTTGTTCTGTAACTGCATGCCGTTAACAGCTGCCCCTGCCATTAACACAATGGGAGAGAGAAAGGGAGAGCTCCTTGTTAGGGATCATTTATTAACTGAGATCATCTTTTCGTTAGCCTTGGGGTAATGACTAATGTCAATGGCAAATTTCACAGTTGTCTAGAGAAATGAATTAGATTTGCAATAAAAGGCCCCTTGGCTTGTTGTACATGCTCATTTGCTGGAGTTGGTGAACTTGGAGAACTGTAAAGAAACCAAGGATCCTGGCTTAATACCCTCTGCCTTTTCCCTCCTCCCCCTCGCCAGACACTGACCTTTTTCTCTCATTATGAGGGGGAAAAAGCAAAGCACGAAGGGATCTATAAAAAGAAGCGTTACAGTATGTGCTGAAGCACGGGTAACATCATTACAACGCATTCAGCAATGCAAATGAGACCTATGGATTGTAGTGTAACCGCCGATGTGAACGTTTAGCTGAACACACTCGATTCAGCTGCGTGTGTGTGTTTGTGCATCTGTGTCTGTGCAGTTCAAAGATTAAGACTCGGGCGTATTCTTTAATCCGCCCATTGAGCAGTAGCAGAGTGTGGAGACAGAATGGAGTGGGTACAATGACCCCCCCCCCCCTATTGGTGGTGACTCACGCCATCTCCGACGCTCCTGACGACACCACAAAATCGGCCCTCACCTACGCGCACCCCCTCTCTCCCCCCTGACCCAACCCCCCCACACACACACACACACACACCCCTATTACAAAAGAACCTGTCACGATGGGACCCCCGCCTTCCTGCACGCACACACACACACAGACACAGAAACAAACCCTCCACCCTACACTGCTGTCATCGCCCCTGGGGGTACCCTACTAAGAATAGTGGACCCCCAAAAAACAGCACTCTTTCTCCCTCTGTGTCTCATTCTCCCTTTCTCCCCACTCTTTTCTTTACGGGACAGATGACACAATGCGGTGATTCACACGGGCCTGGGCACTCGCATACTGTAGGCAGCCTCTATTGGTCCATGTGTGGCTGGCTCGCAGCGTGGGGTTAATTGCGAGCGAGGTTAACAAAATAGGAGACAAAAATCAGTTTCAGAAGAGGCCGGGGACCCAGGAGGCTACACTGAGATGAAGTGGAGTCCAGAAAAAAGTGTGTGTGTGTGTGTGTGTGTGTGTATGTGTGCGTCAAATATTATTTGCAAATAACTGCTGCTGTTTGTCTTTGTCTGTGCATCTTAACAGAGGGGTGTGGTTTATAGGGTGAAGACAGTTCAGACGGAGTTATGAGATTTAGAAAGTGTTAAATTTACTGCCATAATACAAACAAACACACCGATATCATCATGATGTTAAAACAAGTGGTTTTTCAATCGATTAGTTGATTTGTAACAATGGATTAGAAACACGTAGGCAGCAGAACACGCATTGCTAAAACATTTTTTGTGACAACTTTATGAGTTACAATATGTCAGTTGCCCAGTGCAAATCCAATATTCACTCTCATTGAGCTCTGTTTGGTCTCCACCAACTCCCGAGGGATAAATCTGTGTCTTCAGCTGCTAAATTCTACACTATGTTCACCAGCTAGTCACTAACTCTGTCTGTCTGCACTGGGAAGGTAACACACTGGTTTATCAGATCTGCCTGTGGCCTCTGGAAATGCAGCTGCTAAGAACAATGAGGGAAAACAGTGAAGCTTTGGACTCTGAAACCAAGACGATGAGCTTAAAAGCAATAAAACGCTCCATAGAAGCGAATGTAACTTTAGAGTTGGGTAATGATTTTCTGTGGCTTTTGCATTAGGGATCCGTTGTTAACCTAGACACGTGGATCACATGCAGCTTGTTGTTGTTTAGCTAAATGTTCTGTTTGATAGATTTGGCTGTTAAATCTATATCTATAGTCTCGTGCATTGCTGAATGGGTCATAATGATCTTACCCACAAAATGTCACACACTTAAGCTTTGTTTCGGGCAGCTTTAAATCAATAATCAAGCAAAAATGACAAACTTTTGCTGATTTCAGTCACTCAAGTTTGTTTTGCAATGTCTATTGGTTTTGAACTGTTGGTCAGTCAATGTAAGCAATTTGTCGCCTAAGACTCTTGGAAATTATGGTGGGCATGTCTCACTATTTTGCGACAATTTGTTGATCTGTCTTGATTATTTTTTCAATGATAATGTACAGTGAATCAGACACAATTTGTATATAGTATGCTTGGTATTTGTACTACTAATATAATATGCTGCATTGCTACAGTACAGTGCCATAAAGCCTCAGCTGTGGATTATTAGGGAGCACTATAGCAGTCAGTCACTGACTGTACAGTTTCTCCACAATCGCATTTTTGAAAATGGATGTAACATTTAGCTGTTAATACCAGCTGCTGGAGTGTTCGTCTTCAGATGATTTAATTGCCCGGCAATTTTCTCCTGTCAAAAAAGCAATGTGCACCTCGGATGAAAACGAGCGAGCGCAAGTGGGAGAGTTAATTAGCGACCTCGTTAGGGACCTGGAAGTGTCTGGTGGGGCCTCTGTGTGCGTTTGTACGTGTCTGTGTCGTCTTTGCACGTGTGTGTGTTTGTCTGTGTGTGTACGTGTGTGTGTGTGTGTGTGTGTGGTAGCTGATGACTATGAAAAAAAAACAAAAAAAAAAACGGGAAGACATGCAGTAAGGGCCTAATCTCTCATTGTATGTATACATGAGCAACTTACCCTGTGTGACTGACAGGATGTTCACACTGCGTGCCAATTGGTTGATATGTGTGTATGTGTCGGTGCATTGTGGGTGGTGGCAGAGGTTGCCATGGCATCTAGATGGTGATCTGCAGCTAAATTGAGCTGTGTTTATAAAGACCATGCATTTTTGACTTGGATTTATCTTTCCAGTGTCTCAAACATAATTAGAGATGGATGCTAATTCAGTAAACACACATGTAATGAATAAAAGCATTTCTGCGGACAAGCTGATAAAGTATAAAACTTAAAGTGTTTAATGAAAGACGCCAACACCCTAGAATCTTGAATCAGTATGGGAACCTCTTTGAGGGACGTCATGTTTGGTTATGCTGTGCAGTATTGAAACTTTAAGGAAGATATTCCATATATTCCACCCGTGGAAGAGCTTGGACCATCATGGCAAACCTCAGTCAGATCAGTTAAACTTCTTTTTGGGTTACCAGCTCTTTTAGTCGGGAAATCTCATCTCTCAATCCAAAGATCGCGGTGGAGATGTTCTTCTCTGACTGATTCGCTCAGACACGTCTCGCTCCCCAAATGATTGAATTACTTTCAAAAATGTCACCATCATATTCCAAGGGCAATGCCGGAGAGTGGATGAACGGGGCTGCGTGTGGCGCTCTGGCTGAGTGAACTCTGTTGGTTTGGGGAGCGTTGCGGTAATTTGTTAAGACTGGGCCTCTGAATTATTAAAGGCATATGAGTGTAAATAATTCACTGATCGCCAAACAGCATGACAGGCCATTCATCAGCATGTGTCCCATCGCGTGTGCGGGCGTACGTGTTTACGCCGCGTGTGTGCACTTGAGGCTGCGTGTGTGTTTTCTGGGAGGAGGTGGGTGGCGCAGAGTGGGAGATTGCAGGTTAAGGCTGAGGTTTTGAAGAGGCTCCAAGCTCCAAACAAGTGCAGGACATGTATTTTGCATGCACGTACAGTTTTGTGTTGTCCCTGTTTTGCTTCTAAGATGAATTTCTGCACCAGTGTACCTTAATTACACTTACCTGAGTTAACATATTACTAACAGGAAAGGGTAGGCTCACAGTATGTGAGTTCTCCTCATGCTTACCCTTAAGTTTTCGCACTTTGCGGAATTATCCGAATGAAAGTGCTTCATCATAACCTGCTTAGAATTTCTATTCCTGGGAATGTAGCCTTGCACTGCCTACTTTTTTTTTTTCTTAACTGTGTCTTCTCAATGGCAAAGCGAGTATGGTGACAAATTGCCATAAACGGGCGGAAAGCATGCAAATGCAGCGAGGAGACAAATGTCCAACCTTGTGTTTAGTCGGAAGCTAAGGTCATCCACCCTCCCATCTATCACTGTTCTAATCAGCTCCACGCAGCCCCAATGCATAGCTCAGTACCTGCTGCATAGATAACAAAGAGAGGGAGAGGAGGGGAGAGATAAAAACAAAACTGATAAAAGATTCAACAAGTAAACATTCATATTGCTCTGGAGCAGCTTGTGTTTTGTTGGGGGTTTTGCTCAACTCCATTTTTCTGGCCGGTTTTGTATGTTTCTCTCTCCACCAACATCAATGCCCCCACAACCCCCCCCCCCCCACACACACACACACACACACACACACACACACACACACACACACACCCTTATATTCTAGCGCTCGCATGCTCCAAAACGGTGGCGTGTTTGTTTTGCTTGTCAGGTGTAGACAGAGGGGTTTGACCTGGGATCGCGGGGCTGTATTTGAAGGTGATTGGTGATGAGCGGCACTGAAACTTTTTTTTTTTTTTCCTGTCAGAGGTTCAGGGAGGGGGAGAGGGGGGGGACGAGGCAAATCCAGATGTCTGGTCTTGGGTGTAATTGCAGTTGCACTTGTCTTTTCAGCCTGCAACACCCAGGTGCATAATCGAAAAAAGATAGACAGGCTACTATTTTGATTTTACTTTCACTCCCTTTTGTTCTCTCTTTAGTTCATTTTCACATAAATCGAAAGCCAAACTGCCTGCTATTTGATAACTCCCCCGTTCTTTCTTTTTCTCCCTCTTTTCTTTCTGTCTTTGTGCTCCTCGTGAGTGTTTCGTTTGCCCCCGTCAAGCGATCCAGAGATAGTTGAATTAGAGCCTTGCCCCACGCAATTAAAATCTTGTTATTGCTCGAGTGTGACCCGGCCTAATTTAATTGCTGTACATGCTCAGAAATGATTAATAGATACAGTTTGTAAATAGCCTGGGCAATGATGATAACGCCAAAGATATGGTTAGTTGAGTGCATTATTTCTTGCTAAAATAAACATTTGGAAAACACATTCGGCTCGGCACATTGGATTCCTGAGATGTTAGCAGCGGCGGCGTCTGATTGTAATAACTCTAAATGAAAGATCAAAGGACACGGCAGCCTCCTGAGGGAGAAAGTTTACCCAAACTAGGGAAAAGAAGAGCTGTGTCTCATGCATAAAGCTTATTAATCATTCCGCTTGCCTACCGTTATTACTCGCACACTTGTCTCCCCCCTGTCAGCGTGTTGTTTTGCCTGGCCGGTGGATATTTGTGATGAGACATTTTGTCCCCCAGACAGAATACAAGTGTTGCCAAAACCTTGGTAGACAGTGTGAGAGGGTGTGTGTGCATGTAAGTCATGAATGTGTTAAGAAAGGATAGAAAAATACTATTTTGGCACCTCCAACTGTTAGGACTTAAGGTGAGGCTTAAAGATAGTGCTAGAGAATAATTGAAGTCAATAGAAAAGTCCTCAAAAGTACTGGCGCATAAATCTAGGCATATGTTTTTGCCGGCGTGTGTGTCTGTGTATGTGTGTGCGCGCCTTTGTGTAACCCGCTGTCCAGCGGTGCAAGGTAAATGGGCGTGTGCTCATTAATCTCAGAGTGTGTGATGGAGCAGAGTGGTTGGCCAAGCTGCTGAATGTCTAAGCAGGGCGCTGTGCATGTGATTTATTGGGAGGAGCGTGCATTAGGGCCCATTCGTAGCCATTAGCCTGGACAGCTAAGAACGCCGTCACCTCCCACTATAGCCACAGGCGGCTTGGTACATTTTGTCCAGGGTGTATTAAGAGGTACAAATGGCATGCCTATAAGCGTTGACGAGGAAATGACGTTTTCATGTTGACCGCATTGTTGCTAGGCGTGTCATTGCAGTGGTGTTTTTGGACTCACCTCTCACAATCAAACAGCATGCACGCACGCTACTCTTTTCTTTGCGCCCAACATGCTCAGCTTTTTCTGGCTCAAGGTTTGAAGTGAACTTAGATTAAAGAGAACCGCAAATGGCACCGTAGGTCTCGCTCACCTCCAGGAAGCCGGCGATTCTTTGGCTCCGCAATGGTTCTGCGGCTCTCACGTGGGAGGGCCCAGAACCACCGCTGCCAAGATTAGGAAGCTTGACTCCAAAATGAGGGTAGCCACGCTAAAAGATGCATGCACTCGTGGCACAGCACGGTGGGCATCCACCAAATGGCATATGTTATTAAGACCTGAGCGCTGTAGGATAAAACACTGTCTCACCATTTCACCATCTCTGAGCACATGTTTTTACATAATCCTTTACAAAGGAGCAGTGTCAAGAATTTACATTGTCTGAGAGCACAATTCTAAAACTATTTAATTCATTTCAGAATGTCAGTATGTCTGTGGCACCAGTTGCCTCATGTGTGACCGAAGTGAACTTTTTTTTTCACCAATGTTTGTGGCTCTATAAATTTGGTTCAGTGTCATTTACACAAATTCTGATGATTCTTTCGTAAGCGCCAATGAGATTTCCTTTCAGAAGAGACCATTGTCGTGAATGTAGTCAATAAGGTTAAAAAACAGTGACTATTTTGAGGGGTCCTTTTTTTAGGCTTTATTGCAAACCAGAGGGGATGGTTGTTATGGGACTAAACAAGTCTAGCACGCTTTTACCCCAAAAGTGAGACGCAGAGCAAGGATAGACGAGTTTCATGTACCTTAATAAACAAAAACAAAATCAAAAATCTGTTATGGACTTCACAGCCTTTGAAAGTGTCTGTAAAGCCAACGCATGCGCTCATATTTGAGTCCAAGTGTGTGTTTGTGAGTGTGTCTCTCTGCCTGTGTCTGTGCGTGAGGCCGGTCTATATCATGTGTTGTCAGTCCGTGTCAGTGGCTGTGTGAATAAGCGAGGTGGGCGGGTGGGGTTATGAGGGGTGGCGGGGGAGGTGTGGGAGGGGGTGGGTGGGTGGGGGGGGTCACTCTATTTTGGCTGAGGTAATCCATCCATTGTGTTGAACTTCTTCATCTGTATCAATTCATTGAAAACACACCGGCCCTGTGGAGTGAAACTGAGCCTGCCTGGTCCTTTCTTGACAGGGCAACGAGAGAAAGAGAGAAAGTGAGAGAGAGAGAGAGAGTACCACGGGATGGGTGGGGGGGATCTGGGGGTTTGGGTGGGGGTCCATAAGGGAAACTTCAGAGGGGGGGGGGTAGCAGACCATGGGAAAAACACAATCCCTGGCCCCTCTATAGCACTTGTTCCACCCCACTTCACCCGCACACCCACCCTGTGTGTGCCACTTGTCACTGACCCTTGCAACCCCCTTCTCATTCTCCCCAAGCCTTTGAGCCCGTCTCTCTCTCTCTGGGCTGCAGATGTATGTCAGCCTCCAAACCCCCCCCCTCCTACCAACCCACCACCACGCCCGCTCTTCCTCCTCCTCTTCCTGAGACCTGCGGACCTCCACACTCTCAGGTCCCTACCTCTACCTCTCATGCCCAGAGATGGTGAAGCGTGGTGGGGCGGAGGCTGTGCCTGGACCCCCGTATCCAGTCCCAGCGAAGAATGGACCAAAGGAATAAAGAATAACAGAGAGGATCCCTTTTCTTTGTGTTTGCACAAAGGGGAAGCAGGCTGGGGCAAGCACTGGAGAAAAGAGAAAAAAATGTGTCTGTGAGTGTGTTTGTGGTTTTTGTGCACATACACATGTACAGGCTGTATGTATTAAGTATACACTGTATATGTCTCGTCTGTGGGCTGTGGCAGGAGGGGGAGGATTATTGCTGCGACATGCGCCCTCAGTGACAGTGTAGTAATTGGTGAAAGGCATCCGCTCCCTTTGCCACCAGTGACAATGTAAGCTTTCATTAAAACATACGGCAGAAATACTTATGAAATGAATCATTACCACGGACCATTAGCCCGTCTCCTTTCAATAATTGAATTTGTCAGCAGTATCCTTTTCAACCACGAAAGCCACCGTCATATTCAGATGATGAAGGCGATCACTAACAACAGTTACAGGAATGTCTGTGTTCTTCATTTATTCCTTTCCTTCTTCTTCAGCCTGTCAATCACTGAAGTTGATGAACCTGAGTGCTGTTGATGAACCTGAGCTGGATGATTAAGCATCAACACTGACATTACAAGATTGATTTAAACTGCGGTGAGCTCTTATCAATACCATTGATGGGTTGTTACCACGTGCCATTTGGTGGATGCTTTAATCTGAAGTAATTACAGTAAAATGAGTGGCTGTGTTTATATCCTGGGTGGCCCTGTGGCAGTGTTAGTGCCACACTTTAAATATTCAGATATGCAAGCTGTTAAGTAGTATTTGATGCTTCTTTGCCATGTAAAATGTAAAAATAATGGTAATTGCAACAGCGCTGAGGGATTTTCTGCATTTCCCAAACTCATGACACAGCACTTGGCAAAATGCAAATCTGCATTACAGCATCGCCCGCTTTTTCCGTATGTTAAGCTGTTCTCAAGCAGTAACGCTAAAGCAAGCCCACGAGAGTCTTCGGAGGGAGGAGGAAAAAAAGAGAGGCAGCCAGCAGGGGGAGGTAAGACAAAAGGAAAAGTAAAGGAGAGCAAGAGAGGGGAAGTGGGAGAAGAGGACAGAGGAGGGTAAACAGGGGGAAGGATGGGGGAGGTTGAGGGATGGAGGGAGGCTCTCCATGGGACTTCTATCGATCCCATTGGATTTTGGTTGTACATCAAGCGCGCCCCTGGCTGAGTGGCAGCTTGGCCGGACCTCCCCCTTTGGTGGCCCGGGGACAGGGGGGCAGCGTGGCGGCGGCTCTCTGGCCTTCCTGGTGTCCAGCAGGGCGCTCAGCGGGGAGTACAATACAGTATTTTCGAGCTGACAGGCAGGGAAAAAGCATCCTACTGTACTTTTACACCACTGACCTTTTTGAGGAAGGGGAGGGAGGGGGGAAGACAAATCACATTTGTTGACTTCACAGCCTTGCCATTAAAGAAGATTAGTGCTAACTAGCATTACTCGTGTTCAAAAGTGCTTTATATTCAATTTTGAGGAAATACACTCACTATTTCAAAACACGGGCAATTTCATCTGCTAAACTGACATCATTTTCTTAGCCTGAGGACGGCTGATTGACTTCAGTAATATTGCATAGTGAGATACTTTCATGAGTATCGTATTTTTCAAATGGTGCCTACAGTATGTTTCAGTTTGTATTAGTGAGCGTTCACCAGCCAGAAATGAGCAAGAAGTGTTAGCGCTCCCCCTGAATCTGTAATATCAAACTGATGAATGTGCTTAGAATCAATTGGAACAGAAAGTGAAGGAGGCTGTTAGAGCCCCCTGGGGTCGTGTTTTTTTTCTCTTTTTTTTTTCAGGGAATATGGGGTGTATTTTCTCATTGGACGTCACAAAAACCCTCCCAAACTGTTGTTGCTGGGGGCGCTGCTCGTGACATCACAATTCCCAAATTTAAAAAAAAAAAAAAAAAAGTCCAACGATTGACTGTCATTTCAGTCATCTAACAAACTGAGACTACCGTCGAACTCCACGAAAGATTCTTTCCAAGAAGAAAGACAGCATTTGGGGACAAGGCTCTCCTCAGTCGAGCAGCATTCACCTCTAAGGTGTGTTGGCTGTTATAAATAATATATCACTTAGTTCATTTTCAGTATCTAAGAGTTTAACAGTCTATTTTCAGGGTGTAACACTGGCTGTGAAGTTTTCTCCTTGCAAGAGTCTCACTCGGCGGCTGTTAAAGTGACAAGCCGCTCGCTAAAAGAACAGGAGGAAAAGGAAAGGAGAAAGGCGCACAGGCACGTGCATGTTGTTGGCATTATCCTACTTTAACTGTACCTGTACTACAGCCACTGTATCATATCACCACGGCAGCTGCTGTCTGTTCTTTGGTATATGTTGAGAGCGTCCTATGTATTTACCTTTTTGTAATCACGAAACAAAGGCCGTGTCTGTCGCAAAATGTAATGTCTGTCGTTTTTTTTTTTTTCTAGCTTAATAGGTCAATAGGTCAATTTCAAATGTAAAAATCCTTTCTAAGTTCCACTAAACAGGTTAAATACAGTGTTTTCTAGTTTGGTATCTTCTGTTCACCCTGCAGTCTGCACACACTCAGTATATGTATATATGTTCACAATCTATGTTTTTGTCATTCTGATTGTCCATATTTAAGCCTGATCCCCCTCCCCTGTTGCTCTCCCTGAGCTTTCTTCCATTTTTTCCTCATTCAAACTGAGGGTCTAAGGATAGAGGGTGATGTATTATTAAGTCCCTTGAGCAAATGTGTGATTGGAGTATGTAACTAAAATTGACTTGACTTGTGAATTGAACTGAATTACAGCTTATTTTCTCTACATTAAAAGGAAAAGCCACTTTCTGTTATTCAGTATTTTACACTACTGACTGTGAGCATGAAGCCTCACTTTGGCTTTGGTGAAAGTTTCTGTTTCATCACAATTTCACTGTAGTACTGATTTGGATGTTTTCACATCAGCGCAAGTATTACTTTACATTCTGCTTGCTGTCAATCACCTGACACCCACAGGAAGAAACTGAAGCCTCCTCCAGGAAATAATCCTTCAGAAACATGCTGCTTTACAAACTGTACTGTCACATCCAGGTCTTTTTTATTTAGAAAGCCTTTGTTAGCCAGGACACACTTACTTTTAGGCTAGAATGCAAACTAGACACTGTCAAAAAAAAAAAAAGAAATCAATGCAAAACGGGAGCAAATTAGTGTGGAAGGTTTTCAGCAAATAACAATGTTGTGGAGGTGAGTCATGCTTGGTTGCTTGAGTGGAGAGGTGTTAGTAGTGATGGTGGAGGACAGATCAGGGAAAGTGTCCAAGGGCCCTCCAGTGTGCTCCGACGCCCTGAGCTGCTTCTGTGCGTGCATGAGCCTCATTTCTCTGAGACAGTCAGGAGGGGGGGGAAAAAAAGCAAAAAAAAATAAAGGATGGAGGGTTCGAGGGGGATGAAGGAAGGAGAGGAGAGGTTGGAGAGGGTGGGGGAGAGGTGAAGGAGGGGTGAGGGGGGGGGCGGCGTCGCTATAGCTGTCCGGTGAGATCCGCTCACAGCTGCCTCCCCTCCTCAACGGCTCCTCCGGTGAAAAGGGCCCTGAGTGGCGAGCGGATCCATTTCAGCGTGGAAACCCCACACACACAAAGCTCTGAAAGCTGCTCTTATGCCACGTCTCGGTATCTTTTACCTGTTAGCCCGATTAATTATTCCCCCAAGTACAGGAGCCAGGGAAAGGAGACACCGCGGATGGGCCAGCAAGATAGGGCTGCACTCTCTCAACTGAACGGGAGAGGCCAGATAAAGAAAGAAGTGGGTGGTGAGGCGAAGGAGAGCAGGGGGGGGGGGCAGCTCTGTTGTCTCTCTTTTTTTCCCCCTTTCCAACCTACAGTAGGAGCCTTCAATCTCCAACTCTCCAGCTAATGTACTAGAAAGTTGCTCTTACAATGTACCCACACTTTCTTAGTCACAGTAGAGTGGGCTGAAAGGCCCAATAGCGTAGATAATCAGGGTTTTTTTTTTTTTTTTTAGCTTTTTTCCCTCATCGCAGCTCAAGCGGCAGCATGCAGGACACGTGAAAGACCCTTCATCCCGTCTGAAAAAAGTTAAGTTGTGTTTCCGCTGTTACCCTGGAGCATGTCGTGCGGATGGCGCTTTTGGCAGGAAAACCACTGACGCAGTGACCAGGAACTCCATTAAACGTGGCACTCGCTGCATGCCCTGATTGCTCTGACCACCAGGCAGTGGCGTGTCTTTGTGAGTGAGAGCATTGCCAGTAATATCTGGTCAGCTAATTTCACTTTTACACAAAAAGCCATTTCTCCTTTTCGAAGACCAAAAATATTCCAAATTCAAAGGCGTACAACCTGTCCCAGCAGTGCTCTCTGCAACTTCTTGACAACATCCTCTTGCCTAAGGTCTGAGCATCCGCTTTCAGGAACAAGCACTTCCTGGTTATGTAGAGCAGGGGTTTCCATGGCTATCAATCAGCCAATAGCGGCGCAGCTCCTCTGAGCAGCATGTTGAGAGCGGGGGTCTCTGGGGTAGCCTGTCTTTTTAAACAAGGCCAGACACTTCACAGACAGGGAGAGGGCCAATTAATTCTGCCGGGGGCAACGCTCCTAGGTTAGCATTTGCTTATAGTGATAAATTGGCGCTTTGTATCCACAGTAAACTACCTAGGCTCCCCCTGTTTTGGCTGGCTTGGCAGGTCCAGGAGTGATGTCATGGGGTTCAGGCTGATTAGTCGGGCGTGCCTCGTCCTTTTTCACGGGGTCACTGCGCTACTGTCTGTGTAAAATTAATTAAAAGCTGGCTGGGGTTAGTGTCCGCACTAATTCCAGCTAGTCACTAACATCTGCTGAGGAGGAAAATGAGCGTGCATCAGTGTGTGTGTGTGTGTGTGTGTGTACAAGGTACATCGCCAGTTAGCTGATTAGGAAGCTGGAAATCATTCAAATATGTCTGAATTTGCACATTTGCACATCACCTAATGCTCATCTTGAGAGAGTCATGACAGCAGAAATATCATTTGAGTACTAAAATAAAAAGCAAATCAGGACCATCTTGTGAAAAACAAACTCACAATCAATTCAATAAATGAGGAGACGAGCTTGTCAACATATTACGTTTATATAAAAGTGACAACCGAAACAGTCATGTGGAAATCACCCCACTGAGCGGAGCTGAAATTTGATGACACACTAAGGAATGATAATCTAAGAATGAATAACTGTGTCTCGATGTCAACAGCACACATCATCCCCGGTCCCCTTCGCTCTCTTATCCCAGTTTCATAAAGCTACCGTGACTAGAAGTAGCCCCTGGTGACTCCACTCGTACAGCCATGTGGCCATGTGGTCTGAATTTAGCCATCCTTTATCTGCCTCTCCCATCCGGCTTCCTTTCCTTACACTCAGTCTTTGCTAAGTGATTGCATACATACATGTGTCTTCAGAGTCCAGTGAGCACCAGAGCAGAAATATTGCAAACCAAACGGAGGAAGAAGGAGGAGGGGGGGGGGGACATCGGATATTTTATTCACTTATTATTTAAATACTTTTTCCCAATGCCTCATTATTTCTTAAGCTACAGTGTAGCTTGTCAAACATCCCTGCAGTGCTCCCTTTAAAATCTCCCTCAAGGTGAGAAAGGTTGACCATTTCTCTCTCTCTCTCTTTTTTTTTTCTCTTTTTTAGGGAGAGCAGCGTGAAAGAAAGTCACGGCCAATTTCCCTTTTAACATGGACACGAGAAAAACAACAAGTACTAGAGCAACAAAACAGCCTTCAGTTGCCGAAGCGAGATCTTTGATTTGGCATATCAAAGGAGAGCGCGATCCCTGGGTTGCCGTGGCTCCCAAGGTCGGAACACAGAGACCTACTTCGCCTGAATCTGATTGGCTGGCGGCTCAGTGCTGCTGCACATTTGCCTAAATGAAAAAGGGGCTCCATTAGACTATAGGTAGAAAATGTGTTTTCCCCCTTAACAAATAATCAAAGAGCTTAAATTAATATGTTTCAGAGCTGTAAATTATGATGAAATAGCGTGCAATCCATTTGTTACCTTTTGTTTGTTTATCACATTTTTGTAAATCGAATTTAAATCAAGAACACTCACTAAGTCATGAAAATGCAAAGTACACCTTTATGGACCAAACAGTGGCACATTATTGTAAGGAGGAGTTTTTAACAGTAGAGCTTTTTTTTTTATTCAGAAAACGGCCAATTAGCATGTTGTAAAGCCACCGACGTACTCAATGACAAATATAACATTCACGGTGTTGTTTTCTAAGTGTCCATCAAGCTGAAATAAACCCGCTCGCCTCAACGAGCAGACGTTACTTAGTTCATCAGAGCTGCTTGGTCTCGTCTGGATGTGAGCCGTGCAGGCAGAGGGAGCCGCTGATCCTCCGGCGGATTGACAAGGGAAAGTTGATATCATTCCCGCTGTCGGCTGAGCAGGGCCCAGAGGTTTCCCCTCATGGGGGGTCCTGAGAATGTCACTCTCACTCCCATACAGGAGACCCCTCCTCCTCCTCCACCTCCTTCTTCCTCCTGCCATTATACTCACCTACTTTATCTGCAAATGTCACTGAGAGTAAAACCAATAGCACAGGGAGGATTTATCACGAGGTGTTTGATGGAAACATGTTAACCTGCAAAAGTGATTTTGGCTCCACGTTCTGTATGATACACATATATCATAAACAGAACTACTGCAACTGACTATTCAGGTCCAGTTATAACTTCTAAGTGTTTCTTTAGTACATATTTTACATTAGTTAGATGCTCAAACTCCAGAGGGCTCAGGACTTATTGCAAGCACAGTGTTCTACTTTAACTCAATGTTAGATGTTGGATGTCTATTAGAAACAAAACAAATAATCATTTAGTATGTGTCATCCCCTGCTAATATAAGAGAGGTAACATTAAAATGATCCTATACCGCCTTAAAAACTGTGTGGTAATGTTACATTTTCTTATTATCAGTTAGGTCCATGAAAACAACAGAACCAAAATCAGTTGACCCTTCTGATAAAGTAGTGCTTGCAGGCCTGAAACCTCTTGTCATTGTTACCCCATAAAACTGTTCAACAGAAGACTGAATGAGTTCCGTCAAATAGTCTAAATACGACATTGCCCAGCTTATTTATTCATTTTCCTTACTTACTTAATTACTTACAAATAATCCCGGGGCTAAGAGCTACAGAATAGGACAGTAACATGGTTACCATGGTTGTTTATGGTCCTTTCATTGGAGTTTCTGCTGACCTTGTGCTTAAATACCTGCTGTGATTTATACTCTTTATGATTACATAACAATAAGCCTGTGCATTCACATATTTGACCTACTGTACATGGAGGAATGCAGAATAGGTAGTCCACACAGCTAGTACCTGCACCTCACTACTAAGTTGATATTCCTTAACCGAAATGAAGCCATTCTAAAATTGTACCTTTGGAAAGCCAGTCATTTTCTTTTATTTCACATGTTAAATACAGGATAAATGCACGTTTGATGGGATGTCTGTCCGAGCTTTAAGTGCAACTACTGTCAGCATATTTCCTCCATTGGCCTGGCTCATTATAAGCGCAGCTTTATGAAATGTGACACTGTGAATAGTGAAAGAAAAGTTTTTTGTATGAGCCATGAGTTCAATTGGAACAGTGGGATATGACGGATTTCTCCTGAAAGACTACAAACACCTGGTGGTTATGGGTTTGGACAGCAGACATGTCATATTGACGGCTTTCCCCCCACTTCAGCGGCACCCTGAGCTCCGGCTTTTGTGGATTTTTTTAACACTCTGAAATTGTCAATCGAGTCAGTGGCCTGGACAAGCTCTTTCTTTGTGATGCTGGGGCTTTAAAATGGTGCCAACCAAGCAGCATGGACGAAGGATTTGAAAAAGGCACAATGAGCTGGAAAAAAAAAAATCCTAGCTACCTGGGAAACAAAACCAGGGGCAGGCGAGAAAATGTCGAAGAAAGAGAAAAGGGGGGGGGACCCTCGCTCCCCTCTATTCCCCAGCCAATTCTGAGTCCTCTGAGTAAGCGGCAGGCATTTCTAGTCTTGAGGGGAGTGACAGAGAGAAAGGCAGGGACAAAAAAAAAAAGAGAAAGAAAGTGAGAGCCTGTCCGAAAGAGGGGGTAGAACAAGAGAGAAGAGAGTGGCAAAGGGGAGGGATGGTGGGAGAGCAACTTGAATCGTTGTCATCAGCTCCGTCACGTTGAATAGGCCTAATGAATGCAAGTGAGTGTTGAGGAGCCATGGCCAGCTCTATCAAGGCAGGTAATACCGCCCAGATTTAATTGGGAGCAGGTATTGGAAGGGCTGTATTACTTTAATTGGGTAGGGGTTCTCTAAATGGAAAAGACAAAGTATAATGGCCAAATTGTGGTGCACAATAGCACTTAGCGTGGGATTGTATGCATTCGCTAATCTGCCCTGGAATGAGGCAATTCTGAACAATTTTCTCAGTGAAACCAGCTGCAGAGAGCTTGTCCCCCTTTTTTGTTCTCCCTTGGGAAAGTGTAAGATTGAAACTGAAAATACCTTTACCCGGGCAATCATTTGCCACGTGTGGAAAGCGGATACAGCAGTGAGTGGCGGAAAAAAAAAAAGAAGAGGGAGAGAGAAAGGGGAATCTTTGTAGCAGGGAGAATGGAAGGCAAAGGAGATAAAGCGGGGCTCAAAGTGGGGCCTGTCACGGTCGCCAACGAGAGAATAAAGTGATGACATTTACAGTGACAGATGAGACTGCAAGGGAGAACTGCCCACTATTTAGAGGGAGGAATCTGATATTTAACAGACATGGCCTCTGATAATTAACGGTGGACATGTATTTAGTGGTGGGCCTTGTCATTATTAATGACAGGCTGGGATACTGATATCTGCGCAATCTTAATGAAGTACAACCGGCCAGGCCGCTATCGTGGGATGCGCGATGCTGCACGGATGTTTAGAAGACTTGTGACAAAGTTGAGATGCTTTTAATTTATGGGGTTTCATCATGTTTTGCCTCTAATGCACTCTTAAGTCAGAGACGAGTGAAGAAAGCTGTTCCGGCTGTAGGAAAAACGCTGCACCTATAACCACTGCACTTGCTCTGGACAGGAAGTGCTTAACAGCACGCTGCCACATTATCCCAGCATGCACTGTGCCAGTGAGCTCAGTCTTGTGTATCTCATCACCAAGGGAAATGGAGGGAAGAGGACCAAGCGGCAGAGAGAAGCCGAAGCCATGTTCGCATCAAAAGAACTCCCTTTTATCGCTCCTCGACTCTCACTTTCTGCCGGGAGTGGGGGAAGGCAGGGGAGCTAAGTTGTACAGTAATTGTGCCGGTGAAGTGAGAATGATTGCTTTTTATTGTCCATTGTCCCCACAGGTTAGTGGTATTGTGTATCCTCATGGTGGAGTGGGAGAGGGGAGGGCAAAGCTTGCAGCGGCGAGGGCCTCTCCTTTGGCCCAGGTGGGTTTCGCATTTAGCCTGAAAGCCAGCTGAGATGAGAGATAGCTGCCGGACACTAAAAGGACACCCGCTGGGCTGTCGCCGCCCCGCAATCCAGAACATTCATTCCACTAAAGGCACATATGCTTACGTTCACAGAGACTCAATGCAAAGTTTCTTTGGACGACAGCACGCGATTCAAGCCTGCCACTCTTTTTATTTTGCTGTCATCAAGTCCGGACTATAATGACTATATCCCGTATTTTGCATTGTAACAAGGAAAAAAAAAAACCAACAGCAGTATTGTCCCAAGGAAGCAAACCTTGGCATATTGTTTGAAGGCTAAATTGCTCCCTGCGAAATGCACCCTCTGCTTTATTGCAGGCGTCTCTCCCATTAAATGTGTGGGTATTGTGTATGGATTACAATAGCTAAGAGGAACCCAGGGACAGCTTAACCGTTCAGAGAGAGTGAGAGGGAGAGTCTATAAAAAGCACAGAGTGGCTGGGGTTTTTGTCGGGAGATGCATGCTTGCTTCCCCACCTGGCGAGAAGAGGAGAGGGTTTTAGGGAAGAGCTCACTGTCATGAATATTGCATGTGAAGGAGAGGAGGCAGGAGGAAGTAGCCAACTCCAGAATAGAACATTCCTGTATATTAGATTACAGTAAAGGGATTCCTTAGAGGGAAACTCTTGATTAACTTGTACCAAGTGTGTCTGGCAATTAGTTACACTCTGCAGTGGGTAATCCATTGGTATCAGAATGACTTAGTAATGATATGTAATTAAAAGATGAATGTTACTCACGTGTAATACAAATTGGATCTAGAGTACACTTTGAAAAAACACTGGACTTATACTTTAATTTATTAGATTAACCCAACGATGTATCAAATCCTTAATTTTACCTGTCAGCCTAAAGAGTCTGGTTTTTGTGTGGCCATTATTAACCATAAATCTTTTTTTTTTCTCCATTACACTGATCATGAATTAGAGAAAGTATTGTCTCTATGATGGGGGGGGAAAAGCGGCTTCATCCTCACATGTGCAGAAGAATCGGTGTGATATCGCTTCACTTTTTCGGTTTCAAAACAAAGCCTTTCACATTTTCACAAGTTTCTCTCTCACCATCCTCATCGCACATGTCTTTCTAACACATGTTGCTTGCTTTCAATTAACTTCTTTACAAATCAGGTATTTGTCACGTTTAATGAACATTGCTTACACACCTGGCACGGGGAGGATGTGCCGTACAGCTGTACGTTATTTCAGCGCCGCCGCAGCCCCTGTTTGGACCGAAGATTCAAAAAGATGTTATTTTGTTAGAGGAGGATATATTTTTAACACCATCAGACCATCAAAAAGCTAAAGATGTAAGAAGAAAACAGTTACTGTATCAGATTCATTGGGTGGAAATGTAATTAACTGCAAATGAACTGGCGCCTGATACTTCAAAATGCAACCAAAGCAGCACTTTGAAATTCTCGCTTTGTGATGCGCTCTTTCAAAAAAAATATCCATCTTTTCTGCTGATTATCCATTTAAAAAACTATTTATTCCATTCATCTTTAAAAAGACAAAACATTTTCCTTTCAATACACATATTTTTAACTGATATCAACATCTGATTGAAGCAACAGAAAAACATGTCAACAACAAGACAGACCTCAGTTGTCCTACTTTATGGCTCGTTTTTTCCAATTAAGGATAAAGTTGGTCCACAGTGAAACGTCGTAGTAGCTTTAGTGACCCACTGAGTTTTTACTGCCACTATAACATTGACATCTTGACTTTTTCTACTGTATTAAATCTAATCCTAATGACTTTGCCCGTGACTTTTCACCCAGCGCCACCAGCAGGATAAAGAATTCACATATTAAGTGAAATATTTAGACATGCAAAATGGATTGGCTTGACATTTGAAAGAAACATTCATGTTCCCCACAAACTGATTCCTGATTCAGTGTTGATCCCTTGACTGTTTATCCAGTGGCACCAAAAGATCACTTTTATGCATCTACTGTTTTGATTTCTTGATATCTGCTTGATGTATTGGCACATGTTGACGTTAGTGATCCATGACTTTTCATGTGGCGCCAACAGAAACTTGACCTGCTCCCGAAAGCATAAATTGTAGCAGCTTTGATGATTTCACTGAATTCTAATCTAGCACCATCATCAGGTCGAAATTCAAATATTTCCAAAACGAACAAATTCTTGCTTTTCTTTATAATGAGAATTGCGGCTGATGACACTTGTCGTGCTCCAACTGAGGATGAATTGTTGCACTGTACATTATTTTTTACATTACAGCTGTGGGTGAACTTTCTTCTTTCCTAGCCAACTGTAAAAACCCTGTCCAGAGCCACAACAGTGTGCACCGACGCTCAAAGCCCGCTCTGTTTTGGGTATGGTAGTTTCCTCTCCTGAAACCAGAGGCGGAATATAAACAGCGGGCATCCATCCATCAGTGTACGGCAGATGAATCAGTCTGATTCTGTTCAAGGGTTTTAGGGGTAGGAGGTGGCGAGAGCCGGGCCTTAGATAGCATGATAAAGTATGGCAAACAGATGAAAACAAATAGGGCCAAATGAGTAATTAGGCCCTCGTTTCCCGTCTCACAACAGAAGAACCATTGCGCTGAGAGCGTATGCAGACGATGTAGTCTGGTTGTGAGGTAATGCGAGCTTGTTTTTGGGTAGGGGGTGGCGGTGGCAGTGTAATTTGTTCTGTCTGGTGGAGGTATGTTGTGTTGATGAGGGTGTGGGCCTTTGTACACTTGCTCCCAGTATGATTCCAGTCTGGGGTTGCAGGGCCCCGGGTGGCGGTAACATACCCACATCCCTCTGCCATGTGAGCCCACAGAGGCCCCCACCGGTAGTCCTGAGATGCATAGATAACACACACACACACACACACACACACACACACACACACGTCCTTGGCAAACAGTGTTTCCTTCACTATCAGTTAAACATTTTCTGTGACAAGTCAGAGAGGTATTTTTGTTCTCCTGCCTCTGCAACTTGGGCTGTTTTCTCAGACGGCCTCTCTGCAGCCGGCCTCGGCCCGGGCTTGTGTCAGTTATTTCATGGTGACAGGGAGAGTTAGGCCAACATGTGTTAAAGCTGAACCCTCCCTGCAGTCAAATCTGCCGGGGCTGCAGCTGATGAGAACAGACAGCCAGGTAGATCCACAGGCGTGATAGGAGTCAACGGAGGATTTCTAGGCTTCTCAAAGGGTTTCATCACTGGAGGATTTCTGGGTCCCTCAAAGTGTTACATCACTCCCACTGCAGTGATATACAGTAATAGATTGTGTGCCTGTGTAGAGGTAAGAGTCCTGAAAATATGAACGCTGTATCCATTAAATGTACAGTTTTTGTGTGGACCTGCAAGTTTTGATAACTCTAATAATCTCTTACTTATAATATAGGCTACAACATCATTGCTTATTTTTCCTCTATACTGTTTCATTTGGGGCAGCGCACAGATCAGTAAATATGCTGTAATAGTGGAGCAGCCACACATCCTTAGGTTAAACCATCATTAAGTGATTACTCTTGGCCACTTGGCAGCACAACAATAATCATTCAATCACCTTATTAATGTCATATGGTGAATGTGTTATCTAATAATTGCCCTATTACACATGCACCGGCGGACAGAGCCTCGTTTGAATTCATCTGAAGCCATGTTTGTGCCCACCTGACGAAAGTAAGTTGAATGCTTGCTCGTCTTTTAGCTCTGTTTTTGGGCTCTCCCAGCTCCCGGAGGAAATATTTGGATTTTATGGGCTAACTGCTAACTATCTAGTGGCTAGCCTTGTCTGTCTGCTGTTTGGTGCAGGTGCACAGTTGAATTATTCATATAAAACCATTGATTGTCAGTTTTAACTTAAAGCATTTCTTTAATGTTTTTTTGCTTTTTTTTGGTGGCTTTGTGCAGACTTTTACTTTTAAATGCAAGTAGTTATGTCTCCAAGAAACTAGGCTAACTAATTTCCTGTATAAGTAGCTTCAGCCATCACGGGTGGTGGTTGGCTCCACTTCTCTCCAAAAACTGACTTCTGCATTTTCCTTTTGGAACAAGTTTATTTACTCTCCCTCTGCCCCTCTTCTCTCTCAGCGAAGAATGAAATCATCCGAGCTCTGTCCACGGAGAATAATCAGACTCGTGTTTGTATACATTTCAGTGAGCGTGCCTGGCTGTGCATGTTTCATAGCTCGTTGGTTTTCCTTCCTCATGTTGTTATATGAGTCACTGCTATTCTGGTGCTTGTCTTGTGTGTTGCAGCCAACACATGGGCTCTGTGGGATTGTAAGGGGGTGGGGGGGTTGTGACTAGAAAGGTGCTGGTTCAAACCTTCAGACTGTACAAGTGGAGAGGATTTTGGTTGGACTGGGGAGCTTACAGGTGTGAACTCAAAGCAGGGCTTTTGCTGGGAAAAGTTCAGTTTGACTTTCCCTGGATAAATAAAGGTTAAAAAGAAGTACTGTAATGTGTGTGTTTGTGGCTGTGTGCACTTGTCTGTTTGAAGCGCTGCACCTTTGAAGGCGGCCTGCCTGTGAGCTGTCAGTGGGTCCCGGTGTGGGAGGCGGCGGCAGCGGCGGCGGCGGTGGTGGCGGTGGGGACTCGGTTAAGTGCAGCTTTTACACACACACAGCGAGGGAGAGGAAGAGGGCAGCGGTGGCGGCCCTGTGCCTAGGATGAACCAACGCCTGAGTGTGTGTGTGTGTGTGTGTGTGTGTGTGTGGAGGAGACGGCTGGGGTCATTGCCAGCAGCAAGGTTAATGCAGAGATCCTTTCACGCAAAGCCGCCCTGCTTTTGCTTTGTCGTTCTGTCTCAAAGAGGTAGATGTACAGACACACATGTGCACACCTAAGGTTCAAAGCTCTATCATTTATTTGAAGTGAAGGCCATATTGCAGACTTCATTAGGCTGGACATTCAGTTTTCACAGCAGTGTGCAGCTTCTGTCACTTCAAAACTTTACCTGATCAGATATGGAGCAGTGTACATTTCGTCACGTATATTGGAAAAGAAAAAGCAAACCCTCCTACGATGGCAGTGCTTTCATGCTAAACGAGTTAATAAATGTATGATGTCTTCTTTTCACTGTCCATATCTTTGTTTTGCATTACCATACGGCGCCACAAAAACTGATCAAAACAGCCTCCTTAAGCATTTCATCTCCCCGCAAAAAAAAAAAAAAATCCTACACTTACTGTATCATCTCATCAACACCCAACGTCCAATATCATGGAGCGTGAGGCAGGATTATCTAATGGTGTACAACAGGAGATCCTTCAGGAAATGATTCCCATCATCCCTTCTCGTTGTTGTTAACAGCCTGTCCGCATGCTGGCTTGGAAATGACACAGTCTTGATTGTCCCTGTGATTTGTGATATCATCGCTCTCAACGTCTCATCCCGCACCCTCTCTGTCGGTGGGTGAGCGTTGTGTTAGTAGATCTGTGGGTGTGCCTGGGACGGCAGGCTTAGAAAGAACAGCGCTAAACGCAGCTGTTGGTGCCGCGCATGTCTGGAACCCATCAGTTGTCGGGTTGTGTATCCTTCTCGTTTCTCTGGATATGTGGTTAGATGCGCTTTGCTCAGCTAGACAGAGCAGGTATGTGCTGAGCTTTCGTGGAGAATTTGCCATTGGTGAACTTTTGACACACAAATCTGTGCCCTTCAACAACTTCAAACCACTTTCTTTTCTGACTGGGCACTTAGTCCTTTAGTATCAGAAGTCTTCTTTTTCTCTGGTATTCAACTGACATTTAAAAGTCACTTTTTCTCAAGTGGAAAAACTTCTCTCACTGTCTTGCTGTTGTCGCCATTTTGTCGCCTCCCCAGCCGAACGGGCCGTCTGCTCTCCGGACGCTGGTCAGAAGAGTGCATTAAACATCGGACGCCCTCAGCTGAAGTAGAGGCAGTTTTTACACCTAAAGATAAACCACAGTCAGCAGCACCTTTATGAATTTTGTGAAGCAAATCTTACTTTTCTTTGCTGATGCAGATTTGAAACAATTAAATTTTCTGCACAGTCATAGTTCACATTCACGTCTCTGCCACGCTGTGCTGCTGAAATTATTTTTAACCCGTTTGCTACGAAATGTGTTTTCTTGCGTTACGCCGATGTTTATAATGCTCCATATGTTTCCAGTGCGAGAAAAGGGAGGAAAAAAACACGTCAGAACAGAGAGAGTTGAGGCCTGTAGGCGAATAGAAAACAATCTCACACCTATGAGAGCTGCTTAAACAGAACATTTATGGTGGCAAACTGGAAAACTGACTTGGTTAGAAGTTCTGTACGGATCTAAAATTTTTTAAAAAATGGAGGAACAACAAGTGGAATGAGACAATAAACAGCCCTGATGCACGGAGCACTTTTAAAAGCTTCTACACATTTACTTGGCGACCTTGGCCTTGATGTGTCTTGTTTTGACAGTGCTTTTAGTATGATTTGTGCCCTTTTATGGATGTTCTTTTCACGGAGATCAATCTCCCCACAAAGCCCTTTATTTAGCCATTCGGCCGGATTATGAAAAATGTATTAATTAAAATAAGAGCCCTCTGGATGGCATCGCGTCACTGAAACGGATCAAAATAGAATATTTATTGGTGACACTCGCACAGAATGGAGCTTTTTTTGCAGAAGACGAAGTTGATCCGCCATAACCTTGATTGAACAGCTAAAAGTTTGTGAGTTATGATGGAAGTCTTGATGGCGCTTTTACCATCCATCAGTGAGCAGTTGGTTTTGCTTTCTCTCACTAGATCGCCACAGTTAACAGCAGCTGATGAGATTTTGGCTTCAAGGTAAAAGTTTTTTTATAGTTTACTTCAGGCTGATTAGCAGCTCAAGACAGCGTCAACTTAAGAATGTGATGGATTTTGATATATAAAAATAATGATTTGCTCTCAGTCCAACCTCACACATGCTTCACCGTATAGCACATGAGCAGCATCTTCTGTATCTTCAAGTTTACTCGGAGCGTCGCCGAGCCCTCGTCTCATTTACAATGATTGATTAACGGTACAATTAGAATTCCTAGCTGAGATTGTTTTTGATTAATATTCCCTTCTTGTCTTGAGGTTCCAAACCACCCATGATGACATGGAAATAAATAAACACACACCGGAGCAGCGGCAGAATTCTCAGAGAGACGAACAACATCTACCCAGGATCTTTGGCGGGAGAGAGAGAGAGAGAGAGAGAGAGAGAGAGAGAACGAGGGGGAGAGAAAGCGAGAGAGGGAGCACTTCCCATATTTCTGTGCTGATTGACAAGGCTGACATATGGAATAGTTCACCTATTCCCCAGTGACAGGAAGATGGGGGAGAGCGCAGGGAGAGGCGGGTAAACTTGCCTGCGAGGCTGAGCGCAATTTTTTTTTCTTTTTTTTTTTTTTTTTTTAGATTCAGTGCTTCTGATCAAAAGGACTCATATCTCCCCTACTAAATTTAGCACCAGTGGCAATTAGTGACGGAGTCACACAGCCACTCCAGGAGCAGCTGACAAATGGTACCTTAACAAGTCAGAGATGTACGCCACAGTTTGATGGATTTGTGTGTGTACAGCTGAGGGGAACTTACTGGAGTGTTTTTCTTTCTGTGTGCATAGTATGTGCATGTGATACACTGTGTGTGTGTGTGTGTGTGTGTGTGTGTTAGTGTGTGTGTTAGTGTGTGCACTGGGAGTGGTGGAAACATGCTGAGCAGCTTCAGCTTGTGTTGGTTGTGTGTCCATGTTTGTGTGACGTGAAGTATTTTATCACGAACATGTGTGCTGTTTTGGTCGGTCAGGAGGTTCCGACCTTACAAGTGAGTTGGCTGTTGGCCTTATATTTGACTTTAACGTGAATCCTGGATTCTTTAGCTCAATTTATTCATTCATGTATTGATTTGCGTGTTTGTTTGTTTTTTCATAGTAAATCTGCAGAATCATTATTTCCCATTTTATTATCATCTGCCCATACCTGGGCAGGACTCACATGACACGACAGTACATTATTTCTATTAGTATATAAATAAGCCTTCCTCAAATCGACCAAATTTCATCATCAAAAGTAAATTATCACGACACATCCCGTCGTAAAGTCATTGCCCAGCGCTTGAAAACTCTTGGTGCTTGTTTTAGATAAGAAATAAATGTATCTGGACTGAAATGTGACTTCATGTACCGAACTGTCACAAACTGCAACAAAAACAAACAGGCAGGGAGACCAGGAAGGAGTATCAGCAAGGCAAAATAAAATAAAGGCAAATAAAGATCATTTATGAACAATATAGATGCTGGACAGTGAAAAAGAACCTGATCCACATGTGCACACGTCACATCGTCACCATCACAACGTCACAATCCTGACAAACGATGTGAGTGTCTAGCACGCAGATCGGATCTGTTCACTCGGCCAAACTAATTTGATTTGAGTTAAAGGAAACAGGAGGACAGACGGAGACAAACACACTGGGAGACGGACGGTTGAATAAGATATTGCTCACAGAAAAGAGAGAATGACATCATGGCTCGTTTGAGTCAGCGGTGACCGCAGCAGCATTTCCTGTAAATGACCAAAACAACCACAATGACAAATAGAAAACCAGAATGGTTAAACGACGGCAGGGATTCACGTTCATCATCTCCCCGTTTAAAAACTGAAATGGAGTTATTGTAACTGTTGATCCTGCATTATTTACCTGTGTGTCTGAGAAGGCTGCCAAACCTTTTTCAGAATAGTTCTGTGTTGCTGCTGCTGCTGCGCGAAGTGAAGTCGATGAACTGCCCTTACATCATCCTCGCTTACCCAGGAGAGTCTGTTGTCTGTTAGATGCACAAGCACACACACACACAAACACATTCACACACTCTTCACATGGCTAGCCAACCTCCTGAGAGAGAAGGCAGCTAACCGTCTCAGTAGAGGAAATGAGCTATCTGCTCCACTTCTCTCTGAGACAACACACACACTCTCCTCAGCACACACACACACACACATGCAGCCCCCCCCTCTGACATTTTTAGACTATCTGTAGTCCTTGCAGATCTTCTGTTTATTCGTATCTGTTTGTGAATACATTGAATGCACATCTGGTTGTGCGTGCGGGCTGGGGTGTGTGTTTAGGTGTGTGTGAGCATACCAGGCAGCGAGCGAGTTTGACCTTAAGCTTCTCCTCCTCCTTTGCAGTGCCAACTCTCGTGTGCGTTTCCCGGGCCTCCAAGATATGAGAGGGGGAAATATCTGCCGACAGCCCATCACAGTTCACGGCTCTTTGTTTATCCATTAATAATTGAGCGTAGCTGAAAACAATACAAGGTGTGTGCTTGTGAGAGTGCGCACGTTTGCAAGGTGCGTTTCGCTGAGGGGCTGGAGGTGAGACGGAGGAAGGTGTCGATGAGGAAATTTACGCCTCGCATCGCAGTTTGGGCTAAACTGCAGTTTTTCTCTCTGAAGTTTCTCATCCAATGATAAAGACGAGCAAGTGTGAATAGCCATAGTACTAGAAAATCAATATATTCCATCAAAACCTCAATTCTCTTCTCTTTCACACACATGAGGCATGTATCTAATTAGATGTGATTGGGAGTTACCAGGTAACTTGTCATATCATTTAAAACTGTGCTGTTAGCTTTTGTGTCTTACTGGTTAGTGAAATAGACTGTTTACACGTCCTGCAGAAGACGGTGTTCATTTCATTAAAAGAAATATCTGGCTTACCGGCTACTGAATGCATCGCTAGTCCATCCGTGTTGGTGTGTTGTTTTATGCTGGGCAGCTTAAAGCGGCTATTTATCAGTAAAATTAGCTGCCTGTTGTGTCTGAGAATTAGGCTGATGAGAGTTATGGGACTGAGCCAAAACAATACAGCTTAGGGCTGTGGAACTAAAAGCCAGAGGAGGGTGATGCGTTCCATAACATAGTTAACAGATAACACACACCTGATGCGACTAAAGATAGAAATAGTTAAGGTTACTGTAACCAGAACATGAGTCAGTGTGATAGAATTGTTGCTTTATGGGGTGTTGATGTAAAATTGGACTGTGGTTTATAATGTTTGTTCAGTTAACATCGATGGCATCACGATGAATCTCACACTTGTTTTCAGGCTGAGTAGTTCTTACACCTAAAGATTGCCACGTGTAAAATCTCTTGAGTGTCCCTTTAATTCCATTTTCCCGTAACGCCATACCTCTGAGATGTTCAATAGGATGTCAGCAATCCCTTTAAAGCTTTTGTTTGTAGACACTTTTTTTTTTTTTGCAAGACTTGACAAATTTACAGGAGAGCAAAAACTCAATTGCAAACCATTTGGGAAACAATTAGGAAATGTTTATTTTCCATTCCTCAAGAACCATTTTCCACCCGTGTCCCCAGCTCACCCCAAATGAATTGAATAAATTAGAACTGTAGCGTGCTTCCAGGGTGCTGCCATCAATATATGGCATTAAAAAGTAATGCTACGTCCAAGCCTGAGTTGATTTACTATTTTGAGTTCACATCTAAACCAGGGTTTGTCTTTACTTCTCACTCCCTCCTCTAATTATGTGAGCCTTTTAAACATTTTTCCCCACAGAGCGCTTGCTGCCAGAACAAAGTCGGAAACCGTTTCCCCCTCGGAGGAGGCCCTTGAGTGAGAGTCTCCAAACGTCTCCGCGCAGAGAAGCGAAGACTCCGGTCCTCTGGGGGCTTTCAGCAAAAATAAGTCGTACAACCAGGATGCTCTGACGGGAAGTGAATTTACAAAAAAGCAAAAGTGAGAGGGACATGCAGAAAGGAGGGTGTAACGAAAGAGTGATTGCTGTTTTCTCTGTTGATTACTGAGGAGGCCATCATTCCATATGTCTCCTCACATATGATGGGAGAGTTCTCCGTCAGATTAGATATGGAGGCAAGTGATCAAAAGATGAGTAACGCTGGTAGTGAATTCCCTCTGGAGTTGAAATACAATCATGATGACATGTAGGTGTTGATTAGCATAGGACACTTATATTGAGGATGTGTGTTCCAGTACAGAAAACTGCATCTTGGGACATTGTATGTCAGCGTCTCCATATCCCTGCACCTACATTTAACAACAAATAATTCTACAAGTACACCTGTGCCATGACAAGACCAAAGAAATCTTTTACCTATTAGTACGTGCTTGCTTGAACCTTTGCTCCATCTCCCATCTCCATGTGGATGTGGCTGCAAATTTTTAACAGTCACAAATAAGTGATGTGAAATACAGAGCGATGTCTTCACCTGTACATAAAGGAGATTGTGCAGGGCAGTGTGCAGAGCGCCACCTGTTCAGTACTCTGACCATTTCTGACAATAAATAAAAACGAATCTATCAAATTGTATATATGCGGTATGATGACATTAGCAGAAATAAGACATGACTTGGAGACTTTATATGATTAAATGCAAAACAATTATTAACACTAAATAGACTTGACAAAGTCAGCGCCTCAGGCAGCCGTGAGTAATATCCTCAGCTCAACAGGCTAACCAGTCTGCTGTCTGACTGAACAAATCTGGCGAGTCCTGCACCTCTTCGGCATACAGGCTGCAGTTCGGTATGCACGCAACCATCCGAGGGCAGCAAGTATGTACGAGAGGTGGTATCGGCAGCATGTCGAGTCAAGTAAGGTTGAGTACAGTATACAGGCTTGTACTACTGAGTCTAAGCAGCGAACGTGTACAGCTACGACAAGCCCAGAGGGGAAAACATGCATCAGTCAGTTACCACCCACACTGCTTAAAACAAGCTAAACTGTCGTACGGTCATGACTGAATTTCTAACACTGATCAAGTTTGTGATGCTTCCACTAATATGGCTGACAGTTAGTTTGGTATCATATAAAAGCAAAGAAGGCAGGAGAAAGTGGGTGCTTTGATCAGTGTGGGACTTCAGAGTGCAAACATATGGCTATTTCCTGGAGGGAGAGACTCCCCCTGGCTCTGTGTGTGCTTGGATGACCAGATAGTGACTACAAAAGTAGGGTGTGGGGACTTTACAGTGAGTAAGTAAAAGCACCATATTCACGTTAGCTGCGTGGATACACATGAATCTACAGCACTGCATCGCTCTGTGTTCTTTCACAAGCACACATGGCATGACAAAAACATGTTGAATGAAAAGCACATAGTTCTTTGTATGTTTTGAGCTCCCCCGTGAATCCTGCTGAGTTGGTTCAGACCAGTTAACACCTGGGGAGTTAACACCTGGTCTCCCTTTGGTAGGCCTTCACAAAAACTGACAACAAAGTCGTAGTAGACACTGATATTTGTTTGTTTTCCATCTTAAGTAACCTTAAGTATGATTCTTGAGGACAGGATTGGCGCCTAAAACGGCTTCAAAGGCCACACAAGGTTGAGAAACCTTGATGTGAGGATTTAAAAAAAAAAAAAGTCTCCAGTTACTGCTGAGCAAGGTGCTTTCACACAGCCTGCTACGACGGAGCTGCTGCTGCTGCTGCTGCTGTGGAGTGTGTCAACATTCAGTATGTGCATGTAAGTATCTAGTGCTGTCAGTAGGATTCACAAAGACACAGTATTGTACAGTAAACATGGCTAAAAGGATGTATAGTTGAAAAAAGAATTCATTTCTCCATCTTAAATTTGTTTCTCTTATGTCCACAAGTCTTTTTTCAGCCTCCCAATAACTTACATGCATATGCATCATAATGCAAAGTCACTTTGTTCTGTTATTCTAGCTTATACTTATATTTTTTTATCTGTCTTGGTGTGTGTGTGTGTGTGTGTGTGTGTGTGTGTGTGTGTGTGTGTGTGTGTGTGTGTGTGTGTGTGTGTGTGTGTGTGTGTGTGTGTGTGTGTGTGTGTGTGTGTGTGTGTGTGTGTGTGTGTGTGTGTGGACCATCCAGTTCACTGTTTCTGTCTCCCCCTCTTTCTTTCTCTCACTGGCAGCTTCTCCAACCGTCTCTACATCTGTCACATGTCTATAGAAGTCCACCCTTCTGCTCACCCATCAACATGCCAACAGACAGCCTCACAATCCATGGACGCCACTTCCTTTGATATGATAAAGCAATATTGTACCTCATCTCTCTTTTTATTTGCCCATTTGTGAAGGAGATGCCATTAGCAGTGTATTATGTTCCTCTGGCGGGGGAAAAAATATCTCCAAAAGGATAGTCGGCGGCTGCCCGCATCCTGCAACGCCTCATTAGTGCATTGCCTTCGAACAAACGTATCAACAATGTTCTGAGCTAATAAGCTTTTATATTCCCAGGCTATATGATGTAGAAAGAGGCAGAGCTGAAGGTCACGGGTGCGTTTGAACGCAGCAAGTGGCTCAGTGTGGGAATGATTTATCTGGAATTATTGCTGTGCTTCGCTCTAGAGAGTTGGCTATTGATGTTTGTGGTTGAAATGGCTTCTTCAAGAGGGGAGATAGGGAGCTTCAGTGGTGGACACACAGCTTTCACTATCGTTCGCTTGGACATGTGCTCTTCTCGCCGCAATTCACTTCATTCGGCCTGTCATCTGTTTCATACGTGGAGCCTGCACGCAGCTTTTGTCGCATGCATGTGCGGCAAGGCAGCATGCATGTTGGAGGCAACTGCAGCGAAAATGTTGTAGGTTGAGTTGTTGTAGGTGGTCACTTTGGAGGAACAATGAAGGTGCAATGTCACACTGACACAATGCCTGGACATGGTGTATATTATTGGTGTATTTATTTCATCTGTCAAAAATATTAGTAGTATATCCTTTGGGGTTTAATAGCAAGGATGCCTTTCAGAACCCACGATTTTCTTCTGAGATCTAACAATCATTAAGGCATTAATCCATCATAGAGGAAGATGAGTTGCCAGTCTTTCCATCAGCTGTCCATAATTCAAGTCCCAACGTGATGCATTTTGAGAGAAGTACAGCGACTGCAGAAATGTTCTGTCTGCCTTTGCCATCGCTACCGCTCTCCCCACCTACACATTTAACCTACAGCCGAATGCAACAAGTTTATGTCCCCTCTCGGAAAGTTGTTGAGAGAAAATGCCGGAAAAATGCAGAAAATCATTAACAGACGTAGAAGTAAATGTCTCACCACGATGGAGAAAATTTGGCGCTGAAAATGCAAATTGCTTTACAAAGTATCTCTTGGAATGCGTTCAACACACCCACAGATTAATGATTTTTAATACTGTGAGCCTTTTTATGTTTTTTTTTCCCTTTAACAATTACTATAAAGTATGTGGTTTGGGTAAGTCCCTATAACCTTATCCTCTCACTAAATGCAAGCCGCTGTGCATATGTGTCAGCTAATTGCTCAAAATATAAATGCATGCAACCCACGTGGATAGACAGAGTGGCGCACACACACATACACATAAACATAAAAACATACATGCAGCAACCCACTCCTCCCCTCCTGATTATTTGGAATTCGCATTAAAATGCAATAACGAGTGAGGTAAAAAACTAATTATCCCAATTAGCTCACTGTTCATGCAAAGCAAGCTCAACTGTAACTGTTTGTTGTCATCCTACTATTCCGAAGGCATCCTCTGGGGATTGCAGACTGCTTGTTCACACCCCGCACAGTCATGACCACTTTCCTGCAAAACATCTGGCCATGCATGATAGGGCACTGAGATTTTATTGTTTTTCATTCGCTCTGTCTTAATAGTTTTTGAGATTTTTACCTCAGCGTTTGCTTCTCTGCTATCTGGAGCTCTGTTTTCTTGAAGTCGTGCCGGTTTTCAGGCATTTCTCCCCCTTGTGTTTATTTGAGTGTTTGAACGTGTAGTCCTGGTGGGATCGCGGGAGTCGGAGTACTGTCAGGTCTAATTGCTCTGTGGTGTTTGGTAGGGAGACGGGCCTGATTAGGGAGGAGGTGAAAGAAAACATCATGTCCCCACTCTCTTTTCTTCACTGTCTCACCCATTTTCTATCTCTCCAGCTTCTTTTTTCCCCCCTTTTCTCTCCACTCTCTGACTCTCTACATGACTACACAGAATGATGGCAGTCCTGCATGGCTCATTAACTGGCAGAGAGAGACGGACAGACACAAAAGGATAGGAAAGAGAGGGGATGTAGAGAGGGCAGCCCACAGACTTCTCAAACACAGGTTACCACGGTGCTCGCTCAGCGTCTGCCGACTACATCAAAGCCTTTAGATGCCAGTTGAGGGGCAGTGCGAGCTGCCAAATGAGTTAGGAATATAGCAGGATCAGGAATAGTAGGTAGGAGGTAGTACCAAGGACTAAATGAGTTTTATACAATTCATTTCTCTGATTCTTTTAAACCTTTGTCTTCCTTATCACCCCTGCTTTTTTTTCCATGAAACTGATAATTTGATGCAAGTGTGTGCACTATAATTAGCTTGTCTATGATTATAGAAAATGTAATATTCTAGCAGTCGGGAAATGGGGGCAATATCACATGTGAAAATGCAGCAATGCACAAGAAATGCAGCCCAGTTGCTTTCAGTTAGTACAGTAAGTGAATAATAGAAAGCCAAAGTTGATACAAACGCAATGCTTCCTGGAGATGTTTTTACAAGAAATCTGTTTTAATGTGATTTTAGTGTAGCAAGTATGCTAATGGGGCTAACAAATGCTCGACTTGTCAGCATAGACTAAGACATGAGTCGGTCATTCCTGATATTTAAAAATTTGACAACCATCTTACCTCATTGTCCATTACTTTTTCCCCTCGGCTTTTGACCACATCTTTTGGTGGGGATTCATTTAACTGAGTTATCATGGAGAATGTTTAGCTGTCGTCATGTGACCAAAGCCTGGAACTTCAGGCAGGTGACTAAAAGAATGAGAGAATCCTATAAAACATGCCTGTTATATGTATTAGACAATTTCAAACATGACAGTTGCTTGACAATATTATTTGATTGAAATATATTTAAATAGTTACTCTCATTGTTGCACAACCCCATGTAGACAAACCCAGACTAGTTGACTTCTATTTATCATAACCTCTTGACTAGTCGAAATGATTTTATATTCTATGCAGACGATACCACACTGTTTTGTTCCACTGGTATTGAATGTGATCCATACTGAAAGGCTGCGAATAATTCTTCAATAGGCTTCAAGGTAAGGATGATTTGGAGAGACGAGGCAGCTCTCTGTTCAGTGCTTTGTAAACCTCTTCCTAGATGAGAAGGGGCAAGAAAACCCACAAAGATGATATCAGCACGCTTGTGAAATAATCATCACAAGATCTTTTCCTGTTCTGAGTCATGGGGTGAAGGATAATGAGAGACAAACAGAGTTGCAGAGGAGAGAGGAGGTGGATGGGAGCAAGAGAGGAATGAAAAGAGAGAAAGAGCAAGGCTTCAGAGACCAAGGGTGAGTCTGATTCTTTCATCCTCTCTCTGGGTTCAGAACGAGAGGAGAATTGTGGGTTGGATTATTGGTGCTAAGCCGCAGAAAGAGCTTAACTATAGCTCTTGTCCTATGTTCTGAAGACAGGCAGACTATCTACCTGACTCACTGCCAGACAGAAAAATCTGCAATCACGACTCACTGGCCCCTGAATGGAGTTACTGTGGACCTGAGGGTCATTTAATTTGCTGTTTAATTTCCTCCTTGAATAGACAAATACTGTATCAATTTCTCCTGATCATCACCACGAGCAGCACCATCATCATTGTCCGCGTCATCGCCATTTGAAAGCAGTGATGACCTCTGTCAGACAAGCATTTGTAGGAGTGAAAACCTGGAAATTTTGCCAGGTTTACTGATTTTCTGTGCTGTTAAATGGGGAATGTTGCATCTCCACTCCTTCAGCCCCTTCATGTTGACGTCGGGCTGTTATTCAGCTGGGAGATTCGACATGAGTCCAGGAGAAAACACTTGAAACGCTATTAAGCCTGTAGTGGGGCTTGTGTGTGCCAGTTGTAAGCCTCCTCTTGTCAACAGGACTGTAGGATGCACACAAGTGCACTGCCTGGATGGAGAGGAAGAGAGAGGTAGATGCTCTGCAAAAAATGTCTATCCCAACAAGCTGTTTAGTCACACGTTCAGTCTTGAAATCCGATTTTTCTTTAATCAAGGGGAAAATTGGGCCAATGATTTAACCTGTTACCACTGAAAATTCAATTTCGTCCAGAATGTTTTGCACAAATAGGACAGTTTAAGGGGTTGAAGGTTAAATATTATCATGAACAAGCAGATTTTCGGAACAGTATCAAGGTGTTTGTGCTTTTGTGAAAATATAAAGTGTAACAATTTAGGGGAAAAAGTGACATTTTCTCACCCTGTAGGCAGATTCTTTGCTTGTTTTCAAGAAAACTGCGGCTCCAATGGCCAGTGCTGGATTGAATAACTTACAACGATTGATATTTCTTGCAGTGGTGGGAGAGATTGAGTTAGAGAAGAGATTGCTTGTCAGAGCCCTGATTTCACCGTTCTCCGCTGATGACGATAATAATAACCATTCGCAGGAGTGGCAGCAAATGGGGAAGGGAGAGCATAGACGTCTTTTTAAAGAGGCGTACACGCAGTTACTTTCTGCAATCAAAACACAGATTTTTGAAGACGAGCTCGAGCAGAAAGCACACCCGCACACACACTTGCAGAAAAAGCCATAGATTGCAGTGCACACATCCTGTTGTTTGCCATCGACAGAGGATATTAGCCTGGTATTTGTGTATAGTAATCAGCAGACCCTTGACAGACTAGTCTCTAGACAGAGACATCTGAGGAAAGATTGCCTGGTAATCAGGCTATGCGGTTTCAGGCGGGGGGCTTGGAGAGTAAAACCTTGTAGGTCTCGTTATGGCGATTGTTGTGTTTGAAAGTTCTGAGGTGAAGCATCCTCAGATTGAAACATGCCTGATGCAGTTGAGAAACCATTTAATATGAAACTTAAAATATTTTTGGTTTCTATGTGACAACCATGATATGTAGTTACCTACCAGGAGGGTTGTATACACCAAAGTGATTGCCTCTTTGTCATTCCCTCTCCGTTCACTCCATATGTCACCAATCATGTTGTCTGATGAGGGTAAGTAACACCCTGTTATTATCTGTCAAGCAGCAAAGAGTGTTGGTTTATACCTGTATGCTATGTATTGCATATCTGTGTGTGTGTTTTTACGTCCATGATGTGCACATCTGTCTGTAAACAAGTGTGTGCATCCTCCTAACTGTACACTACAAACTGTATTTCTGCATTTCCCTGTTAGGCTGTTGCCTTCAGATACTTCTCTTGTCTCCACCCCTCCCCTCATCTTCTTGATTTTTTTTTTTTTTCCTTCCTCCGTCTTGTCATATGCATGATCACTCCCTCCCCCTCTCTCCTCCTCACTCTGCATCCCTCTCCTCCCACTATTCCCCCTCGACGCTTTTAATCTTGGGTTGATGATACTTGGTGGAAGCACTTAAGTTTCTGTGCCAGGTGTCTCCCCGTGCTTAACATCCCGGGCTTAGCTCCTCGTTTCTACAGCTCCTTCGCCTCCCTCCCCTGGCTCCTGAACACACAAACACACTCATACGCAGTGGCATGCACATATAGCTGCTGAGTGTGTGCACGTGTGCTCTGTATACACATACGTGCATGGAAGCGCACACACACATTCAGTATAGATAGCTGCATGCCTTGAAACATACAAACAGCAAGCATTCACACACTCAACCCAGAGCACATTTAAGGTTTGAAGTTGAATACTACGCATTTTGCAAAAATGACCCTTTTCATTTAGTTGATTCTGGATGCACTTGAGTGCAAAAATCTGAACTAAAACTACATTTTACTCCTTTATTTTTTTTCTTTTACAACTTCATTTTTAAGTAAACCAATGAAAATCTGCCAGTGCTGTATGAATATTTTGACCTGTTTCCAATAGAAATAACGCTTTTCAAGAATTCTCTTGAAATTAGTCATTTCACATCCAGAAATATGAGCTGATTTTAGACAATACTTGGCCTTGGCTTGAAAATAAGGGATGATGGGAAAAAAAAGGTTGAAAGGGATCTATTAAAGACACAAATGGCTCGATAAGGAGACTTTTGCAGTGTAGGGTGCTTGAGGGTGTAATTCTCAGAGAGTTTAGCTGCACATTGTAGTATTTATAATCACAGTGCACTGAAATGGGTAACTAGCACTTGCTGAGTCATATGGATCTTGATTTGCATTGACTGTACAAAACGCTGTTTACAGTGAACATTTTGTTATTGAGATTTAGGCAACGTGTGGAGAATTTGTGTGCTGAAAGAGTTTGCTTAGCATTGCTTTGTTCTTTAAAGACAGAAGGCACAAGAGAGGAGGAAGGAGACAGAGGAATGAAAATGGGAGAGAAATAGAGAAGGCAAGGAGAGGCAGAAAGATGAAGAGAGAGATAGCTCTCATGTGTTTATCATATGTTTGTTTGTGTTGCCGCGGGGACCTCCAATTCTTCACCCCCCGTTTCCTCTCAGTCTTCCTTTCTTTTAGTCACCGTCTGAATATATATATATATATATATATATATTTTTTTTTCCCTTTCTGTCATGTATCTGCCGCCTGTCCAGGCAGCACTCTCTGTTTCACTCTTGTCTGATGTCTCAATTAAAATTAATGTGTTCAGTCTGCTCAGATAAAGAAGAAAGAGGAGGAAAAATCCTTTCCAGGAACAATGGCAGCTTCTTGCATATTGGTAACCAATCCTTCCTTGTCTGGTCCCACGCTAATGCTTCACAATATTGACAGCTCCAATGGCACAGCTCCACCGAAGGGGTATTTTTTTTTAAACCAGGGGCCAAAATGAATTGTTGCATGTGTGTAATTAATTGCAGTCTGATTTTAGGTGGCTTTTATTGTGGGTGGGATTACCGGACATTTTTTTCTTAAGCTTTACTCAGAACTCATCATCACCTAACTCAGTGTGGGGGAGACGGACAGACAGGCAGAAGGAGGCGGGTGGTGTGTGGTCATCCCAGGGAGAGGATGCACTCCGACCCCCCTCCACCCCTCACGCCATGCTCCATCCTCCTTCCCATGTTTCCTTGTCCTTGAGACGTCTTCATCCCTGGGCTTGGCGGTGGTGCTCCTCTGCCCCTTCAACAGGACAGAATGCTAGTGTCAGCACTGCTGTTCCCTTCCTCCTCCCCCTCTTCCCCTCCCCGCCCTCCTCCACCTTTGCCTTTATCTGTCGCTTCTTCTAAAGATGCTCTCTCCATCTCCGGTACCCCAGGGGTCAACTTGGTGGAAGAACAAGGGGGAGGGAAAGAGGGGGAATGGAGGGATAGGTGGAAGTAAGAGGGGGAGGGAGAAAAAAGAAAGGAGGGAGGGGAGCACCTGACTTGAAGGCAGAAAGATAATTTCGGCCGGGCGGCTCTGTTTAAGGTTAAAGCCTGATTTGCATTTCAAAAGCAGCGGCCGGCCATGTTGCCACCTCAGGGACGCCATCGGACCAACCAGCGTGTCATTTAATGTCAGCAGGCACTGAGGCCTTGATGAAATTAATAGAGCAGCTTGTGATTGATAACGGCACATCTCGTCAACGCTGCTGTCATGACCATCCGCCTGTCCCTCCTCCTCCTCCCTCAAGCCCAGGTGTCCACCACAGCGCGTTCAAAGATCCCATCAGTTGCAGTGCTTTGCCTCTCACACGGCCCACATCCCAGTGCTCCCGATCTCCCAACGGCGCCTCAGCGAAGTTCACCGAAAAATGTGTGCTGTGCTGCGGTGCTTTTAGGTAACCAGGGTAACCTCAGCTGCTGTCATGGCTGGATTGCCGACAGTGTACTGAAGTGCATGTGGCCTAAGGCAACAGATGACCAAGAGCCTTGAAAGCTCTAGGTTTGTACAGAACAAAATATTTAATACTCACTGACAGAAAAAGATACACTCTCTAAATCTCTAGAGAAAAGAGACCTCTTGCAAATCTATGAAATACAGAACATGATACATTTGAAAGTGTCTCTTCTCTTCAAGCGTCTGTTATTTGTCTTTAATACTGAGTTGAGCTATAATTCTTTATCCACTGAACTAGTTTGTCGTGGTTGCGTCTTGTTAGTTTCACTGGTTGTCGGTTGCGTTGATGTGATAGGACAGCCTAACTGATTTGGAGTAACTTGATAACAATTTAGATAATAAGCCTGCCATTGTTGCTGGACTCTGCAGCTGCCAAGGACACCTGGAAGAGGTCGGAGGACCAAGACAATGTCTCGGCAGTAGTGTGTAAGTTAAATAATCAGATTGCATCGGAGGCTTCCAGAGTTTGAATTGTGAATCACTGGAGATGAGAATGCAGTAAAAGTACATGTGCATGTCTGCAGATATGTGTAGATAGGGGTGTGACTTTCGGTTGATCCAACTTCTAATCTGTGACCCTCTGCAACCTAAACTTCCTCTGAGGTGGCAGGTTCGATGCAGAACACTGGAACTAATCTGGTATCCAAACTATGTTAAATGTATATGTAAACTCAAACAACATATTAGATGTGACTTTAGGCTTTATGACACTGCATTGGATGTCAAATAGTGCTGCTTTGTCACCTCCTTTGGCATCTGATACCGCTGAACAAGGCTTTCAGTGTCTGTATGACATGTTAAAGGGCAAAGGGGTTTAGAAAAGCTGTGTGAGGAGGTTTGGCGGTGGTTGGATGGCTCAAACGCAGGAGTTTCACCCAGGAGACCAGGGGAGGGGGGCTCATGTGTGAGAGTCTGAAACTTAACTTGTATAACTATCATAGTTCTTTAACCCAAGCCATCATGTTCTCCTAAACCACTGGCTAAACCTAACCCAACACGTTTCAGGAAGTTAACCAAGTGTTAAGATGACAACAAGGGTCCAGTATGCCTGTGGCGTACTGTTACATCAGTATCTGACATCCTAGGAATGAGAAGCGTTGGGTACTAGTTGCTCTGAGCGTGTAATATTGCCACAGAGGGGATTTATGGGATAACCCAAAGTTTTTAATGGTTTATTTAACTTAAAGAAAAGAGGAATTCTCTCAACTAATTAAGGAACATGTATTTCTTTAGTTTATGTTATTGCTTATTTATTTTCTATTATCCTTACATCCTTAAATCTAAGTAAAACCTAAAAGGCATGCATGTGTAAACACAATGCAAACCCTAGCATCCCATGTCTAGGCAGCATAATCCACTTTTTGTGCTTAAAGACCTGTCACTTAAAACATTATAGTGTCATTGGATGATAAGTTGCATCGAAATGACAACAATCACTTCAACCTATAACTATAGCCCAACCCCTTCATTGTGGATGTCAGCCAGTCTCCGGCAGACAGTCTCTGCCTGACACTGTGTGTTTTGCTGCGATAAAAACATGAACCTGAAGCCCAGAGAGTAGCTAGCCGAAGCTGTCAGGAAGGAGGAAGCCAGAGATAGAGAGGCCCAGCGGGAGGTGTCAGTGCTGGGCAGGGATGAAGCCGTTAGCTCCCACTAATGGATGTCCTGATCCTGGAGGTTGGTGGTCACAGGGGTCAGACTCGGCACACATTACACCTTCAAGACAAACCTCCCAGGCCTCTAAGCGCAGACAGAAGGCAGCCAAATGAAGAAGAGAGGGTGCGATGATGGAAGAAAAATAGAAAGACAAGAGTGGGAGACAGAAAAAGACATAAAGAGCAGAGAGAAAAAGAGCTGGAGTGAGCGGAGAGAGAGGCAGTAAGAGCAGAGTGTTTTTCAAAAGAAAGGCCCAGGGAAGAGAGATGAGAGTGAGAGATCTGCTTGTCCTGAAATGACTTGATATGTTCTTGTCAGTCTTAATCTCTGGGTGTTGTGGAGGAGCGGGCGGGAGGGAGGGGTTGAGGCGCACAGTAATCTCCTTCACAAGCAATGGACAGAGCTCGCTGTTTCCCAGCCTGCATTCAATTCCACAGTCATCTCAAATCCGCTTCATAAGAGCAAGTTATTTTGCACGCATCTCTCCCCTAAAACAGCAGCATGGGCTTAAAAAGACAAAACAAGAGGTAGACGAAAGGGTGATTCACATCCTCCTTTCTCTCATTCACTCATTTACATCAGCCATTATCTGTGTATATTGAAAGCGGCGAGATAAAGAGAGGGAGGAAAAAAAACAAGTGCCCGGGAAAGAAAAAAAAAAAGAACAATAAAAGGAGGCAGAGGAGGCGCAGCGGCGTTTGAATCAATTACATCCTAAAGAATCTTTCATTTGCATCCGTATCTGTTCAAAACCTGAACAAATGCCAGATGCCTTTGTGTGTCCAGTTATTTATAGTGGGTGTTTTTTCCTCTCGTAATTGTGCAGGAAATATCAAATTTGCATAGAGTGATTATTGTTGATTGTTTATCTAGCCGTCAGGACGTTTCAATATTCGAAGGCTGACAGGTTGTCAAGTACTTAAAACTCATTTATTTGGGGAAATTTGCATGTAATTTGCCGGTAATGAGGGGGATGTCTGTGGTCATGGATTAGATGCCGGAGATGCTGCAGGGAAAAGAGGGATTCTGGCTGACTGGCATTCCTCCACTTGAAACACACGTTTTATCCTCAGCTCGGCTGCCGGGGTGATGCTAACGCTACCTAGCGATGTACACCCAAACAACAGAGGATTGTGTACAAACGCTTGGCATAGCTGTGGACTTAATAACACAAGCAGGAGCGAGCCAGCAGTGCAGCGCTACACGGGAAGAATGGTGTTCAGCACCGTTCTGTCACCCTGCAGGCCCACTGTTTGAGGCCAATAAAACACGCTTGTAAACAGTTGCTGCAGCATTTCTCAGCACAGCAGATGCTAACTTGTCTTGTCTGAGCTTATATTTCCATATACTGTAAATCCTCAAATAAAAAGCAGCATCAAAATAATTGCAGTTTCTCAAATAGAGATCAAAGCTGCTAACAGCCAGGCAGAAAGCATTAAGAGAGAGAACTGGATTATAGTGGCGCATATTGTAAATCAGTATAATATATAACCACAGACTTATGCCATAGCTTTTTGAAGAAGTACTGTTCATTCAGTTGCACTGTGGGACCCACAGTAATATGTGAATATAACTGGACACTGGGTACCCCCCCCATTCTCATGTTTTATTGTGTGTCATTTTGCATTTGTAACATGATTTGTATTCAGGCAGCACTAGTCATATTTTTAGCAGGTTTATTAGTGACTAGAATGAGTGAGCTCACGCAGGCACTTCTGGGCAGCTTAGGGGTCTTTAGGGTGCGCAGGTAGCACACGCGCCCCGAGCAGACCGAAAATGTCCGGCAGTAAGCGGCCGTGCCGAGCAGCCGTGCTTGTGGTTTTGTACTTCCAGAATCAAAGACATGTTCATGACCCATGCACGCCTGGCAGTCCCATTTTTCAGTCCAAGTGTGCAACAGTACTTTGCTGTTTTTATTGTGTGTTATTTTGCATTTGTAATATGATTTATATTCAGGCAGCACTAGTCATATTTTTAGCAGGGTTTAGGGGTCTTTAGGGTGCACAGGTAGCACACGTGCCCCGAGCAGACCGAGAGTGTCCAGCAGTAAGCGGCCAATTGCGCTTGTGGTTTTGTACTTCCAGAATTAAACACATGTTCATGACCCATGCACGCCTGGCAGTCCCATTTTTGAGTCCAAGTGTGCAACAGTACTTTGCCAATTTTTTTGAGCAATCTTCAGGAAGTGTTGGGTTTTCTTAAGAGTGGCCCTACCAGGATAGGTGGTAATAATGCCGTTTCAGCTTCTGGAAGACTTTTGAATGTGCAACACGTTACGTTTCACTGAAAGTAGCACTGAAAATATCTGCCACAGTTTTATATGGAACAGATCAGAAAATGCAAAAGCCTCAACATGTGCTAAAAAGACATAATTCTCTGTGCAGTTTGAGGAAATATTGCCAAAAAAGGACGGTCCTGCATTTTTCCAAATTTCAAATGTTTCTCCAAATGCAGTCATTCTCTGCATGGATTAATAAATCGCCTCCATTGATACAAAGCCGTGGTAAAACAGTTGATCTCCTCCAACCCACCCACCAAATCCCATTTGAAAGGCAGATTAATTGTGGTTTAATAACAACCAGAGAGCAGATACCACCCATCCCAGCAACGGTGGACGAGAGAAGGGGCTCCCAGTGGGGTTTTGTGCGAGCTGTTTGTTGCTGTTAACTGCATTGTCTTTCATTATCAGTCCTTGGCATCATCTTTCATCTAGCAAGGTACTGGACGCGGTGAGCTAATGAGTAAACATAGCTGGGGGCGACCAGGAAACGCACACACAAAATCCTGACTTTGATGAGTCGCTTGTTTGTTTATCTCCACTTGAATTTCAAATTCCAACGGTCTATTTCACCTGTCACATGCAAGTTCAGACCTTAAGAGGACTGGCTTTAGCAGCGGGTAGTCTCTGGCTGGGATGAGATATGAGCCCGGGCTTCACGCCACACAGCAGAGCATGAAACTTTGAGCGCCGCGTTAAAACATTCAGCGTGTTTTAACTTGAGCCCAAGGTCATCTTCAAAAAGAAGACTCGGCAAAGCGAGCCCTCAGTTCTCAGCTCACAGACTGGCTGGCTGGCTGACTCACTCGCAGAGAACATGAGAAAATACAGCAGAAAGAGCTCGCCGGCACCCACAAAAGCAACTCCCACACCTCTGTGACTCACTCAAAGTCACCTCAACTCCAAGGTTAAACGCTCACTGTATTTCCCTCTTAAATATAGATCTGTCCCTGAGTCGGGGCTGTAGCCTCTGCGAATACGAGCCACTTGGCGGATATATCTACTGTATGCATGTGTGTATGTGTGCCGCTATTTAATGTGCTTATATCTCTATGTGAGGGAGAGCATTTTCTCTGTGTGTATGCGTGTTCGTATGACTTTTTTTCAAAAGGGTGAGTGAGGATAATCGGCCCCCAGCGCACCGGACTAAAAGGCCGGGTCAGAGTTTTAAAGAGAAGCTATGTATTTCCCATCCCTGGATAACGGCGATGAAGTGGGCCCTTGTGACTCAACCTGAGAGCATGAAAAGGGCCTCAGAGGGGACCCGCCATCGCCGGCCCTCTCTTTATGGTCCTAACGGCTGCCTGAGCTCTCTTCCCCCAACCACGGCAAGCGAGGAGAGAGAAAGGAGTGGAATGGTCGAGAGCTCTCAGTGCTCTTCCTACCCAGCAGCTCTCTCTGCCGTGAAAGCCAAAGTAATGTCCCCTGTTCAGCGTCCTAACATTTCAAAGAACTCCTACCTTGGTATTTGTGCGTAAGTGTGCGTATATGCATGCGTGAGAGCTGCTCTAAGCTTCCATAGCTGCGGCCAAATTGACTGCTATATAAGACAAGTGGTTAATCAGCTCTGGTGGCCATCATTACTCAAGAGTTGGTCACTATTCTGTGTCTATATATAACGCTATGTATAACTGTTGGTTCGGGGCACGGCCATAAACTCCTTATTAACTACAGCAGCTACTTTGTCAGTTTGAGGATGGGAAACTGTAGCACAAGGATTAGCTGTTGGGTTCAGCCAGGGTCCAATTCTGAAAAGGCTAATGCAGGTTTACTGGTGCAGTTAAAACACTCTTTTTTTTAAATTAATTTGTTCTTAAGAATTCACTTTTTTTATCTGCTTGGAAATACAATTGAATTCAGGGCGGATTATTTTACACAGCGTGTTGAGTGAACTCATAACGAGGAGCACTAGCAGTCCTGTGAAAACGGTTTAAGGAAATAACCTTGATGATGTCAGATGTTATCTCGGTACCACTTTGCAAAGCGGGTTTAGGTGCGGCGTTTGGAAGATATTGTACAAAGGCTTGTAATGGGCTAAAAGACAAGTGTTTATCTTAAATGCATTTGCCAACATACCGTTCCAAGCCGTTGTGTTTGCTCTACAACTGTTGCTGTCGCTAATAATTGAATCATGCTGCCATTTGTTTGCGAGACAGAATTCCAATTTTTTAAATAATACGAGGAATTATGTTTGAGTTGGCTTTATTTCTAATCTGTCATCTGGTCAGTCTATTAAATCTGGTTTCAGCACCAGGAGCTGTCCACTGTACAAACTGTTAATCACCACAGGGCTTTAAACGGGTCCTCCGTTGTTGTACTGTATCATTCTTCCCAATGAGGGATTTGTTTTGGTTTAAAAGACTTGGCCCATATAGGCTGCGGTTTGCTGTCCCCAATTCAACTGAATGAGTAAGTATAGACTGTAAAACCTGCATTTACAAGAACCAGCGTTGTAACATTTACTCCTTCCTTGCTGATCTCACAGTTCGGGCTCAGTATATCTGAATGCTTCACTGCCACATTGCACATTGCTGTGTAACCAGATGTTCCAGTGTTGTATATCCAGGCAGGAACCAGCTAACAAACCCCAGTCCCAAGAGCTGGACTGAAAATAATGTCATCACTCACACAAATGCTCCACAGTGGAGGGTTTTTATGTTTTTTTTTTTTTTTTTTATAAAATGTGATCATTGTCAGTCAATTCCAGCTTTCCTTTCTAGTCCTATAAACACACACACACACAGGCTATCTGGGCCCTCGTGGGACAGTCAGCCAAGTCAGGAAACGTTGCTACCAGGCCGTCTCGGCGCTTGTCAGCATTACAGCGTTATTAATTCTTATCGCTGTACAGTGTGTTGACAGCAGAGACAGCAAAATATGTAAAAGTTGACATGGCTGACATTGTGACAGGCTGACAGCAATATGAAGCAGAGGTTTATATGTGCTCCACAGATGATCTATAAATAAGTGGTTTGGATGAGATCTATAAACAGTGTGTACCCCTTTAGTTTTTTCCCTTTCTCCTCCTTTCTGGGTTCTTCATTCCTCTTTCTTCCATCACTTCCTCTCTTTCCCTTTTTTTTTTTTTTGACGATACCTCTCTCCCTCCCTCCTTCCCCAGCATCTATCTCTTTCTCTCTCTCTGGATGGCTGCCTACCTCTGTGCCTGTGTCTGGGAGTTGGCTGGGGCAGAAATAAACCACAGTAATGGCTTTGCTTTGCTGCTAATCTTGTCATAAGAAGGTGCAGCCCTGAGAGGATAGCTCCTCGCGTGTGATATCCTAATTTAAACATCAAAAGATTCCATCATTAGGAAGAGTGCGTCTAGCCCCAGTTTTCAAGGGAAATTATTACATCTTCCCGCCGCAGAAGTGTAATGCAGGAAGACATTTCTGTCAAGCACACACATAGACACACACACACAAACCTCACCGGACTTGATGTTTGTGCACTTGAAGAAAAACATCATCATTAGCAGCTTTCTCTTGTGATAGACGGAGCGATGACTTTTTGTGTCGCAGCCCACCGCGGGCTCTGATGATAGCCTTCATTTGGAGTCGTTGCGTGGCGTTTGAGATTTGAGACGAGGATGGGATCCGCTAAGTGGGATCCAGCCTGCCTTCTGACAGCCTCTCTGGTGGGCCTCCCTGCGCTTCAGAACCATCGAGCACAAGCTGATGCATGTCATGCAGCAAGGGAGCATCAGGCACCACCACGGCCTGGTCTGGTCATACACGAGATGACAGGTGCCAAAGCACACAGGAAGAATGTATGTGTAGACAGCGGGAGAGCATATAGGCACTGCTATAAATATATACTTTGATACAAGGGGTGTGGACACTGAGGTTAACCCTGGTGAAGCTTACATTGTACAGTACGTTTGTTTGGCTGATTCCAGTGTTTTTTTAGACTCACTCTGTTTAGATTTAAGTTGACTGTGCAGCTCTAGGAAGTATAGTAGTACAGAAGTACAGTACAGTTTCGGTCCATTCTCAGCACTGTTGTTAAACCCGTTTCTGGACGCAGCTGTTTTAAGCAAAAGTCGACACTATATGCAAAAAAAACGTGCTGACAAAGTTAGCAACTAGCTAATAACACAGAGTACATTTTATGTCCATAGTGTAAATATTTATTTATCATCACAACATATATTTATTTGCTATTGCTTATCTTCTACTGTTGCTTTCTTCACTCTTTCTTTGCTATTGTTGCTGCTGTAACATGTGAATCCCCCCCTATGGGGGATCAATAAAAGTCTAAGAGCTGAAATGTTTTTCTCAGTTGTTCATGGACACCAAACGGACTGAAACACAAGTGGCCAGAAACACAGCTCTGAGTGAATGCTAGCTTTGCTCCATATCTGCTGGCTGTGTAAACGGTGTCTGCTAACAAGTTGCTTATATCAACTCAGTAAAGTGAATGTTCTGTTTACAGCTCGTGTTGCTGCCACAAAGTGGCCAAAAAACCCACTTCTGCGGTAACGACAGTAAATTAATTTGCTACTTCCAAGTAATCAAACCCATGTTATTAAAAAAAAAAAGACGTCTTGATGAGGTCTTTCTGTGGGAAGTTTTGTTTTGCAGCACAGAGAAAACCGCTTCCGCTCTACATGTTAGAGGATGACTAAACATTGTTCTGGGACTGAAAGGATTATACATTCATAAAGGACAGAAGAATAAGGAATCCAGACGGTCTCACTTTTTCTCACAAGCTTCTCTTTTTCAGTGTTTTAACCAAATATGAGCAGTCCTGCAACATCAAAAGTAATCTGCTCAGCTGAGGAGTTATATCAATAAATATGGCACGTTGAATCAAAGTCTGAAGTTGGTTAATCGGCTCTCCAACTGTTTGGCTCCCGTAATTTGAGTGCTCACAGGGGACGGCGCCTGGTGCATGTGATCTATTGCTTCACAGCAGCACTTACATTGAATTATTAGCTTGACTGATGACGGATTTAAGAGTGAATCAAGAAATACCATGTTCCATAAGAGAGTGCCATCAAAAGACCAAAGAGGTGTTTGCTCTTTCCGTTTCACTTTCAACTCTCCTTTTACTGTCTCGCTCTCTCTCCCGTGCTCTCTCTGCGTCTTTGTCTCTCTCTCACTGTGGCTCTCTCTCCCTTTCTTCCAGGACGAGTGCTACAGTAGGTTTCAGTTGCTGTATGATTTATTCATTGTTGTTTTTTTTTTTTTCCCCTTCTCCTTGAATGTTTGGTAGAGAGGACAGGAAACTTTGAACCACAGTACAAAGCAATGTATATTTGGGTCGCACATTTTTCACATTTCTTCTGAGAGCTCAGTGAGTGTGTGTGTGTGTGTGTGTGTGTGTGTGTGTGTGTGTGCTCTTTCTCTCTCCTTACTTTGTCTCCCTCCCTCTCTTCTGAGAGCTTGTCTGGTGACTGGGTCGACTCCTCTCCTCTCCGCCACGTTTGTCCTTGAAGTGAGAATCAGCGGGGTGCCCCGATCCGAGGGGAGGCTGGCGGGTGTGTGCGTGTGTGTGTGTGTGTGTGTGTGTTTGTGTGTGGAGGGTGGGGGGGGGATGAACAGGGCAGAAAGGTTGGGAGCTAAATAATGGATGATTTCTTATTGAAATAAGGCCTGGTGAAAACAGAGGGAGCGAGCATGTCATTACGTGGGAAACAGAGCAGAATGCTTAATCCTTAACACTGCACAGCAGAAGCAGGCCACAGCACAGCCCTGCGTGGTTACTGGCATCAACTGTGGTGCTGCTGCTCAGCAGAATCATCCAAGCGATGTCAAATTCACCGAGATACCCGAAACTGTTTTTGTTAGGTGTCATCACAAGCAACGCAACACCTACGAGCATTACGTCATGACGTCGGCGTGAGCCAAGCCCAAGCAGCCCCCCCCCCCCGCACACACACACACACACACACACACACACACAACACCGTGACTTTGACCTAACACCGTCTCGGCTCGTGCTGATTGACTCAGCAGTCATTATCCCTCCTCCCCCGCCCTCCCCCACCACACCCAGACAAAACTTGTCTGGCCCAAAGCCAAGCTGGTAAAATATGAGCCGACACTGAACCCATGACACCACTTCCTCCCAGATACATCAGCGGCGCTTCACCTTCACCGCACACGGCTGCACAACGCAGCATGCTTTTCAAATCTCGTGCACATAATCAACATATTCTCACCTTAGGAGGAATTGTATATTTTTCTCTGGTGTGAAAGTAATAAATAACTTGGGTGTCAAGGAAGTCAAAAGAAACGTGGTGGAGGTATCAGGATTGGACTGTTGGGTTCTTTGAATTTATGTCGCTCCAGTGTCAGAAGTGTGAACAATTTTCCTCTGTGTGCTAGACTGTCACAACGTTGCACAAGTTACTTTTTCGGAGTTAATTATTCCAGCCCCACATTTTGTGATGGTATTTTGAATTATGAATTCAGAAATAAGCAGGAAACTGCAAAACAAAATCAGGCTAACGATGTTAGCTGTAATTAAAATGGAGAAGTAGCAGGCTGCCACACTATTGGCTTGGAGAGAGATGTATTAGCCAGGCATATGGTTATGATAATTAATCCCAGGACTACAGAGAAACAAATAAGCACACGCTAAACAAACAGGGGGGACCAGCTGAGGGCTGCAGGAATTGGTACTTGTGGGGAGGAACCCAAAAAGGAAAAAAAGCAGATTCTTATCATTGCTGCAACCAAGGGTATGAGTCACACACACACTCACGCACTCAAAAAATGCAAGCATGAGGAAATAGGGGCATGATGGAGCAGAAAGAGGAGGAGAAAAGAGGCAGAGGGTGAGGAGAGAGGACCATAAGATCACCTCCTCAAAGAACTTCCCATTAGAATCCATCTGAGTTGTTGTGCTTTCCCTCAAACCACAAACATACCGTCTTTTCTTTGTGTGCTGCATTGTACACAACATTTATCTCTTAAGCTGTGTCAGTTAACCTTTGCAATTATGTGCCATTTTATGTCAATAGTATATCATTGAGTCACTAATATGAAGCTATCACTGTTGACGGCATTATCCCTTTTTTGTTTTCCACAATACAAACAAGCACAAAAGAGCCTCATCTTCTTACAGGCTCTGAAATTAACAGCCAACCCTTTTGTATGGGCTTATAAATAACTGGAAATGCTTTCTTTTTTTTTTTTTTCCCTTCTTAGTGTGATTCAGGGCTAAGACTGTGAAAGGAGGGAAAGGAGAGTAGACAGGCAAGTGGGGCCATCCAGGCCCAATGGCGTGTGAATAGACGTAGCGAGGGTTTGTGGCGAATCGGAAGAAGAGACTCTGGGATAATGCTCTCTCTTTCCCTCTATCTGCTCCCAGTTGGAGGATGAGGGAGACAGAAGGGAATAGCTGCTAATAAGGCGTTGGGTGAAAGGCTTTGGGAAAGCTCCCCGTGGTGCTGGTCTGTAATGGAGATAAGCGTTGCCGTGTTGTTGTCTCACAAAAATCAACAAAGGGAACATGCGATGGGAGATTTGCGGCCGCGTCCCCAGTGAAAAGCGAGGCTTTCACGGCGTCGTAATGTTTAGCAGCATTAGAAATCATTAGGCCCGGCACCGAGGGGAGAGTGTGCCAGACGCCCGTGCCCCAGTTAACGCTGTTTTCAAAAGCCGCCCGTAATCCATTCCTTAAACTTGCTTTCTTCCATTCACCTTCAGATGTGGCAAATCTGATGGGAGAAATGCAGGGAAGGAAATAAGGACTAGCTCTCTCTGTTTGTTTGTTTGTTTGTTTTTAGCAGAAGATTTAGCCAATCTACATCCCCGCGCCTTGTGATCTGCACAAGCGATAAGGCCACGGCCGGGCTTTAGTTAAAATAGCAGCAGGTGCCTTGCCAGGCAGTGGGGGGATACAGAGGATGCTGATAAATGGGGCCAGTTTCCTGCATAAAGCACAGCGCCCTACGGAGGGAAGCGAGATAATGTATGCAGAGTTCACAGGCACTGTGGGTTGCTGCTGCAGGGCGGGCGGACATCTTTGGAGCAAAATGATAGCTGCATAGAGATGAGGAGACTTCCAGGAGGTTATTTCGGCCGAGTTGTGCACTCCCTGGAAACGGGGGAATGGACTCCTGTGATCTGCAGTGCTACGGCTGCACGTTTGCTGTACTCGGATGAGAGGAGGCGTAACGAGACAGGAGTGGTCGGGAATAGTAGCATTTTTCTATCAAACTCAAGCCACGTACAGCATGTAAAGGCCAAGTTTAGAGGTTATTGGCAGACTGCTTATTGCTGTTAAAGAGTGAAATCCATCTCTACAGAGTACCGACTTTCTAGGTCCTAGCAACGCTTGTCCTAGTGGTAGAACTAGAATTTTAAATAGTTTTGTTTGTTTGGACAATATTTGCCGATGTATCATGAGTTTGTAACGACTGAAGCCTGGAAGGTCGATGAGGTTTATGTGTTTAGCTTAAAACATGCTAATCACCAAAATAAGCCTTTCTCTATTTACTGACACTGTTATCCATCATCATATCCCATACCTCCACATTGCTATGGCAGTTTCCCATATGGTTTTGGAAACATTCCCTTTCACCACATAACGTTATGCTGCAGTCTTTGCAACTGAAGCCTGATCTCAGACAGCAACAGCAGTGACTCACAAATGCTCAAGCGGAGCTCTCGGGGGGGGGTGCTCCATGCAGCCCCGCTAAGCAAGCTTTAACCTCTAACTGCAGTTAACTAGCTGGAGCTAGCCATGCTAGCTTTAGCTGCTAACCAGCTGGTAATGAATGCACTAGGCCTGTGAGGTCAAGCCTGGCTGTCTTGGGACCCATTAGCGAGGCGAGCGAGCCCTCCCAGCCCCGCACTCTCTCCTTCCCTCCCTGCATGGGCCCTCTCGTCCTGCAGGCTCCAGCTAGCAATGCAGCCCCAGTACAGCGCCAGAGGCCAGGCCAAGCTCTGCCCAGGGACCCCACCTCAGTGAACTGTCATTTGTCTCGGCCATCCTGCCAGCACCGCAGGCTACATTAAGCCTTGATCTATGGGGTGGGCCAGCCTTCTTGGCCCTGGGATTCAGACGCTGTATCCACTGCAAAACTGCAATGAGTTGGATCCAGGTTTTGCATTAACTTCTTCACTGTGTATCAATTTTTTTTGTTTAAAAAAATAACACATTTTTTCCCTTAATCACAGTCATTTTTCATAAAAGCGCCATGCTACATTTCACCCTCAGCACAACAGTATCTTGTGAATCAGACAAAGCTGTCGAGTGAAGGCCTTTCTCTGCCTGCTGGTTTACAGTATCTCCAATCTACTGTGTCCTGGCTCTGGTGTTAAGTGTCTTTCCAAAGGGTCTGTGGTGCTGTCAGCACTCACACATTCACTTTTCAGCGCCGGACTCCTTCAGATGGCCTCCTCGCTCTCCCACGCCCCCCTTTTCACCTTATCTCGGGGTTTCCAAACATGACTGTTAAGCTGCATGTGATGAAATGAGATCTAGGGTCGAGCCCGGGTTTGACCGCAGCCCTGCTCCAGTTTCTCACTGGTGACTGCTTTGTTTTCCTGTTCCCGGAACCTCAGGTGGTTTACACGTCTCCTCTCGAACAACGTCCCTGGAGCCCGGCCAATCGCCAGGCCTCGACGAGAGCTGTCAAACCCAATTCTGCCAATGGCGGGTGTTGAAAGCTGGCGTGGTAGACATTGAAGAAAAGCCGGCGTGCTGCTGTCACATTATTCCTCAGTTGTGTACGAGTGGGGGGGGAAGTTGCGAGATCATTTTGCAGGAACACTATAAAGCCACATCAAGATGAGGGACCACAGTTGCTGGCTCTCGAGCCTGGTTTCTGGAAATAGGCAGTGGGCATTTGCATGTTTCTTTCTAAGGCAGTCTATTCATTAGATTAGTGTTGTGCTAATGTGAGGACTAGCCACACTTAAATACAGGATGTCATAAATCATAATGTTCATTTTAAGCTCATCCGCACACAAATACTTGCACACACACATAAGCATGCAATAATCGCACACACACACGCAATTACACACTTAAACAAGCCCAGTGTTTGTGTCAGCACATGTCGGAGGTGGACATCTTCCCGTCTCTCCAGCTTTTTGTGGGGCTCCCATGAATCATTGCCTCTTATTCCTCTCTCAGCGCGGGGGAAATCACATTAAGTGGAGCGCCGTGTTTGGCTCACACCAGTCTTGTCTTAATAGCTGTAATTTGGAGAGGAGAGAAAGAAAGGGAAAGAATGGAGAAGAAAGCTCGCTCACAACACTAATTCCAGTCAACAAAAACACCCCTCTCCAATCCCACCACAATAATTTGCATTAAAATATCCAACAGCTAAATATGTAAAGACAAAATAGTGCCATACTATTTATACCACATCTCCTGCCATGTGCACCATGGCAGCAGCTGTGTGTGTGTATGTGTACACAACCTCCTGCTACTGTAGCATGCTGAACAGACCTCCCACACCAACACGGTTATGATTCCACCGTCCAACAAGTTTGCAGAGTGAGAGAAACCACGTGGAAGGGGGTTAACAGAATGCACAATATCTGTAAAAAATAATATACGACCAGGTGAATTTGGCCACAGGCTGGTCAGTGATTTTCATCTCTGAGGGGTTTCAATGAGATGACCGGTGAGATTTTCTCCCTGTCTTTTTATTCTTTTGCCGTGGCTGCAGTGTTTCTATTCAGACGCTGCAAAGGCCCAGTTTACTTCTGTTTAGCCCAAGGACTCTACCGCTGCTGCTTTTGGAAACATAAAATCACTTCCTGCATACCTACCGATTTGTCCTCGGAGAACAAAAAAAAAAAAAAAGTGAACAAATTTGAGTTTAAATGTACGTTGAACAAAAATGAAGGGTTCTTACTTTAAGCCTGTATAACAGCAAATTCTTGCCATCAATAATATCAGCCAGCTTCCACAACCGTACTTCCTCTCTTGCCACTGGACATTGGACATGAACTGTGATGTATATCGTGAGGCTCGCATTGGACATAACCCCGAGGGGCACTGGGCTGGCGAAATGGGATAAATTCAGCTTTTGGTGATGTTTGCAGTGCAAAATGAGCTGAATCCAGGCGTAAGTCATTATTCTTTATTTACAACAGGGGACAAGATTAAGAGGGATATTTAAGTTTTAGGTGACTGATAGTATGTGAAAATATGGTTTAATGAGGAATGCATAGATGGGCAGAGTTTTGTCTCATGCTGTCATGTTCTTTTTTTCCAGCATGGTGAGAATAGACATATTTGATCATCCTTTGTTAAATACCTGTTTACCCGACTAGACACGAAAACGTGATGACTTATAATTTGAAGATTTACCGTCAAGTTTGATTCTCCGCAGCCCAAGTGCCTTTCTATATCTGGATCTCATCTCTTTGGGTATAATGCAATGATTTTATGGCGATTCTCTGCTGCTGAATCCGTGGAATTATCCATGCTAATGCTTCTTTCTAATGCTACTATCATACTGATAATAGCATTATCTAATCCTGCCGGTGAGCATTTGCACCTCTAGCTGTTGCAGCCGTGATCCACATAATTCCACTAACTAATGCGCCAGTCACTCCCCACACTTCCCAACTGCTCCACTGCACAGATGAGCACCTCTCATGACCTGAAGCCTCTCAGAGCACCAAAATCAATATCCGGGGCCTGTTCATGGTCTGGCTACAGGGCACTCTTTTAGTTTATTTGCAAAAATATTAAATACATGGTAATAAAAGACAGAATAGAAAACAAACTCTCCCCCACCTCCCTAAATGTCCCCTGTTGTTTGCTGAAATGGTGTACTTTACTACAATGCTAGTTTTAGGAAGTTTCGCTTGATTTGAATATCGGACAAAGTTAAAATTAAGTTGCACAAGAAAAACATTTGGCCAAGAGAAGAACAAAATTTTAATGTATAAGTAGTGCGTTAACTTTTATATTTTCACCTCAGGAAAAAAAAAAACCAACATTGAAATCCTGCCCAGAGTTCAACACTCAAGCTTAATTAGTCATAAAATGATTAATATTAATGTCACAAAGTTTTGTAGCTTTGTATCAGTTTCAAACATACAGTTACTGTAAAAGATGTTTTTTTTATTCATGTACATACAATTTGCTGGATCAGGAACGCATATCAAACCCAATAGGAACATTCAGTACTACAACTGGCACAGTGGTTCATTTATAGCGCATACATGCATACAGTAACTATTTTCTGTCCTCCCTAACCTCCGCTCCCCAGCGATTGCCACCCACTTCTAGCATTTCCACGGTGGCTGCAGTAATCTTTGGCTTCCCTCCTCTGTGGTCGGCTGTGCAAACAGCACAATCTTGGACAGAGGCTCCCTCTCTCTCATTTACTGAGGTGAGGGAAGGTGAGAGAGATGGGTGGGATGGGGGGGAAGGGGCGGGGGAGTTGCGGACACATTTTGGAGAGGAGGCCTGCATGCCACAGAAATATCCAGAGAAATGTGATGTGAATTTCCTCTTCAGATTAACTCAGGCGGCTAAATTAGCACAAAATCGTTTGACTGTGTTATGTAGTATTTGGAGCACCCTACAGCCGCTCCGCTGCAGGACGGCTCCTCGCTGGGGGGCCACAGGGAAAACAAAAGCTAGGATTTCTGGTTCTTGAGCATTTATGATTTTCATGGGCTATATTTGGAGGAAAAGCAACATGGCCATAATTTTTAACTTGAGGATTATGTCACGTTAGGAATTCATCAATTTTACACCTGAATCAACAATGTAAAGTACATTGATAACAAGCTGAAGGTTTTTAATGCTGCATTTAAAGAACACAATCCAGAACTTACAAAAGTTTGGGACTGGGACAAAGGGCAAATATTTAAGAGTTAACAAATAGCATATCAGTTTAGAAAGGTTTATGATTTAATAGGACAGGTAGAAATGTGGGATTATATATCATATATGACCTATGGCCAAAAGTAGCACTCCTTATTTCATCATATTCTATAGGGCCCATTTAGCATTTTCCCAAATGTTAGCATTGTACAGTCCAACAAAATAAATGCACAAAATGACCACTCAAGTAAAGGAGTGTATCATCCTTACTAGGAGTCCTTCATTACATCATGATTGCTTTACTTGTCCCCTCAAATAAAATAATGCATCACACCATTTTCTCCAATGACAAGCCAAAGACGGCAGAGTTACAGTGTCGCCAATTCTAATAGATTGTCAAGTGTTGTGGAAAATCCCGACGAGTCCAAAACTGCGGCAGCGTAAATGCCATGAGTTGGCTGCATTACACTGTTAAATAAGAATCGCATTCAGGAATATTAGCGGTGGCTCTGTTTGCAGTAACGTCGAGAATAGATTGACGGATTGATGGAATAAGACTTTTGCGAGGATCCCTCTTTCAGATGACTGTTAAATCCATTTGGGAGATGTCCTTTGAATACAAAAAGGCCTCTATAGTCATGCAGGACGCCTGGGGACTGCATGGAGAAATCCTTACACTCTGCCAACCCTAGATTCATGGTTCTGTGTGTTTGGCCAGCCATTTCCTGGTGCAGCACTTGCTATTTTATTTGGCCCGTCTCAGCCCCAAGGATAGGGGGACAGTTGTCTTCCCCTGCTGCTGAGCCCGGAGAATTTCTTTGCTTACTTTTCCTCTGCTCTGTGGGAGGAGAGGGAGAAGAAGAAAGTTAAAAAAAAAAAGAAGAAAAACTGGATGGCGGCCCTGTTTGAGTTATTAGTTAGCGAGTGGGAGGCAGGGAGGGATGAGCGGAGGACTAGAAAAAGATAAAGAGGGTTAGAGAGTGAAAGAGAGGGAAGTGCCAGGTCTTGTGTTTGGAGTTTGTTTCTATTTTGCCTCCTCTGCACACTCAGTTCTCACCTCTCAATGCCTCTTGGACTCAAAGAGAAACCGCTGCATTCGGCTGACACCAGCTCTTCATCCCCAAAAGGCGCCGCTGATTGAACTGCCTCAATCTAAACAGATTCATATAAGCAATATTTACCCTCAGTGCTTTCTATGGAGCAGCATTTGATGGGAAGACAAGCTGAAGGAAATTGCAGGGTGCTGGACAAAACTATCTTGGGGGGCCAAGCTGAAGGAGGCTCTGTTTTCAGGTGGAATTACCAGGCAGAAATGCCCCAAACACATTTTCACATTATCCTCAGGTGTTTATTTGCTTTTTGCCCTCGAAGAGTAAAGTGTGTGTAATTTTTGCGCTCTTCAGTCTGCGGGACGTTCACTATGATTGGCTGAATTTCCCTCCAGGTGCGCGTTATGTGTTCAGACACAGCGAGGCAAAAGGGGGACAGACGGAACGAAGAAGACAAAGACGTAGAGATGATGCACCTGGCTCTCCACCACACCTGGGAGGAAGAGTGGGATGGTGTGGGGCTAATGATGTGGTTTTAAAGCTCCCTAAACACTGCAGACAGCACACACTTGTCCCTAGATGGCCTGCGGTTGGTTAGTCTCCACCACAGACTATTCCAGAGATGCAACTCCAGGCCAGCTCCCTTCGCCTTTGCCTCCCCCATTGGGATAAAACTTTCGTATTCACACACATTCCTAGACATTTAAAGGTGTTGCGTGGAGAATTTTAACCTAAATAAATCAATAAAACTTGATTTTTTTTTTTTTTATGGATACAAATGAGATCACTGCTCAGAAGCCTTTACACTGAAATTTACTTTGTGAGCCACCGAGTTGCTTTCTGTGAGCATCGGATTGCTTTATAAAGAGAGAGAGGCCACTGTTTTCCCAGAGCAAATTGAGCTAAAATTATTGAGAAGGTAACCACGCGGCAGTGCAGTGGAATATTAATTTCCAAATAAGATAATTTTTCGAAACAGAAAGCAGCAGGGATTTTTGGGGAAATGTAGTGTTAATATTATTAATACTGTAGTCTAATTTGTTTACAGAAAAAAAAAAATCCAAGGTGTTTCATTTGACAACGATAAATTAATATTAGAGGATTAGTTTAAGAAGATAAATGTAAATTAAACAAATTATCACACTATTAAATCTCTTTAACAAGTACAACAATCTCTCTGCCCTCAGGATTCCCATGAATTCCCATCTGCCAGTGATCAGATTGTTAAAACACTTGGAGGGTTTACACAGCTCACTACTGAGATCCTGTATCTTTTAAAATGACCTTTTGGCCAAGATGGGGTGCAACCTTGTTTCTTTGTTTGTCAAGATGCTACAGATCATGTTTTCATGAGAACTCTGGATCACTGGACGTATTTTATGACGTCATTCATAGGGATACTGGACCTGAATGTCTCATTGAGGGTTTCTTACATTAATCTTCACGAGGCGGAGACGGTGCACATAGTACAATTTGAATCCCTCCTGGACACCCCTGATTTAGTAGCCTAGACCTTAACTTAACACAAATGAAGAGCGGACAAGGTGATACTGTCACTACCAGAATGCATTGCACGTCTGCTTATAGAAATGACATCCTATGGACATGTACCATTAGTCTGCCAAGAAAGTGATGGCATTTAACCTGCAAAAACAAGGCGATCCGGTGTAATCTTTAAACAGAATGGACTTTCTTTCACACTGTCCACTGTGTTTAATTGACAACTGATCTGTGGAAGATCACTTGGCACCAAAGATGTCAACATGCACAAGAATACTACTAAATTATTACAGTAAAAGTCAAATGCAGCAATAAAAGAAATCCATTTCACACATAAGTCCGTTCTACGTATTTGTGCTTTTTATAAGTAGGCACTGTACAGCAGCTTCCTCACTCCTCACCCTCATCCAGCTTTACAACAGCATTCCTTATCCCTGTCTAATGTAGCTGATCCCTCCACACATTTCTCTCCCTCTCCCCTCTCTCTCTCTCTCCCCTTCCCTTTGCTTTTGTGAGAGGGAGAGGTATGGGGATATGTGTCTTTAACTGAGCCAGAGCTCTGCTGCAGCTTACCTCTTACCGCTAAGATAGGATATGTGCTCTGCTTTGTTACTGCTAACCTGCTTGTTTGGGGTGAGATCAGTGTATTTGTGTGTGTGTGTGTGTTTGTGTGTGTGTGTGAGCAGAGTAGTAGTACTGAGAAATCCCATTATGGAGCCAAGTTGCTGCCACGCTTTCCCCATACACACTGTGAACCCGGTGTAATCCACTCACACACTCACCATGCATCCTTGTTTGTGTGCGCAAGCTCACACAAACACACATATACCCTCTAGACTCGGCGGTGAGCTGTGTATCCCCGTGCACTGTTGTGTTACCCACCGTGAAACATGACAGCTAATGATATCGAAGGCTTTTTAAAGGTGTGTTTGTGTGTATGAGAGTGGGAGAGAGAGCTGGATTTCTTCCAGACAGGCATCGATTAGCAGGGAAAGAGCATTGGCTCAAAGTGAAAGCTACAAAGTCAAAAGCTATGCTTTCATTTATCAAATTAATTTAATTCTACAGCCTTTTAACCTATACATTAGGTTCCTTTTGCAAGTAAAATTCAACCAATGACTGCTCATTTACTGATCTATCTGATCATTTTCTGAGGCTGACACACTGTAGGTTTAGTCTGTTAACCATGGATGTGGTTATTTACAGATGAAATTAAATGCTGGTTAAAGCTGGCTGTAACACTTAAACCCTCAGACGCGCTGCCATGCCAGTGATTACATGTGACGCAGCCAAACATGGTTCAAACCAACAGGACTTTATTTTGACTTCTAGTGGAGATCCCAAAGCTTTTGAGGATATTAGAATATGTCGGGCTAAATTTTGGGGAAATGTGTATAGGACATGCAGAATACTTGATAGAAAACTGTAATTACTCCATCAGGGATCTGTGGGACTAGTTGGGGACTAGTTTCTGTGGCGCATTAACCCACATTTGGTACTGTCGTGATTATTTCCGGCAGCAGTGTATGTGGGATTGAGTAAAAACAGTGTGTGATTGTCTGTGTTGGTAATGAAGGAACATGTTACCAAACTGTGTGGCCCATATGTGTTAAAACAGTTTTTGGACATTATCAGACTCTGGCTGCTCAAACAGTACTTGTTAGCAGGATCAGTTCATTGCTCTAAGTCTTTTTCATGGTAATTGTGGACAATAAGAAAAATATGGAACATCTTTGTCGTTTTGAGGGGTTAAATGCTGTTGGGATAAAGGTAACATGAAACCAGGTTTAGCCTGCCAGACGAGTAAGAGCTGTACATTTTATCAAAAGTTGTTTTTGCTCTTAAACTCACTGTAGGTGAACACAAGTGCACCCACTGAGGGCTTTTCCACTCTCCTGTAATAACTTCCTCCAGGCCGAGCATAGGGGGTGCTGCACACACTGCATTGCACCTGTGAGACGGGCACAGGGGGGAGCCTATTTGTCACCACCTCATGCCTTGCCATTGAGTGCTCACTCACTCTGTGTGCGTGTGTGTGTATGTGACAAGAGAACTGGTTTCACACACACACACACACACACTCTCTCCATCCTGTCCTCGTCGACTCTCTCCTCCTCTCTCCCCCCTGACCCCAGCGCCATCTTCTCTGTCTCATCCTTTATGCATACTGACAGCGAGCCCCTCCGTTTATGGCACTGCATAACGTTCCCTCATTACCGCCCAGGACTCAGAAACCCAAACGCAGCAAGGAGAGAAGGAGGGAGGGAAGGTAGAGGGAGGGGAGATGGGGTTTGGGTGGAAGGGGGGAGTGATATAGAGAGGTGGAGGGGAGAAGTGCCAATGATGACATTCGCTTTGGCTAATATTAATCTGATTCATTTGGCACGCCAGGAAGCATCACTTTAACTGTTTCTTTGCTGCTGCGCTGCTCCTTCATATGCAGAGTGTGTGTGTGTGTGTGTGTGTGTGTGTGTGTGTGTGTGTGTGTCTCAGGGAAAAGGGAGCAAATGCAACATGCAATTAAACAATACTCATTGAAATAGGAAGCAGATGCAGACAAACAGAGGAGCAATTTGTTGCACTTGCACCCAAATGATGCACACTTACCTTAGCATACACACAAAATAGATACCCAGTCTAATTAATGTGCACAAATTTATGATTCCACACACACACCCACATTTGTTGGTGCAGTAGACACCGTTAAATGCACGCATACACACAGAAAACACACACAATAGATACATGTGTTGTGTTGTTAATGCTAGTACATAATTACCCGCACATACAAATAATATAAACCGATGCATCATGCACATATGCACAGGCACACATGTTACTTAGTGCACTGTGCACACACACACTGATTCATAAATCCCTCCAGTACACACACAGGGCACAGATATACACATCAGCTGGTGCAGAGTGCGCAGGCAGGGCGCAGCAGCTTGTGTTGGCTGTAAACAGCAGTGCAGGCAGTATGGAGAGCGGCGGCTGTGTGAGCGCCGGGCCGGCCAGCCAATCAACCCCTCGATCTCCTGTCCCTGCCCTTCCATTGATCCCCATTAAAATGCTTAGCAGATGCTTGGCTTGAGAGAGACAAGCATTTTTTTTTTTTTTTTTTCTGCTGCTATTTTCATTTGTATGCTCCTTACCGCCGGCCCACAGTCTGGAATAGTCATTTTGCCAACTGGGATACAGGCCCACTCCAGACAGTACAGTAGCATCCATTCAGACATAGTGGAGTGTGCAAAACTAGCAAACGTTATAATGGTGAATGGACGCCGTCAGGACGGCCTGCACCAGGTTCGGAAAACCTGTTGTGCATTTTTGAGCCAAAACGGTGAATTTACCATCTGCGTCCGAGCAGACAAACAAACACCTGCGCTGCTTTGTTTAAACAGAACTTCAGTACTGCTCCTAAATGGTCTCTTTTAAATAGATGCTTCTGACTGAAAGTGTACTGTTTTCAAGGGCAAATTCCAGTTTCATACAATTTTCATGATTTAGCCGTCGTTAATATCAGTAATGAGAACATTGTTGTCACTGACTTAATGACTGAGCCCTTGGAACATGGGGACATCTTATTTGCTCAGAGGAAACAAAGGTAAACGCTTATAGTCAGACATGTCGGTGGTTTAAAATGCAAAGGTTTCACCCTTACAGGGTCATCATGCCCCTCAGTCCTTTCCACAAATTAACCTAATTGGCAAATCATTTTAATAGAAGAGTACTGAGGCTAAATGACCAAACTGTCATTCGGCGTTTGCAGACCAGTTTCTTGGACCAGTTTTGACCTACTTCATATTGTGCTGGCTCACACTTGGAGCGCTCGCCTTGGGTTTTACCTCCAAATAACGTGGTGACGATAATCTGTTCGGAAGAATCCCCAGACGTCATACAATCAGAGAGGTTCTAAAAAAAGTTCAGTGTCAGACTTTGTCACTGCAGTGCTGCAATACTCTGCAGATTATCTGCCTACTTCACCACCTGAACTCTGCAAAAAAGACACCAAAGTTGCCAAAATAGCAGAGATTTGGTGTTTGACAATGACTGGTGAGTCAGATTGACATAATATTACTGTACACTATTCCCTCTCTGTCTCGCTCACACTTGGACACACACACACAGGACTATAAACATCTCATTTGTGACATAATCCTGTAAGCAGCGCGTGTCTGGAGCATGTGGGGCAAAGTATACCAGGATCAGGACTGGCTTGTGTTGTTATGCCAGCCAGTCAAAGAAAGCAGCTATTGTGTGTGTGTGTGTGTGTGTGTTCATATATGTGTGTACCCTGCGCATACAGAACAGTGTTTGTCTGTGTTGCGTACATATGCACTTATGTCGTGGGTGAGAATGTTGGATGTTTTATTGCATGCGTGCATACGGACGTGAGCATCTTTGTTTTTGTGTGCGTGCTCAGATGTTGTGCGTTCTTTCGAGTGCCCGCGCGCCTGCATGGTAACTGAACCGGCTGTCTTCCTGTTACTGTGTCTGTGTGTGGCACTCGCCTCTGAGTACAGGCGGGGTACACTAGCGGGCTTTGTCTGTCCGGGGGGCTGACGTACGTCCATGGAAGAAGCCCTCCACTTCGGGCCGCGGTTATGAAAGAGAGGCACTGTTCTCCCGGCCTGCCAATCACTCCCCGGCTTGTCGAAGGGGAGGAGAGGATGTCCAGGGCTTCTTAAAGTTCTTCAAGCGTAGAGAAAAAGCAGATATGCATTTTCTATCCCGACCTGTCTTGTCTGATGACAAAGCAGGACTGAGTGAAAATGGAGAAACCTTTCCACGTTGGTTCAGAGAACAGATTGGAAAATGAGGTTGAGAAGGATTTGAAGGATCACAGGAAGCTAAGGATGGTTGAACGTCATGAAACGGCTTGTGTCACTGACATAATGTCAATACCATCCATCCATCCAACCATGCAAGCACACAGGCTCAGAAAATAATTAGCCATTACTCTGAATTGTATCCACAATTTGCCACGTACCTTCCTAAGACCTGACCCACCCAAACCTGCATCTAATGCAACACTTTGGCTTCACTCTGACTCTTTCCCTCCTCCCACTGGAAAATGTGTACCTTCTTGCAGCATACATCTATGTAACATATCATGAAAACAGGCTATTGGCACCGTCAGAGAGTGGAAGAGAGACATCTCTTAACATTTGTAAATAACCAAACCTGATCCTGTCCTGAGATGTTTAAAGGACAACTCTGACAACAGCTCGAATGGTGCGCTGGGAGTTGGCAAAAGGCACAGAAGATACGATAAGGGGTGAGCAACGGCGGCTGAGTGGAGGGGAGGTGTGAGAGGGGAGGCGAGGGAGGAGACGGGAGCTGAATTTGCGATGTCATGCGGCCGATTAGGCAGCTAGTCTATCTCACCGGCGTCAGGGGGCCCCTGACGGCAGCTACGCCGTCCTGCCAGCACATCGTATCCATCACCCTCCCTCTTTGTACACACACACACACACACACGCTGTTCGTGTCAGGAAACATCATTCCCTTCTATGTCAGATGCTCGGACCGGGAGCATGAAAAATGGCTGAAAACGAGAGGACAGGGAAAATAAAAGTGGAGGAAAAGCGGGTGAGGAGGAGGCAGCAGGGAAGGTGAAATTGGAGGAAACTCTCGCCAGATTAGGTGCGGGTTAAGAGAATATTGATCTGTGTGCCGAGGACTGTTGATCTCTCTTAGCAGCACAAGACAAATGGCAGCAAACAGAAAATCGAGCGCTCGCCTTCTCTCCAAGGACAGGCTCAGCTCCTCTCCGCCGTTCTCCTCTTCTTGCCTTTTTTTTCTCCCTCGATTCCCCCATTTTGGAGCACGCTTTATAACAACATCCACCTTCCCATGACATGAGTATGAAATCTATAAAATGACAGGTATTACGTTTTGCAGCCCAAACGTAGATAAGCAGCCAAACTAATGACAACATCTTTGCTTGTATCTTAAGTTCTTTTCCTGAACGTCAGTGGGGAATCTTCCTCACTGCCTGTAATCTGTCTCCTGCAGCCCCAGCACACAACCTTGTTACAGAACCAAACGCACTCTCACACACCTAACCTAAATGGTAAAAAGCAGGAGTTTGTGTCAATGGAAGATGCTTCTGAGTGATTCTGAAGGTTGCTTCGATAATTAGTCTTTTTCTCCCATTTGGAGTGTACGAGGGGGTCCGTGGAGGCCCTGTGTTTGATTAGGGCCACAGCCTTGGCCCGGCACCCAGCCGGGGTGTTTGATGATGAGGAGCGAACTCGGGAGGGGGCTGAGGTTCATCCGAGCCGGCTCAACATCAAACAGCTGGGAGCAAAGGACTCCAGCCCTGGGGGACCCCTCCAGCACTGCTGCCTGGATAGGTAGATACCCTCCCAGTCGGATAGGGGGTGGAGGGGTGGTAGGGAGGGAGAGAGAAGGTGAAAAAAATCAAGACAGGGAAAAAGAGGGTGATGTGGAGAAAAAGGGAGGGAAGTAGAGAGAAGCCGCGATGTATCAAATTTGAAAAGGAAGAGAAAGCGGCAAAATTCAACCTAATGTCTGCACACTTGGATGTAGCACAAGATGGATTTGGTTCACCTCAACTTGGAGTTTACTTTCCCAAGGTTAGCCATCATTTCCATTGCTTATGATAACATTTTACTTGTCATGTTAGTCACTTTAATCTCAGCATGCCTTCATGCATCCTTCTGGTTGGTAACTCCATCCTGACCCAGGCCACAAGCTGGGTTGGGTCCTACAGTCTTGATCAGTCGTATCAGTTTGATCTTGAACAATTTGATTTGTGTAACTTTGTGTGTCAAATGGGTCCAATCAGGAACAGTGCTGTCGAAAAAATATGTTGTTTATGTGGTTACACAGATTTTTAGGTGATGCACTGCTACTGTTTTTGACTCTACTACTGCTACAAAGCATCGTTGTGCTGCTAGTGTTGGTTCTCTTGGTCTGCTTGGGTCTGATGGGGTCCACAGTATTTTGAATCAGGTCTAATTATCCTCTGGTCTGTTTTGCTCTGACTGTCCTCAGGTCCTTTCTAATCAGTTCTCTTTTTTTTTTCTCCAAATTAGCCAGTTTCGGGTAGGTCCTCTATGGGTCACGTCCAAAATGTAGACTCGCTGAGAAATCTCCCACATTCTCACGTACGTACAACGAGACCAGACCTTCAGAAACTTGTAGTCCCATAACACCAGCACAATCGCTTTTGAGCAAGGAGCAAGCAATCACCAAAAGAATCACTGACCCAAATTTACCAAGTACTAATTAATTTAAGCTCTTCTTTCATTTTCTCTCTCTCTCTCTTTCCCACCATCGCCCTTCGTCTCAGTCACCAGCGTCTCTCTCGCTCTTACCTTTCAACCCACTTCCTCTCCCGCTCTTCCTCCATCTGTCTCTTCTTCCACCCAGGTAGGATATAGTTGATTCACTGTGTTACCTTTTTTCCATCTTTTGCTATATTGAATTTTCTGCAAATCAAGGTCTTTTCCTGACTCACCCAGTCTTTCTCTCCATCTCTCTCCTTCCCTTTCATGTTTCTCTGGTTCTGAGGTGGGGGAGGCTTGATGTTGCACCTTTGCCTGACTGTTCACCCTTCACCAGTCATGTTTCATTACAAGGCCTCAGTCTTCCACCTGTCTGCCTGTCTATCTCACTGTGTGTGCATGTTTATGTGTCTGTGTGCTGTTGCAGGTGAGCACTGACAGGACCTGTTGGGATGCACCCTGCAGCTTTAGGGTTAAACTGTGCATCAGTCTGATTACGGGTTCAGAGGGAAGCTTCATGCAAGTGGAACTAATGTGGCAACACACCCAACTCTGGCCCCAAAGTCTCTCTCTCTATCTACTTAAAGTAACATTTTGAAACCTGGCTGTCCGACTTGGCCTTAAAGTCAGGACTCTCTGCAGGTCAGGAAAAGAAAATTACTTCTATATTGGACTATATTTAAGCACAGGGCATTGTTATGTTGAAACAACACAAAATAAAAGGGCAGTTAGGAGACACTTTCTCTCACTGTAAAGTAAGGAACCTGGCCAATACCATGAAAAAATAGCCTCAACAAGGCTCAAAAGGATGTGGACACACTTGGCCATCTCGTGTATCAGTTTCATATCACTAATTGCAACGTGAACATTTTCTGAAATTTTGGCAAATCTGACTGTAGTTGACTTCATCAAAGCAAAAACAACTGCAAAAATCAATACTGGCAAGGATGTGCTGCAGCTAATATACTAGCCCACATAATAAGATGCACCAGGCAGAATGTGCCTCAATTAGTAGAGCAAAACTCTGGAGATTATTTACAGTAATCAATGTACAATTCTCAAGTCAACATTGTTTAATTAATTCTCTTCAGCAATTAACTCCCTCAATGAAAAAACACCCACAAAAAAGACCTTTCTTTGTGACATTAAACTTATTGCCGAAGCGGGCTGTCTCATTACCCTTCTTGGCTGAAACAAACGAGTGTGTGTTTTGGGAGTGTCCAAAAACACACACACACACACACACACACAGACACACAAAACAACCAGTCTCTTGGTGTATATGCGCTTATCATGGATGGATTTCTGTGACAAAATGGGTCAAGCCTCGCTATTTACTTTTCGACTGCAGGGATCGAGTCGCCTACCTGTCCTCCCACCATCCATATGGGCTCATGCATATGCATGCTCTCTGGACAGGTACGCCAAAAATGGGATTTTTATTTATTTTTTTCCGTTATCCTAGATTCACGGTTTTGTGGCGAAGACCGGTCACTGCAGCAAGCTGTCTTTTGACTCGTTGAAAGGGGTCATGTGATAATGAATTCCACGGAGGCAGAGGGAGACGTGGCATTCTGCAGGAAACGCGCGCTGTTGTGTCGACGGTGGAGCAAATGAAATAGTTCATATCAGCCAGAGGAAAACAATAATCCAGGGCTAGATTTGTCGTCGCCTGTAAATGATCATGGCAATTACGTTCACATTGTGAGGCAAGCAAACAGAATTACAGTGAGATTTTCTCTGTGATTGGGGTGTCACCCCCCCATTATTGTTGTGCCTCCTGATTGATCCTCTCCCTCGCTCTCTCAATCACTATCCACTCCCTTTCACTGCCTGTCTTGTTTCATCTTTTCCTTTGTCTCATCTGGCTCTCACTCTCTCCCTCCACCTCTTTTTTTTTTTTTTCTCTCTTCAGCTCGTTCTCCAGGCTAATGAATCTAAAGCTGGGGGGAATAGTCTGGCCCGGTGAGACCTCCAGCCTGTTCAGGCCTTATTTTCTGCTCCACAATGTCTTCACACCCTGGTCAGCCAGGGAAATACAGCTGTCCATCACTCTTCCCCAGGTCCCTGCGAACACTTTTACTACCTTTAAATTAGCCTCTGTCACCGCCAACCACACCTTGATGTCACGCATATCCAGATGTTGCAAGCTGCTTTTTTCCAAGGCTGCCGCAGTAAATCTTTCTTTTCTAGAGCGGGACGGCAGGCGAGAATGGCCTGGAGGACGACCACAGCTCACCTCCTCCCATCTGTTGGCTCAGGCAGAGCTTGCAAGCACACTCATTCTTTATATTGTTGGCTTGTGCCGCTCAGGAGGAGCATGGCAGTAACACGAAGACAAGTTTGGGGGTTTCAGCTCCGCCAACCATGAAGAAGATGCATGTACAGTAAATAAAACCAGTCGCTCAGCTATCAGTGGGGACCGCTGAAGTTTAGTTGACTGAATATGACACCAGTCGTAATTACAGGTGGTGAAGAGTTCTCAAACATCCATTGTCTTGTAGGAGATGGTTTAAAAGTCTAAGTTTTGAACTGCAGATGTGGCAGACTGGAGGGATGAACACATTTCCTTCTAAATCATAGTCCCTTATTTGCTGTTTTGATGCTAGCAGTGAAGAACATGTAGGTGGCCCAAAGTCTCCAATAGGTCTTCATTTAGATGAAGATTATTTTCACACTCTGTGATACCTTGTGTCCTGTATGGAATTAAATGTCTTTTTCTTAATTTGTCACCCATTTCTACGTAATACAGTTGGACATTCCATCATTTAGTAAATGTTCATGTGGGCCAATTTAGGAGAGGAAAGGCAAACCGTATTTTGTTGGTAAGATGTCACACATGTACTTTTTTGAACATGTGCTGTGGTTTCACAGAGCAGCTTTATCTTGACAGCTTTTTCTTTGACTCTGCTATACTTAAACTGCTGAACTTTCATTATCTGTGTTGCCCTGTTTTTTTTTTATGCCAAAATAACTCAAATAAATAGTGTATACAGATTTTTAAGACAAAGCATCTCATGTGTTGCGTGGATAACTCTGGATTTTGACCTGAGTGCTCTTTGGACAAAAATCCACATACTTGCTGTGTTCGTGGTTGGAGGCCAGTTCATAGGTTATCCTCCGCCTCAGCACTACATTAGGAGCTGTGGAGGTTTTTGGCAGTGCTGCTGCACTGAACATATTGTACCTCTACAATGGATAGCTGCAAGGATCAAACTACTACTACATGTTCCAGCCATGCCATTGGGGCTGGTTTTCCTAATACAGCTGGGCAGTGCCCACTTGTTGCTGCAATGCTGCCGTATTCTAGAGAGATGAAGCAATCAAAGCAACATTTCAATGTAGCAGTGAGCACCTAAAATTAAAACCCCAGAAGTTTGTGATTACTACAGCGGGAATATTTTCTTGCATACTTTCCAAATACCCATCCTAGGACACAGAAAAGATAAGTAAAATCAACTTCCTACCCATGTGTTCTGTATCATGGTTGTTGGATGTCCAAATGGAAACTGCCAGAAGCCAAAACCATGTTCACCAGCTGACTAAACATGAAACCCCCAAATTTAATGCTATAACTCCATTAAATACCGTACATTTTGTAAATAGAAAAAGGACTATTTAAAACCTGGGAAAAATTGAATAAGCCTGGAGTGAAGAGATGGTGGTCAAAATAAACCAGTGGGACCAAAGTAACTCATGATGCTCATCTGTATCTTTTTTCCATCCCTATCTTTCTCATCTCTTTTCCTTATTCCTTCATCCTCAATGTTCTTATTCTCTTCCTCCTCATGTCTCTATTTCCTTTCTCTCTCTCTCTTCTGAAGCTTCTTTCTTCCCTCCCTCCCCTGTGTTCATTCATCCAATTAACAACAGCCCTTCAGTTTTGTGTAATTTAGAACAGAACACAGCGGTTGTGGATGTTATTAGAAGCAGTATCAATCAGTCGGGGGACAGTAAGGAGACGTCCCTAATGCGCCGTCACATAGCTCGGCTCCTGTATTTACGACCAGGGGCCTCTGCTGCACGTCTGGCATCACCCAGCCATCAAATAAAAAAATAAATCAAAACATAAGAGTTTTGTCTATTTGCAATTTCCTTTCGGGTCTCCGAATATGAAACCAGATGTTTCCGGCATCCTAAAGATGCTTTTCATCTGCCCTTCTTTTCCGCCCCTGTCTGTGTCTTTCTCTGTTTCTTGCTCTCGTTCTCTTTACCCTCTCCGCCTCCCCTCTGCTTTCAAAATTAATGTAAGCCCAGAAAAAAAAAAAGAAGGGAGGCTTATAAAAAGTGAAATGTCCTCTTTGCCCAAGGAAGTAGTCTGTTTTGCATTGATAGAGAGGCACAGGCAGCCCCTGGCCATCTGAGGCTGAGCCTGTTTTTCCTCTGCGATATCCTGCCGCCACATCTCTGCCTCTCGAGTGCGCCTCCAAGTAAAGCGGGCGGGTCAAAGCAATAGCGTTCAGCTACCCCCACCCCCCCCACCCCCCCTTCCATTCCCCCTTTCTCCAATCCTCTAATTGGAGGTGCTCAGGTTAAAGAATGTCCTGGTTATCGCAAAGCCAGCAGAGAAACACAATTCAGCACTATAATTCCGCTGATGAGTGACTTGCATTTTCAAATATTTAGCGTTGGTGTTTACACAAGCTGTGTCATTATCTCATTCATGCACATTCAAACGCTGACATGAGTTTATACAGGAGAATTAATTCCAAGTCAACCCGAATGGGATTTTTAATAGATTCTGGATATATGTATGGGAATTCATAACCGTCTCTAAAGCACAGACATTGACACTGTTTGTATAATTCTCTCGGTGCAGTAAGTGTGGTCCCAGTCATCTCCCTTGTATGAAGAGGTTGTCTGTTTTATGCCTCTGGCCTCTGTTCATTTTGACAAACCGTGCGTGCTTTCTGCCAGTCACTTCCAGGCAACCACAGCTACAATAAACACCAGCTATATATTTTTTTTTTCCCAGCTCGAGGCCCAGGTTTGATCCCAAGCAGAACCCCAGCCAGCTCACTTCCTCCTGGGGCTTGAAAGCGGGGCCAAGCCCAAACAAACAGGAACTCCAACATATACGGCAGCCTTGCACCTGCATAGTGTTACACTGGTCTTAACAGCTCCAAGTTTAGCCAGCCAGGGTCTAAGTTTGCGAGCTTGAGGCTGTTGAAATTTGACAACAAGCGGCAAGGATTGTGCCACCGAGAAATGCTCCCGCCAAGATAATTTGTGGGCTATCAATGCGTGAAATTTGTCGGCGTTAGAATTTTTATTTTAAAGGGAAACTGAAAGAGTTTCCCATCAGAAACAGTCAGATCCTTAGGAAAAGGAACTCAGCATTATTCTTGTTATGTTGGGAGAGTTCATCCTGAATGCCATCACAGGCAGAAAGGAAGAGAAAACTGCATGAGCAACCTTGAATTAGTACTGTATTATGAAAAAGTGTTTGATTAGCACAGCCCTTAGTGCCTCATTTGCTGAGTGAATAGGTCTTAACAGTCTTGACATTTTGACTCCACTAATGCAGGCAACAAAATATCCCATATGTTTATAGAAATTAAAAGAAAATCCTCTTTTTCAGGGCACACAAAAATGTAAGGCGCTGACAACTAACAGCATTTTACGCCTACTGTTAAATACACGAGTCCAATTATGGTTGTCCTCGTTAACGTGACAGGATGTCAAACAAGCACTTCCTGTTAACTGCCTCTTATCTTAATTGGGCGAGTCTCAGAGGAGGGTCCGGCTCTGTGCTGACTATGGCGACAGAGTCTGCTTCTTGTCTGGCTCGACCAAACAGTCTCATTTTGTTGTCATCGCAGTCTGTGCAGAGAGACGAAACCACTTCTGAATGTTTTGGAGATGTCGAACTGTATCCAAAGCGCCAGCAGTAAAAACAGCAGGAGGTATCTGGGCAGATTTTGCTATTGGAGCAGCAGGAAAAGTCTCGGGCATAATATTTATAGGAGTATGGACACTAGGGCTCGTGTCCAAAACCTCCCTGGAAAATCAACACTCAGTTCCCTGATAATGTTCAGTAATTACTAATTAAGATGGTCAAATTCAGCAGTTACAGTAGCAAAAGCCTTTTTTAGACTCTTGCCTACTGTGCTTACTGTCATTCAGATGTCCAAGCATCTCCTCCTCTTTGAGGTTCTTGACTACGACCAAGAGGAGCACTCTTAATAAAGCCCAAATGCAATCTCCCTCTAACCCCAATGAGATGGCAGGGCTCCTCAGCTCTTCCATAATGCACTATTCATGCTTTTTATTAATCTCTTTTTCCTCCAGCCATTTTTCAAATCACTCCTTTTGTTTACTCATGAATATTTTTCTGCCTTGTTGAGAGAGAGAGAGGGAGGGAGGGAGAGAGAGACAGGCAGAACAACGGAGGGGAAAAGGAGACAAAAAGATAGACCATCAGAGAGGCATAGGAATGGCCTGGTGGCGCTTCATCCGTGAGTAATTTGTGGCAGGGAAGCCTTGTATTTCATCATGGGATAATCTAACCTTAGAGGTGTTTTACAGACTGCCTCCGAGCCCAAAATAGGTCACTTAAGCAGGCTTAGCAGGCGAGGCCAGCCTGATACGAGGGCCCTGCACCCCAGGGACACCTAGCCACGGTAATTGGTGGTTATGGCCCCGGGTTTTTATAGGCGATGAACAAAGTTGGCCATCTAATGTCACATTTAGGACAGCTGCATGCTCAGGCCTACACTGGCGAAAGCACGGGCTCATTAACAAGCTTCTAATTACGGATCGAGTGACTGTACGGAAGCTACACAGAAAACTAATTTCTCAGTTCTTATTAGTTCAGTTTTGTCAATTTCATAATTTGTCGCAGATTTGCAGCACCCCACTCTGTGTGTTTGGTAAAAGGGGTAGTGATCATAATAGGCCGTCTACAAAAGGTACCCAGCATTAGGCTAATCTGTCACCCATTTCCATTTTTTCTCATTTTTATCAGGTCCAACGTGAGAGGGAAAGAGTGAGGTTGTGTGTGCAGGGAAGAGGGGGGAGAAAAGGCGTAATGAAAAGGGCCTAAATGACAGTGGGTTGACAGTGGGATTGGCTGGTAAATGACTGCGGAGTGGCTCGCCTGCGGAGAGGGGATGGAGGAGGCTCCCAGTAGGCCTGATTAATTCCACTCTCGGCGGCTGCCAGGGGAGAGCCGGGGTTAGCGGCTGCTCGAAGAGGAGCCTATTACCAGTCCGCCGCTGAAACTGATATAATCAGCTACACAGCGACCCGGCCTTCCCAGAGACAAACTTTTCCAGGGCTCGCTCCCCATTCGTTCCACACTGGGACTTAAATACAGCGGTGAGGAGAGAAGGGGGAAGGGGGGTTTGAGGTGAGGGAGGGCGTCGAGTTTGGATGAGGGGTACAAAGGATTTTCTTTTTGAGAGATGGTTAGGGGAGCTTTGTAAGAAATCCTCTCTGCTGTTCTGACTCCACTCTCCCTCACTCTGACTGTACCTCTGTATCTCTTTATCCCTATCTCTCTCCTCTCTTCTTCCCTCTCTGGCTGATTTCCTGCAGCTTTGATAGTGACAGACCCTCCCGTGTGGCGGCAGCTTTAAGTCTGGTCAGATATGAATATGTCACAGCTCTTAATCCCAGACGCTTCTCTCGCTGCTTCACAAACCGCGGCAAGCAATGGCGCCTTTTATCTGATGGGGACTCGACAATATGAAGCGCCCCCCCCCACCCTGAACGTTCCCCTGAACCCTGCTCCCTCTGTTTTTGTGAGATTGACCTAGAATATGAATCGAGCGCGGGATAGCATAACATTATCCGAGTTACATATGTTCATCTATGTTGCAGGTACGTCTCGCGCTGCAGCTGGAGTTACAGCTCTCCTAATTACATGCCCAGTGAGGATTACAGGATTACCAGTTAACATCACGAGAGGTGTGTTCACTTGCGTTTTCTGACTCTCTTCTGGAAATGCTTCTCTGAGAGGACAGTTAACCCCACATTTACAAAAATATAATTCACTTTCTCATCTTGCTTCAAAAATACAGACTGAAACTCTTGTGATAAATCACAGACATTAACGTGAATAGATTTCATCAGAACCACTTCTTACAAACAAAATGGTCCCTATTATTGGATTATGTGGAGCAGTGTATGAGTTCCACTATGGTTTGTTTGGAGTCTCTGACTGGTGAGGATGGGAGTTACTGTAGTTTCCCAGTATAACATACCTATAACAGACTTTTTTTCTTGTAGTTTTAGCTGTTTGACCAAAATGTTTACTCCAATTCCCACCAACGTCTCATTTTTGTCATGACTTTTGAATGATTTTTAATCTGAGCGTGTTTCGGCTTTAGCTGTCACCGTGTTTATGTACAGCTCTCATGGTTGTGTTTCGCAAGGTCAGTGGAAAAAGCATCGTTTCCACGTTCACCCACGCTCGGTCCACGTCCTTCTCCTCCTGTACATTAACATTACATCCGCATCTACAGTCTGTCCTGAACGTTATGTCCAATGGCCTTACAAAAGTTTCCGTGCTGGTTTGCATGTTTTTTTGTAGTTTGTCTCAACTTTTCTTGTGTAATTCTCAGTGACTTGTAGATGAATTTAGTCCAGAAATCCGTTTTATTCCAGGAACTGATAACAAGAGGTAACGGAGACACAATGCTACCAAAGCTTCAGTGTGTGTGATCCTGCAGATGCATGCAGGCCCTTTGCAGTGGAGGCAAATGAATATTTTTAGATATGAATATATTTGAGGAAATATGATGAATTTATCCATTCATCCATCTCATATATACAATTCATACATAGTTAATCTATCAGTCTGTCTGTCTTATACATTTTGTCCTGGTTCGGTTTTATTTAACTCGTGTTTTTCATCCCAGTTGATACTAACGATATCGACACACAATAAAAAGCAAAATGGTCTGCTGGCTGGATACCGCTGGAGGTGGTGGTGGTGAGAAAATATGGCCCATATAATATGGCTCTTGGCCCATGGATGTTCTCCCACAGACAAGGATGCAGCCACTCTCACACACCCACACATGTACACTCACACACACACATATAGCCCATTTTCATTTGTGTCCATTACACAGTCCTATTCATGTCCCAGATAGAGCAGGCCCCTCTCCCTGTCTTAGACTGAAAAATGTCAGCCCTCCCCTCCATGTATCCCACCATCCCTGCCTCCCTCCATGCTGATAAAGGTCGTGAATAATACATATTAAGCACTGTACTGAAGGCCGTAACCGAACTGTTAAAATATTGATCTTTGCCAATCATAATAAAGAGAAATTACTGAAAGCGATCCATCACCATAAGCCAAGTGTCTGCTTCTACTCCAGGCTTAACTTGCTCAATTTCCCCCCTCTGTGTAGCGCCACATTATGGCTCAATAATAATAAAGATGATATCAGCGCTGCAATTGCTGCTGTGTGCGCAGTGAAAGGTAGTGTGTTGTCATGCAAATTAAGCGACAACAAATCCATAACACGACTAAATATATTTGGAGGATTACGTCCCGTTCATCTGTGGAAAGAAATAAATACTTTCAATATTTGCCACTGCTCGCTCATCTCTGCTCTCCAGATTCCAAATGGTGCATGACATTTGGGTTGTGACGTGTGTGTGTGTGTGTGTGTGTGTGTGTGTGTGTGTGTGTGTGTGTGTGAGAGAGCTGCACACGTATGAGGAGTGTTTGTTTGTGTATGTGCATGTGGAGAGAGAATTTGTAAGTGTGTAATTCCACATACTGCATGAGGATTTGGTATTGTACATGCAGGCACAAAACCTTTGCCTGCCTTTGCTTGTATGAGTGTGTGAAGAGGGATTTTTTTTTTTTTTGTTTTGTTTGCATACGTGTGTGTGATTCCAAATTGTGTATAATATTGTATCGTGCAAGCCGTGTGTGGGCATGTCTGTTTATATATGTGTGAGTTTTTGTGCGTGGTTCCTAGTAGTACATTAGGTTTCATATCCTGCATAGACACGTGTGTATCCAAGTGTGCGCAGTACAGTGCTTGCATGTATATGTGGGTTTCCTGTAATGGTGAGAGTTGGTGTGTGTGTGTGTTTTTTTTTTTGAGGTGAAAAGCAGCAAATTAGAGGTTGAAGCCACTTTAAAGCAGCTCTGATCAGATCAGCCGGTCCACCTCCAACCTGAAACTCGTGCTGACATTTCACATGATCACCTTTAATAGCACCTAAAGGTGATCATACAGGGCCGCCTGCCCAACTAAGCGAAACGTTCTCTACACTTAATGAGTTTTTAAATATTAAAAGCAGCACACATCGTCGTCACTATTGTGAGCTCTTAATTTACCAAGCAATTAGGCGGGGGCCCTCATTTATCAGCGTGTGTTCATTTGCTGAAAACCTAGTCACTTTTTATTAATCGATGCCATAGAAACGGCGAGGTGAAATTAATGTGCGCCCAGCGGAGGTCACGCCAGCCGTGCTAGCTAGCTGCAGCTCAGTGAAATGGGAGATAAATAGGAAGTGTGCTTTGCCAGTTGCACCGGAGATGTGTCGAGGCATCAGCGCGGTACCAGGACGCTGTGGGACCGGCCTCTGCGACTGGAGGGATGAGGCACGGTGGAGAAACGCTGCTTGGCTTTTCTATGACCATCTGTGTTTTTGGTTTTTGGGTTTTTTTTGGTTTTTTTTCTGCTTCTTTTTTCCATGCTGGAGGAAAATTAACCAAATGCCTTTTTAAAAGGGAAAAACAATTATAGCTCTAACCTTGCTGCTTCAGTGCTCTCCATACTTCATTTTTTTTCCTCCACAATCACACTGCAAGGATCTTACTTGCTCTTCATATGGAAAAGTGGGGATGAATTAAAAGTGTGTTCTTTGAGATGAATCCCAACGTGCTTTTTCTGTATATTGGTATGATCTTCATAGGGAGTCTCATACCGACACCATGCTCCATCATATATACTCACATCTAATTACTGCTGGTTTTCATAATCTTCAACATACACTCATAATTCTTATTCCATAGGTTAATACACAGGCTAATACAAAGCCTTTGTAAAGGAGAAAAGTTTCCCAACCTCTTAATTCTCTCCGTCACTACGATTTGCACGAGGATATATATCGTCTCACTTAAATACAATTAAAGCCCGGCCGCTGGTAATGGATGATGAGACACCTGCTCGGCTCGTGTTTACAGCAGCATGCTAATGTTAGCTCTACCCTGGGATAGCTATCCACTGTGATGTGCACAGGTGTTGTTTGCTGCGGTGCCCCCACTGTTGTGCTGTCTGTTAGACCGGCCAATGTGGGATTCCTTAATCTCGCCGCCGCCATGGGAGTGAGCAAACATGCTGTATGCCTGCAAGATAATTCCACCGCCTGATGTAAAGAGAGCGGCGTTTGTGTTGGCAGACAGCTCTCATCTGCTTTTTCTTGCATGTAGCCAGAAACTTTGCTGTAACACGTTCCAGCAACAATGGAGGTAGGACATTTTGAAGTAATTTGGAAAGCACTACAGCATAGCAGCAGTGATGTGCTTTAGTTTGGAAAGGATGCTCAACTTTTGATGACATCAGGTTTGGACAAAGGCTGCAATTATTTTTATTATCAATTATCTTTTTTTTTAATTGTCTTTTCAATTAATTGTTGATTTCTTTATTTCATGAATTTCAAACCAAAGCAAAAATAATCGTAGACACACAAATGGGACGATCTGTGGTACATTTATCATAATGAATATGCTACCAGGTCTGACAAGTCATCTGCAAAGAAAATCCCCTCCACCAATTGAGTCAATTCAAACACTAGTTGACGTGATTATTAGTGCATGAAAACTGGTTAGCAAGTGAGCAGAGAACTAGAAATAGATCATTAAAACAAATGGATGAACAGTCTCCAAAAGATTTCCACTCCTATTAATTTAGCCTACAAAATAAAATACTTTCCATCACACATGTACAATCTCCCATAGCCTCACTGAAAACAAATTCAAAACATCCTCTCGGTTATCTCCTGTGATGAGAGTCTCTGTGACCGAAAGTTAAGAAATGTGTTTCAGTGGAGCTTAAAACAAACCCGCCCCTGAATAGATTTAGAATCATGTGATGACCCTGGTTTTTGTGGATATATCTGGATTCATTTCCCCATGTTCCCACCATCTCTGCCATCACCGCAGAACCCCTCCCCCCCACTCTCCATCCCCGTGTGCCCCTGATCCACGACCCCCAGGGGTGTTTGCAGCAGACTGTGATGCGGCTGTGCCAGGTTGGTGCTGCTCCAGCCTCGGCCCCAGCCCGTCCCAGGCCCGGGCCCGGCACTGCGCTAATATGCTCCCATTCCTCATCCAGACAGTCCGTAAAGCACTGGGGCAAAATATTCTGTCTCCCTGAGCAGCTCCTAATAAATTGTCCTTTCATCGACGCGCAAGACAAATTTTGCCTTCTCTCCCTCCCTCTCCTCTCACCCCCCCCCCTCCCTCCCTATCTCGCTACACTCTTTCTCACTTTCACTATGCTCACATGCTCTGGAGCTCCCTCTCTCCCAGTTCCTCTGCTCCCTGTGGTTTAGTGAAACTGGCACACTCACTCCACCTTTCAATAAACTACAGGGATGCCAGGGGCGCAGCTCAGTTGGCCAGAGCCCTCTGCAAAAGGGTGATGGAGAGGAGGAGAGAGAGAGAGAGGAGGCAGCTAGGGAGCAGAGGGAGGATTTATAAGGTAGAAGGAAAAAGATGAAAAGAAATTAAAAGAGAGGGATATTATTGTGCACAATCCTCTGCCAGTCTCCTCTCTTCCCTGTCTCTCTCCTCCACATGCTGCCACAACACGGCACCGCTTCCGCTTTGTAATTGCGCAATTAGTGCCACAGCCTGGTTTTCATATATCACAAATGGCTAGCTGCTGCTATTAAGGCAGCCCCAGCGCCGGGCTAGGGGGCATGGCTAGCTGAGGTGCATTAAGGGCAGTGTTTTGTAAAATGTGAGCCAATTTATCATGATCTGTTTTTCGCTCCCACCCACTGCTAAAACGCCCCTACTCCCTTGTCTTTGAGCCTGACCTTGTGCTAGGCTTGTGTGTGTGTGTGTATAAGAGTGTGTATGTGTGTGTCAACGTGCGGAGGTTCAGTTTGCTCATTGTTACTTGCTTGCATAATTTCAGGCAGCTGGCTCGGCACAGAGCTTCACACCGAGCCACACACACGCCCGCAGTCACACACACACACACACACACAAACATACCACCGTACGCACACACACACACACACACACACACACACACGCACCTCCGCAAAACACACCGGCCACTGATTGCTTGCGCCGCCACTTTGCCTTCCTCTGTCTCTCATTCCACTACTCTCTTTTCGTTCTCTTATCCTCTCCAAGCAAAATCCACTCATTTATATGCTGAGGCTAAACGGTATTCATTTGTAAGATGGCAAGCGGTATAACACTGGTAATTCCTCCTCACCAATTTCCAGTGCACTTTCCCCTTTAGCTGTCATAAGCAGTGCATTAAGTGAGTGAGGCAAATCCGCTCCCCATTCTGCGCCATCTCTCCCTCTCCCTTTTTCTTGCCTGCCTGCCGTTCTCCATCACCCACTCGTCACCCTCCCTTCTCCATGGTTGCATGTTGGTGCTGTGAAGATTTACAACGCACGCCTATTCACTCAACCATCCCCTCTCTCTCTCTCCCCCCCTCCCTGTCCTCTCCCTCCTCTCCTCATTCCTTTCATTTTTGCCGTGCGGTGGAAGCTGAAGATGACACCCAGAGCTCATCAGAACCCTGCTGGCTTTTCACCCCGGAGAGCCGCCCTGAGCGCCTGGAGCAGGACACTGCAGTGCAGATACGTGCCCCACCCCCTGCTGAGTAGCCCGTAGCCCAGAGAGAGGCTTAGCCAGGGGGGATGAGGCTCGGGGTGGGGCTGGAGGAGGCTAGATGAACGGATTTGAAGGTGGAGTTACAGCAGGGAAAGGGAGCCGAACAGTGGAAGAGATGAGGACGGGGGTTGAGGAGGGCTTTAGGAATGAAGGAAGGTGCTGGAAGAGTTGAGCTGGTGTTGAGGTTGGGCTGGTGGGCAAATGGAAGTGCATGACAGTCAGATTAATGGAGATCTTGGCCAAGAGGGTAGCCTGATTTACACAGTATGTTGCTATGAAACATAAGTTGGGAAGTCATGTATGAACTTTATGAACGAACAGCAGATTTAGTTTTTCCTTTTTTCCGTAGGGTCTAATGATTTGATGATGGATCTTTATGAGTACCTTGTTGTCTGAATTAAAATGTGTGATATCTGTGGTGGAACCCAGAAGAACTATCTGACATTGTGGTGTTAGTGGGGCACAGCAGTTGAAACGGAAGCCAAACCAATCAGGGAACAACGAAGGAGGAAAAGTATTGCGGCAGCTTGTAAGGCACACAGCAAGGTCCCCGATGGGATCGGCCATCACTGGCACCCGTTTTTGCACATTTTCGACTTTGCGTTGCCGTGGCATCAACTGTAGTTATTTAGGAGTAGAGAAAATATTTGCAGAGGCAGGGTGTGAGGCCCGGGGAAGAAACGAGGGCTGGAGGAAGGAGTCCAGAGGCAGAGTTGGTATGAAAAGGGCTGAAGGCAAGAGGTGGATGCTGATACAGTCCTCAGAGCCCAGGCAGTTAAACAAGCCTCTGAAACACTACTGGCCACACTCCCTGCTGCATGGATCAGCCTCTCTTTTACTGTACTACCTTTTTGATTATTTTTTTCCTCGCTCCTTCAGGTCTTATCAGCAGCCCTAAGGGTTTCTAAAGGGGCCGGTTTGATTTTTCTCTTCCCTTTGCTTCCCCCTTTTCTGTCACTCTTATACGCTCGGTTTTCTCCTTCCTCTTTGATTCTCGACCTTGTCCTCTGAGGTTGTCCTGAAGGCCCTTGTCCCGTGGAGGATGGAGGGCAGAACTTGCTCACCTCTCCTGGCCAGACTACATGAGAAACCCTACCCACCTTGCCAGCTCTTGTTCCTGCTGTGAGCTCGTCCTAATCACCACACCATGACGACAGCCAATCACTGAACACACAGTTCGGCCTAAGGAATAAACAAATGCTGTGTTTTCCCCGTGTTGACAGCCGCTCCATCATGTCATCTAAACCATTTTAATGTCTCTGTTATTGTGGGTGAGGGAACGCAATTGTGGTGTTGCTGACAGCATAATTATCAGGTCGTTAGTATTATTTGCAGATAACAGGTTTCAAAGTCGGCAAATGAACACATTTACCGTGCTTTATGTGCTTTTCACAAGACACGCCCAAATAACAAGCACTACAAAATCTTTCCTGATTGATGAAATGCAAAAACGGTACAAAAGCAGGTTTAAACATGTGCTGACCAACACTCAGCCACTGAGCTACCATTTCTCCTACCTTGGCGTTAATGCGTTTGTCGCTACTTGTCAAACACCCACTTGTTTTGAATTTACCACAAGAGTCTTGGCACCGCTGCCTCATTGCACAGGCAATATGGACAAGAGAGCAATCATTGTTTTGTTGTTTAGAGTGCCACATGAGTTGCTAACTTTTTGGAGGACTTGGCAACTGCCCCCTTTTTTTTTTTTTTTGCCTCACACCCCTTTTTGATGATAAGTGACCAACTAGCAGCTCAGAACGAGGTCAACGCAGGCCAATGGACTTGACCGTTCCCCCCTCATACAGGGGTTTAAATTAAGCAAATATAACACGGACGTGAGCTCAGCTGTCGCCTTTTATATATCAACTCACAGACACAACAGTTACATTTACATGTGGCAAATAATCCTTTTGATGAATCTCACTCTGTGTCTCTGCTTGTGCAGCTGGATGACAGGGTTTATGAATGGGTTACTGGCTCCATCATGGCTTTAAGGTTAATAATACTATTATAATGGCAATACTTTTATTTATCTGCTTTTGTTTATATACACTACTCACAAAAAGTTAGGGATATTCGGCTTTCAGGTGAAATTTCAGGATGAACCTAAAATGCATTCTAACCTTTCCAGGTGAACTTAATGTGACCTTCTCTAAACCTTTGAATGCACATGTCCAACTGTTCTGTGTCTCAGTACTTTTTGCACAAGTTGCTGTTCTCTAACAAGAAGCTTAACAGCAACATTCACAACAGGTTTGATCCATGAACTGAAAATATTTAGACCTAACGGGACAATGAAACCTAAAGTGATAAGATTCTGGACAGCCTGGCTGCTAGACTCACTGTTCTCTCAAACTGGGATGACTTAGCAGGTCACTTGTGTTACAAGATGACATAAACATTAGCCTGGAGCCACTGTCATTATAGGCACTTCGACAATAATCATGACATCATGTGAATCCTGAGATGAACAGAATTATAGTCCGAGTACGCATATAAGCAAGACCCACTGACTTGCCAGTATTGTTGTAAGCGTTCACATGCGGCTACCGGACTTTAGCATTGTCATCCAGCTAGCGCCCTTTCATCTGCTACTTGCCAGAGAGAGTGACAAATGCAGTCACACGTCCTGTAACGTCGTGTTGTGCTTCTACAGCCCACCTGCATGCAAGTGGGGATGCTGGTTCAGTGCATGCAAAAGACTGAAGCTGTATTTTGCAAAAAGCATCCAGGGTTCAACACATTTACATGTATAAACTTGAAGGAACCAATTCTTTGGAAAGAGTCGGCCTGCCAATCACCACTGCATGTGGCACTAATAACATGTCCCTTAATTGGGACAAATAATGAATAACGGCAAGGAGAAGGTACACAAACCTGGCTCTAAAGCATATACAACACCGACTGATGAATATTTAATGACTTCTATTTGATGTGTTTCATTGGATTCTCTGTAAATGAATCTATACAGATGCCAGTGGCTCAGATGTGCCTTCTGTTGCTCTCTCACTGACCTCCTGGATGACACCACATCATTATTCTGCTTTTGTTCATTTCCACCAGGACAGCAGAGGTCAGCCTTTGGACCACTCCCCCACTAAACACCAGCCACTTCCATGCTGGGACTGACTTTATCAGTCTGTGCATAAACTGTGGAAATTGTCTCTCTGCACCAGTCAGTCTGTTCCCGGGGTTTCCATATTTGGAAGTCAAATTAAAGAGCTTTTCAATTATTTTCAACCTCCAGTTTGGGGACACTTAAGGAGGAAGGCAGCTGAGTTTTGCAGTAGAGTTATCCCGTCCTCACTGATATAAAGGGGACACACAAAATAATAGAAACGCCTGTCATCAAAATGCAGTACAGTTCAACAACGACATCCTCCTAAATGGCTGTAGAGTCGAATCAACTCCACTTTAAACTGCTTTCAACCAAAGCTGAACATCTTAACCATTAAAATCATCAATTTCTTTCTCGATATCCTTTAAATTTCAATAATTGTTTAAGGAATTTTCAAGGACTCAAGATTTTTCAAGCCCAAAAAGAACCCTCTGCTGCTCTGCCTAAATTACATTATACTGCAATCAGTTGTACTAAACTACATAATATCAGCTGAGCGGGCTGCTGAATGTATCCAGGCATATTGAATCAAATATTTGATGCTTTAGTTTAATGTGCAGCCTCTCATATTTATCCTACTGCACACGGGTTAGGTGTTCCTGCGTTGAAACCTTTTCAACTGAAATATAAAATAAGTTGTTTTAGTTGAGAAAATGGACCACATTTTGGAAACATGAACCGCTTGCCGGTTTGCGCAGTCGCATCCAGACTCTCACACACACAGACACACGAATGCTGCTCGCAATCTGATTCACAACCTCAAACTGCTCACATCACCTCCAGCAAAGTGCAATAAACACACCTCAGAATGTGACACAGCAGATAATTGAAATTTATTCCCAATTATGCCACACAACAAACAACCATCCCCTCATGTTTTTTTTTCGTTTTTTTTTCCTCCTACAGTTCCTCCACAGTGGATGAGCGGCACTGCTTTCCTATGGGAGGACTTGTGCTTTGGCACTGAGGTGTAATAGCTGAGAGAGTTAATGTAGCTTAAACTGCCAAACTAATTGTCCCTGTCTCTGTCATATTTGTCTAGTCGAACACTCCTAAATACCACAGCGATTAATTATCTCGCAGCAAGGTATGAGGGGCCAGTGTCTATTCTCCTTCTCCGTTCTGTGTGTGTGTGTGGACTGGACATTATGTGTGTGTGCATGTCAAGCCAAGTGTTGTCAGGGGAGTATTCGTCCCTCCTTACCACACGTGTAAAATCAAGTCATTGCATTTATATCAGGGGGGAATGTTTGATGTTACCAGGTGGTGATGCGTCATTCCTCCACCAAAGCTTACATGAAAATCCTTTTATTTATTTATTTCTCCTCAGATAGAGCAGTGAAGTTGCATCAGCTACTTGCTTCTCAATTGCTGCCCATTCATCTGCTGCTTTGCTACCGACTGAGTGTACATTATGTTCACATGTTCATGCATCGCTCCCGCTTTAACCCCCTCTTTATTGTGTAAGATAAACTTTGGAAAGAGTTGGTGGAAACTTAAAGCCAACAGCGAAGTTATGTGACTGTAGAACCGTAATATAAGAATGCAAACCAAATATATTGAAGGGATCTTTGCATGTGTATTTGAATAAATGGAACTTATATCGGTGTAGGATGCTAAGTCACACTTTAATCCAGTCAAGTCTACATTCAGCACCAGTTTGTTCCTTGAAAATGTAAAATTTGCATTCTGGATTCCATTTTAATCCTGGAAACTTGTATTGCTTCGTACTGCACATAATGAGGAAGTGAGTGAGAAAATGGTGTCACTGCTTGGTTTGGGTCACATGACCCTCATTCTGCACATACTAGTGGTCCCCCAGTTGTCCCAGGGAAGTTTGGAACCCTAGGAAGTATTGCTCGAACCTAACCTTTCTCCAATCACCTCTTCAGTGCCATCTTTTCTAGATAGGAGGCAGATTTTCAAGATGGATAATGATGGATGGGATGCTTTTTTTCCCCCCCATTCACACTGCCGTCTTTGCTGCTTCTTCACTTTGTGTCAGAATTAATGGAAATAAATGGAACAACATCTGCACAGCTGACTATGTACTTCTCACACGGCGATACATGCGAGTCTGTTTGTTTGCGAGTAGTTTGTGTTTCTGCACACAGGTGTGCAGCGATCATGCCTACGTGTTGGGGCTTGTTTGCCAAGATCAGAGGCAGGCGCCCCGGGTGTGTGAAGTATTCCCATCATGCATCGCTCCATGCCTGGGCAGCCCACGCCCACTCATCATCCCCACATTAGCGCTCATCTCTCTCCCGCTATCTCCCATGCACACACACACACTCTCTTTTCTTCTTTCTCATTCTGTCTGTGTTTCTCTCTCCCTCTCTGTGATCTCTCTGTTTATGTTTGACCTTTTTGCCGTTCTGCACCAGCTAATGATGGTACAGGGATAGCAGGTGTGCTGCATTAGCCGACTTCTGCCGTGGCGGAACAAATTAGAGGTCCACCAACACCGAAGGCCAACCTTTCACCACCGATGCTCCCGTTAGTTGCAGACACACCCACAGATGCCCACACGCTCTCACACAAACAACAGGCAGATATGCAAACATACAGTACTGCACGGGCTGTACACACACACACACACACGTTCTCTGGGCTGTCAGATGTGTGCAATTTGAGGGAAATGACACAACCTAGCCACATAATCTTCTCACCTGGAAAAATGGGAAAAGGAGGACAGGGGAGAGCGTGGAGGCGAGATATATAATCATGCTTTGTTTGAACAGCTAGCCCAGGTTTACAAATACTATACTCTGCTGATTTTGCATAACTAGACGACAGTGTTGCTTTGACTTTTTTTTCCTCTCTTTTTTTTTGCTCCCACAGCGTTGTGCTGTGTGTTGAGTTTGAAGAGAGAAAGATATTGAAAGACTGAAAGATAGATGCACAGAGGGAGAGACGGAGATTACTGCTTCTCACACACACACACACACACACACACACACACACACTCATGCATCCTTTCCTTCATTACAATACGCAAAACACCGCCTTGTCTCCCACTACCTTCCACCTCATACCTTCGCTCTGACTTTGCAGAGTCAAATCCAAGCAGGCATCCCTTGGAAAAAAAAATCAAAGGGGAATACCAGCTTGTTTGGACCCCTGCTGCTGGCGAGGATTTGTGTGAGCGGGTTTGTAGGTTTGCATGAATGCAGATGGATGCTCATGTGTAGAGTTTGTTGTCGGAGGATAGCGGGCAAATTTGAAGAATGCAGCATTCTGTGTTGACTTGGGAGTAATCACTGAATACCTGCAGCCAGGAACATCTGATCTTATCTTCTGTAATACTGAAGGTCGATCGAATCATTTCCATTACTTACAGTGAAGATCTATTTAATGAAGACATTCATCTCATAACTCTAGTTCAGCAACTCTATGCTGCACAGTGTGGAGAAAAAAAACGATGAAACGTTAGTCATGGGGCGAAGTGAGATGATTATGTATTGCCTATGATGATGATAATAATAATGACAAACACATTTTGAAACATTTCATACCGAACATCATCTGTTCTGGTGTAGTCGAGCTACCAGATGCACTGTATGAAGGATGCAAAAAAAAAAAAAACATGCATACGCTATTTCCCACACATAAGCAAGTTGACAAACAAACTGAGGGTGATATAACAAGAGAGGTGGAGGTGGAAAAATATTTGTTTACGCCAATTTCACTGATTGTGTTCAATGTTTTGCAGTCTTGCACAGGGGTATATGATAGTCTAATCAAAGGCACATTTAGAAACCTAGTTTGGAGGTAGAATGCACGTAATGAATTCATGATAACACAAGACGCTACAAGCAACCACAGCCTCTGTCGGAACATACAGTATGAGCGGGGACATGCATGGACAAAAGAGGCTGCGGCCTGTCACAAGTTTTGACGACACGGAGTCAGACCCATATATGTTTACGGATTACCGGTAATGGTCGAGGGAAGGTCTCCAGCCCAGAAATTGTACAATCAAGTGAGATGTTAACCTCAATTGTAGCCTTCACACACAAGCTGTCCTGAGAGACGGGCAGAAAAAGGGACAGGGAAAATTAAACACACACTTGATGGGAGAGAAATTGCACCCCGTTTGCGGTGTCGCAACCGTTTCACCTCAGCAAATGAGCACCTTTAGCTGAGGGGGAAAAAAAGAAAGACCTTTAAAAAAAAAAAAAAAAAAACTGGAAATCTTTTCCCTTATTTCGTTCTCTGTCAACCTTGGCCAAAGTGCTATTCTGTTGTCTGTCATCGGGCTTGCTCTATTACTGTCATTACGGCAATCGGCCCTGGTGGTTAATGTGTTTGTCTATGTACACAAGTCAGAGGCGGCTCGTGGTTGAATGACACCCAATCTACATGTGGCGGGATTGCCTTTGGTTTGGAGAGAAATGGGAACCTGCCTTCTTCCTCTTAATCAGACATCTTTGATTGATCCGCCCTTCGACTGCCACACACACACACACACACACACACTCTCGCACTTTTGCTGACTGACACGCGACGAAACACTTCTCCGACCTCGCCCTCCTCCTGTAGCTGCCACGGAGGTGTGTTCAGTCATCACGCAGTGCACCGAGGACGACTGAAAGCTTGACAGGTCGACTCTTGGCCTTAATGGGCAAACACACAGTGACGCACTTGTCTCTATTTTGAACGCCGCTCTGAACCGCAGGAACTTGCAGGCTTGGAGATGAAACGAAAACGGCAAAGACAAGCTTGAGGGGAGCCTTTTGCTGCTCTTCTTTCTACTTCTTGCTGCTTCAATCCAAGGTTCAAGTGGGACGTCGAACAACAGAGGGGGTAATGCCTCCAGAGAGTGTTCGCAATGAAAGAGTGCAAGAATCACCCCCCCAAGGCTTCTTCCTCTTCCACGGCGAGTTGATTCCAAGCAGACGCAACACACTGCCCACACTGTGAGAGGAATAGTGTGTGTTTTCTGAGGGAATCCAGTCCCCTAGGACGCCAGGGTTTTCCAGGCAGACAAGTGGGCTTTCCACAGATTTGTGTGTGTGTGTGTTCACGCGTTGGGGATATTTTTCATCCATGCAGGCCTCAGGAAGCAGTGGTCTGGCCGGGGATCAGCAGTGTGCCTTAGGAGACACCTCTATGGGAGCAGTGTTTGGCCACTGGAACGGGTCTCACTCGTGCACACACACACACAAGCACACACACTTTGTTTCAGTCACCACTTCACGTCCGTACACAATCAAACGGTCACGTAAATACACTAATGGACATATGCACACACACAGATTTACCTCCTAACCACCATCCAAACACACACGTACACGCATGCAGCCTGACCACAAACCATAGATCACATTACAGCGCCTCAAATCCAGTCGGGATCCCTCCAGAGGACAGAAAAATATCTGATCTGGGCAGAGGTTAGCATGTGGGCCTCTATGGTGGAAGGTCTCAATGTTAGCAGCCGGAAGGAGAGATTCCCCCTGTAACATAACTAAACAAATACCTAATTGCTGCTAAAATAAACATTTGACAAGTCTCTTTCCCAGCAGCGAGGTTATAAGGTGCTATAAATGCTGCCGATGTAAAATGAATTTGTGGTTCTTAAAGCTCTTACAGCTTAACTCCAGCCACTCTAAACATTATAATAATTAATAATGATTCTGGACAACAGCCAATCGCCAATTGCTTCACTCAAGAGCAAAGAATTTGTTGCTTTTCAGTGTGCAAGGCTGCATTTCAGTCCAACAGAGCCCAACAGATGCTCCAGCAAATCAATTCCATCCTTAGTTTGGCAGGAATCATGCAAAGTGCCGCGATTGCCAAGTAAAAACACAAAGAATCCAAGAAAATGAGGTGAAATGTAATTTCTCTAAGTATGTATAAAATGCACTTAGGCTCTAAGCAGACTCAATTTGATGAGAGCTAATTTTTTTGTCACAGTGCTAAATATCTTGATCTTAACCCTTTCAGCCGCCAAAAACATTTCATGTTTCCACCAGAATTGTACTCATGTCAAGGTGTGTAAGCTGTCTAAATGCGATAACTTCGGAGGATCAGAAGTTCAGTGAGGCAGAGTGACCCACTGCACCTCGTAAATGTCAGAAGAGGAAATGCTGGGAGCCATTATGATTTGAAATGAAAGATTTACCAAAAACATAATCCTACTTGTGCAAAACTGATCGTATGAGGAGTTCATCAAGCAAAAATGTAGAAATTCCACATTAGATTAATGGGAGGACTTTGTTTTAAATAAGTGCAAATTGAATTTTTAGGGGTTTTGGATTGATGGTCAGACAAAACAAAATAAACCAGGACTTGGAGTCATGGTTGGACTCAATGAGTAACTAATGAAACAAATAAATAAATAGAAGTAACAGGTAGTTGCATGTAATCACGTGGTTCTGCCATCATTGTTTTAACGCTGTACTTGCAGCTTGTCACCATTTCTGTACAGCAGAAGTATGAAAGAATAAGGTTAGGAAGCACTGCTGTGGATGATCCCTTTCTAAATACAGCAAACACTATATATACAAAGTGCCACACTGTTCAGCAGACAGATATTAACTGTGCATACGCAAGGGGTAAAAGTAGTTCGGTTTTCAAATTAAACTGCAGTTTGATTGCTTTTCTTCTTCTTCTACCACCTCTGCGGGCATACACTGTTCCACGTAGAGCCCTAATATTGATATCACACAATTGATATTAATGAAAACATATGGAATGCAGCTGCAGCAGCACATTCGTCCGCTGCAAATGTACAATGAGGCGGTTCTCTGCGAAATGAACCGAAGCCTGGCGAGCGCTTTGAAATTAAATGCTATGATTTGTTTGCGGCGCAATGCATTACACCTGATTGTGTGTTTGCTCATGTGTATTGAAGACACGGCTAATGAGGCATTACTGGCGAGGGAAGCCCAATCGATGGCGCACTGTCGCCGGACAATGCTGATCAATTGTACTGTATTGACTGCATTTCCCCCTCATTAGCTTCTATGAGGTATGTGTGTGTAGCGGAGGAGGTGATGTGTGTTTTGGGTAAACACACTCAGGTGGCGGCGCAGGCCTGTGCCATGTCTCTGCTGTGCTATGTAGGCTGGTAGCAGGCATGGGGGCACTGATTACTCTTATTAACACGGAGGGTGTCAGGCACCGGTCCAAATGGCACCACAGCGACTGTTAGCTCACACACACACACACACTCGTGTGCGCACACACACTCGTAGAGCCCATTTCGAGTGAAGAGCCTGAGCCAAGAGTCCCAGCTGAACCCTGCCGTTAGGCCCTATGTGTTGCCATGAGCTCAGGAGGAGATCTTTGTAGTGAGCTGTCAGAGTTTTAACGACTAATATGCTGCCTCGTCGCTCTCTGAAGCTGTCGTCTCCGGTGCCATTCCAAAGAGAGCAGAAAAAACACCTGCTTTTTTGCCAAATCCCATAAGGAATATTTTAGTTAGAGAAGCTAGAAAGACACTGGATTCTCAATTTTAGATTTTACGTTAAAACCACCCCTCTTTCCTCCTCCTTTCCCCCCACCCCCCTCCATCTTCCTCCATCCCCACCCGCAGCTGACCATTGAAAAACCGACCCATGAAGCCATTTAGAGGCTTTTTGGTCCACGGCCAAGATTCACAAAATGCTTTCAACTCTGTGAATTCACAATGTACCACTCAGCCTGGCAGATACTGAGCCAGGGTTCATGCATTCATTCTGTTCATTGTGTTGATTTCTTTATTATTATTTTTTTTTTTTTTAACCGAAGGGTTGAAGAGTTCATCGCTTCATCCGTCCTGATCTTTATTCTAACTTTTACAGTATAATTTAAACAGCTACAACCCACAACAGAATTTCTTTTGTTTTATCAGGGTTTAGGATGTGATAGTGTTGCACTCTTTTTTTTGTCGTTGTTTAGCATGGCAGCACGTCCCTCCTAATCATTTGTGCTCCCCAAATTACGTTTTATCAACCTTTTGTCTACCAACAGTCACAGTGTCAGTCGCACTCTTTTATTCTTTGCATATTCCTTCACATTTTAATCACAGTGCTCAAGCTCAACGATCATTTTTGTGTTTTGTAATTGTTCCTTTTTCAGAACATCTTTAGTTAGTTTGGCTCTATCTGTTGATTTTGTAGTTTCAGCTGTGAAATGCATTAAATCTTGCCTGCACAGCTACAATACAGGTTAACACCATCAAATATTTAATTTCAGGTTTTGGTGTTTGCTGCATTCGCTGCATTTTGGCAGAATGGAAAGAACAGGAGAACCAGGCATTACGCGAGGTGCACTCTCCACGGCAACGGACCCCAGATGTTGAAACATGTTGTCACTTAAGATAGAAATGAAGTTTAAATTAGTTTTCATGCTATTTATGTGTAGCAGTTAACTTAACTTCCCTAGTCATAATCCAGACTTTCAGCTTGATTTGAGTGGTTTTTTTACGAGGTGGAAACTGGTAATTGCGGAAACTCCCATATGACTTGAGTGTGATTTCCTTCTAGAACTGCACCTTTAAGAAAAAGCTTACAGACCAGTTTGTACCCAAAGGAAAGCTTCAAGACAGAAAAGAATCCAGCTGCAAGGCTTGAGGTTTTCTCAAATGCTGAAACTCAACAATTTAGTTGAGCGCTTATATCACTTTGCCACTTACATTTTAATGTAAGTTTTGTGTTTGGGTCTGCAGTTTGACTGCAGGGTGATGTGAGTTTAATGAACCTTTCCTGAACTCATTCACTACAACTGGACAGCCTGACAGAATTTCATCAGGTGAAAGAATGGGGTATAACTTGCAAAACCTGTAACTGCAAAAACCTACAGCGGGTGGTAGAAATTCTGGGATATTGATTTGTTGAAAGGCACTCTGGGAAATGTAGGAAATTACTAGCTCAAAGGGGCTGAGACAAAAGTAGGTACACACAAATTTCACTTCATCACAAAATAACTTGCGCTCAGAGGGGAACAGCAGAAAATGATGGCTGCACTCAGCTCCAAGAGAGAAACGGTTAGGTTTGGCTTCACTAGGAAGCTCCCAGCAGGAGATGTGTGTAACTGGGTGTGAAGTAGGGTGCTGCTTAAAATCAAGCATGCATTGCTCACCAAACCCTCCTCAGATAAATAAATATTGGAGAAAACAAAATGTACAGGATGTGATGTTCACCACTGCCTCCTCCATGTTGGTTCCACAGTGGCTGTATTAGGAGAGCCCAGCTCCCCGACTGTAAGATGATTGGCTTCCACAGAACTTATTAAACATAATTGCAAACTAATTAGTACAGCGATGGCTTGGCACCTCCGTCTAGTGCCAGACACTCGATGTGGGTTTACAACATGCATTTAAATTTTACACTAATTACCAATCCCTGATTAATTCATGACTGGGGTGTGCTTTATAATAGTTATTAATAGGGCTGTATAGATTAGATTAAGAATTAATTTCCAAATAAAAACCTGGCATTACATGCATGGGGAAAGCCATGTGTTGCAGAGCGACCTGTGCACGCTGATGTATGTGTTGTGTCACAATGCATTGGCAAAGCACTTTGATTTAACAATCGGGTTTGCTTTTGTGGAGCAGCAATTTGTATGAAATCACTTGATCTAATGAGGATTTGCTTCAAACTGCTCGTCTAATGAGCATTTGCTTTGAATGCACCATTGAAACAACTGACTGTTACAACAAAACATTGCAAATAATGCAAAGACAGATATTAAATCCAATAATTGCGGCTTTACCTGCAATGGACCCCCTAATTATATCAATTGAGGCTGCATATGACATATTGCTCAGTCTCCACGCCATCCTCCACCCTGGCTGGGGGTCGTTAGCATCAAAACCAAAAAGCCCTACTGGATGGTGACCTGCGAGGTTCCCCATCTTGCTCTTGGGGGATTAATCCTGGCCCACACTCCTTGTCCTTCTCTCCAACAACTAATGGTCACAGCATGGACTTCACAATGCTTCCCTAATTTCCACTAATTGAATGGTCGTTAGCAGCCTTGGCACTAGAGCATGCGTGGGTTGTTAGGTGTGTGTACGTGTGTGTGTGTGTAAGCGTGCACGCGAATATAAGGATATGCTTGCATGTGTCTTCTAACTGCATGTTTGCCTCCACATGCACGTGTATCAGAGTGTATTTGCTCTGCATCAAATGGCCTGGCACCGTTTGGAGGGCATGCAGGGCACCGGTGGCACAGGGAGATCATTAATTCGCCCTGCCTCTCTGCACGGCTTATTTTGATGTTTTTGTAATGAGCGCCTGCTAGGGAGGGTAAACAGCGAGAGTCGTCGCGGCCCCTTTGATGTCAAATGATGTGAGAGGCAATGAGGGTGGAAAAAGACGTGGAGGAGCAGGTCTGAGGAAGGAGTGGATGCTGAGAGGCCCGCAAGGAGCGGTGAAGATGAGGAGAAATCGCTCCTGGCTCGAGTGGCTGCTGGTGATTTCCTGTCACACACACAGGAAGGTGTGAAGAAACTAAGTTGGGTGTATGCGTGCTTGTCATGGCTTAGCAGTATAATTGCTTGTCTGTGTGAGCTCTGGCTTCTTGCCCGTTTAAACTAAAGGGGCCCCAAGATATGTAAAATCTCTTGGATTTAAAATGAACAGGGATTAAGTGTTGCTTTTTAATTGTAAAGTGTAGTCATTGGTGGAGTAATGAATCAGCCGTCACATGTCAGTCAAACACTAGGTTTTCATAAACCTGTAGGTTGAGACTTGGACTTGATTCACTTGGGAGTTGATGGCCAAAGACCTGAGACCTGAAAGCAGAGTCCTGACCTGGCTAAGTTGGGGATGAAGGCAAATTTATGGCTGCATAATTGCAGATCCATTTCTGCAGTTTGAAGAGACATGTAAACAATCTCAGCTCATTCCGATGAGTTTTTATTCATAAATAGTCCAAATAGTTTTATATACAGTACATAAAGAGCTTGTGTTGCTATGTTCAGTAGCATAGTACCCAACGTGCAATGTCTGGAGGTACAGTGTGGTCCTCAGGTGCCCAACCATAACTGTCTACCTCATGAAGTGAATCTGTTTGTAATTCCACACACACTTGCACAGTAAATTCAAAGTTCCATGTAAAATTGCAACATGCACTTCCAAACTCTCAAAGTAAACAGCTTCGGGGTAAGAATAATGGTTACTTAGAGTAGGAGATTGACAATTTTCTAATGTTAAATTTGCTCAATCACTTTCTGCCCCACACTTGCATTGGCGCCTCAATGGAGTTTAATACCAGGTTGGGGTAATATAAGTGGGTAAAGTGGGCTCTTGATGCTGGGGTGACTCACCAAGAGGGTCTGTGTGACTTGGATCTCCTCTCAATCACGCGTCTCCCGCCAATCAACGTGTTCCTCCTTTCCTCGGTCGTTTTGCTGTGGAGTCCTCCCTTTGTCAGTCTTTCTAGTGTTTCCACTCAGTCCACTTGTATCATTTCTTTACCGTTCCCCTCTCCATACTGAGCGACCGCCGACCACAATTAGACCCCACCTCTGCTGTTTACCGTTGTGGCGTGCTGAGGCCCCAGCGGAGGGTGACATCTTGGCAGTTTCCTGTTAAACCGCAAACAAAAGGACCTTTTTGAATGATGAGCTGTTATTATGTAAATGGCCTCTGACTGATACTGTCTCAGCGCGGCAGAGTCCCGACGTCCAGTCGACGGTGGCGGCGAAGGCTTCTGCCGTGATAGTGATCATTTTCATGATTGCGGGGACTTCAGAGAGGAGTAAAGAAGGGGAGATGTGACCGGGGGTTGGATGAGGTCTGCTGACTGCATGGTGACTGACCTCCATAAGGAAAACATAGCTCTCATGGTAATGGATTGACTTTGAGCAGTGTGTTTCAGACACACTTGCACTCAAGGGTAAGAAGTTTCTGGTAATTTGTTTGATGGGAATCGCATGCAAAGAAGCCTTATAGATGCTTTACTGGTAGTCTTTCAATACGCTATCGGATAGCATTAAGGGAAACTTAGTAGTACCAGTACTTTTGGAGCTTAACTCTGACTGAAATACAGAATATCTTGCACTTTTAAATTGTGATATGTTTTATAATCTATCTGTTGTCTAGCTAACTAACTTTATGGAAATCCAACACTGAGTAGGTGGAGTGGCCCTTTAAATAAAGGTGATATAAACCAGCAATAAGCAAGAATAATACAAGCTCCCCTCTGATGCACCTGTGACAATAATATTTAGGCATATGCATTGCAAGATGAGCAAGCTGTACTTACTCACCTGACCGGCTACAGGTTGGAAGAAGTAGATCTAAAGAGTCAGTGTTCTGAGACTCTTTTAATTTAAATCAAAAGCCCACATTTACATCTGCTATCCTCTTAATCATCTTGCTACCGGTCAGATTTCACTTTCGAACCAATGGCGAGGTTCTCCTTCCCAAGTTGGCTGCTCCAACTTTTGTTTTCAGATTGCAGCGAAATTTGTGGTTCAGCAGGAATTCAGTAAAACTTCTCTAAGTAGCACAATGCCTGTCTGTTTCAAGAGTCTAGAATGAGACACTTCAATAAGACGTGATAATATTGTTGCTGCATTCCTGTGGGCTAAGAACTGTTTTTAATTGATTTTCTGTAAATAGAACCTAGGAGGCCCTACAGCAAAGGCCCAGCGCGAAAGGATGTGATTGCATCAAAGAACAATCTAGGCTTCTGTGTATCTTTATCTGTGTGTGTCTGTGTGTGAGCTTGTTTAGAGTTAGTTGTGTTTGTGTGTATGCCTTTCAGAAGTGTGTGTGTGTGTGTGTATGTAGGCCTGTGTGGTTGCGGTGACTCACTCTCCCTGACCTCAACGCTGCCCACACACACAAACATAGAGAGAAGCCCGGCGCTAGCTTTGTGCTTTCTCATCAGCTGACCTCTGACCCCTGCCAGCAGCCTCTCCGACGCCGAGCTGAGCTGTATTAACCTGGACCTCTTCTGTTTCCAAGCACAATCATCCGTTCGCATAACAACCGTGGCCGCCGAATCCGTTGCACCGCCGCTCCCCACCACCGCGCCGGCTAGATGTGTAATAATACATGCACGCTCACACCGCAAATAGGCGCCACGCCGCTGTACAGCACACCTTCTCAGGGAGATCAGAGAAGAAGAGAGGGGGCGGCGGAGAATATGAGGAAGAGGTTAGGGAGAGTGCTTAAGAAAGAGGTGTTGTTGTAGACAAGGTGTGTTCATATTCTTCACTTCATTGGGTCTCATTATTCCCCAGCATGGGTGTTGCAAGCATGTCCATGTATGATTCATCCAGAAGCACCTCAGCAAAGCTCAGGGAAATTACCCTCCATGCTCTGCACAGAGCTCAAAATATTAATAGTAGTCGCTATTGCAAGAAGCAGACTGGCTGAGATGAGTCCAGGTGATGGTTTCATATTGAATTTGTCCGTTAAATTTACTTAGTTTCCAGTTAATGAGATATTTTCATGTTTTAATGGCAGTTTTCCGACTGATTTATTTCTAACAAAGCTGCTACCTGGCATTGCACTCGCACTGAACCCCACGAAAATATAAGGTCTCTTCTCGATCGCCAGTATCTGCTTCAGGAAGTTGAATTTGGATGTTACTAAAAGGCATAAACACACCTCAGCACGTTGCAGACACTTTTAAACCACACAGGATAAAGAAAGCATGCAAAAAAAAAAAAAAAAAAGAGCTAAATGAACTTGACAACACGTGACTACTTGAAGCATCCCTGACGTAACGTATGACCTGGGAAGCGTCATGTTTTATTGGCTGTGTTGTTCTAATCCCTGTAGCTGACCGGAGACCGTAGACGTCCGACAGACTTCACACAATAGCATCAAAATTCTGCTGGGCACAGTTTGACTAGAAAGACTGTGGCTGTGTGAATGTTGATTAAAGTGATTTGTCAGTGTGTTGAGAGTATGCTGATTAAACACTAGATTATAGTGCATGAGTCCTGTTTTTGTCCAACAGATATGACTCTTGGCCACTGTCCTTTGGAAGTTTTCCGTGCACATCCAACTGCTACGTGAAACAGGACTGCACATCCAGGACAACTCATCCCAGCATTGTATCGGGCATCAGATGGCTTGATTGTGCTTTAACATGTGATTAAAATGGTAGTGGACACAATGCGCTGTGCTTTGCTGGTGGTCATAAGTCAGACTTGTGTTTGTCACTGCTCTTCACTAAAGCCATTACAGTACGAAAGTTTATTTAAAATTCATTGTTAGAAGGGAAAAATATGACCTAGATGAACAAACAATCACGACAAACAACTCTTAATGGTCACGCCTCCTCACCGATCAACACCGGCCCACACAATCACAGCACCTACTTGCCGGTCCTCCTCCACTCAACCACTGCAGCTACACAGCCATCATCTTAAATACTTTCAACACAAATGGACCTGGACACATACATGTAGCAACAACACACACATAACTCTCACTCTCCCAGCCAGACCAGTATTTATGAAGCTGCCCGCCTGCCTATCTCTTCCCCAGCTCGGGCGAATGATTTTCTTTGAGTGCTGTAACTATCATGTCACACCATGTTGTCATTATAGTGATTGCCGACGGCCCTGATAACCTCCCTGCGGTGATTTGTACCATTGAGGAGTAGTTTCATTTTTCTCTCTTTCTCCCTGTACTCCGCTCTCATCTTGATTGCGGCAGCTCCCATCAGCCCCCTCGCCCTGTTTGTAGTCGCGGTGAAAGAGATCTCTCCTCCACGCGCAACATTTTCATCTGCCAGCCGAGGGGAGACGCGACTCCATCATCCCTCTCTCCGGTCCTTCCACCCCACCTCCTCTCCTCTCCTCTCTCACGTCACTCTCTTCTCTATCTCTCTTTTTCCTCCTCACGCACTCCAGCTCATTCAGAGCTCCTTCCCTCCCCGTCCCTTTCACTAAACTCTTTACCCCGTACCTCACATTCCCTCTGTCTTTCTCTGTATCCCCTTTCATTTCAGAGAAAGCATCAGCCATCTCCTGGCATGATACGGCTTGCCATCAGCACTGTTTACCGCCCGCCTTTGATAGAAGAATCAGCTCTCCCCTCCCTTTTCTCTCCCTCTTTTTCTTTGTTTTCTCCCTCCTCCTTTATTTCTGCCTCTCCCCCCCTTCACGTAAGTTGTCATTTGTTGCCCATTGTCTCGGTGGTATTTAGTGGCGGGGAGATTAGGCAGCTGTGAATGGACTGCAGCTGTCTGTGCTGGATTAGGGGAGTTTAATCAAAGTATTTTCTAATGCGCCTCGTAATGATGATCCATAGGGACGGCGGCTCTTTAACAGATAATGATAGCTAGGCTGGCTGCCGAAGATGACTCGCTTGGAAGCGCCACAGTCGCCGTCTTATCGTTGCTTTATATAGGCCCGGCTTTGCTGTAAGAATGTGCTACATAACAGCCCAGTAAGCCAAAATAGCTGCCTTTCAGGAAACAGGAGTTAGCTTGGACGTAGCGAGCTCCGAAGGGTTTTTGACTCACTTGTCTGTTGGAGTATTTTGATTTTAGAGTTAAATGTCGCTCTTGTGAAAAGCGTGATAACAGTGGAAACTGGTGCTGATTGGCCCCTTCCGGTTTACAACTCTGGTGTTAATGATATGCCTCCTTCGCTTGACACAACCAAACTATTGTTTGTGTACTTGGCTTTCCTCTGGACTCGGCTTTCATCCGTGTGTAATGGTGTGTTTGTGACAGAGGATCATTTAATAAGCCTCTTAAACTTTCTGTTGACATTCTCAAATCGAGTTTTTTTTTTTTTTTACCCACCTGCAGGTAATCTTAGTCAGCAAAAATGAATTGTTTTGAATCAGAAGTTTTCTTCGTGCTTTGTAGTGCACATGGTCTGCATTAGCAGCGTTGTAGAGGATGTTGTTGGTCTCATCATTTACATTTTAATTACACGTTTTAAAGTAATATTTTATAATGCAATAACATTAATGTAATCGACTCCACGTCAACCTCTCTTCTGGGGGCCAAAGTTTGGAGGGCAGATTGATTGGAATCTTTCTAAAAAAGTAAATATTTAAATACAGTTGTCTGGCATCTTGACAGTGGGGAAAAAAAATCATTTGGATCAGATATTCAAAATACTGCAACAGTGTCAAACACATCTTGAACCGAATCCCAAATTTTGCTAAACTGGCTCGCCAAACCAGTGTCAAGGGTGAAAGAGGAGACAGTTCTGCTCACTGAGCCAATGAAGATGTAGGAATACTTTATGTATTCCAATGTTCTTCCTCTTTGTGATTACTGAGTACATGCAGAACAGCAAATAACAACTTTATAAGGTCTTGATTCACAATTGGTCCACTAAAAGTACTGTATAGTGGAAATACAATAGATCACACTTGTTACACTTGATGAAGATCCTGTAAAACTATGACTAGAAGTCACTCATTACAATGATGATCAAGGGTGTTGGTGCAGAATTTACCATGATATGTTAAATGGTTTTACACTTTTTATAATACAATAACACAATTAATGATGCTTCCATTAATAGTTTTTGTGGGTTTAGAGGATTCCTGACACTTTTTCCAATCAACAAAACTAACTTAAGTCTAACAAGGATATTATACCTTATAAATAGTGCCAAAGTTTCCAAAAGTCTGTTGTACATTTGAACTTTAAACAGGATAGATTTCAAGACATAAATTGCTCATAATGGACTACACAAACCAAAACATAAGCAACATTCACAAATGGAACGGCATTTTTTCATGTTCATGTATGAAGAGTGACATCTGTCGATTTTATCCTCTTTAAACGGAGACTGATTTCACTGTAACATTTGTCCTCCTGCCAACTCATGCTAAAGTTGAAGAAACTGTTAATACTGTATCTTCATTTTAGATGTAGCAGAGTCTGATACCGTCTTTCAGTAATATCAAAAAAAGAAAAGAAAAGAGAAAACATCAGCAACTGTTTGGTAACCCGAAGTCTAAAAGCGATTGTGTTTGTGCTTAGCGGTGATATGTGATAGAAGAGAACAGAAGGCGAGGTACACCACGTGAAGGCCAGCAGACTAGCAGCGCTCATATTGGCATAAAACACAACATGTTGTCTTGAAGATTATAGCTCTGTCTTTGGATGAATGGCTCTGAAATGCCACTTTACTCATCCTACTACAGCCTCACACACAGTTACAGTCTGCGGCTATTAATAGACTCGTCTACCTCTTCAAGGACGCTCGGAGTTGTTCAACCTTCACTAGTAAACACTCAGGAAGCTCTTTAGAGTCCGATAGTATTCTTTGAAATGAAGGTTTTACTTTTATGCAGCTACTGTGAGGCTCTGGTGGCTGTCTTATCCGCACATCGGCGTGAACTTCTGGTGGAAACAGAAAATGCATAGAGCATGAAAATAGATCATATATGAGAGTATTTCTTCCAAAACTTGGGATATCAGGACTTCATAGACAGAATTCCACTGGATTATTGCGACCACTGAGACTTTCAATAGATTTTTCAGCAATACACAAATGTTCATGTGACCTTTTGTATTTAAAAACTGTATCCAGGCAGATAGCGAGGTAAGCTATCTCCCATACTACATATGTTAATTAAACACGGCCTATATCACCGGCAGAAAGGGCTCATTTCATTCATCACTCGCTTCAAACTCAAAACATTCCTCAATTCCAACTCATGAAGTGCCTGGACTGCGTAAACTGGATGAAATAGCACCCCAGCAGAGCCGGCATATGGAGCTGATCACCTCACAGCCAGCTGACTTCATTTTACACCTTTTATTACCAATCATTACAGCTAAAGAGAGATGATATCTGTAGCAATGGGGATGGAATTACTAGGCTAGGGTCTCATTATATCTACAAGCCTCGCAGAGATGTTTGTTTTGACTGCATAGTTGGCTGAATATTCCGACTTATTCCAGATAAAATGTTACCCCTTATTCGAACTATATTGAGAGCTGCAGCTTTCTCAATCCTACTTCAAAAACTAAATGGCTAGACTGGGACTCTTTTGTTTCCGCTGTCTGTATCTTTTCCAGTAGCAACATATTGCCACTGTTCACAAAAACAGAAGAGGTAAGTAATAGTGAGAATTTTCCTCAAATTCAGCACAGCTCCTCCGTTCGACTATTCGCCTTATCTACCTCCAGTATTTTGACAGTGCGGCGCAGTGTGTCTCAAAGAAATTGTGTCTGTGCAAAGGAAGTGGCGGGGAGCTGGCGTGTCTGGTGCTAAACTCACAGCAGAGCACGTCGTGTTGTGATATGACCCGGCGCTGACTCGCAGATGATGGAAGACAAAAAAACTCACACTGAGATGAGGGGAGGAGGGAGACGACGAGAGAGAGAGAGAGAGAGAGAGAGAGGGCCTTTTTAAACTCCAATGTTGCCTCCCAAATAATGAGAAGAGAGAGAGAGAGAGAGAGAGAGAGAGAGAGAGAGAGAGAGGGAGAGAGGAATCGGAGATGAAGGAAAGCCGCCTCTCCGTGGCTTCCTCCCCCCTCCCTCCTGAACGTGCGGAGGCCCCATGCTGCTCAAGACAGATGCTGCGGGAAACAGCGAGGCATGTTGCTACTGTGGCTTGTTTCTCAATCAGAGGCTTAACTCAGCACCTAACACACACACACACACACACACACACAGCATCTTGGCACAAAGACAACATTTGTGTGCACATACACACTCACACCCATGCACACACACACACACACACACACACACACACACACACACACACACCCTGATAATATCCGTTGAGATGTGAGATTAAAAACGCTATAGCTCCACCTGTTCTTTGCCATAACAGGTGCCTGTGATAATTATTTCACCTCTCTCTGATGAGCCTGGCTCACACTAGACAGCGTGCAACTGTAGCAACCAGAAAATTTCATTAAACTATTGCTTTGTAATTACTGTATTAGATTCCTATTTGATCCCTTTATCCGCGCAAACACTTTTCTTGCCAAAATGAACATTGTGATGCTTTATTCTCGCTAATCTGGAGGGGTTTTTTTTTCATTTTACTTTCGTAGGAGCCAACAGATGGGCAAAAGTCAAAGGTCAGTGTTTGGCTTTGAGGTAACAGACGTATTTAGGAGGGTCAATCTCTGTGTTCAATAAGCCAGAGACCTGGCGAGTGCGCAAAATTGATTCAGTCCTCAATGGCGCGCTGCTGGGATCTGCACTCCTGTGGCTCCCCTGGCGTCTTGGTTATCTGTAACAGTTATCAGCACTAATCGGATGTCAATCTCATGCCCTCATAGACAAAAGGCGTCGTGAAATGAGACTCAGCATGCAGAATACGACGTGAAAAAAGGTCAAGGTGTGGCCAATCTGAGAGAGACAGGAAATATATGCATGTTCTCCTAATGATACACAGGATATTTGCATACTGTTGCAAATGGAGATGGTAAAAAACCTTTTGAGATACTATAATTTTCAGGGAATGGCAGATTAAAATGCATATAAAACATATGATGAGTCTTTTTTTCTATGGTCCTAATCCTGCAAGAACTTTCACGTCCCTGCCGTAATGACCCAATGACCTCCGGTCTGTTCGTGGAACTTTGTCAGCTTGAAGTCGTCCCTTGACTTGTCTGCCTTTGTGGACTGGTTACCTGTTGCTGCAGCATTTTCTGCCTCCCGAGCAGGTAAACTTCTCAACTGCTTTCTCATGGTCACTGCAGCATTGATCATCCTGTAATCAAACAATGTCTACATGATGCAGACACTGACTGTTGTGAGAATCCATAAAGCTACAGACAATTCATTGCTTGCTTACGCGACGAGTGACAAAACTGAAAGTTACTTACGACATAAACTTCATTTGCAATCTGTCTCAGCGTTTTAAAGCACCAAAGCAGAAAAAGAGAAGAATTGTCTGTATTAAATCTCCCTTTCCACCTCTATAGCTCCTTTCTAGCATGTATTTGCATTAAACAGTCAGTGCATGATAAATATGAGGACTGTGTTGCGTCGTTTCATGCACAAAAAAATGTTTTTGAATCAGGTCTTGAATTTTTAATCCAAACACGCAAAGCTTTTAATTCCTGAGTTTAGTTCTTTGGGCTTCGTGACTCTATGGTAAAAACAAAAGGCCCATTTGTTCAGTCTGTGTTGTACACACTGTTCAGACAGCTACATTGCGACTTTTTGCCATTAAGGAACATATTCCTTCCTCGTGTCTCATAAATGAAATGGCTCTTGTTTCCTGTAGGATGAACAGAAATAACAAGGCCACGGCTGTCTTCCTCTCACTGACCCGCTGTCCTATCTGCGACTCTCTGAATAGAACAAGACAAAGACAGCCTTTGCGTTGGTGGAAGTTTGCCAAAATAATCTCTCGCAGGGATCCTGTATCAAAAATAATGACACAACCGGTTCGCGTCTCTCTGTGGGCTGATGTCTGCACTTAGTTTTGACTTTTGGCTTTTGATAGCTCTGTCTGCATTGATGGATGATATCACCATTGCTGGCGGGAAGTGCACTTGCAAAGAGGAATAGCATTTTTTTTTTTTCAAGCTGTTGCGTTGATGATATACATTATAGGACTAAGTGTGTGTGGAGTATGATTCTGGTGCTGCCTCATTACTGCAGGATTACATGTGCATCCATCGGTGAGGGGAGCCTCAATCACCCCCCCCCTCCCTCCTTCCACTCCTCTAATTTACAGAATGATGTAATTATCCCTTTTTTCTTTCTGACACCTCACACACATTCTGTCAAGCACAAAAACATTCACGCTCGCCGTCACAGGTATTTTCTCTGGCTCTCTGCCCCTCTCTGTCACACACACACACACACACACACACACGCACACACATGGACACACACGCTTGCAAAGAGAGACTGAAGGCCACTCTCTGACAAAAGAGGAGCATTTTGTGCCTTTGACATGATCTCCCCTCCCCACAGTGGACGAGGGCCCACAAAGCCTGGCAGTGAATGAGGGTCAGCTGCAGCCTGGCCCCTGGGAGACTCCCGTCGAGCCTTTTAATGAATGTCATTTTCTTGCATTAACCACCCCGATTGTTGGATAATGGCCTCCCAACAATAACATTTAACCAATTCCCCTGTCTTTTGGGCTGGCTCATTTGGGCCACAGCAGGGGGTGGTAATTGATTGTGTAATTCTAATCAGAGCTGTGAACAGATTGGAGGTTCCTTCAGAGCCCCCCCCCCTACTTTCCAACATATAAACACACATATATCCATACACCCTCCCTCACACCAGATTGCATCAAAGATTTTAGGAAAATAACCTTCCTTTTCCTGGAAGGAAACTGTAAAACACACATGCGTGGAATGAAAGTTTCTTTAGTCTTTATCTTAAGCAGAAAAAAAACATAATGTGGCTTCTGTATGACCCCGCCTCTGTTGTGTACTAACATGTTCCACTGCCTTTTCTTTTGCCCCCCTCCCTTCCCCTTCTCTGCTCTTCTTTTTTTCTCACATTGATTGTAATTCTCTCTCATCGTCTGCTGCAGAGATCCAGAGACTTAGGAGGTGGCTGAGGAGGAGGTGAGGGGGTTAACTGCACTCGCCAATTTAGATTTACTGTGAGACAAACACTGGTTGGGTGGGGGGGGGTGATGGTGGTGGAACATGTTGTCTCCATGGAGATAAGGGGCAATGGCACATTGTGCGTGTGCAAGTGTCTATGCACATGCTCCGGCGCTCATTTCAAGACGAGTTCAACTAATTGTCACCAGAAAGCTATTTATTTACTAATTGGTGTTCACAGAGAATACTGTAGTGTTTTGTGTGTGTGTGAAACGTACACATTTACAACATACACATTCTCCTTGTACGTGTGATTCTTTTCATTTAGCTTAACAATGGCCCGTTAGTGTCGTGTTGTGGTACCATTTATGGTCTACAGGTCTTAGTGTTTGCTCAGAGATCGGGACTCGACGTGTGTTTCTTGCTGCACTAACTTTCCCTCAGCGTGGCTTGTTTGCTTCCACTAGAGCCTGTTCTCATTCTCAGGCTGCCGCCTTGTCACCCTCTTTGGCGTCAGGTACCGAAGCACAAGGCACCCTTCAGCTTCTTCACTGGACGCCCTTTCTGCATCTGTATGAGACACTAAAGGGCACTTTGGTGTATAGCAGCAAAAAAGGCCACATATGGTGTAGAGGTGCTTTAATGGCTCGAACAATGGACTTTGACAGTCGTCTGAAATGAAGAGATAGTTGGAACAGTTGCTCTGAGCTTCTAATACTGATGCAGAAGGATGCCTTGGCAAACCATCAGTATTTGACACCCTGGTAGTGCTCTTGGGTTGTCCATTAAGTTCTGGCATTTACCACAGTGACGTTTGGCACCGTACAGGACTTTGGACTGTACCTGCACTGTGCATATCTTAATATCCTTTAGCAGGTGAAAAGGATGTCTTGGTATCTGTGTGTCCATCATGTATACACATTAGTTTACCTTGTGATGTGGTAGGTAAAAAAAAAATCACACTGCTAATGCATAGATATCTGTTGTCCTGGTAACCGAGTTATCTCGCTTTGATGCATAAATTGCTTTTATAGATTCCATTGACAACATCTGTCTTGACAGTTGTGATCAGCACACAGGTTTGATAGCTGTTTCGAATTGGCACCAGTTTGATTTGCTTCACATGTACAATTAATTTGGAACCTTGCCCAACTTTTGAGTCGGGCTCGACGTGTTAGTCTGGTCCGTACCACTTTTCTATTGGACCACGTCAGACCGGTGAGGGCAGGTTTTGTACACTCGTCGTTTTAGGATGTTGTTGATTCAGTAGCCATGGTGACATATTTGCACATGACACAATATAAATCTAAATTTAAATCTAAAAACTACATGTACCTCTGGTTTTACTTAGAAGCCTTGATGTTGTTTGACCTTCAAATCAAATCCATGCTTATTGGGATGATGTCATGTTTATTACTTAAACTCCAAACTGGCATTACTTCAAAATGCCACATGAAGATATATGAATACTTGTTACTGTATTTTCTTTCTAAAGTATTTAAACATCCCAGAGTTCAGACATTAATGACTATCTTTACAGGCTGCAGAATGGTATCTTACCAACTCTGACAGCACTTGCCGATTGTTTCTATCTCTGGCGTAATTCCACATTGAAACAGCCTCCACAGACGTTTCTACTGCAGCTACATCCCGCCAAAGTTAACCATCAAGATCTCTCACAGATGGCTTCTGGGTAGTGGTTTTCCTTACTGTTTCATCATCAAAACAACAGAGTTAGGCGATCAGCAGAAACAAAAGACAGCCCTCGACATATTCTGGTCACCCCCATTCAAAGATGATTATATTATTTTATCACGCCTCGAAGACTTGATGTGAGCCTAAAGATTTATACCGTCGCCTAATCTGCAGACGCTTAGTTGGATCTGGGTTCATTTCAGCCTCTGCCTCCTCACATCTTTCTGCTGACTCTGTGCGATCCGAGGAGGGTGAGTAAATCTAATATAAAGGCGTTATTGATTTGCAGGTCCTTAATCACTTTGATTTGGCCCAGTTTTCACTGACCCCCACTGCAGCTATGAGTTCCCCAGGGGTGGGCCTTCAGCATGGCGGACGGGCACACACTCCAAGGCAAATGCAATTTTTCTCCAACGCCAAAGAGATTTAGAAATCCTATCATCAATCATCTCATCACTAATATTTATACATGCGGTGTCGGCGATCGATTGCTTTTTTTAATCCGCTCATCAGTGTGCTAGAGGAACTATGCATGAGTGTGGTACATGTGTGAAAGTTGCATCCGTGCACAATCTGTGCACTGTGTATGGAAACCTTGTTACCACTGGATCATTTGAAAGTTTTGACTTTTGGAACTAGTCAGGGGAAAAAGACGTTGATAAACTACATGGACAAAAGTATGTGGACACGTCAACGTTGCTCCCTTAAAGAGGAGCTGATCATTTTTCTATGGTGGTAAATTAGCTGTATTTGCATAGTCGTGTGCTTTGTAGCCTAAACCAACTATATTAACCAACAATATAGTGTATTTTAGCCATGACGTTCCACCTGACAGCAGCAGAAATGTACAGAAGGAAAAGTTTGATCAAAAAGAACTTAAAGTCAGTAATTAATATTAATAATCTTTGACAGGAGGTAAAAACGAACCTTGTGCGTTCACACATACACCCAAACTATACTCCACACATGTGTTTTTGTGTGTCTCCGCTCATGTGACTGTGCCAGTAATGAATATAATAGATGCATGCTGCTATGTAGTTGATATCATGAACCAACTGTGTCACTTGGTAAACAATGCTAATTAAGAGAGACAGTGGGATTGCCTCGGTGACCCCTCTCCCCCATCCGTGTTTGTTTGTTTTTATTGTTCATGCTAATTAGGCTTAATCCCCTGTTTCTCTTGCTGTGGACTCTGACCAGCGTCGGGTGTCAGCCAATCAGGTGCAGCGATACTGCGAGGTGGAGATGGAGAGGAGGGAGATAGCTGTGCGGGTGCATGTCGAAGGGAGAGGAGGGGTGAGTTAAGCTTATAGCTGGACTGGTATGTGTGCGCGTGTGTGTGTGTGTGTGTGTGTGTGTGTGTGTGTGTGTGGAGGGGCTAGGCGATGAGGGGGTATCATGTCGGGTGGGGCCCCTGGCAGCCATTGTCTTGCAGTACAATGATACGGCTCACAAGTGAGCAGTGGGCCAATAATGAGGAGGAGGCCCCACTGAACAGCGTGTCCCTGCCAATTGTTCTGCCGCCACAGTGGGAGAATGGAGCTGTCCACACACACACACACACACACACACACACACACACACACACACACACACATTACACATCCATACTCTAGCACCTTCCTTGCAGTATACCCACACCCACTCTCCTCTCTCCATGCCACACACATACACTCCCCCCATCTCATATCTCTGACATGGGGAGTGTGTTCACTAATGGCTAATTAAAACAGGACTATTAATGAATGGCCAAGCAGCAGACACGATAAGGAAACTTAGAGGGGTGAATTAACACATCCTTAACATGTCATCCCAGCCAGCTGCAGCCTGGTGTGTGTGTAGCTGTTGTTTCACACGTGCACACAATATATTATATACACAATGTAATTCAGCGGACAGTAGAACACACCTAAGAAGCCATTAACATATATAAAATCAAGTGTGGCGCTCCTGTAGACACAAAATATAGGGAATATTAAGCTAGGAACATCAATAGATATCATTGTTCAATACCTAAACCCACTTGATTGATACAGAAACTGATGTCAATCCAGCAAAACAAAAATGAACCTCAGTGGTACATTTATTCAAATTGGGACCAGTTCACACAGTCACTGAAAATCTGACAGTGACAAACGGTGTATGGCATCAAACCTTAGAAGCTTTTGGTCCAGAAAGTCATTTAACTTCTGTCTCTCAGTCCGAGCATCAACAACTCAGATTAAAACGGGAACAAATGTGTCCATACGGAGATCTGAAATAATATTCTGTCATTATATAAGGTATAAAGGAAAAAAAAAAGTGACAGTAAAGGAATACTGTATGTTTTAGAACAATCTTCCCAGCTGTTCGCTCACTCAGCCTCGGGGGGGCTGCCGTGCCGCGAGGGCTGGGGCGAGCTTGATGGGGCATGATGGGTCGCGGCGTGCAGTCAGAGGTCACCAGAAGCCATTACTGAGAGCAGGAAGTGGAATTATGCACGACTACCTGTGGGTTTGTCCCAGCGGCTCAGCTGTGGTCAGCGGGGGTCACTCGTGCCTCAGTTGCTGCCCAGTGAGCCCTGTGGCTGCGGGGGTCGTGATGAATCAGGATTGTCTGAGAAATGTTTAAGGGGAAAATTTCTTTTTTTTCACTGTGTCAGTGTTTATTAGGAGGAAATACACATTAACTAGTCTGTCACTTCTGAGATTTAAGAGCTTTTCCTCTCTTTTTTTGGTGGAATTGAGTGTTCCAGTTAAAAGAGCGGCACATTTTTGCCGCCTGTGAGTGACACTTGGGGAGAAACTGGTGACTGCTCCTCATATCGAGGCTGGCAGCAGGCGGTGCTTCCCCTTCTCAGAGCTGCTGTGTCGCGCCGTCGGAGTACAAACTCCTCCTCGCCGCTGTGTGAGATTGTGATGGAGGGAAACGGTGAAGCAGAGTTCCTTTTTTCTGAGAGCTCAGCAGATTTAGAGGTCATGCGAGGTAGTTCTCAGAGTAGAAACCCTGCACGCACACACACACACACACACACACACACACTCGCTCTTTCTTTTCTCACAGCCACACTCATTTTCCCTCCGAGAAACACACATACACACACACAAACTGTCACATCCACACAAAAAGAAGAAGAAGTGATGCGCGAGGGGAGGTGAGAGACCGGGGTCAGAGATGGGGGAGATGAAGAGGAGTGGAGGAGGGTAGAGTGAGAAGAGAGGAGAAAAAGTGCTGAACAGATGAGAGGAAGATGTGTAATGATTAGCTACCGAGCCGGCCGGTATCAGGAGGCAGTTTGGGGCTTTATGGTTGCCTTCATGCTCTGTCAGCTTAGCCCCTCCGAACAACAGGAAAGCCCATTTCCTAGCCTGTGGCTCTGTGACCAGTGGAGGACAAACTCACAGACAAAGAAAAATACACTACGCACACACACACACACACACACACACACACACACACACACGCCACGTGTATTTTCAAACATTAATACATCATTGTCAAATTAATTGTCAGGCCTTCAGGGAACTGCCAGGAACAGACAGGACCAAGGCTGACATGATTCAAATTTCATTTTCCATACCAGAGGTATTGATAGTGTCAATATTTCTCCAACTTGAGTTTTTTTTTTTTACAACCTGGGTCTTATTTTCATGGTTTCATAGTTTCTGAGACACAGTTTGAGTAATTTGTGTTATTTTGTCCTTCTGGTTTCTTTTCCAAATGAGTTTGGTTAACCTGAAGATTTATTGTCTGATTGTCCAAACTGATTGTGCTTCTCGCCCCACCTTGACTTATTTTGTTTATAGCAATTGTGTCACATTCCCAGATATCAGAAGTTTAGTCGGTAGTACAGTAATATCTTTACGGACGTGAATGAAGGTCAGAGCTGTGAAAACACTTCCAAGACTGTAAGAAACTGAATTCTTCCCTCAGGACCACATTTTCCTCACTTATTTATATGGTGAGAGGTTTTGGGTTTTGCTCAACTGAACATGTTGAAAATGATTTTGTTCATAATCGGTTTCTATTGCCAAACACTTCTGTTGAGCTCAGTTTGTTTGAGAAGAGCAGTGGAGTCAGACTGAGGCTGTGAACCGTGTCACTAATGGTCTCATTTGTTTGCAGCAGCTACACTAACATCATAAAGGTAGCACCTTTTTAAACATGCTCACACAGACATGGGCCTCTGACTCATACAAACACACTAGCTGACGAGTACGCATGCAGACCTACACTTTGTCACACTTAAAGCGTTGACACCTTGCATCCCAAAAATACACACTCCCACTAACAGATTGGCCAGAGATTGACGTGCCCTTCTTCTTGATCAGTAAAGCTGATGGATTTAGGTGGCTCTCTCCCCAGTGGCTGTTTTGTGAGGTTCAGCTCCGCAGTATTAGCTGACTGGCAGCTATTCAGAGGTCAAAGGTCGCCCTGTCTGTCTGTGCTCTCCTCAGCAATCTCCTTTTCCTGTCCCTGCATCCCTTCTTCATATTAAATCACACTTGACACACCTGGAGCAATGAGACGGCCTCATCCATATTTTATCCCCTTGCTGTTTTTAATACTGCAGCACTTTTTAAGGTGCCCAACTATATTTATTAACTGACCCACGCCGTAGCTGCATACGCTGCGCGGGGAGGGGGATGATCGGGTTTGTTCGGGAAATAAAATGAAAAGGAGCTGTGACAAGTTTATGAAGTAAGCACAATGGCCCTTCATTACTCTCCCAAACCCCCTCCGGCGTTTTTTCAATGCCAGGTTGCACAGCTTTGCGACTAGTGGTGCAGTGGCACCGGCGGAGTAAAGTGAGTGAATTGTCATGGAGAATATCCTTGTGCTATAACTTAGCCCTTAAAGGCCTATTATTCCTGAAGAGGCCCGCTACCGAAACTAGTTTACTGTCATAACTCAGAGAAGGAGGCCCTTTTCTTGCAGGTGGCAGGGGGAAATGTTTATGGAGGAGGTAAATAATTCAATGGGGTGCTTTATCGCGCAGGGGCCTCGCTGTCATTCACCCCTTCTTAGGCCTTTTTTTTTTTTTTGGTTTCTTCTCCAAACACCGTACTCAGACAGCAAGAGAGGATAAGTACAGTTTGCCCCTTTTTTAACCACAATTTAGTAGAATGAAGCCCTTTAAACATACATGGAGAGGCTGGGTTAAGTGGGGGAAAAACAGGAAAAATACCCACTTGTGTGGTGTGTATTAGACCTGTGTGTAAAACTACACACTTGTCACCTGCTCACACATCCTCACCCAAACAAAGTACTTTCTGTGAATCGTGTCTAAATATCTGGCTTACATTGTTGCTCATCGTGTTAACTTTCACAAATATTCCTCTGCATTCTCAGCCCGTAAAATATTAAAAAGAATAAAGCCTGAAAGTAGCTTGATGACCACTGGGATGGTTAGTTTTTGCAGAGTTAAAGCCTGACTGACCTGTATGACTGAAAGTTTGTGCAAAAGTAGAGATGTATCTGTATTTTATGATCCAGAGGGGTCACGTGGATCAGTTAATCAGCCACTAAATGGTGATTTTTAACCAAGCTTTCCTTCATCCGCCCCCTGAGCTCTCATTTCCTCCCTCATTTCCTGTATTTCGTCTCTGATTTCCATTCTACCCACGACTGCCCTTTACTATCCCTTCCCTCTATCCTCTCCACATACTTCTCTTTCATTCAGTCTGTCTCTGTGGGGAAATATAACCAAATTAAAAATCCATAATCGTTCATTAAAGAGAGTTTCACACACTCTGAAGTATGCTGTTCAACAAACCAGCCCTTCAAGCAGTGACCTCAGAAAACCTTAAAAGTTGTTTAAATCTTTTTTTTTTTTTTTTTTTTCCTATTTGTTGCCAGGTGATTTTCCCCCAGACCCCAGAGTCAAAGACGAAGCTCTGTATGCATTGTGGTAGACCTGAAAAGAATTCGGAACAAGTTGGTACTCCAACTAAAGGCGTGTTTAGGATCTTAGGTCGCTAGCGAGGGCAGGACGGAGCTTGAGACTGACGGGTGAATTGGTGAGGTTTCAGTGGTGAGCTGGCACGAGCCTTGAATATTTACTGCTCACAGACACAAACAACCGAGACCAGTTTCCCTGACATGGCACCCTAGTTTCCTCCCTGCTGAAATGACCAGTTTAACGTGGTTCAGGCATCTCGTTGGGTTGAATGCCAACCTGTGGAGATGTTCCAGGCACATGCATATAGGAGGAGACCCTGTGATAGACCCGACTCATGCTGGAGGAATTATGTATGTATGTATGTGGAATTCTTAGCATTTTTAATGAAGTAATGAACCAGCCACCCTATGAGGCTAATTGTCTATGATTTGCAGAAAGGGTACTTTGACTGAGGTACAAGTCCTATGAATCGTGTATGCATAGATCCAACTATATACTTCCTCTGTCTGTACTTCTATCCTTTATCCAGTCAGACGGGCAGGCTGAGTTATAGTGAGTGTGTTTTGTCTGCCTCACTGTGCTTATATGAATGACTTACTGCCCACACCGGCTGTGTCATCCGTTAAGGAAGGTGTCTGTGAACCGCTTCAGGTGCAGATTGAGTGTGTGAAGTGTGTGTGTGTGTGTGTGTGGGCTCCACGTGTGCACAAAATTTATGAATGTGTGTTTGCATTGAGGACTTGCAGCTCGAGCCTCTCTCCAAGATCTCACAGATTGCCCTATAAATTCTGTGTGTCCGCTGCTCTTCCAGGGCCCTGGCCCCACATTTGTACTTTGGCCACTCACAATTCAGTCACAATGAGGAGAGTGCCTGCTTTTCTGGATTCCTTTAAAACCACCCAATGGCTACGACTCTCTTCCTGACCCGCCAAGTAACCTTTTACTCCACCCTCTCGCACTCCGAGTTCTGACCCAGAGTGCAGGTCTCAAGTGCTGCCACATTGAAACTTTTAAGAATAATATTTCACATGAGAAAAGTGCATAGACATGGGAGAGTGAGAAGAACTGCAGGCCCCTGAGAAAAACAGAAAGATGCTGCCAAGTTGAAGTCTTGATCTGAAGGGAATCCATTAACCAGAATGTGAAACATAGCGGTCTAATGTGTTGGCTAGAAACAGAGTTTGAGACAACTAGAACAAGGGGTCAAAAGTGTTTTGTCAACTTTAAAATTCAGAATGTGCACATACATACAAGTGAGGGGACATACAGCATTCTCTGCCCCCAAATGTACTTTTTCACTGTGTTCCAGACTGACAGCAAACATTGCTTTAGATAAAGTGGGAACGCTCGCCAACAAATAGGGGAAGGCAAACAGAGAGAAATGGACAGAAACGTCTCTCTTGGCAGCCTAAACCGAGGCAAAGAGGTGTTTGTTCAAGTTGAAACTTCAAGCAAAAGCCAAGTGAAAACCAATCACCTCAAGCAGAGCTCTGTCCAGGAGCTTCTGCTCGTCTCCCTCACCTCACTGTGTGTACTAGCAACCTTGTGTTTTTATCAGTAGCCATTAACAAGAGGTATTAAAGGAAGCGGCTCAAGCTTTGCTGCAGATCAGGAAGTCTTCTTCACTCCTTATTATTTTGTAAATCATCCTATGTTTCTGTGGCTGGTCGTTAAACTGCTTGTCATCACGCCAACAGAATGTGACAGAGGATCCAGAGGAGACACTTAGCAGATTGTCATGCTTTTCAGTTTTCCCCAAAGGATTTCTGGAGAAATTATGAAGCGTGTCTAGGGCACAAGCATGATCCACACAAGCACAAATGACAACGTCTGGCCAGGTTGGCATAAACACGGCGTTTGTGGAGTAATATGTGCTGCTGTGGTTACTGCACAGAAGGAAGAAAGCATGAAGACGGCCGATCTCAGACGCTCAGCTTCCTCTTGTTTCATTCTATGCTGCAGGTGACACATTGCAGAACACAACGATGTCTAAAATCTATCGTGTGCAGCTCGAAGTGTCTTCATGTACATATTTATATGGACCATGTTTGTGCTGTTGAACCAGACAGACATCATATGGATGAGCTCATTTTCAGCCTTTTAAGTTGGACCGCCCCGAGAAACTTTAGAATCTGACTGAGTTTGTGACTGATCAGTTGTCATTTGATAGATTGATTAATTACCCGAAGGATCATTAGTTGGATCGGCTGTCTTGCTCTTTGTCTTGTAATCCGATCTTCAGCCGACTCATTTTAACATTATTGAAGTAATGTACTTTAAGGCTTGTACTGATACTGCAGCAGCTTTGTGTTCATAGTAGTTTGTGTTTGTCTTGTTAGGAATAAACTTCATTAGAAGTAAGACTTATCAAAACCAACCATGTTTTTGTGTGCGTGTTCGGTGTGAGCACCCATGTCGTGTGAGCAAAGAAGTAACAAGTTCTGTCCGAGCACAGAAGCTGATTAAAATGTGAAGAGTGAGGGAGCATAACATTCGTTTGGTGCAGAGCTTTTTCTAACTTTATCAAGAATCAAATGGAAAAAAGTTGAAACATCTTGTGGGAACCCTGAGTACAGCTCCTGACTTGGTTCGCTAAAAATCTCACAGCCATTTTGATGATTCAAGTAATTTTCTCGATTTCTTCACTGTCTCCTCTCTCGGTCAGACACATACTGTAGTTAAGCACCTTGTTCTTTTCTCATGTGTTTTCTTAGATTTTCTCTCCACATCTCTCCGCCTGCTGAGGGTTCGTGTTCATCCAACACCTCTTATTCCCCATTTTGCTATTTCTTATTTTCTGCTGTTTCTAAACACACTTTATTCACCTCATCCCTTCGCTGAACGTCTTTATTTAGTGCACGTCTTTCATAAACCTGCTCCGAGGCCTCAACAGGAGCCCATCTAGACCTGAAGGTGACCCGCTTGTTTAAAATTCCCTGCTAACTGCAGCTGGCGGCAGAGTGTCTACAGGGGACCACCAGGACCGAAGGGGGTTGTGATGATTCTTTTGCCTTTTTTTGCCACCATCCTAATCAGCAGGCATTGATTAATTGGATTAACCTGAAATGATCTTAATCACTGATCAATTTCCATTAGACATCCTTAAATACGTCTTAATGGGATTGGAGTGTCAGGTGCACGCGAGTGCATGGTGTGTTCATTTATATCAGCATGCACTATATGTGGTGTATGATTGTGGAAATGTGTGTGTATGTGAATGTGGCTGTTTTTGTGTGAGTTTACTCACAGTACATAGAGCAAAGTGTGCTTCCTTCAATAACGTGTATTTGGATCTGCATATTAACGTCGACACATTTGGACTTCAGTATGTACACAAGCACATGAGCTATTGGTTTGTGTACATAAGGACGTGGACACCAAAGTATTCCAGCTACACTGTCATGTGCATTAATATGCTGCTGTAACAGTCGGTGCTCCAGTTCATCCTGAAGGTGCTGGATGGGGTTGAGGTCAGAGATCAGTGCAGACCAGTCAAGTTCTTCCACGCTAAGCTGAGAAGACCATTCTGGCATTGGAAGCACATTGTTTTCTAATGTCAGGATCAAACTTGACAATGTCAGCCTGATTATGGGCCATCCTCGCAGATACGGGGCGTCTTGAGCGAAAACGAGTGTTGGACAATGACGACTGCTCGCTCTCTAATCCCGAACACGTGGCGCCTGATCTTTACGACTTCATGACCAGCAGGCCACAGTTTTTGTTTTTTTGCACGACTATATATGTTGCAAAGTCAAAGAGGAATGATGTTTTGTTTCATTTCAGTAAATCTGTAACCTTTTGACTTGGGTCAGGAGCATTATAGCACATTAATAACACCTGCTAGTGCAAGGTCACCCTCTGCACACACATTAATGCTGCGCGCCCACACACTCGCCCTCATTCTGCTGACCTAACAGGGAAAAGACTGACTGCCAAGTGTGGAGTGGTTTCAAACAATGTTTACATATCTAAATATTTGTCGGTGTTGTTGGGTGGGACAAAGCACCTTCTTCATGCTTGTCCACGTACTTTTGGCCGTATAGAATATCTCCAGCTAAACTGATGCCAGGTAACTTATTTCTATGGGCCTTGCATCAAAATTAAGTCTCATGTTTCCAACCTTCCATTTCAAACCTTGAAACACCAGGAATATCCAGTGTCTTCCCTCCACCTCATCTCTCCCCTCCTCTTTTCTCTCTCCCACCGTCTCTCCTCCCGCCCTCCCTCCCTGCCAGCAACTCTGTGATCCTACTGTCTCCCTCTGTTGTTGTTCTAAACAAGCAGCAGGGGGTTGTGGGTAGAGGCCTACACTCACGCTGGGTGTGTGAGTCACCGGAGGGGGTGATGGGAGGGAGGGAGGCGGGCAAGGAGGGTGGGAGTGAGGCTTCCCTGCATCAGCCTCCCTCTCTCTGGCTCTCTTCCTTCCTTTCTCTTCCTCTGTCAGCCAGAGGTCACTCGCTCGGCAGAGGAGACTCTGCAGGTCGGCCGGCTCGTTCGCAGACGTCACACTCGAGAACCACTCGTATTAGTTTTATACAATAAATGCATATAGGAAGCAGACCGTCCACATTTGGCCGTACAGTTTAGTGTTGCTTCATCCACACAAACAGACACGCTGAATAAAGCCCCCTCGAATTTCGCAAGTTTAATTGCACATATATACACATTACGCCAAGTGTAATCGGCCTTGAGGACACATTCATCAATGGAGACGCTCGAGCAGAAAATAAAGCAATGTGTCTCAACACGCGCATACCGAAGGAAACGATGAAGCACCATAAAAAGCACGCTCGCACATAAATCTTCAACCTGGAAGCACTTGAGCGTAGAAGATCCCTGCGCTAGTGTGTATCGAAAGAAATCATATGCCATAACCCATAAACATGTAAACAAACACCCACACAAGCAGCATTATAAATATACAAAGGGATACGTACTGTATGTGAGCGCTACATGTCCACATGAAATGAATGTGGTTTATTTTTGCGCTGAATATAGGCAAATAAATTCTGGACGCATGCCTACATCCACAAATCTGTAAGTTTATTGGCAGGGAGAGGCAGTCGGCGACGGAAGTGGCAGAAAAACAGAAGGAGAGTGATGCTGAAAGAGGCAGCGGGGGGTGAGCTTAATTCACACTACATGGTTGGAGATTTGTATATACGGTTGCATCAGAGCTTTCTGTGGAGAAGCAGAGAGGAGTTGTGCTTCGCGGATCCCTGTTGTACACAGCTGTACCGTCCACGTCTCTGGCGGAATACTTAGCCAGGGGATCGTGGGGCCGCCTCCATTTGCATAACTCCATTAAAGCATCTTTCACTCCCCTCTCTCTCCTTCTCGATCTCATCCTCGCTCGCTCACACAGAGAGGCACCTGTGCAGGAGAAGCTATAAAGACGTTACCCCTGCGGAAAGCTGAATTACATTTTCTTTCACATGTGAGGAAGACGTAATCCGTGGTACAGAGGTAGAAATTGTGCAGCGATACAGAAAGAGAAGTATAGGCTTGGTGAGGAAATAAAAAAAAAAAAAAACGCTTCTCAAACTTGACCCAACATGATGAGGTTGATACCAGATCAAGAGTCAGAGGATTACAATGGTGTGAGTCACACAAATGTTTGATTTTGGTGAGAAAAACTAAAGAAAAACGTAGAAAAAGAAAAAGCTAGTTGTCGAAGCCACTTAAATTGGAGTTAAAAGTGAAGGTGGGTCTGTTTGAAATCTTGTCATTAGTCACTTAAGCACTTAATGGTGACAGCGTTATTATAGACAAAATGTACGACAGAGAAAGAACTCAAGTTGTAATACTATCCTTTCAGGAAAAAACACACCTGAAGTCTAAAGCAGAAAAATATCAGTTTGGCATTTAAAAAAAAAAAAACATAAGGAAGTTTTGTTAACGTTCAGCAACAGGTTAAACTCTCTAATTTGAACAATAAATGTGGTTACATAACAATATTGAAGATTACCAAAAAATAGCCATTGTCATTTTCACATTCCAAATCAAATATATTCTAATATTTTTACTGCATTAGTTTGAACAAACTTGCAGGTTTTACCCAGCGTGAACTGTAGTTAGTTTCGCTCTGATGCTGTTAGCTTGGCGATATTAACGCCTTCTAAGATCAACCTCTCTTTCTTCCTTGAAGACAATAAGATCAATCCGGCTGGGCTCGGCAGCTATAGATAGCCCGGCTGTGTGTGGTGCTAAGGAGGACGCTGACCGTGAGGTCGCCTCCTTCCTCTGGTGTCTTTATACCGCCGGCCCCCGCAGTGTCTCCCTCCTCCTCCCCCTCCTCCTCCTCCCAGCCACTTTCTCTTGCCCCACGCCTTTTTACTTCCCCTCTTTCTCTGTCTTCTTCAGTGGCATGAATCATGAAAGCGAGTCCTGTGTAGTCGATGGGCCTTTTTCCTCTGTGGTTGCAGAGAAGGACGGAGAGCGAGTGAGAGATGAGGTATTGATTTGAGAGCCTCTGGGAGGAGAACAATAGGTCCCTTACTGAAGCCACTCTGAAGCACAAACACCTTCCCTGCAGCCTCTCGGTGCCAGAGAGAGCCCAGAGAGGAAGAGAAAGGAGTTAAAAAACAGCTTTGCTTTCTGTTGCTCCATCTCTCTCCACTTGCAGCTGATTGTTGATAGCCCGGGGGGGGAAGGACTGATGAAGGGGGAGAGGAGGAGGAGGAGGCCAGACCTTGGCACTCCACGGTTCCCTGCAGACCGAATAGCAGCATGGGCCAGGACCCCGAACCCTCTGAACCTGCCCTGTGCTGAGCGGCTCTGGGCCAAGTGTGCAAACGCACAGGGCCTAGAACTGTGACACCCCGGAGGTCGCTGGTTCAAATCCAATACTTGGATGCCTGAAGGCATGCTGAACTTTCTCGGCATGTAAACCCAACCCACCCCGCCTCACCCCGCCCCCGTCTCACCACCAGCCACCCACAAACATCTTGCTCATGAATTCGGTCCAGGGTCGACAGTTTGCTCAGTGTGTCAGATAAAAAACGTTTCAGCTTTGACTGATTCACGACCGCCACGAAGAAAATGGATCTAGCAGAGGGCTCGGCGCATGATGTCATAGCAAAGAGTGCGTGTGAGGTTATGTGTGCCGAGGCTGATGACATCATCAGCGGGAGACGGCAAAAGCACCTCCTCTGTCTCCATGTTTTATGATCTTATTGTCCGGAGAAGTCACAGCAGAGAGAAACATACAACATAATTGCTCGCTGTCATCGTCACTACATGGAAAGCTGGTGTGAAATAAAGCTTTGCCACTCGAGATGACCTTCTTTGCTGTGATTATTGGTATGACAGCAATAAATCTATTATCTGTAATCACTGTTGAAATGTACTCAAGATTATTACCAATTGGATACAAGTGTTCCCAGTAGTAAAAACAGGAAAAACTAAAGATTGCTAACTATTTTCGTGGTTGAAATAAGAAATAAATCACTGTTTTCTGTGTTTTATGGAAATGATTTGCACAGTTTGTTTGCTGCTGTGCACTATAACACATCCTGCCTCAGTCTAACCACTCTTAAGAAGAGCACATTTCAGAGAAGTGATGTGTTAAGCGGAATATTTCATGTTCCGCGGAATAAACAAACCGATACAAGTCTCTCAGCTCGTCTATCAACTCTGCCAGGTTTGAAAAACAGAGGCGGGTCAAAACGCCTGACTTTACCTCTTCTCCTACACAAACACAGGCTGGCCGAGGCAACGCGCGGGTCGCCGGGGCTTGTATACACTGTTTATCTCATTATGCAAAGCGGCTGAGGGATGCAAGAGGCCGTGGAATAGCATAATCTGTGGAGTTCATTTAGAGTCTCTCATATGTCTGAATGTTCTATTGATTTGTGCTTAAAGAGATCCTGATGCTTTGAAGCTTCAGGATGAAACCGAGGTCATTGTCCATTTTAAACTTCATATTATATTGATTATATATATTTCTGGATGGAAAAGTTCCGCATGTTGTTTTTGTTTTTCTGCATCCTAGTTAATTTGCTGGATCCAGTAAACAGAATACCTGCTTGACTGATGAGGAAATATGCTAATTCCAAAATGTCTCCAAGACCCCCAGCAGCATTAAACGCCAGTTCAGATAGTTAATAGACGACAGGATGGTACAATAAATCCAAACTTCGTCCGAGAAAGTTGTTTGTTCTTAGTTTCTGACTGTTTTGTCTGTTGTTTAAGGTGATGGATGACCAGCGGCGATTCATATCAGAAAGCCTCCTATATATTTTGCCCACAATGCACTGCACTTCTCAACAGGAAATGAGAAAGGCTCCCCTCCGATGGCACGCCGCTGCGGAAAAACAATTTTCAACTTTTCAATTTTGTCACAGTGTCACTCCCTTTACTTCACTGGTCACTCCTGCAGGCGACTCATGTGGGGACTCGTAATGAATGTGTTTCATAAACAGACATCAAGAGCGACCGCTGCAGACATCAACTTAAGTCATTCCGCTGTGTATTGCCCCCTTTTTTTTTTTTTTTTTTTTCCATCAGTCCTTGTGCTTTATCATTGTGAGTTACCGGCAACAACCGGCTCCTTGCTAATTTCCTCTGCCTCCCATTCGCCGATGAGGGCTATTAATTTGGCGTAATACTGTTCCTCTTTATTGGGCGTCAGTGCTGTCATAACACGCCGTATCTCAGCTGGATCTCTCCTCTGCCACTCCACCAGCTCCCTGGATCTCCGTGCTGGCGGAGCTTCGGGGAGAGGCCATATAGAAACCCCTCATCCTATTCGTCTTCCATCAGACCCCCCCCATTCTTCCCCCATCTCTCGTTTTTTTCATCCTTCTCCCCCCTCCTCTCCCTCGCCACAGGTTGCCTAAGCACACACACTATTTAATAATGTTCAGTCCCTTCTCTTACTAACAGCTACGCTAGTAGGCACCTAGTGGCCTTAAAGGCACCCAGGGGGTCATTTCCCACCCTCTTTCAGTTCACTTAGAGAAACCAAGACAGAGGAATTAATGTAACCTCCCCCTCTCCCCTCCTTTCCTCTCTCTCTCTCCCTCTTTCTATATCACCCAGAGTCCTCCCAGGCCTTTGTTTCTCTTCATTTCTATCTCTTCCTCCTCGCTTGCGGCAGCATCACAGCGTCGAGGCACTGGGAGAATTTTAAATGCTCGGGATAAATTGTTTGTCTTAGGTTGGGGAGTCAAATGGCAGCAGGAGGCAAGGAGAAAGTGTGTGTGCAGGAGGTGTGGATAAGTGGGGAGGGGGGCACCCGTAAAGAAGCTTGAGAAAACTGAAAGCTTGCCAGGGATGCAGGGACGCAAATAGCAAGAAAAAAGTGGCGCGGAAACTCTTCTTCATGAATCTTCCATCATATGCGAGGCCCGAAGCGGGTGGGGCCTTGATGGAGAGGTGTGTGCGGGGGGAGTAGGGGTGGTGGAGGGGCGATTGTAAGGCAGAGATGGGTGGGTTATTAATTTCCACTATGCAGTATCATGCAGCTGGTGGCTCCAAAGCGAGGTTTGGCGGTAATGAAAATGGCCTGAGTTGAAGATTAATGGCTCATAAAGACAGAGCGTTTAGATGGGACGGCCGCCTCAATCTGGATGGCGGTGACTAATCGCAACGGACGCACGCACATGTTCACTCACACACACATACACACACATGCACGCACACACACAGCCTCTCTGTTGCCTCACCCACCATGCCTCTGAGCTGGACTCCCATCCCCTCTCTCCCTGTTTTCACCCATCTACCCCCACTGCTTCATTTCCTCGCCGCTCCCCTTTCTGCTCCTGTTGGTGTGAATTGTGGTGGGGTCAGAGTTCAAGGCGTGCAGAGAATTATCTTGATTTATGCCCCCTGAGCTCGGCGCTGGTCGCGGCGTGCAGCGTGGCAGGCGGTCTGTGGACCAGTGGGCTGGTGAGATGTAGGGGTGAGGTCACCCCGAGCCCCCTATTTCTTTTTTTCCCTTAATGTCAGTGACGGTGACAGGGCCACCGCATCATCAAGCCGGACAAATGGGCATGCTGGGCGCCAGTGATTTTTCCTTCTTTGCAGCTGAAGGTGCATCATATATCTCTAAAACCACCCAATAAGGTTGTGAGAAACATGTTTTTAAAACAAATTGATTTGGATCCTTTACTGTGTGTGTGTTCAGCTTGGGAGAATGGTGCAGCTGTGGTTTTAACTGTGATGGTTTCAGCACCAGAAGTAATGGCAGCACAGGCCATAAAACAAGCGATTTTCATCAAGACAGAGAGTCAATCCTGTTTTGTACTATTAGGTTGACATGTGTACGCACTCTATAAAATAGACATGGGTCAAACGCTGTTTTGTTTCACAGCGCTGAACCTGACATGATGGATTCATCACATCAGCTCAGCTGTCAATCACAAAAAAGTGATACTAACTGAATTTTTATTTGCTTACAATCGTTGTCTAATTTTGACAATACAAAGGGAAGCTAATTACACTCTGTGGCCAGTTGCTGTTAGTAGACATGCAGCGGCTGTGGCACAAACCTGATTTTAACTTTTGAATTTGCAACTACAGGACGGTAGTGAAAAAGTTGGACAAGACAGAAATCTAACAATGGAAAATATCTGAGTAACTCTGTTGTTCTTGCTGATTTATGCCCTCTGTGGTGTTGTCAGACATTTGTGAGAAGCCCTCGAGAAGCAAATCTAAATGTGGGTCTTGGCCTAAGACTAGACTGTGGTCAGGATCTGAAAGAGTAGGCTGAGTTTAATCCTCCAATCTAAACACGCAGGCTGCTGGCGTACAGCTGCAGAGGAGCCCCGTCCAACACAACACAGACCAAGAGACATTTCCACTGTATAACCTGACGGGTAGAGCATGGAAAAGAAACAAAACACTGCCAGGATTAGGGGGATGCTGTCCCAAAATTCTGTTCGATCGAGCATGGAACTAAAAATACTAAAAATGCAACACTCAGGGGTTTAGCTCCCAATGGGGCCACCAATGCTGCAAACATACCCGGTAATGATATTGTATGTTTTGGATTAAAGCATCCGCCAATCAGCACATTAACCTCCAACCATCAATTTTTGACATTCTTTCAAAAAGCAACGACTGAAAATGAGTGTGTTATTAAAAGAATTGACACTCCAGTTTAAACTAGTTTTAGTTTTGTGCTGAGAGTTTCAGAGGGGTATTGATTCCAACTATAGAGGACTTGCAACAACTCCCTGCAGGAGCCTCAAGGCTAGTATCGGGTCATCGGGGGGATTTGGCTTACCTGGACAGACCTTATAAGCTTGTGTCAGTCAGTCTGTCTTCCTTTCTTTCCCCTAGTTTCCACCCTTTTGCTTTGCTTGCTGCATGTGGTTTGTCTTTAATTTAGCTTCCCTTTCAGTGAAACAGATGTTGTTTTAGCTCAGTGTGGTCTCCCCTTTTTGTCCTTCTTTGCATAGTGTCGTCAGCTCAGAGACAGAAAACTAAACAGTTGCCTCACTTTAATGCTAAATAGCTCCACAGCACTGCAGCACTGTTGCACTGCAACAATATGGAACTTTACAGGCAGAAAGTGGATCGTTGCACTGAAGAATGCTTTGAAGGACAGCCAGGCCTCACACAGATTTGTGAAATCAAAGCAGAAAAATATGGTTCCAAATGCCATGATGGTGGAAATGACATGAAATGCTGTTAGTCGCTAAGTAGGAAACTTTATGACTATGGTGCCTCTGACGGGACATGAATGAGGCACTAGTGCAAGAGGATGGATGAGAAATGACGAGCAGCAAGCAAAATTAGTGGCATAGAAAGTGAGTGTGGAACCCGGGTTACAGTAAAGACAGACTTCTGTCACCTGTGCTTTAAATTTAACTTGCATAGCTGCTTCCACTTTCCATCTTAACAAGACATTTGAGGTCAATAGCTGTGGAAGGCTATAAGAACGATCATGTTTGGACAGTTATACGTTGCTACAAGGGGGAACAGTCCTGTTTGTTGAGGTGAGAGTTAGGTTTAGGCAACTTTAAGTTATACTTAACCACGATCAAATCATTCCACGTGGCAAACGTGAAAACGCTGTGTCCAATTCATGCTGTTGTCACATAATCCTCTCACGATGCAGGAATGTAATCTTCACATTATCCACATCTACCACATAATCTGCGTTTCGGAGTCCGTGCTCGTTCCACATCCTTTTTTGAGGCACTGCTGCGGAAGGTTCAGCACCCATCATCTGCTCTGTGTGTTTACTTGTGCGCACCTGGATCTGCCCGTCCTCCACTGTGGCCTGCACTATCACCTCTACACCCGGCTGTGTTTGCGTACAGTGTGCTCCCGCCTGTTTGGCGAGTCGCACCTCGCCGTCTCCATCCATCTAATCAGGCATTGACACCCGGGTGACTGTTACCTGTCAGCGTGGAAAATGAGAGCGCCCGTGTCAGATTTATCATGCCTCCGCGACGTCGCCTACTTCTTCCATGAACCGCCGGCTTGCCGTCGCCGTGACTACCCATGCACAGATGTGTTTGAGGCTGGGGTGGAGGTGTTAGGGAGGTGTGTATATTCTTGTCAACCCACTGACAGCGTGACATGAAAATTTATTTGTTTTTATGTTGTACGAGGAGACCATTTGGGGTAAGGGGGTGGTGGCGACCCCTGGAACCTAAACTCCATCCAAACCTCATCTTCTACACTCCTACCCCCAACAAATTGAAAGCCACCCCCACACACACACGTACACACACGCTTCCTTCGTCTCCTCTTGGTGTGCCCTTGCACCTGGCCCCTCTACTGGGGCCTGTCATCCATTTTATCTATCTCTTCTTCAGTGGTCCCGGCGTGTGGAGAGAAGGGTCAAAGGGCTCGGAGAGCACGGTGGCGCCTTTGTTGTTTACCTCCACTTTCAACAGGAGCCTATTTGCTCCTGCTGTTGCCTTGTGTGACTTAACTTTGAGCCCGTTAAGAGAAAAAAAAAAAGGGAGAAGAGTGGCAAAACAGTGCTATGACAAACCGAGAGAGGCTGACAACAACGTCTCCCTCTTTGCAGTGGTGAGGGAATCCGCTGTGCTGGTGCGGAGGAGAAGAAGAGAGGGAAGGAGGGGCTAGAAGAACAAGGGAGTCTGGAAGGAGGCGCTGCTGATTCAGCACTGCAGTATAGATTTTCACCCCCCCACCCCCTCCAAACTCCCTTCGCAGGTCTCTCCTCCTCCCCACGCTCTCCGAGTCAGAGCCAGTCCTGGCAAATGAAGTTCCCAGTTCGCAAATCTAATTTCTCGCCTTTTCCTGGGGAAAACCTATTGAGGGGCATTAGATTTTCCCTGCCACATATTATCAAGCAAGCAGGGCCTCTAAAGAAATCACCCTCTTGAAAATAAACGACAAATTGGGTTTGGGTCCTATGGCGTTTATGCATGCGTGTCTGCTTTTGTGTGTGTGCGAACCCTGACCCAGCCGAGTGAAGGCAGAAAACAATTCCCACACACACGGTGTGTCCGCCGGGTTGAGAACTTTTCGTTCTCACCTGAGGAGGTTTGGGGGTTAAGGAGGGCTGTGGGGAGAGATTTACAGAGTTACGAAGAAGCTTCAACTTTGGCAAATCTGCAGATTTACACACAAATTCCCACAGACAGGAACACCTTATTCACAGGGTAATGCCCCTACAGGCCTGCAAACATACACATGCTGTATATAACGTCGACAAACACATGCAACAAATGCAAGCGGACATCCACACACACACACACACACACACACACAAACACTGACACACACACACGCCTCCCCACACAAAGCCCTGATGGATAAGGCCTCCTCACTGATAACTGAGCGTCTGGGCTTGTGTGCAGCCAGAGACTATGCTGTCTAATTACCCCAAGCGGGAGCAGCAGTGGGTAGGGCTATTCATTTCCACGGTGAAATAGCCCCGATAACGCAGCTTTTTTTTTTGTTGTACAGTATCGCAGGGGCCAGTGATTGAATTACAGAGCATCCCCCGGTGACTAAGAGGCGGTAATTACAGCGTAATTTAAGATTACATTATTAACCGGCTGACTTTATTAGAATGTAACTTCACCTCCGCAGTTAGTTACATCCTTATCATAAAAAAGGAGATGATTAAGGGAAAGAGGAAATTGCCACAATTGTCCTTTTGTAACTGCGAGTGCGGCGGGCTTATTAGCAACCTGACGCAGGAGCTGAGCCACAGGAGGATTTCACGGCGCTGTGTTGACAGGCCTGTGTAAGGAAGTAAAAGGTAATATGTTGCTGGACTGAAAGAGAGAACCCACCTGCATTGTCTCATCTATTTTCCGCTGCTGTGGGTGTAGAAAAGTGTCTCTGCGTGATTGTTTAATGTCAGGACAATGTAACTGTAGAAGGAAGCTATTCTCTAGTTGGTGTCTTGGACTGTTATGAATAGCTAATATCTTTCTTTCAAAATGCTTCCTCCATCCTGCTGCATTGAAAGCCTGCACGGATACACGTGGCCTGACTCTGGCCAAACCCTCCTCTTGTCGTCTTGACTATTATCACTTTTCTTGGACACCACCAAACCACTAAGATTAGGTCCACGCTAAGTTTCCTCGTTTTGACAATGCGTCTTTTTTTTCCCATTGCTCAGGTGTTTGACAGAAGAAACTACAAAATATGTAAGTGTGGGTTGCGCGGTTTAGTTGTTTGCTGCAAATATGTAACAGGGTGAAGAAGCATAAGTTCAACCATCCTCCTGTTGTTTGGTGTAAACAGATTTTTTTTTTTTTAATTTAGCCAGTCTAGCGTGGAAGTCAAAGGTTGTGAATCACAAGAGAATGAAAGTCTTGATGGTTAGTGAGTCTTGTCAGACAATTGGTTTTACAATTTAATACCCAAACATACACACAGTTTCCTCCCCTGCTTTTATTTGGAGATGGTGCCTTTGAGGAGGCAAAATGATCCAAAATCCTGACCTGACAGAAACAAATCCACACTTGAAAATACATTAAAACACCCCCAAATGCACAAAAGACATCCACATTTGCCCTTAAGCACTGACTCACACACACTCAGAGAGACAAAGCTCAAAACAGTCCGACTAAACAGCAGCACTGTGGCAAAGTTGAGCTGAAACTGAAACAAGATTAACCCCGATCGCTGGATTCCCACACAAATCCTCTCAAAGTGCAAAAACATGAGCCAGGCCATGGATAATGATTACATATCCCTTCATTAGCATCATATCAGTGTTATGGATTAGACTCGACAATAGCAGCCATTGTAGAAGCCGCTATCAAGCATCTATCACATGAGGGGCTGAGGACAATCCTCACTTGTAGGACAGTAGCTCTCAGTCACCAGGCAACAAAATAGTAGAAAGTCTCCCTTTAACACCACGATGACACTTACAGCTGTGTCGTTCTGTGTTTTATTACCTATTTGTGACACAGTTGCCAAGCAGCATGATGACTGTCCCCTATCAGCCTTTGGTTATTGACCTGTAAACAACTGTCTATAATTTATTCCTAGTTTTATGCACATGAATAGTGAGTGTGAAATTTTTAAACTTAAAAATAGTAGTTTGTCTTCACATGCCGTATTTTTCTGCAGTGACTGGTGATTGGTCCAAAGCTCCAGATGAAGCCAAATAATGGCCTTTGTGTTAAGATTTCCTACTTCATACATATTAGACAGAAGTTGTTACTGCACAGTATTAATCACTTTGTCATCCTTAAGTTTGATATTAAAGGTTGGTCACATTTATTTTGTACATTTGTTTTCCCTGACCTTTAGTCATTTTATTAGTTCACATCAAGCCATGCATTCATGCATTTGTAAAAACATATAATATTTTTTTTTTAAAGTTGCTTTGGGTGATTCTGTTTTTTTGTTTTGTGTGTAATCAGCTTAGTAAAGAATGTAACTGGATAGAAACCTTAAGCTGTTTTATTGGTATTCATATATAACAAGTTCGGGGCTAGTTCCCCTTGTTAATCTACCTTTGCAAGCTGTTTGCCTTCAGTAATTACCAGAGAGGCCCAGAGGCTGCAGACATTCACTATTTCATCACAAATGGGGGGCAAATAGAAGAACAGAGAGAAGAAAAGCAGCTGAAAAGAGTGGGAGAAAGACAGTGGATGGAGGAGGAAGAGAGAGGTGGGCCGACGGGTCAGGCTCAGTAACTTTTCTTGTAGTTCAGTGATGTTTTACAATTTCACATCGTGCAGTGGTGACAGATCCTCCGTTGAAGTAAAAATACTAATATCACAGCGGGAAAATACTGCACGACATGTTTAAGACGAGCATTATATTTACTTACTTAATTTACTTTACTTCAAGTAAATATATGTAAGTATTATCAGCAACATTGTAGAAGTACCAAGAGTAAAATGTTTCCTGTCAGTGTTTTCCTGTTACAGCTAATGTTTCTGGATTAATATTACTGCTGCATCAGTGTGTATGCTGCAGTTTATTTCTACTTTATATACTGTTGGGTGGTTTAATCTACAGCAATGCATCATGGTCTGTGACATCATCATATATGTGTAGTGACGCTTTCCTCTGAGAACATTTATTCATCTGTTTTAAGAGGCTTTTAATTTATTTAGTTAAAGAAGTAGGACAAGTTTGTCGACCCATAAAAGAACACCTCATCCTTCAGTTTATCACAAATATAACCTTTAAGAAAAAGACACCAAATTTGGAAATATATGAAAAACTATGATCTAAATGGTGCCACATAATTGTACTGAAGTAAAAAGTGAAAATATGCCTGTGAACTGTAGTGGAGTAGAAGTATATATTCAAAAGAAAATGGAAATAAGTAAAGTTCAAGTACCTCAAATTTGTACTTTGGCACAGCACTTGAGCAAACGTACTCTCTCTGAACATGAATCTTACCAGTTAACCTGGTGACTTCTGGCAGATTTGAAGTAAACATGTTCCATAAACTTTCCTCTGATGTTGATGATTATGCAGGATTACATTTATCTCTGATCCATTACGCCAACACAGCAATTATGGACAACACTCTTTCTATTTCTGCAGCACTTCCACTCATCGTATTGTGAACTTTGTGTATGTTTTGTGTGTAAAAAGAAAAGGCTTCTCAAAAAAAGAGTAGGAAAAAACTGAAAATGCTCTTTGTAGTAACTGTGATTAGAGGACTAAAGTGTGTGTGTGTGTGTGTGTATATCTGTGTGTGCTGTGTGTGTGTGTAGCTGTGTGTGCGTGTGGGTGGTGGCATGCTGCTGCTCTGTTAGCTGGGTTTGTCGCCGTCACACGGATGTGTGTGTGTGCACCTTTCTCCCTCTCTTTCCCTCTTGCCTTAACACACACACACACACACACACACACGTACGCACACTCTAGTACTGTAGCTATCTCTGCAACTCTGAATGAACTCTGTAGCTTGTGAGAGCTGCAGGCATCAACAGCTCAACTGCTTCTAAATATTTGGGGAGGTAGAGGGAGAGTTGTGTGTGTGTGTGTGTGTGTGTGTGTGTGTGTGTGTGTGTGGGCTCATGGGACACAGATAATAACAGCAGGTCCTTCCTTTCTCTGTCCTCTTTTACGCTTCTAAAGTGAGGATATTTTGGGCTAGTGGAAGAACTTGTTGGCTTTAGAGTTAGCTGTGAGAGAGTTATTAGAAAAATCCACTATCAGCGTTCACAGGAAAAATCTAGATCATTTCCATGATGCTGAAAACGTCACACTCTGGTTACTCGGGGTCAGGTTACACTCATAAAGAGCTAACTCCTCGGGCGAAAAGCTTTAAATGACTAAACCTTAACTGGTTGCTGTCATCATGGCATAACGTCAATCTGTTTTTATGCCAATGTAGAAATGGCACCTGACAAATATGCCAATGAGATCTGTGCCTGTAGAAAACGGCTGGTGACTCAAAAGTGGTTACTCATTAAGTATTTATGGTGAATAATAAATATTATGTCATACATATGGCTGGTTAATGCTCCACAGTGTGGAGTTTCATTAATTGCCATGTTCGCTAAGGCTAGCTCTAATATTAGCTTTGGGTACATTAGTAAGGATATATGAAATAAATGTTAGATTATTGTCATATGAGAAGCGTGTCACGTACTCCAGCAGCAGATATGGATGAGACAAACTTATGATTTCCTTTCATTCTATTTATTTTCTCATCTATTTTTGATTTTATTTAAGTTTCTTTCTGTGGCTTTGGCCAATGAAGCAGAAGAACCTGGTCGACGGGCTCATCACCTGCGTCTGTGCTTCACTTAAAAGAAGGTGGACAGATGCACATCCACCTTCCACACCTGTGTGTGTCTGTGTATGCATGCAGGCCCTATAAACGCATGACTGCTGCATGTGTGAGGGCCCGTGGTCTCTGTAAACATTACCTCATCGCTGTCATGCTGCGGAGGCCCGGGCCCCCCCCCCGTTGGCTCCCAGGTCTGTGGGAACTGAAGCCCACTCTGCTGGCTGGAACAAAGGGCAGCCCTCCCCCTGCCCCTCGCCCCCTACCCCAGCCACCGCTGCCCCAGCCCACCTTGCAACAAAAGAGGCCACGGGGCCTTAATTCCCAGGCAACGATATAAATGGTGGCCCCCGACTCCCGAGGACGAGGCAGGGACAAATGGGCCTGAAAACCAAATGGGAAGGGGGAGAAAAAAAAATGGCAAAGAAGTCATAAAAGAGGTGCCCCCCCACACCTCCTCCTCCTCACCCAAGAAGTCCTTTTGTTGGAAGGAGTGAGAGGACAGGGGGGTGTGGGGTGAGGGGACCAGGGTGAGAAGAGACAAAGGACAGGTCGGAGAGAGTGGCAGGGGTCAAAACTGGCAGCCACCCCCCTAAACACATGCACCAAAACTCCCTATCAAACGCAGACTATGGTGGAAAACAACACACACACACACACACACCAGCCTCTGGACAGGGACAACACTTTTCGGTCATTCGAAGTTTCAGAGAGCTTCAGAGTGAAGTTGTCGTTCTGCAGTGATCTGCACATGTCCAGCCTTCTCCCTAATGCGACGTCTTGAAACAATTGAAAAAGTCATTCAGTAACATTTGCCATCAATTTAGGATTCAGTTTCTCAGGCTTCGTGGATTAAAAACATTCTCAGCTTTTCTTTTCGTGATAACCTCTGAAATCGACTGACTTGTTTCAGATCACCGATCTCCAAGATGTGAATGATCTAGAGTCTAAAGCTGGGCTCAGACTACACAGCATTAGGACGGTCAGTGTGTTAGATCAGGTGATTATAGAGCCGTACATTCTTGGCCAAGAGTCTCCGACCAGTCGCACCTTGCTGTCTTTCACCACATGTATGATGTCATTTGGTCATCCAAAGTGGTTTGTATGATACTGACTGTCTTTTGTTCAGAAAAGGAGAGAAAGTTCCGCCTTGTCGTTGTGTGTGTGTGTGGAGGCGCACCTCATGGGGCAGCTCGTGGCAGTTTGGGACGTAGTGTATTACTACGTCTCCTCTAGAGAGTGTTTAAGGAACATAAATCCACACTGTTACATCAGTCTGCACCAGCAAACTGCTTATTTACACCACTTTTTAAGCTGATGTTCTTTTGCATCTTCTCCTTGTAATGAAATAATTACTCCAAGCCCACAGACACCATCAGCTGTTAGGGGAAGTGTGTTTTTTTTTTTTTTGCAGTGGAGTTGAGGCGGGGAGTCCACTGGGTTGGTGAAGTGGCTGGGGAGAGTGCAGGATAATTGGGGCTATGTTGTATCTAGTGTCTGTGGCACTTCAGTGCTGGGGGTCAGGGACCTGAAAACACTGGCTCAACAGTTACCAATCATTTCAAACCCCCGGCCGAAGAAAAGCATCGTGGGCCAGCTTTCTCTCAGGGCCGCGGCCTGTGGAGGTTCAAAGGGACAGTGAGGCTCACAGGCCTGTGTGTGTGTGTGTGTTTTCTGTGTGTGTGTTTGTGTGTGCACTCTTTTGAAGGGAAAGAAGAGCTCAGAGGCTAGAAGCTTGAACAATTAGAGCAATTTTACTCCACTCTCACTCCCTCCCTCTATCTCTTTTGCTCCCTCACACACACACACACACACACACACACACTACCCTCACCAAAGATTCGTGCTCTATAGTCTCCCTCCTCTTTCACTCAGCAGACAATATATTTAACTTCTGAGCAGCTGATGACATTCACCATTTTTTAGCGTCTCACTCTCTGTCCTAAAATTAAAGACAACATGATAATGTGCTTTTGAGAATTGTGCGAAATTGAAATTGAATGTTTTGGTTCATCTTAAAGCGAAACATTTTATCACCACAAACAGTAATAAAGAGAATTTCAAAGCCGTCCCCCCCCCCCCCCTCCTCGCGCACTTTCCGTTTGGGAGACATTTTATTTTTGCTCCTAGGCAGGCGTTTACCGAAGACCTATCCCCCACCCGCCCCCACCCAAACTTTTTCTCCCTCTTCCTCTGCATAACATCGTGGCCACAGATTGTGTGGAATGCAATTAGGGTTCCTAAATTAAGTAGTAATGGAGAAGCAGGTCTCCTTACCAGTGTTGCCCTGGCAACGAGCGCTCACAACACTGCCTCTAGTAGTTTTGCTACTTTATCTGCAAAATGCACAATTGAGCTTTAAACCAGCTCTCTGTCTGCAGGAGCCAGGCAGGCAGGGCAGAGGGCTGCAAGGAGGGGAGGATAAAGGATGGGAGGGGAGAGAGTGGGAGGGGGGGGTGATGATTGGGATGGAGGAGGGTGAGGGGGGGTGTGAACAGCTGCGTGCTAGGAGGTTTCTCTGCGTCTTGTGATATTGCCGTCCGTCAAATATTTATTCCACAAACTGTCTAATGCAGCGTGATGCGCTCCCGTGTGCGGATGAGGGCCAGATTTCAAAGACCCCCTCAAAGGGTGACGTGTGTTCGGCGAGCTTTGATTGCGCGCTCCCCTCCAGTTGTAGCTCGACGTGACAGAGAGAGGAGAGAGGCTTCGCTTTGTAAACAGCCTGTAGTCGCGGGGCCTTGTTGACTAATGTGACAAAAGCTCTGTGAATTGGAGACGTGCGGCGGATTCTCATCACGAGCTGCAGACTTTAGGAAATGGGATTAAATTTGAATGAAGTAAAAGGTGCAATCACACCTGCAGACTTTGGTCTCATCCGCGGAGGAAAAGTTTACTTTGCTGATATCTTAGCTTGTTTGGGTTCACACTTCTCAATTTACAAATGAGCCAGAACTTGTAAAACTTGTCACATGAACTCGAGTGCATGACACAGAATTCGAAAATGTTGACCTGCTGGGTGAGAGATTCTGGCAGCAGGAGGAGTTGAATAACTTAATTTGTCATAATTTAGCCTCTCTGGTGTCAAATGGCTGCATCCAGCATCTTCTACTAGCATCAGATGACGACTTCCATCTCGAGGTTACATATTGGATGAGGATTTGGGATTTATCTGCCAGAGCATCTGAGCTGTTGCATTGCCTCCGCTGGCACATGCTGCTCTCTGGAGTTAGCAGTAACTTCAGCTACTTTTTTAAAGTGCAGGAGGTTAAAAGATTGTGGAGAGACCTCTGAGATGCGCACAGCAGCCTATGTCAGAAGGAAACTATCAAGACACATTCACAATCACAGAGCGCAGAGACTATTTTAGGTGAAGAAGATATCATGATGTAAGGTCGAGCCGACTGCTCACCACCAAACAGCCAGTCTTCTTCTTTTTTTCTGCTGCAAACATTTTCTGAAAATCTTTGCACAGCGCTTGTGTAAAGTTCACGTGCATATAAAGACCTTTATTGTGCTACAAAACTTGAATTTTGACTACATGTGACGCACGGTGAACATTTCATGCTTCCAGAGAGTCTTTTTCAAACCTTCTGACTCTCATTTCAAACGTGTGCAGGAGTCATGCTTCAAGTTTAACTGAAAATATACAGTGACCTCCTCAGCAGGTCAGGTTTATTCATCAGTGTCGCTGAACAAGACGCTGATGTGTAAGTAAAACATGTTATAGGAAAGCCGTCAGTCTCTCCTTTGGCCTGTTTCAGTGTGCTAACAACAAAACGGAGCAGGAAAGCCACAGCGTGGTTACTCTGCTCCAATGAAACCTCCTGCTTTTAATCATCACGTTTACTGTGTTTTAGTACAATCTCACAGTTTCATTCTTCTCGTTTAGATATATTTCTGTTCAAAGCTTAAGGATGTGACCTTGGACCTGCTGTGAACAGGTAACAGGTGTTGTGTTCTGTATTATTTAGCTGCCAGTCAGCTTTGAACCGAGCGTGCGTGCTTGCAAGTCAGGCTTTGTTGCAAATCAGACTTAAGTGAAGATAACTGGGCCACCTTGTTGTCCTGGGGGGCCCTCGGTCCTGCAGATGTCAGCGTGCCGTGATTTCATAGACGCGCACGCACGTGCACAAATTTACTCGCAACTCAAACATACGCCCGTGCACTCTTTTGCTTTTTACATTTTCACAGAACAGCTGTGTGCATTCAAAGATGACCAGGTGCCACGAGTTTTTAATTTGCATCAATACACACACACACACACACAGGAGAGTAGTGAGCAGGACACACAGGTGCCGCGCAAACCTCTGACTGTAGCCGTGCCAAAAGGATGGCCCAAACAGACACAACAAGTGTATGGGCCACACATGTCGCAGAGAGGCTTCCTACGAAGCGGCCTCCACCACAGAAGGCAAAGTACATCTGAATGAACTCCACGTGTTTCCACTTGCCTGGAAACTACTTTTCTTTTGGTGGTAATTTGTTCTATGAAATAGCAGCTTGGCTAAATTACTGTCTTTGTTGGAAAACTGACTGACCTCGCTTGGTGAGAGCAGCCAGGTGTGTTTTAGTGGACCATGAATGCTGTAAGGTAACGTGTCAGGTTTTGAATGATTGTTGGTGGATTTGGCCGTTAAATTTCATTATCGGTAGTAAAGTTATCTCTTGCTACTCTTTGTGTGCTTACAGCTTGAGCAACACTATATAACAGAATAAGTAGTTAGAATAAGAAGGTTTTTTTGAGATTTGTTAAATTTGTCCAAAATACAGACCACTTACACGACTACTTATCCTGTTTGGGCACACATGGATTCATTTGTGCTTAGAAGTTAACAGGTAGGTTGACCGATGGGATAAACTCACTGGTGTTTTGCACTAAGAGATTCTCACACCTTATATGAGCGCTGCAGAGGTGTGAACGAACAGACTGCTTTCCACAGTATGGGTGGTAAGGCTGGAGGCAGTATTAAAGACGGCGTGAGATGTCTAACACTTAGCATCACCAATGTTGTGACATCCCTGTGATGTTTTAGACGTATAAATATACACCGCTCACTATTTTGGTGCCTGCTCATCTGTCTAGAAAGTAAGGTAGAGGAGGAGGGAAGAAGGAAGGAGGAGAAGGTGGCGAGGAAAGTGAAGGAAAGAAGCAGAGAAGGGAAGAGAAGTACGCTGTTTTGGTGTTCGAGGCTCGGCAGGATGGGAGCCAGGAAAGCCGGCCAAGGTGTGTTGTTGTGGTGTACCGGCGCAGCGATCGCGGGGGTCTGCTGGAGAGAACATCACACCGCTTCATCGCCGTGGCAGCAGCCAACCACAGGAGCCCATGCCAAGATGCTTGGCCAGCAATCCCACAATCCTTTGGTGCGTGTCACTGATGAAGGAAGAGGCCCCCCAGTCCATAGCGAGAGCTTTTTGTATTAATTCAGGGCGGAGTGTGATTTGTTTTGATAAAACATCAAACCTATCAGAGAAATCATCACACACTTGTGCTGAGCTCTGCTGAGAGCACTTGATGCTTCTTTTCTTCACTGTCTTCACCAACCTGCGGTCATTCTTTATTCCTTTCTGTGGTATTTAAAAGTTTAAGCTGACAGAGTTCTCTAATTGTCCATAACGAGACAAAAACCAACCTCGCTTTGTTGGTCTCTCAGACCTCTCAGACCTCACTGCCGTGGCTTCATCGTATTCGTATTGCTACTGACGATGTAAATCCCAAACACACACACATTGAATATTATTTAACATACATTCCTAAGAGGGTTATATAATCTCATAGTATTCCAGACGTTTGCTGGCTAAATGTGCTGTTGTTGGCTGGACTTGCCAGCCTTGGGCTATGTAGTGTGGGACACCGTAGTGTCTTCCCTGTCCATAAAAACATTTAAAGTAAGCAGTGTCACTCAAATCTTTCTGTTGCTCTGACAGTCACCAGCTCTTGATGTGGTGATGTCAATGTCTGCCTGTTTCTTCCATTCTGACATAGTAGTTTTGTGCTTCATGAATAAGTCGCTTTGATTCTTGGGTGGTTCATATCATTGGACAACAACCGCACATTTAAAAGTTGGGTCCGTTCAATTTGGCCTTAACTACCTTAAAGACAGCGATTTGACTGACGTGAGGAAGCCTCTGCTTAGTCACATATGTCAGAAACATCCCAATCATAATTACAACTTGACTTTTGACTTGAAAAATTCCAAAACTGATAAATATGATAACTCATATGCCATGAATGGTATTGGCTGTACAGGCTCTGGCTACAGAGGCAATATTATAATCATTTTATAGGATTTCCTGAAATTAAGAACAATACAGAATATCCCCAGCCTTACTCTGTAATAAACAAATGTGACATCTCACAGGATATAAGCCTGTCTGGCTACAAAAAGGAGCGAAATATGCGCTCGATTACAGAAGCCACAAAAAAGTGGACGTCAAGAACACTTTGTTGTATCTGCAGGTCAAAAAACTCAGCGAAAGAAAACCAGGACCGTCCTGACCATCCATTTACTGGCTCGTTTAGGTGACTCGGGTGGAGAAGTGAGACGACTGGCAGGAGGAGAGGGTGTTTATAACATAATGTAATCCATTCTGAGTGCTTTCACTAGGCCGCCCTCACACCCTTGTACACAGCCACTAGGCCTCTGTAGCTTCCCTTCTGCTGGTCTCTCTTAATATAACAGATCAAAGCGGGAGGGATTTCTAGACTGTTTCACGCTCTGAAGTCAACAGAGTTGTTCATTCATTTATTCGCTGGTTTGCACAACATAAGAAAACAAAACTCGTATTCTGTGCAGAGATGAAATCACAGCATCACAGCAAAATCGGTAACATCCTATAGGAACAATTTACAAATGAGAGTCATCATCTCGTTATGAGCTCTCACCTCATGTGGAGGAGGTGTGAGGAGGCATCAGGAGGTGCAGAGAGGCTAGAAAAACAGCAAGAAGGAGGTGTGTGCAAGATGGACAGAATGTGCCGCTTCTCCCGTCTTCCTGTCTCCGCGGTTTTGACGTGGCGAGGAGTGTGAATCGTGCACATTTCGAACAAACGCGCGCACAGTCGGTGAAACACTTAAAGGCAGCGGTCAGGGTGTGAAGCATGAATCACACGTATAATGCGCGAGGACATACATGCAGACCCACACGCTGAGAATCACACATGTAAACACATACATGTCTGTGCATTAAGCAGAAAAAGAAAACTGAAAAGACTGAGATTTTGGTTTGGAGTCAGATTTAATGACACATCTGCTGTGACAGCAGGAAAAACAAACCACAAATACCTCAACACAATAAACCTCCATACCCACAAAAGCACCAGCAACAAAAGACCCACAATCGGAGGAAGATGTGGCTCTAAAAGTTGCAAATGATGTTCAAAAACGTTTATGTTCATGACTGCAAAAAGACCACAAACCACTTGCTTTCTTCAAAAAAACAAAAATCTTGTGGGAGTTTTCATTTTAGTCGAGTTCCGGTGATGTACAGTATTTCTGACACTGCTGTCGGTACCAAACGGCCCGTAATTGACTTTTAAAAGATCGAGGGCGACGAGAGGCAAGAAAGAGGGAAGCAAAATGAGAAAAGGAAGGAAAATTTAGTTTATGAAGTTGAGAAAATATAATTGCAGGTTGCTGAGGGAAGCAGGAGAGGAAGTGCAGCAGACTGAAGTAGTTGTACCTCTCTCTGACACACACAACACACATACACACACACACACGCACACAGTACCTGGGGAGTGTGGATACAGTGCTCTCCTCTTTGGCCAGAGGCTGGTAAATAATGGATGTGTTGGTGGAAGCGCAGGCAGTTTGAAATGTAAATGTGACGGATGGAGAGTGGTGTGTGTGTGTGCATGGATGGATCATGGATTTGTGTGTGTGTGTGTGTGTGATGCTGTCACTTGTGGCTGGGACTGGTTATGTGTCTAGACTGGTGATGGGCCGTCCTCCCTGAAGGGAAGAAGAAGAGGAAGTGCAGGCGAGAGGTGTGCGAGCGCTCGAGACGGCAAAGAGGAAAGGACGTGAGGGAGATGAATGGAGGATGGGTGGGGGAGAGTAAAAGAGAGGGATAGGGAAGAAAAGAGAGAGCAGAAGGAGGAGGAAGAGGCTAATTAGCTCTGCTTCGACCCAAGAAACCTTCCAAGTAGTCGAGAGGTGGAACAAGAGATAAAGCGTTGATAGGAATGATGTCAGGTGGAGTCGCCCAGATACTTTGAGGCTTCCCCATCGCACAGTTTAATATGATTTAACTGTAAATCTGACTGTGGGCCAACACACGTGTGGGAAAATATAGTGGTGGAAATTCACTCAAGTGGTTTACCTAAAGTTTTAAGGTGCTTGTTCTTGTGTGATTCCACTTTGTGATACATCTACTTCTGCTATATCTATTTATTATTGTCTATAACTATAGTTTCTTTGCATGTTTAACTTTACTACAAATTATAATCAACTAATGAGTTATGATGTATATATTAAGCTGCCAGGAGTATATAAAGTAACCTAAAATTAGAAATACCTAAATTATCACTACTTATAATATGGTAATATACTGTATATCATTTGTAAGGGTCATTTTACACGAGAGCTGCTCGTCTACTGCTGTCTCAGTCAGTTTGTGTTATGTGTGACACTGGTGTTTTAAATGGTTACAACCCAGTATTTGTGTAACGCTCACAAACTAATTGATTGAATCAGCAGCAGACCAGCCGCTCCTGTGTTCTCCGAGGTAAAATGACCACGATAGTAACAGCGAGTTGAGTATTTTACACTCTAGTATGGCTGCTTTTACTGAAGTAAACGATCTGAATACTTGCGAAGCTGCAAGATTGACATCGTCGTGCAGTGAGTAAGGATCTTTATTCTGCAGCAACGTATGACCGCAAAAAACACGAGTAAGAAATGTAGACAGACGGGTTTATACTTTCCACCATAATCCTGTTTCTGTGTAAGTTCTGCTTTCTCTGGTAAAGTCATTTGCACTGCAATCATGTGCGCTTCTGCACATCCAGGCTCCTGCCGAACGACGTGCAACTGCGCCGCGCATTGCATCGAGAGAGTTAGTAGTCCCAGATGAATCATTTAGCTCCCAGTGAGAGTGCCTTGTGTAAAAACTACATCCCTGGTCTAATGTAGCTGTGGAGGTCAGCTCCAACATATGGCTCAGAGAGTGTGTGTGTGTGTGTGTGTGTGTGTGTGTGTGTGTGTGTGTGTGTGTGTGTGTGTGTGTGTGGAGAGGAGTGCGAGATGCCAGCTGGCCCAAACTATGACAGAGGATGGAGTGACTGAAAGAGAGAGGAAGGAGGGATGCGGGAAGAAAGCTAAGGAGATGGAAGAAGGGAAGGGGAAAAGGGAGGAGGAAAAGGATGCATGAAGGGATGAATGGATGGATGGATGGATGGATGGAGGGAGGGACAGAAGGAGACAGAGATAGATGGAGAGAGGTGTGGGAAGGTGGAAAGCATGGAGGGAAACAAACGTGGAGAAACTGGCATCTGTTGCCCTCCCAACCCCCGCCATCACCACTGTCACCACCAGCTCCCATTGGTGCAGTGTGTGTGTGTGTGTGTGTGTGTGTATGCGAGTGTGTAGTGTGTGTGTGTGAGTGTGTGTATGTGTATGCGAGTGTGTAGTGTGTGTGTGTGTGTGTGTGTATGTGTATGCGAGTGTGTAGTGTGTGTGTGTGTGTGTGTGTGTGTGGAGATAAGACAGAGGAAAGGGCCCAGATGGTCTGAGGGGAGAGTGACAAGTGGCTGTCAGGGGACTCAGACAGCCTGGCCCTCTGCTGCCCTGCTGGCACACACACACACACACACACACACACACACACACACACACCTCCATCTCTTTGTAGGACCTCTGCCTCCTGTGGGGCACCTGTTCACCCTGTACTGCATCTGTTTGTAGAACCGTCTTTGAGCATAATCAAGTTTTTCAGTGGGAAGTGGAAGTGAACAAGCGTTTTACACTCGGGCCGTTTTTTTAAACCAAACAAAATAAAGCAAAGTCACAAAGGCTCCCGAGACCTCTTTTGTTTCTTCTAACTGGAGCGACCTTTATGATTGTTCAGTATGTTGCATGTTTCTTTATCCCTCATTGATGCCATCTGAATAAGACTGGACTCGTAGAAACAGAATTTTCTCATTCCAGCTTGGACTATCGTGATTTTTCTCACAGCATTTCGTCCCACGTATTGGAAACCCAACCGCTTGACGAGGCGTACTCCACGATGCTTCCCTGCAGGAAGGATGCGTCGCTTTACTCCCTCCGTTGCTTTATCAATTAAAGGAGCTCTTGAGCTCGTAGAATTACCTGTGAAACCACATTTGTGCACAATTTACCCACGATAGTAAAACTATATCTATGTAGGTGAATACGTTCATGTGTTGCCGTAAAATGAAGCCCCATTTATGAGCAAAATTAGCATCAGAGAGCGACGGCAGGTCGTTTAATTCAAGCGAAACGGTATGGAATGCTCCTTTATGTAAACAGCTCAATCTGAATACTGTCTCACTTTCTAATATTTGTGTCAGATTCTTTGTCTCTCTCTGTCCCACTTTTCGAGATTTCTCTCTCTGACTCTCTCCAGTGTTTTAACACTACATGTGTGCTGACCGACTGGCCGCCGAGGCCGACAGAGGGATTGTCACAACCAGTCAGAGTGTGTATTATCTGTCATTTCTGAGCCATGGGACTCAGTTTAATGGATAAAGCCTGCGGAAAGCCCACACCGTCGGCCTCTTTATATCTTTATGGGTCATACACTCATCTTCCCAAACACCCTTAATACGCTTTATCTCTCGCTCTCCCTCCTTCTCCTCTTTCTCTGGCTGCGTAGTGGACACACACACACACACACACGCACTTATCTTAACTCAGTTGCCCTTGATTTGTGTGATCCGCTGATTCCTTTTTTTTTTCTTTTTTTTTTCCCAGGGAATTTTCTGCTCGTCCTTTTCCGAAATGAGAGGAAATGAAGGATGGGACTTTGGGCTCCGAGGCCGTGACCCTCGTAGTCCCACAGCAAGGCTCCCTGGGATATGTAGGCGCCTCCGGACTCAGGGACACCAGGGGGTTTCCCTCATCGGGAAGGATGGCATGTAAGTGTGTGTGTGTGTGTGTGTGTGTGTGTGTGTGAAAGTAAAAGAGCAAAAAGAGAGAAATTGACAGGAGAAATTGGGTGTGAGAGGAGAGAAGGATGGAAGTGTGTGTGTGTGTGTGTGTGTGAGAGAGAGAGAGAGGGGAGCGAAAGAGTGTGTGCAAATGGCAAAAAGAGAGAGTGGAAAGAGAGAAATTGTGTGTTAGTGAGAAAAAGAGCAAGTGTGTGTGTGCAAGAGTGTGTGTGAGGGACAGCTCGTCCTTCAGGCTCACCTCGGCCCCCCGGGGTCTTTCTTCTCGGCGGCAGCTTCGGCGTTTTACTGGCCCCGGCTGACGGCCATGAAATGGCAAGAAATTTACTGCTCTGGAGCTTATGGATGTGACGGCAGAGTGAGGACATCTTCTCTCTTTCACTGTCCCTGTCCATCGTCCTTCCTTTTCTTCCAGCTGCCCTTGCTTTCCTTTCATCCTTCCTCCCTTCTTTCCTTTCCACTGTATTTCCTTCCTCCTTTCTTTTCTTTCCAATTCTATTCAGGTTTCTATTTTTTTATTTCGCTTTGTGTTCCTGCTGTCTTTTTTTTTTTTATCTCCTTACATCTCTCTCTCTTCCTGTTCTCTATCCTCCTTTCATTCCTCCCTCCTTGCCATGCCCTGCATCCTCCCTCTTCCATCCTCCCTTACCTTTCTTTATCTGGTATATCTGTATTCTCATGTCTGATTTTCTGCTGATCAGTTAAGTAACATAGAAGACAACTGGAGGACTTCATAGACCATCAGTTTTCATTATTTCGACTTTGTTTCTGAGAAATCATGTCTTGTCAGTCTGTTTGGCATACTACAATACCCATGAGCCACAGCTGCCATTTCTAGAGAGAGGAAGCAAGTCATATATGCGACTTAGAGCCGTAGAGAATGAGTTGCCTAATTCATCCAAAAGATCTGAAGCTTGTACTGGTAGTTATGTTAACAGCTTCACCTTTGACCTTCACAAAGCAGAATTTTAAGCTCCGTGATTGGATGTTCATCTCCAAAATGCACCCTGGGAGTCGTAGTTACAATTTTGCCTATTGTCTCTAAACACACAGCCTTGAATCTTACGGCCTTTTATGAAATGACCGCGTATCTTCTCGGTTAAACTCTTCCAACACGGTTGCTCACAGCTTGTGCCGGTCATTCAGTCTGAAGAGTTTCATGCGGCGCTCCAAGTATGAGTCACCTAAAATTGTCCATGGAGAGAATGAATGGGAGTTTCACATCCGTAACCATGGGGTGTAAAACTATTCCTTTTGTTCATCTCCTCTCTGCTTCCCTTCATGTTCTGTTCTTTTACTCCTCTCCCTGTACGGTTCCTGACTTCACTCCTGCCCTCATCCCTCCTTCTTCCTATTTCTCCACATTTTTATCTCAATCAACATTCATCCTTCTCCCGTGCATTTGATCCTCTCCTCCTCTTCCTCCTTTCTCCTTTCACTCTGCTACTTGAGGCAAAAGTTGGCTTTGTGGGTCATGTTCTTTGTAAGCTTTAGAGCCCTTTGCTCAAAGCCATATATTTCTTTGCGGTAGACGGTCCTGACAAGTCATGGCATCAGAAAATGACACTTCAAATAAGAAAAAAAAGGCGAGTTAACGTAGAACAGCAAATTATTCCAATCAAAAGGAGCCGTAAAGCAGATAACAAATAACTTACAATACCCAGCATGCATGGTCGGGGGTGAAAGTAAAGGAAGGCCACTCAAACAGAGCCCGTTTTGTTTTGTCATACAGTGAAAACTGTAAGTGAAGCTGGAGGTGTGTGTGTGTGTGTGTGTGTGTGTGTGTGTGTGTCCCTGTTGTACCATCCGCAGCCAGAGAGCCTTTCAGCGTCGGGGAGTAGGAGGGGAACATAAAAGGATTAGCAGTTCCAAATTAATACTTGGAGGATTGTTCATGCAGAAATGTATTCACACAGAGACAAATACAGCATCCACACACACACACACACACACACACACACACACAGTTCAGCATGCTTCTGTACAGTGTGTATACACAAATATATACATACAGTGTATATATGTACCATTTAATTACATCATTTTATGGCATTTTTATCTCAGCCTAAATGTGCCTGAGCTGTATTCCCTTACAATGAGATTTAGTGGGTGTTCTCTCCATTACAAACCCTCACTACGACTGAGCAGACACACTAAACTACTACTGCCTAGGCTGCTTCTCATATATTCTGACATCTGGAAAGAGAGCATTGTGTCACTCCTCTGAACGCTGCAGCAGGGTCTCAGTAAAACGTCAGACCCCCACAGCGTTTTGCGTTCTACCACTACAGTATAGCGTATGTCACATTTTAGGGATGTAGCTCACGCTCTGCTGGAGCAGCTTTGTGAACAGCAAATAGTAGCAGAAGTCTGGAGAAAATCCAACACTGACATCCAGCTTAGGGAGAAAAGTCAATAACATCTTTTTTTAAGAACTTGGGTCTAATTTTTTTTTCTGTTTTAGGCCGTCACTCCTATTTGTTCTGATGAGCCAAAACACTGTTGGCATAGACAGAATTCAAGCAGATCAGAAGAGTCAGATCTGATCAGACTCATCAGAAGATGAGTTTTAAACCAACTTTCCTACACAAAAAAAAAAGTGTTATTAATGATATTTAAGGAGACGTTAGACTTGAGTCAGACTCGGGCACAAAAATAATGACTTGACTTCATCTTTTCTCCTTAAAAACTCAACTGGGTTGGAAGCAAGAACCTTCAAGTCTCACGTTTGGAGCTGGTTAAAGCTGCAAAAAAGAAACAAGGCAAAAAGAATTACAGGTCCCGTTGCTTTTTGCATTGGAAGGCCTGACTTATATTTGCCCTTCTGCATCTTGAATGACTTGACTTGCTCAAACGCACACAAAAAACAGTTTGTTCCCTTTTGGTTTCACCAGCAGTGCAGACTTTGTGGTCAACTTGGATGTCTGTTAACAGCCTGTCTGATCGTCTGCTACTGAATAAACGTATGATTTCTGGATCATCAGAATTATAAGAACTGAAAGTGTCGGATGCAAAATTATAATTTTCCAGCGTGAGAATTGCTGCTTAAAATTCAAAAAAAAAAAAAAAAAAGTAAGAAAGTGTATCTGCCTGTGTGTATGTCAGTACAGTCTCTCTACAGCATGTCAGCCGTGAAAGGCCTCTACACGCCGTTTGAGCTCTCCTGAGTGAGAGAAGTGTGACAAACAGCTCAACAGGCTTTGGCACGCCAGCTGTCCAGAGGGGAGACACACACACACACACACACACAGGTTCATTCACATGTACGTCCAGCTACATAAATGATTGCACATGCACAAACAAGCACACAGACTCTCTCACAGCAGACACACACACACACATATATAAACACGCTCAACATGGGAGAAACGCACACACTGCTGCCAAGCATGGCGCGGTAATCTTTAGTAATGCCATCGGTTCTGGGGGCAGAGCATCCGAACGATGCCAGCGGCCACACAACATCAGAGCCTCGGCGTCCTGCCTTCCCACAATCCCCCTCTCCACGGGCAGCCAATCCACTGTCGGACAGGAAAAATTTGCTTTTCTGGCGATGCTTGACCATTTTAGCTTTTAGGAGGGATGCTGCTGCTGGAGGGGGGGGGATGAGAGTCCGAAAAACCAGTTGGCTGATTGTCACAATGGCCTGCTGCTTTCTGGTTGCCATGGTGATTTTGATCAACAGCCATAATGATGTGTAAACCTAATCACTAAGTCTGTATATAGACTAGACTACATTTAGTATTAATTAAAAAATATATAGAATATAACAAGTATAAGAAATGAAGCGAGGATTTGGGGAAAAAAAAGAAACTACAAACAAAATCCAGACTGTAAAAAGTTTCATTTAGTTTATCTTGAGGAGGAAAACGGTGACAGACTTTCTTTACTTCTCAGGTTAAAGGCCAACAAATAGCTGCAGTAATCACATTTTCTGCTGGGGTTGAGTTTACTGTCTAAATAAAGTATTACGAAGCAACGATGTTTAACCTGATAATGACTGTCTGTAGTATTTGCATTCATACTTTGTGTATTAAACGCAGAGGTCACATGGAGTTCATCTACAGTCATTTTGCCTTTTTTAAACTTTCTCTAATTTTCGTGGTGGGATTTTATATTCAGGTTAGTAATAATAATACAAAATTTGTATCCATACTTGGGGAATTCTATTCAATTGTTGCATTTAAATCAGCTTAAAGCTGCAATTTATAGCTGAAATTGCTGCTTCCAGGTATTTCTGTCTTTGTATGCAGCTATCAAGCAAAGAGAAACAGCACCAGACTGACAGTTACATGAGACTGTGTGACTTAATATATAATTTAGATAATAATAGTAGGTGTCAGTTAGACAGTAATATCCTGATATGTTGTCAGTAAACCCTAGTGGTCACACCAGACAAAGTGAAGCCATAGCAGCAAAATACTCCAAAGTTACAAACGCTCGCTTCAGTGATCCGTGATTTTGGTGTGTCAACAACTGGACAATTCCAGAAAATCCCCAAAAGCTGTGACATTTCTTAGAAAATAGTGGTCAGTAAAGTAAAGGTGGTTAAAAATGCAAAAACATCAGCACAGTTATTTGAAATGCAGCACAGAATGGCGAACTCAGTCATATTTTTGTTTACATTCAATTGCAGATTGGCTTCGTTCGCCCGATGCCTCGGCCTCAGGCTGGTCACCGATTCAAGGTTGACAGCTCATCAAGTTGAGTGACAAGCGTTGGGGTGGGAACTTGACCAAATGAGGGGGAGGACGGCAGGTAGGCCCAGTAAAAACACCTCAGTGGCTCCAGGCGAAAAAGCTGCATATTGTAGCTCGAAATCGCCTTCACCTCCTCCTGCTGGGTCATTAATCTTGCTGAGCACCTGAAGAACTGTCATCTTTTAATTTCAGTTAAAAAATTGCAGCGAGGGATGGTTAGCCGTTCATGCACAGAGGAGATTCCCCATCTTTCCCCTCTCTGAGACGCGTAAGGCTGGAAAATGTGAGTCGTGGGTGGTCAGTTAGTGAAGCCATCAGTCGTAGGAGGTTAGTAGTTATTGTAGTAGTCAGGTGTGTGCGGGTGGGGAGGGGTGGGGAGGGTGCTCAGGCAGCCACCGTCCACGCCGCCGCATCGCCCACGGGGTGAAGCTCAGCTGTTCTTCCCTTCCCTTCCCTTCCTCCCTCCTTTTATCCCTCCTGACCTTCCTCCACCTCCTGTTCGTTTTATCCCTCCCTCCTTTCGACGCTGGAGAGGAGCTGCTGGTGGTGGTGGTGGGAGGGGAGGGGGGGGGGTTGTGGGGTGGGTGGGGTGCTGCTGCTGTCAGGAAAGGAGTGAATTGTGTGTATATGTGTGTGTTTGTGTGTACAGCTGAGGGAGGGGTCGATATGATGAGGCTTCAGTGTTGTCGAGATGGATTAGCTGAATGACTTTGAGGGGTTTGTTCTCTTGTCTTTGAGCACACAGCCAACTCACTGTACTCTCTTCCTCTCCCTCCCCATCCTTCCCTCCAAATCTTCATGTCTCCCCCTCAATATTTGTCTCTCCTTTTTTGTTTTTTTGTTGTTTTTTTTTTTATGGTGCCTCATTAAGGCTCTGCAGCATCAGTCTCCCCATCCCAACACACACCTGCCCCAACATACCTATTCCACTACTTTGAGATCACAAAAATGGACTGATTTATTAATGTGAAATGAGGAAACAGTTTCATGAATTCATTTCTCATTTGTTTTTTCCTACTTGCTGCAATTTCCACCACTTTCCCCACCCATCTTCCTTTTTTCATCCTACATACAAAAATGTGATCTTTTTGTATGCTTAAGTTAAGTTCGTGTCTGGCCTTTGCAGTGTTGTTGTTTTCAATGAGGCAATGCAAGAGTAAGAAACAGCTGTTTTCCTGTTGTGTTTATTAAAGGTAGTATGCGTAGCTTTTTCAAACATCAATACATCACTGTCTAATTAACTGTCGTACCTGGAGATCATTATCCTGAACATATGAGGCTGCAGTCAAGATGATTAGTAGCCTCTGACTCACTGCTGTCGTATTGTTAGTGCTTGTCTTTGTTTAATTTAAAACCACATTTCCCAGAATTCCTGCTGCTTGCTCCGACAAAGGGTTTTTACTATTCATTTTTGCCTTACTGCAAAGCCATAAAGCGTGCTTTAAGTTTAGCCCCCAAAAATAGGAAAGCGCTGTGAACTTCTCAGACTTTTGTTTTACAAAAACATTCAAATAAAGCACAAAGCTGCTGGAAGGAGAGACACGTTTCTTTTATGCAGACAGATTTTTGCACGTTTAGCCCACACTGACACCTGGGCCAGGCCTGTGCAGCTGCACCTGGTTTTAAACATTCTCCCCTGCCTGTATTGCCATGTTAACTCTGGATTTATCCACAAATATGCCAAAGGAAACAGTGCTCCAGCTACACATCACATGTTATTAGCAGGGGGATACGGGTTCTCAGATTGGTATGATGGATCCTGTTAATGTTAAAAATGTTGAACCTCGGCAGTTTTCGCTGCTCTATCGCTTCAGCGTTCATGTCGAAGGTCAATTTCTTGTCAATTTTAGAACCAAGGTATCTGTAACTCCTATTGCCCTTCAGCGATGATCTGAGGAGCTGGAAGTGGTGTTTCTCTGAAGTCAAGAGCCGTGCCTTTAGTTTTGGATATTTCCAGCGTTAGAAAGTAGTCATCAGCCTCTCCCAAAGGAGCAGCCTTTGTCTTCTCTCCACCTGCCACTTCCCTTCTGTGTTGCACTCCTCTGACACACTTCTATCTTCCTCTCCCCTTGTTTTGCCTGTACTTCTCTTCCTCTGCCTCCCCTTCCCTCCTTCCTCTCGCCCTCCTCTCTGCTTCCTTACCACCTCCCCGCCCGTCTCACAGTGTGTGATTGATGTGGCGGGGTAGCATTAACACTTCTCACGCTGCTAGTACACGGAGGAAGGGGGAGGTGGCGTGATGTACATGAACGATTGATTACCTTGCTGCTACTAGCTGATGACTTCTCCAAAGATGGCTCCCCTGGAATCAATAACCGCTGCTCTTTCTTTATTCGCCCCCACCTCCTAAACTTTCTCCCCCATCTCTGCTCCCCCCTCCTCGATTCTCCAAATCAGAGACGAGGAGCTCATGCAGCAATTATGAAGGAAAGGCACATTTGCATACGGAAAAATAATTAAAACAAACAAAGTGAGGCTGGGACCCCCTGGAGAGAGGTGCAGGGAGGAGCAGGGAGGAGGAGGAAGTGAATAATGTGGGCATAGAAAGAGGTTTAATTGCTCCACACCGGGGTTGTGCCATTTATCTTCAACTCTCTTGCTCTGATGCTATTTCATTTGTCACCTTAGTACAGATGAGAGTTTATGTAGGTGTGCTCGGGATATGTTTCAGGGTAAGCACCCAGACACACACACACATACAAATGTATTATACTATCATACTTTTAAGAGACGGGTACGAATGCTGTGCCATTAAAGATGACTCAGAGCTCTCCAGAGTTAACTGCATCTTTTCTCACTCGCACACATTTTGTTGCTTTAGTTTATAGCTCTATAAAAGGCTGTTACATAAAAGAGTCCAGTTTCAGAGAGAGATGTTCTGCTCTTTTGCATGTCTGTCTCTCTCAGAAGCAGTCATTATGCTCCTGGAGCTTCCATACTGACTACTTAGTTCCTCCTCTCTCTCTCTCATGTGTGTGTGTGCGTGCACGCCTGTATAATGTGTGTTTTTGTGCATGCATCATCTTTGTGTGTGCGGTGCTTTTGAGCAGGCTCCCCGCTGACGCTGCGGGGTGCGAGTCGTCACGCGCGGAGGGCCGTCCGCCACGTTAGTGGCTAAAAACTCCATTTTCAGCAGAGTGTTTGAAGCCAGAGGATGAAAGTCCCTGCTCTCTCTCCCTCTCTCTCTCTCTCTCTCTGTCTTCTGATGCCTCTCATGGACAACTCAGTGGCCAGCCACTTCTTTAATTAAAGGCACAGTCTGCCGTTTTTTTCCCTCACATGAAAGAGCATTGACCTGATGATGGAGCTCTTGGCAGATAGGGATGATGTGAGTGTCACTTCACTCAGTTTGGTCTCCTGAGACAGAGTATACAGTTTATGAGCGTGTGGACGTTTGGGTACAAATGTGTATGATTTCCCCACTCTGTCAAGTCTTGAATGAGCAGGGGAATGTGGCCAGAATCAACACTAATGCAGTCACGATATCATAGTCCACTCCAGAAAAAGTAAGGTGGTCATTTGGTCAAAACATCCCAGATTCTCTTGTCTGCAAATAAAGCTGTTCTTTTCTAAGAAGTCATAGTAAGAACTCCAAAGCCTCCTAAAGGTTGTACAATGTTGGATGGTCACTTTGGAAGGCAATGCCAGACGCACCGTTTTATGGCCCAGGCTGGCAGACTCGCGATAACACTGACTCACAGCAGTCGAACTCAACTTTTGGTGCAAAGCAAAACGACGTTATCCAGCGTGGCGTTGAAGACGTGCAAGCACCGATTCATGGTAGCTACTCTGTAACGTGAACAAATTGTATTTCCACTGTTTACCTCGTGACACGATATAAATGATCCGTCACTGTGATAACTTTTCATTCAAACGAATCATTCTGTTATTTCAGCTCGATCCCTCGAAGTGAATCATGGCTTGATACGGAACTCCTATCTCCCATGCCTCCCCAAAGTCCAAATGGATCAAAGCAGACTCGCAGCTTTAATCACACTGAGGGCCATAATCATCATTGGTACCCATTTTAATGCTCTCTCTCTATTCGGGTTTGGGCGAATCACATTTAAAATCTGGTCTTTGGGTTCCTCTTTAATCAGGTTTCTTTTATATGGACGCTCTTTTGGGGGGTTTCACAAGCCTGCTACAGCCTGCAGGTTTAACATTTTGGACCTGTGGAGACTTCTGATCTGATCTGAGTGCCGTTTGTTTTTTTCTGTTGGGATTATTTACCTGATAACTTTTTTTTTTGTGATGTTTTCAAAACTTGGTTCAGTTTTAATTGGGAGGTGTTTTGCTAAAAAATGCGAAGAGATGGAACAACATGCTTCAGGTGTTATCAAACCTTGCAAACACTACCAGGAACAATAGCTGAAAAAAACATGGTGTATAAGTATAGATATTTATCGCTGAATTAAAATGATTCTCCTCTTCTGCATGTATGGTGCAGCCCCGCTCCTTGTTTGTGAGCACAGCAACAAAATTAGCTGATTTAACCAAAGCTGGCATTAAACTCTACACGAAGAGAGTGAGCTTGCATGTTTTTTTTGGGTTTTTTTTATATAATTTCTTTTTTTTTCCTTTTCAGATATTTGTAGTCTACATTAACATGCAGCCAAACCAGCCTAGTGCACCCTCTGTAAGGAACTCAACATCATCTGAGCTGGCTGTAGCTGCAGGCGAAAACAACAAGGCTTTAAACGCACCCTGTCGAAGAAGAAACGCTCTCAGTCTCTCAGAGCTCATTCTAATCGTGTGCTTCCTGTTTTTGTTGCTGTGTGTGTGTGTGTGTGTGTGTGTGTGTGTAAATCCCTCGCTGTTTGTGAGCTGTGCGACACTGCTGGGTGCTCTCTGTGTCTGCTTGCTGGATATCAGGCACCCAGGGATCCTCAGAAGCAGGCATTACCAGTTAATGCACCTCTGAAGAGAGCATCTGCACTTAAGACAATTATACCACAGATGGGTGTGTAAGTGAGTGTGTTGTGGGTTTGCCTGTCTGTGTGTGTGTGTGTGTGTGTGTGTGTGTGTGTGTGTGTGTGTGTGAGGGAGAGACAAAGAGTGAGTGAGACAGACAGAAAGAATGTTAGAAAAATAGAGGAAGAATAGGAAGAAGAGCTTTATATGCCTGAAATCATGAAATAGGATCTGCGATTCTCTCTCCTCTGAACCAAAATCCGTTTTCCTCACCTCTCTTTTGGGTTCAAACCCCTTTCAGGTTTATTTTCAGGGCCTTGCAATCACACTTTTTTTTTTTTTTTTTTTTTTTACAACAAAGTCGGCAGTGCACACACATCTTTCCTTGCTATCCCGTTTTTGTAGAATCCGCTGCGTCTTTTAAGGCAGGTACACACTTGTATCTTCAGTCGCAGCGATTCTTTCCAGAAGCCCAAAGTGGAAAACCACCTTGACGCAGCTGCTGTGAACTTGAGAGAACCAAAAATTCTTGCTTCTGAGAGGCTTCTGACCTATTCCGGGGGAAGAATTATATAATATCTGCAAAGTAAGTGGGTAATGTGGTGAGGAAGCACACGAATACTCAGGTGAAGAGCAGAATATCAATAATATACAAGCTGGTTGGCCTGTGTAAGAAGGCCGGTGGGGAAAGTATTCTTTGATACCACACTGACAGCTTCTTCACAACAATCAAGTGTTGTGTTCACTGAAGGGGGAAATGGTATGTTAACTTCACATTCAGGGCCATCGTCTCTTGAAACTGAATTAGGTCACGTGCCAGATATGTTGCTACCCAATGCAGCTTAGAAACTCATGCGCACAGTTCTTCAGAGCCGTCCTGTAATCGTGTGCTTCCTGTTTATCTATTCAAACCAACAACATGGCAGCATCTTGATGCAACATGATACTGTCCTACATCCCAGCATCAGTGTACCAACCAGTGATTTGATCCCATTTCATCCTATCCTGCCTCACATACCTTCACTCCTCAGTAGAGTGTGTTTGGTGAATGTTTTTGGCGTCAAAGGATCCAACGTGACCAAATGTGACGAGGCCACTGTGTGCTGCATTTAAGACTTTGAACTGTAGTGTCTCAGCAGGCACATTCTTGGCCATCCAGCGAAGAAATGCACAAGCATTGCCTAATAACAAACAATCTAGCATCTGAAGCATCTGAAACAGATTGTGCTTGTGTGTTCGAGTGCGGCAGCGCTACACATACTGTCACTGTTAAAGCAATGCGCTGCACTAATAACCTGCACAGAAACTAAAGTGTAAAAACAACAATTAGCACTTTTGCGTGGGTTATGTGCCAGACTTCACAAGCTTTTCCATCAGGATTAACGACATTCTCTCTCATTGTGTCTATTATCTCATTGCAGGAGCAGCCGCCAGGCAACTAGTGGACACTCCAGGAAGTTAATGGTCCTGGTCGGCACGTAACCCACATAAAACTACAAACAAAACTGCGAATTCAGCTAAATTTTACATTGCATTTTGTTTAGGTTAAGCAAATAAGATGCAATGTTTTAATCGGTGACCTTTAGTGGTGCTTATATAGGCATTTTACGGACATAATAGTTGTTGATTCTTGTCTCGCTCAAATGCATGAATAAGAGTATGTCAAAAGAGTTGTGAGGTTTGTTCGCAAATTCTTTGTGTGCCTTATGGGTACGTTAGAATTTATTTAAGGAATTAGCATGCGTCGTTTGGCAAGGAGGTTAGCGATGAAAGTGCTTACACCTTCACTTTCAGCTATGATGATCAGCTGGATCAGTGATGTCATAGCCAATATCTTATCAAGCAACCAATACTGTATCTCTGATATGCCAAAGGAAGCTATAAGTCAACGTAGCTGCTCACAGACCTCTAATATGGCTTCCAGAAGGGTTGTATAAGATCTTTAATGGGATTATTAATACCAGATATTCTATTCAGGACATTCTGGTTTAAAAGTTTGTTCCCCTCAGCTGTCCCATGTGTCAGCAGCACCTTTCCCCTCCAGGGGACAGCAGGAAGGACGCTAACAGATTGGACCCCCCATATGGCAGGCAGTCCGATCCTGCGATAAATAAACTGCTGGCTACTCTGACCTCTGCCTGCACCAAGCTCACACCGAACATGTGCTGCTGCTGGATGCTAAGAGCTCAGTTGGGGGGGGGAGTTCCTCCTTCCCCTCCCTGTTCCCTCCATCTCCTACTTCAATGTTTTCTCCCCTCCGCTGGAGTCAGCGGTCCATCTCTCGCTGCAGATTGCCTATGACAGCCGCGCTATTTCAAGTCTGGGGTTTGAGCTAAATTGGAGTGAGCAATACCACCTGTGCCTGCTGAAGGGCCGCTCTGGTTCGCACTGTTGCTCCGCAGAGAGGAACCGGGAGGAGAGGGAGGGTTGGGTGGATGGTGGGATGGGGAGGGCAAGGGGGGCAAAAAAGCTGCTACCTGCAACCATCAAAGCCTGGTTTTCACATGCAATCTGCCCAGCTGGCTCCCCTGTGAGGAGGGGTTAGCTCAAAGCGGAGCTGGATGTTTGCGGCTCTCTCTCTTTCCCCACTTACGTCCTCTTTATTCCCCTTCCCTACACTTCTCTCTCGCTCTCCTCCTCACCTTGCTCTTCCTACAGGTGTGTATCTTCCTCTCTTTGCTCTCACTCTTTATCTTCCTGTATCTCGCCACCTCTTCTTCCAAACCTCTTTCCCTTTTATATATCCTTCTCTTTCACATTTATCCCCCTCCTCCCTTTCCAGCTCCCTCTGTTACACCTAAAAGGCTCTTTTACACCGACGAAAGTTGATCGCGAAAGAAACGTGGTAAATTCTTGGTCGTCGATCCAAGACGAAGGTGTTAGATTGCAGTGTTTCACTGACAGCTGATTTAGAGATGTAGAGACCAAACGCAGCCTTCATCAACGTTTATTTCAAGGTCGAAAACCTGTCTGTTACATGTATTACCCCATTAGACTTCTATTGAAAATATACCAAACCTTCCATATCAAACATTTCATATGCAAAAACATTATCAGTAACAACCGAATAAGATGATATATTTGGGATATTTTTATTGACATTTTGATTGGTCAGTTGGCATTTACTAAAGTGCTGCACAGTTTTAACCTTCATCTTTATGTTTAACATGCCATAGTTATCAAAGGCGTCTGTATGTTCTCTGGTCATGTAGCATCAGTTTTGCAGCGGTATAATACGTCTTGACATATTTCTCTCTAGCACTGATACTCGGGACTGAATGAACCAAAATTAAAAACAAATTTCGGTACATATGAAAATGTATTATGTTCCAGATTTCACTGCAGGGACCAAGCAACCCGCTAACTGTCACCAGATTCAGATTCAAATGTTTGCTGCATCCTGATTGGTGCACAAAAGTTTGTGACATCACCTTTTCCCCATTGAGCCCCGCCCACTGCAAACCTGTGAGAAGAGCACAAAGAAAAAGATATGGAGACAAATCTCTCATCTGAAATAAGCAAAACTCTTTTGAAAGACATTTTTTTTCTGTTCGTGAAGGATCCCGTCAACCAAAGCAAATAAGATAGAGAGAATATGTTTCGGGGCCTTTAAGGGACCTTTAATGAAGTAGAAAACACATCCATAATCAAAGCTAATTTAATGTTTAAATGTTTTGCTGTTACACCCACAAGTTCAACACAGACACAAACCAACACTTGACAAATGAGCAGTCAAAATGTCCCTGCTAGATAGAATTAGCACACGTCTTTGCTCCTTAACTCCTCCAGATTGGCTGATGCGAGCAAACTGGGAGCTGGGCTTGAGAGAGCTTAGGCTCCATCCTCCTCCTCCTCCTCCTGCTCCTCCTCCTCCTCCTGGGCAGGATACAGTAGGCATCATTTAGTGGAGAGAGCGGTGGAAACGGTGTGGGGTTAGCCACGAGGTCGCCACACTTACTGCACGGCCGAGCTCATTTCCACTGCTGTCCACAGCTCGGGCTTCCCCTCCGAGAGAGAGAGAGAGAGAGGGAGAGAGAGAGAGAGAGAGACGGGGAGGGGAGCTGCAGCCAGTGAAATGGCTCATTCACTTTCTGATCACAGCCCGCCACTCTCTCCTTCACACACTCAGACTGACACACTTGCTGCACACACATCCAGTCACACATACACACAACCCAGGCTGTCTTCATCTTGCGGTTATTTGCTATTTTCGTCCTTCACTTCCCCCGATGTCATGAAATATTTCCTCAGCTCTGATGGTTCACTTTTGTGATCGCCATTACTTACCAGACGCACCAGATTTCATTAGAAATACATTTGTTTTTTTGAAGCCATCAGTGCATCACGCTTCCTGGGATCAGAAAAAGTAGAGAAAAGTGTGTTTTTGTTAATATATTTTCGGCACACGAGCCAGCTGAATAAACCAGGCAGCCAGTATCACAATCACGTTAATCCCTTTGTCAAACTAATCTGATAAGTACAGCTAATGATATTTCAGTGAGTAACTTGTGCCAAAACGGGCTATAGCTGTCGCACACTGAAAACACAAGAACACACACACACACAAGCATGCATCTTTTCTCCCTTCCTCACACACACACACACACACACAGATTTTTTTTGTGCATCCAAACGGTCGGACACCTGAGATACAACACTTACTATAATTTAAGCTTTTAGCTAATAATGCTACATGTGATCAGAAGTTCATTTTCAAGTAGGACTAAATAGTTACAGTATGTGCAGAGGGAGGGATGTTTGTTGGAAATGCGTCAGGGGCCACGTCCAGACGACCTCTGTCGGGGGTAATAATGTTCTGTTGGTCCTTTTTGTTATCGGACAATTCTGCAAAACCCAACACTACATTTTACCTCCAGTGCAGACATATTTGAGATTCTGCCCTTCTGCAATATTCCCACATGGTAACTGCAGTGTAGTTGAGGTTTGGGGAAGATTGCGTTTGCAGTATGGTAATAAAGGTGATACACTGTTAACTGCAGCCTGTAATGAAGCCACCAACTGTATATACAAAAATGACTGTGGAGCCCTGATGCAACACAGGTTATTTTTACTCACTATCAGTGGGTTATTTGGACATTATACTGTATGTTATTTACTATACTAAGCTAAAAATGGGATTATTTTAGCTCAAGTTTGAGTTTTTAAACCGTCACTAATGTGTTTTTGCCACACAAAATGATGTGCATATTTACATGTTACTAACAATCAGCCACAAGCAGTGACATGTGAGTTTAAAAAGAGCTCAAGTAGATTAACACAGTTTGGCCAAATAAGTCACAAGTCATATAGAAACACGGCGAGAGCAACCTGTTGTGTCGAGTGGTTTTCTACCCATGAGCACTCTGCACACCCTGATGTAAATACCTTTGCGGTTACATACGCGATAACCCAGTCGTGACAAACTGATGTAATCCCATGTAAAGCCTCTAGTTCAGTGTGGTTCATAGCGGCAGGAGTGCTCAGGAGGCTCATTTTGGCCCCCATTCACTTTCCTCTCATGCTCACACCCCATTACTCCATGTAAAACATACACCTACTGAGGGACATTTGTCAGACGCATAATTATGTTAATTACAGGAATCAATTTTCATAAATCTACCCAGTTGTTCCCCGCTCATAATCTATTTGCGCAAGAAGAATTTAGTTCGGCAGGAAAAAGCTGGCCCGACGTGTCTGTGCTGGTTCCAGTTGGTTGCAGATAGCACAACAGTTGCTGCAGCATATTTTGGGGTGTTTTTATTTCTTTAAATCTCTGCAGATTCCACACAAATGGAGTCAGAGTATCAGAGTGGTGTGAAAGGAAGTGTAAAGTATAAATATACACTTGAGGAGCACGAAAAGCTTGTAATGATACCGAAAGGTCCAAGAAGTGCCAGTTTCAGGGTCTCCCTTTTGTATTTTTCTTATTCCTCAAACTGTGCATTTGTTTTTAAGACGTTATGCTCACTAGAAAAGGCCCAACTCCCAGAGCTAAAAATCGCTCTCTCTCCGATAGCGAGCTTGTCTCCGATACAGTTTCCCAGTGTCTCATCCAGGGGATCAATACCACCGCACACCACAGCCCTTTACTCACACTCCAGCCTGGCAGTAAGGGATTGCAGGGAGCTGGTGGGTCAATGGCCGGGTCCTGGTCGGCTGATGGCCGTTCGTTAAAGAGCGGTCGACACGGCGGAGCTCTGTGTTAACGGTGTCAGCCCTGATACTCCCGCCGGGCCGCTCTCTCCTAATGACCAGCCAATCAATAGCCGTCTGCCCTCAGTACTGACCAATCAAATTGACATCTCTTGTTGACACATCGAACCGGAGGGGAAGGGGGAAGGCTTAGCTGTGCTACAAGCCTGTTTCATTTATGCTGCTACTGGTGGAAGTACACAGTGTCACAGTTATATTGGGTTTTGTGATGCATTTAAAGACACTAATAAAATATTATTGATTAATTGGTAGGACATTTGCAGTTTCTACGCAGAGATACAGAGTGATAAAAAGGGAAATGAAGACTCACGTCCAACATGGCGGCGTGTATCGAGTTATTTTTGCAGTAAAAAGAGAAATTGAAGATGTCAGTTTCGAAGGGAAGGTGATTTTTCTAATAATTACTAGTGGTTTCTAGTCTATCCTGTACTGCTCACAGTGCCACGCTGTATCAGTTTTGGCACTATTTTGTATCTGTAACAAATTCACCTGTGTCTCTGCTGGTGAACTTGTTTTTTTTCCCTCTTTTCTCTTTTGGGGTGAGATATTTTTATCGGCTCCATGGGGTTTCTTTTTCTCAGCCGTAGTTTGTATTTATGCCTCTCTGTCTCTGTGCTCTTGTCAGCTTTTGGCATTTGTATTTGCAAATAAACCAAACCAAAAATATTTATATATAAATAAGTCCAGGAGCTGTTTGAAAGGAGTCATCATTGGGAAAGGGCCCAATCTTATAATCTCAAAACGCCGGTCCCTTTTCTCAACCCCGTCCATCTAACCGTCGCTGTGTGCTGCATCATGGTTTGGTGTGTTTGGGACAGGAAGTGGCCGAGTTGTGGAGATGAAAGGGGATTCAGGCCACGTGGCGGCAGCTACACTGGAGCCTCAGTCTTCTGTGTCTGTCACTGAGTCGCCCCGTCCGTCCATCTGTCCGCACGCCCTCAAAGGGACGTTTGTCCCGCCACGAGGGTCATTCAGAACAACACGCGCATACAGATAAAGAAAGAAAGAGGCACTCCCCTCCTCTGACTGGACAAATGGACACTCGGTGACTCTGAGTGAGGCACTTCAGGACCACTTTAGTCGCCTCACACTCTGGAAGGTAGAAGACTTTGTTTTTAATGTGAAGACTTGGGTGATGTGGAGACAATCAGAGGACAAAACAGACACCGAGCGATAATTCTGTTGTTCTGCTTTTATTATTATATTTTTAGAAATTAAACAACCATTAACATACAGTATTTCCTGCTTTGGAAGTCAGGTCAGTGTCATGCCTTTCAAAAGACTTATTGTTTTTCTGCATTGTCGCTGTCAAGTGAAAACCACTTCAAGGAAACCAGCCGTTTAAGCATTTTTTTTTTTTCAAAAACAGTGTGTTTTGTTGAAAAAGCACATTAGTTTTCTTAAAGGAACATAAATGAACACTTTACGGGATGCTTTATAAACAATATCCTCATCACCGAATTGGAAGATAGCGACGACATGTAATACACCAAATGGTTTTTTCTTCCAGAGCCTTAAAATGCTGCAAAGACAATCTAGAAAATAAGAAAATAAAATCAGTAAAAACTCCACACATTTCAGGCACAAGGAATTCCTTCAAATACAGTACAAATATGTTATATGACATTATGGCACAATTGCAAAAATGTACCATGACATCAATGTATTCATGTCCTAAACAACAATCCTCTGCTTTAAAATGTTCATAAAACACTAAAATCCATTCATATGAACACATTATGAGCATTTTCTGTCTTATTACAAGCACTGAACATCACATTTTACATGGCATACGGTTTGTAGTGTACATGATGTAGAATATTTCCAGTTACATAAACTGATAAGTCCCACCTCAGCTCTGCCAAAAAACCTCAGGAAAGAGTGCATCTGAGAGGAGCTGGCAATGGAGTATTTTCAGTAGGAGACGTGACAATGTGACATCATGCTGAGGGGAAATGAGCACGAGCAGAGATATATTTAAAAAAAAAAAAAGAAATTCTACCGGCTCTATCCCTGAGCTTCACTGACAAAAATGTCTTTAGGTGGTGAGGATTATGGATTAATCTATAATAACTAGTGAAGGAAAAGAGAAAGGAAGAAAAAAAAAAAACTTCCAAGCCCAGAGTCTACCACACCACCATGAGAAATACCGCCTCATCATCTAATGTTCCCACTAATATTCCCAAATAATATCATTTAGACCTGTATCAGTGCTGAAGAATTAATCATCATTTCTCTGACACTGCCCGTCCCCAGAGTTCATTAAATAAACTATATTACCCCCACTCATTTCTACAAGTTGTGGAGATTCTCCTTTTTTCCCCTGTTGGTCCCTTCACCCAGCCCCACCCCTCCATTCCTTGATAATCTGTTTATCCGTAAGTGTCACATTACATTTGCAAAGCAGCTGGGGGGACCACTGCCATCTTGTATGGAGGGGTTTGAGTGTGATTACCCGGCCTCATATTTGGCGCGCACTCAGACTTGTCAAATCCTTTGATCTGAACTGTCTTCATAATCACTTCAAAAAGTCTTCCTGAGAGCGTGAGGGCTTTACAGATGGGTTTCCCACTATCACAGCACCACACTCTTATTCTCCCTCTCCGAGTGTGTGTGTACGTGTGTGTGTGTGTGTGTTATCTCCATGTTTTACTTGTATATGTGTGATTGTCTCCCCCCCTTTTCTTTTTCAGCGTTCTTTGTGTCTTTTCTGTCTTTCTGTGCATTTACTTTGTATCATCAACACATAGAAGAAGAAGAGTAGATAAAAATAGTAGATAAAACATTATACAAATGGCTCATGTAAGGAAATATGAATTACTATTAAGAAAATCAATATATCGTACATACCCTATCATCTTTTCTTATGTTTATGAAGTGTACAACCACTTGTTCAGCACCTAATATATACAGTAAGTCACCGAGGCCAGTTAAATACAAGTTAATATGGTAGTTGACAGACATTTGTGCTCTCTCTCTATTTTGTGTCCCGATTCCATCCAACACACTACCTGGATACAGTTAATATACAAAAAAAAACCTCAGCAGGACTGCACTATATTAAATGTGTGGATCCACAGCATTCACGCGTGCAGCAGTATGACAACAAAGCGCAGGTATGCTGGGTGACATCATGCAGCACAACGTGTAGCCGAAAGATCTCTCTGCAAAGATAAAACGTTGCAGGAGCTCATGAGATGATGTTTGGTTTTTGTTGTTGGGGGAATTTAACACCAATTCATGCAAGAAAATCACGCGTTTCATTGTTTTGTACGAAAAGAAAACCGTGCAGCGGTGCAAGCGGTGTACTGCACGACCCCCGTGCCATGCTTTATGGATTAACAGTCATGTGACACCACAGCGGTGTCCGAACTCTCCATTCACTGCCACTATAGAGTGAACCGCTGTGTGTCTGTTATGTAACCAGAGGTCAGCGTGTGAACGAGGGAGGGATTTCAGACACAACCACTGTGCCCATTGCATTGTGGGATATTAATGTACACCAACAGCATAAATGAAGCTTCTTTTCTTGGATTGCATACTGACATTTTGTTACTTGTCTGGCGTTTTTATGATTTATATTATCTTAGCTGATCAGAACTCTTTTCTCAACTCAAACGCTAAAGTGCAATCTTTGGGACATTTATACTTTACTTGAGTATTATTTCTGTTTCCATTCCACTACACTCATAGTAGGGGGGTCATAGTACTTTTTACTCCACTATATTTATCTGGCAGCAGGAATCACTGCTCCCTTTGCAGGAGCAACACATATAACCAGCTTGTAAAATACGTTCTAATAGATTAAACTACCCATCAGCATGTAAAGTAGCTGCAAATACTAGTTAACCACCTCGACCAGCTAAAATGGTAAAATGCTGCCTACATGTTTACACATCAGGAATAATACACTAATATAAGCTCTGCCAGGTGCCTTCCTACATGACGAGTACTACTTTTTACTTTGTATACTATTTTCTTCCACTGTAGTTTTAGGAATAACATTGTCAGCACGCACAATACCAGGACCCTGAAACTGAAGTAGCTAAATGGAACTCAGCCATCATTAATTGCATTATTTACCTGCGCTTTTCCTGCTCTGACGTGGCCTCTGTGGTATTTTTCCAGTGTGGTTTTACAGTTTTTACTTTCCAAAATGATTTAAGAACTTTGTACAGTGAGGGCTGGGATCACATGATCCCAAACAGCTGGTGTTGGTTGGCGTGCAGGGCCTTTAGAACCGGCTTATTGGGACACAGCTCACACAGTTTGTCCTCTCTCGCTTTCTCTCGTCTCTATTAGTTCAATTCAAGTAAGATTTATTGGAAGGAGTCGGACTATTGAAACATGTCTCCAGAGCAGCATGGACTCTGTTCAGTCATATGCATGCACTATATCCAGTTTACAGTGTGTGATAAAGGCCTCTGCCTTGCTCTCTCTCCCTCTCTCTGGGATATTTGTGGGTCTGGCCCTGTGGTTCTTGTGATGGATTTCATTATCTCAATGGCTGCATGTGTCTGTGTGTGTGTGTAGGTGTGTGTATTCTACCACTGAGTCCACAAAAAAGGCCTCAACTGAAACAGACAATGGTGGCCTTTCAGCATATTTGTAATATCCTGCCCTGTTGTCTCTCCCTCGCTCGTCTTGGTCAGACCTGAAGCTCTCTCTCTCTCTCTCTCCCTCTCCCTCCATATACAGGTTGGTTGGATGGATGAGGCGGAGGAGGCAAGGGTGGTAGCGGCAACAGCAGGGAGGTAAGGGAGTGTAAAAGGAGTGCCCCCCCCCTTTCGTTCTGCGCTTCAACAATAGCATTTGCATATTTTTATTCTCTCTCTCTCTCTCTCTCTCAAAGAAAACAGCCTGAAGCGTGAATACTCCAGCAGCAGGCGTGCAGAGGAAAACGGAAGCTGGAGAGACGGCGTGTCCGCTTTTGCTGGGGGAGAGACACGGTGCAAGTACACACACACACACACACACTCACACTCACACACACTCACACACACGCACACAAGCTAAGGCCCTTACCTCCAGAGGTTGTGCATCAGGGGGAGGATGGGGGACAAGGAAGGGGTGTCATAGGAGGACCAAAGTTTGGTGTGTGTGTGTGTGTGTGTGTGTGTGTGTGTGTGTGTTGCCAGGGGACTGTGGCTCTCCTGAAAGAGGAAGAGACAAAGAGAAAAAAGCAGACATTAGAATCAGATGGGTGCACTCTTAAAAACAAGTCAAACTGTATTAAAATGTTACAGTACGCCTCTATAAAACCCAGTGGAGGAAGGTCACCGAGTGAATTTACATAAGTACTCTACTGAAGTACAATTTTGAGTTACTTGTACTTCACTTGATTCTTTCCATTTGATGCTACTTTAAATATTTATTCTCTACTACATTTCAGAGGCCCATATTGTGCTCTTCACTCTTCAGCACTGGGGCCATTTCTCTGCATTAAGATGCTGTTGCTTTCACACATAAGTGACATTTTGAACGCAGGGCTTCTACTTGTGATGGTGTCTTCGTACAGTGGGGTTCTTGCTTGTTTTACATGCAAAACATGGAAAAATATACTTAGTCGGAGATTAGTCGCATGGTAATTGTTTTCTTTTGGATTATTTATGCGACTCGGCATACATTCTTGTGATTTAGTGCGTTCAACATGCTTTTGTGTATTTTATTTTTCTATTTTTTTCAATGTAAAAGCACAACACTGGCCCTTAAGAGAGCGTCAGACAGCGGATCGGGCTTTGCTCTGATTGTTCCATTCAGACAGCAGATTGATTCTTAATCAAGCAGATTGCAAACACAGGAGTGACGAGTGTGTTTATGTCTGTGCCGTGGTGCTTGCTTGGCAGTGTTTGGTGACGATCGTTTCTTATGTTGGAAAGTTGCTCTTGGCTTTTGTTATTCGACTTCTACTTGGGTTTGTTTCTCGAAACCCAACAGAACATACAACAACTAACATCGGCTCGACTTCAACCACGCATCTATGCAAAAGTCCAGCAATGCATTTTCATGGTTATCCGGTGAAAACCATATTTACCATATACCAAATGTATTGGATTATGTGAAAAACGCAGGCACAAAAGCTGAAAACAGCGCTGTGTGTCTTGACATTCTGGAAATATATGAATATAACTCATGTATAAGAGGCCATTGTTCTGGAGTGCATTCACTTTTAATACTTTATATATTCCATTGATAATATTTCTCTACTTTATGTAAAAATTTGAATGCAGGAAATGTACTTGTTCTCTGCCACCATCTGTGACATTTCCACGTGGTTTGTATGAGGTTAAGTTTGTCCCAAAACAGATTTGTCCAAGTATTTGTCGACATCCACCGCCTGAAGCTCGGCCTTTAGCGAGTTTCATGAAAGCTTTTCCATTTGCCGTTTGAAACCCTCTGTGTCTGCAACCCTTCGCCGGGAACATGATGTGTTTTCAGTTTGTTTGGAGTAAGCAGAAGAAGAAGAACGGGGCAGTTAGCGTGAGCAGTGATGGCCCTGCTAACTGAGGCGCAGACTGAATCCAGCTCAGAAACTCAAATGTCAACAACAGAAAATGTATGTGAAAGGACAAAACAGTGCCGCCCACACTGTTTGATTGACAGGGGATTTCTGGAAAGTGCAGCGCAGGGATACAGTAACGCGGCAGTGAGCCATGAGAGACGGTGACACATGTTTAAAGATGAATGCATTATTTTTTTCCTCGTTTTCACCAAAGCTGCTTTGTTTCAGGGGCTTGTGAATTTCCTTTTTCCTGATTTGAGTCTCGTCTGCAGGAACTTCCTGAAAGAAGTGAAACTAATCGGAGACAAGTGGAACTACTGCGAGAAATTTTCTGTCGTTTTAAGAAAAATAATAACTAAACATGAGACTAATTGGCTTAAGGGCATGGCTGTAAGGGTGCGAATCGGCTTCTGAATAAAGATGAAGTTGCGACTGTTGGTGAGCAAAAACAGAAATCTGAGCAAGGATGACTGCTACCTAACCTTGAGATCAGCTGCTTCCTCAAACATTTTGCATTAAACAGACTTTTAAACCTCAGAATATAGATCACAGCTCTGACACAGACCCTTGTGGGTGCAGGTTTTTTTTTCTTTATTTTCTGCAGAAGACTCAAAGACATTCAGACCGTCAGATTACTGTGAGAACAGAGAGGCGTTACGTAAGAGTGTCATTCAGAGTTTTAGCTGGAGAACACACAGGTTGGGTAAATGTAGGCTAAACAGAGTTTCTGTGGCAGACGCTGACGGCGTAGAGAGCTGTGTGTCCGTCATTGTTAGAGGGTTTTGTGTTTCTGGACCGCTAATCCAAAAGGTCCAGGACAAGCACAGCCGCGCAGACCAGGGAGGACTGAGCACGCACGCCCTCGTACGCACAGTCGCCAGTCACAGGCGTAACTGCTGAGAATTGGCCATGCTTTGCTAAGCTTTCGTCTCACACCTACAATATGAAGGTTACAGTCTGAGAACAAGACGAGCAGCTCTGTGCAGGGGAGAGAACGGCGTGCTGCATGTAATTTCATTTTACATGACACCCTGCATTATCTCAAGTTCAGTCATACAAAGGAGGCGTCCCTGTGGAAGACCTTGATTTGGAGGTTGTACGAACATAATACAAGCTTTCAGTCTTTTTTCCTATTTTGACAATGAAGACATCCACACGAGCAGCGATGCTGTTTGAGGCGATATATATTAACGCCAGCACGTGTGGTGCCACATATTGCTTTGGAAAGTTGCAAGAATGTGTTTTGTCCCAAATTGACGACACATGGCACGTTGGAAGTGACACTACCTTTCAGGCGGTGTGAAAAATATCGCACAGAGAAAACTATTTATATCAGGACAGAAAACCCCATTTGAATCCTCAGAAGGGCAGATTTAATGTGATCCTGCTTGGTTAAAAACAAATCCTGGTGTTTGGTTTTTGGAGAAAAAAAAAAACGCTAGCCAGAACAGGCAACAAATGGAGAGGCGCACACACTCATACAGTACACATGTTCACGCACAGTCAACATCACTTCCTGGAATGACAAACTGACAGTGCAAGACCAAAAGCCAAAAGCTGAGAGGGATATTTGACTTGACAGTCCATGCTGAGGCAATTTTCCAACATGGTTGAACAACAAAGTTCTATTGTGCTCTATTCTGTGCCGCATTGTTTAACTCTCCTCTAACTACTCATCATTTATACAAGCTAAAGATTCCCCTTCAAAGTAAAACAAAAACACCAAAAATGAAAACAGGAAAGAGGTTAGTAGTAAAAGACTGAGTCGCCCTCCAGTCCTGTGACATACACTGTTTCCTAGCCTGGTTTGCAGACTGCACCGAGGCCTGCTGGTGAGTAATGTGTGGTGGGTGTGAGCTCAGAGGGGTCGGCGGCCAGCATGCAATCCCCTCAAAGCCGCTTTTGTGATGCTGCTGGCTTGAACGCTCGCGCCAGGCCTGGCCGAAGAAGGAGGGAGGAGATGGGGGGGGGGGGGGCTAGCTAGCAGCGGCTCTGTGAAGCAGGGAAGAGAGAGTGTGCTTGTAAGTGTGGCCAATCCAGCTACTATTGAGGCTCTGCAGTTGTCACACATCCAGAAATCACGTCTGGTGACGCTACTCCACACTGTAAAGTTAGAGTTAAAAGGTCATGAAGACTTTTATCAACTCCTGCGAGCGTAAAAGGAACTGCAACAGCGGGCATTATAGTTTAATACATTTAATTAATTCGCAAATTGATAAGGAAGAAAGTGGATTTGCAGAGGCTTAGCGAATGATATCTACTGAAGGTTGAGATAATACATGTATGTCATAAGCTGTTGATCAAAAACTCTTATTTGTGTTGCACTTTTCAAAGCTAAATTACAAATTGCTCAACAGAGGAGCAGACAACAACATGCCAAAACACTAGCATAACAAAAAATGACTGGGACTAGACAAAGACAAAAGATGACCCAAATAAAATTGAGAGCCAAGAGAGACGAGGCTAGAAAAGATCATGCAATGCAGAAATGCAAAAAAAGTTTTTAGTTGGAGCCATGACAGCAAATGAACAATCTCCTATGGTCTTAAATCTAAAAAGGGGGAATTTCTAGGAGAGTTTTGTTGCAGGATCTCAGGTTGAGTTCAGGGTGGGCACAAGAGATCACTAATGTATGCTGGAAAAACATAAAGTTCTTTAAAGTAATCCTTAAAGCTCATTTGAAATAGTCACGACTGAATGAGCGGCAAGGTTAAAGTCTCTCTCTATGTAAAAGTCACAAATCAGCTGATGTGCTGCGTCAGGCCTCTGTGGTTGTTGTGGCTTCGTCACATGTCACTGACTGTGTTCTGGCAACACCAACAAAAACCCACAACAGCTTCACATTCAAATGCAGCTCCGCCCTGATTGGTGCGCAGACGTGTGTGACATCCCAATCGAGCCCCTCCCACTTCAAACCAGTGACAAGAACACACATAAAAATCACTTAAAGACAGAAATCTTTCTTGGTAAATAACCAGAACTGTCTCAAGTGTAGCAGAGAATCGTCTGCTCGTGTAGGATCGAATTGCTTATGAAAAGAGGCTGGTTGAGAAAATAGGTTTTTAGGGCCTTTAAGTCAAAGGGGGGTGGGGGGTGCAGGGATTTTGGTGTATAAGGACATAAAAGCTGACAAAACCAGAGTATGTGGTGCTTTGAATTAGATAAAGCCTTAAAGAAAAGATTGGAAGTGAATGCAAAACTGAGTTTGAAGCCAAGCACTGGTGGTTATGTAGCTCAAAAAGCAAATTCTATCAGATTCAGATGAAACCAAAAGCAAACATTTTGACCCGAGGTCATTGATTCTTACTGAGGAAGGTAAAGTCCACCATGTAGAAGCATAATTATCTGTTTATAACCACAGCCGGCCGGCAAAATGCCTCCAACATGGCCGACAGAGGCTGAATTACATCACCTGAATGCCCTCTGTTGCAGTTAATATAGCTGCATGTTTGTAGCTTATAGTTTACTGTGTGTGTGTGTGTGTGTGTGTGTGTGTGTGTGTGTGTGTGTGCCTGTGTGTGTGTGTGTGTGTGTGTGTGTGTGTGTGTGTGTGTGCCTGTGTGTGTGTGTGTGTGTGTGTGTGTGTGTGTGTGTGTGTGTGTGTGTGCCTGTGTGTGCTGTAAGCCCAGGGAGGGGGGAGTCATTTGGAAGAAGATGTATGTAAACCCATTTCCAAACAAATGGGCCTGACTGCACGGCAACAGGGAGAGGTGCCATAAGCGTCCGGCGTGCATAATGCCCACATGAATCAAGACTTCCCGGCTGCCGAACGTGACCACACAAGCTTGTGTATGAATAGCACATGTCACCCGGACCCACATATCATCAACAACAGTCGGCGACCCCAACAGCAAGGCCCCATTCTGAAGTTGAGAGCCGCTGATCATTATTACAGACGCCTTGAAGCTGCAGCTGGCCAGCCGCGCTCAGACAGTCATACGTTTGCTCGCCGTGTTTGTGATGGAGGCGCAGAAACATATAATGCATGCAAAACCTACATCGCTTTATACAGGGGTCTTAAAGTGTGGCCTGGGGACAAACAGGGGCCCCGTGGAGGCTTTTAAAGGACCATACAAATGTGTTTAAAGTTGCGGCTCCTTTACAAATCCATGTATATGACTCATGTCACTTTTTCAAACACACAGTTTGGGATTTATTTTTCCCCGACTCTTGCAAGCAGCCATTGGTTTCCATTGCATTTACTATACAATATGTAAGTCAATATGCTCACTTTTGCAAATCATGTTACTGTGTTTTAGCTTTCCCCTACTGCTACAGACAGCCATTGGTTTCCATTTAATTCTGGGCATTAGGAAAATCGTCAGCAGATTCATAAAACAGTAGTAACGGCGAACATTAAGTCTGCATTCATTTTCCGACAATGTTGTGTTATTGTAAATAACATTATTACCTCATGACATTTGTGTAAGTTAACGTGCAGTAAAGTGAGGTTTAAGAGTCTAATAGGCTGGGAAATCAATTAAAATCAATGGCTGCTGGGACAATGGGGAAAAATACATACAAATGAGTAAAATTGCACTGCGTACTTTTTAAAATGACCTGCAAAAGTAAAACGTGTGCATCATTTGCAGTGATAATATACAAAGTAGCAATTCATGCAATATAGAAATGACTGGGAGACAATGGATGCCTGGACCGGCAGGGGAAATACATTCAAAACACAGCCCAAGCACGATGTAGCACCTGGGCAAAAACATGTAAAATCACTGGTGTGATCCTTGGAAAGCTGCTTAAAAATAGATTATATTATGATAATAATCCCTCAAAAACATCATAATCTTTTAAGGGTGTAACAGAAATGTACACTCAAGCAGTTCGCCTACATTTGCACAATACCACTGTGTTACCACGACCCTATTAGTGCTGATTTTAGAGTTTACAGCACTTAATGTTCACATCCTTTACTTTCCCCTCATCCACCCTGCACTGGTCCCATTAGAGCTGTAGATTTTCTGCTCATTTGCTAAGCATCATGGATCATCAGACGGACGCCGGTATGGTGAACCGTGTGCACCGTCTATCTTCCCTGCACCTTGACACATGCGTGTACTGCACAAATGTATTCACACACAGGCTGGATTAACTACTACCATACAGCAGGGATCCTGTGTACACACTCACAGACACACTACATGCTACAGAAGCCAAATGTGCAGCTTCCTGTGCTCCACAAATGGAACATATACACACATGTACTTAGTGTGTATATGTTCCATTAGTCAGTGTGTCGTACACCGTGCAGGCAGGCAGCCTTTACCCTAGGGGCCTGGACCTGAGTCAGGGCCCAGCCGGTGACTCCAGCTACCCCTTTTACCTCTTTGCATACATGGCAGCAAACGTATACATGTGTGCAAGCGTGTGTCTGCAGGCATGCAACTGTGTTTGCGTGCATTTTAGAGCCTGTGTGTGTGTGTTTTGGGGTGGTGGGGTTGCCTCCAAGGCGACACATCAAGGCCATCATTTATCCCTGATTGGGACGAAGGCAGCAGCAGCCTTGAATTTGTGCTACAATGCTGTGCCCATAAAGACCAGGAGACGACATTTCCTCCCCATTTCCCTCATGAATATCAAACAGCGCCACCGCCGCCGCCTCCACAAAAACACATAAGGAAAAATTACAGCCCTATTATTTTATTTGCATTACCTGTAATAGGCAGCATATTGGCTGCTGTATTTATTGCCTTATTGGCACCGGCTTGGCTGTAAACATTTACTGATTTATTAGCAATCCAGGCTTTGCCCAAACATCACACGTAATTACTTAGCAAATAGGGCAAAGACGCTATCAGGAATTTTGTGTTGCTTTTGCGACTTTGTGGGCTTCACGAGGGGATTGACCAGACTTAGCGGAGAGGAAGCGGGCAGGTTTGGTGTTGGAGGTTGACGCGTCTATCACAGATGGGGGATCTTAGAAGCTAGTTTTTCCTGCTGCTGGCTCAGACCCAGACATGCCTGTAGCCTCAACAGGGAATCGCAGAATGGCTGTTATTTGTACAGCTCTATATCCAGAGTCACTCCTTTCGGGGATGTGGTTAGTGTTGTTTTTTTTTTTCTTTACCTGAGCGCCCGCTTCTATCCAATTATGTTGTTTGTCTTCTCAAAGGCCTCAATACCTCTAGCTTTGCACCCCCCCTCCCCCCTGCTCTTCCACGCACACTGTTCCACAAAGTTAGATAGAACTAGATCCATTAAGTTGGTGAAATGAGCAAAAAAAGGCAGGAGTGAGGGTTACCCTAGATGCGCCCGTTCTTCTGTTATCCAATTTTACTGGGATTTGGAGTGATTTGCGCCTGGCTCCCCGAGGGAAATAAATACTTTGATTAATGTAATCCTGGGCAGGGAGGTGCCACAAACCAACCCCCCCCCACCCACCCCTCCTCTCTATCCTCAGGGAACGCCACTGTTTAACAAACAAAAACAAAAAGCAGGGACTATGGAGAGACATGCACAGTGGCTACAAACCAGGCAGCCACAGCAACGGCACTTCTATAGATTTGATTTCCTGCGGATTTGGTTTATTTATTAATTACTCCGCTTAATAACACGATATCATTCTTGATTAGCATGTGTAATACAGTCTAATAGAATAGAAAAATACCAGCGTGTCCGTCTGCTGATTTGCATACACAATAACACTGTGGTTTGTTTTGATGCTGCTGCTGCTGGAGGTGGGGGTGTGTAGGTATGTGCGTCCGTGCTGATGTGTTTTACATCTGTATGTATGTGGGGGAGAAGATGGGAGGGAGGTGGCCCAGACTGGGAGGCAACCAGCCCCCCAAAGAGGCATGGGGAGAGGGACAAGGGTAGGGGGTGGGGTGAGGCAGGAGACTGACAGACAAAGCACCCCCCCTTCCCTCTCTCTCTCTCTCTCTCTCTCTCTCTCTCCTCACTGCCACCTCCATAGTTGTCCAAACACACACATGCACACACACTCTCTCTCCTCCTCCCCTCTGACTCAGAAAGCTGCACTTCATCTTATCTTTGCCGATCTGTTCCCTGTCACTCACCTCCTCACCAGCCGGCACTAGTGGCTTTTTTCCCTCTGTGTGTGTGTGTGTGTGTGTGTGTGTGTGTGTGTGTTGTACAAGCACCTGCATTCAGATCAGCACATTCAGATGAATCTCTGTCTTTTTATTTTGCGGTCATGAAAAACTAACCTCACTGCAACTTCTGACCTTTTATTTCTCTAATTAATTTGCGCCTCAAATCTATATTTTTTTTTAAAGCCATAGTGTCAAAACAAAGTGACCAATTTTTAATCTGTTGCTCAGCAAATAAAAACTTAATTAATTCTCTCTAATTGAAACACTTTTCCTATGCTGAAATGTTTCATTTTAATGTTGGAAAATCGATTTGAATCATTTAATTTGCAGCCAAAACGCACACATTAAAGAAACTGCTAACACAAAGCACAGCCTTTGTAAACACCATGTCCTCCACACTGCCCAAATTATGACATCCCCATTGATTTCCAATCCCAAATCAATACCAGCAGTGCTGATACATGTCTGAGCCATGACTCCTGGTGAAATGAGCACTGAGCACCACTGGAGAGTCCTGTGATAACACTAAACATGTCATCTTTACCTGCATGTCAGGCCATTTACAAGCTGCAGGCCCACAGCGCTGCACGGCTAACACAGGGACATTACTGAGCCCACATACGACTCCATACTGGCCTTTATTAATAGAATATTAATAAAGAGCCTCTGTCTCGTTTGAATGGGTTAAGAAAAAAATCCCATTCACGTCTGAAATTAAAGGCATGTTTAATGCTTACACTGATATTCAGTGTAGCCCATTTAATTAACGGTATAGTAGCTACATTATCATTAAGTGCTCCAAGTTGGATTCGGCTTTAAATCAACGTTTGGCCTGACGTGAGACGCACTCAACGTATGTCGTTTCGGATTAGTGACTGGACCAAGGGGAAGAAAATAAATTATGTAGCCCATAGGCAACTTAAGTAGGCCATAATTAAAACGGCAGGAATTGCATCAATTTAATCTGAATATTGTAACCAGGGGTGCAGTGGGAGCCACAGGCAGGTTTACCCACCTTGTGAGGCTGACATAAATCTGTTTGTCAGGTGTCATAAATTCATGGCGGCTGCAGAAAAGTGGAGGCAAAGTGATGAGACCGTGAGGGTGTTTTATGAGGGGAGAAAGAATAGATTAATGTTGTGGCTGATTTGATTTTTGTTCATATTGGACGCTTTTATCCCCCTCACAGAATGAGATTAGATTCATATTTTAACATACTTTTTTAATTAAATCACCTTTAAAACAGCACAAGAGCACCTCGCCTGTTTCCCTTTATTTTTTTAATCCAAATTTATCTGCGCGCAATTTGGAAACAGGCAGCTTCTGATTGGAGGAGTCCAAGTTCGCGAAAAGCATCTTGATGAATTAGACAATCTGCTCCTGGAGGAGTAAATAAATAAATAAATAAATGAATGAATGAATAGAAATAAATGGCCTCCTGCTACCAGGAACCGTCACTGTGCAGCATGACAGAATGGGCTCATAATGCAGAGTAATAACGCACAGTGCTGCTGGGATGCTGCGTCGCTGCTGGTTTTCAGTGGTTGGTGATGAGGAGGAGGAGGAGGATGAAGAGCACCGCTGGGCAGTGCAAACACCAAATGGCCGGTGGAGGATTGCGGTGCACTAATTCACGAGCCCTGTCCAGCCCTCATTTGCTGATATTTCTTAAAGTCTCCTTTTAGTCAAACGTTTCCACAAAGACCTGCTGGCTCAGACTTCCAGGCTCCTGCAGATGGCGACTGGCTTAAAACAGCGTGCAGGGCCTATCTGATCACACACTATTTGCATATCAACTGGAGCTGTCATTGATAGGCTGCTGTCACGGGCCACGCTCTGATCAATACGGGCACGTTTCTTCGCGCAGCTCCTGATGCTGAGTGGGGAAATAATAATTCATGTGGGAGTTTAGTGTGCAATAAAACTGGGTTGGGATATCTTTAAAAATTGGATAATTAAATTAAGGTGATTTAATTGCCTCTGGGATTGAGGGATGAACCAGAATATAGTCTGAGCCCCGGTTTTATTTGGTGATTCTGACATGTAGCTTGTTTTGCAAGAATTAGTGGGCTATTTATTCAACAGCTTAAGTGCTGCCTCGGCGTGTGACACTGTTTCTCCACGCTGACCCTCTTAGTCATTTTCCCTGATATCTTAATTGCCAATCGTGTCATCCGACCATCAGGAAGAGCTGTGGCCATAAAATGACAAGGACGCACCTTTTACACCCTGCAAAACACGTGTGCATACACACCCAGTTGAAGGAGTTTCACTCGGGTTCAGTGTCAGCCCAGTGGAGCGGGGTCACCGTGTGAGAATGTGCAGGATTAACAGATAGTTGTGATTAAAATAAACGCCACATTTCTGCAGAAATGTGACATAAGATGGGCAGCTTTTCTTTTTTTTTTTTTTTTGCAGTGTAAGATATACATATTTGCATCATGAGTGAGCGCGACACCTGGCGGCACATGTGCGATTCTTTTAGATTTATGATGACTCCCAAACCCCTGGCTCACCTCAGCCCCTGACTCAGTGACACATGCGAGGCTTCAGTGCTGCTCAGTAACGACGCGTTCTGTTCATATTTAAAAAAAAACCATAATAATCTGCAAGATCACGCAAAATCGTGCGTTAAGTTTCTTCCGTTACGCAGCACAAAGTGGTCTTGTTTTACGCATCGCGATAACTTGCCTGGTAACCAACAAAGTCACGGTTTGGTTCAATAAAACCAACAGAATTTCAGATCTAGGCTGTTAATTATTTAGTGGTGACCACGTGATCGTGCTTTGTTGTTAATTGTACACAAATTGACTACAAACCAGAGGAAGTCTTGTTTTTGGGTACCACAGGTGGAGTAGTTTCGTTACAGTAACGCGTTACCCATCCAGCACCGGTGCTGCTGGCCCGGGACACCGAGGCTCTTTTCATCTCGACTCCAGTGCACAAACATACAGCTTAATGCGACTAGTGTTTCCCCCCTTTCATTGGGCTCACCATGGCTACCAAGTGCTGGGCTCAGAAATGCGCTCCCCATCAATGCGGGGAAAAGAGTTAACCCGTGAGAAAGAAAATGACCCTCTAACAGCTAAAAAAAAAAAAAAAAATCTCCAAAACCAAACGACTTCTCCACAAATTCAGGTTACTTTGCAATAGAGCATCATATTGACTGACTCTGGAAAGTTGTGCTAGATGCTGAAATTGTGCTTTTAAATAACTGCATGTGACCAGATCTCTTTGAAAAATCAGTCGTTTTTAGACATTTGTTCATTCATTCGTTCCCTCAAACGTCCAAAAACCCCCAAAAATAAAGAACCGCTCAGCATTCAGGTTGCTCAGAGGCGACCGTGAGCTCTGTCTGCCTGCCTGTCTGTCTGTCTGTCCTGATGAGTGGGTTTAGGACCGAGCTGTGGTCGACAGGCTGCTGCGTATAAACTTTAAACAAACTTTGCCATGGCGAGATCGATTTATATTAAACGATTTCATATTGCACTTGCCTACGCGATCCCTCAGGAGGATTTAACCGAGGGGTCTCTCTCTCTCCCTCTCCCTCTCTGTCTCTCCCTCTCCCTCTCTCCCTGCTTAAAATGTGATTGATTGCACTTTTCTCCGGTGGACATTCACTACAAAACAGCTCAGCTTATCCATCTGCCCGCTATTTATATATATAAAGCAAAAGAAAAAAAAAACCCAAAAGGCTGGGGCGCAAAGGCAAACAGCGGCGCGCGTATTGATTTAAACGCGTTCAGGAGAAAGGACACGCATTTGCAATTCGGTTTTAAATATAAGTTAGAGAGAATATGAGCGCATATCGGCGCGCAAGTGGGATGAAATATCATTTAGAGCAGAGAGCAGTCTGTAAGGACGCGCGGAACAGGCACTGAGAGGCGATGCGATAAACTCCAACATTCCTCATGCGTAAAAAAAGAAATCCGCATAGGTGATTGTTGACTTACCTTGCGTCCAAGAAAAGAGAAATAGCTTCACATTGTTCCTACGGAGCCTGTAAATGGTTATCTCCCTTTCCTACGACTCGGTGCTCCCTAAGATTTTCTTTCCTCTGCCTCAACTGAGCAGGAGCACTCCTCGGCTCCCGCTATTATTTTCACTAAAATATATGAAAATTTATGCAAATGAAAATCAGCACTAACTGTTCGTCTCTTGTTATACTTGGGGATGATTTTTTTTCCTCTCCCCCTTTTCTTTCTTTTTTTTTTTTTTTTTTTTTTTTGCATACAAAATAAATGAACTCCCCCAGCAGGGAACTTGGGGACCTTTTATAATAAGCAAATAAATAATAAACACATCATATATCAGAGAGGAGTGTGTTTTTTTTTATCGCCGCGCGGTGATTTCGGGGAGCATTTCTGACTCTCCTTTTTGACTCCTTTTATATTTATATTCTACACTTTTTCCATTTGGAGGGGTTATCATGTGTGAGGAGCCCTCTCCTCTGCATACCTACCCTTGGTGTCACGTTTCTGCTGGCCGCCTGAGACGCCCTTTCAAAGCTTGCAGTGCGGATTGAACAGCAATAATTTAGAGCGAAGTCCTCACTGTATATTAATGAACAGAGGGGCCCCATGCTTCTGGCCCCCAGCCTGCCCATTCAATGTAAACAAATCCACGAGGCTCCCTCGGTTTTGAGCCCAGTCCAAATTAAATCTACTGGGATGAGAAGAAGAAGGGGGGAGGGAGAGGGGAGAGAAAGGGTGGGGGGGACTGGCATGGAGTACACAAGTACACCACTGCCTTATATTTGCCGTTAAATCCCTTTTGCAATAAAATCTTTGCGTCATCTTTGATTTGGGGAGCTGGCGAGGCTGTGTTTGGCATGTAGCTTTTAACCTTGTACAAAACCGAGCTAATCCCGTCAGAGGAATCACCTGCCACAGGCCTCGTCTCAGCCAGGTGGACTCAACAGGCTTGCAGACACCCCTCATCTCAGCCAGTGTGCGCAGCGGGACCCACATATCTGGCCCTTGTTACCACCCTCGGGTGCGTCCATAGGCGCGGGAGTCCCACGCACCAACAAAGGCCCCATTCAGGCCGAGGTGATGTGGTCATCTTGAGGGATGCTGCGCACTTTGAGGGCTATATCTATAGATGCTTCCAGCCCCGCCGCCCCGCGCACACAAATCCCCAAAGGACTGCTCAATTTGCCCTTGTTTTGGTTGCCACTTTCTCTTTCACTGTGCCTCACTGAGGTTGCCTGCGCGCGGCGTTTCCGCATGGAAGCATCCCCGCAACCTTTGTGCGTTAACTCCTGAGGAGCCGAGGCGGAGGGCTGCACTGCCTCCCTCTCTGCACTCAAATCATGACAGACACTTCCTCCCTCTCTCTGCTGGGGCTGTATGGTGCTCTGAGATTTAGGGTGCAGCCGTCGTTGGTTTCTCTATAAACAATCAGGAGCCCGGAAGAGATTTTTTACTTTTATACGCTCATAAACAATCAAACTGAGCTGGCAAATGTCGCCTAAACACTTTTGAAATGCTAATGTAACCATTTTATCACACCACGCACCCATGTAGGCTACTATAACAAGATAAAGCAGGTGCTGTTTGGTGAACCTCTTTCTTTTTTTTTTCAAAATCCTGTATTTTTCATGGGTGGCCCAGAGGGAATTAAACCCCTAACCGTGGCTGCATGGACGCCTTGTTCTATTACACAATCAGGTCAGGTTACTAGATAACTATAAGTGTTACCAATAGGTCTTGTAATGTCAACTGCGCGTGCAGGTTTTGAATAAACACTTGCATTGATCCTGCATGTGTGTTTAGAAGAAGAATAACAGAATATAAAACTAGTTAATCACAGTCTGGACGCCGTTTTATTACCTAAATATAGTCCATGCATCTGTTTGAGCTGAAATGATCCTGAGCAGATGCTTTTATGTGAGGATTAATACTTTAATACAGGTGTATTAGTGTTGATGTATTGCTGAAAGTAGATCTGAAGCTTAGAGGTTCATCATGGTGGTGGTCTGGCTCATAGTGATCACAAACTAGAGGTCAGCCTTTATCAACCTTCACTTTTTAATTTACCCCTTCCTCCCTGTTTGTGTGCTAATATCTCAGGACTATTTACTACCAAGTTGTGCTCCCCGTTTTGTTTGGACTGCAATTAAAAATCAGCCAATTGGAACAGCCGGAAGGAGGGCTCATGCGCCCAGAGCAAGGCTGGCGAGACCTGCCAATCACGCCCCGGGTAACCAATCAACGGGGACGCACGGGGTAAACATCCGTGCGTCGTCGGGGTTGGAGGGGGGCGGGACTACACGGGCTGTCACGGAGAGAGAGAGAGAGAGAGAGATAGAGAGAGAGAGGTGGAGAGAGAGAACAAGCGAATGAGAGAAGAGGCTTGCAAGCAGCGCCGTACACTGTTATACTGGATTGTACTTCAACGGGAGTTTGCGGTTTGGCAGGTTTATATACATCAAAACAGAACAAAGAGATAGGCTCTACAGTGCTATAAAAGAAGAGAGAGAAAAGAATAAAGCGAGGGAGAAATCTCGGCGACTGAATTACAAAAGAACTAAGGACACTCTGCTAATGTTTTTCACATCCAAAGGGGACATAAACTGGGACTTTGTACATTGTGGAGATTTTGCAAAGCTTTTTGTTTTTTGCGACCACCAAAAGTTTGTTTGGGACAACGCTTTTTCCCCCGTATATTTTAATTTTAATGTTCCCAATTTCATCCCAGTGCAAAACTTTCTAAACGGACTGCACATGGTTTCAAAGGGCTTTTGAAAACCTGGAATTTTATTCGCCGATATCCATGCACAACTGTCTGAAGTAGAATGTTGTAAATACACGCGGATTTTACTCAGTTTTCTGCCACAGTTTTTGAAGCTTTTTTGCGTTTTTACGCACGTCGATGGTATTTGCCAAAAACCTACCCATACTTTTAAAGTTTGAATAATTCATGAGATACAATTTGCCTGCTCGAAAGAAGTGACTGTAAAAGGGAGGGGGGTTATCCACAAACATATTCATAAGGGTTGACGGAATGGCCACCGCGGCTTCCAATCCTTATCTGGCCAGCAATAGCATCTTATCGTCCGGATCCATCGTGCACTCTGACTCCGGAGGTGGTGGCATGCAGCCGGGCAGTGCTGCGGTTACCTCGGGGTCTGGGGGTTACAGGGGAGACCCCTCAGTCAAGATGGTACAGAGTGACTTTATGCAAGGCGCAATGGCAGCGAGCAACGGGGGACACATGCTGAGCCATGCCCATCAGTGGGTGACATCCCTCCCGCACGCCGCAGCGGCCGCAGCAGCAGCCGCGGTTGCAGCAGCTGAAGCCGGATCGCCCTGGTCGTCGAGTCCCGTCGGGATGACGGGCAGCCCGCAGCAGCAGGACGTGAAAAACTCCGGAAGAGACGATCTGCACACGGGCACCGCGCTGCACCACAGGCCCCCTCACTTAGCTCCCCATCAGACTCACGCCGGGGCTTGGGGGAGCACGACTGCGGCTCACATTAACTCCATTTCCGGGGGACAGCAGCAGCAGCAGTCGCTGATCTACTCCCAGCCGGGGGGGTTCACTGTGAACGGGATGCTGAGTCCGGGGAGCCAGAGCCTGGTGCACCCGGGCTTGGTGAGGGGGGACACCCCGGATCTGGACCACGGCAGCCACCACCACCACCATCACCACCAGCATCCGCATCACCAGCACCACGGCGGCGTCAACAGCCACGACCCGCACTCGGACGACGACACACCGACCTCGGACGACCTGGAACAGTTCGCCAAGCAGTTCAAACAGCGGAGGATCAAACTGGGCTTTACGCAGGCGGACGTCGGCTTGGCTTTGGGCACCCTGTACGGGAACGTTTTCTCTCAGACAACCATTTGCAGATTCGAGGCTCTGCAGCTCAGCTTCAAAAACATGTGCAAGCTCAAGCCTTTGTTAAACAAGTGGCTTGAGGAGGCCGACTCGTCCACCGGCAGCCCCACCAGCATCGACAAGATCGCGGCGCAGGGGAGGAAGCGAAAGAAGCGCACGTCCATCGAAGTGAGCGTAAAGGGGGCTTTGGAGAGCCACTTCCTTAAATGCCCCAAACCCTCGGCCCAGGAGATCACCAGCCTGGCGGACAACTTGCAGCTGGAGAAAGAGGTGGTTAGAGTGTGGTTTTGCAATAGGAGACAGAAGGAAAAACGGATGACGCCCCCAGGAGTGGCACAGACGCCGGAGGATGTGTACTCTCAGGTCGGCAATGTGAGTGCAGAAACACCGCCCCCCTCCATGGACTGCAAAAGAATGTTCAGTGAAACATAGAACAGCACACCAGAATATTTTATATGAAATTAAACTGATTAAAAAAACATACAGACTATCGCCAAGATAGCCAAAATTTTTTGATACTGTGATTGTGAGGAAATATGAATGAGACTGCAAATGTGTTATCTATTTTTCACCAGAAAAAAAAGAAAGAGAAAAAAAACAGCAACCTTTCCCCCCTTTTTCCTCCCAACCCCCTCAGAAAACGCACCGTTAACCTTCTTCCAGGCCCTGAAATGTTTTAACCTAAAAGGTTCCTTCTGCTTTTTTCTTTCAGGGGCATTTTTTAGTAGATTACTTAAAAGATGCAAGTGAAGCGAGCGACCAGAGGGTGACAACTACAAGTTCATTCCACCAGGTAATTTTGGCGCATTAAGACACACCAAGAGGAAACCAAGTATTGTTTTTTTTTTAAATATTTTTTCTCCTCCCTCCTCCAAAAACCAAACAACAAAAAATATCCCCCGTCACTGTCCTGTGTTTGATTGAAGAAACAAAGGAGCAGGCATTTTGTATATTTAGAAATGGGACTGAACCGCCTTCCCCCCCCCTCTCCAAGCCTAACAATAACAGAGAGGAAAAACTGCAACAATATGAATAAGAGTGACATCCACGAAGCTTCCATCATGATTCCCAGCAATTTTATTTCCTCTGAGGTGGACTGCATGGTTTCATTCACACACACGCGGAGGATTAGGGATATATATGTATTTTTTTGGTCATCTTGAGGCCCTCATGAGCCCAGAAAGAAAAGACAAGCAGGACCAGGACTGTCCCCGCCTGATCTCAAAGATCACCTTCTTTTTTTTTTTTTTTTGTTAATTATTATTATTATTATTATTTAATGGACTCTGACACCGTGAGTGGATTTTTCTCCTTTTTTTTTCAACAAATAGAGCATAAGACATTTGAAAAAGACTTCAAACTGCACTTATGTGAGGAAAAAAAACCCTGAAAATCTGTTGCCAAGTGTGACTGAGTGGGTGCTGTGGATATACTATTAATGCTGCCCTTTCTAAGCAGTGTTCTTTGGTAGGTTTTAATAAACAAAACTCTGTAAAGCCGGCAATATAGATCACTAGATCAGATACTGATCTGAGTTATTTACTTTATATTTTTCATCAGAATTACTTGTTTTAATATTTCATTGGGAATACATGTGAATTATTCCAAACGGTAATTTATTTTTCCTTCCCAGGAACTTGTGTAAGATGCTTTCCCCCTTTTTTTCTTGTTTAATTTCAATATTTTTCTTATATATATATTATTTTTTTTGTTGTTGCCCTTATTTGTTTAATTTTGTATTCTCGTTTCTAAAGGAGCACAAATCATCATAAGCTGACATTGACCGTTGTTAGGTAATAAGGGTATATTTTGATGTGATAATTTGATTGTAATTTAATTTCAGTAGTGGTTCCGTACGAGCTGATTGAGACACAATAAATTTGTTAGAATGAAATGCAAATCATCTTGTGTTCTGAAATTTATATTCTGATCGCACGTTGGGTTGTTTTAGTGGAGGCTGATTTTACCCTGTGTGTATTTTTTCTTTTTGTGTGTGTGTGTGTGTGTGTGTGTGTGTGTGCATGCACAGCAGCACGAGCTAATGAAGAAAATGGTGGACTATTTTGTCCCAGATGAAGCTGCGAGCTAATAATAACCTCCATTAGAATAACGCAGAACAAAAGGCTCTTTGTAGAGTGGAAATACTCACCTTTAAAAACTAAAAGAGGGCATTTTTTTATATGTTAAAATATCTTTAAAAAGAGAGAAATTGGCGTCTTAATATAGCATGAAGAGCTCCCAGGTTACTGCCTGAGCTTAAATAACTGTCCACCAGCGCTGCTTTAACTCTATTTCACCATTTAAATGAAGGGTGAGTTGCAGCCCTGCGCATTGGCTCGTCTGTTTGTTTCCATCTGCTGCCTCCTGAGGCCTCGGACCTCAGCCTGCACCGGGGAAAACACGCACTTATGCTCTTGTGTTAAAGAGAAGAGAGAGACAGAGCACTGGAGATTCTTGATGGAAGAAAATCCAAGCGGATAACAGTCGTCCATGTTGTGTGTGTGTGTGTGTGTGTGTGTGTGTAGGGGGGGGTGATGTAGGCTATAGAGCGTCCCAATGCATGTTATGTAATGTTTACGTTGCAGCGCAGCCTCGCAGCAGACTGGCAGCTACCAGTGCAACACAAGCTGTAATCTGCGAAATAATTTCATCTGCAGCGTTTGGGTTCATGGCAGGGGTGCTCTGGGTGCTGTGGGTGCTCCGGGTGCAAGGCTGTGAGATGGGAGTGCGAGAAACAAAGCTGCTCCGCGACTCGAATGTGGAGTTCACGTGACCTCGGAGAAAAAAAAAAAAACCGAGCCGCCACGTGTGTTGTTGCAGGTGGAGAGGAGCGGGGCTCGGTGCGCGCTGGCATGTTGGTTTTTGGTTTTTTTTTAGGATGCGGGGCAGTGGGTCAGAGAGCTTATTGATTGTGTCTGTCCGAGAGCCGAGCCAGCCCACAGACTGAGCGAGCTGCTGTCTGTCTGTCTGTCTGTCTGACAGGCCGGAGTGGTGCCGGCTAATACCTGGATTGTTGTTTGGGGACTTGTGACAGCAGAAGTGATCTCCAGCCTGTGCTCCTGAAGGGAAGGCGCTTGTGCAGTCAGCATGGTGACATTGTGTCTTGTGTTGTTTTATTTCTTACAGTATTTCCACCTGGTTCCTCGCTGCTTTAGCTCTGTTAGAGGCACTCTTATTACTATTCTTTTTTTTTTTTTTTTTTAACAACAGGACTATTTTTCGTCACGGCTGCAAGAGGCAAATGTGTCCCAAACTTTTTTTTTTTTTTTTTTTTCTCGCTCGCCTATTCAGCAAAACTCAACAAAACGTGTCTTCTCGCTGCAGGATTTGAATTTCGCGGATGATTTCCCATACTAGTTGCTTAGCAACTGAATTCAATGATATAGAGAAGTGGGCATCATTTTTCTTTGTCTCCATTAGCGAAAGTGGCAGCAGAGACACGCTGCATGTGCACTCCTCAAAACTTTAGATTCTGTCATTTATGCTGGAGCGCGATGGATTTTCAAGGTGATTTTTTTTTTTTTTTTTTTTATTTCTGATCTTAAAGGAAATCAGGACTAATCAGGAGGCTATTCAGAACACAGCGAGGTTGCTTGTTCATATAGATCTTAAAACTAAAATCAAATATTCTGCGCGTGCTGCCGGAACAAAAACAGAATAATGAGGCTTTTTTTAAAAAAAATAAAAAATAAAGCACTTGCTCATTATGCATGCAGCTCCTGTGCAGCTCTGCTACAAAGTCACATGACGAGCGGAGATAAGCCTCCCCAACGCGCCAGACCTTCACCACAGAGAGGAACACTTGATGTTCACCACAACACACACACACACACACATGCGTGTGTGCGTGCGTCCACATGTGGATCCTGCAGAACACCTTCCAGAGCAGATCTAGTCAGGGGGATTTTTTTTTTTAACCAAAGGCGACACAAAAAGAGTTTTAAATCTCATAATGGGTTTTTTCATGGGTCTTCAAAAACCATGTTGGCAGCAGCGTGTGTGTGCGTGTGGAGGGCAGGTCTGAGCGTGTGTGTGCGTGTGTGTGTGTGTGTGCCGGTGCGTTCAGGCCCTGGGAGCACGTCCCTCTCCCTGCTATTGATTTAGGACGCCAGTGGGCCCAACAGGCTCGTCGCGCCCATTCGCGCCAATTATAAAGCAGCTCGTTGTCACACCACTCTGCTCTTTAAAACGAGACTTCAGCGGGGAAGTGGAGGCACTCCGGAGTCACCCCGCAAAACTAAAACTTTTGAAGCCTAATTATTAATAACATTTCACAACAAGCGGCGCCCTTCAGTCAGACACTGACACCAAGCCCATGTTCTGTGCATGTAAATCCAATAAAAACTCTAATTACACAGATTTAAACGGAGCAAATAATAGCCTTATAATAAAAAGATGTCTTGTACACTCCACGCTGTGCTGTTTGAGTCTAGCTGCAGGCCAACTTAAGTGTGTTTAAATAATAGTGTTTAAACACCTTATATTGCTCTGTAGCTGTTGTTTTATGCTTGTAAATATCATGTCACGTGTTTTATTCTAAGGCCGCACCTTCAGAGTTGCAGTCTGCATATTTAACACACACTTTAGATCACTTTTTAATTATATATCCACGTCAACACGCTTTTAATTATATTTATTATCTGTGTTTGTGGCTTTTTGGGAGATTAATCCAGCTTAAACGCAGCCTTGTTTATGCTCTTAATAAGGCAGAACAGGACGTATAATGGATCCACGCTTCTGCTGCATCATCCACTCCGTTTTTTTAGGTGCGTTGTCACTTGGAAAGACTAAACCGAGCAAATGTCTGCTGTCAGGCTCATTCTAACCTGGTGGAAATGTGCACATACACAATGGTCCCCCCCCCACCCTCATACTGTATTTACTCCACGTGTCGAGCGCATGAATATGGATCATTCTGAGCTGTTCTCCACAGGGAACCTTCCTCTTCCACGTCCACATGGATTTATCTGTGCTGCAGGAAAAGACGCGCAGAAAAAATATCCTTGTGTCTGTTTGTGACTGCTGACTTTTGATCATTATTATTACTGTTATTTTACAGTAAGTCTGCTGGCGCCTGTCTTTGATTCCTCCTTTATTTCTACTGTTAGCATCGTGACAACTATCGGCACTATTATTATTATTATTATTATTATTTTTATGTGGTTTATATCTATTAATATCTTTATTATATCTTGTGCAGATAATATAAAATTGCCGAGTTTATTGGTATAATTAAAATAAATTATAAGGTTTTAATCTAGCTTTTATTGCATTTTAATGTATTTTATATTAAATTCTGCTGTTGATATTTTTTAAAGTCCATGCACACACATGCATTGCCAATTTATGAGAGATTATTATTATTATTATTATTATTTAGGTTTGTATATAATTGTGCCTGACATCTACGGGACACGTTTGTCCTCTTTCAACAGCAGAAGAAATGGAGAGAAATAAAATTCAGCCCGGCGTCTAAAAGTTAGGATCAGAAGAGGCCTCCATGTAGATCTAGTTAATCAAGCCGTGTTTGTGGCAGCAGCAGCAGCAGCAGCAGCAGCAGCAGAAGAAGAAGAAAGAAGAAGAAGAAGAAGAGGAGGAGGACGTTTTAAAATATGACGTGACTCTCGGGGGTTTCCTCTCTATAAATTGTGAAGGTCATGGTTTTGTGAGCAGGCAGGATGGATAGGTAGAGGAGGGGTGGATGGAGTCTGAAGGCAGCTCAGCCATACAGAGGTAATGTACTTCAGCATCTCATCTGCCTGTCTGCATTTCAAAAGCACATAAAGCCTCGTGGAGGCTGATGGGTTTTTTTTTTTTTTTTATCCTCCTCTTCTTTCCAAATGCGGATTTAAGGCCTTTAATGTAACAACATGAGTGATTTAGTTGGATTTAATTTATAACTCAGAAGCGTTTCGACCTGAGAAACAGTCTTTGGCAGATATCGACCCTTTTTTTTTTATTTAAATGTTTAAGGTCAAGTGAGAATAAACCTTTAAAGTTTAGCCTTAAAAGTGGGGAAATTCTTAATAGTGTTTGTTATTCTCTGGGATTCTTATACATACATATACATTATAGTCCTATAATATTAATAGGATTAATGGGATAATTTTCTGATCACATTCCAAAAGGTGTGTGTGTGATGTTTTAGTATAACTTCATATTATATAACCTTTAGCAAAGTAACAGCCTATATATGATATAATATTTCTCTATATCTACTCCATTAATAATCCTTTCTGAGTTTTTATGCAGACTGTAGTTTTATTTCTACTCTTTTGGTATTAAAGTGACTTTATTGGCACCTAACTGCATTCTTCCCCTTTTGCACACACTGTAGTTTTATAAGTTCTTTGAGGGGAGTTTTCTGGCCGCTGAAATAATCCCAATAGGGTCTCTGCTGTAGGTCAGCACACACCACACACACACACACACACACACACACACACACACACACACACACACCTGCACAACTTGAAAAATAGAATCAAATAAATCAGGTATGTAATTATTTGTGTGGGGACGTTTTGCCCAGCAGCTTGTGTGTGGTGCAGCCCTGTCACCAGTTAAAATTCATCTTTGAGGGGAGATTTAGTGTCTTTTTGGAGGAAAACTTGCAGCAGCAACAAACAGGCCCATGCTCACACACCGATGCTGCATCACTACAGCGCATGGATGCTGATATTTGCCTTATTTGCAGCATACAGAGACCTCTTCCCCTTCGCATAAAGGAGTTTCATCCATGATTTGTTTGTTGCACTCAGAAAACAAACAGCTTTAAATAGTAGAATCTGTTAAATAAAAGCATTTAAACCACTTTCTTCATGTTTTTTTTTTACTCTCATTGTAATTACTAACATCAAAATGATCCAAACAATAATTCCTACAAATATTATTCCCTCAATAAAATAGTCCACCCTGGCTCTGATATGATCCATGCTCTGTCCTCCTTGATGAGATGCACTGGAGTGAATCTGTCCTCTCCAGCTTCTCTGACCTTACAGCGCCACCTAGTGGCCGTTTGAAGCTGCGCCCTCTATTTATACCTCCTGCCATTAACTTCACCAGAATCAACCGCCATAATCACGGTTAATTAATGAAGATGACATTTTGATGTAGTTTGCATTAGGAGGGTTCAGATTCTGAGTCTGGAGCCACTTAGGATGTGTTTTTTTTTTCTTTTTTTCTTGGTTTTATTTTTCTGCTTAGATGAAAATATTGTTTAATTATTTATTCAAAGTCTCTTTACTGTCATTTAAAACTTCACTGTTACACCAATTCTTGTGTCGAACAATGCTGACTTCCTTTTTACCTGCAGCCAAGTGGATGAACAGCATTTTGTACGTGTTTCATACATATTATACATATTTCCGTACATATCGCAGCTGTCCTGTGAAAAACCACGTCTCTCCAAATATCAGCTCTCCACCAGCCCTGTTTTCAACTTTGGGACCAATTTGAATGGTTTTAACCCACTTAATCCACCCATTTATGTGAATAATTCAAATTAAAAAAGTGCACGTTTTCCCTGTACAGCAATTGAACAGCTGAAAAGTTGCCATTTGAAATCACACTGCTCTGTAATCTATGAAAATCATTTCACAGACTTGTCATCTGGCCTTTGGCTCAGCTGTGTTTTGAGGATATCTCTGATGGAGCACAGTCAGCAATGTTTTAGTGATGTTGGAGATGCAAATTTTATTTTGTTGCCGTGTTAAAGTCTGTTGGATGAGAAAGATTCACTCTGATTTCTGCACCTCTTCCTCTTTAAAGCTCATAGATCACAGGAGCTTGCAGAGAACAACACAAACTACCGACCCACCTGTCCAGAAGCAGGCTGCCGGTGGCTCTCAGGCAGGAGGACACGACAGTGATGCTGAGTGAGTTTGTTGTCTTGTTTTGTATGTTTACATGTGCTCACGTTATAGCTGACTAGGGAAAATCACAGTGTGTTCCCATAATAAACCATTTTAAAATGTATTGTCACAAAGCTGCTTGTCATGGCTCAGGAGAAGTTGACATTTAGGAGTTACGTACTTTTCCAAGGGCAGCTTGTCTGATTTTTCCAAACTCATTCCCACACAATGTGTTTGAGCCCACGTCGCCGCTGTAATTGGTTTCCTGCAGAACTCTGCTGTGCAACTTTCCTGTTTTTATGCAGCTTTTGTCTGAAATTCACCCCGAGCACGTTGTCATTCAGTCTCATCCACGCGGTGTCTTGTCTCAGCCGGGTTAAACGCCTGCTCCAACCCGGCGCTGATGATCCCCATAGAAGACGGACGCCACTGCTTTATTGGTTGCCTTGGCAACCAGGAAGCTAGTTAGTGATCTTTCACATCTTCCCCCCTTGTTTGCTCGGCTGACACGAGAAAGACGGCTTTTCAGTCAGTGCACATGTGTTTGGAAAGCATTGTACATAAGCCGCAGTACTATCTGAGGATAATTGCAAGTGAGGCTACTTTGTTGATGCTGATGGTTTCCATAAACACTCCCATGGGTGCTGCATCGCTATAAGACAGCATCTTGTTTGGGCTTACATGCTATATCTTAGTGTAAGAAATAGGACACTGAGCAAAGTGTTGCAATCAAACATCAAGCAAAAGTCTAAGAAATCAAGACATCAAACATGACAGCATCAAATTCTTACATTTCTATGCATCAATCTGAAGAGTTGCTTCTTTTTATCAAGCTGAGTTACTTAAATTTGGCAATATGTTACATTTCTAGGCTCATTTTATGATCGAAACTTTCTGTAAAGCAGCAATTTCGTTTCAAAATGCGGTGAAAGAAAAGATGCATCCAATGGAAATACTCCTCAGAATAAGACTTTCTCAGGACCTGAGTGGCACAAGTGGCTCATGTCCATAAAGTTATCTTGGAACAAATTGCCCAGTGAGAGTGAGTTCAGCCTGTGACGTAACATTTCTTGGTGCCTACCCATAATCCCTCTCAACCGTGAACTGAACCCAGCTCCACCCTGCGCCCAGCCGGGCCCGCATGTCGCTGCAGGAGCTCGGCCGCTTCCAAGGCCTCGCGTCCAAAAGTTGGTCAGCATTTCAAAGGACTCCGAACTCTGAGACTGACACTGACGGGCCGGTGCCAACAATCTGCGTTTATGTTGGCTCGGCGAGCCATCGTACAGAGAGAGGGATTCAGAAGATGCCAAGTAATCAAAAACGGAGAAAAGAAGGAGCAGTTCTCCAAAGGCGTGCCAGGACTTTCTCTGTCTGAGCACAATCATCACATGGAGGATGACTCTTTATTAACACAGGTTGATTCTGAGGAGGATGTTGTAGCTCAGACTTTTGATGTTTTGGGCATTTGGCACTTTGGTGTTTAGTTTGATTTCAGATCAGTCACATTTTGAAGTCACCTGACTGAGAATAATTAGATCAGAACCAGTTTTGGCATTCTGAGATCGATGAAAGCAACATTAAAGCACAAATGTGTGTTTGCAAGCACATGTGAAAATGAACGTACATTAAAGTGTGTGTGTGTGTGTGTGTGCGCCTCATTGAATGTTGGATTTTGTCCTCTCCTGTGTGTGTGTGTGTGTGTGTGTCCTGTCCCAGGGAGCGTCCCGGGTGGTGACGGATCTCAGCAGCAGACGGATCGATGGTCAGGGACAGAGGCAGGGGTCGGTCGGCCCTCAGGGGTCCGCCGATGACATCTCCTGCTGCAGCTCGCCGGCCGACCGCCAGCTCGGGTCAGCTATCCCAGCAGGCCGTTCTCTCTGGCAGCAGTTACCAAGGTGACAGCATGTCAACGCAGCCCCACAGCGCCACTGAGGGCGGGAGGGTGAGGCGGAGGGGAGTGAGCGGGACGCCCGATGCATCACCAGCTCTGATGGGTTTGTCAATACTGCTTAGATCCAGGGGGAGCCGGTCCTGTCGTGACACACAGTGGGCCCCTCCAGAGGAACAGCACACACACACACACACCATTACCTGCAAACACACACAAAGCATATACAAACAACCATGCATAGAAATAAGCATCCAACAGCAGCGTATGGCCACCAAATTTGAATTCTGGCCTTAATTTCTTAGCAGTATGAACACATTTAGGCACAAACATGCAAAAAAGACAAAGAAAACAAAGAACAATGACCCACATTTGCTTACAGTCATGAAGATACATGTGCACACATATACACAAACTTGTTTTTGGTATTTAGGAGGAAGTCAAAGTGACATAAATTCATTTTCTCGAGACATAACCTAACCTGAACCATAACCAGTACATGTTTAACACCAACTGTAACCATGAAACAAGTCTAAGTACTAAAATGTGATGCTTTGGAGCTGCTTTATGTCACAGAACAGGCTTTGGGTTCATTATGTGGCCTTATGTGAACTGAGTACTCCTGCAAACACACACATCTACTGTATAACACGTGCACATAAACATTCACATAGGCGTACTGCATGTGCGACATTTGTATTCTGCCTTAGAAACACATACCAGATACTGCGCTTGCACATACAAACCCACCGCACAAGATTTTGTTTTAGTTTTACACCAACCTGCTCACAGAAATGCAAAAAAAAAGCCATGAAAAAACAACAGATGCAGGCTCCATGCCCAACCCCACCCTAACCCCAAATCTAATCTTACCCTGACCTAACCAAAAACCAAAGATGTTTCCCAATTCCGTAGTACAAACTAAGCTGGTATTGAGTATGCTGTGTGTTCACTGTGGAAAAGTGACTAAATTAGACATACGTACTCAAAGAATGTCAGTATTCAGATTAAAGCGTGTACTGTAGATGTAAACTATTGTCTCTCAAAGCAATGCACAAAAAGGAAATACAAGTATTTTCTGTCTGGAGTCAGAAAGCAAAACATAACATATTAACTATTTGCCTCACAGCTCATATCTTAACCCTGAAATGTAATGATTGACCTTGTGGGGACCTGGGATTTGTCCCCAAAGGGACAGCAAGTCCTCGCAATGTTAGTGTGCTGACACATTTAGGTTTTTGTCCCCACTATGTGATTAATAGAGGTACACCTGCAAATACACACCGGCATGCGTATAAACCTCCCCACTGGTGAACTGCACGTGCTCTGTGGCTTAGAAACACACCGTTCACTTCCATGCACGTGTGTGTACGTCCACGCAGCAGGATGCACACAAATGTTGGGGTGCGCACTTATTTGCACATCAACATTTGAGAAAATAAGAGAAAAAAAAAAAAAGCACACCTGAAAGGCATGAAAAACAAGTACATTCTCTCATTAGCATGAACACACACACACACAGCCATGCACTGCTGACAGACTGATTGTTTGAGGAGACCGCATGGATGCGTGGATTAAGCTGTTGGCACAGGAGTCGAGAGCGAGCTGGCAGATAAAAATTACTGTACTGTGTGCTGCAGGACCAGAGCGAAAAGAAAGAGTGAGGTGAAGGAAGAGAATGCACGCTTGGGCCGTCTGACTCTGTATCTCATTAACCAAAGCGAGGGGGGATTGGAAAAGCAGAATCAGCTACGTTTGGCTCAGAGGGGCTTGCAGTGTAACCATTTCTAGGCCGTGGATTTAATAGATTACTAATGATCGGCCACAGGTATTTTCAAGTTAGACATTAGAGGCGGATGCCCGAAATGAGATCATTTGCTAATCCGCACATTTCCACCTCTGTGATTCTTGAAACCCACTTTGATATGTGAATAAGAGCAGAGTATACATGTTTGGATTCAGAGCAGTTAGTGTTCAGATGTATGGGGGGGGGGAGGAAAGGTTTACAGCTAATCTCGTGCTGCTATCTCTGTGAGGTGAGGTGTTGTAAGTACAGAGGGAGAAGGTGCGAGGATATACGGAGCGCTCGTGATTCCTCGTAGGCTCTATATCCAATCTGACCAATCCTCTTAGCAAGACAGGGTTGAGCTCTGCCCTCCCCAGAGAAGTCTCTTTTTCATTCAACCTATTATGTCAATGTTTAATGCCTAAGGAGGGAGAGGAGAGAGGTAAAAACATCATGACTGCAGCCTTGGCAGAGCTCCTCTGCAGCTGATACCAGAGCTGCTACTGTCACTTCCTCACGGTTGCTTCTGAAGCTACAGCAGCGTCTGCATGTGAATGTGAGCTTTACAGCGACGTGAAAACGCCCCGATTCTGACTTAAACAATTTCACGTGCGGCGCCCAAAAGCTCGTTTTTGCAGTGACAGAAAACAACTCGCACATTAGCAAACGCAGAGGTTGCTTGCACTCAAACACGGGCGCCATTCGAATGGCTTCCGCTGCCGTTTAAAAGCTTTGCTCGCTGAAATAAAAGTAATTAATTGGTGATATACACCAAGGACATAATTATCTTTTCCAGTAACTGGCACATATTTAATTACCAGTAATTGTTCCCCGAGCCTTGTTCAAAAGTGTTGCACACCAGACAGTTCTGATATATTATACACTAATCCTGCACTTGATACTCAGTCAATTAGGAAATGTGTGTCAAAGAGCAATCATGTAAACAGCATTGTGGAACACACACATCCTTCTGAGACATGAAGCCTGTGTGGGCCTTCGTCGAGGCCCTCACACACACACACACACACACACACACACACACACACACACACACACACACACACACACACACAGTACATCTGTCTCACTGCTCTGCACTTTGTTTTCGTCCTCAGGGTACAACCCACCTATCCCATTCCTTCCCAAGGTGTTAATGCCTGCCAGATTGGAGCAAAGTAATTTGAGATCATTTCGCAACAAAGGCTGCAGATACTGATTAACACGGGGGGCTACTTTCAAGCCAAGTGGCGCGGTCCCATTTAAAAGAGCGTCAGGAGCTAAATTTACTCCCCAGTGCCTTGGGGTGTGTGGGGCCGGAGGCTGCACTGGGGCCCTTGAACATGAGAACAGGGTTTAATAAGTAAACAGGAGAGGCAGGGAACAGTGCTTCTGATCAGGGCTTATTTGCCCAGTCGAGCCCCTGGTACGAGCTACTAGCTGATTAGCCCTGCCGATTGTACCTTGTAATTGCAGTGCCTTGACCCCCTCTAGGCAAATATTAGATTTTAGTGGTTTAACCTTTCCAGTCGTCAGAGCAGGGTAAATTGCCCAACCAGATGTTAAAGAGCCCAGCGGTAGTCCACAGCCCTTCTGATCAGCAGGGAAAAAAGCTCAGAGATTGAACCTTTTCTTTCTAATATTGTCTCAATTTCCTCTGGCCTTTCAAGCTGATTTTTCGCAGCGGTTTCCTTCCTAGAGAAACGGTCATACTCCGATCCTCATCCCCTCCTCTGATGTCGGGTTACAAGTGAGACATATTATTTAAAATCAGTCCCGTCACAGTCATTAGTGGGGGACAAATGATCAATGAAAAGATCAATGGTGGATATTAACCTAGCAAGGAGTCCCTCAGTTCAATCGCTCCAGCAATTTGTCACGTGGTGAAGTGAAGCAACACATCCACTAGAACAGAAAAAATGTAGTGAATGAAATTTTTACATTTGATTTACTTAGATTTTATTGAACGTATATTGAACCTCATTTATTTCCTTTCTACCAAAATATTTTGAAAACATCTGGCCAGACCTCCGTGGTTACATTTTGATTGCATCCATTTTCTCCCAAAACCAGTGAAATTCAGTTTTCCTTTTAGTCAGCCAGCGCAGCACCGAGGGGAGATGTCCTTATAAGTGCATAGCGAGAGAACAACAAATTGCAGACAAAGCACTGGGGTGTAAATGTCGTCAAACTGCCTCACATTCCAGCTCTGAGCCAAACGCGAGGTCAAATGAGCAGCAATTATACAATCCTGGGATAAAAAGCATTATTTTCCACCAAATCCCACTCTGTAATGAGACAGTGATTGATGTGCAACTGCATGCGAGAGCTTGCTTCGAGCGTCCGTCCAGATGAGATGGAAACAACATGAAAACCTTCTGTGAAGGATGGAATTTCCTCGACTTTTTAGATCCAGCCCGGTATTTGAAAAATTCGCCCAGAAATGTAAATCCTCCCTCCACAACAGCTGTGGCTGGTTTCGATCATTCTATGCAAACCTGCAGGTGTCGGCGAAGCCAAAACAGACTTCCAGGAGGTCACAGCCACCACTGGACGGATTAACATAAACTTCCTTCCATCCAGCCCCTCTTTAATAACCTTCTGATTTCTATTCTTATGTGTGGTATAACCTCAGAACGTCCTTGTATGTATGGCTTCGTACCAGTTCTCATTGGTGTTCTCTATGTATTTATGTTCTCACACATGCTTGTCTGACTTTGTGGGCCTTTGGGGAACCCCAGACGTCTGGGGAGTGCACTTTTTCGCAGGCCGAGACCATTATGGGAAACACTTTCGGACAGGACAGGACGGGGCGAGGATGGCGGAGGGGCAGCGGAAGTTTTTCTTGGGTCATTCCCAGCCGTTTCCAGAGATCTCGGGTTTCTCCCCATCCAGTCTCGGATCCAGATCCTCTTCCTCCCCGACAGGCCGGGCAGGGCTGGCAGTTGCGTCTCCAGGCCCCCCTTCACCCCGCGTGTAATAGTTTCCTTCCTCCCCGAGCCTCTCACCTGAAAAAAGAGTCGGATAGGAGACGGGGAGGAAAATAGTCATCTTTTCATCCCCGGGATGGACTAAAGTAACCCTTCAGCTGGAGAGGAAACCCAATACTGCCTCCAGCTCGCCGTCTGAGAGCACAGAAAGGAGAGGGCAAGGGGAAAGGGGGGGTGACCAAAGTGGTTCCATGTGAGAGATAGGAGTGAAGTCTGGGAAAGACAGGGATCGACACCTTGAACGCCCCACTCAAACCACCTTACAGAATCCCATCCTCTGGTCTGGACACGGTGGACTGGACCAGATCATGGAGTTCCACTCCATTCTGTCCTGTTCACATGCTGTGGAGGAGGAATATAAACCTATTAGATCTTTAGGAAGCAGTCAGGTAGTGTAAGGCCTCCAATCAGCTAAATTAAACACTCAACATTAGACAAGATGACAAGAGAAAACTGATTTCATGATATGGTCAAAAGCTCCAGAATAACCATGAAAGACCTCTGTTGGCAACTACAAGAGTGAGCTTTCGATTTCGACTTTTAAAAGCCAACGTGGTGAGGAAGATGCTCAGAAAAATGGAAATTTGAGGAAGATGGTGTGATACTAATCAGAAGCTTCAGAACAGGTGAATTAAATGGACCTTGTGGTGTGAACAAACCAACTGCTCCCTTTATTTCCCTTCTTTAAAATGGACCAATTCCCTTTTCATTTTATTCAAATTTATTTTATTTGTCAGTTTACTTTGTTTTTAGATTTCCCTGAACACATTTCTTTGACCACTTTAGAACACTTTAAATTGCCTTTGTATTTTCTGTCTTCTTCTGTGTCCTATTTCATCTTATTCTACTCTGTTCTTTCACCTACTGTATGTTATTTGGTGTTTTTTTGGCACTGCTCCCCTTTTTCCTTCCCAATTCTATTAAATTTTCATCTGCTCTGTTCTATTCTGCTCTACTTTTTCCTCTCTGTGCTGTTCCTTTCTTTTCTGCACTGTATTAGTTCATTTCTCTCCAGCCTCTGCTGTTGTTTTATTCTCCTGTGTGGTCTTTTGTTTCATCTTTGTATATTCTATTTATTTGCTTTGTGTGCTCTTCTATCTATTTCTGTGCTTCTTTTTATTCTATCCAAGACTGTGCAATCCTATTAGATTCAGTCACAGTCAGTCCTGTTTTACTCTGCCTGACTGTTTTAATATGATACCCTCTCAGATTGCTCCTGAACCTGCTGGTGCAACAGAATCAGCATCAGCAGCAGCAGCAGCTCCAGTCTGCTCAGGTAGCGTCTCCCCCTGTGGAGCCGCTCTGAGGAGGAGCCCTAATATCTGCAGACATCTATGGCCACCGCCCAATCTGTTGCACGCTTCATTCATTTCACGCACTGCCAGAAGTGCTTTGTAATTATCCTGATATTGATGAAGGCTGATTCCAGCAGGTAATCGCTGGCAGTTCAGCTGTTTTTACGCATCTCAGCAAAATGTCTCTATCCATTACCAGTGGCAAATTAATTTCCACTCAATGACCATACTTGTTGATAATCTACAGATTGCTGTGTGTGTGCGTGTGTGTGTGAAACGGGATGAGAAATCCCTGGCAGAGCTCTGAACCGTAGCATATAACTTGGTTTACCTGACACAAAGATAACTGTGGGTGTTGACACTACACAGCGGACCGTAGCACACTGCTGCATGTGCTTCAGCTTTACTGTACATCCATATAATGTTAATAGAAGTAACATTGGTGGCACTCTGTAACAAAGCAACGACATAGAAGCAGTAGAAATGATAGAAATTCTTATAATAGTGATATGTTCGTACGATTTAGTGTAATTTTGAGATGGAATAAGGATCTGGAAAATAAATGGAAATAGAAATTACATGTAACGGGAATAGGAGCTGAAATAGAAATAGGAACGGTATGAACAGGGACGGGAGGAAGAAATGGGAATAAAATCCAAGAATAGAAATGGGAAGAGAAGTCGGTGCGAGGATGGAAATAGCAATTAAAGTAGGAGTAGAGATGGCAATAGGACTGAGAGTAGAAACAGGAACTGGAATAACAATAGACTGGAAATATACACAGGGATAGGGATGGAAATGAAACTGGACTTGGACAGTTATAGAAATAGGTATATAGATGTTAATAAGAGTAGAAAGGGGAATAGACATAAACTGGTATAACAATACTCATGGGAGTAATGGGAGTGACTCCACTTCCCAAAAAGCAGCGGATCAGATTAAATCTGATAAATTCATATTCATATTAAACATTGCGTAAACAATGCATATTACATTTGGACATTTGGATCACATGAGGGCATCAAGGTTGGTGGGTGTTGTGTTTTGCAGGATGGGAGTCTTGCTCTTCGCTGACCTGCAGAAGGAACGAACCCCTGAAAGCTGACAGAGGAAGGACGGGACAACATCAAATCACAGACACAAACAACACAAGAAATAGATTAAAAGCCCACATCCTCTTTTCTTAAAGCATCCTGGGGCCTTTCTTCTGGATGCTTATCGCTGGATCAGTTAAATCAGTTAAGTTGTGACTTTGCTTCCTCGCAGAGTTCTTGTGTTGCTGTAGCTTGACTTCTGTACACACACGTGAATATGTTGTGTTCTGCAGGAGCAACATGTGCTTGTGAAGATATGCAGCTAAGTAAGACGTGTGATTCAAGGTATAAATGACCACTTATTCTTAAATACACCATTTGTACAACCTGCTGTGATGCATTGTGGGCTGCTGGAGATCCCTTCCGCCACAGCACTAAGGGTAAATAAATACGCTTTCAAAGAGTAAATGAGCTTGAGCAAAGTGGCCCTTTGAGTCCCCATGTTTGTGGAGCAGCCATAATGGATTCTTTAGAGCCGTGAACGGTTTATAGGCATGACAGCCATGTTTCGGCACGATGGGCTTATCCCTACGCAAGGCGCTAAGGATATTAGGGAATCAGCGTAAAGCAGCATGGAAATGATGACTGGAGCAAAGCCTCAGCTCGCTGGTATTATAAGCCCTCAATTCTCCAGCACTCCATCCTTGAGAAAGAGGGGGAAGGAGCGGACTTGGCACAGCTCCACGCTGTGATATCCTCCATTATTTCTTGCTCCATCTCTGTTTTAGCCACACAATTAAAAAAGGATGTCGCCAAAATTATGGCAACAGAGCGAATTCAGAGGAGGTCAGTGTTGCCTATTGTGGTGTTTCCTTTTCAAGGCGGTGCTGGAATCCCTGTTGTCCATATGGAGATCTGTTGGAACAGCTGGACGAGAGCCCACTCTCACGTGCCTGGCACCGTGCTGCAGCCTCATATGAAGCACTGATGGCACATGCCAAGCACGCAAGCAGACGCCCATAAGGTTCCCCAAATTAAATCCTTTTACCTTCACGTCACAGCTCACTGTTTCACTGCAAACCCACCGTTCTCACGGCAACTGTCAATGTTTGGTCCTCATTAACAAAAAGCGACTTGTGGAATGAATAAATTATCCAGTTTTGCAGCTTTTACAGTGTTTACCTATGTGCACATTGAGCTCACCAAACGAATATCTCCACCCAATCCACCCACGGTGGCTCGCCTGTCACACAAGGGCCCCGGAAGAAGGATGATTAATGTCCCACCTCTCACCCCCCACTGTAAATTAGAGACCATGGGTCGAAACTATTTTTCTTGGTGAGCAGGAGCGCGCTTGTGGCTAAAAAACGGGGCAAACACTGTTTATCATCTGCCTGACGACAGCCCTCCTCGGGGCAAATTAACCACGCGGCCATATCGACTGGCACGGGCCGGGAGTCAGTGCCCCATCACTTTGATTAATCTCCCCGTGTTCCTGTTCCAACTCTATCAAAGTGATCTAAGTGAAGACATACAGCATTGATCTGTAAACACAGCACAGCACTGTACCGAAACACACACACACACACACACACAGACACAGGGAGAGGGAACAAGGCCACCATTACTGCAGGTGAGCTTCTCCTCAAGTTCTCTGACAAAAACCTCTTAAACAGTGGAAAATATCACATGTGCTCACTCTTAAATGTGGATATCATATGTGATGGTGTCTGCCTCCCTCCCTCACACAGAAAGGTCTTAATATATCCAATGTTTGTCAGTATCCGGAGAGACAAACGTGAAGCGAAGACACACATTCAGCTGACTCAGCGGCGGTTTTCATTGTTCCTTAGCTGCTCTTAAGATGTGTTATCCCTCAGTTAATCTGAAAAAATTACTAGATACATGTTTTTCTCTACAGATTGTAGTTTGAACTTCAGCTCTTAATTGACAACTTCTGACAAGAATTCAGTTCAATAGAGAACAGAGAGCACAGTTACATTTCCAATACATGTTTGGACAATATGGTGTTTTTGATATTGTACTTTAAATAGCTGGGATATATTCATCAAAACTTTTATTGTTCTTATTATTTGTGCATTTAGCTTCTTATGGCTTCTGTTTTTGATACCTGTGTTTGTGATTTATATTTCTTGTAAAGAATTTTGAGCTGCATTTAAATAGAAAAAGGTGCTGTATGAATATTATTTATCATTAGTAGTAGTAGTAGAATGTTTAACAAGTCAAATAACAGATCCTCATTAGAAAAGATGCATGGCAGAGCACATAAACACATCTCAATTTTACTTTGGACGAAATGGTGTAATAATTTAAAAATACTAAAACGTATTATGTGCATAGTAACAGCTAAAAGTGCTGCCAAAACACAGCTACTGGCTCATCCTTTTGTGTGTGTTACCTCTGATTTCTTTGAGGAGAATTATGGATTGCAAAGTTCACCCACTGAATATTTTGAGGGTGAAAAATCATCAGACTTGAACGTCAGACTTTAATGTTTTCCAGCCTCATCTGAGCAGCGTTAACTCAGAGGTAAGAGGAAACGTAATGTCACTAATATGTAGCTCAAAGTGGCTGTGTTGTGATCCGGAGGAGAGAAGAATATTTTCATCCCGATCCATAAAGTTTGGCCTCTTGTGCTCATCGATTCAAGAAATCCACACAAAATGTCGTGTTAATCCACGTCTGCGCTGCCCGGCACCACATATGCAAAACAATCTGTTTTATGAGCAGCCTTGCCAGCGTGTTTGGCAGACGGTGACGGAGCATTTTTTATTGTGTTATTTCTGATAACCCATGTGGATCTGCTGCTTTAAATCCTGTGGTGTGACATCGACAGCAACCCCTCCTATTGTATCAGTGACTTTACATGGAAGACAGATGGAGCTCACATGCAGTTTGGCTTAAACCAAACCGGGCATGAGAGCTTCACAAGTGCAGGTTTAGTGGCTCTCTGAATTACTGTAAACTTCTAACAAACTACTTCAAATTCAAGTATTGCTGTCTGAATCATTAAGTATCAATTAAACGGCCAACATAGTTGCTTTAAGATCTTCCTCTGCAACTCTCTGATGGTTAAGAAATGACACATGAATTTAGTCATTTTTTAATGTGCAGACAAAAAGGTTTAAGTAGTTTTGGTATTTAAGAGTGAGGCAATGGCTGGTGTTAATTTATAACCTCAAAAAGGGACATGAGGAATCGTTTAAGTGTGCTGGATCACTGCAGATTTTGCTTTTAGCTGCACCATGTGGCCGACGTGTTTTTCATTTCCCTGAACAACACAAGTTCTCTGGAAAAAAAGCCAAGCCAGTATATTCAATTGTTTTAAAATGTTGTGTCCTTGTTGGAATTTAAACATGTTTATTTGCCTCATTTATCATTTCAGGCAGATTATGCAATTTTGTGGTCTGTTGTCATGTGGCTTGAGTAATCCACTCCAGTCTCTCTTTCTTTTCATGTTTTACTGTTTCTGGTTATGGGTTTTGGTTTGAAGAGGTGTTTTCTAAAGCCTTTTAAACTTCACCTGCACATATTTCCTATGTTTTTATCCATAGATTCTATGATTAGTTGCTGTCGGTGTCCAAGAAATATAACCAGACTGTTGTGATGATTTCAAACTCTGCAATATAATGGCATACAAGAAGTGGCTGTGAACGGAGTGTCAATAACCAGTTGATGCTCATGGTTTAGTATTATTATCTCTGTTTTCTATTTACAGTTGAAGTCAAAGCTTTTGGGGAACACTTGAATGCAACATTTACACTGCTTTGCCAGACCATTGACTCAATTTATTTAAGAACAACAGTTGAAAACCCTTCCATATAAGCTATAATACACAAAATGTCCTTTATAAATGTTGAAAATTAGCCGAACAGTATTATTAAATGAAGCCAACAGTCACTGAAGTTGTAAAAACATTTTATTTTGGTGCAGATTCATTTACATCTCTGACTTTAAGGCTAATAACATCTTTATTTAAGTAATAAAAATAGATTTCTGGCTATATTTTGAAAATATTTGCTGTCATTTGCATTTTTGAAATGTATGACACGTGTCTCTGACGTGTAACAACTTCCGCCGCTTTCGTCACAGCTGCCAGGAAAAAATGGCGGCGTCCTGTGTGCGAACCGTGGGATCGTTTCTTGGAAAATGTGGGAATTGCAGCTCGAGTTTACACACAGTCACGTCGCAGTTAAGCCGACAGGTAATGTGCGATTTTGTATTTGGTAAACTAACAATTGCTGCATGTTATAAAAGCGTGAACTCATAGAAATGGACTACAATGCTCAAACACTGACGTCCTTGAGCTAGCATCCTGTCGCTGAATCTGTTAGCCGAAACTAGCTTGACGGATACGTGAAATAACAATCAACCCAACGTCGCTTGTACTTTTATCATTGTGTGATATACTTATCTTAACTTAATTTAAATAATTAAATCCTTAACTAAAATTCGGCTTGAACAATACCTGCGTATTCCTTCGGATATTTACAAAAATGAACATAAGCTGGCTGCCTGTTAGACATGTCAGAACAGTGTTGCTGTTCCTCTCCAGGTTCTGAGCAGGCACATATGTGTGAGCTCAGCCCTCCACGGGAAAAACCTGGCGGCTGCAGGACCGGAGAAGTTCACGGTGGAGTTCATCCAGAAGCAGGTGGAGGAATTTAACATCGGGAAACGGCACCTGGCCAACATGATGGGAGAAGACCCCGAGAACTTCACCCAGGAGGACGTAGATGTAAGAGACAGAGCACACACGAGTCTGCAAACCTCTGCTGATGTTTCATGCATTTAACTCTTTTGACTTCCCTGTGAGGGATAAGTTTCTCTTTTTATTATCCTTTGAACTCACGAAACCTATTTAAGTTTATAATACTTACCAATAATACATTTAGTGAAGATGCTTAAAGGAAATCAGATTTTATGGTCATGAGAAATTTGCTGTAACACTGTTTAGAGGAAGGTGGGTTGACAGCAGGTAAGCAGAGTTGACGCAAACACGTTAAATATCTTTTTAATCATCATTTCTACTTTTAAAGATCATTTCTACAATACTAATTTACTCTGCATACATACTGCTCCTCTTCACTTCCATTTATTTGGGTTTTTTTGACGTTATGACCTCAACTCTGGCTTCAGTTGGCCTCTTTTTCAGTCTTTTCATTTTATATTTTTAAGCGGCCGCCTTAAAATAGATTTGATCACACACGGGAGGAAAACAAACACAGAACTGCTCTGCCTCATTTGATTTCACTGTTTTGCAGCTTTTCTGGATAATATTTTAAGGTAAAAAGTGCAAAGTCTATTTTGGCTTTTAAGCATTAAAACAATTGAATTGAATAACAGGTTGATGTGATTTAAGGTAACAGTTTAGCTAATAAATAGAGGGGCAGTGATATTATATGTCAGTAAGGAAACCTTAAAAACACCAACAATGTGTTTATTTCACCAACAACAAACATGTATTAACATGTATTAATCCACCACTGAAAATAGGCCCCAACAAATGCACTACTTGCTGTTATTACTGAGCCTTTTCCAATTTCTTTTTGTTTTTAATGATTTCCATCTACCACAGGATCCAGACGTGAACTAAGAGAATTGGTTTGGCCTTTTTGGGGGATTTTTTTGGCCCAAAAATAAAATAATAATAATGTAGCTGGCAGTGCTTTACAAAAATAATGACATAAAATAACATATACAACAAATAAAGACAATGATACTGAAAAGGGTGAAATTAATTAGATCAAGATCATAATTGTTGTATTAGAGACACCAAACTCTGACAGAAGCCATCTGTTCGACTGTACAATCAATTCTATCATTTTATTGCCTGATTGGACGTAACAGGCGCGTCTGAGCAGCTGTCAGGAGTTTGTTTCATATCCAGTGAGCGATAAATGTGGTTACAAACACTTTTTCTCGCTCTTTTGTCGGCGAGTGAGGCGTCCACCTCCAGGTCTGTCAGCATTCCTCCTCCTCTCATGAGACGGAGCCCGGCCACAAGCAGTTAAAGCATTTTAAACGGTGATTAGGCTCCAGTTTTCCGGCTGGAGAGGTGACGTGTTTCAAAGCTCTGCGGTCTCTTCACATCATCATCATCATCATCATCATCATTAGCTTTGGTGCTCCGCCGGCAGCAGGCAGGTGGGGCCACCTCTGGCTAATCCACAGCATCAGGGACATTAGCAACGCCCTCAAACACACACCCGCGTGCTGCTTCCAGATTCTGGCACTACATTAGCCCTCGCTGCTCCAGTCGTTTAGCTTGATGTCCCGCCTTCCCTCTCCCAGTCCCCGATGCCCCTCACAAATAATGAAGAGAGCCGTCGGCGCCAGGCTGTGAAAGCCAAAGCGACGGCCGGCAGCCCAAACGCAGACGTGTGGAGGGAAAGAGGAACATTTGGGAGGACTGCAGAGGTCCGCAGAGAGGCACCTGATAAATCCCTCCGCCCTGGTTTGGAGTCCAGAGTCCTCAGGTGTGACGGTGGTAAAGACGCAGGAACAATCACAGGGATGTTTATTAACAAGAGGGAGAAGTGGACTCAGAAATATCTCCCATGACTTTTTATCAAATATACAAGACTTTTAAAGACGTCCTCCAATTATTAAGCCTCAAAAACGTTTCTTAAAATCTTTTTTTTGTGGGACTCGAGGGCTCCACTCTGCTCGTGCCCGTGCTCTCAAGCAAAATACCAAAAGTTCTCCGCTTCCAGCTTCTCAAACAGGAAATCTTTATTCCCTCTTTTTCCATTTTATGTCATTGTTTATTGGATATTTTGTGGTTTTTGGAATGTCACTCAGACAAAAAACTGGAAAACTGATTAAACTGAGACATTATTCACTTTTTTATGACATTGTGTAAAGTAAATGAATCCATTACGGCAGGAGACAGATCAGTGACAGGTCATCGACAGGTGAACATAGAAAATAGGACCGCAGCTAAAGATTTTCATCCTGAATTGGTCACTTTATTGTTTTGATTTACTGTAAATATGAATGAATCCATTATAAATAATGTATTGTAAATAATAGTCCAGAGCCCAAACCAATAATTGTATCAGTTATTTATTAGTAGCAAACTGAATATCTTATATTTGAGAAGCTGGAACCAGCAAATGCCTTTCTTTTTTCAAAGAAAAAGATGACTCAAATTGATTAATCGTTTCAGCTCCACTGAAATGTAATCCTGATTCCTCGCCATGTGGTTTTGTAGGTTTTCCCAGACAGCCTTCATGCCAAGTACAAATACATCACAGAGACGCCAAAAGGCCATTTTTGTTTTCGTCTCTGGACTCATTCAAAGCGTAGCCTGGTTGATTTGATCAAGTCGCTGAAATTACATGACGTGGCGCCGCTCGGTCGTCCCGGTGACGTCTGGACTCTTGCTGCTTCCGTCAGGGATCTCTGCCATATTGTGCTGAGGCTCAGGGGACACACAGGTGTGTCTTCATCTGTTCCCCGCTTCTCTCTGCCCGTCTTTCCTTTACTTTGTCCCCTTTAACTTCTCCTCGTCTTCCTCTTCCTGTCTCTCACACCTCTGCACACACACGCACACACACACACACACACACTTCCCTCGACCAGTCCTTTTCTTCCTGCTTTCCGTCGTTTTGACAACCTTAAAGGCAGCAACCTGCTCCCTCCCTGCAGCACCTGCTGCCTCACTAATTGAACCGACGGAGAGGAGGAACAAACGAAAGAGGAGCGGGGAGATGGTGGGATGGAGGAAGAGAGGGAGATGAACAGACTGCCGTGATGAGTGTGGCGGGGCCAACACACTTCCTGTCTCCCCCTCTTCTATCACACACACATTTCCAGTGCCATCTGTAGCCCCGCTAATCACACACACACACACACACACACACACACACGGAGCAGAGGATGAACTTGGAGTGAACTGTTGGATGTCCACAGTGTCCTCTGCTCACTGTCAACCAAGCCAAAAACTTGTGCCTTTTTCTGCTTGTTTTCTCCTCTAACTCCACAGTATCAGCCTCACACACACACACACACACACACACACACACACACACACACACACACACACAATCGCACACATCACGCTCGCCTTTCCTTGAACCTGCAAGCAGCTTGCGCCTCTTCTTCTGTCACTTTGGCTGTCGCCGGTTGGTGTGACCTCTGTTGTTCGGACATGTCGGCTTTGTCATAATCCACCATCAACGCTTCTCTCAAACTGCCATCTCCTCTCCTCTTATTTATTCACTCTTTCTTTTTTTCTTCTCGCCAACAGAAGAGCATAGCCTACCTGTTCCCCTCCGGCCTGTTTGATAAGAAAGCCCAGCCCCTCATGAAGGTACGTCTGCGTGGGTCAGACTCACGGAATCTCTCTTTCCTATCGTGTGCATGGCCGATGTTAGCGTTAAAGTTTAAGTTTTTATGTTATTCATTCATTTAAAGAGTTTTTATCCACTAGGGAGGTGGTCCCCAACCCCTCCAGGAGTCCAAATATGAATCTGACAGGCCACAAAATGGTTAAAGCCCCCTTGGAAAAATTGAAAAGTGATGTTTTAAGTCCAGAAATGCAACTGCAGTAATTAAGTAAGAGTCCCATCACTGTAACTGATGGGTTTTATCTTGAGCTGTAATCCAAACTGGGACTGATGTGCCGTCTCAGCCAGGAGATTTTAGCCTCAAAGGACTTCCTGGTTAAATAAAAAGAAATCTTTGAGGATACCTTTAACCCTGTAATGAGGGAGTCACACCCAGAGAATGTTTTATTCTAAGGGTTCACCAGCTAAAAAAGGTTGGGGGCCGCTGTCCTGAGGAACAATATGTCAGTATTTATCAATCTGTTTATTCATACAGACATTTTCTGATTGCTTATATCTTGATTTAGATATTTGCAAAATCACAAGTACTAACTTTACATTTAAGCATGTTTTTCTTGACTTGACACCAAATCTCCTGTTTTCACTGCCAGCATCCAGAGGAAATCTTCCCACGGCAGAGAGGTAGGGGTGTTTTTTTTTTGTTTTTTGTTTTTTTCTAAATGTTTCCAGAATCCTTGAATATCGTGGCGACTGCCTCACCACCCTCTCCTGTCTTTAAAGCCGTCCAGTGGGGAGAGGACAGGCGGCCATTCCACTTCCTGTTTTACACCGGCAAGCAGTGCTACTACTCCATGATGCACGTGAGTGCTGCAGGCAGCTGCCAGGCTTTTATGTGAAGTGGAGGTAAAGCTTCCTCCAGCTCAGATCCCTTGTTCTTCCTCACCTGAGCGCTGAACACTGAGCTGAAATAGTTTTTCTCCACCATCCAAAATCAGACACGACCGATATGATGGTCCAGTTTGCGCTCATCGCAGAAAGATGAACCAGCATTGATGTGAACTTGTGTGTGCTGTGCTGGTTTAAGATACGTCTAACTCATTTACTAACAGTGCCCCCCCCCTTATATGTTCTGTCTAGTTTATCTTTAAGCTGTTAAATGCCCCTTTCAGTGGCAAATACCCAAATGTAAATAGATTCCTATTAGAAATGTTTTTAATTGTTTTGTCTTTATGTTAAAATTTGGATTAAAATGTTTTTTTTTTTTTTAAACTCTCAAACATTAAAACTGAAATATCGGCCTCAAAAATCCAGCATCTGTCCCGCCACACTGGTCAGTAACATTTTAAAACGGTGTCCTCACAGCTCTTTACCCCCCGAACTTTTGGAATCCATCAAATATCGAGCCATAATAATTTTAACATGAACAAACAATCCTGATGCGAATAGATTTTCTTTTTTCTTTTTTTTTTTTGTAATCCGGTAACATTTTAGAGTTAGTCATTCTGCATTAATTAATTTTTACTGCATTTTGAAAAGACCTCATGTTCAAATGAAGGAGAACAGAAACCGTCTGAAGAAAATCAGGCAGAATTCTTAATATTCCTGCAGAGCTGACACAGTTTTAGAGTGAGTGGAGTCTGATTAGACAAGTGATGAGATGTGACGACAGCTGAGTGGAACGAAGGGTAAAAGAGAGAATACGGGGCGGCCGATAGAAGAAAAGAGGTTATTTGTAAGCTAATTTTTTAAATAAAAAAAAAAAACAGTCTGTCGTCGTTAAACACAAGAGCCAACAGGGGGCACCAAAAATCCAACGCTGGATCAGGCCTCTTGGTGTGAAGAGAACATTAAAGGATGTTTAATTTAGCTATTTAAACTCCTTGTCCTACTAATGAAATAAGCTGAGACACACAAGGAAAAACATGAGCTGACTGTCTCTCCCCCCCAGACCACTGAGATCCGGCGTACAAGCATTTAAAAAAAAAAATGTTTTTGTGTCCAGGTTCAAAATCGTGTTTGAGGTGTGGCGCGTCTGGCTTGTCGGGCTTTGTCCCGCCACGGGGAGCGACTCCTCCACGGGGATTTGGAGGAGGGAAGGGGGCCGGGGCGGAGCGGGGTCGTCGACGGGGGGGGGGACTGCTACACCATTCTCACACACACACACACACACACACACACCCTCTCCTCCTCTTTCTTCCTCCATCTTTTGTTGATTTCACACGCTCAACCGTTCCCTTCCTGTGTGCCGCTGACCTTGCTCAAAGACGTGCGGTACAGAAGAGGCGTGTGCCCGAATGTGAAACACACAGAGAGGTGCGATGTCTGAATATTGGTCCAGGCTCACACTCCTCACACACACCATGCACACCATTGTGCCCTGCAGCCGCAATCTGCACCCCCTGCTGTTGGTTTAAATAGGTATGTCAGACGTGTCTGAGCTGCTGCTGCTGCTGCCTGTCTGCGTTTCCCCTCGTCTTTATCCCTCCTTCCACCTTCCCGCTTCCTGTTTTCCCTCCCATCTTGTGTCCTTGGCTCCAATTTTTTTTAAAACTATTATCACTAACCGTCTTCCCCTCAAACACACACACACACACACACACCTTGGGGAGGTTGCCAGGAGGGGGCAGTGGCGTGTAAAGCAGCCTTCCTGCTCGCCTCCCCTCCTCTGGCTGTTGCCGGGCTCAGCCAGCGTGGTACATTAACCTGCTCACTGCTCCACTGAGCCCTTTATGGCCACAGCCCTGGGGAACCCCAAAACACCCCCCCCCATGCTCCTTCCCCCCTCCACTTTAACCCCATCCACACCTGCATAGCATGCAAGAACGTGACAGTCAGCAGCAGAGAGCGTCTTTTTATCGCTGCCTTCTTCCCCTTGGAGCTGAAGCCTTGAACTTGAATGCCCCCCCCCCCGTGTGTATAAAGGCCTCTTATTGAATAGAAAGCTCGAGCCGTCTGTCTCTGTAACAGCCTTGACTTAAATACATCCAGATCCTCTTCCTCTTTTCTTCGGCCTATCCGTGCAAATTATTCCTCACCATTGTAGCGTCCAGTGTTTGCAAACGTGTAACGCAAGACGCCCGTCATCCAAGCCCCCCTCATCTCCTCCTGCCGTCTCTTTTTTCTGATTTTCTATTACGCCTTTTTTTTTTTTTTTTTTTGCAAAGAAAATTGGTTTTTGCTTCTTTTTTTGCCCCCCCCCCCCTCTGTCGCTGGTCGGAGTGGCAGCGGATTAGGCACACTCTATCAAGAAGGAATTAAACAAACATCTGGTGAATAATTGACGGGGAAATGAGTTCTCACTCAGGCGCTGGGCGGCTGAGGTGGGGGTGTCTGCCTCGGGAACGTGACCAGCATGCCCGCCCTCCACCCCCCACCCTCCGTCTGTCTCTGTGTGTGCGCCCATCGCCATGACACGCTCCCCCTCGGGTTATTCCCGTTGGAGGGTGATCTAATGACACCGTCCTGTCATTTATTTAGTCTGGTGTCTTTTGCTCCGGCAGGTTTCCTTCCAGCTTCGCTTCAGGCCAAAGTCGTGCACATGTGCTGGTGTCAGTCCAGGATCATATAACACATGATCGAATTAAGTTTGTATTATCCCGTCATGAGCCTCTGAGACACCATAAATTCATATAAGCAGATCCAGGCGGCCTAAGCAGTCTTACAAAATGACTCACTTGTCTGCCAAAAACAATCGGCTGTTTAATGCTAGTCACAATAAATACAAATTAAATCAGCAGTTCTTCTTCTCTGGGCTTTTGAGACAAATGTTAACGCATCAAAAATAAACATCCATTCTTATTTTGGATCATCTGTACACCAGAATATTTCAGAAATGTATCTGTTAACATATTCTAATCCAGCACGATGAAGGTAGAGTTGTTTTCCAAAGTAAAACCACTTCATATTCTCACCATTCACACGTGAATACAAGTGAGAAGTTGGTCACAGTTAGCATGAGGCTCCTTGCTTGTTTGGTGAAGTTCACTTTTGTGATACTGCAGGTTCCTTTACATCAGGAACTGTCCTGACGTGGATACTAGAGCGAGACGCAATGATCATCTTCAACGGCTTCGTCTATAAAGTGTGACAAAGGCCCAAAGTGGCAGCTTCATCCCACTGAGGATCACCTGTGACCATTTTTAGTGTGGACACCAGAAGTTAGTTCCAAAACCGTGAGCATTAATCTGCTGCAGCTTCCACTCTTCGTCCCGGCTGCAGGGATTTGCCCCCATTCATATACAGGAGCATAACAGAATAGGTTTGAGGCAGAGGAGAGCTGGTGGGGGGGGGGCGGCTTCTCCTGGTTGTGCACTCCTGATTCACTTTCCCTAAACTCAGCAGGGACGCAGAAATCTGCCTCTCTGTGAGGCGTCGAGCGTAGGAATACGTTCCGCTGTAACACCAGCGAGCAGTTCGCCATCATCCTGAATCTCGTGTGTGTTTATTTGTACCTTATAGGAAATGCAAGGCAAAATCCTGAGCTTGCAGAAGCACCAAGATCGCCTGAAGGCCAAGGGACTCTTCGACGAGAAGGTCAAGCCCATGTAAGTGCAGGAAACTGAGTCCACTAACACATTAAAACCTGTCTAAGAGGTTTGAAGCAGCTTCAGATAGAGGCAGTGTGACAGCAGGGAGACATCGGGCTTCTTCTGCAAAATAAAAATGTCCGTCTCCCATCAGCCCCCTCGGCACAAGCAGGTGGCTCACGAAGGAGGAACTGGAAGAGCTGCTGGTCGAGACCATCTCCCCTCATGACGTAAGAACTGCTTTGCCCTCCCCTCGAAGGAAGATTCACACATTCAAACCTCTGGCCGACTTTGACGCTCGCGTGTCGTTTCCTTCAGTACAACCGCTTCATCCAGCTGATGGAGCGCCTGCTGTCGATACCCTACTCCACCACAGAGCAGGAGCTTGTGCTGCGTTACCGCCGGCAACTGGATGCCCAGTCCAGGAAGCAGATGGTGCCGGAGCTAGAGAAGGACGACCGGGGTGTGGCCTTCAGCACCGCAGAAGGTAGGTTCTCCAATCCACTCACTTCTCTGTCCAAGTGACCTCCTAGATGTGATGTTTCTTTCTGAAAAGATACGTTTGGCTTAATCGGCCTAAATTCTAATCCCTCCCCCAATGACTGATGTAGATCGGCAACATTATCGAGAGCAGAATACAGCCTGACATACAACATGTGCCTAGAAATACCCAATTAAGCATATTCAGGCGTTGCTTGAGTTAGTTTCCCCCAGGAAATGGAGCTAAAGGTGTGTTTGCTCTCAGGTCGGAGGAAGACGTCCACCGCCTCTGTCGTTCTAAGAGACTGCGGCTCCGGGCGTGTCGCCATCAACGGCCAGGACTACCTGCACTACTTCCCTGTGCTACAAGACAGGTAGGAGAGCGGTGCGGGTGTCGGACAAATAAACCCTTTTCCACATCACAGGCCCTCTGCCGCCTCATTCACAGATACCGTTGTCCTTAAAATGCAAGACGTGATTTGTTTCACCCCCCTACTCCAAAAAAAAAAAAAATTAAAAAGCAGCTTTTTCACTCTTCACAGCATCGCCTCGTTTTTTATTTATCTCCTTGTAGTAAGTTAATTACACAGTTGAGTGATTGTGTGTGTGCCTGTGAGCGTGTGTGTGTGTGTGTGTGTGTGTGTGTGTGTGTGTGTGTGGGTGGATGTCCAGAGCTGGTGTTGTCACGCAGTGTGAAGACGGGCTGTAATTGGAGGAGAGAGGTGACAATTGACTTTGTCAGCAGCCATAGGCCATTCAGCCTGAGACGCCATCCAGAACACAGACACTTTCTTCTCTCACACACACACACACACACACACACACACACACTCACACTCACACTCACACACACACGTTATCCTTTTCCTGCTGAGTCAGAAGTTACTCTGTAATATGTGGCGGCGAGATTGTAAAAGAAAGCTTTTCACAGCGCCGGGATCCTCTATGCTTGTCTGAAAAGTCACCCAAGCAGACATTAAATTAGCTAAGCCCCCGCCGTTGATACCACTATCTGTTAAATAGCACACACACTCCTGCTCCACCTTTTCAGCCACGCTTCCTCCTTTCACCTCCTTTTTTTTTTATTATCTCTCGGCCGTTTTCTCCCCCCTTCCTCCTCCCCTTCCTCCTCCCCCACCTCTCAGAGAGCAGCTGATGTTCCCGATGCAGTTCGTGGACATGCTGGGACGCTTCGACCTGGAGTGCACCGTGAGCGGCGGCGGGCGGTCCAGCCAGGCGGGGGCGCTGCGGCTCGCCATCTCCCGTGCCCTGCTCAGCTTCCTGTCCGAGGGAGAGATGGAGACCATGAGACAAGGTGGGTGGTCGCTTTTGTTTTTTTGTTTTTTCAGTGATGGTTTTTACACATTTTAGCCGATGAACCATAAATATAAAAACACAATTCTTTAGTTTTCTTACATCTCTACTTTTACCATCTATAACATCATTGCATTTCTTCTTTTTTAGCTTAAATACTTTTTTCTTGGTTCCCTTTAAAAACACTTGTAACCTTTTATAGAAAAGTGAATTTCCAGCAACGGCAACCGAGAACCATAACAAGCCAAGAATTGGTTCCAAATAGTCTGATCCATCAGAGTTTCACCCCTCCGAGTCTTTTTATCAAGTCTGTTTCATCAATTATTTTCTGACAGCTGCATGTTGCAGGAATCAGGAACCAATAAGGGATCTGGTGAAGAATCAATAATAACGCTGGTACCAATAAAATCTCATCAATTCCCGTCCTCCATTAGTTCCCATCATGAATATATTTCTCAACTTCCAACCTTCCCAGCAGCCATTATTTCTCATAATGAGGTGACTGAAGTTTGAATGGGACGAAAACCTCTATGTCCACATTGTTTTCATCAAACCAAGTCTGTTCAAACATCTGTTCAGCCAGAGTTTGGATGTTGGCGCCTCCATCAAGCACCTAAAAGCAAGAAAAGGATGATTTCAGAAGTAGATCCTGTTCTGTGTTAGCAAATGTGAAATGAGGAAGTCACAGCAGGATTATTGTGAAAGCCACCACTGTGGTCCTCTTAGGGTGGAGGGGTGGTGTATTTTGGTTTGGTGCAGGTGAAGCCAGGAGGCTGAGCGTCAGTGTTCAGGGTTCTTACACTCTGCCTGTTCTGCCTCTTCTACTTCTACATGTTAACTCTGTATGATCGTAGTTAGGCAGAAGGTTTACCTCCACAGCCACGCTGCTAAAACAGAAGTGGTTCGTGGCACCAAAGAGCTCAAAGACAGATTTTCTGAAACTGAGAAATTTGAGCATGAATATAAATGCAAAAGACATCCAATATATAACACAGATCAATAATACTGATAATGATTTATCAGTTCGACTCAAACAAGACATTTCAGAGCTGTGTGCTCACTGTCATGATTTCCCTTGTTTTTTAATTTCCAGCCGGTCTGCTGACCCCTGACCCCAGATTGACGGAGAGGAAGAAGCCGGGCCAGGAGGGCGCACGCAAGAAGTTCACCTGGAAGAAACGCTGAGGAGGAGGAGGAGGAGGAGGAGGAGGAGGAGGAGGAGGAGGAGGAGGAGGAGGAGGGGGAGGAGGAAGAGGAGGAAGAAGAAGAGGAAGAGGAGGAAGATCTCACCTGAACATGAAACATTCACAGAGGCCTCCTTCGGTTTATTTGGGCTGGTGGAAGAACAGCTGCAGTGAACCTCTTCAGCCAGCAGATGGGAGTGTGTGTCAAGGAATACGTGTTCAATATTTATCAGTATGTTAAACAATAAATATGGTTTTTCACATAAAAATACACATTTCAGTTGTTTTTATTGTACTTCTTCTTTTTCTTTGGATTACTTTGATTAGTTTAACCATTTAACCAGTTTTCTGCACATTGTCTGATGTGAGCGTTTCATACATTTACCTCTTTACACTTAAAATACTTCCATTTTAAAACTTTAAATCAATGAATTTCTGTCAATAAGACAAAAAAAACTGCCCAATAATATTTTCAGCACGAAACAAATGTTCCACCTCCTGTCATGACCAGCTTCAGCCACAAGATGTCGCCAACTGCGCATAAATGGTGAGCAGGTGCGCCTGTGCTAATTATAATACACCTTTATCTGGTGGGAATAATTAGGTCATCAGTTTATTGGATATGTATTAAGAGGTAATCAATGCTTGGTGAGGTCATCTGCTTGAATCTGCTGATATATCAGAAATGAGAAATATGAAATTATATAATTTAAGAGTGTAAAAAGGTATAAATAGATGCTTCGCCCACTTTTTAGACTGGCAGGTGCTCCTCATACCTGTGATCAGGCTTGTGGGTGATGGAGGCGGAGGATGGGATGTGTGGGTGTGTGTGGCGGAGGGGTGGAGTCACGTAGTCTCCCATTGGGTGCCCCTCCAGACAGGCGTACTAGACAGATTACTACCACCTCCGGAATACTGAATCCAGTCTGAGGGCGACGGGTGAGCCAGGAGCGCCGCACCGCAGCAGCTTTGGCCCTACCTGTCCTCCATTTCTCATCCGGCCTGGAGGAGGGGGGAGGCGGCTGAAAACACCCTGATTTCTCCGCGCTCTGCTCCCATGGAGGCTGCGGTACTGAACCTCGCGATGATGACGGAGGTGGACTGCAACAGCAACACCCTGAACGCCGAGCTGGAGGTGAAGAAGCTGCAGGAGCTGGTGCGGAAGCTGGAGCGGCAGAACGAGCAGCTGCGGACGCGGGCGAGCGGCTGCTCCGGCGGCCCGCTCGCGCTGCAGGCGTCCCCGGCGTTCGTGCTCGGCGGCGCCGGGGGGTACTGCCTCCCCAGCCCGCTGCCCACGCTCCTCTGTCAGGCGTCCTTGGGGTCCTTCGCGGCCCCGGAGGAGCCTTTCGACTATTTCCAGCCGCACACAGGGGGGGACGAGGCGGAGGACGCGTCCGAGCCGTCGGTTCTGGATGATGTGGAACTTTTGGACTTGAATTCTCTGTCCTGCTCAGATGAGACAGATGAAACATGGTAACGTGGCTTTCAACCATTTGTTGCTTTAAACCCTAAAGCCTCCTGCATGTGAAGGTTTGGATGCTCCTGCTCTTATTTTCTCATTGTTTCTGGGTCCAGCCATGGAGACAAAGCAGCACACCCCAGGAGTGATCAGGGCTGCACCAAGCTGCCATTCTTCTTCCTCCGTGCTGAGTGCTGTATCAGTGTGCATCTCAGATCAGAGCCTTGTTCTGCACAGGGCATCAAAGCCTCCTGCTGTCCGTGCAGAGCTTTAAAACCCAGTTTCTATGAGATGGTGTGATGCTCTGCTTAAATCTCTCCAAAACACACTTACAGAAACACTCAAATCCTGAACAGAACCCCTCTGATCTGTCATTTATTGTGTTTTTCTAGTGAAGAACACGTTTGAGGCGCTTGCAAAGAGATCAAATTGAAATCAAGAGCTGAAATCTTGCTGATTTTATCGACAACATGAAGCCACCAGTTTTCCCCCACAGGATCACAGGGCTGCAACAGTTTTCTGACTGATTTTGCTTTTTCATTTGAGTGATAATTTGGCTATTAGAGGTGGTTGTACTAGAATCCAAATGGGGCTTTGAAATATCTTATTTTTCTAGTCTAACAATCAGTGAAACATGTTAAAGCTGGATTTCTAAGTAATCAGCTTGTTATAAACTTTTAATTAGTAGTAAATGATCAAAACAGGGACTAGTTAACTAATTTTATGTCAATAGACTAATCAATTACTCAACTTATTATTGCCAATGCTGGTTAAAAGATACAGTTTTACACCCTGGCTGCCAGTTTATTAGGTGCACCCGAGGCAAAGCAGCAAGACATCCTACATTTCTGCAAGTTAAAATGTTGTTGTGAGGTGTAGATTCAACTTTCTGATCATTTTAAAGGCTGTTTCTGATATTTTGTCCACCCCCATTTGAGGACAGGCCACACAGTAGGAACACATGAGATCTGAGGAGTGAAGAGAGCGGCTGCTTCTCGCACTGCAGCACGTCGGCGTACATCTTTTATTCGGTGTTTTCCCGTCGCAGCCGTGTCCCCTCCGAGTGTCCAGGAATAGCAGCTGAGGTGTGTTTGTGTCCCCTGCAGGTCAGACGCTGGCCTGATGTCAGGGAAGGTTTTAATCTATAATTCAGCTCCCTCCATGCTGCCTGCAGAGCAGAAATGGTGGAGGAGGAGGCCGGGAGGGGGTCAGAATAGTCTGATCCACTTCATTTCAACAGATCAGCTCCTCTTCCTCACATCTCTAAAGCTTAGCATCACCTTAAGCCGGGGGGGGGATTTTTCTCTCTCAGGAGGAGATGAGTTGGTGGCACAAAGTAAAGATGGAGCCTGAGTCGTGTCTTTATGATACTTTCATAACGCTCAAATCCTACAAAAGCATCTATCATGCAGAAAAGAACAATGGTACCTGTTACTGTGGTTCCTTTTTCAAGTTGTTATTCATAATTTATTCTATAGAGAGACCAAAGAGGATGAAAATGTAATGACGTCAAATTCAGAAATCTGACTGAGCAACAAAAGAACGATGCTGTTACGTATTTAGAAGAGTTTTGAGAGAGTTTTTGGTTTTGGGGACATGACACCGTACAGCCAGAGCTCAACAGAAGCAAGAAAACAAAAGCAAGTGACGGGCGAATGATGGTTATAGTGCGAGTGATCACTGACCAACCAGTGGATCTGACATCACCTTTCAGGGTCGGCTCAGCTCAGCTTGGAGCCTGGATGGATCTGGTGTCTGGTGCTGATGGGAAAACATCCATCCATGTGGTGGAAAAGGGGTTTTGGGGCCAGTTTTGTAGCTGCTTTCAAGCAAAATAATAAACTTTGTAATCATTGTATGGTTGCAGCATCTCCAACGTGAGGATTTGATGCTTTTCCCTGATTTCAGTCATTGCTAACCAAATATCTTTTGGTATCTTGCTGTTGGTTGGGCCAAACAAGACCCTTGAAAACTAGGATGTGCTTTTCCAGTATTTTCTGGTTTGGTAGACTAATTATTCTAAAATAAAAAACACAATCATTAGTTGAACTGATGACTAATGACGACTAGCTGGAAAAACTAATGTTGCTGCCATCAGCACCACCTGTATGTATGCGTAGTGCTCATGAGTATTAGCAGCAACACAACCTGTGGCAGCTATGACGACTGACTGACTGTTTGGTCTCAGCATCTCGATCTGCGTCTCTTTTGCAGGTTATATTCGTCATCCAGAGCCGGCGAGTCCGCGGAGGAGTCCCTCACACCTCTGCAGTGGTGCCGGCAGGTCCTGGACTGTCCCAAATCAGAGGTGGAGGCCGCCAGGCGGTCGCTGTCCCTCCGGCTGGAACAAGGTACGAGACGACAGGTTGTTTGTTTGTGTGTGTGTGTGGAGAAGAAGATGACTGATTGGTCCCGGCGGGGGCTGTTGTTGTTGTTGTTGTTGCACAGCAAAGATGCACAACAAGAGACAACTAGATGAAGCACAGTTCTCTTACTGCTGTCAGAGGGCGTTAAGTTAAGAGTTATTGTGCAGCCGCACACAGATTCTGTTTAAACTCTTAGAATCTAGCTGACACACTTGACTCTGCCTGAGCTAATTATGTAAAATAGCCTCAATAGACCAGAATGCAATGCAGGTGCAAGAATACCTTTGGTTTGTATCTTTGTTTCTGTGTGTGTGGATGTTTTGAAGGATGTCGGAGTTTCCTGCTGTCTAATGAACGATGCTGCAGTCTCTGGCGTTCAGTGTGGGGGTGTTACAAATTTTAGATTCATCACGTTTCCTTGAATAAGATGCATTAGAAGAGTATTTTCTGTCTCAGACCTCTGACCTGCTCTTTTAAACTTCTATCTTAACCATTCGAGGCCTCGCCGGCATCATTTGAACATTACTCTCATTCGTGTCCAGTTTAGTCTTTTCTGTTCTGTTTTTATTTGTTTCCTCGGTCGTACAGTAACATCTAAACCTATTTCTGAGACGGCAGATTAGTTTGCAGGGTGCTGCTCTCCCCCCCCCGGCTATTTTAAACCGAGCTTTTAGGCGTCTCGCCAAAAACACATTCGCTCAGCGACTCGTAGAACACAAATCTTGGCCAGGAGGAGCTGTTAAATTTCTGTCGTCTAGACTTGATAGCGAGACGCTCTTGCTGACTGGTGAAGGAACCTGTCTGGCACCAAACTTGATGTAATTTTCTCCTGTTCCTGACAGATGGCTGGGTGGGTAATCTGTGCTGGCCATCGTGCAGCAACTACCAAAACAGCTCTTACTAAATAAAGTCAGATTCTAAAGTCTAAAATGGGACTGGAAGTAAATAAAGGGTGTCACAATAAATACCTGGTGAACTCTTTGTCAAGGCCACAAGACTATTTTAGCTAGCTGTCTTTTTGGTTTCTAATAATTGGAATCCTCTTCAGAGCTTTCCTCGTTATTGAGTAACTCTATGTAGATGACACGCTGCATTGTACAAAGCAGTGACAATCATTCTTTTCTTTTCTTTAGAAGTATGTAGTATAATGAAAAGTGATATTTAGATGTAGACTAATAACACAATCGCAAGAGTGATTCAGAATACACCTTTTTAAATTCCTCATTTTCTGTTTTATTCACATTACACAAGTAAGAATCACTGGACACAGTCATCGTGTAAGATGCTCTTTTCTCAGGCCTGTGCATGAATTGATTTAAATAACATTTCTTTATTTGGCCTTAAATGAAACCCAGCATTAATACTCTTTTTTTTTTTTTTTTTTTTATTGCAGCTTTAACAATTAACAATATGTCGGGACGTCTGTTTGAGTTTGATGAACTGTTCAGTCCAGACACTGTAGCTTTGTGACCACAGTAACAGTTGGATCACCTTCACTGCACTGACTAATGGGGCTCAGCAGGGCAGTAGGCTTCACAGGCTATAATCTGTGCAGGTCTCCTAGCATTAAGCAGATCAGGTCTGGGTCACCTGACCTGCATGTCCGCCATGATTACAGACATCACTTCATTATGTCATGCATCACTGAAGACGGGCAAGTGCTGAAAAACAAGCAGACACATTTGAGGAAGTAAAGCAGCTACTGAGCTTCCTTAAAGATACCAG